>NC_141693.1:995056598-996326598 GCF_964263255.1 Lissotriton vulgaris
AAAGTCGTCATGTCCCTGTCTTGAAGTGCATCGCTCAGGCTCACCCAGTTTTTTTCTTCCCATGTATTGTTTAGCTAGTTTAATACTGTTTTTGTATGTAAGCCGCTTAGCTTTTATTTGTGGCTTATCATTAGATTTGATTGCCAAAATAAGAAGGATTTGCTTTACCTTGCGACAGTTCTTATCATACCAAGATTGTCCAATGCCCCCTTTCTTTTGGTACTGGCGGTGGGGAAGAAGAAGTTACCCAGGGAGGCTACTAAATCTTGATGGTTTTCCTCAATCTCACTAAAAGAGCTTGAGGAAGCAATTGTGTTACTCGATTGTGTTGCAATATTCAGTCACGGTATAACGGTTTGGTAGAGGAAGGCAAACTTATCTTGTGATTCGCAAAATGTGCCCCATCTTACCCTCCTCCTGCAGTTAGTAGGAGTTTTACCATTAGTTGTTTGGGTTTGGGCATTTGGAGCTTCCCTCACGGACGGGGAGAGCAGTTGAAGAATCAGGGCATTGTGGCCACTGTCATGTCTAGGCTCAATTCTGAAGTCGATTATCCGGTACCAGGATTTTGTGTTCACCAGGATATAATCTAAGATAGAGGGAACAACCCACTATGTTATAGGTGAAATTGGACGGAGAGTCCGATTTAAAATGCCCATTGCAGGCCCTTAGGTAATATTTCAGTGAAATTGTATTCATTTGAGTTGCCACGGGTGTCCATGCCCTTGTTGGGGGTACATTTGTCTCCGGAATAGCCCAGTACAAATCCTCATCATTAAGATTACCCGTGTCTAAATCTTTTAAGGGTTCATACTGGCAGTTCCAATCGCCACCTAATATTATATATTGTTTTCAAGGGCGGTTGGCAAGAAGAATGATAATAGGTCAATTATACTTAATTACCATGAAATTACGTGAAATTACTGGTAATTACTCGAGGGGCATAATCCAGCATTTAGCACCATTTTCTTAGCAAAAAATGCTCCCATGCGTCAAAAATGGACAAGAGGATTCATTTTGCACTGTGACATTAGCACTAAATCCCGCATGACATGAACAGCAGCAGCCAGCAGCCGCTTGTGCTCCCTAGTTTGTTACACCTGTGCAGTAGGATTTATGACCCACATTTCCCTTAATTACTTCAGCCGGCATATTCATGTAATTTCGGAAATTACAAATCACAAGAGGAATACAGAATTACCAAATTTACTTCAATTACTCTGGCGGAATTAACCTTCTCCCAGATCTACTTACAATAAACTGGCCAGGCCCATTGGCTTTGACAGTTCTAGTACCTTCTGATTCCAACTTACATTCCCACATTCTTACTCAGTTTATTTACTTCATATTCCATTCCCCTTTCCACTCCTTTCCTTTACTTGTGCTTTATGAGGAACACATCACTAAAACAAAGCATCGCCAGTTATCTATTGTATTTTTATTTATAAAGTGATCTCCATAACGATTGTAAGGTCTGGGGCAAATCTTAAACAGCAAGCGATGGACTAATTGATGGAGCTATTCCAATGCATACTGATGTCACAGGAAATAATTTAGCCCTACTATATCCTGAAAATAAAACAGAGAAACAAACTATGCTATTTCTCTTGTATGTGCAGGTAGCTGAATATCAGACTTTATAATGCCGAAGCAGGACTAAGTGGGCACTCCAGATGGCGTGTCTTATTCACAATTCTTTATTGCAGCTTCCCCAAACACTGACACATTTCGGCTGTCTTCAGCCTTTCTCAAAGTGTACAAGCCCCATCACCTTGTAAAACATTTGAAAGCATTCTTCATGAATATAGGCGAAATACTTCTGAACAAATTTTCAAACAAGTTTAGAAAACAGATCTGTTCAATCCACCTTTTGTGTTAACAAAATAGAAGATCATAATATTTCTTTTTGTTTCTTTTTTTTCAATTTTATGATGGTAAAACTTAATTTAAAATACTCTTTGGGTGAATGAAATATTTCTGACTATAGATATATAAGCAATTTTTCCTGAACCACATCTTGAAAGTGCGAACATTTGTGTTTTCAGCACGGACACATTCACCTTTCAAGTTTAAATGTATTTATAGGCTTTTTCAATAAAACAGTACAATACATAGACATATGCATTAACTTGCTGCATGACTTACAACTCTCGCATGCCCTTGCACCAGAATGAGTATAGTACCATTGTGGTAGATCAGTCAATGCGGACAAATCTAAAGTGGCACATGCTTTACTGTGTTGAATGGTCAGCCTAGTACTGCAAAACAAAGACTTAACCTCCCCCCTCCATCCATGTCCGATAATCCATGATTCATGCCCATCCCTTCCCTGCCTCCTGACCCATATATCTCCTACGGAGCTGTTGGGGGTGGTCTTTCGCTCGTCCCTATATCTGTGTGCCGCAGCACTCTCAGGTATTTGGGTTGTGTTATTTCGTTAAACTCAGTAGAAAGCTGTTGCAAGAAGGGGCTCCAAACTGTCTGAAAGGCGGCTTTGGAGTTATTCAGCCACATTCACCTTTTAAAGTTGTAATTGTGACTTGCACCTGTTGCATATATATATATATATATATATATATTACCTACTGGTGGTCGCCAGTAGGTAGTTATAGTTAGGATTTTTCTCAATGCAAAATCTCAAAATTCTATTTGGAATAACTTTGGCGCCGGTTGACAAATCTGCCTGAAAACTTCCTCAAATTTGCCTCGCGGAGCTCCGGTCCTTCCTTGAAAGTTTTGGGGGGATTCGTCAAGCGGGGGGCGAGATAAAAGGGGGGTCCTAAAACATGTTTTTGTATACGAGCATAGAGCATACATCTGGTCTAAGAGCGCTCAATTTCTTCCTTGGCAAAAGACCTATTAACTGTTATTGTCATAACAAAGTATTGATGGAACTAACTACTTGGTGTCTCAACAATAATTTCTTTTAGTTTGGGAATGATGTTTATGTGCAGAAGCGTGGGGTTGCTATGGGGGCCTGTTTTTCCCCCAGCTATGCGTGTTTACACGTAGGCTGGTGGGAGAAACAGGTCCTCAGGCGACAACATGCGATTATTTTTGACAAACATGTTTTATTGTGGATTCGTTATATAGACGATGTTTTTGTTTTGTGGCGGGGAGATCTCGCCAGTGCTGATAACTTTGTAACCAGTCTAAATACCAACTTAGAAAATCTAAGATTTACTAAATCTATCAGTGACTGTGAGGCTGAGTTTTTGGATGTTAAAATCTTTGTACGCAATGGACACCTAGCTACAAAATTACATAGAAAAAGCACTGCTGGCAACAGTATTTTGCATGCCAGCAGTGCCCACCCTAGACATGTAGTGGACAATATCCCACTAGGTGAGCTACTTAGGATTAAACGAATATGCAGCTCAGATAGTGATCTTGAACTCTGCATGAATGAAGCCTTGGAGAGATTCAGACAAAGGGGTTATCAAGAATCTACTCTTAAGGTGGCATTGCAGAAGGCCAATAACAGAACTCGTGAATCCTTGTTAGATCAGACGCCTAATGCCAGGTCAGAGAGTGTCCTTGTTGACAACAATGAAGCACCTAGGCTCATAACGGCCTACAGTAGACAAGCAAGGCAAATAAGATCCATCATGTCACAAAGGTGGCCGGTCTTATTAACTGATCAGGCTTTAAAACCTAGACTGCCTGATGGTCCCACTGTGACCTTTCGGAAGGGCCCTTCCATGAGATCACATATTTGTCATGACTTTCCTGAACTTAGGAAAAAGGAAGACTGGATGAAATCACGTCATGGTTTCAAACGCTGCACTTCATGCAGGGCGTGCAAATTTGGCAAATCCACCACTCTTTATTATACACCATTCAGTGCTGACCCAATTAACATCAGGGGTCAGTTCACTTGCAAGACTGAGTTTGCCATATATGTCCTGACATGCACATGTGGACTCAGGTATGTCGGCAGTACACGACAACCTGTGCATGTCAGGATTCTCCAGCATCTGCGGGCCATCGTGAATAATGATCCTGCTTATCCGGTGGCCAGGCATTTTAGGAGTAATCATAAAAACGATTTACAGTGCCTATCCTATTTTGTCATCGCCTCTGTAGATAAACCTGTGAGAGGTGGGGATCGAGACAAGATGCTTAGGAGACTTGAGTCCCAGTTTATTTTGGAATTAGATAGCAGATTTCCAAATGGGCTCAATAACACAGAATATTTGTACAATTTCCTGTAAATTTTTGGAAATTTTTGTTGCTCAAATTTTCCTGATTACTGTAAATAACATCTAAAAGTATTATCTTATCTTTGGCATTACTTTTGGACACGGAATTTCACTCATACACTCCATCATTCTTTTATTTCTTCCTTATCACAAATTGCTTCATGGTTGTTACCATATAAGTTTTTTTTTCCCATTTTTTGATTTTCTTTTGGGATACATTTTTTTTATTTTCATTTGGACATAGCCATGGGTTATTAGTTGGGTATTTCTGTTTCCCTACTCAAAACCACATTAATATCGTAAGTGGTTTTGTACTTTTGTTCGATCCCTTTTTGGCTCAAAATTTATTGTTGGCCATTTGCATTTCTGGCATTTAACTTTTCTATTGCTGTGTTACTTGATAAAGACATATATTACCATTCATATTGGATTTTATCCAATTGTTTACTTTTTTGCATCAATTTGCACAACATTGCACTTTGTCACTTGAAGAGTGTATATAAACAACGAAAATTGCACTTTGCATTTGCACTTTATCTTGCCAAACAAGTTTGCACATAATTGCGTAGTTTGCACAATGCTTGGGTTTTATCTAAAGAAAATTGTAATGCCTTTTTTAAATGAATTGTAACACGACGTGTTCCTTGCTGGACTTCTTCTTGCACTTTAGCCAATTTTATTATAAGCGTCATATTGTCGCAATTGTGGCCATTTGGGATACATATTTGTTTGTATCTTATAATATCAATGAACTTTTGTATAACTTTTTTCATTTGTGGATTTGAACCCTTTATTTGTTAGTAGTATACAACAAGTATTGATACTATTGTTTGGAAAACAGACTCTTTAATGCTTGAAATGGAGTATGTCTTTTCTTTCCATTATCACATGGTGCAGTGTTTGAAAAAAAGAAAAAAATGCTAATTGAAACTTAAAAAAACTGTGAAGCACTAGGTATTTAAATGTGTATGCCGCATTAACTGACTGTCTGTGAGCAGGGGCGGATGCCCGAAACGCGTCAGATTTTGTTGGACTGAAGCTTTAAATAAATCTTGTGCCTTTATTTACTTTTTGGATTCGTGTGGTTTTCCTGGGTCGACTAAATGCGGAGCCTTTGATAGACTGCTGTTGCTGCATATATATATATATATATATATATATATATATATATATATATATATTACCTACTGGCGGTCGCCAGTAGGTAGTTATAGTTAGGATTTTCTCAATGCAAAATCTCAAAATTCTATTTGGAATAACTTTGGCGCCGGTTGACGAATCTGCCTGAAAACTTCCTCAAATTTGCCTCGCGGAGCTCCGGTCCTTCCTTGAAAGTTTTGGGGGGATTCGTCAAGCGGGGGCCGAGATAAAAGGGGGGTCCCAAAACGTGTTTTCCCTATGTTAATTTCCATAGGGCGGTCGAACTCACTTTTAGCCCGAACGGCTGAATGGATTTGCACCAAACTTGGCAAAATTGTAGGGACTAGTAGCCCGATGTGCCTTTGCTATGTCTCAAGATATGTGCTCCAGTGGATTTTGAGTAATTTAGGTTCAAAAAAATATATATATCTATGGCAGCGCCCCTCTACGCGCACCGGGTTGCGCCCCGGGCGCGACACGCGAGGTGTGCACGAAAATCTGATTGGCTCTCGGGTGTCTGTAAACATTCTAAACAGTCCGGAGCGGCCGCCATCTTGTGTCTCGGTAGGATCGAGACACAAGAGGTGGCCAAAACAAAGGGGGTAATGACCATAAGGGGCCAGGGTGGACCCCCCCTGATGCCCTAGGTTTGATGTGGGGGCTATAAAAGGGCCCTGCGGGGCAATTTTTTTTTTTTCGTTTTGCGCGGGGGGAGCGCCCGGTACGCGCACCGGGGAGCGGACCGGGGAGCGTACCATGAGGAAAAAAGAATGACAGAGTTTTTTTAAAAATGAAGCCTTTTTTTATAAATTGGAGGTAGTTCTGAAAAGAACTGTTTTTTTTCTTCTTTTTGTTGTTTTATATTTTTTTTAATGTTTTTTGAACATTTTGTACTTTTTTGGGCTTTTCAAAACAGTTTTATATTGTTTTTGTATTTTTTTAGGGGGAGAAACAAAAAAAAGGGAATTGAAACTGGCTCAACTGGAGCAAAAAACAAAAAAACAAAAAAATTACTTCTTTTTGGGGCACTTGTGATTGTCACCTGCAAGGACGATGAGCTTTACGCTCTTTTCACCATAGGCGATAAGCTTGCCACATGCAGTACAAGTGATTTTAAAATCAGCAAATCGTTGCTAGGTAGGAACATTATCGCTACCTAGCGCCTCGTGCTTATCTCGCTGAACAGCGTTTTTAAAATCTCTTTTTGTGTATTTGCTATTTCTTTTTTGTTGACTGCATTAGTTTTTTAAAATTGCCCCTTACCTGCATTCTAATTGGCATCCACCGCTGCTCGAGCGGGTCCGGTTCTCGGGGTGGGCTCATTTTGCAGCAGACATCTTGGAGTGGGGTAGGAGTTTGGGCGCCATCTTTTAGTGAGCGCTCTAGTGCGCTGTAGCATAGGTGGGACGCCTACTTAAGGCGAGCTGCTTCAGGGTTCGGCCTGACAAGGAACATCGTCGCTACCTAGCGCCTCGCGCTTATCTCGCTGAACAGCGTTTTTAAAATCTCTTTTTGTGTATTTGCTATTTCTTTTTTGTTGACTGCATTGGTTTTTTTAAATTGCCCCTTACCTGCATTCTAATTGGCATCCACCGCTGCTCGAGCGGGTCCGGTTCTCGGGGTGGGCTCATTTTGCAGCAGACATCTTGGAGTGGGGTAGGAGTTTGGGCGCCATCTTTTAGCGAGCGCTCTAGTGCGCTGTAGCATAGGTGGGACGCCTACTTAAGGCGAGCTGCTTCAGGGTTCGGCCTGACAAGGAACATTATCGCTACCTAGCGCCTCGCGCTTATCTCGCTGAACAGCGTTTTTAAAATCTCTTTTTGTGTATTTGCTATTTCTTTTTTGTTGACTGCATTGGTTTTTTAAAATTGCCCCTTACCTGCATTCTAATTGGCATCCACCGCTGCTCGAGCGGGTCCGGTTCTCAGGGTGGGCTCATTTTGCAGCAGACATCTTGGAGTGGGGTAGGAGTTTGGGCGCCATCTTTTAGCGTGCGCTCTAGTGCGCTGTAGCATAGCTGGGACGCCTACTTAAGGCGAGCTGCTTCAGGGTTCGGCCTGACAAGGAACATAATTGCTACCTAGCGCCTCGCGCTTATCTCGCCGAACAGCGTTTTTAAAATCTCTTTTTGTGTATTTGCTATTTCTTTTTTGTTGACTGCATTGGTTTTTTAAAATTGCCCCTTACCTGCATTCTAATTGGCATCCACCGCTGCTCGAGCGGGTCCGGTTCTCGGGGTGGGCTCATTTTGCAGCAGACATCTTGGAGTGGGGTAGGAGTTTGGGCGCCATCTTTTAGTGAGCGCTCTAGTGCGCTGTAGCATAGGTGGGACGCCTACTTAAAGCTCTCTGCCTAGCGCAGCGGTATCGCGCAGCGGGAGCGCCTTCGCTTAGCCTGATACGTGCCAGAGTCCTGCCCGTCTGCGCCCGTCCGCGTACGGTCGCGTTGGTCGGGGTAGGACTCTGTCCATCGTTTGATGTTGCACGATGCTTCGTTACACCAGGGAAGCTCTTATGTCCATCGGCCGGTGTTTGCCATCTTGCGATACTGCTTGTGTACATCCTTTGTGTGGTCCACATCAGTGTGCATGCGGTAGGTGGATGCTTGAAGCCCCCGCCTTATCGGGCGATGCCGGAGCTAAGTTAGCTACTGGCAGCACACTTTCCTCGCATCTCATTACCATCTGGAACCTAAATGTGAGGTCGTTGGCTAAACATCACCAGGACATAGCCGACCTCTTGGGACAGGAATTTCCTGATATTATCTGTCTGACAGAGACTTGGCTCCAGGACTCTGACACAGCTCTTCTTAATCTGGCCTTTCCTTCTGGGTATTCGACCTACATGCTCAATCGCCCCTCGAGGGGTGGAGGAATTGCGCTTGCCGTCAAATCCTGCTACCCTCGCGATTGGAGAGTTCTAAGGATCGCGGGCTGTGAAAGTGCCCTGTTTAAGGTTTCTGTTACACCTTGCTTTACTTTTTCAGGCCTGCTAATTTACCGCCCACCTGGCAGTGATGTGGCATTTAGGGAGGCTCTCCCTGGTGCTGTAAGCTCGCTGGCAGTGGGGTGTGCCAACTTTTCAATCTTAGGGGACTTGAATCTCCATTTTGACACCTTGGCTTTGCCCTCAGTGGGAGGTATTGTGGCTGATGTTGAGGCCCTTCAACTGCTCCAACTGGTCTCGGATCCCACCCATGTTGGTGGTCATATTCTGGTCCCCTTCTTTTCGAACTTAGCTGAGGTAAAAGTGGCCTCCCCTCTTCCTATGTCTTGGACAGATCACTCGTTGGTGACTATCCCATGCCCACTGCCAGAGCCTCCCTTTAAACCCTCAACGCGAGTCTTGCCCAGACGGCGTTGGAGTAAATTAAAACTGGAAGACTTCGACCGTCTTCTCTCCGAGGACCCACTGGGCCCTGCGGAGAATGTGGAATCTGGTTACGACCATTTTTGCGAATGGGTAACCAGAGCCCTTGATTCCCTTATTCCAATGACTGCGAGTAGGTGTGGACCGCGAGACCCAAGTCCTTGGTATAATGGTACACTACGTGCGTTGAAAAGCTCTTGCAAACGTGAAGAGAGAGACTGGCGAAAAACGTATGACAACAGCAAAAAAGCCTTTTATATGGCTACCGTTAAGTCTTATCACCGAGCGGTCTGCAGAGCCCGGGCTGCATTTTATGCCCTGGAATTCCGCAACAGTCCGAATCCATCCAAAACCATTTTTAAAGCTCTCAAGGATCTTGTTGCTAAAAAGCCCTCCGCCGACGTTATTGGTTCCAACACTCAATGTGAAACGCTGGCGGCCTTCTTTTTGGAGAAGGTCCATTCCATCTATAGAGCTTTTCCCACGGCTGCACCTACCGGTGTCGTGCTGCATAATCCCCCCAGACAGGTGGTGTTAGATTCTTTCCCCTGTCTCACACCGGAGATTTTTAAGACTCTAGCTCTTCGGGTTAAGTCGGGGTCTCCGGCTGACCCGCTCAAGCCAGCAATTTTTAGAGACTTGACACCCTCTAACCCAGTCTGCGATCTGATTAACATCGCGCTCTCGTCTGGCCTAGTACCTTCGAAATGGAAGCAGGCAGTAGTAATGCCCATTTTGAAGAAGCCATCTCTCGACCCTAGTAAACCAGAGAATTATAGGCCTATCTCGCTTCTCCCATGGCCAGCCAAAGTCGCGGAGGCGCATGTTAACACCGCCCTCTCTGACTATCTCTCGCGCACTAACATTCTGGATGATACACAGAATGGCTTTCGAGCTGGCCACAGCACGGAGACAGCACTCCTATTTATGGTTGAGCATCTGCGGGCGGTGCTCGATGCGGGTCAAACGGCGGCGCTTGTTTTATTAGACCTGAGTGCCGCCTTCGACACCGTCTCGCATGGGATCCTCCTGCAGCGCCTTGAGGAGGCAGGCGTGACCGGCACTGCACTGCAGTGGTTCCGATCGTTTCTGGCGGATCGTTCTTTCTGTGTGGCTGCCCCACCCTACCAGTCCAAATTCCATCCTCTGACGCTTGGGGTCCCGCAGGGGTCCTCGCTGAGTCCCATGTTGTTCAATCTATACGTGAGGCCGCTGGCTGAGGTTGTAAAGCACTGCGGTATGACCATGGTGGCATACGCGGATGATACTCAGCTAGCGGTCACGATCAGCGGGTATTCCGGGGTGGAAGCCCCAATATTCCGAGATGGACTGCGGGCGGTGGCCAGTTGGATGATGTCCAACTGTCTCCAACTGAATGCCAAAAAGAGAGAGATTATGGTCTTTGGCAAACAGACGGAACTTTGGGGCGACACCTGGTGGCCCCCTGAGTTGGGCCCCACCCCTACTCCTGTTTCGGAGATTAAAAATCTGGGGGTTTGGTTGGACCCTACTCTTAGTTTTGTTGGCCATACTAAAAGAACTGCGGCCTGCTGCTTCGGCATTCTGCGCAACTTGAGACCTGCACTCAAATTCTTTGACGCCGCGACTCGTCAACTTGTGGTTCAGGCGACGGTGTTGTCTCGGTTGGATTATGCCAGCTCCCTTTTCATAGGGTTAAATCAGGCCGAGCTCACCCGCCTCCAGCGAGTGCACAATGCAGCCGCCAGAGCAGTAGTAGGCCTTCCTAAGGCTTGTTCTGTCTCTCACACCCTGCGTGCTCTCCATTGTCTACCCATCAGGCAGCGGATTCACTTTAAAGTGTTGTGTATGTCTTTTAAGATCTTAAAGGGTCCCTCTGCTCAGATACTTCACAATCTTCTGTGTTTCTACATTCCTGGGCGCTCTCTTCGCTCTTCGGACCGCGAATTAGCTGCAATTCCACGTTTCAAATGCAGTCGAGCTGGAGGACGCTCCTTTCGGGTGCGGGCGGCTGTGTTATGGAATGCCCTTCCATTTGAAATCCGGACCCTTGCCGACCTGCTTTCTTTCCGTACAGCGGTCAAGACTCTTTTGTTCCCGTAGTCCTTTCCTTCTTAAACGCTTATTTCTTTCAGTTATGTTGTGTGGCCTCCTTGTCAGGCGCCGGGACGCTCCTTCGCTGGAGCAGCTGCGCGCATAACAAATGCCATTAACATAACATAACATAACATAACATACAAGGCATCATCTCTGATGTTTCTGGTCCCGATGAAGTGGGTTCGTTTCTTTGGGAGGTGGTCCTTGATGACTGGGGGGGGGGGGTTACTGGCCAGTTCCCTGAGCTCTGCACGAGAATAGTTGTTAGGGTGCTTACGGTTCATATGTTGAATCATGGTATTGTTACCAAAGGAATACTTTTTGTTTGGGTTGCCCCTTGAGAGTTGTTCCTTACAGATTTGGCAAGTTACCTTGGCCGCATTCCCTTTTTTCTTTCCCACTGGGAGTGAAAAAAACTCCCATACAATGTGTGACTTGGGCTTGTATGGGGTATTTGGTTCAGGCAGCCATCTTCTCCCATCCTCCTCTTCCTCTTCCTCCTCCTCCTCTTCTTGACCACCAATGTACTGTTGTGGTGGTCCTCTTGGTGGTGGTGGTGGTGGTGGTGGTGCAGATGCTCCAGCTGATGCAGCTACAGTAGCCATTAGAAAGTACAAAATAGTTCTCGCTCTATTACTGAAACAGGTCTTCCTCAGTCAAAGGACAAAGTCAGAATAAGGAAAAAAGGTGGGGTCTTTCATCATTTGGAGAAAAAAAAAGGCCTGAACCAATGAGAAGTGTTATTTTCAGGTCACAAGACCAGGGATTTCATCATTATGTTATGTTATGTTATGTTATTTTGTGTCTTTTATAGCGCTTGGCTACTCAGAAGAGTGTTCCGGCGCTTTATTGACAAAGCTGAAAACGCCAAACATAACAAACAGATTAAAAGAGACAGGTCAGCAAAAGCAAAAATCTAGGAAGCAAAAAGCCAGGTTTTCAGGCCCTTCCTGAAAGCCAGTAGATTTGAAGTGCTACGTAAGGTCAGGGGCAAAGAGTTCCAGAGTCGAGGGGCCCGGAGCTTAAAAGAGCGACCTCCCAAACGTGCCTTCCTCACACGAGGGACAGTGGCCAGGAACAATGACTCAGACCTCAGAGATCGGGGAGTAAGAAAGTAAAACTGTTCTGCACCAATTAAAAGTGTTATTTTCAGGTCACATGACCAACGCTCTTACGCGACGCGCCCACGGGCGTGCCCCGGGTCGTGCCGCGTAAGCACGTCGGAATTTTACGTTGCGCGATCGTATTCACTCGAGTGCTTCCAGGTGCGCTTACGCCGTGCGTATCACGCGGACCCGGCTACGCGATACGTCACGATCATGTTTTCGTTCGCGACATTGGCGCTAACGGGACGCTTTCCGGTTCGCGCACCGGGGCGCTTCAAACGACAACGCTCTCCCGGGCGCTTACCGGGGCGCGCCCCGGGAGCGCTCCAGGGTCAAAAAATAAATAAATTAATTAAAAAATTGTTTAAAATATAGGATTCATTCATTTTGAAAAATATTACATTTCATAGCTATAGACATTTGCTATTAACCAAATTTTGAACTTCAAAGAAAAAAACCTAGGTTTGGGGCCTTATATATAGTTAGGAATTAGCATTTAAAAAACCTATGAAATTCACTGAAAAAACCATAGGTTTCACACCAGTTATAGTTAGGAATTAGCATATAAAAAACCTATTAAATTCACAGAAAAAACCATAGGTTTCACACCAGTTATAGTTAGCTGCAAATTTTACTGACATAAAACCATTGAAATTCCAAGTTATAGTTAGTTGGACTCACTATAACTTGCGCGTGTAATGCACTGCTGATGACGTCACATATTACATCACTCATGACAATGTCAGTGACATCACTCATGACATCACTGATGACACCATCTTTGTGACAGAGTGACAGACCTCCTTTCAGTGTAATGTAACCCTTGAAACACATATTCAAAAATAGAAATTAACATTTTCAAAAAATGGAGATATCCATACCAGTTACAACAACCAATTCAGTAATACCACCTTCTATATACACATCCACTCATTCACCAACAGTTCTATATAGTCACTCATACATATACTCACTCATCATATGTAGTGATACACCGATACATCCTGTTACACACCGACAGTCATCCAAAGGTTACTCACACATATACTCACACATGCAAATAAACTATTGAACATCCATTTTTTTGCATTTACAACTATACACACACTACCACCTTACTTCTAAGGAAACTTACACATACTTACTCTCTTAAACAATCACTTATAGAAACACATACTTATTTAAACAGGAACTCTTACAATCTCACATATACTCACTTATAAACATCAATACTCACATATACTAGATTAAAACATATGTCGTTACTGATAAAGACACTAGTGAGACAGTCATTCACTCACTAACATACACATATACACACTCATCCACCCATATAGTCCTGCACATATGCTGTCTTCAAACCACATACAAACAGTGAGTCAGTCATTGATGCATCTATGTGCAAAGCAATACCCCCACCAAACCATACAGACACTCATACTGATACTAAAAAAACATCTAATAACCCATATACATACACATGTAGCTACTCACCAACCCATGTAGCCATTTATACACAAAGTGAAACACTGATACATATATTTAAATATTTTAACATTACTCGCTAATATATGTATTCACTAAGATACACTTAATAAGCCAGTTAACCAATCAAATTTTTTTTAAAAAAACATTCATTAAAACATTTATTTAAACATTTATTCTTCCATCGACCTTTTCATATACATATATAAAAAATATTTATTTTTCAGAAAGATACACATTCACTGGATGGTGTCATCAGTGATGTCATGAGTGATGTCACTGACCATGTCATGAGTGATGTAATATGTGACGTCATCAGCAGTGCATTACACGCGCAAGTTATAGTGAGTCCAACTAACTATAACGTGGAATTTCAATGGTTTTATGTCAGTAAAATGTGCAGCTAACTATAACTGGTGTGAAACTTATGGTTTTTTCAGTGAATTTAATAGGTTTTTTTATATGCTAATTCCTAACTATAACTTGTGTGAAACCTATGGTTTTTTCAGTGAATATATATATAGTTAAAATTACTACCTAGTTTCCATAGGAAAAGCATTTTTTACTAGCCTATAACTTTGGCATTGTTTGACCAATCTTCATGAAATTTTCCCAAAAAGAGTCAAGGTATGTTCTGTGTGTCATGGAAAGTTTGGGGGTGGTCCATGCAGTGGGGACCGAGAAAAATAGGGGTGCAAATTAAGGGTGTGTTTGTAATGTTAATTCTCATAGGAATTCATTGTCGAACCTACAGCCCAAATTGCTGGACAGAATTACACTGAATTTGGGGCAGAAAGGTAGCTCTTATTATGTAGTTTGTGCTTTTTGTCATTTGGTACAAATCTGTTCAGTAGTTTTTGAGAAATGAAAAGCAAACAATATAGTGATATTGTAATATTCTCAGTTCTTGTTAATATGTTCCCTTTCATCCTGTACCTAGCTGCTCAGCCAGTGTGAGTGTTTCGGTTAGAATGTTAGTGTGAGTGGAATGCTTGGGTGCCTGGTGTAGGAGTGTTGTCAGTTAAGGATGAGCTGAGCAGCTAGGAGGCTAATCCTGGAGGGGATAGATGTAACTTCCTCTTTTAACTCAATACACTTCATCTACTTTTACCTGGCCACGTCTACACGTTTACTTGTATCTCCGGAACATGTGGGACCAACCCACTACATTTTTGGCGACGATCTGGAGCTAAGAACCCACTACATTTACAGATGAAGGTAACATGATTCTAGCAAGTAAAGGAAAAGAAGCCAGTAAAGCAAGAAACTGCTCAAACATGCCTGTTTGCCCCACCAGAGTCCACTACACTGGACAGCCCAAGACCAGGCATGCTGCGTTTGTATTCGTGTACTCTCATCAGCTGATAATAAGTCATCAAGCTTCCAATGTTTTCGTCTCTTCTAAAGTCTACAAAGCCAGAACAAAATCTTATGTTGCAAAAAGAAAGTATAAAGTGCATCACAAAACAAGGTGATCTGTGGCTGTTTGTGTTTTTGCCCACCAGTGCGGGGTTAAAATTTACTTTTTGGCGAAAGGCATCCAGTTTTCAATTTGTGGCTGTGCACTCAAAATAGACTTTATTACTGCATCGGCCCTGGAAATGTTTTCTACAACTTTGTGTTTATGGATTTGCTGTTTTAATCATCGTGTGCCACTTAGTGCCCAATGCTGATGTCATTGCAGTTTTACTTGCCGTGTACAATGACAATTTGAATGGATGTTGTAGAATACTAACTGTCAAGTTTGAAGAAGCGAGAGATGTACGGAATTGCCAAGTTTGAAGAAGCGAGTGATGAAAGAAAACTGTTACCTCACTTTGACTGAGAAGCACACATGTGTTTGTTTCAGGATCTTAATGAGGGCACTCTCGAATTTGTGGTACACATTTCGTATCAGTGATCCTCCTTACTGTCAGTCCTGTATCGTTTGAAACCTTGCTTGTGACTACTTCTATCTTGAGTCATCACATGTATTTCGGACAATTGCCAAACACAAAGGAGGTGCTGGATTTTGGTGAGAATTCATGCTTAAACAGAAAACAGAGTCACAATTTTAATTTTGTTAGGCCCATATTAGGCATCACTTCAATGCCGTTAATTTAACTGCTTGGGTTGCGGGTTGAAAATTGAGCACCCATTGTTGGCAGCGCGCGGTCTTACCGGCGTGGAGATTCACGTTCAGTCTCTTCTCTCCTCTTCACCACGTCATTTGCAGGACTCAGTGCGACCTTTCTTGTTAAAAGTGATGCCTTTGTGGCGTTTTGAAGCACGCTCATGCCTTGAACCACTCGGCATGGCGTGATCCTACGTGCAGCCATTTTGGAGTTGGCGTGAGATTCTATCTTGCCAACCAGGTTTCTTGTGAATATGTGCCATTTTCAACGAAGATTCTCTGAGCTCTAACACAGTTGTCGTGACAAGAAAGGAAGGTTTGTGTCTCACACTACGAACAGATCTTAACTTTGTTGAACTTTTGTGCACATTGGAGCGGTAAATTTCATAATAGAGCACTTATGCATCCTTTCCACTTGTCGTCTTCTGAGCAATATAGTATTTCCTTGTCTCATGTTCCTTGGAGCCTTTCGATTGCCTGTTTCACACGGTTGCGGGGACAGGTACAACAGTGACATTTTTAGAAATCTTAGGTTTATTGTGCTAATTAAAAATTATTTGAGTGTTTGCCTACCACATCGCGGTGACAGGCACACCATTGTAAATGTGTATTTACAAGTTTGTTGTCTTTCTCTACAGGATGTAACAATACAATGTTTTCTTTTCACAGGCAATTGAAGTTTATGTATTTTCAGTGTATTATTATTGCATGCTAACATCGCTAAATGCGTAATTTATAGATGTTTTGTTAGCGTAGGAGTGGTTTTAGGCCCATTTCCTTTTCAAATATTTATCCCTTTCTAGGGATGGGAGTGGGTTTTTAGTCCCATGAACCCATGTTCACACTTTCTGATATTGTTATCCTTGCCTAGGGGATAGGAGTGGGTTTTAGTCCCATTTCCTTTTAAAATATTGTATTCCCATCTAGGGATGGGAGTGGGTTTTCAGTCCCATGACCCCATGTTCACACTTTAAATTTGAGATGGGTTTTAGCCCCATTTCCTTGTTACTGGTTAAAGGGGGTGTTAGTCCCACCTTTGTAAGGTTTGTGTTGGGTGTTAGTCTCTTCACTTTGATGTTTGTTTTGTTGTGTGTTTGCGATTTCATTTTTTGATGCCACACTGTGCTGCATCTGTATTCTCATGCTGCACAAGTCATTGGTTGTTAGTCCCATGTGTCGTAATTTGTACATTTGGGTGCTGTCCCAATCATTGTTTTTTTTTTCACTTAGGTTTTTTTCCCATAGTGTCCCTTACAGGAGGGGTGGTGTATTGTGTTTTCGTCACAGTCTTCTCACATGAGAAGTACTTCCTTGGGTGTCGTTCCACCCATTGGTTACATTTACCCTTTTTCTTCTGTCTTGTGCATTATTCTCACTTGGTGTATGTGAGTTTTTTTTGGTCTTCTTATATTTTTCTTTACTCACTATTAAAGGAGGAGGATGGTGTTTGTGTGTTTATCTATCTTTTCATCCTTCTTTCCTCCTTAGTGTGCCTGTTTTCCTTCTTGTGATGTATCTCATCATGCATCCCTGGGTTTATGGACTCTTTACATCTTTTGTACATTTCTGTGTATAGTTGTTTTTATTTTAGTTTGAATTTAGTTTAGGTCTTTTTAATTTTCAATGTAATGGGAGAGGATGTGTAATATCCTCAGTTCTTGTTAATATGTTCCCTTTCATTCTTTACCTAGCTGCTCAGCCAGTGTGAGTGTTCCGGTTAGAATGTTAGTGTGAGTAGAATACTTGGGTGCCTGGTGTATGAGTGTTGTCAGTTGAGCATGGGCTGGTGGGGCTAAATGTAACTTCCTCCCTTAACTCAATAAACTTCACTTACATTTACCTGGCCACGTCTACAGCGTTTACTCGTATCTCTGAAATATGTGGGACCAACCCACTATAGATATCTCTGACCGCATTTGTTTTATGACGTTTTTGCTGTGGTCACAGACATTTTTCAGTTATATCGCGGTAAATCCCAACTGCGCGCGCCAGCTGGAATGCTCTGACTGGCTGGACGCAACCTGAACAGAAACTTGCGGCTGCCGTTTTATTGATCAGGAACGGTTCCCGGGCCTGAAAATTTCTGTCAAAAATAACATAAGGGGTCAGGGTGGAGGGACTCTGACCCCATGTTTGAGAAATGGGGTGTTAGTGAGACAAGTTATGTGTCTAAAATTTTTTTTTTTTTATTGTGTGATATTTGCAACAATGCTGCAACCCCCAGTGCAGCCCCATTCCCTGTACTGTCGCAGAGACATCGCAAATATTGGTGGAAATATAAAACAAATAGTATCTATATCTACATACTCACCCTCGCTGGTCACTGTCTGTTGCAGATTGTAATTACCAGACAGGAGAGTTAATGCATGTTTGATATTTCTTTTTTGTTTAATAATTCTCTTCTAAGTCCTTCTGGTTCTTCGCTCTGTTTTCCCCTCTTGTTATATGTATATGCCCTGTTACTCTTCTGTTCTGTGTTGGTCCCTCTTTCTCCGTCAAGGGAGGAACAGACGTCTTTTCGATATCCCTCAATAAAATAAAAGGAATACAGGTAAGTGTTGCTGACACACCACCTATGCATACAAGGGAGGGGAGTGAGGGTCCACCCAAGGGATGATCAATCCACCACCGCGTGCCTCAAAAGGAAAGGGAGGACGAAGTGTGAGACTACTCTTGGGGCTTGGTTGTGGTTTCACCTGTTGTGCCCTTCTCCTCCCAAACAGTCCCAGGAACTGAGCATGTGCCTGGCTGAGCCACGCTCTTCCGTGAGTGGGGTGGGATAATGCGCTTCTTCCCTCATTTCTTTGCCGGTCTTTGAGTCCTTTGTGTCGTCGCAGAGCTTCCCGTCTTCTCAGGGCGACGTTCCTTTTCTCCTCACCATCTTCTTTCATGTCTTTCTCCTTGTTGGCCGCGGCTTCCCACGTCTGAGCCTCCACATCTCTCTTGGTTTCTTGAATCTCCTTCGTAACAGAAATTACGGTTGTTATGGTTAGGAAATGGATTTTGGAAACCCATAGAAATTCACTGAAAAAAACAAAGGTTACAGGGAAGTTACAATTATGCTGACATTTGCCATGTAAAAAATGCCCCCGCAATGCACTGCTTATGACCTCACATATTATATCATTCATGACATGGTAGTGACATCTCAAATGAAATCACTGATGACATCATCCACAAAATCACTAATACACCCACTCTCACTGACATAGAACCTTTCATATATCCACACCCACATAACCATTCACAAACCCATTCACAGACCCATACCAGTACTTACAAACCCATTCATTGATTCATGGATCTACACACAAATCCACTCATTTACCCATACAGCCACTGATACACCCACTCAGTCACTAATACAGCCACTGCCATATCCACTCATACACCCATACACCCATACAGCCACTCACACACTTAGTCAGTAACCCATAGAGCTACTTACATACTTACTCAATCATCCATACAGTCAATAACACAGCCATTTACTCACCCAAACAGCTACACACTTACCTACTCATAGAGATACTAACATGTACTCACTGACCCATACAGTTAGTGACACCAGCACACACTCACTCATACAGCCCCTCTCATATTTACTCATCACCCATACAGTCACTCATATACCCCCATCACTCATATATACTGCCTTTCATTTACCTAGTTACTCACCCATATACTACTGACACATCTACTCACTCCCCCACACAGCCATACACACACTCACTCACTCACCCATACAGACCCTCACACACACACACACACTCACTAACCCATAAACCCACTGACTCACCCACTAACTCATTCATACAACATGTCACACATGCCATCACACACCCACACAGATACTCAGACACCCATATATGTACTCAGACAACCAATCACTCACCCATACAACCACTCACATACCCTCACACACCCATACAGCAACTTAGACATCAACTGACAGACTGTTACAGACATTCACACAAAATGTCACTCACTCATATATTCATTGAGACACGTATTTATTCACAGTCAGTCACACACCCACTGAATCATCCATACAGACACTCATATACCCACAGAATCACCAATACACCTTCATATATATATTTAACACTCATAAACGTTTTAAAATGACCAACAATTACTGAATTATGTCATCAGTAATGTATTTGAGATGTCATCAGTAATGTCACTGACCATTTCATGAGTGATGGAATATGTGAGGTCATAAGCACTGCATTTACGGGGTGTGAGTTACAGTTACCTCAGTGTAGGAAGGTGGATACCTGACTATGGTTACCCCAGATTTGTTTGCCTTGTGTTTAGCTGGTTTTCGACTTAGTTGGCATGTTTCCCTGCTAATCATGGCCCCAGGCTATCTGCGCTCTCCTTAAAATGGACTCCATGCACCCTAGGTGCATAACCAATCTGCTACTGGACACCTTGTCAGCCCCTATACAGTGCACCATAGGTGCCAAGGGCATAGGTGCATCCAAGGCCTACCAGAGGCTGCAACATATCTTTTGCCACCCCTGGCTGGTTCTTAAATTGACACAACTGGCTGATCACTCAGCTGGGGCAAGGTGGTATAATCACCCCTTGCTTATATATAGTATACCTATATCTAAACCTATATATGGACACATATAAACCTATATGTCACTCCTATGGCAGGCCTTATCAATCCTGGAGGCAGAGTGCTTAGTTTTATGTGAGATGGTGCTCTAGCATGAGCTGAGCCTGTCTGCAGATGTCGGGAACAACTCCCTTAGGTGTTCCGGGATAATGCCATACCATATACTCTTAAGTGCATTATAATCCATCGCGATTATGTGCTTACTTTGGTTTGGCTTTATCAAAACATGTCGTGTAAGGTGTCATACGATTTGGAATACTATCTCCCCGCCAGTCCTGGCAACGGGGATAGCATTCCACCCTTCTGACCTCCTGCTGCTGACCGAAACTTGGCAGAGGAGGCCTGGACAAAGGGTTTCCTGTCGCGGGGAGGTGCTACACCACCACAGACAGGAGATGGTGTATTGGAGCAGGGAGGGCTGAAAGAAACTAGACACTGCCTGGGGAGCACAAGGCTTCCCCTTGCATAATCCTGTCAAACCAGTTCTGGGGCTCGCCGGCCCCAGTCCCAGCGCGACCCTGAACAAAGGGACAGGGGTGTAACCACCCCCTTCCTGAGTCCCTCCCATAGGAGGGGCCTAGCAGGTAATCCAGCCCAATAGATTGGTATAAGAGTGGGAGCAGTGCCAATGCACATCAGATTATCCTGACTGAAACTTATGAAACAAAACTCTGGACCCTTTGACATCCTACTCGACGTAGAAGCCTGAAGAATCTCCCTTATGGTCAAGGAGTGACCACCCTGTGCAAACAGGCACCATCCAGCACCTCAATGTTTGCTTTGTTGCAGTTCCCGCCGGAACTCGAGCAACAGAGATCAACAAGACCCAGTGTGCCTGCCTTCTAACAGCCCGATCCACAGTCCCTGCAGAGCTGAGACCCGTGGAGGCGACCTGAAGCATGGGGCCGGCCATCTTGGAAAGACCACGAGGCGCTGACCGTGCAGCTTCCGAGGCTCCCTCGAAGCTGCGCATTTGGGTTTTAGAAGCCTTAGCCCTGAGCCACTCTTGCACCGAAGCTCACCCCTCTACACTCATCGAGTGCTGTGTGGGGCCCTTCTGCATCTTTTGGCTCAATGCGTTAGTCCGGTCGCTTGCCCGTTGGCTAGCGGCCCCAGTACCGACGAACCTTTGAATTTGACCTGCCAGTCCGGTTGCTTTGGACTGGCCCTCGCTCCCCTGAAAAGGAGCACCGCTCTGACCCTCCTGGTCCGAGTAAGAAGCGATCTTCGAATCCTGCATGGGTTGCGCTTGCCAAGGTTTGTTTGTTCCAATCTGGTATCCGACACCGCCGACAATGAGAGCCTTTGTGGGACAGCTCGTGATCCACTCCTGGACATACTCGGTGCCCCAGAGTCCATGTGACAGCGGAGACAAGCTTCTCGACAACCACCTGCTTGCGTCCGACATTGCCTGGTTCCTTCCTGGTTCTACCCTGGTCACTGCTGAGTGACCCAGACTCTGCAGTGTCCGGTGTGATCCAAGGGTGGATCGAAGCTGAAGGGTATTAAAGTTGCACAATTTTGGATGAGGCCCAGGGGCCACTCAAACCATATATTAAAAAAGTGGTATAAGTATCACTAATCAAACAGTGGTCAGGCCGAGGGCCTGGGGAATCGTTGGGAGCAATCGGGACTAGCAATGCTGAAGTCGGGAAAAGCCCGCAGGATTCGGGTGCAGCGCTGAAAGCACACACGTGCACCAATGCAAAGTCAATGGTGTGTAAAAGTTATTGAGTTACTGTTTTAAGAGTCTTCCGACTGACCTAGAAGGACAAAACTTTAGACCTAGACACTAGAGGTGTATACCTTTACAGGAGCACAGGCGTTCAAGAGTTACCTCACCCACAGGAAGCGGGTGCACAGGTGCAAAGTTGTGTCAGCTTTCGTTGTGCGACCAGAAGAGAAGTGTCCGGTGGGTGGATCGAAGCTGAAGGGTACCTGAAAGCAGAGGGGACAGAGTCTGGGTCACTCAGCAGTGACCAGGGTGGAACCAGGAAGGAACCAGGCAATGTCGGGCGCAATCAGGTGGCTGTCGAGAAGCTTGTCTCCGCTGTCACATGGAGTCTGGGGCACCGAGGATGTCCAGGAGTGGATCACGAGCTGTCCCACGAAGGCTCTCGCTGTCGGCGGTGTCGGCTTCCGAATTGGAGACATCATATATCAGGCCAACTTCTCACACTCAGCTAACTATAACTGCTGAATTTCTCTGGTGCTGTATGAGTGAAATGTCAGCCTAACTGTAACATCCTTGTAATCTTTGGCTTTTTCATTGAATTTCAAAGGCTTTTAATTCTATTTCCAAACTATAACTATAATGTGCCAGTAACCTTTGGTTTCAGGGAATCTCTCTCTCTCTCTCTCTCTCTCTCTCTCTCTCTCTCTCTCTCTCGCTCTCTTTCTCTCTCTCTCTCTCTCTCTCTCTCTCTCTCTCTCTCTCTCTTTCTCTCTCTCTATCTCGCTCTCTCTCTCTCTCTCTTCTCTCTCTCTCTCTCTCTCTCTCTCTCTCTCTCTCTCTCTCTCTCTCATTCTCTCTCTCTCTCTCTCTCTCTATATATATATATATATATATATATATATATATATATATATCTTCCATCTGGCGAACAGAGACACAAACCCAATGCTATGAGGCAGGTCCTAATTTATTGTAATCCTCGAGACTGACACCTTTCGGATACCTTGTATCCTTGCTCACAGGTCAATATACTTGCAGATCACCACGTGATTATTTAACATAAAATTCATACTGGCACCACTTTTTCTTGCAATAAAAGTCTGTTTTCCGAATATGCAAGGTCAATACAATATATATATCCAACCTCCGTGTCCCTTCCTGTTTAGAAGAACGAGAGCCCACACAGGTAAGTTGATTCAAGCGCATTTAATCTCCGCAAAAAGAGCGGCATGATGCATTTCGGCACTCCGTGCCTTCCTCAGTTGCCATTTGCTCCTTAAAATTCACTGTCCACTTTTAAAAGAAGCAGAACGCCTCACTGGGTTGGTAGAGACGCCCCTTCCACCAATTGAAGGGAAGATGTTATTCGAACTTGCTGCCCCAGTCTATTCGCTGCAGAGACACACGTGGAAGTCCTTTCCCTAGTGGGCGGTGTCTGCAGCTCCCTCTGCATTGTGGATTCTGTATGCGAAGGGCTCGAAATGACTGACCTTCACCCCACCTGTTGGCTCCCAGCGTGTCGGAACACCTTCGCCTCCGTGAGCTGGGGCGTCTTCATGAAGTCATGATCCAGTCTTAACCATCCTGGCAACGTGCTGACAGTTACGGTGGTCTGGCGTTTCCCAAGCGGCTTGAGACAACCTCACCTTTTGCCATAATACGCCAGACTCTTCAGGGTGGGAGCTCAAGTGCGAGTGGCCACGCACAAAACATCCAACCTCCACGTCCCTTCCTGTTTAGAAGAACGAGAGCCCACACAGGTAAGTCGATTCAGGCACCTTTAATCTCAGCAAAAAGAGCGGCATGATGCATTTCGGCACTCCGTGCCTTCCTCAGATGCCATTTGCTCCTTAAAATTCACTGTCCACTTTTAAAAGAAGCAGAACGCCTCACTGGGTTGGTAGAGACGCTCCATCCACCAATTGAAGGGAAGATGTTATTCGAACTTGCTGCCCCAAGTCTATTCGCTGCAGAGACACACGTGGAAGTCCTTTCCCTAGTGGGCGGTGTCTGCAGCTCCCTCTGCATTGAGGATTCTGTAGTGCGAAGGGCTCGGAATGACTGACCTTCACCCCACCTGTTGGTTCCCAGCGCGTCGGAACACCTTCGCCTCAGTGAGCTGAGGCGTCTTCATGAAGTCATGATCCAGTCTTAACCATCCTGGCAACGCGCTGACAGTTACGGTGGTATATATATATGGTTGATTGGGGTTCAAAACAAAGTTCACCATATGCCGCACCTCACGTCCCGGGTGCAATCCACCACGGTGGTGAGCCGCGTCCAAAAACTCATTCAAACGTCCGCATTCGTGCGGATAATAATGGAAGCACATCTCATGGAAATGAATTATGATGAATTATTGGGCTGAATCACGTGGTACTGACAGACGCGTTTTGGCACAACACCTTCTTCAATGTCAGTTGCGTCCTCATAACAAACAATATTTAAACATTCAGGAAATACGTCACACGTTCAAAATCATAGAAAGTGATGAAGTTCTAAGTATAATGCAATCTGTACTGCAACGTGGCGGCCATCTTTTAATGTAGAAAAATCAAAGCAATCCTTTTTGATGCGTGCCAATATATATGAAGTGCAAGGAATATCATCAAAAAATAATTCTGCTAATTCATTACAAAACCCAAAATGAATGTGTGTTGTTATCTGGTCATAGTTTTGGGGAGGAAGGTGCTGAGATCGGAACAGGCAAATCCACAACATCCACTCATTTAGTCATGATAGTAGTATGGCTGTGTCCTATTTGCAGTCATAATCATATAATCTCATGGCAGCCAAGCAGTCTGGCACAGTTCACTTTCAATTATAAATTATAAAATTGAGCCCAGATCCGATCTTGCTATCATACAATCAAGCCCTAAATGGGCAAAGCGAAAAAGGGTAGGGAGAAGGGGAGGATTTGTTACATCATGTGCAGAGCAAAATGGAAGTACCTAAATGAACTCTATTGATGAAAATTAATACTCTAAATTGTCTGTAGAAGAGAAAAGTATTCTAACCCAAATATGGCTCAAATAATACCCAAACATCCTAATGTCCTATGTGGACCGACAACTCTTCTTTGTGGTTCAGGCCAAACGGGGTCTTAGTTGATAATTCTATAATGTATCTGGATTCCAGACTACACAACCTCTTGATCCTATCTTCTCCCCTCTCATCTTTTTGTATTTGATCAATGCAGAAGAACTTGAGTAAATCACGGCTGCTATTGTGCTTCTGCTCGCAATGACGGACAACCGGACAAATCTGGTCCCTATTAGTGATTGCTTGCATATGCTCGAGGAATCTCTTTTTGGCAGGATGTATGTTGCTTTCAATGTATTTTTTGGGGCAGGGACATTTTAAGCAATAGATGTTATACTCAAAGTTGCAATTAAGTAATTTCATTGTCCTTTTTCATTTAGTTCAATCAATCAATCAATCAATCAGGGGGTTTATAAAGCACGCTACTCACCTGTAAGGGTCTCAAGGTGCTAGGTGGGGTGCAGCTCTGGATCAGTCGAAGAGCCAGGTCTTGAGGTCGTTCCTGAAAGTGTGCAGGGCCGGGTAGCGTCTGATGTTCACAGGGAGCTCATTCCAGGTCTTGGCTGGGATGTAAGAGATGCAGGGAACCTCTGCCAGTGCGAGGTCGGCAGAGTGGAGGCTCCTCTTGGGTGCGTGGAAGAATACTCTCTTTTTGAGGAATTTGGGTCCGATGTTGTGGAGGGATTTATAGTCGTGGGTGAGGAGTTTGAAGGTGACCCTCTTCTCGAAGGGGAGCCAGTGGAGGTCTCATAGGTGTTGGGTCATGTGTTTGTGGCACGGTGTCCCGAGGACGAGTCTGGCTGCAGCATTCTGGATGGTTTGGAGTTTGTGTAGAAGAGTTCTGTTCATTCTGGCATATAGGGCCTTGCCATAGTCCAGTCTGCTGGTTTTGAGTGTGTGGGTGACAGTCCTACCACAGTCGGGGGGATTCACTTGAAGGTCTTACGGAGGATGCGCAGGCAGTTGAAGCTAGTGGAAGCGACGGCGTTGATTTGGCGGTTCATGGAGAGGGAGGAGTGGAGAATGATGCTGAGGTTTCATGCGTGGTCTGTAGGGTGGGTGGATTCCTGAGGGCGGGGGCCAACAGGTGTTGTCCCAGGCGGCAGTACAAGGTCCGAGGATGAGGACCTCAGTCTTCTCTGAGTTGAGCTTCAAGCGAGTTTCCTTCATCCAGGTTGCCACTTTCTTCATTCCTTCCTGGAAGCAAAGTTTGGTGTCTTCGGGTTTCTTTGTGAGTGAGAGGATGAGCTGGGTGTCGTCGGCGTAGGATACAATGCTGAGCCCATGCTCTCTGACGATTGCGGCAAGGGGGACCATGTAGATGTTGAAGATCGTGGAGCTGAGCGATGATCCTTGGGGTACTCCATAGTGTATATCAGTGGGTTCAGAGAAGAAGGGAGGGAGTCTGATCCTCTGGGTTCTGCTGGAGAGCAAGGCTTGAATCCCGTCGAGGGCGGCTCCTTGAATCTCTGCGTCGTGAAGTCTGGTTGCGAGCGTGCAATGTGAAACGGTGTCGAAGGCTGCGGAGAGGTCTAGGAGGATGAGGACCGCAGTGTGTTCCTGGTCGAGTAGCATGCAGATGTCTTCCATGGTGGCGAGGAGTGCAGTCTTGGTGCTGTGGTTGCAGCGGAATCCAGACTGGGAGGCGTCTAGGATGGAGTTCTTTTCGATTAAGGCAGTCAGCTGAGTGTTTATGAGTCTCTGTGACTTTGGCCGCGAAGGGGAGGAGAGAGATGGGCCAGTAGTTTTTCAGGTCTGTAGGGTTGGCCATTGGTTTCTTGAGGAGGGGCTTGACTACAGCCCGCTTTCAGTCATCTGGGAAGATGCTGGACCTGAAGGAGGTGTTGATGGTCTGTCCTAGTTCAGGCGCAATGGTGGTGGTGGCCCTGTGGAGAATGTTAGGTGGACAGGGGTCCATTGGGGCCCCTGAGTGGGTTATTTTCATGGTTGCAGTGACTTGTTCGATGGTGGCGGGAGCCGAGGTAATGATGTATGGCTTACCGGCAGCGATGGGGAGAGGGGTGGTGGTGTATGGCATCTGTTCGCTGAAATTGTCGTAGAGGACCTTGATCTTCAGATGGAAGTAGGAGCTGAGCTTGTTGCAGAGTTACTGGGAAGGTGTGACCTCCGTGGTTTTGCTGGGGGGTTTTGTGAGCTGCTGTATGACGTTGAACAGTTCCTTGGCGTTGGTCGCATTGGTCTGGACATTGTCTCTTATGAAGCTCCGTTTGGTTTCTCTTATGCGCTGGTGGTATTCCTTCAGGTGCTCCTGTGGTTGTTCCGGGTTTCCGTGGTTTTATGGTTTTGCCAGGTTTCTCAAGGTGTCTGCAGGAGCATCTGGCTTCTTGTAGTTCTGTGGTGAACCAGGCGGCCTTTGGAGGGCGTTGTTTGGCGGAGTTGCGGAGGGGTGCGATTTTGTCGGCACAGTAGGAGATCCAGCTGTGAAATTTTATGGCTGTGGAGTTGGTGTCGGTCTTGGCGCTGGGGTGGTTTGAGAGGAGGGTGGTGTTGAGGTGTTCCTCTGTGACCATGCTCCAATTCCGTGGTGGGGGGCGTGGGGCGGACTTGGGTGCGACGGTGGTGTTGAAGGTAAAATGCACGCAATGGTGGTGCGTCCAGCGTGGGTGGGTGGTGTGGCTGAAGCGGATGTTTGTACCTCCCGCGAAGATGGGGTCGACGGTGTGTCCCACTCTATGGGTAGGAGTGTTGACCAGCTGCTTCAGTCTGAGGTTGGCGAGGTTGTCGAGGAGAGTGGTGGTGTCGGGGTCGTTGCGGTTGTCAAGGTGGAAGTTCAGGTCCCCGAGTAGAATGTAGTCCATGGAGGTGATGGTGTGGGGTGCGCGAGTTCTGCGAGCTCGGCGATAGTAGTAGCGGGCTGGGTGCGAGATACTGGCGGTCTGTAGATGAGGGTGCTGTGTAGCATGGTCCTGGGGCTGGTCTGAATCTGGAAGTGGAGGTGCTTGTTGTTGGAGTGGTGGGTCACTCATGCTGGATGTATAGAGTCGGAGGGGGTCTTATGTATGATGGCTAGTACCCCTCCTTGGCGGTGGGGCGGTCCTTTCTCTGGATCTTGTAACCGCCTGGGATGTCCAAGGCGATTTCGGCCCCGGAGGAGGCGTTGGTCCAGGTTTATGTGAAGAAGGCAACGTCGGGCGAGAGGGTGTCGACCAGGTCCCAGATTTCTATGGTGTGTCTGTGCAGGGAGCGCACGTTGAGGAAGATGCATGTCAGGGTTTCGGAGGAGCGTGCATCAGACGGGTCTTCGACAGTAGCGGGAGCTGCATCGTGGTGAAGGATCTGGGGCAGGATGTGCATGTGAGCTGTGCATGGGTGGTGTTCTGTGAGGATTTTGAGCGGTCGGCGTGTTTTCCGGGGTTGAGTGTGTGGAGGGTGGTTGAGCCGTAGCGATGGGGCCTCGGAGACCCAGGGTTCATGGCACTGGTCGCGGTCATATCGCGGACAGGAGCAAATGGGCTTGCCTTAGGTGCGCCAGTGGCGCGTCAGCTGAGCGTCCGCTGAGCGCGTCCGCTGCTCGGCCACGCAGCGGTCGCCATTAATTAGGGGAGGGGGGCGGGACCCGGTAGGGAGGCGGGAGCAGGGACTGTGTCTGGGTGGGAGGGGCCGCAGGAGCGGTGGCAAAACAGGCTGGCAGGCGAGTGGAGAAGGGAATAAAATTAAGGGTGCCCAGAGGAGATGCAAGCAATAATAATCCCAAGTAAACACAATACCAAGTAAAAATCACCTGGAGGCTGGTCTGGCTGCTGGCGTAAACTCTGACTGCGGGGGACTCAAGGCTGTGGCGGTGAGATGAAGTTGCAGGGGAGAGTGCTAGTCTGGAAACACGGTCTAGATTTCACACGCGCTCCCCGCAGCGGTCGCCATTAAGTAGAGGAGGGGGCGGGACCAGGTAGGGAAGCGGGGACTGGGTCAGGGTGGGAGGGGCCGCAGGAGCGGCAGCAAAACGGGCTGGCAGGCGAGTGGAGAAGGGAATAAAACTAAGGGGGTCAGGTGGAGATGCAAGCAATGATAATCCCAAGTAGACACAAGAAAATACAAATGAGCACCAAAGAAACACAGATTAAGAAAAATCACCCAGAGGCTGGTCGGGCTGCTGGCACGAACCCTGACTACGGGGGGACTGGAGGCTGCGGTTGTGAGGCAAAGCTGCAGGGGAGAGTGCTAGCCTGGACCCACGGTCTAGGTTTCACATGCATTCCCCACAGCGGTCACCATTAAGTAGGGGAGGGGGCGGAACCAGGTAGGGAGGTGGGAGCGGGGACTGTGTTGGGGTGGGAGGGGCCGCAGGGGCAGGAGCCTTGGCAAAACGGGCTGGCAGGCGAGTGGGGAAGGGAATAAAACTAAGGGGGTCTGGCAGAGATGCAAGCAATAATAATCCCAAGTAAACACAATCCCTTGTAGACACAAAAAAATACAAATGGCACCAAGGAAATACAGATTAAGAAAAATCACTCAGAGGCTGGTCGGGCTGCTAGCACGAACCCTGACTGCGGGGAACTCGAGGCTGTGCCAGTGAGGTGGCGGTGCAAGGGAGAGTGCTAGCCTGGACACACGGTCTAGGTTTCACATGCGCTCCCTGCAGCGGTTGCCATTAAGTAGGGGAGGGGGGTGGGGCCAGGTAGGGAGGCGCCCTGTCCTTCAAACTCATATTCCGTAACATTGTTGCTAAATTTACAGGCCTTATATCTCAAGCAAGGAAAGAAGCCCCTTCATATCTCTTTCTAAGTCGGCGTGCTTCTGTAATGGCTATGCACAAGATGATCTTTAATAGAAGTACTGCGCCTGTATGTAATCTGAGGTTGTATTGATATTGTTTCTCTTATGACGTTAGCTGTACGGAGACTATGCCAATTCTTCATAAAGATCTGGGACACTTTGTGTGACCTCTCGTTAAAATTGTCGATCATCATGATAGTCCCTGTTTGTTTGGTTCTGCCTTGTTGTGTCTTGGATTTATCTGAAAGCAGTTGTTGTCTATTAACAGACTCAGTTTTCCTGACTGCCTCATGTAGTGTACCATCAGTGTAGCCCCTTCTCTTAAATCTCTCTACTGCATTACCCTGCGCCTTGCGATATTCGCCTTCATTTGTGCAGTCGCGTTTAAGGCGCAGTAGTTTCCCAAACGGTATGTTCTTAATCAATGCTCTAGGATGTTGGCTACCTGCATTTAAAATGGAATTGCCGGCAGTTGGCTTTCGGTATAATTTGGTCAGTAATTTGTTACCTTCTATGTACACCTCTAGGTCCAGATAAAAGTTACTTGTGGTGCTCATGCTCTCTGTAAATATCAGATTCAGCTCATTCTGATTAAGGGCAACCATGTATTTTGCATCCACCTCCTGGGTCCTTTTCAAGACAATAAATAAATAAATAAATAAATAAATAGGGCCACTCTATTGACCCATTGTTCCTGTAGGTCCGCCCAGGCCACATGCTTCTCCCACCAGCCTACGAACAAGTTCGCATTGCTGGGGGCGAAGTACATGCCCATAGCGGTAGCCCACTTTTGTCGGTATAGTTACCCTGCGAACATGAGAATGTTATTCTCTAAACAGAACCTAGTCATGTCTAGCAACATGGTGTTGTGCTCTTGATATTTCAATGCGCTCTTGCTGAGAAAACATTTGATACATTTAGGCTCTTCTCATGTTCAATACATGTATATAAGCTGGTGATATTGAGAGTTATTAGCAGCATATCATCCTCCCAGATAATACCATCAATGAATTTCAAAAAATCATGCGTGTCCTTCACATACAAACTGAGTCTCCCCCCAGTGGGGGAGAGAAAGGAATCAATGTAGATAGGGGCATTTTCTAGTAAACTGTTCTGTGAGGCGACAATGGGCCTTCCAGGTGCATTCATCAAATCTTTGTGCACCATAGGCAGGTGGTAAAAAGTGGAAAGAACTGGATGTTCGCAAAGCAAAAAGCGATACTCTTCTGGATCTAATAGGCCACAGTCCTGCCAAGTGACCAAGTGACCAAATGTTCATAGAGTTTTGTAACACAGCTGTCATATTCCCTTCTGTGTATAGGTTGTTAACACTGCTTGTCACTCAGTTGTCTGGTAGCTTTGTTGACATATTGTTTTAATATTTAGTTTTTTCAAGTCCATAATCACAGCCTCATGAAAGGCCTCAATGGCATTGTGAGGGGTCTGGGGGATGAATTTGGATTTGACTCTAAGCTCACTTTTACCACCAGATTGAGAAATTCCTGCTTTAGTGAGGCAAGCTATGATACTTTCAACCTCTGTATTGTCTCTGTCAGCAGAGTACTCCGGAAATTTCAGGGCCAACAATGTGTCAAGATCAATTCCTGTGAACTGATCCATTTCATCGTCGCGATGTTCTTCCGAGGTGGTTTGGTATGTAGAAGATGTATTTTGAGTAGTTTCAGTTTCCTCACATACTTGTAGTGGTCTATCCTTGTTTGTGTATGATTATAATCTGAAGTGGGACAAAACGTAAATCCAAGTTTAAGTACTTGGATTTCATCCGTGTTTAATTCTCTATCGGATCGATTGATAATTGCTCTTTCTTCCGGAGTCACTTCCAAAGTTACCATCTGCCCCTCTTGATCTGTGTCACTCTGGGTATAACAGATTCTCCCCCGTCCTTTTTTGCCTCTTCTGGTTTTTTGCTTTGTTGATCTGGTGGATGGACTCTGCCGGCTCTCTCGGATCAGTTGGTACTCTCGGGAAAAAGTAGGCTCATTGAAACTTTCACTGCTTCCCATTAATTGTACGGATTGCTCTCCCTCAGAGGTGTTTCTCTACTTGTTTTTGTGTTTCTTTGCTGGTTAAGTTGTCTTCTAGGGGCGTCAAACTTGCGTGCAAAAGTCAGAATCCGACATGACTCATAATCCTTTTCATCCCATTGAAATTTCATTTTTTTGTCGTTTAATTACAACTTCATATTTGACAAGTCTCTTTTTCAATGCTACTTTCAGTTCCTCACTTAACTTGGTATATTTGTCTTTTAGTTATCTTGTCTTCTAGTCATTTAATTTCATCCTGTAATTTGGCACGGTCACTCCATGAGTACCTCTCTAAGATTTTCACCATTCCTTTATATATATATATGTTTCTATTTTTCGGAGCAATCCACAAAATCTCCCTTGTTTTTAACTGTTTATTTCTCTCTACTCCTTGCTGCCCCTGACACCTAAATACCTGTGACCTCTGTACCTCTACCAACCCCTGAACACTAAAATATTTTACCTCTCTTTACCTCTACTCACCCATGAACCGGGAGCCTCCTCATTTCACTTTACCTCTACCTTCCCCTGACCTCTAAAACACCCTTAAATCCCTTTAACACAACCTGCCTGTGAACCCTAAAAATCCCTTATCCCTATGTACCACTACATGGCTCAGAACTCTTATTAAAATGAACTCCCTTTATCTCTAGCCTCCTGTGAATCCTCTACCCACTCCAGAACCCTATAATCCCCTTGCCCCCTTCACCTCTACCATTTCTTCAACTCTAAAAAAAACCTTACCTGCCTTTACATCTATTTCACCAGGAACCCTGAAAATCACTTACTTCCCTTTTCCTCTATCCCTGAACCCTAAAAGACCTTACCTACTTATCTATACCCCTGGACCTTAAAAATACTTTAACTCTCTTGACCTATGCCTGCTTCTGAACTGTAAAAAACCCTTACCTCCCTTTTCCTCTACTTGCTACTTGTCCCTGAACACAAAAAACCCTTACCTCTTGTTCCCACTACCTGCCACTGAACCATAAAAAAACCTTATCTTTCTTTAGCTCTACCATCCCCTGAAACCAAAAAAACCCTTACAGCCCTTTAATTCTACCTGCCAGAGAACCCTAAAAATCTCTTGCATCCCTTTACCACTGTTCACCCTTGAACCCTAAAAAATGTTACCTTATTTTAATATATTTTTTAATTTTCCTGTTTTGTGGATGCATAATTGTAGCGCCAGGGATCATGAATGTCTGGAGTACCTAGTATTGCAGAAATGGCCTCACGCACTTTAGTGGTTTGTGTAAGCCATTTGGAATTTGTAACATCCTAATGGCTATCCTTAATACAGTTAAAGTCTCCTGCTAGTATATAAAATCCTTCTTGTACCCTTTGATCTGATTGAATCTGACTGAGTAGTAGTGAGGTATCTTCATTTGATTCATATACGGACAATACATATTTCACTAATTGTCTATTCAAATGTACAACAAGATAAACAAAAAATCCGGGGGTGATAGTGAGGATAACGTTTATGCTAATGCCATTGATGTTCTTAAATCATATTACAAACCTACCGTGTGAGTAGAAGTTGACAGGTGCAAAATCTTCCACAGGAAGCAGGGAAAGGAAGAGTCTGTAGACGACTATGTGTCTGCACTCAAGGATTTAGCGCTGAGCTGTCGCTTTGGCAGCCTGTACGACGAATTTATAAGAGATCAGATCGTCATGCAGGGGTCAAATTAAAAAAATACAGGACAACTTATGGGCTAAAGGAGAGTACCATACGCAAACCATTATTGATATAGCTAGAAAAGACGAATTAACTGGACGCTGCGCCAAGGCAGACATTTCTAAATCCAAAGAAAAGAAGGAAGAAGGAACCGTGAACAGAGTGACTCATCTAAACATAAACTAACACAAAAATGGAGCAACCAAAAACAAAAGTCAACATACAAAAGACAACAGAGAAATGAGAAAAAGTGTTGCTACAGGTGCGGAAACAACTCGCATTGGGCTGATGACAAACACTGCCCAGCAAGAGGGTAAAATGCACATTTTGTGGCATGGTTGGCCTTTTCCAAAAGGTGTGCCACAGGAGAAATACAAGATCAGTAGACAAGTACATGATGATGATACCGACAACATTGAGTCACAAGATGAAGAAGATATAAGCATGTGTGTACTCAGCAAAGAAGACGAACAAGTCAATGACGTCAGTGAAAATACTGTTATCAAGACCAAAAAACCTGTGTGCGATATGACAATAGGTGGAGTAAAAATCAGCATCGTCGCTGATTCAGGATCCCCATATACAATTGTCAATAAAAAATCCTGTGAAGAATTTTTTTAGCAAGCATTGGTAAACACTTAGATAAAGCGTACATTAACATCAAATCATTCACTGGTGAACCAATGTGGGTTCAGACGGCTCAAATTCTGTTACAAGGGAAGAGAATCTGACGGAAAACTATATGTATCCGCTGTTGGTCCATCCGTGTTAGGATGGATGGACCAAGGACATTTGGGAATCATTCTTGACCCAAGCAAAAAAGAACCTGTTCTTGTTGTACAAGGAGAAAACAACTATGGTCAAGCTCTAGTGAACAAATATAGAAACGTGTTTAACGGCATGATCGGTGCCTTGAAAGGTTACCAACATAAGATCCAAGTTAAAGCACATGCTAACCCCGTTGTGCATAAAGTCAGAAATGAATGTTTGTCTGAATGAAGCTGTTAAGGTAGGAGCCTACAAAGAGCTGTTTTGGGATGGGAGTAGTGGAAATGAGAAAGGATGGAAATAGGGTGAAGCAGTGGGGATGTTTTGGAATATGAAGGAAGGTTCAAATAAGGAGAAAGGAGGGTGGTTCAAGGATTCTTCATGTGGAATAATGGTAGCGTAGTATCAACGTGTTTAGAGGGAGAGCGCTAATAAAGGGCCGTTTTGCAATATGGTATTGTGTTTGGCATGTGAAGCACAGTAATTTGCACCCGAATTTTAACAGCCACGTTGTTTTCTTTTCATAGTGAACCCCTGAGGAAGGGCTACTTTTAGCTCAAAATGCATTGGGTAACATTATCACTAACAGTCGAGGATGATTGACGTTTTTTGCGTACCTGGAAAAAGGCATGGATTTCCATATCCAGGCATGAGAAGCTGTTTATAAACGTAACGCAAACCACGTGTGGCAAGATCAAAATAAAATGGATTGAAATCAAAAGTTTTGGAGTAAATGGATTGAATTTGGATAAAACAGTATGGTAAATAAATGGAAAAATTTACTGAAGACGTGACATTTCGCAGTGCCCCTGGATTTGGTGTGTAATCTCGCACCAACCTGAACATTGTTGATTTTCACGTGACAAAAGGGCAGATCACGTTATCCAGTGAGCACGCATACACATTTAAAATTGAAAGATGCATTTATAACGAGAAAAAGGTCAGAAGTGGTGTGCACGGCATACTTTCACTGTAAACTATCTAGGCCACAAAATCAACGGCAAAGGAATCAGCCCCAAGCAGGATCTACTGCAAGCCATCAGGGACTCACCTGTAACTAACAACAAGGACGAGCTGAGGTCCTTCCTGGGTCTTGTGGAGTTTTATGCAAAGTTTATAAAAAACTTCTCAAGCAAGACCTGCAAGATAAGGCAATTATTGAAAATGAAGAACAAATTCGAGTGGAGCGAGGTGTGTCAGAACATGTTCATCTCTCTAAAAAAGGAAAAGTGTGAGTCAATGCCATTACAAGGATTTGACCCTTTACTCAAAAGCACAATCACAACTGATGCAAGTTCAAAGGGACTGGGTGCAGTTCTAACACAAAAAGACAGTAAAGGAATTGAAAGCACAATCGCATTTGCATCACGTTCGCTGACGCAAACCGAAGAGACATTTTCAGTAATCGAACGGGAGGCATTAGCCTGTGTATGGGCACTAGAACATTTCTGTCAATTTGATGGGGAAACAAGGTCACTCTGTTTACTGACCACAAGCCCCTCACAAACGTGTTCACTACTACAGGTTTGTATGCAGCATCACCCAGGTTAGCACGTCTGTCTGTGAGATTGTTTGATTACAACTACACCATCCACTATGTCCCCGGTGTAAAGAATGTATTAGCGGATTTTCTTAGCAGAATGCCAGTCAAAAGTACAGAGCAGAATATATCGACAGAAAGCAAGGAAACATATATTGCAAGCGTTAATGAAAATTTCCAAGGAATCTCTAGGAATGAATAGCTCACAGAGCTGGAAAAGGACACTGACCTACGCAAAGTAATTGACATGTTGCAAAAAGGGTGGGCATCCAAAAGCACACTCACTGACGCATTAAGACATTTTTTCGAGGTAAAAGACAAACTATCATATGAAAATGGTTTGTTGTTAAGGAGTGGCAGGGCAGTTCCCCCTGTTACATTAAGAAAGAGAGTAATGAGCATATGCCATGATGGACACTTGGGAATTGTTAAAACTAAGACCAGGGTAAAAGAAAACTACTGTTGGCCGGGGATCTATACCGCAGTAGAACGTTTGATAAGAGATTGCAACATGTGCATTAACGCTGACAAGACACAAGTCACGCTAAGACCTCCACTGCATCCCATCACCTGCCCATCCATGCCATGGGAAAGAATTGCTGTGGACATTATGGGACCAGTCCTGGAACGTGATGAACAATGGTACATAGTTGTCATCATTGATTACTTTAGCAAGTGGCCCGAACTCAAGTTCCTCACAAAACCCAAGGCAAAGAACATTGTAGAATTCCTTGATGGAGTGTTTATTAGAGAAGGACTACCAAAGCATATTGTCAGCGACAATGGTCCACAGTTCATGTCCGAAGCTTTTAAAGCATACACAGAAAGAAACCAAATTGAGCACAAGACATCCTCTGTCTACCACCGGCAGTCCTGAAGGGGATCATCCAACTAGCAAACAGTAATGGACAAAGTTGGAGACAAGAAATACTTAAGACTTTGTGGGCCTACTGTGTCACCGCTAATGACTAAGTATGGGCAAATTTTGCGAATTCGCGATACGCGAATTCATGCGAAAGCGTACTCGCGGTCTGCAAAATCCCCAAACTTTCGCGAGATTGCAGATTTTTTTATTTTTGCGCGTTCGCAGGATTTTTTTACCGCGGCTACTGCGAACTTACCCATCCGGTCGTATATGGGCACGGCAATCCTGTTTTCACTGTTCGCGTTGCGTATTTCCGTTTCCGTTCGCTAGTTGCATGCTCGTGTTGCGCTTTTCCTTTTTGGGGCTGCAGTTGCGTGTTCGCGTCCGTTTTTGCGTGCTTGCAAGGAAAATATTGCGTGAACTTACCCACGTGGTTGCAATGGGCGTGGCCATCTTGTTTTTCATTCATTGCTATGGTTCTGGGCATGCCTTTTCTATCCAGCTTCAATATTTGTAATCCTTTGTTTTTTTAAACTTTTTTAATATCTTTTTTACTCATTATCTATCTCTTTATTTTTGTACATCTATATTTTGTGTTTTTTTCTACTTTTCGTTACTTTAATAACTACTTTTTCTGTTAACTCTCTCTTTTCTTTTATTTACTTGTTTTCCCAATTCTTTCCTCTTTTTCCTTTCTTTAACCCAGGACCATGGCAAAGGGATCCGGCAAGTCCAAGGGGAAGAGTCCCGCTCACGCACCCCGCAGCCGGCTCCCTTGCGGGCGCTTAGGGGGACAGTCTGTAAGTCCCAGGGAGATCTTCAGCACGGTGGAGGTGGCCGCACTGGTCTTCTTTGTGCAGGGCCACCTCCCGAAGACCGTCGCAGCAGGCGCAGGCCCGGTACCGGGTACGGCCTCCGGGAGCGTCGCCAGCTATGGGGTAAGGTGTGCCGGGCCATGTATCGGGAGTCAGGCGTCCGGCGCACCTACAACCAGGTGACGCACCGGTGGACTGACATACTGGACCGGGAACAAGACCTGCTCAACCTGCTTGGCGTCGAGATCCCTGGGCTTGGTGAGCACTAGTAGCTATTTAATAACTGCTTTGTTTTCTTCTGCTCTGTGTTATAAAGGAAATATATGAAGAGCAAGAATGCTGCCGATTACATTGCAGGTAAATTATGTTTCAAAACCTTCTGTGATTGCAGGTGCTCGCCTGGCTACTATGCTTACTTGTTTTCACTTTTGTGCTCATTTGGCCTGAGTGATTATGAGTGTACTTTACAGAACAGCGTAATGCTAGAGACTCAAGTGCAGTCCTTCCTTGGTACTCCTGCCACTAAGAAGAGATAGTGGTGGTGGATTGATAGCTTGAGTATATCATGACTTGTCATTTAGTAGGAAATTTTGTAGTGGTCTGCAATAATGACAGACTGTGTCTGTCACTTTGCGTGCTGCTGAGTGCTGCCAGCCCTAGTGGACCCTTTTTGTAGTTGGTTTAGTGAGTTACATAACTTTCCAAGTAGACGGTCCACGAATCCAGCAATACTAATATCCTAGTAGACCACATCAGATACGTCAATAAATTTAGTGCAATTGTTGTTTATTTACCCGAAATAATTTGTTATTGTTTTTTTGAAATGTTTGATATCGTTGACAACAATCATCCATGTGTGTGTCTTTCTTTCATGTACATCAGCTCCTCCCAGGAGCAAGAGGACAGAGGTGGCAGTGGTGGCGCCGGCAGAGCTGGAAGGCCAGGATCGGTCCGCCGAGGGCTCTTCTGCTGGCCCCAGTAAGTTTTCCTTTTAATATTAATAATTATACATCCCAAACTTTTACAGCACCTATTTATTCCAAACGTTCATCATAATTCTATTTTTTCCTAAATCGTCTTTGATCTTCTTGTAGACTGTTTCTAAATTCTTATCCTGCCTCTACTATGACTCTCTGTGCTACTACTATTTATTATTATTATTCTGTCTGTGTAGCTAGCTAAACTTGCACAGTTGGCAAAAGGTGTTAAACAAAACTCCTGTTCAGCAATAGCTCTAGGCACTGAGTGCAGTCCTCTGTGTTGTCCATAATGTCTATTGAAGTCTTCCTAATGTTTATGCTTTGACAACCCAACAATAAAATGGCCACCAAGAATAATATACTAGTTTACTTTTTGATTGGATAGGAGGACATACTACTACTGTTGCAGGGACTATTCTGCACATACAGAACTATGGACAAGAAATAGGGCATTGGTGATAATAGGCGCAGTTAGAATTTCCACAAACCTCAGTCATAACAGAAGTTGAACCCCCAATCTCCTTACTGACTAGCTAGTGTGTCAAAGTCATTCTTTAGCTCCCGAATGCAGCGATAATACCCAATGATTACACAACCCAGAACATAAGACTACGAAGTCAGAGTCCCGACCTCTCAGAGTCATGGAATCATGCTAGCAAATTGCAAACCCTTTCGCTCACCCACTCATGACCAAAAAACCACAGAGTCTACGTATGTTTTAAAGCTTTATTAAAAGTAAAACAACTAGTTCTGTGTGTACTCTGTATAATAATTTTCAATTGTGCATTATATAAAAACAATGATTAAAATTAAATCAACTTCATAGAAGAGAAAAGGTGAACTCATGAAAACTGAACAGTGGCTGATTTTACACATTAACTGTGGGAGACCCCTCACCTGGTTGGAACTTAATGTACTGGTGGTGATGATGATAGGAACATTTTTCTCTTGTTCGTAGAAGGGAAGCTTCTGTCTGTTATGATAAAAATGGTGCGTGTTAAAAAGCAAGCATTCATCAGTTGTGCCAAAAAGTGTAGCATGTTATGGCTAAGCATAAATAAAAACACCCTCCCCTTCCGAAAGGGGAATTCTTAGTTTAGACTAGAGAGTCAAAAATAATTAAATTTGTTTATTTAGTAAAAAAATGTTTCATTCCTAGACAAAATAGGGAGTGGTGTATATGGCATCTAAAAGATTAAATGCATTTTCTAGGCGGAGCACCATCGGCACAGCCCACCACCAGTGCCGGGGCCAGCGCGGAGGTGGTCACTCCAGGGGCGGATGCGGTGCCAGCAGGAACTGCTGTGGGGAATGCCTCGATAGTGGCGGGCAGTGGTGCGCTATTATATTCCTTCCTTATTGAGATTGCAGAGTAGACTCACTGCACGGGTGTATATGTTGTACAGTACAAGTGCACTTTACTGTTAAGAAGACTTACAAATTTAGAACTAGGTTTTGTCAACCAGGTAGAAGACAGTCACCCTTGACTTCGCATTAGCAATAGCATTAGCGGCGGGAGTTGAAGAGTAACCAATGGCCTCCTCTAAATTTGACTTCAGCTCAGCTGTGAAGGACGAGCTACTTAAATTAATGACTGGCAAAGAATGATACGTGTTTTTGAATGCAGGCACAGGAGGCTGGGAATCTGATGCATGGCTGGTTGATGGCTGAAGCAAGGATGGTTAGAAGGAGAAAGAAAAGAGGACTGCCTGGGTAGGTGGAACAGAAACTGTATGTGTGCGCAATATATCCTTTGGGTCAAATTCAAATGCAAGTCAAGCACGGATGCATGGGTGTCGGTTTACAAAAGAAAATAAAAAGGGTGGTTTTCGGTGAGAAAACGTAAGGTTTGTCCAGTTGAGACATTAAGAAGAATGATTGACATTTACTTCGAATGGATGGATGCCTGGATGGTATCTTCCTCATAGATAGCATAGGTGTATGTAGAGTAGACCGAGTAGGCGGTCACTGGATGAAGAGTGTTACTTTGAAGAGCATGTAACACCGCACGTCCGTGCAAGAGAAGCAAAGCCGAGTAAAGTAGAAGTTGTAATTTTTCGGAATACTCCCTTGACTAACAGTAGTTTGCAAGCACAGCACATATTGTGCATCTATATTGTATAGTTCACATTATCAAGTCAAGGCACAAGTGCCTTCCTCCGGCGATTACGGGGACCACTCACTACCTATGTTCATAATTTTTTTCACCTGTGTCATTCATGTGTGGCCTATCGGTGCTCACTCTATCAATAAAAACAAAGCACCTAAAGTCATCCCTTATGTACGCAAATATCCTGGGAAGCGATAGATGATCATATTATCTTCTTAATTTTCCTTTTGTAGTAGTCAGGGGCAGGGCAGGGTGAAAGTTAAATTAATTGAGCAGTCAAGTCAAGTCAAGTCAAGAGATTTATATAGCGCGCTACATACCCATAGGGTCTCAAGGCGCTAAGGGAATATCCAAGTTTTAATTTGCTTTCTGAATGCCAGGTGGTTCTGAGTGAGGCGAAGGTGAGTGGGAAGTGAGTTACATGTTTTAGCTGCCAGGTAGGAGAAGGATGCAGGGTACAGTGGCAAGGGCTTGGTTGGAGGATCGCAGCTGACGGGAGGGGGTGTAGAAGGACAATCTTGTGTTGAGGCATTCGGGCCCAAGTTCGTAAAGTGCTTTGTGTGCGTGGGTTAGGAGGCGGAAAGTAATCCTCTTATTTACGGGGAGCCAGTGGAGGTTTTTCAGGTGATTAGAGATGTGTTCTTTACGCGGGATGTCTAGTATAAGCCTGGCTGAAGCGTTCTGGATGCGTTGGAGTTTTTTCTGGAGTTTTGCGGTGGTACCGGCGTATAGTGTGTTTCCGTAGTCCAGGCGGCTCGTGACCAGTGCATGGGTGACCGTTTTTCTGGTTTCGGTGGGGATCCAGCGAAATGTTTTTTTGAGCATGCGAAGAATGTTGAAGCAAGATGATGAAACGGCGTTGACTTGTCTGGTCATCGAGAGTGAGGAGTCCAGGATGACGCCCAGGTTCCGTGCGTGGTCTGTCGGGATGGGTTCTTTTCCAAGGGCTTCTGGCCACCAAGAGTCATCCCTTGTAACAGAGTATGGCCAGTGCCACCCATGATAGAAAAGCAAGAGCTTCCCCACCTGCATGTACTGGACTGTTAACAGTAACTCGAGTCTGCGTCATCATGGCTTGCGTCTGTGTTTCTTGGGTGCAAGCTGACTGCGCTGGCATTATGCCGGATTCTACAAGTTTACATACTAAATTAGCGAAACAAGAGAGAAGAAGACTGGTGTACTGTCTGAGTCTAATGTAGTGAGTCCATATAGTGCTAGTACATGGGAGGTTAGATAGATACATGCCTACAAATGTTAGGTACTGTGCTTGCAAGTTGGTAGTGCTACTGTGACACAACTTTCTGTTGAAATATTTTGTGTTAATCTTAAAGAGTATTGGTTACAGTATTTTTTTCTTCATATAGATACTCCATCTAAACTATCAAGGAAGGAGTTGGCTATCCGGGCCAGGCAACGGAAGCTGGAGGTAATTGTCGCCGAATATCGGTGGCTGGTGGCTCAGGAGGAGGATGACTCTCAGTCAACATCAACAACAACAGCTGCATCCTCCTCCGCTGCCCCTGGGTCATACAGCCAGCGCAAACCTCCAGTGGTAGGGCGCTGTGGTCTGGCAGCCACCCACCGCCGCCGAGCAGCGAAACCAACAGCTGCCCCCCACAGTACCTGCAAGGCTTGTGTGCACCGACTAACCCTGCGAGTGGCCTACCTTGAGCAGGAGGTGGAGAGGCAGAAAGCCTTTTAAAAATAGCAAAGAAACTTATCAAATAGCTGTAGGGATGAATTTGAAGCAGAGAGCAAATGCACAGAGTCGCACTCATAGAAGTTCACAACAATAACATTATTTAAAAGATAAGGACAAGTGAAGTGGATACTGTAACTGTATGTTGTAGTTGTTCTGGTCAAATTGGGAAGTTGCATGCATCCAGCCATTCCTCTTATTCACGGTACTCCTCCATTCCATCGGGCGCTTCGTCGATCAGTCTTGGTGACCACGCTGTCCACTCCCTGCCTGGCGGATGCGAAATTGCGGATTGCTATGGTAAGCCTGAGTTAATGTTTTTCCCATCGCACAGGGTAAGTGCCTGCCTGTAATTGTCAATGGAAAAACAGAAAGGGATATTAAAATACCCCGGAGGAAAAATATAAGGTACAGTGTGTAGTGCAAAAATAACACTTTCACTTTCAGAGGCGACAGTATTACATACATGCATCATTTCTAAAGTGCCTACTCTGAGTCTCTGTTTCCAGGATAATAATTAGCACACAGTAGGCCAGGGCCATGCAGACAGTCAAGTCAGGCACCACTGAGTGAACTAACCTCCATGTAGCATACCTCTTTGACACAGACAGACAAAGCAGATCTAATTTTATACAGCAAGCCACAAAGTCGCAATTTTACATGCACCGCTGTCTGGACTCTGGCATAACACTACACTGGATCGACCACTCCATACCATGACTAGACAGACATATAGTTCTGCTGTGGTTGCTGTTGACTTGTTTACCTGTTTGCCACTCACAAAATGGCCAGAGTTCTTCCGTAAATAGATGATGATGATCCATCCATCCCAGTGAGGGACTGTGAAGATATTTTGTAACTTTGGTCATCATGACTCATCATCATCATGGTGTTGGCAAACTCGATGTTTGTCATGCAGTCACAGCCTACACACAGTGAGTCCAAGGACATTTTCCATATTAAAGAATGCAACGTAGTGGCCCCTGCAGTAGAAGTACAATTTGCATTAAACAAGGTAAACAGAGTAGACTTGAGTTACATTTAGTGTGTAAAAGATGAAATAATAACAGAACACACAGGAATCATTTCATGCACAACAAACAAACATCAATTGCTTTCAACAGAGCCAGACAGCCAGTGTTGTCCACTGCATGCCATCTCATCATTCATTACCTGTTCCACTTTTTGTCAGCATCTTATTCTTAAGTGAATGGCCACAGGGCAGCCTCTCGTGTCAATTTCAGAAGTAACAGTCAGCATCATCAGTTATTCCAGACCCACTTCTTTTATGGGGACTCGTCTACGAAGCGACAGTTTCTTGATTCTGCGTAATCCGGCCATCTGCCTTGAGGGAAATGGATAGGGAGAGTCTGGAGGAGGAGGATAGAGGAGCATGACTGAGTTGTAAACTTGTGAACTTCAGGAATGCAGACAGCGGCACCTTCAATATGGAAATAAGACGAAGACAGTGCTGATGATGGATTTGTTGTGATTAGAGTTTTTTTGTGCTAAAAGTTGCAAAACAAAGAAAGACACACAGAAATAAAAGTGAAGCCTAGGTGTCAGGGAAGTAGAGCTCGTCCTCAAACTCTGTGAATTGAACCGGGAGTAGGTCAGCTAAAAGAGAAGAACTTCCGTCACCTAAGTCGGTGTCCTCTTCTTCCTGCGTGGTTTTACGTATTTTGTAATCTGGTGGTATGAAGTGCTGATTCCTCTTGATCATTGTTAACCTATCCACATTTTTGGGCGAGAGGCGGGTCCTTTTTGAAGAGACAATGGCACCAGCAACACTGAAAACACATTCAGAAGATACACTAGCGAGTGGGCAAGACAAATAATGTATAGCCAGCTTGGTGATCAGTGGCCATTGAGGTATTTTTCCATACCAATACACCAATGGGTTCTGATCAAAGAAGATCTCAGTTGGGTCATCCAGATAGACCTGCACCACCACTCAAGGTCCTCCAGGGGTGCTCCACTTTGCGCATCATCTGTTGCCTTTGCATCAACACTGGAATGAGCAAACCCTTGATAAATTATCCAATCCGCTTCCGACAATATTATGGCTGGGCCTGGCACAGGTGATGATACGGTTGCTGGAGTCGTTAATGGCTCTGAGGGAAAGTGACTGCCTTCGGCCACAGAAGTGGACCTTGATGCCGGATGGCCTGCTGCTTCAGTAGTACTTGCGGTGATTCCTTCAATTTCCTGCTGCTCTTTTTCGAACCGAGTGGCTGACAGAGCTAGCAAATGTTTGTACTTGGAAACATCTGCTTCAGAAAAAGGAATGAATGTATTGCTGGCCAGTGCCTTTTTGTACCGTGGATCCAGAATAGTGGCACAAATGTAATGTTGGTCAGAATGTATTGCTTTAAGCCTTGCATTGTCAACTAGGCGGCTTAATAAGCTCTCTGCCAACTGATATGCATCTTATTTTTCAACATCAACTCGGAACGTTGAAGACACCGCCTTCAGTTAGTGCTCTATAATGCGCAACAATGGGATAGCTTTGCCCAAAGTACAGTCCTCCCTGCTGACTTCACGGGTGAAGATCTCAAAAGTACAAAGCATGTCTGTCAGGCTTTTAACTAGGTCCCATTCCTCCACCTCTAGCCTCATGCCTTTCATAGAAGCAGCCTGTGCGTGAAAGAAATACTCATTGATTACCAAGTACTGGTCAAACAGACGCTCAAGCATGTAGAAGGTTGAGTAACAACGTGTTGCCACCTCCTGGATGAGACATCTGACTGGTACTCTACGGTCACGTTGAATGATCCTCAGCTGCTTCCAAGGCCTTAAAAGAATGGCTGAAATGTGTGCAGATTCTTCGGCAGGTGGTCAGTAACTTGCTGACTGTGTTTTCTTTTTTCAAGAAATCTTGAACAATAATGTTAATGCTGTGCGCCAAACACGGTACTCTGAAATAGCCACCATCAGCCATGGCCTTAACTATATTACTGCCATTTTCCGTGGAAACATAACCAATCATGCGCTTTCTAGGATGCAGCCATTCAAAGACCTTACTGTTAAACTCGTCCAAAATGTTTACTGCAGTATGAGATTTCTCCATGGCAAACATGGCTACTGTTCCATGTTTCTGAGTAGCTTGAAAAAGTGTGACACTGTCAACACCTGTAGATATCTTCTGTCCAACCCCCGCAAAAGAGACCCAGTGTGATGCACATGTAATCAATGGCTTGGCAACTGGTCCACATGTCTGTTGTCAGGTGGATAGTGTGAACAGCACTCTTCTGCAAAGCTGCCCCAATTACGTCCAGCACATCTTGATATAGTGCTGGAACCGCAACTCTGGCAAAATAGGGCCGGCTAGGAACCTTCCATTTAGGGCAGACTGTTGCCACAAATTCTAGAAAACCCACCCTTTCCACGAAAGAAAAAGGGAGAAGGTCCAGCACTAACATTTTAGCCAGCATTGCATCATACAGACGTGCCATTGGGTGGTTGCGGTCAAATGGCGCCTCCAACCAAAACATGCTTGTAATGGTGGTCTAGACCATTTTCATATGTGATGATGATCCAGACTTCTTCAACCCAGTTAGGCTCATTGGTGTCCTTTTTCGCATTGGTGTCTCTACCAGACTCTTACTGTGCCTAGTAGATGTTGCTGGGGTAGAGGGTGTGGGCGCTACCACTGCAGTACTGCTGCCAGGGGTACTGTCTGCACCAGAAAAAATGTCTCTCGCTTCCTCACCCCCCCTGCATGATCAGCTCCTCATCATCAGATGCAATATCAATGGCTACATTTGGATTTGTACTTTTGGCTTTCCGGGTGTTACTTAGGTGCGCCTCCCACTGGATGCTGTGGTGTTTTTGGAGAGGACCTCTCTGGCCTCCGGTACCATAGTTGGTACCAAGCTTACCCCGACTAACTACTTGTTTACAAATCCAACAAATAACGTGGTTTCTGCCTTTTTGCTAATACTAAACAAGTCCCAAACTGGGGAGTTGAGATTTCTGGTGGTGGTGGTGGAGGTGCCATTTCAATGCCAGATGAAGTGGAGGATGGGCGTTGCGGAATTTGTCTCTGTTGTGCACTTACAGCACCACTACTTGAGGTAATGGAGGTCGAGCTGTATGGAGGTCCCTGCCGGCCCTTCTGAAGAGAAAATATGGAAGCTGTAGGTCGTGTTGGTGTAGTAGTTACCTGTGCTGGTGGTGGTACAAGTGCCATGCCGCCAACATCCCACGCAGCATTTTGGGATAGGGTTAAAATGTCTGTCTGCTGCATGCCCGCTGGGGCTGGAGTGACGACTGTGATGACTGGGTCGTCATCGTCAGACTCTTTATCAGCAGCAGTATACACCACTTTTACTTCTTTTTCTTCATCACCCATAACTGAAAGCCTTGCGGGAACCTTCCTTTTACCTAGCTTTGTCGGCTCATGGCGTGCCTCCCTCTCACTTGGTGGGTGCCAATCAAGATCTATATCATCAGAAGGAAGGGGGCTTGCTGGGGATCTGGAAGACAATGGATCATCAGAAGTGGCTTGCTTGGCTGATACCTCCACATGAATCTCGATTTCCTCATGTGCCGCTACTTCTGGAGGAACAAGCATTGTGGGCAGTTGTGCCTCTCCTTGTGCCTCTCCTTGCACCTCTCCTTGCGCCTCTCCTTGCGCCTCTACTTACGCCTCTCCGTGTTGCACCTGTGGTTGTCATTGCAGCTGTGGTTGTACACTCGTCAGATGAGTTACACCTTGCGTTAATTGATTGCTACTTTGCGATGAGTCAACGTCAACATCACTGGTCGATGGTGAAAGAGCAATTAAAGTGGCTGCTTCAGCGGCACTCATGGGCTTGGGCCTAACTTGGCGTGGTGGCACTGAGACCAATGAAGCGGAGGTGCTGCTCCCAGCTTGGTCCACGGCGGACACCGCTGCTGCAGATGTACTTTTTTCCCCCAAAAAATGTGTTGGTTAGCACACCAGTCTCCTTGGTAAGTGGTGCCACTTGCTTCTTCTGCTCCTTCTTACTGGCAGTGGCACTGGCAACTTTCTTGGTAGAGGAGCTACGGCCACCTTTCTTTTGGCCCATTTTCTTCAGATGTCAGAACAGCAGGACGCAGTTGCACGAGTTGCAGAGTTGTCTGTGGCCACACGTGACGTCACGTGATGTTGTGCACACAGCGCAGCAGGAATTCTTCCAGACACTACAACAAGGGATGATGATGAGGATGATTCCTGGTTCTCAGTCTTTGTGCACCTAGAAAGCGAAGAAGCCAGAGAAACATCAGTTAAATAAATGTTGCATATGTCGTGCTTTAATTAATACTATTGCAACTAGGCATTTATTATTATTAACACAACACACCCAAAAACTGAAAGACCCAAAATAAAAATTGCAATTCTAATCAAAAATGGATGTTTAAATTAATAGAAGAGAGACCACACAGAGAGAGTTGATTCATGCACCCATTCATCATATAACCCTAGGCCTACCGGCCCGCAACCGCAAGCTTGCCGGCCTATGGCAAAAACTGCCTGGCCTCAATAGGACACCCCCCCCCCCCCCGCCCCCCCACCCACATGGCCAGGCCCTGGACCAGGCCCCAACAGCACCCAAAAAATCGAAATACACATAAAAATCACCCCAATCCAATGCCATCCATGCCCTAAATGATGTTTAAATTCAAGAGACCCCACAGAAAGACTTTGTCCATGCAGCACTGAGTACCGCTGGGCATAATGGATGAAAGCAAGGCAGACTGGGTGCAGGCCTATGCCACAAAGCACACTGCCTGGCTTCAAAATGGCTCCTAGACCCTCAACCACATGGCCAGGCCCTGGACCAGGCCTCAAAATACCCCCAACCCACATTGCCAGGCCCTGGACCAGGCCCAAACAACACCCAAAAAATCAAAATACACACTAAAATCACCCCAATCCAATGCCATCCATGCCCTAAATGATGTTTAAATTCAAGAGACCCCTCAGAAAGACTTTGTCCATGCACCACTGAGTACCCCTGGGCATAATGGTTGACAGCAAGGCAAACTAGGCGCAGGCCTATGGCACAAAGCACACTGCCTGGCTTCAAAATGGCCCCTAGACCCACACCCACATGGCCAGGCCCTGGACCAGGCCTCAAAATGGCCCCCACCCACATGGCCAGGCCCTGGACCAGGCCCCAACAATACCCCAAAAATCGAAATACAGCCAGAAATAACCCCAATCCAATGCCATCCATGCCCTAAATGGTGTTTGAATTCAATAGACCCCACAGAAAGACTTTGTCCATGCACCACTGAGTACCCCTGGGCATAATGGATGAAGGCAAGGCAGACTGAGTGCCTGCCTATGGCACAAAGCACACTGACTGGCTTCAAAATTGCCCCTGGAATCTCACCCACATGGCCAGGCCCTGGACCAGGCCTCAAAATGACCCCCATCCACATGGCCAGGCCCTGGACCAGGCCCCAACAACACCCAAAAAATCAAAATACACACAGAAATCACCCCAATCCAGTGCCATCCATGCCCTAAATGGTGTTTGAATTCAAGAAACCCCACAGAAAGACTTTGTCCATGCACCACTGAATACCCCTGGGCATAATGGATGAAAGCAAGCCAGACTGGGTGCAGGCCTATGGCACAAAGCACACTCTCTGGCTTCAAAATGCCCCCTAGACCCCCACCCACATGGCCAGGCCCTGGACCAAGCCCCAACAAAACCCAAAAAATCAAAATATACACAAAAATCACCCCAATCCAATGCATCCATGCCCTAAATGATGTTTAAATTCAAGAGACCACACAGAAAGACTTTGTCCATGGACCACTGAGTACCCCAGGGCATAATGGATGAAAGCAAGGCAGACTGGGTGCAGGCCAATGGCACAACGCACACTGCCTGGCTTCAAAATGGCCCCTAGACCCCACCCACATGGCCAGGCCCTGGACCAGGCATCAAAATGGCCAAAACCCAAATGGCCAGGCCCTGGACTAGGCCCCGACAAACACCCAAAAAATCAAAATACACACAAAAATCACCCAAATCCAATGCCATCCATGCCCTAAATGATGTTTAAATTCAAGAGACCACACAGAAAGACTTTGTCCATGGACCACTGAGTACCCCAGGGCATAATGGATGAAAGCAAGGCAGACTGGTTGCAGGCCTATGGCACAAAGCACACTACCTGGCTTCAAAATGACCCCTAGACCCCCACCCACAGGGCCAGGCCCTGGACCAGGCATCAAAATGGCCCCCACCCATATGGCCAGGCCCTGGACCAGGCCCCAACAACACCCAAAAAATCGAAATACACGCAAAAATCACCCCAATCTAATGCCATCCATGCCCTAAATGATGTTTAAATGCAAGAGACCCACAGAAAGACTTTGTCCATGCACCACTGAGTACCCTGTGCATTATGGATGAAAGCAAGGCAGACTGGGTGCAGACCTATGGCACAAAGCACACTGCCTGGCTTCAAAATGGCCCATAGACCCACACCCACATGGCCAGGCCTTTGGCCAGGCCTCAAAATGGCCCCCTCCCACATGGCCAGGCCCTGGACCAGGCCCCGCCAACACCCAAAAAATCAAAATACACACAAAAATCACTCCAATCCAATGCCACCCATGCCCTAAATGATGTTTAAATTCAAGAGACGCCACAGAAAGACTTTGTCCATGCACCACTGAGTACCCTTGGGCGTAATGGATGAAAGCAAGGCAGACTGGGTGCAGGCCTATGGCACAAAGCGCACTGCCTGGCTTCAACATGGTCCCTAGACCCCCACCCACATGGCCAAGCCCTGGACCAGGCCTCAACAGCACCAAAAAAAACGAAATACACACAAAAATCACCCCAATCCAATGCCATCCAAGCCCTAAATGATGTTTAAATTCAAGAGACCCCACAGAAAGACTTGGTCCATGCACCACTGACTACCCCTGGGCCTACTGACTAGTGTGGCTTTAACACACACCCCAAAATGAAAAAAAAACTTCCACATATAACAGTGAGCTATTCAATTCCATGCCATCCATGCCGTAAATGATATTTAAGTTCAACAAAACTCACCGAAACAGTTGTATCATGCACCCATGACTAACCCTGGGCCTACTGGATACTGTGGCTACCCACAATATATTCTTTTAAAAGTTGTGAAAAAGTGTAAACATTTTAGTTGCGGCAACTGCAATGCCCCAAACAAACAACACCAACTTGCTTGTAAAATCTCAAATCCAAAAGTGATCCAAACAAAAATCCTCAAATACAAATATCCAGCAGCAGCCACAAAGAGCAATCCTTCCAGCTCCAGATCCAAATGAAAAGTGACAAGGACATGGACAAAGCACTGGGAGGAGTCTGCTGGACAGGAACAGGAAGTTGGTGACTCTGGGGCACTTCCTTCCTCCCACCACCCCCAAAAATGGACTCCTTGCACAAAAGAGTGTAGCCAAATGTCAATCTGAGGAGTTATTCTGATCCAAATCATCATTTTCTGAAGGTTTATGCTGCCAGTGATAGATTTCATGTGCAGAATTGCAATTTCTGCGACATTAGGAAAGCCAGCTGTTCAAATCTCCCGCCGGATGTCAGCTGCGCGTCACATCTACGTATTAGCATTGTTTACTCTCGCGATGCGTGATCGCGGACCCTTATGACGTATTTGCGTTCTCAAAGTCTCGCAGTGCAAGATGGTGGGACTCCATGACATACTTGCGGTCAAAAAGTCTTGCGCGATCACTCAGCGAGATCCAAAATGGCGCAGCGCACGTAAACTGGGAGGAAAACAACTCGGTAAGTCAATTCCGCATGAGCAAGATTGTATTTTTGAAGCGCGACCAAGGAAAAAAAATTCGCCAACTAGCGAATTGCGGATTTTTGGGAAATTTCACGTGATTCGCTGACCGCAAAATTGCCAAAAATCCGCAAATTCCGCGAGCGGAACAAATTTTCCGCCCATGCTTACTAATGGCACAACAGGTCACAGCCCATTCATACTCATGCGGGGTAGAACTCCCCTCACAAAAGACAATGTTGGTTGGGCCAGAGCTGCAGAAAGATTTCACTGGTCTGTCGACCAAGTAAGGAAGAAAGTAGGCCTGGCACAAATCAAATACAAGAACCATTATGATCTTAAACACAGTTGCAAACCAGTGCAACTCAAGGCAGGAGACACCGTCAAGCTTAAAATGAGTGGGTACATAGGCAAGGGGCAAGACAAGTTTTCTACACCATGACTGTGCATAAGGTATACTGGAACTCAGCCTTACTGAGCGATGGCAGAGTGTGGCACTTTTCTGCCTTTTCGATGTACAGACACACATTTGAGGAACCATCTGAAACTACTCAAGGGACATCCTGTAGCCATATACCCTGGAGTCAGAATAAACAGCAGACCATTTTCTGACTCCTCTGACTGTGAGTCTGAAGAGGAACCCACTACATCTGTAAAAACCTCCTCGAGCAGAACAGGCCCCCTGCCAGCTAACCACATGCAGCTTGTCTCCCGAAACGTCAACACAGGTAGAGTCTGTAGACAGCTGCCTTCTATTCGTGAGGTGTCTGATGCACTCCCAACATACACCACCAGAGTTGGTAGAAGAGTGCTACCCCCAGCCAGACTTTCTGATTACATATGTGAATAGTTATTTATTTTGGTGCATCCTTCGCTGTACGCTTGCTTCCCTATCTTTTTCTCTCTTTCTCCTTCTCTTTCCTTCTTTCTCTCTCTCTCTGTCTCTCTCTCTCTCTCTTTGTTCTTTTCGGGGAAGATGTGTTATTCCACTAGTGTGTCCCTGCGAAGACACCAAATGCGCTCCCTGTTATTGTCCCCTCTGTGACACCGTCCTGCTCGTGTCCTCACCAGCTGGCAACGCCACCTGAGAAGTGACAGTTGACAGCTGATGACGCGACGTGCAGCACTGTACCTGAGCTCCACTTGCGGAGCCTGTGCTGGTGAATATTGGAATAAAGAAATCGTTCAACCCTTCTGAAGTCTCCATTGAGTTCATAACACAGGCCAATAGCTTTGTGGATTGATACTATGTGAAGGGGCTAAAAAGAAAGGAATTTTAGTAAAGAGGCTTTAACAGTAGTAGATATGCATAAGGTTGATACTGAAATTTGCATATTTTCTTCTAAGCGCAGTGATTTATCTTCTTTGGTGTTTATATTATTGAAACCTCGTAGGCATTCAAGCATGAGTGCATATTTGCCGGTTAAATAAATGTGGAAATATACTAAATTCAGCAAAATTTTTCCATAAAACCCAAAATAAATATGGATAAATGCAGATAAAATTAGCAAAAAATAAATATGGATAATGGACAGAAATGTCAAAAAAATAAATACCATAAAACCAGGAGCCCTATTTATGTTTCATATATACTTGCCATTGGCCACCAACTCATTGCAAAAAGAAAGTCTAGCCACCACCATATCCTAAATCTTAACTCCTGATTTCTTTGATTTGCCTCTTTCCCCTTTTTTATCCTATATTATGCTCCCTTGTGCTCTCTGGCCACTATATTCTCCTGCATCCACCCCCCGAACCCCCTGACTCCTATCCCCCCTTTCACTTCCCTAACCCTCCTCCCTGCACATGATTAGGCCTGTCCAGTGCAGATATTGGAGCTGGTCCCCTGCAACTACCCTTATCATGTGGTTGGGATGCAAATATCCCCGAAGATGCAGTGAAGTCAATGTCTTCGGCAACAAGGATGTTATTTTAATACATTTTAGTGATCTCATTTAGTCCCAGAATAAACTTTTTCCAAGTCAAAGAAGACCTTTAAATTGCCTTGCCCGGCTACTTTCAAATTTGTTAATGCCACTAACAAAAATGAAAAATCACTCTTTCTCAGATCTTCTTGGTAATTTCTCATTTCGTTCAACAGTATAGCTGTTTGAAAGTTACAGTCTGGTAAAACTGAGAAGAAGTTTAGCCATAAACCGTATGAATATTTTGACCGCTAAATCTTGGACTTTTAATCTATTGTGGCAAGACCTAGTGTTTTGGTGCTACACTGGAGACTCTATGGGCTCTCACTACTGATAAAAGTTCTGGGTGTTCTGCTGTGTCATCCTCCAATATCTTATCCTTAATGATCTGCACAATCAATCTGATAAATTCTGGACCAATAGCTGCTTTCTCTGTTTCCTCAGGTATCCCTACAATACTCAAAATATTTTGCTTTGAGCAATTCTCCAATTCCTCATATTGAGCTGTTTAAAATTCTCCATATAGTTCTTATATGTAGACTTAATCAGCCTCACCTCCTTACTAATTCGTTTGGGCATGTCTTTTCCAAACTCTCTTCCTGTTGTGCAACCTTACTCCTCTCTTTAGATCTTGATAATGCATAATGCTTATCATTCTCATGCTGGGCTAGTAAGCAGGGTGTCTCATCCCTTTAAACTTCTAGAACACTGGTACAGATAGAGTCTGTGGAGAGATAGAAGGGACTATATCTGGAGCCACTTTGCAATATATAGCTAGCATAATCTAGGTATTTCAGGCTTGGTTGTCCACCCCCATTATTCCCTAACTGGAAGCATTGGATCCATATTAAAATGATTGTTGTTGTAGACAGCTTTTAGTCTGGTGTCTTTACTAATATAGCCCTAGCCCCCTTTGCTCTGATTTGTTGTTGAAAAGCTCTGATTTATTGTTACAAGTAGAGGTTGAGATTGCAGCATTTTACAGCAGCTTCCTGCTCCGGATTTTCTGAGAAGGACACACATGTGTCTCCTCTGCGGAGTTACCCTTCAAATGTATTCTCCACTTGGTGTTTGTGTTACTTTCGCAAAAGAAGCCAGGAGTGTAACTTTCCCAGTGCCAGGCTACTTCTCATCTGATCTTTAGCGACGAAGATGTCCATTGGCCTATGAAATGACACAGGGGCAGGTTGAAACGCTCTCTCAACACAACTTGACATTATTGATTGTGCTGGAGTCCCGTTATCTTTTTTGAACCCTATCTTTAAGGATATTTGAGAGGCTATTGATAAATTTGTCACTTTAGACTTAGGGGGAGACTCTTCAACATATCCAGGAAGAGTAGTTTGACATTAAAGACTTTAGATCAATTGTGCAGCTTTCAACTTGTTTCTAACTATCCTCCCAGGATATGTGGTGGGTTTCGGGTGTGGACCCCAACCCTGCCTTCAGTAATAAACATGCAACACTTCATAGATTACGTTTTTGGGTTCATTGTGGAGACAGCTCAGCTCAAGAAGGTTCCCTTAAACATAAAATGAGGTATATTAGACAATGGCAGAGGGAGAAAAAGGTGTAAGCTGCATCTTCTCCACCAAATGCATGAAGATTTATTGGAATAGTTACAGTTACAGTTTTAATGCCCTCCCCCATTATCAGGGCATATCAGCAGAAAAGTAATGAGTGTCAGAGAAGGCCTCTCATCTTACTCGCTTGCTAAGCTGCTTATCCTTCAGTTGTTCACCAGTTACTGCTGTCATGTATACCCCCACACTGAGCACAACCCAGCTACCAACACCTCACACTAACTGCTAGTTGGGATCCCCCATTCCACAACGGCGATGCACACTCTCCAAAGCAGTCAAAGTTGCTATCTCCAGCTTGTGTTCGTGCTTGCATCTTAGTTCAGTATTGTTCTGTGATGCGGTGCTCCGCTATGGCGTCCTCCAAATGGAGTTAATGGTCCCTCGCAGACGAGAGATGTCAGGCTTCTTATTGGGACACACAGCAAGGGATTTTGCTAAGACCATCAAGCATTGGCCACACCACCTCCTCCACCAATCTCTCTCTTTGCCTCCCAGTCTCACGTACTCCACCTACTTCCCGCACAACAGTTGTTGTTGGTGCCGACCTTACTCAGCAACACAGAAAGACACAGCATCCCCATCCTCTATCTCAGTTGCTGAAAAAAATGGGTTCTTCTAAGCTGCTATAGGTATGTTGCTTGGTCATTATGACTCTCCATAAATCTCATGGCTCTGAATACACTACAAAAGACATTACCCCCAAGAACTTAAGAGCAGCAGCAAATTTCAGCTACTTAATTAACGACCATCTTCTGAACCCCCTTACTTTCCTTTACTGGTATTCTTCTTTACCGCACTAAACCCTTGCACATCCCTTAATCATTGAATACATTTTTCTAACATAACATAATAATCATGTCATTTAAAAAAACACTTGCATGGAAAAGTATTGCGAGGTACACTACCAAAAAGGGGTCAATGTGGTACTTACTTGCATGGCACTTACCTGCGTGGAAATACTGCATACCTGTGTAGATATATGCTAAAACATGATCAAGCACAATTGTATATTCAGGTCTACTTTTTTATCTATCACTGTAAAACAATGAATATTTGCAGCAAAACACAAGTTTACATTTAAAACATAAAGCATGCATTACTTGCAGTGCAATGTAGTGCAGTGCAGTGTAAAAAGTGTGACATAGGACAGCAATGCACTTTACTATTTGTGGAATAGTTCATGCAATTGGATTTCCTGTTATCCCTAGGGGTGGTCCGGACTTGGGGTCACTTCGCAGAATTCTGCAGTTACATAAAAATTCTACAAGAATCCACAAGATTCCGTGGCAGTCCACCACTGGGCAGAAAAAAATGCACATTGCGCTGCAATTTAGTGCTGGTAGAGCATTTTGCACTGAAAAATCACAGAGAATGGCAACACCTGGGGTGCAAGAGTACCCGGCCGTTTGAGTTAATTTTACTGCTGCTTGAGTAGAAAATCGACTCGAGAGTCAGATCTCTGACCACTCTGGCGACTGTTCCCATTACAATATTGCACCAGAAGGCTTCCTATTCGCACTAGTGGACACCAAATCTAACTCGCCAGATCGGTTACTGGAGTCTCGCTGTGTTCCAGTTGTTGAAAGAAATTGCACCATGCGGGGGTTGGTGGAATTTGGACAAAACTCTGCTTTAAAAGAGTAACGCGGAGTCCCTAAGGGGCATATTACCAAGCAATAGCGATAATTATCGCTATTGCTTGGTTAGCGTGAAAAAATTAACGCTGAGCTGCGGCGATTTTTATCACAGATAAACCTTGGTATTACCAAGGTTTATCGCAAATGCGACAAAAATCGGCCGCAATGCATGAATATCGCTGAAAAGTCCGCGAAATTCATGCATTAGCGAGCTAATGCTCTTAGCCATGTTATCCACCTCTCATTGGATAACATGGCTAAGAACTGCTCAGGGCAGGTGTTAGCTTTTGGAGATATTCGCGCTTAGTGCGAATATCTCCAAAAGTTGGTAATAGGAGATAGCGATGTTAGCGACTGTTTTCAGTCGCTAACATCTTGGCACGCCCACTTTGCATGTCATTAGTGATAAATATCACTGACATGCAAAGTGGGGCCCAAGATGGTCGCTATCTCCTACTAGCTGTCGCTAACTGGTGTTAGCGACAGCTAGGTAATAGGGAGATAATTTTATCTCCGCTTTCTTGGCTTTTAAAGCCACAATAGCGGATGTAAACCCCCTTGATAATATAAATTCCTCCGATTGCACAAGTGAAATTTAAAATTCCTCCTCCTTAGCTCAAAGTTTAGGCAGCACCATTGCTTTGGACGGTGCACCACAGTTGACTAGTGAACTGTGCTTGTTTTTGAGTGATTGGTTGACCATTTGGTGGCGTGAAAGATGGCTTTCAGGGCTAGATTATCAACCCATGCTCTGACTGACTGACATACCGTACCTCCCACAAACAGCTGCTATACATCTGACCCATTGGCAGTTGTCCTATGGCTGACCATTCATTACTTGCTGAAATACTTCCAGATTTTCTGAAGAATAAACGTTTCAGTGCACACAGGGCTGGGGCAAACATCTGAAATCACAGATGACCGATGAAGCCATATAAATGGCTAAAAGTCTGAAACTACAGTGAACGAAAAGAATTTAACCATAAGAAGCAGACTGCTATCGTATTACTCATTAGCACCAGTCCGACACATAAAACTGCACATATGCAGCAAGTTACAAGTCGTGGCCAACAAATAAAAATCATAGAGAACAACATCAAGGCAGCGCCGGTAATTGAGGGATCTGAAAGCAATCACCAGATGTGTCTACAAACAGAGGCAGAGAAGCCACGCCAGAGTGAAATATCAGTGCAGTACCGCGCACACCAGCATGGGTTTCTTCTAAACTATTTCAGCTTAATCGTAGGTAATATACTGACACTGCATGGCAGCAGGCACTAATGCCATGAAAAAGAAACCTACATACCAGTTGACCTTCGTTAGTAAAAATACATCGTGTGCACAAGGAAATGAAACTGCAATGAGCAGCGTAGAAGCTATAGTGAAACTGAAGTAAAAGCGGTGCTAAAGCATGGAGACTCATTCAGTGCTTAATTTGAGCCGGTGGTTGCAGGTGGGGCCCATCGGCACTCATTTTTGGGGACTAGCACTTCACTTTCCTCAACAGGCTTTAATCCAGAGCAAGAGAGAAAAACAAAAATGGGGCAAAGAAGGAGGAGGAAAAGAAAAACGGGAAATGAGATGAAGAGGCAGGCCGGGCCTGGCTAGAGATGAAAGAAGAAAGAGGTGGAGACGAGGCTACCGAAACTTTGGGGCAGATTTACAAGAAAGTGCTGCATTGTGCCAATGCGAGCCCTTTGGCTGCGCCACGCTGCGGCACTTTCAAAGGACAGGAATGCAACATATTTACAATAATGTGTCACATTCCTGTGCGGTCCCCTGCGCTAGCTCACAAACAGCTGCCTTGTGCTGGCGCAGGCACCCTTGCACCATGGTACAAGGATGCCTGCATCATGGGGAGATTGTTTTTGTGCAGGAAGGGGCACCTTCCTGCACAAAAATAATCACTACAGACATTTTTCTCTTTTAACCCCTTGGGTGCTCATAATGGCTCCACGCCGTCATAAGTCACGGTAGGCATGTGCTCATAACGGCGTGGAGCCGTCATGCCGCTGCTGCTCCACCCACGCGGCACTAATTCCTAGCCTGTGAGGGCGAATTAATGAGCGGGCGGGGTCATGATGGCACCACGCCGTTATGAGCACACCCCGCCAGTGACTCTCGACGCCGTGGAGCCGTCATGAGCACCGAAGCACCACGCCCACCCTCTAGCCCCCCCGCGCCGCAGCGGAATTCGCACGCGCAGGGAAGTGGTTTATGCGTGCTGTAGAATGCAGCACACATTGAAAAAGGAGAAAAAAACAGGAGAAATTAAAGCATTTCTCCTTGTTGCACCTTGCTACGCCACCCCAAGGGTGGTGTAGCATCCTGACGCATTTCCAGGTTTACGATTTCTCATAAATCTGGAAATGTATCTGGTCCATGGGTTTTGCGTGGGAACACACACAGCAACACCCATGGAATGTCCCTTTCATGCAAAGTGTTGCCTGTAAAGGGGTCGTATTTACAAAGACAGGAAAAGTCAAGCATAGTCGCTTTTCCTGTCCTTGTAAATATGGGGCAGTGACATGCACTGCCGGTGCGCCACGAAAAGTGAGGCACTGGTGGCGCAAGGGGCTTGTAAATCTGCCTTTTCGTATTCGGCACACCGACATTCCATATTGCCGACCATGGGCTTCTGAGCAAAACTTTGGGACCCAGCATTTATGTTTTTACAAATAAAGCACTGAGACTCATTACACAATGGGCTGCACAAAATGACATCAGTGTTATAGTACAATTAACAATAACACTTACTAAAACTGCAGGTAAATTGACCCGAAATTTAATCCAGTTTGGTCATAAACAATTCCATAAAAGTGGTTTGCCGAATTTATCCCAAGTTTGCATCAGCCGAGCAGACAGTTGTAGGGTCAATGATCCTGTCTGTTAGCTGGCACACGTTTCAACGCGGTGGTTGGTTGAAATTAATGAGCCACATTACAACGCAATATGCATGAGATCGTGTGAATTATGTTTAGCTCCCACTAGGGACCATCATACCGTTAGCATGTGGATTTTTGAGGTGTCACTTTAAATCAAGTGTGTGCTTTTTCTTCTGACTTGTTATTAATTGGGTGATAAATATGCATGTTTGTAGCGTGTTCTGTGATGTTTCAGTGTGCTTCGTCTGCAGTTATCTTACAATGTTGTTTCTGTTGTTTCACCATGCATATTTGTGCTCTATATGTCCTTCAACATGTGTTGATTACTTCTACATCTTTACTGCATACTGCACCAATACGTATGAAGTGCTCGCCATTTAGGAGGCAAGAATCTGTGCCCCATTCAAAGCGTTCCTTTCCCTAACAACATATGCTACAAGCCTCACTATGCACCCACTGCCATCTACCTGATAGCATCTGTACTCAGAGTCATTTACTGCCCAATGTATTAGGAAGGGCCTTTGTACTTTCAAGGATAGTCTGTCTCCTTTTTCATCACCTTAGCATCTGGTACCCCCCACCCCACCTATCGAGGAGATGCTAGTAAATACACGTGTGCTGTCAAGAGAAAGCTACCTCTCATCCATCTTGTACTTAGGTCCATGTTGTGGGCTTCCAAAATGAAACCCACAGGCCATATTACCAGTATGCATGGGCGAATTTTGCGAATCTGGCGTTCGCGAATTTGCGTATTTGCGAACTCCCAATCGGCAAAATCCGCAAATTCTCGCAAATTTGCGGATTTTTTTTTGTGTGTTCGCAAGGATTTCTGTCAGTTCGCGAGGGTTTTGTACCAGTTGGCAATTGTGAACTTACTTGTCGGCTCGCAACGGTCGCGACTTTGTTGTATCTACGTCTGGTTCATCATCACAGGTTCACAGCACCCTCTGTTTCACCACTGCCACCCTCTGATTCACCCATGCCACCCTCTGGTATATCACTGCCACCCTCTGATTCATCACTGTAGAATATGGGGGGGGGGGGAAGCAAGCACACCTGCCCTGCTCAAACTGACATGAATTAATTTGGGGTTGATTAATGTGTCACTGAATTTAAACTTCCTGTCTGGCACCTGCTTCCTTATCTGTAATTTGCTTTCTGTTGCAGTGCACTTTTTTTCCCAGGACCTTTGTGGCCTATTTGTAGCTATTCTATGAGCCTGCTGTGAGGGTCAGAGCAAGGTCATAGAATAGTTGCAAGTAGGCAACTGAACTCTGGAGGGGCCCCTCAGTAAGCACTACAGGGAATGGTTACTAATGATGACTTTGAACTTTTGCACCTGCTGAGTGCTTTCAGTTTTGCAAAACTCGTTTTTCTGCAGAACAGCAACTGTAATGCACCAATCAAACGTAGGCAACTGAACTCTGGAGGGGCCCCTCAGGAAGCACTACAGGGAATGGTTACTAATGATGAGTGAACTTTTGCACCTGCTGAGTGCTTTCAGTTTTGCAAAACTCGTTTTTCTGCAGAACAGCAACTGTAATGCCCCAAACAAACTTACTTGTGAAAGTTGATTTCTAATCCAAAGAAAGTCAAAAAGGCCTCAAATCATTTATGCTGCTTGCTGGTGGATTTCTTGTGCAGAATTGCAAATTTTGTAATTTCGCGAGTGCGAGATTGTTGCTGCCCGCCACATCTACATGTTCGCAATTGCGAACTCTCGCGATGCGTCGCCAAACTCCTGCGGGATCCCGCAGCAAGATCCAAATTGGCGCAGCACTCGCAAAATATCAAGAAAAACAACTCGGCAAACGCTGAATGACGGTAAGTGAACGCCGCACGCCGCAATATTGCATCACCAAGCAAAAAAATCCGCTGCGTGTGAATTTGCAGATTTTCGGTAAATTCGCGAGAGTCCGCGTATTGCGAATTTACCGAAAATCCGCAAAATCCGCGAGCGGAACGGATTTTCCGCCCATGCTTAATTACCAGTGCACTGCACACTATCACGTCTAGTACACAAACACACGCTCCTCCAACCTTCCAGAAGAGGGGCACCAAGGTATAAAAATAGGGCCTTTATAACCACTCTTCAGTTCACTACTGGACCTGCTAAAGGACTCTCAGAGGGCTGCCTACAGCTGTGACCACCTGGATGGACCAATCATACCTTAAGCTTAACGGGGATAAGACTGAGCTAATGATTCTTGGCAATGTCACAAATAGGCCCTCAGATGTGAACTGGCCGAACTGCTTGGGTCCAGCCCCAATACCCAATGAAAGGTTCAAAAGCCTAGGAATCTGGCTGGACAGGTCACTTAATCTTGACCACCAAGCTATACAAGTAGCGGCTATATGCTTTGAAATCCTAAGGCAATTGAGGAAAATATTGACCTTTGCTCCCGGAAACAGCATGCAGAACTATGGTACAAGCATTGGAACTCCCCCGGCTGGACTACTGTAGTTCACTATACTTGGGCACCCCAAATGCCACCACAAGGAAACTTCAGGTGGTGCCGAATTGCGCAGCCAGGCTGCTACACATCAAAAGCACAAACATAGAATCCTTGGGTCTAATTTGAAAATAGAAGAAAATACTGACTATATCTCATAGAGTTAGCTGTGGGATGATCCCTTTGAAGAACAAAATCCCTCACCCACCAAAGGTGGCATGCTTCATCATTTGGGATTCTCCTCTCAAAGGAAAAACCGAGTTCCTCTGAGGGCTGCAACCCCCTCTCTGAGTGGGAGGAGCACAGGGATGTTTTGATGTCTACTCTGCACGGATATTCTAAATCCACCAAATGAGGCACACAAGTGTGGGTGAGAACGCAGCGCAAGCAAGATTTAGTGAGGGGGAAGTGAGAATAAAACTAGCTAGATATGACACAAAAGATGCTTTATCAGTATGTTCTCGCTGTCAGGATTAAAAACAGTGCACCTGCGGTATGGATTTTAACCGCGTGCTTGAGATGAAATAAGTTGGTCAACATGTTTCAGCCATGGCTCTTCTAGTGTGGAGTACCGACAGAGAGAGCGGTGTCCCCTTCCCTGAGCTGTTGCCAGGTTGAGGTGAGGTTTTCTACCCAGCAGTCGCGGGTACAGTCCCCTTTCCAAGAAGAGGGACCAACTTCACCGATGGTTCCGTATTTTAACTTCAATTTATGTTATTTCACACATCACTTAAGCAGCTGCATCTTTGAGGTCCTGACGGAAGCTTTGCCCAATTTTAGGCTATCATGGCTGAAACATGTTGACCAACTTATTTCATTTCATGGATGCGGTTCAAATGCATACCGCAGGTGCACTGTTTTTAATCCTTTAAAGTGGCAGCAATAGTTCTTTGACTCAGGGGCCAGTACAATACAGTAGCACTGTGCACCTGCCACAGGCACAAATTGGTCTGTGGCTGCCCCGTGACATGTGTGCTACAGACCAGTAGCCTTACCCCGATACAAGATGCTGCTGTTGGTTACCTGGCAACCCATCAACCAATGAGGCTCAGAATTGCCTGTGGGTGCTGAAGTGCCACTTTAATCAGACTGCAACAACAAATGAAGGACAGAATATTGAATAAATTAAAGAGATCTGGGTTAAATCCATCATTCTTTTGCTCACTGCACCACCTCAGTTTGGACACAGCCATATGCGAATCAATCTTGACCCTGCTCCTCATGGGACCAGTTCAACCCGAACTGCCAAGCCAGGTCCTCTCTGAACCAGAAGCAAGTGATGAAGCAAGGTGAAGAACAACATTTTGTTCAAACTTGTGAAGTTGAGTTCCTATAACAGATAATAAGATTAACAAGCATGTGGTGAAATTATTAATCAATTTAGTATTAAAGAATACATTAATTACATGAGGGATTAACAAATGTGCCTTTTTGTTGCATACGCAAAGAAAAAATAATAAACTAACCTTGTCTATTGTCTTTGTCAGTATTAAATGCGGCAGTTAAATTAATGGCATGTGCTTATTTTATGTGCTTATGTTATGTCTCTTTGTGATAAAAGCTCATGGAGTTCTTGCGGTTCGAAAAGGAAGAAGTAACTATAATGCTGCCTTTTTGTGCTTCTGCTAGGTAACATAATTAACAGGATTAATTAGTAAAGGGGGAGGGTAACAGAATGGGTCTCAATTCTTTAATTAATTGATGTCATGTGTTTGTTTAATAATAGTTTCCAAAGTGAGGCCTAAAAGTTGGCTCCGAGAAAACATGGCTGACAGAGCTGCAGACGTGAAACCTTGTTAAGAGTGAAATAATTGCACATGCGGAGCAGTGAAGATTTTGTTTACTGCGATGACACTGTGAATTAAAGAACAACTCTGTGGTCGCGTTGAACGTGCTCGTGAGGAGATAGCTCAAGGACAGGGTTGCATGGACGGCGAAGCTGTTAAAGCCATCCCGCCAAAACCTAGCAGAGGTGTCCCATGATTCCTGTATGGCTATCACATCCTGACTAGTAACAAGGTCAATCCAAGCTGTATCTGCCCTTTTTTCTCTAATGCCCGCTACATTCCAGCTGATGAGTTTGCACACTGCTGTACCCTCTACAATCGGGGTGCCAATCAAGGGGGACGACCATGGGGCTAGTTGTCAGTCAATTTCCTCTATATCAATGAGTGGAGAGAATCTATTGAACAGAACTGGGCCGGGACCCACGCCAGATATATGGGTTGTCTGGGGAGTGGCAGCCCTCGGGATGCTGGGACCCCTATATGTGCGATATGCGCGTGTATGCCTACCCCGTCTAGTCCCTTCTGTTGCTGCTCTCCAACCGTTCCCTACCGTGGCTAGGTGGCATGACATGGGGTATAAATCTGGGGGAGAGTGTTGTGTGACAGGCGGAGGATTTAAGAAAACCAAGGGAACCGGTCTCATATTCCCTGTGTCTAGGATCTCTGAACCATCCCAAAACAGACTATCCGGCAGGTTGGGGCTGTCAGAGTTGACTATGACACAGTCACCCTTCACGTGTTTGGAGCGATATCCGATCCAGCCCACCCTTCTAGCCATTATGATCCTGTTAGAAATGTTTGTCCCACCACTACTAGTGTCAGCACACCATTGTCTGGCCTTTTGTATTAGTGCCGCTGTGGGTTCTGACTCTCCATTTACTAGCGGGGGAACCCCTATGAATGCGGCAACTAAGGGTGCGGCATCCGGGGGCAGGTCTAAATTTAATTGGCACCCCTTAGCCCTTGTACTGGTGGCTTGGCGATGAATCTCATGATGGCTGTCAATGTGGCCCGGGTTGGGCTGAGTGATGAATGGACTACTTGATGTTTTACAAGGAACCCGTGACCTGGAGTTGTCTACAGTTCCCCCTTCACATGACAACATTGGGTCCATTGAACTTACTGCGTTGTGTGTACTAATATCTGGGCAATTCCTATCCACCCTTAGGGGTTCCTGGACAGAGCCCAGTTTCTTAGCCAAAGTGTCAATGAGGGCACATTTCTTTAGAAGGCCAGCGAGGCAGGTATTCAAAGTGTCAACAATGTCTTTCGCTATGCCCACTAACAAGGGTTCAATACGAGCAAAGAATAGCGCTTCTGGGTGGTCACCAATGTTCTCCTTAGTCAAGTGTTCGATGGTGTTAACACTCTCAACCCTTTTCCTCCTTTTTGTGATAGCTTTTTTCTCTTGCCCGGGCCCCTGGGACTGATTTGGCAAACTGTGAGCAGGGGAACGGGCTGGGACTGGGCAGACAGTAATGGAAGCGCTGGTGTTAGAATTCAGCAGAACCACTTCTGGCTCTAGTGGAATACGCGGAGCTGGGACAGTGTCTGGGGTGGTAGACTGGCTGATTTGTGGAGGTGGTATCAAGCCCAACTCGAGTTGTGCAGTTGCTATTTCCTTTGACAAAGAACCCACGGCAGGCAGGAAATAATTGTCTCTGAGTGTCTCGGTACTTTGGCCTTCTTGCCCCCCTCCTCGGTATTTGTGGTGTTCTTACGCTTACCCATGATCTGAAGTTAGTGGGGGGCCTGGCCCGGCCTCCTCTGGCCTCTGACTGCCACAGACTGTTCCGCCCTTGTCCCGGGCTTCTCCCGGCGCCGCCCGCGTGCGTCTCGCGACGCGGAGGGAGCCTCTACCTTTTCTGCGCCTCTGGGCGCACTACCGGCCGGAAGTTGTCAAGGTGCCGCTAAGCACCCTGGGAGCTATAGTCTCCTCCAGCCGTGGCCAGTGGTCTTCAAACAGCGGCAGGGAGACACACAGCGTTGCTGCCCCAGGAGCGGTGAAATTGGTCCAGCATGTAGGTCCAGACCCACAGGGAAGTTCCTCAGCGTTAGTTTGCCCCCGCTCCATCGAGGGAGCCTCCCCTTTTTCTGCGCCTCTGGGCGCTCTACCGGCCGGAAGTTGTCACGGTGCCGCTAAACACCCTGGGAGCTGTAGTCTCCTCCAGCCGCGGCCAGTGGTCTTCAAACGGCGGCAGGGAGACACACAGCGTTGCGGCCCCAGGAGCGGCGAAATTGGCCCAGCAGGTAGGTCCAGACCCACAGGGAAGTTCTTCAGCGTTAGTTTCCCCCTGCTCCACTGAGGGAGCCTCTCCTTTTTGTGCGCCTCTGGGCGCGCTACCGGCCGGAAAATGTCACGGTGCCGCTAAGCACCCTGGGAACTGTAGTCTCCTCCAGCCGCAGCCAGTGGTCTTCAAACGGCGGCCGGGAGACACACAGCGTTGCGGCCCCAGGAGCGGCGAAATTGGCCCAGCAGGTAGGCCCAGCCCCACAGGGAAGTTCCTCAGCGTTAGTTTGCCCCCGCTCCACCGAGGGAGCCTCTCCTTTTTCCGCACCTCTGGGCGCGCTACCGCTACCGGCCGGATGTTGTCATTCCAGTCACTGGGCCGTGGTGCTGGCTTACAAACTGCATTTAATAACATGTTAATAACACCAAGCAGCACCAGTTTGGACTCTAGTTTGCTCATCGAACTACTTTTCTTTCATTCTAGTCCATTGTGGATCCAAGCAACAATCCACACAGCTATTTTACATGAAATACAAACCAGTGACCTACATATTACATGTAATGTTCTGTAGCAGGCATATTAACACTATAAATGATTTTGTTATTACACAGAAATTAAAGATTCGTCCATCAAGTGCGTGTACCCATCCCACTAATCAAAACAGTGGTATATCATGAACCTTCCTGCAAACACACAGACGTCTGCAGCATGTGCCTTAACTGGAAGTTATCTTAAAACTCGCTCTGTTTCATGACAAATTAAGGCAGAGGCAGAACACTTTTTTTCTAAGACGATTGTCCTTGTTGTCAATTATGCGAGAGGAATTGTTGTAAAATAGATGCAATGCATATGGCCAGGAAGACCTTAAAACTGTCATGGGTTCTGTTCTTTTTTGTTCTACTTCACTCTGATAACTCTATCCTTTTCTGCCACCATTCCGCTTGTATTACAGGACTGCATTTGTACCTTTTCTAAGCTTAAATACACGTACCACTGCCCAGCTACAGTGAAGAAACTATCATTATAGTTAACGTCTAGAGCCCACCATGTAAGGACATACATTCTCGCGGTAGGTTTCCAACAGAACCAAGCTTAAAGCTGAGTTCTTTAACAGCGAAAGGGAATCACCATGGGAGCTCACTGCATGATTAGCAATGAATGTCAAAATACATTTTCGATTAAACGCCTCATCAGGGGTAGTACTTGGTATATATATACAAGTACAATTTTAAACCAGGGCATGCCGCGCTTTACGAGCAGCAGTCAGTAACATTCCCGAAGGACAGGTTTGTGTTTTTAATGCACTGGGAAATTAAATGAGTTGCCTGAGCATGATACAATGTTGATTCGCTGTCGGGACTCGAACTTGGATCCCCAGTTCCAAAGTGGCAGCTCCGGCCTGTAAAGCCACGTCCACTCTTGAACGGTACTGAAAACTGACCAAAGGATGCATCCCAGGTTATAATGACTTACTCCAGCCATAAAGTAAGTTTGTAATACTTTTATTAGGCCAGTTGGACTAGCAGGGGGATCAGCTTCCTAGCCTTTCAAGTAACTGAACTTCATAACTTGAAAACACCTAACCTTCCATATTAGAATGCCTCTACATCATAATGGTGCACAAGCACATCTTTACATTCTCCCACTCCCCCTTTTGAAGTAGAAAAGAATGGGGAAAAACAATAATAATAAAATTTAAATAATTTTAGAAACCATATTCAGCAATTTTCAATTAAACGTAAGGGTTTCATTGGAATTCTTTCACACTTCCTGTTTAATTGTTTGTCTTGTTGAGTGTTTGGCTGCAAGTTTCCATGCTCAGCAAGGTTAACTTTCTTAAAAAAGTTCTTATTTCTTGTTACAGTCTTGCTTTCATTTTCTGCCATTAATGCTGCTCCACAGACTTTTGTTATTTGCATAGGCATTGGATAGAACCTACTGTGTGATTTATTTATTTGTTGTGACCGAGCTAGAGTACTAGATCAACTACTTGATACTCTTGATTTTGACATCTTCCTCTGCTCTCTGCATAGTATTTAATGTTTTCCTTTGGCATTTTGTCTCTTTTTAAATATTTCATTATGAATCCTTTGTGGAATTGCTGGCAGGTGAGGTATACGAGTATGTCTTGACTGACCAAACATTAATTCTGATGGACCCTTTCCAGTTGGTGTATGCAGAGTATTTCTATAATCTCATAGTACATGACATAATGCTTGATTTATTGAAACATGTTAATTTTGCTCTTTGTACAGCCTTTTTGATGGTGGCCATTAACCTCTCCACCATGTCATTAGCTTGTGGCTACATGGGAGTTACTCTCCGATGCACAATTCCTAAATAATTCATGAATCTCTGAAATCCATGTCCATTAAACGGAGGACCATTATCTGTTTTTAGCATACTAGGTATTCCCCATGTTGAGAAAATGTCATCTAGAACTGGGAGTACTGCTGTTGTTGGCGTTGAAGATACTGCTTTAATGATAGGGAACTGAGAATATTTATCTATCATGGCTAACAAATAATGTCCTGAGTCTAAAGGTCCATAGAAATCTGCTGCCACATTAACCCGTACAGCATCTGGTAGTTCTGACATGTGAAGCTCTTCTATTACTCTTTCTCTTGAGGTGCATTGGCATATGTGACATGACTGAATTACTTCTTACACTTGCTGATCCAGCTTTGGGAACCACAATTTTTCTCTTTAGAAGTTTTTAGTAGCATATATAGCGCTATGGCTTTCATGAGCTAAATCAATAACTCGTCGTTTTTTAATTAAAGGGGTGTCTGGATAAGTAATCTGCTGGGATATATTTTTTCCAGGTTTATGAATAATTCTAAAATCATATCCATTAGTCTCATTCCACATCTTTCTATTCTCTATGTCATCTTTGTTTTTGAATTCCAAAAAAATGGAAGTGAGAGCTTGGTGATCTGATATAATCACAAAAGGTTTCCCATATATATGAAGTTGTGATAATGTTCACATGCCCAGACAACTGCCAAACTTTCTTTTCCAGGTTGAGAATATTTTTGTTCAATCTCAGACAGGCTTTTACTAGCAAGAGACACTATATGCCTCAGAGTTTCTTTTCCAGGCTTGTGCTGTACCAATATAGCATCTGGCCCTACAGGACTAGCATCCGCCACAAATTCCGTACATATGTTTGGATCAAAATATTTTACGTTTGCTACCATGCCTATTTGTGACTTTATTTCCTTGAATGCTTGCTCACAATCTACATTCCACTCAAATGTTCGACCTTTCCTTGTTAGTTCCCTGAGGGGTGAACTCAAAGTTACAACATTTTTTACATACCTTGCGAAATAACTGGCCATTCCTAAAAGAGATTGCAAGTCTGTTATAGCTTTGCTTCTTTGTATTGCATTCAGAGTGAATATTTTCCTTGGATCTGGTTTCATTCCTTCGTGAGAAAATATATGTCCATAGAATGTTAATTCATTTTTATAAATTTCACAATTCTTGAGATTGAGAGTTAAACCAGCTTTGACAAGTTATTGACATACACCATCTAGGACGTGATCATGTTCTTCCTGATTCTTACCAAAAACTAGGATATCATCACTATAGTTCATGCTGTTTTGTATCGGTCTTATGACTTTCTTTATGATTTCTTGAAAGATTTCAGCAGCAGAACATATTCCAAAATTTAAACATTTGTATCTGAATAGACTCAAGTGTGTCGAAAATGTTATAATATATCTTGACTAATTGTCAATTTCGAACAGTTGATACCCCTTACATAAGTCAAGTTTTGAAAAACAACTGCACCATTGATATTACTGATCATACCGTTCAAATGAGGGCCTGGATAACTCTCTCTTTCAATGTCAGTGTTCAGAATTCTCATATCTACACATATCCTAATTTCTTCAGTGTCCTTTTTGGGGACAATTACAATGGGAGACACCCAGGGCGTTGGGCCTATTGCTTCTTCAATTATATCTTGTTCCAGAAATGCTTTAATTTCATTCTCAACTTTTGCTTGCATATGAACTGGAACTCTTCTATGAGTTTGCACTACAGGCTTCACTGTTTCATTTATGTGTAAGGTGATAGATTTATCTTTCAATTTTCCTAGACCATCAAATAATTTTGGATACTTCCACAGAATAGGATTATCAATTGTTAAATTGCAGGTCATTGCTGGCAACCCCAAAAACTGAGCAGGTATATTGCTTAATAAGCATTGTCCTGGAACTGCAAGACATGTATTTCTTCTTTGCTACTTATATCTTGATGCTTTAAAATTTCTTCAATCTTTCCTAGACAGGAAATAGGATGCTTAGCTCCCCACTGAAAGACACTTACATTCGATGCTTTAAGAGGAGGTTATTCGGTCATTTTTGTTATACTCAGTTACACACATTATATTGCATGTTGCTCCACCATCAAGGACAAAAGGTACCTTTTGAGAACCTACCAATAAATCAACTGGAGTTTTTTTTTTATATCTTAATTTCTTATCATGTTGAGCTGTTGAACTTCCTTTTCTTCTTGCATCATATACAATTTTTCACTATGTTCAAATTCGTCTTTAGATTCTCCTTCTCTTTCAATTTCTTTCATTCCTCTGATATGTTTTATATGTTAATTTCTTCTTTTTCCATCTATACCTAGCTATTTATTTCCACTTTCTTTCTTTGTCCAACTTTCCTTTTTTTCCTTCTTGAATCTACACACACTTGCAAAATGCTTATCTCTTCCAAATTCTTCATATTGCTGTCCCATTGTTGGGCAAAATTTATGTGAGGAAATTGAAATCCACACTTATAACACAATTTCTTTTCCTTATAACGTGTCTCTAACTTTTCACACTGTTTACTTTGTCTGACATTTGTCTCACTTGCTCTAAAGGTTATATTCTTCCTTCTTCCATGTTCGTGGCATGTTTCTCAGCTTGCAACTCTGTTCTTGCCATACGTGACATTTCTTGCAAATCATACGTTTTATCTAAAAGATTTTTTCTGAACTTCTTGGAACTACAACCTTGTATTACTCTTAGCCTTATTGCTTCTTCATAATTGAATTTGTCAAATTCACAAAATGCTACCAATTTTTTAAGCCTTGTAACAAAATTATCCATTGTTTCATCTTCTTTTTGACATGCTATATTGAAGTTATATCTCTCAAAGTCTAAATTTGGTATACAACCTTTACAACAAATCTTTTACCACGCACTGCCATTACAACGCAGTCATTACAACGCAAACCATTACAACGCATTGCGCTGGGGGGCGCTCTAGGATAGGGAATAAGTTTAATTTACTATCCAACACCTTCCCTAGTGTCCACGGGGACTGGAGTTGGAATAGTAAATTAAACTATTCACTATCCAGCACCCCAAAGCGCTATGCGTTGTAATGGTATGCGTTGTAAATACCGCATTGTAATGGTATGCGTGGTAAAAGTATGCTTTGTAACGTCATACATCCCTAAATTTTCTATGAGGGTCAAATTTATCATTTAAAAATGTTATGAACCCTTTACATGTGTTCTGTTCTTGTTCTAGTTATTAAGTCCTCTACTTCATCTCCAACGAGGTTAAGCAGTAGATCTTTTGCTTGTTCGTCTGTATGATTTGTGCATGTTGCATTTAAAATATGCTCAAATCTCCTTGTCCACTTTTCCCACCTTTGAGCATTATTTTGTTGTTCTGAAAGATCAAAAGGCAGTGGTCTCCTAAAGACAGTACTTGATATTTTTCCTGTATCATTTTCCTCATCATGTATGTCAAAATTCATATTTATTGTTACTTCTCTTGTGTTGTCAAGACAGCTATTATCTTATTATGCTTTCATTAATGAATGTCTTTAATACTGTTTCTTTCTGTTTCTATGTAAGAAAAAAAACAATAAAAATATATTTAAAAAAAATACTGTTTCTTTCTCTAATATTTACTTGTTTATAATTGTTGTTCTAAAAACACATTTGAGATGAAGACAGAGCTGTGTGTATCAGCGATGAAAATTGAGCTGTGTATTTCGGTGTTGTTTACTATTCACTTTTACTTGTAGCAAGACACACACAAAATGAAGGTAAAGCTGTGTGTATCAGCGAAGAAAATTGATCTTTGTGTATCAGCATTTACATTTTTTTTTATCCAAACAATTGCAAGTTAAGGAATGACTTAATTGTGTTATTTAGATGCATCTGTGTGCATCAGTGAAAGCTTATTGATTGAAACACAGTACTCCGTGATGGTAAAAACGGATCACAACGAGTTTAATACCTGACCTTAAAATGTCCGACATACATGGCGTGCGCTGTGTGACGTGCGTTGTGCAGTCAATTGAAGTGTGGTTCAATCAAGAAATTTCCCAGTAGAAATGTATAATACGTGCATGTGAGCCTCCTTTCACCCCCGCTTTCTTTGGAGTTGAGTAATGCGCACCCAGGTAACAGAGCGCAAATACACCGCTGAGCAAAATGCAGCGCCACACTCTCCATTTATCATCCAGAGGCAAATGGCCTGTCGTGTCACTGACCACTATGAGCACTTCAAATTGGACTGAAGACTGGGTTCAGACAGCCTCAAACTGTGGTGCGACACGAACGAGTCCCTCCAAGAAGAAACCAGACTCAGGCAGTGTTTCGACGCAGACGGCTTGAAATGGCACACTGATTATTCTTCATGAACTAAGGTTCGTAGATTCAGATTTATACTCATCGCCAGTATAATGGCTTACTCCAGCCATAAAGTAAGTTTATAATACCTTTAATAGGCCTGTTGGACAAGCATGTAGATCAGCTTCCTAGCCTCTCAAGTAACTGAACTTGCATAGCTTAAAAACCCATAACCTTCCATATTAGAACGCCCGTACATCAAAATGGTGCACATACACATCATTCAGGGGAAGTAAGAGGTATATAAATACAAGTACAGTTTTAAACAAGGGCATTGTCGCGCCTTACAAGCAGTGGTCAGTAACATTCCACAAGGACAGGTTAATGTTTTTAGTGCACTGGGAAATTAAGTAAGTTGCCGAGAATCATGGGATGTTGGGTCGACATCGGAACTCGAACTTGGGTCTCCAGTTCCAAAGTGGCAGCTTTGGCCTGTCAAGCAACACGTCCACTCCTGATCAGTACTGAAAACTGACCAAAGGATGCATTCCAGGTGGTTCTAAAATAGCCGGCACATGTCTAAGAGCGTTAAAAGCTCACCGCTGAAACCTTCTCTGTGCTAGGCGGATCACAAGTTTGAAGTCCAACAAGACGTACTCAGGCTTCATCTACCCAAGTTTGATAACATCAGTAATCTAGAGAAAATCGGAATGCTAGAGATCAGGAAAATGAAAGCTTTCGCTGTGAGCAGGGGGAGGTGGTGTTCATAGACCTGTGAACGCCCAGATCCAATCCGCTCCCGTCAGCACCCTGCCTCGCAACTCTAATTTCAGAGGGGTGCCCTGAGCTTTAACAGAACCCTCATTTATTTTGATGTGGCCAGTACCTGTCCATTCTCTTTAAGTGCTAAATAAACCCCACTCTTAGACTCTGTTCCTTCCCCCTCATCCTGAGCCTCTGAATTTTAATGTAACATCTAAAGAGGCTATTTAGATTTAGGTGAGGGGGAGCGGGAGGAGAGGATAACATAACATATATGTGTAAAGCACACGCTCACCCATAGGTATATTGGAGCTGAATAACAGATGTTTATTGTTACCCAATTGAATGGTACTCATTTGAACAACCTCAGATGGATGAAAGGCTGAGCAGACCCGCCGGGATTTGAACCTGTGACCATGAGCTTGAACATAGGTCCCGCAGTGGAAGCATTAGTCCACTAAGCCACTGAACCTGTTTACACAAAAGCCCCTCTAATAACATAGGAGTGGAAGTAACACTTAGCTAGACCTGCTGACTTTGGAACTAGGGAACCAGGTTTGAGTATCGGTGTCCAGTGAATTGGGGTAAAACACTTTAGGCCAGAATTTCAAAAAGACCACGCAGCGCAACCCCCAAAGAGGCTGCACTGCCTTGCGTGACAGGGAGGTAGCATGAGAGCACCAGATCTTCATAGACATGGCTGATTTCAGCTTCCCTGCACACCTTAGCACCCTAGTGCTAAGGTGCATGTCTAAATCTAGCAAAGGTTTTGTACAGGAATGGTTCTCTTCCTGTACAAAATACTATGCCTAGACAAGTCTCAAAGCTGTTCCCACTTTGTATGCGTGCTGCAAAATGCAGCACAAAGGCAAAGATGAAAAAGCATGGAGAAATGACAACATTTCTCTTGTTCACACCTCTTTTCAATGGCGTTAACTTTTGGCGCAAAACCTTGTCTAGAATTCTTTGTAGGTACTACTTTGCGTCAAAAGGCATGGGTGGTTGCATGGGAACGCCCCCTCAGCACTAAGTACCGCAAAGCAGTGCTTTGCACTACTTTTAAGGTGTTTTCCAGCGCAAAACAGGTATTGTGCTGGAAAGTTAATTCCCCCAAAAACATTTTCCACTGGTTAACATCACTTTGTGACATGAACCCAGCGCAGATTGTTGGAAAATCTACCCCTTCATCTCCCCGTGCCTTAAAAAGTGAATGGTCAATTTTACACTATATTAAAAGGAGAAACACATGTTTTAAAAAAGCATCACTAGCAGCAGCATGAAGGACGAGATGGCAAATAGTCAGTGCTGACCACCTACCATTAAGAGTCACCACTCACCAGCTCATTGGTGACCAGACATGCAAGGCTTCCAAGCTTTTTCAAGCTGTTTTAAGATCAGATATCTGCCCTTCCCCAGTGGCACCACTGGTCTCCCCCGCTTTACTGTTTTGATACTTTATAAGGGTACAAAAGGCAGCACTGTTTTGGGCAAGCAGCAGAGTACTGAGAACTCAACGGGAGATCTCTGCCATGCCCAGCACAGAAAGAAAACAATGCAAATAAAAATTAAGTGGCCCTGAACTCGCTGTCTCATTCATGCCACCGGCTGTCATTGGTTTCATATATCTTGTAAAAGCAAAAGTTTGCGCTGTGCACAGCGTCAAGTGAGGTTCGGGATTCATGTGAAACGTGTTACCCTTCTGACCCAGAATCATCACTTACACATCCTCCCGTTTTATTTCTTCAGCTTTGCAGGCATTTGGAACACGTCCACAGCACCCTAGAAGAAGAAAATCTAATCCTTTTGACAAAGGTGCTGAGATGCGAAGGACTGCTGCTCTTTAAGTTCAAATAAGCTAATTGCAACAAGGAGTTGAAAAAACATAAGTGAAGGTGCTGTATTCATTTTGATAAGAGTCAGGCCATGTGAAATCGGCACCAATAACCTAGTACCCATAGGGAATGTAAGGTCTTCCGTAGAGACACCACATACTTTTTGCAAAATTCATTAATGCACCTTCAGAACCTCTTATTTTTAGAGCATTTAGGTGACAATTGTGCTGTAAAATGCATCAATTGGTGCTGTTGGTTTTCTCGGGGTGAACACTTTACCCAAACCTATTTAGTAGGTTCACCAGCTATTATTGTTTCTAAGCAGGCCTGGTGGTAGCACTGAAGACAGTGGGCAGTATGAAGATTCCCCATTGGTTCAAGTAGGCCCTTTCAGTGATAAAGATGGGATATTGCCTCCTTAGAAAACGTTCGGGAAATTGCACTTCTTTATATTTTTAACAAATGAAAGACTGAGTCTAATAATACTCCTGTTTTATATAGCACTTAATATGGTTAAAGGGAATACCTTGGGGCGAGAGGAATTGCAATAGGAGGATGAACAAGTAGGGTGCTAAATTAAAATTTACTCATGTGCTGTTTTGACAAAGGCTGACCCTGACCACCAGTGTCTAGTGTGCCACCCAGGGAGACTTAAATCTCAGTTTTCTGGTGTGAATGAGCAGTGTCTGAGTGATTAGAGTAGTGCATGGGTGATTGGAAGAGTGCATGTGTATTGCTTGGGTTTTTACATGAGTAGCTATGCAGTGCCTGGGTGATTGGAGGAGTGCATTGGAAATGCTTGGGTGATTTTGTAAATGCATAGGTATTGTTTGGACGATTGTGCATAGGTAATACCTGGTTGTTTGCATGAGTGCATGGTTAGTGCTTGGGTGATTCCATAAGTGGAGGAGTAATGTCTGGATGATTGAAGAAGTGCATAGGTAATACTTGGGTGATTGCAAGACTCTATAAGTAATGTCTGATTGATTGGAGAAGTGTATGGGTACTGCCAGAGAGATTAAAGGTGTGGATTGGTAATGCCTAGGTGATTTTGTAAGTACATAGGTTATACTTCAGTGACTGAAGGAGTGCATGGGTTCTGCTGAGTTGATTTGAGGAGTGAGATGGTTGCGTTGGGAAAAATGAATGCAATAAAAGTGACTGTAAATATTAATTCATAATATTATGCTTATTTTATTATTTCATCTTACCTTCTACGATTGTGGAGTGAGATGATTGAGTTTGAAAAAATGAATTACTGCAATAAAAGTAACTAGATATTAATTCTTTTTTAAAAGTTTTATTTTATTTTCACCTGGTATGAGACTTCAATACATTCAAAGTAGTTTCAGTTCATCAAATATGTCGTGTACATAAACAAACATATATAGATCACTTTTCAAATTACTAAGTATAAACGCTAAGCCCTATCAGCGAAATCAAATAGACAATTAAAAGTAGTCTTTGGATCCATCAGTTCGATTCTAGGTCTCCCCAAATTTTCTCAAAATTCTTTAACGATCGAACACCTCTTAGTTCTGCCAACGTGCACTCCATAATTTTACTTTCATTGACCAAGTACCACCACTCCATAGCATTAGGTGAGTTAGGGCTAATCCAGGCCCTGGCTAAAATTAATTTGGCACATGAGAATAATATTGATAACAGTATATGATGTGGTTGATTAGTCAGATGTGGGCCTAGTATTACCATAGGTGCCGTTATTCTGGAGCTAAGAATATTTTTTGCAACTAAAGTTTTTTCCACTTCTTCCCAAAACTTTCCAAGTCATGGACATGAAAACAGCATATGTACAAGGTCGGCCGCATATTCAGCACATTTCGGACATTTAGTTTTATCTCCCAAGATATTATTTGAAGACCATTTTGAAAAATTTTCTGGAGTATAATATAGCATATAGATAGTTCTATATTGTTGAAGTCGTAAGCTAGATGACCGTACGTGATAATGAATATTAGTGTAGGATTGACTTATTTGTTTACCTGTAATATTAGTTCCAAGTTTTAAATTCCATTTATTAGCAAGTGCATCGTTGTCGTCAGATCTTAAACCTATAAAAAATTTATATGCCGAGCTGATAATAGATTTCTCTTTTTTAGAGTTTAAGAAGTCCCAGATACCCCCGCTCAACACAGTATTAATTCTGTTCTTATGCACTAAAAAGTCATAAATTTGCATATATTTAAACCTATGTATTTCAGATAATCCAAATAAGTGTTTTAAAGTAAGAAAATCTAATATGCCTTGAGAGTTATAAAGATCGCCCAGAACCGTTATACCTTTCAGTTGCCACCTTCGATATTCCCCATCACTAAATATACTCGGTAGACTAGGATTGTTCCACAAAATCAATTGAGAATGAAATATGGTAGTTTTACAATAATAAAGGATATCCTTCCATACTCTTGCTATATCCCGTGCAGTCTTGAATTTGACCCGTTTGTAGTAGTTGGGATCTGTGATATGAAGTGAAAATTGCTTAGAATCGCCTTTTAGTAATAGATGGTGATAGAAAAGCAAGTCCTCTGTATTTAGTAATGATCGTATGCGTCTTACAAATGATGCCCAAAAGTATAATTTCATGTCGGGAAAATTAAGACCGCCAGATCCAATTTGGTTTTTCAGTGACTTTAACGATCTCCTAGCCTTCTTGTACCCCCAAATAAAGTTACAAAAAATCCTATCTAGTTGTTTAAAGAAAAGCCTGTTCTGTGTCAAAGGGATTGATCTAAATAAATATAGGTATTTAGGTATAGTTTTCTTTTTTATCAAATTTATTCTACCAATTAGACTTAGCGGAAGTTGATGCCATTTTTTCAAATTCGAGATGATAGTTTTCGTTAAATCATTATAATTGATAGCATTAAGTTCACTAATGTTTGAGGTAATTTTAACTCTGAGATAAGTCGCAACCTTACATATTTCAGGCACCGGTTGAGGGGGGACGATGTTTGCTATTATTTGGGTGTTATGAACATTCAATTTATAGCCTGACACTATGCCAAATTTAGATGCTTCAATATTAATAGCTCTTAGAGACTCATTTGCTTCAGATGAATAGATAGCGATATCGTCAGCATACACAGTAATTTTTAAACTTTGCATACCAGTCTTGAAGGGTATTATTCCAGGCTGAGTATCCAAAGCCTTTAAAATGGTTCCAATGAGAGGGCTAAAGTTGACAGGGGGCACCCTTGACGCGTGCCCCTCCTAATTGGAAAGCACGGCGAGGTGAGACCTCCATAGCTGGTATATGCTGTTGGATTGTCATAAAGTGCTCGAATCCCGTTTAAAAATTCTCCACCAAATCCCATTGATCCCATTGTGTGCCATAAATAGTCCCATCCCACCCGATCAAATGCCTTTTCGGCGTCAAGCATTATCATGGCAAGGGGGGTTGCCTCTACCTCTGTTATGTCAAATGCTGTTATTGCCGTGTTGACATGAGCTGATGTATCCCTCCCTGTTATAAACCTGTGCTGTTGTGTATTTACAATTTTGGGCATTAGTGGTGCAAGTCTTTTAGCCAAGCATTTTGCAAAGATCTTTGCGTCTGCGTTGATCAAGGAGATCGGTCTATATGACCCATCTCCTCTTTAGGTTTACCCTTTTTATGAAAAAAGATTATTTTGGCTTTGTTCCAGGAGCGGGCCGCCGACCCGGTTCTGCCGATATGAATTATCACTTCTAAAAGAAAGGGTATTAACTCGTCTAAGCATAATTTATAGATTTCCAGAGGAATGGTATCCTCACCCGTGGCTTTTCCTATAGGCAGTGATTGTATAGCCTCCTTTAGTTCTTCTTTTGTTATTTCTATAGCCAATTCCTCTACTTCGGTTGTTGTTATCTAGTTCGTTTAATTTTTTTTTTTTATAATTCTCAATTACAGAGCCATTAGGCATATTCTCCGGTGTATACAGAGCTTCATAATATTTAGCAAACTGTTGGATTATATCATTTGACTGGTTGTATCTCTTATTGTCAACCCCCATAATTTGGGCGATCGTAGACTCCGCTCTATCCTCTGCCACTTTAAATGCTAAAATGTTGCCGATTTTATCTCCGCCCTCATATTGTGAGAATTTATATTTATGGATCTGTACGCTTCTTTTTTTTAGAAGTATTTCTTTAGTCTTGCATATTAGCTGGCTAAGATTTGCACTAATTTCCAAAGTGGATAGGTTATCTCTTAAAGCTTGTGCTAGCCGTGTCTCTTCAGCAGCGATATCTGAGGTCAGGGCTAAATTATACTTGTATCTTTCGTGATTCTGTTTCAGGACAAATGATTGCGTAAACCCTCGGATACTGGCTTTACATGTGTCCCATACTATTAAACATGAAGCAGTGTTTCTATTAATAGTCAGAAATTCTGTAATATGTTGTTTTAGTTGCGAGATGAAAGCCGCATTTGATATTAAATTCCTAGGAAATGTAAAAGGTCTCGGGGGTTTACGATTCAGAGAAGTAGAGAATTCGATCATAATGGGGTTGTGATCAGATGTTATACGTGGATAGATTACCATTGATGTATATTTCATCAGTAAATCCGAGACAAAAGCCATATCTAGACGAGAACATAGCCTGTGGGGTGCTGAATAGTATGTGTAACCAGGAGAGTTTGGGTATAAAGATCTCCATACATCTCTAACATTGTGTATCTTACATAAATCTAAGATAGATGCTCTAGTTTTGGGCATTCGTTTGTAATTACCCGGACATGTAGTATCCGTTTGACAGTTCAGAATGCAATTGAAGTCTCCCATAATTATTACTTCTCTCTCCCAGTCTAATAGAGCTATATTTAACTGTTCGAATATTCTGGGATCTTCTTTGTTAGGCCCGTAGACAACACAGGCTACAAGCTTCACATTGTTAAAGCAGAGTTGAGTGATTGCCCACCTACCCCATTTGTCACACGTTGTTTTGATTTTTTCTGCCTTAAACCTTTTGTCTTTCAGTATTGCAACCCCTCTTGTAGAAGAAGCAACAGCCGAGTTGATTACCATCTCAAAACCCAATTGGCTTAACAATTTCTTATCTTTATCTATAATATGAGTTTCTGACAAAAATACGAAGTGGGGGTTGTATAATCTTAGTTCTTCGGCGACTAAACGTCTTTTATGTTTGTTGTTCAACCCTGAGACATTCCATGCCAAACATTTATTATTATGCATCACTAATGTAAGATGTAGTGTCGATAATCAGCATTCGTTCCATCATTTCTGTTAATCCAAATGTTTCGGGTTTTTTTTATGTATAGTTCCAAATAAAGAATATATTTTACAAACACAAATCTCAAATCATGTCCTTCTACCAGGTTGAAAATATTTTTCATTTTTCCCCCAACCCTCCCTCCACCTTCCCTCTCCTTCCACACCCTCCCCTGTCTGCGAAGACCTACCCCCCTCTCCCCCTTACCTACTGCTGCCGTTGGTGAGGCAGCGTCTGTGGCAGTGGTCCGATAACCCCTCCCCCCTCCCACTGGAGCTACAGCTATTAGTATTGCAACATCCACACTGATGTTAACCTCGGGATGGCACGTTATATTTTGGGTGGATTTTGGGTGGATTATAAATCCAGTACGGTGTAGCAATGCTTAATAGTAGAATAAAGATTAAGTGATTAAGTGTTTGATGATTCAGTGCCCCACCTAGGTCTTGGGTTCCCCTGTTCCCCGTGTTCCCCATGCCCCTTCATAATCCCATTCTATTTATCTAGTAATTCTATATCGCGTGTGTAAAGTAAAAGATTAACCCCCCCTCTTTCCTTCAGTCTTTACTCCTGTTGACACTGGCTAGAAATGCCTGTGCCTCCTGTACATCACTGAAGAAGTTTGTGCGCCCGTTCATAATCACTTTAAGTCGGGCGGGTTCTTGTAGATATGCTAGGCCTCCCAATTTATTGACTGGGTCAATTAATGTTCGCATTTCCCATCTTTTGTCCATCGTAGTTTTACTAAGATCTGAACGAGTGAAGATGGTAAGATTGTCAATTGTTACTGGGGTATTAGGCTTAGCTTTTTGCCACACAGCTTGTCGGAGCAGAAAATTACCAAAATGTATTAAGAGTGGGCGTGGGAATTTACTATTCTGACGTTGTAGGCCAAGCGGAAGTCGGTGTGCTCTTTGTATTTGGGAGTCCCAATCCCAGTCTGAAAGATCCGGGAAGGCACGAGGCAAAAGTTTCACCAAGAAAGCCCTTGGGTCAGATCCCTCTAGCCCTTCCGGGATTCCGTAGAGTTTAAGGTTGGATCTCCTTTGTCGGTTTTCTAGGTCCTTGACTTTCCCCTGGAGTTGAGTTAATTCTGCATCGTGGCGCCTCACAGTGGCATCTAACCGTTGGGTTCCTTCTTCTACCACGACTGTACGTTGCTGGAGCTCTATTATCTCCTGTGTAACGCCCTTTAGTATAGAGGTTAGATCAGTTATGGAAGTTTGCAGTCTTACATTGTCACTTTTCAGTTGATGATAGTGCTCTTCCGATTCTACCCTTTGACTTATCAAAAGTTTTAATATAGTATCCAGTTGGCCAGTGTGCCCCAGCCTGATCTCTTCCGTTGAGTTTGTATTTGTATTTTCAACAGAAGGTTTATTTAAGTCGGTATCTATATTTACAGATATCAGTAGATTAGAGCATGTGGCAGTTAATGGGAGATCTTTTTCCCCTGCGGTTAACTCTGAGGGGACGTTCCTGGGAGTTTGCGTCATAGAAGGCCCTGTTACGGGGGCATAAAGCGTCTCATTATCTGTAGGGCTACCCCCTGAAAGCCTTAAAGCCATGCTCTTGACTAACCCCTTGGCCTCGATCCACTTCCTTAGCGGGCTCTTGTCGATAACCAGTTTTTTGGTAATCAGGGGGGCTACTCCTGTAGGATGAGCCAGGTTAGACAAAACTCTCCCTCTCTTCTTGTGGATTGTCTTGGCTTTGCCTCTGCGTCTCTGTGGAGGTAGCCTACTCAAGGATTTATCCGTAGACTTATCCAGTTCCTCCTCTGTATCGTCATCGCAATCCTCAAAGGAGAGGTGTTCCTCAGCCAATTCCAAGGCCTGTTCCGGATAGGAGTTACCCATTGGGCGTGCTACGGGACCGCTATTTTCTTCTATTGTGCCAGTACCTGTGTCTGTTAGGCCCTCCAACCTCGAGATTGTGGCTATAGCCTTGGGGTTGATAGTCAAGGGGGTGTCTAAAGCCTCCGGTAGTGTCTTGGAGGTATTTAATGAGTAGAGCCCCCCATTTGCCACCTTTATTCCTTCTGGTACCTCAAGGCTTTCTAAGGTCTCCCGGGTCTCACTGCCCCCGGTGAGGGTAGAAGATGTAGTCGAGATAGCTGAGAGAGCAAAATCATCACAGTTTGTATTATCCAATAGCACAGTAGGTAGGGTAGATGCTACTGCCCCAGCTTTTTTGGGGGGAGAGGCTTTATCCATACATAGCCCTGATGAGGAATGTGAGGCAACCTGTATTTCACTTTCGCCATTTTCACCATTTGATGCTATAGAAATGGTTTGTGTCCTGGCATTAAGCGGGGGGCCCACACCTCCCCCGAAGCCACCCTGGACTTAGCACCATCAGTAATGTCTGCACAGGCACCTTTCTGTGTAGCCACTTTAGGTATTGTCCCGCAGTTCATCAATAGAGGAGGGCGCAGGATCGTCTTACCTGTCGCCTTCCTATCGCTCCCCTTCAAAGTGGCAGCATTTTGAGGAACGTCCGTGTCTCCTTGGGTCGGCGCTGCCGCTGCTACATTTGCTGCCGTTTTCGTTTTCTCAGCTCCCCCCATCGTCGTATCTTCTGTTGTCACCACAGCCGTGGTGTCCAAAGGGACAGGGGCTGGGGCTGTAGAAGTAGGCAGAGCGGCGGCCGCCGCTGCTGCAGCCGTTGCGGAGGTCTTGGTATTCCGCGTAGTGCGCGGAGGGTGTTTGGGCGACATGACTCTCGATGAAGAAGTTGCACTCCGCGTCTTGAGCGCCGCCGGCAGACCAAGCAAATCGATACTTGATCGGGCGAGCCGGTTCAGCCGTAGACAGCCACAGCATCAGTCACCCGATGAGAGCGCCGGAGAGCGCTGGAAAGCCGACCCGGGAGAATTGCAAATAGGAGGGAGCTGCCACAATACCGGTCCGTTTCGTCTTTCCTCTTTCCTCTTCCAGTTACTTCCTCGCCGTGTACTCAGTCATTAGAATTTCATGCTTTTCTCCACTTTCGGTCTTAAATCTTAGGGGCTTAGAGGATCTAGCAATCCGCTGAAACCAGTGTGGAGGGGAGAGCTCTCGGTCTGCCGCACAGCAGAGTCCTCACTCCGCCATCTTGGACTCCGCCCCCGAAAATCTGTTCTTGACTAGATATTAATTCATAATATTTTGCTTATTACATTATTTCATCTTACCTGCTTTATTGAAGTAGATATCAAACTCATTCAAACTATTTTACAGTTGTTTCATTGTAAACCAAATTTTTAATATTTTCAAACTTTAGTATTACTTTCTGTAAAAGAGAAGAAAAAATACTGTTATTGTAAATAATATTGTAGTTTTAAGAACACAACATACATTTTAGAATTAAATACCATATTCAGTTTCTCTTTTTTGCTGTTTTCAGAAATTATTGACTTTCGCCATACACAGTGATTTCAATTTTGATCATCATATAACAGAGGGGGGGGGGAGTTCAATCAATAAGATTGTAAAAAAAAAACAAATATGCTGTGAAAATATTTACAAAAAATCCAACTATTGTTTACCTGTCTACAGTATGTAAATTACATTATTCAACTACTTTCAATCATTTATTACTCGAAACTACAATTTTTAAAATATATACAGTGTCATATTCATTGTGTATGATATAAAAATCAAATATATATGAACTACTTCCTTCAAACACAATTTTGCGAATGGAATAATAAATAGCTGAAACTATAATCCAAATACTAATTGTTCACATCTTCCCAATAGGCCGAATGATGTTTCCAAAACCATTTGTATTGAAAATATCCAAAATAAATGTGTGCCTTTGTGTTCACATCTTCCAAATAGGCCGGATTATGTGTTCAAAACTTTGGCTTCATAAATATCAGATATGAATCTTTTAATTCAAAAGGCAACCTACATTTGAATTCCACATGTGCATCATTGCAATATGTCCATCCTTTATTGTGCTTTAAGTACACAGTAACATGTCAAGATGTAGTAGTAGGTCCATCATGGAAAATAATAGCAGCAGCTTTAAAAGTTCTTCCTGAAATTGATAGTTGACTTGCCACAACATTTTTAATTTTGGTTTCCAATTTTGTTCCATCTGCTCTACATCATTGTAGCATTAAAATAACATATTTTCCAAATCTTTCTATATTTAATGTTGACAACATTTCTGATTTACAATGAGAGCATGTCATATCTTGATTAGCTGTTTTTACTAATTTGTTAAAAGACACTGATTTGCAATCTGGTATGGTCAAATATATGAATCGTTCAGTGTCTATTTCAGTGGTAGAAGAAAATGAACACTCCTTCCATTTATGATCCCATCTATAACTTAGTCCAAACAAACTTTCAATTTCTATTCCTGCATCTTCTAATACTTCATGCATAAACATAAGAAATTCTTGTGCAGCTTGTTGTACATTAAGTGTAAATTGCTAAGAACCAGTACATATATCCAAAAGATGTCAAATGCCAGAAGCAGTATAGATTTTAGTTCTATCAGTTACCAAGTGTTGACAAATATAATGCAGTAAAGAGCAGAATCTTTTTTCTTGATTTTCCATAATTATATGATGAAGATCTTCTAGATAAAAGACAACATTCATAAATACATCAGCATAGAGGTTGATACCTGAACTATTTTCTAACTGATATCCTACAATATCATCAACACTGTCCATTTAAATTTTCTTTGCAGTGTCATCATTCTCTTTAATTGTTTTCATATACAGGATATTCGCCTAAGTTAGGAGCATACAGTCTTCTTAACCGATTATGCTCTCTCACACAATTTGCATCAGCGCTAACCTTTTTCACATCAAAATCAATCAAATACAAACCAGATAATGTTCTTACTCGAGACAATGCAACATATGCCATGCCCTTTTTAAACACTGTACTTCCAACATTTACCAAAGAATGATCTACATTTAAACCTTGAAATGTATCAATGGTTACAGCATATGCTAAAGATAAAGGAAACTGTTTCCAACGAACAAACAAGCACAAAACAAACAGCACAATGTCCAAAATGTTTTACCTCTTCAATCTGATCAAACTTAATCCTCCAAAATTCAATTCCATCTCTGTTCTGAAAATTTAAAAAATCAACAACTTTTCCCATTGCTCCATTTACTAAACCTTTTTCTACATCCAAATTATGCTGTAATATTACCCGCCAGTTTACACACACATATAAAATCTTTTCTAAACCAGCAGTCTTAGATACAGACTTTTCCAAATAATCTAATTTTCACTGTCATTTCTCTGAGAGAGGAATAGTAACTCCTTTGTGTTCCATTTCATCAATGGCTTCCATTTTCACTATTGGTTGCTTCTCCGGTTTCAAAAGTTCTTGATTGAATGTAGAACACTCTTGCAGTGTCGGCATAAGGCAAACTATAGACTTCTTTTCTTCAATTTTTTTGTACATTATTTCAGGTGCAATATTTTCATCTGGGAACAAGTTTGTTAGTAGCCGACTTTGTAAAGCTTCTTTACCAAGTTTTGACAAAACACCAATTCAAATATCTTGAAGAATGTTTCCATAATGTTCATCACTTGCTTGTCGCATATTTTTAATAAGTTCTTTATATTCAAAAAGAGACCAAATGTTCACACTTCCAATACTTCCCAAAGATTTCTTAGTGTTTTCATGGACAAGTGTATAAAAAAACTGGTTATCCCTTCACAGGAGTAAGTTGTAGTAGATCACCAAATACATGTTTTCCTCCAAATAAAACATCATAATCTGTTTTTAAAATCTGTTGCACTATTAAATGTACAAAAGCAAGAATTAAGTTTGAAATCATGCTCACCTCATTAAATGATCAGAAGTTTCATGTTCTTGAGTACTCTTGAAAACATCATAACAAGCTTCTTCAGATAGCTTCTGATATTCCAACTTATTTGCCTGTTCGACTGGTAGCATAAGTAATTGATGTAGTGTAATCCCCTTAATGTTATGTGCTGCTAACCAAGTTGGAAAAGTAACAATTGATGGACGGAATGCTGGATAAGGATCTGGGTTTAATCCATCATTCTTTTGCCCATCACACCACCCCAGTTTGGACCCAGCCATATGCAAATCAGTCTTGACCCTGTTCCTTGTGGGAACAGTCCAGCCCGAACTGTCAAGCCAGGTCCTCCCTGGACTGGAAACAAGCATCCTCTGGCTGGTTTCAGGACATCACCCTTCATCAGCCAGGCTAGCTTGAATCCAGTGGTGTAGTGAGCATGGGACCCATGTCTGGGCATACCCTTCTAACTTAGGGTGACATATGCAAAATAAATAATTGATGGACTGAATGCTGGATAATGCAAACATTCACCCCCGGTCACAAGGATCTGGGTTTAATCCATCATTCTTTTGCTCACCACACCACCCCAGTTTGGACCCAGCTATAAACAAATGAGTCTTGACCCTGTTCCTTGTGGGAACAGTCCAGCCCGAACTGCCAAGACAGGTCCACCCTGGACCAGAAACAAGCATCCTGGGGTCGGGTTCAGGGCATCCGCCTTCATCAGCCAGGCTAGCTTAAATCCAGTGGTGTAGTGAGCACGGGACCCACGGCTGGGCATACCCTTCCCACTTAGGGTGACATATGCAAAAGAAATAATTGATGGACTGAATGCTGGACAATGCAAACATTCATCCCCTGTCACAAGGATCTGGGTTTAATCCATCATTTATGTATTTATTTAAGAGTTTTAAATAGCGCTGGTCAACACCTGAAGGTTTCAGAGCGCTTTACAACATGTATCGTGATGAAATCAACACAAAAGTAATTCAATATACAACATTGCCTCACGACGAATCCTGTTTAGGGTGGGGGGGACAAGGGAGCTAGTCAAAAGGCAGGTGATGTAAAAGCTTTCTAATCGAAGTGATTATATACTATGCTGGGCAAGATTCCTTAATAAGTGGCTGTATCCATTCAGATGAGTTCAGTTGAGTAACAGGTCTTTGAGTTGGCTTTTGAAGTTTATGAAGGAAGGGTTAGTCCTGATATGGACTGGGATGGAGTTCCAAATTTTAGGAGCATTTCTAGAGAAGGAGCGTGATAAGGTTTTTTGTTTGCAAGTTTTCGGGGGGCTGAGAAGAAGAGTCTTGGTGCTCCTGAGATTCCTTGTCTGGCATTTATTTGCTCACCACACAACCCCAGTATGGACCCAGCCATATGAAAATCAGTCTTGACCCTGTTCCTTGTGGGAACAGTCCAGCCCGAACTGCCAAGCCATGCCCTCCCTGGACCGGAAACGAGCATCCTGGGACCGGTTTCAGAACACTCTTGCAGTGTCGGCATAAGGCAAACTATAGACTTCTTTTCTTCAATTTTTTTGTACATTATTTCAGGTGCAATATTTTCATCTGGGAACAAGTTTGTTAGTAGCCGACTTTGTAAAGCTTCTTTACCAAGTTTTGACAAAACACCAATTCAAATATCTTGAAGAATGTTTCCATAATGTTCATCACTTGCTTGTCGCATATTTTTAATAAGTTCTTTATATTCAAAAAGAGACCAAATGTTCACACTTCCAATACTTCCCAAAGATTTCTTAGTGTTTTCATGGACAAGTGTATAAAAAAACTGGTTATCCCTTCACAGGAGTAAGTTGTAGTAGATCACCAAATACATGTTTTCCTCCAAATAAAACATCATAATCTGTTTTTAAAATCTGTTGCACTATTAAATGTACAAAAGCAAGAATTAAGTTTGAAATCATGCTCACCTCATTAAATGATCAGAAGTTTCATGTTCTTGAGTACTCTTGAAAACATCATAACAAGCTTCTTCAGATAGCTTCTGATATTCCAACTTATTTGCCTGTTCGACTGGTAGCATAAGTAATTGATGTAGTGTAATATGTCTGGGCATACCCTTCTAACTTAGGGTGACATATGCAAAATAAATAATTGATGGACTGAATGCTGGATAATGCAAACATTCACCCCCGGTCACAAGGATCTGGGTTTAATCCATCATTCTTTTGCTCACCACACCACCCCAGTTTGGACCCAGCTATAAACAAATGAGTCTTGACCCTGTTCCTTGTGGGAACAGTCCAGCCCGAACTGCCAAGACAGGTCCACCCTGGACCAGAAACAAGCATCCTGGGGTCGGGTTCAGGGCATCCGCCTTCATCAGCCAGGCTAGCTTAAATCCAGTGGTGTAGTGAGCACGGGACCCACGGCTGGGCATACCCTTCCCACTTAGGGTGACATATGCAAAAGAAATAATTGATGGACTGAATGCTGGACAATGCAAACATTCATCCCCTGTCACAAGGATCTGGGTTTAATCCATCATTTATGTATTTATTTAAGAGTTTTAAATAGCGCTGGTCAACACCTGAAGGTTTCAGAGCGCTTTACAACATGTATCGTGATGAAATCAACACAAAAGTAATTCAATATACAACATTGCCTCACGACGAATCCTGTTTAGGGTGGGGGGGACAAGGGAGCTAGTCAAAAGGCAGGTGATGTAAAAGCTTTCTAATCGAAGTGATTATATACTGTGCTGGGCAAGATTCCTTAATAAGTGGCTGTATCCATTCAGATGAGTTCAGTTGAGTAACAGGTCTTTGAGTTGGCTTTTGAAGTTTATGAAGGAAGGGTTAGTCCTGATATGGACTGGGATGGAGTTCCAAATTTTAGGAGCATTTCTAGAGAAGGAGCGTGATAAGGTTTTTTGTTTGCAAGTTTTCGGGGGGCTGAGAAGAAGAGTCTTGGTGCTCCTGAGATTCCTTGTCTGGCATTTATTTGCTCACCACACAACCCCAGCATGGACCCAGCCATATGAAAATCAGTCTTGACCCTGTTCCTTGTGGGAACAGTCCAGCCCGAACTGCCAAGCCATGCCCTCCCTGGACCGGAAACGAGCATCCTGGGACCGGTTTCAGGGCATCACCATTCATCAGCCAGGCTAGCTTGAATCCAGTAGTGTAGTGAGCACGGGACCCACGTCTGGGCATACCCTTCTCACTTAGGGCGACATATGCAAAAGAAACAATTGATGGACTGAATACTGGACAATGCAAACATTCACCCCAGTCACAAGGATCTGGGTTTAATCCAACATTCTTTTGCTCACCACACCACCCCAGTTTGAACCCAACCATAAACAAATCAGTCTTGACCCTGTTCCTTGTGGGAACAGTCCAGCCTGAACTGCCAAGCCAGGTCCTCCCTGGACCGGAAACAAGCATCCTGGGACCAGTTTCAGGGCATCACCCTTCATCCACCAAGATTGCTTGAATCCATTGCAGTAGTGAGCACAGGACCTACGTCTGGGCATACCCTTCCCACTTAGGGCAACCTATGCAAAAGAAACATTTGATGGACGGAATGCTGGACAATGCAAACATTCGCCCCCGGTCACAGGGATCTGGGTTTAATCCATCATTATTTTGCTCACCACACCACCCCAGCCATATGCAAATCAGTCTTGACCCTGTTCCTTGTGGGAACAGTACAGCCCAAACTGCCATGCCAGGTACTCCCTGGACCGGAAGCAAGCATCCTGGGACCGGTTTCAGGGCATCTCCCTTCATCAGACAGTCTAGCTTGAATCTAGTAGTGTAGGGAGCATGGGACCCACGTCTGGGTATACCCTTCCCAGTTAGGGCGACATATGCAAAAGAAAAAATTGATGGACGGAATTCTGGACAATGCCATCATTCACCCCCAGTCACAAGGATCTAGGTTTAATTCATCATTCTGTTGCTCACCACACCATTCTAGTTTATACACAGCCATATGCAAATCAGTCTTGACCCTGTTCCTTGTGGGACAGTCCAGCCCAAACTGCCAAGCCAGGTCCTGCCTGGACCGGAAGCAAGCATTCTGGGACCGGTTTCAGGGCATCACCCTTAATCAGCCAGGCTAGCTTGAATCCAGTGGTGTAGTGAGCACGGACCCACGTCTGGGCATACCCTTCCCACTTAGGGCGACATATGAAAATCAGTCTTGACCCTGTTCCTTATGGGAACAGTCCAGCCCTAACTGTCAGCCCTGGTCCTCCCCGGACCAGAAACAAGCATCCAGGGACCGGATTCAGGGCATCACCCTTACTCAGCCAGGCTATCTTGAATCCAGTGGTGTGGTGAGCATGGGACCCATGTCTGGGCATACCCTTCCCACTTAGGGCGACATATGCAAAAGAAACAATTGATGGACGAAATGCTGGACAATCCAAACATTCACCCACAGTCGCAAGGATCTGGGTTTAATCCATCATTTATAATCTAGATCTTTTGACTGAGGGAGAATGTTTGCATTGTCAGCATTCCATCCATCATTTGTTTGCTGTAACACTTTTCACCCTAAGTGGGATGGGTATGCCCAGACGTGGGTCCCTTGCTCACTGTGCCACTGTATTCAAGCTAGCCTGGCTGAATATGGGTGACATACCCTGAAACCAGTCCCAGGATGCTTGTTTCCGGTCCAGGGAGGACCTGCCTGGCAGTTCTGTCTGTACTGTTCCCATGAGGCACAGGGTCAAGACTGATTTGCATATGGCTGGGTTCAAACTGGGGTGGTGTAGGGGGCAAAACAACAATGGATTTAACCCAGATCTTTTGACCAGGGGAGAATGTTTGCATTGTCAGCATTCCATCCATCATTTGCTTGCAGTGACGCTAACTCAGTTGGAGCAGTTACACCACAAGATAAATGTGATGCAGTGGTTCTGTGTACATAACTCATCAACACTTGAATTAATAAACTTTTTACTGTTCCAGCTTGCCCACTGATATACATTTGAATAGGTTTAACTGATGCGCATTGGCAATCTTTTATTCATGCAGTAAACCATGCTGTATCTGTTGTGTCACTTGCTGATATATTTCTTTCTGTTCAATATTTAGTTGTTATTCTAACTTTTCCAACTCAATAATGTCATGTTGTGCTTGTTGCATTGACGTTTCTACTTCACTCATGGCTATTGCTGCTTCATTTTCAAGAATTGGTTGTCCTAGTGGATAATGACTTAGTAGAGCAGAATTTTGACTATCTTGAGACCTGTCTCTAGCTATTTCAGTTCCTTGTTCAATCTCTTCATTCAACATTTACAGATAATTTGGAAAAATTGTATATTCAATGCTGTCTTTACATGCATTAAAAGAATCTTCATAGCAGTCAAATTTCATTTTAGTACGTCAGGGCTTGAAGAGTTGCAGCAGTGATAAATAGAAAAAATCCCTTTTATCTGGAGTATCACAACTGAGTTTACTGGGATTAATACAATTTCCTTTGGCATGTTTTACCAAACATCCACCACATCCAATTACTGCATATTTGTCTTCATTTATATTTTCTGTAACATTTCTCTCAAAGCTGTAATGCTGCAGTACTTCATAGAGACATATGTTTTCCATATGTGAACTTCTTTTAGGATAGTGCGTATCCAACATATTTGTTTTAACAATATCTGTACTTTCTGGTTCATTCAATGCTAAGTATTCAATTTCTTGTACAGATTTCATTACTCAATTTTATGTTGCAGCAAGACCTAGACTTACCCAAAGGATTCCTCTCGACTTTGAATATAAAATTGCAGATGTCAACCGATCTGAACATTCATAGGATCCAATCTCTCGATGGGAAAGCATCTTCAAACTAAAGCTGTACAATTTGTTACTAAGAGTCTTCTATAGTGAAATGCCTTGCCACATTTCTTACACCTCTGTCTTCTCAGATTTGGTCATATGTGATGTAACATAGCGAGCAACAGCAAACGAATTATATGCAACATACTGGATATCCATATTTGCATTCCACATCATCAAAATCACTGTATTTTAGTCAATAATATATTTTAAATCTTCAGTTCTTTTTATGTTGTAAGTATTTTATGGAGATTTCCGAGTTATAGTATGTCTTACGGATTACATGAAACTGTTCCCTCTTCCTTTTAAAATGACTGGACATGGGAAACCAAAACGACATTTTGTATGAAATGTTTCCTTTGATTTGTATTTCCGTTGTCAATATTTACCTCATCAATAAAACCATAAAACTTGTTGTCTCAAGCTGTTTTCTCCTCCTTCTTTTGGTTTGGCACAGGTAACATATTCTTCAATGAAAGACAAAACGCTTTCATCAGTATCAGTTCTAAACTTTAGTGCATTCTTAATCCATAACAGCATGTAAATATGAGGTGCACCTCTGGCTTGGTACTCCTTTCTCCAAAGAAATCAATAACTTCTCCCAGAGGTGGATTATTTTTATTGCAGATCATAGCTTGAAACCTATGATTAAAATATCTGCACACATTTACAGGATCCAAGGAACATAGTTCTCCAGCTGTTATTAATTCAATGCTTTTTTACATTTGACTTTGCTTCGTGTAGAAATTCAAGTAAATTGTCCCAAGCGCACTCAGAACAGCTAAGCGGAACAAACCATGTAGGGGTTCCTAAGTTCCTCAATATACATTTTAGTTCTCTGTGACAATGATACCAATATTCATTAGTACTACGTTGACACGCCATCATATTAATTAACTGAGATTCTAAATGATTGTCTCTTTGTTGAACTTTGTCCAAAAATTCCTCTGAAGAAAGATGTCTAAGATTAACTGCTGTTTTTTAAATATGTGGTTCACTGCATATGAGATTCCAGACAAGTCACTTTCAAACAGAAGATTAAATAAATATGGAACACACTGTCAAAATCTTGGATCTTCTGAATACAATCTTGTTGAACGGTAATCCGAAGCTGGAATCCGTACTGGTCGTTCATCATATCGTTCACCTTTTCCAGTGGGGAAGAACTGTGGAAAACAACATGCTTCTAAACTTCTTTCCCAAACACTCACAGGAGTTCCCATTGCTTTCTTTATTTGGAACAATTCAATACTATTTCCAATCACTTATTTTGAATGTAAAGGATGAATACTATAATTTTTCATAAAGGTCTTCACTTTTGGAGTTGTCCACTTTTTCGATTTGGGCAGTTGAAATTTATCTTTCACCTTCTGCAGATATTTCTGGTTCTTCAAAATATACATGTTTATAATAAATATTGTGTTCTATGAGATATAATGTAGCCTTTTTAACTTTGATGACATCTACCAACTCTTGCCAAATTCTCCGACTCTTTGTAGGTACACCATTAAATAGAATAACTAAAGGTTCACTTTCCTCTCTCTCTATACCAACAGTTTCAATATTTTTCTTAAAATCTAAAGGTAAATACACAACTCTTCCTTTTGAACCTCTTTGTAATTCTGTTGGAGGCAGCTTACCTGTTTTATGCTCTATACGAACTATAGCCTGAAATGGAGGCACAGATTGAATAAGAATAGACTCATACGTATTTAAATCTATCAGTTCTGGAGGAAAAGCTACCAACTCTAGGTTATTATGTACAGCTCTAGCTGGCATTTTGTTCTCTTCTAGTTTGCTGTAACAATATTTACAAATACGTTGATCACTACCCAACTCAAAACAACCTTCCATTCACAAAAAAGCACCAAATTGCTTCCACTTACCATTGTTTTCCTTTTTCTTTTTTAAATACACATCAACATTCCTAGTTTGACTTCTAAAGTGAGTACATTGACAACAAATACAAACATAGGGGTATGGCGGACGGAAAGTGTCCGGACCGCCAGTCTCGTGGGAAATGACCGTATGACTGCACCGTGGGGAAACTGGCGGTGCTATTATTATTCCCCTCCAGCAAAACCTGACCGCGGCGGACGGATGTCTCCAAAAGACCGCCGACCCGGACGGAACCATAGAAAAACCAACCGCCGCGGATGGAGTGGCCGCGGTAACAGGCCCAGCCGCCGACACTGCAGCAGAGTGACCTGCCTCACGATTAGGATAACACCGCCAGGGCAACGTAAAGAATCACCCTCCACGACCGTTGCAGAAAATAACATAGACAAATGTAAGTATCAGCGGGAGGGCCAAAGCTAATCCACCACAGCAGTCAGACCCAAACAAAATGGCGGCCGCAAGGTACCGTGCAATCCAGAAAATCAGGACCCAAACCTACCATGAGCAAACCCCTCCCCCAATAACCCACATCAAAAACACACCCCCATGGTGGAAAGCCTGACAGGCAAGGGTCCACACCCACTAGGGATTGGTCCATGGTGGTCGGGTCCATGCGGTGGGTCTCGTGGCAATGCTTTGCCTCTCCGTTGTGGTGCTTCCGCTGTCTATGAGATGGAGGTGTTTCCGCTGCGGAGTTCTGGTTTGTTTGCGACATCGTAATATTGCGGACGGTCGGGACATCATTCCGCATGACGAGGAGCCTGGATTGGCTCCGTCCGCCATGGTGTCTGGTGTGTTCCCGCGGCGGTTCATGTTTTTACGCGGTGGACAGTAAATGTGCCCAGTTCCCCTTCCTAATATGGCGGACGGAAGGCCCGCTGGTGGCGGACGATGAGGTGCATTTTCCGCCGCCTCCAGCCCAGCGGTCATGCATCCGTCCGCCATCCTAATTGGCCATATAGTTTGGTGTTTCACACCAAATTACCTTAAACTTTGTAATTTCTTCTACAAACTTCTCAGTAGTACTATCTTCCACCTTTTCTTCAACACCTACACTTATCAAACTCTCACTTTCTCTATAATCTTCTTCAGTACTAAAGAAATGAAACTCTATCTCATCACAAACTTTTTCTACATCTGATGCTGAACAATGCAAAAGAGCAGCGTTTATTTCACTTAAAAATAATGCAGGCCTTTTTACATAGTACAATCTTCTTACTAACTTCTGCATTGCAGAGTGGTGTACTGCTAACATTCTCAAATTGTGAAAAGTACTTTGGCACACTTTTCTAGAAAGACAAACCAGAGAATGACCCTGAAAGCGAGTATTTTTTCTCACTTTACAAGGATGTAGTCCTCGCAACATCTTAATCTTTTGTTAAATACTTTTTTTACTATACTCTTGTAAGAAATTTCGTTAAATATCAATAGATTTCTGTTGTATACTACACATACTACTACCATCCCATGTATACACCAGAGCTTGTGAACGTCTCTCTTGAACTTCTTCAGCTATTTCTTCTTCCACATTTCTAGCAACCATCTTTTCTTTTTCATTGGACAACAGTTTTTAACTTCAAAAGAACGACCTCTTGTATCAACTGCGTGATCCAATGTATTTCGTTGGAAATAGCTTTCTTCATTAAAAAAAGGTTCTGAACTAGAAGTGTGTTTCCTTTCCTCCAATTTTTTTTTACAAAAGTTAATTATCCAGACTAGACTATTTCTTTTACTTTTCTCCTTCATGAACTGCATTGTTTCCTTTAACCTCTTCATTCTTTTTAATACTAATATAAACAATCTTCTTTTCAATTGTAAAGCCTTTTTGACTATACTTTCAATCTGTTGTTTTTTCTTGTCAAATGCAGATCTTCTTTCATATTTCTTGCAATCTTTCAAAAATGTTGTAGCACTCTACTTTTATATATTCGTTTCCTAATGTCCTTATATAGTTTCATACTTCTTTCAACATAGACTGTTTTCCCATAACCAGAATTTCCATTAATTTGTCCTTTTTTCATTTCATTCTCCTTGGTTCTACAACTTTTCTTTCTATTTTCCTAATTTTTAGGTCTCGCAGAGGGCAACGCATGTGCTGCCTTTACGAGGCATTAAGTAATTAGTATTAGTAGTCAAATTCCACCCATGGAGTTTCTCTTTGTTTAGTTGCTTGCCGTTGGTGAAATCTGCCATTGCTGTTGTTATCTTGCTTCTTATTTGTTGGATGGCCGATGCGTCACTTCCGTTTTCTTCAGTTTCTGGAGGAAGCAGCGTCAACCAACTATAATTAACCTACGCTGTAGGGCGGTATCTTTTAATGTAGGGACTACATTTATTTTTTTACATGTGGCCTTGTTTGCGCATACTTTGATATTCACGCGCCACTTTTCAGCCCCCACCACCACCCGCCCCTTGTTTGTCATGCTAGGCAATGCCAGGAACCGGAATTCCCTTCAGCCGCGTCACCGCTGGAGAGAGCGGCCGCCCAGCAGGACGTGAGCGTTGAGCTGAGAGGTGCGCTTGAAACTGAAAGGGATGCCCTACTTCTCCGTGCAGCTTCGTCAGGAGCCTAGTGTCCCTAAGACTGGAGGAGCCCCAGGCCGGTGCCAGCCTCGCCTCTTCAACACCAGGTAACGCTCGCGGCTGTGTAAATGCTGGGGAACTACTTTCCTGTTCACGGCCGGCTCTGTTACTCCGGCGTGGAAACCTTGCAAGGGGCATAAAACCACACAAGAGGCACAGAATACTTTATAACTTTTTTTTATTTTATTCACATTGCACAAAGAATCTACCAGAACCATGTAATGCACACGAGCTTTGCTGCAACTTTTAGACCGTTAACCCCCCACCCTCCTCCCAATGTGCTGTGCACGGTAAGGATTCAACCCGGAATGGCCGAATTGTCCCCGCCCGCCGGTCATGTTACACTTTAGCACGTCCTTATTTGTTCAGCTCACATTTGTGCAATAACTGCAATCCTTTGGCAATACAAGGAAATTCGTAAAATGGATACTTTGCAGGACAGCCTGTGGGTAGGGTCTGAGCCTCACTCAATGGCACGATCCAGAGACAATCCTATTCCGAACTGATGCACGGCTGTCTGTCCCCATTACTACTACTCACTACACTCTTCCTTAACCCTTTTCCAATCCACACAGAATCAGATGGCATCCGAGAGAATCCCTTGCTCCAAACAGCCAAACACCTAATCTTACTTGCATTAGTGACAACTCGGGTAACAGGTACATGCCGTAGAAACCAATTATTGACTTTACAGCCAATGCCCCCCTCGAATTCTATGCTTAGCTGCAGACAATACTCCAATCTGTGATTGGCTGTTTGTGACCCGGAAGTACTACAAGACAAAATGGTGTCTGTGTAGAGAAAAATCAACAATGATGGAGGAAGTGGTGAGTTTAAAGTGCGTGCAACAGGAATGTGCTAGAGGATGGCTGATTTCTGTTTGTGGATGGCAGGAGTTTTTTACATTTCTGTGTCAAATGTTTGGATTGAAGCTGATTTATGAAGCCCTAAAATTATTTCAGCACACACTTTTCATCTTGAGAGATATTTTACTTGTTTGGGTTTGGGGCACGCATTAACAATGTACAGTATAATGAGAAACGCCTCTAAATAGCATGCTTTATTCATCTGTGAACTGGGAATTTCTTTTCTCTCAAGGAGAAGTACTTGAGAACCAGCACAATCGTGGAGGGCAGCGTGGCTCAATGGTTAGAGCGGCAGACCCTGAGGCAGAGATCTGGCCCGGGACCAAGGTTCAATTCCCGCCTTGGCGGTTCTTGGACTCAATCTCCCCGGACCTGATAATTTTTACCTCAGTGCCTAGTCTAATCATGGGTCCCACTCTGTGACTCTGGGCAATAATTTGCTTAATCTCCACAATGGCCCCAGCAGCGCTTGGATGCCTGCTTCACCTGGGGGTGCCCAGGAGTGGACATCACACAGGAAAGCCAGGAAGGGTTCCACAGCGGTATGAATCCAGCGCTACAAGACCTCTGGGTAGAAGGCGCTATATAAATACAAACACATTTACATTTACCCCTCCCACACTGCCCTTGTTATGGTATAGCCCTACAATCATCCCGTGCATCAGTGTGTGTGCAACATGTGCATTGTATATGCACAAGCCTCCGTGTCTGGGAATTGAAATCCTCATCTGTGTCCATACGGCAGCTGTTGCTTGTGCAGTAACCCGTGTGTGTTCCTGATCATCAATGTGTAATGGACTGAAATATGTACTTGAACCTCCTGTGTTATCAGCAGACACTGTGTGTTCATAGACACCCATGTTCATCGCTGCAGTCAGTCACAAATGCCTCTCGCGTCAGTGCACGACTTGTTGGACACTGCTCGTTACCGTACTGCAGTTACACTCACGGGGCTCGACCTTCAATCATCCTCCCAAAAATACCTTTTTGAGAGGAAATTTTTTAAAAAAACTGACTGGTAACTGCCACCGCTGTCATTTGTATTCGAGCCCAGGGTGCATTATGCTCTCATACGAGTCTGGGTGTGTTTGTAAAAGATATTTAACACGTGAATGTGTGGCAACTTCCGCTGCACAAACATTTTGTACACAGTGTAGATAAAGACCCTTTTATAGGCGAGCACATAAAGCTCATAGTTTTTTTGTTCTTTAGAAAGTGCAGAAAAAGTGAGGCAGCACAGCGTATACCCTGATAAAGGGCAGGCTCTGCTACATTGCCCATCACCGCAGAAAGGTGGTGGAGCGCAAGCACCTGCTTCTGCCAAAACTTGTACAGACCACACGTAGTGTACAATGCGCATTTCTACTGGGCCACCACAGATCTAACAGACTGTCTTCAGGAGCACACGGAAATGTAAGTTTAGATATGCAGCCTCCCATCATCAGTGTGCGTTAAGTGTGAAAACAATTCAGTAATCCTTTGCAGGTCATACCGTAATTGTGGTCATACGGCCCGTGTGCATTAATTGCCCCAGTGCCATCTTTGCCTGGCACCTGTTAAGCAGCATTTGGTTTGAGGCGTGGTCCTTCTTCCGCAACTGTAGTCAGTGACCAAAACCAGGATATGACCCCAGTGGCCCTCACTTCTGAAGCAGGCAAGCAAAATTGACTAATGTGGTTAAAATCTGTGTGCGTTCTAAAGTGACCAACATTTCACACAATACTTTGTGTTAGTTTCATTCACCAATTATATATGGAATGAATGCCTTGAGAGTACAGGTGGTCAGGGACCAGCACTGCAGACATTCTACAGATATGATTGCGGACCTGTTGTGCTCCAGAGCTACAGTGGCCAACTGTGCAGAGACAGCAGGCATTGGAGTATTAGTGACCATCATTTGTTCCCTAGTGAAATAATCCTACACATTTATAACTAAAGACCGGTGCTTAAGAAATATTAAGTTCATTATTCCACTGATTAATACTGCAGATTCTAGTGCCGCAAGAATTGTGTGAAAACACAACAATTGATGGACAGAATGATTGTGTGAGCCTCGAACACAGGCACTGTTTATTTATGTCTCAGCCCAACAACATATATTGCAGCTTCGTATAACTCACAATGACCAACACAGCAAACTTGCATCATTGCCTGACTGACAACATAAATCACTGCACATCTCAAATCCGCCATCACCTAAAACTCAATACAATCCTGAGCAACCAACTTTTCAGAAATAAAATCCCTGTGCTGCTGTGCACAACACTTCAGAAATCACGGTGCTGCACTGCAAGTTGTGTATGAGTCATATGTTGTATCGCTGCACTCGTGTGTGCAGGAGCCTCAGTGTGCAGCACATGCCCAGTGAAGTTTAACATTATTATAAAATCTCAAGCCCATTCATTGCCCAAAGACATTAAACATTGCATGCATACAAGACTTCGTCTCTAAAGCATGAGATGTATCCACGTTACCATTATTGAAGTAAGTGTTGTGTGCACTTCAGTCATTGTCCTACACGCATGTAGCATTGTACTTCTGTTTTTATAGGTGTTCATACCCCTGTCTAGGTGGTGATGCTCATTATCCTATGGGTATCGCTCTAACTATATACACCATGATATGTTTAACTCTTACCTTCCGGATCCCTGCCACAAATCCAGCTGTGATTTATAAAAGAACTCCCACAATTTTTTGGGTTGAGTCTGCCCTGGTTGTGCCTTCATACCAGGGTGCGGATAGGCGTAGATGGTGAAGCATGCTACTATTAAATGGGTGAGAAATCTACTCCAAAACCTTTGTATTTTCCCCATGACTGTCTCTTCTGGCAAGTTTGTCATAGCTGCGCTTTTGCGTTTGTCAGCACACTGACGGATCTGGGGAGCTGAGGCGGGGTGACAGTGATTGGAAGATTGTAGAATTGCAGTGTGACCCATGTGCACAGCATTTTGGTGTTCAGTGTGACTGATCAGAGTGGTGTTCTTGGGTTGCTGTGCATCAGTGTGTAATAGTGGGAAGAGGTGTTAGGGATAATACACATGCAGTTTATACATTATTTATTGCTGTTCCTGAATTGAATGAGTCTCTAGAATATACCCAGCCGCAAGAGAGAATCAGCCGGTCCTTGTTGTGCATAGAAGAAGCATTTGTCGGTGGGGCCCAGTGAAGTGATTGTAGCAGTGGCTTAATTTGTACCCATGGTCAGTGATGCAGAAGGCTCTCTTGCTGCAGCATTTTGGATCCTTTGCAGTTTTGAAGTAGTTAGAGCGGAGTTGCTTGGTACAGTTAATTTGCATTGTCTTCTCACAACATAACAGGGGTGAAAGTGGCCTGTGGTTTCTGCAGCCAGCCTAAGTGTGGGGCAATGCGTTGCTTTGCACACATTGTGCAGTTGCTTCTTGTCACTTGATTTCCTTGAGGCATCAGTGAAAGGTTGGCATCCGTGGCTATTCAGAAATTGTTTTCTTCATCTGATGATGGGGTCTCTAATTTCTTGGCGCATATGGTTGTAGGTTGAAAGTTTCCCCGTTGCCCACAGGTCAAAATCTCATTTTTGGAAGAACTGTTTAAGATGGTGACACAGCATCCATTCTTCTGTGGCATGCAGACTATGGTCAAGTCCTAATGATTTTGGGCTCTTTGGTTTTTCTAGGTTTACCGTTGTCTGTATGTCGTCAGTGACATTTTAACAGGTAAAGTTGAAGGATATGATCTGATCTAATAAGGACATACACTTAAAGTTGAACAGGAGTGCTTAGACGATGCAGCTTTGGGATGCTTCAGTTTGCAGTCAAAGGACTTATTATTAACAGATAGTGGACAATGAATGCTATGTCTGCCTTGGAGTTAGAGCGGATGCAGTTTGATACTTCCCTGTATGCCAAGGCCGGCTCTTTGCAACCGTAAAATATTGTAATTAATAACAATTGTTAGGCTTTTGTGAGAGTTTGTTATTGGCATTGTAAATGACAATTCCTTTTATTCATCTATTTTAAAAACAACACATAAATAAAAGGCATTGTTATTTACAATGCCAATAGCTCAAACTTTCATAAATGCGAGACTTATTGCATTGCAAATGCTTGTTGAAATTCTTTCCAGTTCTTAAAATTCTTTTAACAAATTATTCAGTTCTCTTACCAGAAGACTTTTTCTTCAATGTCACATGTTGTACTTCATCTAATTTCTGATTGTCTCTCTCCTTTAAATAGTACTGTTTTTTGCTGTCTTTTCTTTTCAAATTTTCTTGCCATAGTAAATATTTCTTAATAATAATGGAGAATATCTAAACAAAAGTTTTTAAAATGTATTTAATATTATTGAAATAATTATATACAAATATTCTCATCTATTACTAAAGAAACATCTACTATTCAAAAGGTACAACAATGCATATATGGTTTTTGGAATATGGTGAGACTTACACCTGAGACATGTTATAGGCTTTTTTGAATATTTGCCTAGGCCCAAAACTTTGAGCATTAACTAGTAAAGCAGAAGGAGAAAATTGATGTTTAAGTCATGTTAGAAAATGGACTGCAACAGAGGTGTAGAAAGAAGCAAGAACACTGCAGTAAGACACAACAGAGGCACAGAAGAAGGGAAGATATGTGTAGAAAGAGGCAAGAGCAGTACACAAAGAACCAATACATGTACAGGAAAACGGGAAAAGGATGGATAAAGAGGCAAGAGGGGTACAGTACGAAGAAAAAGAAATGCAGAAGGAAACAATAGAGGTACTGAAAGAGGCATGCAGGTTGCAGAAAGAGTCACAAGAAGTGCAGAAACAAGCAACAGAGGTACAGAATAAAGGAAAAGAGGTACAGAAAGAGGCAAGAGAATTGCTGAAAGAAGCAACAGCGGTGTAGAAAGAAGCAAGAGAAGTACAGAAAGAGACAAGTGAGGTGCAGAAAAAGCAAGAGCAATGTAGAAAGAACCAACAGAGGTGCTCAAAGAGGCAAGTGAGGTAGACAAAGAGGCAAGAGATCTGCAGAAAAAAACAACAGAGATGGTGAAAGAGGCAACACAGGTGCAGAAAGAAGAAAAACAGATGCAGAAAGAAGTAAGAGGGATGCAGAAAAATGCAAGAGAGGTGGAAGAAGGGTGCAGAAAGAGGCAAGAGGGGTACAAAAAAAAGCAAATGAGGGGCAGAAATAGGCAACAGATGTGAAGAAAGAGGGAAGAGAAGTGCAGAAGGTAGAAGGGATTTGCAGAAAGAGGCAAGAGAAATGCCAAAAAAGAAATATGCAGAAAGAAGCAACAGAAATGCAGAAAGAGGCAAGAAAGGCGTATAAGGACAAGAGTAGTCACCTATTACTTATTGCTAAATGTGTGCACCTTTCTTGCTTCTTTCTAAACCTCACTTGCCTCTTTCAGTAACCTCTGTTGCTTTTTTCTGCAAATGTTTTGCCTCTTTCTATACCTCACTTGCCCATTTCAGCACCTCTGTTGGATCTTTCTACACTGCTCTTGCTTCTTTCTGCACATCACTTGCCTCTTTCTGTACTTCTCTTGCTTCTTTCTACACCTCTGTTGCTTCTTTCAGCAATTCTCGTGCCTCTTTCTGCACATTTGTTAATTCTTTCTGCACCCCTCCTACCCCCTTCTGTACATCTCTTGCCTCTTTGTACATCCCTCCTACCTTTTTCTGCACTCCTATTGGCTCTTTGTGTACCTCTATTGGTTCTTTCTGCACTGTTCTTGCTTCTTTCTGCACCTTACTTGCCTCTTTATGCACTCCTCCTTCTTTTTTCTGCACCCCTTCTTTCTCTTTCTGCACCCTTCTTCCCTATTTGTGCAACTCTCTTGCCTCTTTTTACACCTCTCTTCCCTGCATGAGTAGTGGGTACATGATTGAAACAGTCCATGGATATTACCTTGGTGATTGCATGAGTGCATAGCTAGTGCCTGGGTGATTGCATGAGGGAAGCAGTAATGCCCGAGTGATTACAATACTTCATATGTTGTGGCTGGAACATTAACAGACTGCATGGATAGTACTTTGGTGTTTTTACTACTGCAGTGACTATTATATCACTCAAATAAAAGTCTCTCCATATTGTTAGAATCATGCACACATATGTCTCTGTGTTTCCAAACCAACTTCATATCAAATAGAAGTATGTATACAATATTTTGTAACTTCAAGGGTATTGCCTAGATAATTACAGAAGTACAAAGTTACTAGCTAAATGATTACATGAATGCAAATGTAGTGCTTGGGTGATTTTATAAGTGCATGAGTACTGGCTGAGTGATTACATAAGTAGAAGAGTAGTGTCTGTGTGATTGTAAGAGTGGAAAGATAGTGACTGGCTGGATAAAGCACTGCATACCTAATGCAAAGGTAATTGCATGAGTACAGGGGTAACGTGTGGGGGATTAAAGGAGTACATAGGTAATGCCTTGGTTTTTGCATGCAAACAGAGGTAGTATCTGGGGATTTACATGACTACATAAGAAGTGACTGGGTAATTTTATAAGTCCATGGTACTTTTTGGGTGATTGCAGGACTACTGAGGTAGTGCCTGAGTGAATGAAGGAGTGCAAACGTAGTGCCTGGGTGATTTCTTAACAGGATGTCTACTGGCTGACTGATTACAAAAGTACAAGGGAAGTGGCTCCATGATTGAAGTAGTGCACCAATAGTGAGTTGGTGATTATATAAGTGCATGACTAGTGGCTACATGAGTGAAAGAGTGCATGGGTAATACCTTGGTGATTGCATAAGTGCATAAGTAGTGCCTAGGTGATTGCATGAGTGTAGCAGTAATGCCTGAGTGATTACAAAAGTGCAAATGTAGTGCCTGGTTCATTGGAAGGCATCATCGATAGTACTTGGGTGTTTTTATAACTGCATAAGAGTTGGGCCTAGCAAAATATAAAGAAGCAGACTATAACATAACTCAAATACAAGTGGGGCGTGGCTTAGGCGCTGACCGGGATGGCTGCGTGAGCCTGCAGCTCCGCGCCGAGTCCTGCCGAAGATCCTGATATTTTGCCCCTTGGTGCCCCTGGAGGCATGTACCTGCTAGACGGAGTGCTGTTAGGTCGGAGGGGAGAGGCTGAACTCCAGCGGGACCTTAATTGCGGCGAGCGGACCGGACCTCGGAGATCGGAGGCGCCGGACGGCAGACAAAGGCAAAATGGCGACGCGCGGAGCTCGGAGGTACTGAGAGCTGTGTCCCTGCTCGGCGCTGGATCATCGGAGGCTACCTAGTTGAGTGTACGGAGCGGAGTCCAGACGGGGGCTACCTGCGCTGAGGGCCAGCGGGACTATTGACACCCCGCGACAGGGGGAGTGCGGCGCCCCTCCCCCCCGTTTCCTAGCTCCCCGACGAGAGGTCCCGGGGTACAGCGAGCTGCTCCTGGGCAGCGACGTGGACGTCTGGTGGCGGCTTCCTGCCTAAGGGACCAGTGGGGCTGCAGTGCAGGGGGCCTACCACGGAGAGATCTGCCGCCCGAAGGAGCGGCGAGGGGGTGGCGGCCTGTGAAGTGGCCGCGTGAGAGTGCCTGGAATTGGCCCCTTCCGATCCCTGTGTCCCCAAGAGAGCGACTGGAGCTGGTGGGATCCTCCTGGGGGCCCATTTGGAACACGCCTGGAGCGGAGCCTGGGCGAGCGAGATGGGAGAATCGAGAAGGTGGCCCTGGGGCCTGCGAGGTGCTGGCTGGAGCAGCGGGCGTGATCGGCCCGGGATAACGCCCGACCGCCCTTCTGGCGGAGTATTGAAGGATTACTACCCTGGTCGTGCAGAGCACTGGTGGCCCCAGACGACACCCGGCCATAGCTCTGCGAGAATGAGCTGCGAGCAGAAGGATGCCCAAGAGTGCTGCGGGGGCGTGCTGGGGCTGTGATTGTGGTTGCCGAACACTGTCAACTGCGTGCTTGGGTGACCGGAGAGGGGCTCCGGGCCCAACAGGCCTGTGCTGCGAATGCGGTGACCTGGAGTGGCCCTCAGCAGTGGCCCGAGTGTTCCGCGTATTGCGCCCAAGATGGCTGCTCTGAGCGAGGCCCCGAATGCGCGACAAGGGCGCGAAGATGCACTCGCTCTGGCCCAGGAAGGCGGCAATCCCCCCCACAGGAAGCCTCACTGCAAGAACAAAGGCTGAACCGTCGCCTTGACGCCATCCTGGAGGCGATCACTGCGACAAAGGAATCGCTACACCAGGATATTGCACAGGTAGCTACGGGACTGGGACTACTGAGGGCGGACCACGCCAAACTCTCGGATAGAGTGAAAATGAATGAACAACTGCTCCAGGAACTGAAACCGGCGGTGGTGACTGCGGAGCATAAATTGACGAATATCCTTGACCGTCTGGCGATTCTGGAGCGACGAGCGGAGGATGCGGAAAGTCGCAACCGGAGGAATAACGTGAGGGTGGTAGGCCTTCCAGAAAAAATTGAAAAAGGGGACGCTGTGTCCTACATGGAGAACTGGTTCAAGACAGTGGTGGGGCCGGAAGGGTTGTCTCCCTTCTTCTCCCTGGAAAGAGCACACAGGGTTCCCGCCAGACCGCCCCTGGAGGGCCGACCGCCTCGGCCGATGGTGGTCAAATTGCTGCACTATAAGGACCGCGACCTGTTAATACAGAGGGCACGATCCCAGGGCCCCTTCCAAGTGGACAATAGCAAGGTCACAGTCTTTCCAGACTACACTCAGGAAGTCCAGAGATGCAGAGCGTCCTTTCTGTCAGTAAAAAAGGAACTGAGAGAAGAAGGGATCCAATACTCGTTGCTCTTTCCTGCGAAACTGAGAGTGATCATTGACGATAGGACCCACTTCTTCCAGACTCCTGATGAGGCTTGGTCGTGGCTTGAACTGTATCGTTCAGGGACTGATCGTGCACACAAAAGCAGGAGGGAGCGGCCTAAACCGGTACGGATCAGAAAATCACAGCGTATCCGCTCCCGGAACAAGCTTAAACAGGCCGAGCGAGAAACTAAAATGGCTGCGGACAGGAGGGGAGCGCTGGATGCGACGGCGAGCATCACAGGATCGCAACAGGAGAGGACACCTGGAGGGTCGGAGTCAGAGGGGGAGAAGTCCGGGGGAGGCGACTCAGAAGCGGGGAGTGTGAAGGGTCCGGCGGTTACACCGCAAACATCTGATGGTATGTTCAATGAGTGAGGCTTGAGAACGCTGGACAATCCTGAGGTATCTGCTGGCATGGACTCTCTGGACCTTTCTTGGACTGCCAGGTATGGGGCTGCACAAGCAGTATGGGACCATGGGCATAGGGTTGGGACTCCGCCTGCCCCTGGTCGGCGCTCCATCGACCTCTCAAGGCCCTTAAGGCCTTCTGTGGTGGCGACCACAGGTTAGAATAATGTGTGGGGTGTTGGTGGTTTGGAACGGGGCTGAAGCTGGGTTATTAGGTCCTGTCCTGGGGAGAGGGGTTTGGGGGGTTGTTTGGGAGGGGATGTACAACTGCTGCAGTGCGGGGAAGAATAATTGCCTAATGCCTTTGTGCGGAACGGTACATCATGGGGACATTACCTAATTTGAAATGTATCACATGGAATGTCCGAGGACTGCGTACAATGGTGAAACGTCATAAGGTGCATGCTTACTTAGTGAGGCGGGGTGTACAGATAGCAATGCTTCAGGAAACCCATTTATCCAAGAAAGAGTGCGGGCGTTACAGAAGAGGTGGTGAGGGCAGGTTTTTGGTACGACGTACTCGGCATTCGCTAGAGGGGTGCTGATTTGGATAAGAGCGGGTACGCCGTTCCAAATGACGAGTCAGCGGATCGATCCTGAGGGCAGATATGAAGCGGTTGAGGGACGACTTTATGCCAGAGAAGTGGTCCTGTGCAATATATATGCCCCCAACTCTGATCAGGCCCACTTCTTTGCGGGTTTATCGAGCTCGCTGGCCTACTTCTTGGCGGGCCCTCTCTTGCTAGCAGGAGATTTTAACTCAATAACTGATGTGCAGCTGGATAGGTCGCATCCGCCATTGGTTGATTCCCCGGTGTGCAGGCTAGCGACCCACAGGAAGGAATGGCAGGAGAGGTGGGGGTTGATAGATGTATGGAGGGAACAGCATCCTGAGATCAGGGATTTCTCCTACTTTTCCACACTTCATGATTTGCATGTTAGGCTGGATTCTGTGCTGTGCAGTGGCCCCCTAGCGGCTGTAGTAACTCAGTCTGAATATCTAGCCAGGACCATTTCGGATCATAACCCTTTATTGATATCAAAGCAGTGGCAGCAGGCGAGATCGGCGGTTCCGTCGTGGCGGCTGCAGCCTGATACATTGGGAGATCTGGTGTTTAGCGACACGATTCGATGGGGCATTGACTGTTATTTTGAGGAGAATGGAGGCTCGGCCTCGACCAGATCAGTGGAGTGGGATGCAATGAAGGTGGTGGTGAGAGGGGTATGCATGGGCAGATTTTCGAATGAGAGAAAAGTAGTTTTGAACGATCTTGCGAGAGCGGAGGAGGTGTTGAGAGAGCTGGAACAACGAAGGCCTGAGCGGCCGGACTTGCAGGAACAACTGATGCGGGCTAAAGAAGCGGTGGCGACTGAGACGGAGCGGCTGCGGTGCTATGATTACAAGTTGTATGTTACTAAGGTGCATGAGGAACGGGATAAAGTGGGCACGCTCTTGGCCAAACTAGCTGATCCGGAGCCTAGGGGGTGCCCGGTCATGAGCATACGAAAGGAGGGTGGGGAGATGGTCTATTCTCAATCGGCGGTACTGGCGCGATTTCAATCCTACTACACGGGCCTATATGAAAGCCACAAAAAACAAGAGAGGTACTAAGAGTCTATGAAGTGAAGGACTGACAGGACCAGATTGTGTCCAGTATAAGTGTTCAGATCAAACCGTTGATCTTGAGCACATGACACTATTATGTCATAGAGGTGAGGAAAGGAAGATACAGGGTTTAGAAAGTTAGAACCTAGTACCCATCCGCCCACTCATCAGTGGAATTTTGTCATCTGGGTTGGTGAAAAGAAAGGTGTCCTATGGGCTTTTCCTCAGGGAGAGTCTGAGGTAGCCAGACGTTGGACCCTTAAGAACCACATCCAACCAACAGAGGATAGTGTGTGAGTGGAAGGGGCAAATAAATTTGCAGTGCTCAGAAAAGAAAAGAGAAGGAAACTAATCCTAGTGATTAAAAATACCTACTATGATGACATAAGAAAAACTTTTATTCGGTGTGACCATCAAAGTGGTATCTTTAAAAACAGTATGCTGATAGCATGTAAGGAATTGCTATCTATCATATGTGTTAATTGGTCGACATGTTTCAGCCTATACCGGCTTTCTTCAGGACATATGATAAGCTACTGCAACATATACTTATCGTGAGTTGGAAGTTGAACATGAACAATCTCCAACAAATGAAGGTGTATCTCCTCCTGTGCATAAAAATTTGGGAAACAAAAAACACAGTGTTAAATATATACAAACTATGTAGTGTTTACCTCAACCTCTTGAAATACAAAGAAAACATAGTCTTCACTCACCCCAATTGTAGGGAGAAAAAACCTCACCTCGCCTGGCAACAGCTCAGGTTGGAAGGAGGCCACGCACTGAAAAGATAAGTGCGAGAATAAGAATTAATAATGCAGTAACTAAATAAGTCCTGCATTATGTTTTAGACTTTTGCAAACAGTGACACCAAAAGGCATAGGGAGGCGGCTGGATTGAGAAGCTGATGTGAAATTCATCTCTAAAAATTGTATCAAACCCCTTAATATTCCAAGGTTATGCTACCAGTGGAGTTATTCAAAGAGGGCCAAAAACCGCCATGCTATGTTGTTAGCGTTAAGTTAAATCAAAGGGAGTTGGAGTCTTCCTATTCAGAGCCCTCTCAGAAAGAAGCGCAACATGGAGCGCTGAAGAACTCACCTCTCCGTCGTTACCTCGGGTAGAATCCTGAGCCGAGGGGGAGGTGACTGGCTCACTGAGAATGGCTGTTAATAACAGCCGGTGGCGGACCTGAGAGAGAACTCTCAGTATGTGCGTTGTTATTGGTTGTCAGAAATCGACCAATAGTGGCAATGCAAGCTAAGCCTGCAGGGGCGCGAACCTCTTGGCGCGTTCTCATTGGTTAAGACTTAAACCAATGCCAGTGGATGGAGGCTTTATGTGCGGAACTGTGTGAAATATACGTACCGCTAGTTTTCTATCAGTCATTCATGGTGATCATACATCTGTGTAAGAGAACGACCTCATCTGAGGACTGCATGAAGAGCACTAGCATGGAAAACGTACGCCGCCCGATGACTCCGAGTATGTCAGGGAATCGTCTAAATGGGCTTTGGCACAAGGTGCGTGATTGGTGAACTTGCAACCAATCACGCACTGTTTGGTAGAAAAGGGGGTTGTTTTGTTTACTTTTCATAATGCCAATATAATATGTTAAAGAACAGGTCCGCTTTCAATAAGAGCTCCGCGGTTTGCAGAGAAATGATAGAAAGCAAATTAATGTTCATCTACACTCCATGTATACATCCGATGGTGTGTAAAAAAGGAAGTTATCATGTCAAACAGGTCGTATCCGAATATAAACAATTGAATAGACAGATCGACCGGCCAAGCCGTGTATACCAAAGGGAAGGCAGTATGTCGGTGGCTTGTCCACTGCTATGTGCGATCCCTAGGTTGCGGCTGCGTATAACAACAATGTTGGGCCAGGCTAAATTTGCATGGTGCCAATATCAAATGGGAAGTCAATTCTATAGACCAGAGAGAGCGGGCCTAGACATTGACAACCTCCCATGTGGGACCAATGAGGTGGAGATGGTGTGCACCCATGTTTGAAATGTTAGCCCCAGGTGACCCAAAACCAAGGTGAACTGTACATATAATGATGTTAAAGAAGGATGCTCACAGTTGCATCCAGGGTATATCATCGTTTAGCCCTTGTGTGTCGCTTCGCAGTTTGTAGACCCACCTTTGCTCTTTTCTCAGAAGGAACAATGAAATGTCTGTGATGTGACTGGGTATGTGTGGTTGTTCCAGGATTAACCACCTCAATTCATCAGGATGATGTTTTTTCTCCAGAAAATGTGAGGTAAGGCGGGTAGCCTGTTTTGTGCGTCTGATTGTACTTTTGTGCTCTTGGATGCGCAGTTTGATTTTTCTTGCTGTCATCCCTATGTACCTTAAGCCACAAGGGCAGGTGATCTGATAGATGACTTTGTCACTATTACAGTTTGTGTGACGTTTTAGTTTCCAGGGTATAGTGGTGCCGATATCGACTTCCAGGGTTTTACTGGTTTGGGCACACACTGAGCAGTTGCCACAAGGATAATGGCCCTGCACCGGAGGAAGATTCCATAGGTTAGGAGTGGATTCTGCAATGTCATCACGAGGTCTTGTGTGTACAAGAGCATCTCTAAGATTAGCCCCTCTCTTAAAAGAGAACAGTGGTAGAGAGATGTGTTCACCAGAGCTATTCAAGATGCGCCATTTCTGTCTAATTATTTTCTGTATTTTAGACGAAGAGGTGTTATATGTGGTGACACACACTATTCTGTTGAGGGGTGGTTTAGCAACTGGTGGTTCAAGTAGGGCCTCACGATGATTATTGGCAGCACGTTTGAAAGACTTGTGAACCAGAGATTTAGGATATCGCCGCATTCTCAGTTTGCTAGTGAGATCCTTCGCTTTTGCACGGAAGTCTACAGTGTCAGAGCAGTTCCTCCGGACCCTGAGGAACTGGCCAAAAGGAAGATTTTCCCTCAGGGAGCGGGGATGATGGCTGTCAAATCTGAGCAATGAGTTCCGTGCCATAGGTTTTCGATATAGAGAACTGGCCAAATGCCCTTCTTGTGGAAAGATTGTCAAATCAAGAAAGGGGAGTTCAGTTTTACTGTGCTCTAATGTGAACCGAAGGTAAGGGTTTTGTCCGTTCAACCAGTCTTGAAAAAGCACGAGGGATTGTATATCTCCTTGCCAGACCACTATGATGTCATCAATGTACCGTTTCCACATCTTCAAATGATGAAGATGTGGATTGGTGTTATTCAGTACCTGTTGGGTCTCAAAATGATGGACATAAAGATTCGCTAAGCTGGGTGCGAATTTGCTGCCCATAGATGTCCCCGAGATCTGTAAATACAGAGAGTCCTCGAAGGCGAAAAAGTTTTCGGTCATGGCAATTCTTGCCAGCTCCATTATAAAATGGATGGGAGTTGCAATATCCGCCGAAAAATCTTCTAGAAGTGTTTTAACCGTCTCCAGTGTCTCAGTCTGTGGTATACACGTGTAGAGTGATTCGACATCAAAACTAGCTAGAATGTCAGTGTTGATGTCGAAAGGGACATCGGGTAGTTTCCGTAAGATGTCCTTGGTATCTTGGAGATATGTTGGCATGGTTTTCACAATTGGACTGAGAAAAACATCAACAAAGCTTGATAGAGGCTCTAACAAAGATCCAATTCCAGAGATAATCGGCCGGCCAGGCGGTGGTCTGGCCGGTTTATGAATCTTTGGAAGGGTGTAGAAATACGGAATGATGGGGCATTTCGTGACTAGAAAGTTGGCCTCTTGTGGGGTAATCCATCCCTCAGTGCTCGCTTCTTCCACTAGACACTTGATCTCATTGGAGAGTCTGGCAGTGGGATTATCAGCAAGGAGGGTGTAGAACTGTGTATTGCCTAATTGTCTAAGACATTCATTACGATATGTAGTGATGTCTTGAACGACAATGGCTCCCCCTTGTCCGCCGGTTTGATCACTATCGTGGTGTCTTTGGAAAGCGAATTTAGGGCGGCTCTGTCTTTCTTAGAAAGGTTCTGGTAGTTTCCTTCTTTGGAGAAGTTTATAGAATTCAAGTCTTGCAACACTGCTGCCTCAAAAGTGCCAACCTTGGATGGCACTTGTTGGAGTAGAGGCATAAAGTTGGATTTTACTTTCAGTCCTGTGTTCGTGTCATTATTCGGTATAACAGGCTCTTTATCTTTGAAAAAATAGTGTAGCCTGATAGTCCTGAAAAATCGTTCGATTTCACTCCTTAACAGAAAGGGTTCTCCACGGTTAGTGGGAACAAACCCGAGACCTCTGTTGAGAACCTCTTGTTCACTGGGGGTGATGATCCGGCTGCTCAGGTTCACAACTAGATCTTCCTCCGGGGGCTGGGGTGTGTCGTCTACTGGCCTCGTTTGTTGTGGCTCGTCGAAGGATCTTGATCGGCTGCCCATTGTACATGGCCTTGTCCCTGCCCTCTTCGTCTGCCTCGGTTCCAACCACGGCCCTGTCCTAAAAAAGCCTGATTGTCAAAGTACTGAGGCTGCATGGGGTAGTGAGACATAGGTGGGGGAAATTGAGGGTAACCCCATGGGGCGGGTGGCCACCATGGTCCTGTCTGATACATACTACCCCGTCCGTTATATCTCTTGTTGGCTCGATTATTACGGCCTCTGCCCCTTGGTTGACTGGTATCCCCACTGTCTGAGCTAGAGGAATCAGTGTCTGTTGATGTGGCATAGGAAGAACCTTGAGTGTTTTTCTGTTTATGAGAGTCAGTGGGAGTGTAATTATCACTGGTGTATGGGTATACTCTCTCATGTGAAAATTTGGCCAGATCTTTCTTGAACTTCTCTATCTTGGCCAAAAAGATTGGTTCTTTATATTCCTTATTCGCCTTGTTGGAATCTTCTTGTTGTTTCTCGAATTTTTTAGCTGTTAAGGTAGTCTGGATTTGTCCTTCAAGGATCTGTATTTCCACCAAGATGGCGTCTGCGATACGTTTGGCTGTAGTGATAATTAAAATCAGCCAGTCTCTTGTACAGCGCCAAGCTATTAGCGACCAGTCCTTGATAAAGGCCTTGTCTGTGAGAAACAGCCTTGACGCATTGGTCACTATGAGACCTGTAGGGGCACATTTTCCATGCAAATACTCCGCCATGATCTGTCCATGTATGACTGTGCGAGAATGACTTTTTTTAAGGTTAAGTACTGTCTCCCAGTTTGCCACTACAGTAGGTGTCGGGGTTGGGAGTTGATCTAGCATGCTCGGATTTTCTGATAGAATAGATGATAAAGTCTCATCATCAAAACCCAAACCACCAAAGTCTGCCATGGTATCACTGAATGAAATTGTCAAGTAGCATTCGCACAATAATGCGAGAATATGGAAAGGTAGGGACCCGCAGCCTGAGCTGCACAAATGAACAAAAATACAACAGAGTATTGGGGGGTCCTAGGGGAGTTAGTTTATAGACAATGTGAGTACCTTGTCCCCCAACTACTACTACAAAAAACAAGAGAGGTACTAAGAGTCTATGAAGTGAAGGACTGACAGGACCAGATTGTGTCCAGTATAAGTGTTCAGATCAAACCGTTGATCTTGAGCACATGACACTATTATGTCATAGAGGTGAGGAAAGGAAGATACAGGGTTTAGAAAGTTAGAACCTAGTACCCATCTGCCCACTCATCAGTGGAATTTCGTCATCTGGGTCGGTGAAAAGAAAGGTGTCCTATGGGCTTTTCCTCAGGGAGAGTCTGAGGTAGCCAGACGTTGGACCCTTAAGAACCACATCCAATCAACAGAGGATAGTGTGTGAGTGGAAGGGGCAAATAAATTTGCAGTGCTCAGAAAAGAAAAGAGAAGGAAACTAATCCTAGTGATTAAAAATACCTACTATGATGACATAATAAAAACTTTTATTCGGTGTGACCATCAAAGTAGTATCGTTAAAAACAGTATGCTGATAGCATGTAAGGAATTGCTATCTATCATATTTGTTAATTGGTCGACATGTTTCAGCCTATACCGGCTTTCTTCAGGACCTATGATAAGCTACTGCAACATATACTTATCGTGAGTTGGAAGTTGAACATGAACAATCTCCAACAAATGAAGGTGTATCTCCTCCTGTGCATAAAAATGTGGGAAACAAAAAACACAGTGTTAAATATATACAAACTATGTAGTGTTTACCTCAACCTCTTGAAATACAAAGAAAACATAGTCTTCACTCACCCCAATTGTAGGGAGAAAAAACCTCACCTCGCCTGGCAACAGCTCAGGTTGGAAGGAGGCCACGCACTGAAAAGATAAGTGCGAGAATAAGAATTAATAATGCAGTAACTAAATAAGTCCTGCATTATGTTTTAGACTTTTGCAAACAGTGACACCAAAAGGCATAGGGAGGCGGCTGGATTGAGAAGCTGATGTGAAATTCATCTCTAAAAATTGTATCAAACCCCTTAATATTCCAAGGTTATGCTACCAGTGGAGTTATTCAAAGAGGGCCAAAAACCGCCATGCTATGTTGTTAGCGTTAAGTTAAATCAAAGGGAGTTGGAGTCTTCCTATTCAGAGCCCTCTCAGAAAGAAGCGCAACATGGAGCGCTGAAGAACTCACCTCTCCGTCGTTACCTCGGGTAGAATCCTGAGCCGAGGGGGAGGTGACTGGCTCACTGAGAATGGCTGTTAATAACAGCCGGTGGCGGACCTGAGAGAGAACTCTCAGTATGTGCGTTGTTATTGGTTGTCAGAAATCGACCAATAGTGGCAATGCAAGCTAGGCCTGCAGGGGCGCGAACCTCTTGGCGCGTTCTCATTGGTTAAGACTTAAACCAATGCCAGTGGATGGAGGCTTTATGTGCGGAACTGTGTGAAATATACGTACCGCTAGTTTTCTATCAGTCATTCATGGTGATCATACATCTGTGTAAGAGAACGACCTCATCTGAGGACTGCATGAAGAGCACTAGCATGGAAAACGTACGCCGCCCGATGACTCCGAGTATGTCAGGGAATCGTCTAAATGGGCTTTGGCACAAGGTGCGTGATTGGTGAACTTGCAACCAATCACGCACTGTTTGGTAGAAAAGGGGGTTGTTTTGTTTACTTTTCATAATGCCAATATAATATGTTAAAGAACAGGTCCGCTTTCAATAAGAGCTCCGCGGTTTGCAGAGAAATGATAGAAAGCAAATTAATGTTCATCTACACTCCATGTATACATCCGATGGTGTGTAAAAAAGGAAGTTATCATGTCAAACAGGTCGTATCCGAATATAAACAATTGAATAGACAGATCGACCGGCCAAGCCGTGTATACCAAAGGGAAGGCAGTATGTCGGCGGCTTGTCCACTGCTATGTGCGATCCTTAGGTTGCGGCTGCGTATAACAACAATGTTGGGCCAGGCTAAATTTGCATGGTGCCAATATCAAATGGGAAGTCAATTCTATAGACCAGAGAGAGCGGGCCTAGACATTGACAACCTCCCATGTGGGACCAATGAGGTGGAGATGGTGTGCACCCATGTTTGAAATGTTAGCCCCAGGTGACCCAAAACCAAGGTGAACTGTACATATAATGATGTTAAAGAAGGATGCTCACAGTTGCATCCAGGGTATATCATCGTTTAGCCCTTGTGTGTCGCTTCGCAGTTTGTAGACCCACCTTTGCTCTTTTCTCAGAAGGAACAATGAAATGTCTGTGATGTGCCTTCACTTCATAGACTCTTAGACTCTTAGTACCTCTCTTGTTTTTTGTAGTAGTAGTTGGGGGACAAGGTACTCACATTGTCTATAAACTAACTCCCCTAGGACCCCCCAATACTCTGTTGTATTTTTGTTCATTTGTGCAGCTCAGGCTGCGGGTCCCTACCTTTCCATATTCTCGCATTATTGTGCGAATGCTACTTGACAATTTCATTCAGTGATACCATGGCAGACTTTGGTGGTTTGGGTTTTGATGATGAGACTTTATCATCTATTCTATCAGAAAATCCGAGCATGCTAGATCAACTCCCAACCCCGACACCTACTGTAGTGGCAGACTGGGAGACAGTACTTAACCTTAAAAAAAGTCATTCTCGCACAGTCATACATGGACAGATCATGGCGGAGTATTTGCATGGAAAATGTGCCCCTACAGGTCTCATAGTGACCAATGCGCCAAGGCTGTTTCTCACCGACAAGGCCTTTATCAAGGACTGGTCGCTAATAGCTTGGCGCTGTACAAGAGACTGGCTGATTTTAATTATCACTACAGCCAAACGTATCGCAGACGCCATCTTGGTGGAAATACAGATCCTTGAAGGACAAATCCAGACTACCTTAACAGCTAAAAAATTCGAGAAACAACAAGAAGATTCCAACAAGGCGAATAAGGAATATAAAGAACCAATCTTTTTGGCCAAGATAGAGAAGTTCAAGAAAGATCTGGCCAAATTTTCACATGAGAGAGTATACCCATACACCAGTGATAATTACACTCCCACTGACTCTCATAAACAGAAAAACACTCAAGGTTCTTCCTATGCCACATCAACAGACACTGATTCCTCTAGCTCAGACAGTGGGGATACCAGTCAACCAAGGGGCAGAGGCCGTAATAATCGAGCCAACAAGAGATATAACGGACGGGGTAGTATGTATCAGACAGGACCATGGTGGCCACCCGCCCCATGGGGTTACCCTCAATTTCCCCCACCTATGTCTCACTACCCCATGCAGCCTCAGTACTTTGACAATCAGGCTTTTTTAGGACAGGGCCGTGGTTGGAACCGAGGCAGACGAAGAGGGCAGGGACAAGGCCATGTACAATGGGCAGCCGATCAAGATCCTTCGACGAGCCACAACAAACGAGGCCAGTAGACGACACACCCCAGCCCCCGGAGGAAGATCTAGTTGTGAACCTGAGCAGCCGGATCATCACCCCCAGTGAACAAGAGGTTCTCAACAGAGGTCTCGGGTTTGTTCCCACTAACCGTGGAGAACCCTTTCTGTTAAGGAGTGAAATCGAATGATTTTTCAGGACTATCAGGCTACACTATTTTTTCAAAGATAAAGAGCCTGTTATACCGAATAATGACACGAACATAGGACTGAAAGTAAAATCCAACTTTATGCATCTACTCCAACAAGTGCCATCCAAGGTTGGCACTTTTGAGGCAGCAGTGTTGCAAGACTTGAATTCTATAAACTTCTCCAAAGAAGGAAACTACCAGAACCTTTCTAAGAAAGACAGAGCCGCCCTAAATTCGCTTTCCAAAGACACCACGATAGTGATCAAACTGGCGGACAAGGGGGGAGCCATTGTCGTTCAAGACATCACTACATATCGTAATGAATGTCTTAGACAATTAGGCAATACACAGTTCTACACCCTCCTTGCTGATAATCCCACTGCCAGACTCTCCAATGAGATCAAGTGTCTAGTGGAAGAAGCGAGCACTGAGGGATGGATTACCCCACAAGAGGCCAACTTTCTAGTCACGAAATGCCCCATCATTCCGTATTTCTACACCCTTCCAAAGATTCATAAACCGGCCAGACCACCGCCTGGCCGGCCGATTATCTCTGGAATTGGATCTTTGTTAGAGCCTCTATCAAGCTTTGTTGATGTTTTTCTCAGTCCAATTGTGAAAACCATGCCAACATATCTCCAAGATACCAAGGACATCTTACGGAAACTACCCGATGTCCCTTTCGACATCAACACTGACATTCTAGCTAGTTTTGATGTTGAATCACTCTACACGTGTATACCACAGACTGAGACACTGGAGACGGTTAAAACACTTCTAGAAGATTTTTCGGCGGATATTGCAACTCCCATCCATTTTATAATGGAGCTGGCAAGAATTGCCATGACCAAAAACTTTTTCGCCTTCGAGGACTCTCTGTATTTACAGATCTCTGGGACATCTATGGGCAGCAAATTCGCACCCAGCTTAGCGAATCTTTATGTCCATCATTTTGAGACCCAACAGGTACTGAATAACACCAATCCACATCTTCATCATTTGAAGATGTGGAAACGGTACATTGATGACATCATAGTGGTCTGGCAAGGAGATATACAATCCCTCGTGCTTTTTCAAGACTGGTTGAACGGACAAAACCCTTACCTTCGGTTCACATTAGAGCACAGTAAAACTGAACTCCCCTTTCTTGATTTGACAATCTTTCCACAAGAAGGGCATTTGGCCAGTTCTCTATATCGAAAACCTATGGCACGGAACTCATTGCTCAGATTTGACAGCCATCATCCCCGCTCCCTGAGGGAAAATCTTCCTTTTGGCCAGTTCCTCAGGGTCCGGAGGAACTGCTCTGACACTGTAGACTTCCGTGCAAAAGCGAAGGATCTCACTAGCAAACTGAGAATGCGGCGATATCCTAAATCTCTGGTTCACAAGTCTTTCAAACGTGCTGCCAATAATCATCGTGAGGCCCTACTTGAACCACCAGTTGCTAAACCACCCCTCAACAGAATAGTGTGTGTCACCACATATAACACCTCTTCGTCTAAAATACAGAAAATAATTAGACAGAAATGGCGCATCTTGAATAGCTCTGGTGAACACATCTCTCTACCACTGTTCTCTTTTAAGAGAGGGGCTAATCTTAGAGATGCTCTTGTACACACAAGACCTCGTGATGACATTGCAGAATCCACTCCTAACCTATGGAATCTTCCTCCAGTGCAGGGCCATTATCCTTGTGGCAACTGCTCAGTGTGTGCCCAAACCAGTAAAACCCTGGAAGTCGATATCGGCACCACTATACCCTGGAAACTAAAACGTCACACAAACTGTAATAGTGACAAAGTCATCTATCAGACCACCTGCCCTTGTGGCTTAAGGTACATAGGGATGACAGCAAGAAAAATCAAACTGCGCATCCAAGAGCACAAAAGTACAATCAGACGCACAAAACAGGCTACCCGCCTTACCTCACATTTTCTGGAGAAAAAACATCATCCTGATGAACTGAGGTGGTTAATCCTGGAACAACCACACATACCCAGTCACATCACAGACATTTCATTGTTCCTTCTGAGAAAAGAGCAAAGGTGGGTCTACAAACTGCGAAGCGACACACAAGGGCTAAACGATGATATACCCTGGATGCAACTGTGAGCATCCTTCTTTAACATCATTATATGTACAGTTCACCTTGGTTTTGGGTCACCTGGGGCTAACATTTCAAACATGGGTGCACACCATCTCCACCTCATTGGTCCCACATGGGAGGTTGTCAATGTCTAGGCCCGCTCTCTCTGGTCTATAGAATTGACTTCCCATTTGATATTGGCACCATGCAAATTTAGCCTGGCCCAACATTGTTGTTATACGCAGCCGCAACCTAGGGATCGCACATAGCAGTGGACAAGCCGCCGACATACTGCCTTCCCTTTGGTATACACGGCTTGGCCGGTCAATCTGTCTATTCAATTGTTTATATTCGGATACGACCTGTTTGACATGATAACTTCCTTTTTTACACACCATCGGATGTATACATGGAGTGTAGATGAACATTAATTTGCTTTCTATCATTTCTCTGCAAACCGCGGAGCTCTTATTGAAAGCGGACCTGTTCTTTAACATATTATATTGGCATTATGAAAAGTAAACAAAACAACCCCCTTTTCTACCAAACAGTGCGTGATTGGTTGCAAGTTCACCAATCACGCACCTTGTGCCAAAGCCCATTTAGACGATTCCCTGACATACTCGGAGTCATCGGGCGGCGTACGTTTTCCATGCTAGTGCTCTTCATGCAGTCCTCAGATGAGGTCGTTCTCTTACACAGATGTATGATCACCATGAATGACTGATAGAAAACTAGCGGTACGTATATTTCACACAGTTCCGCACATAAAGCCTCCATCCACTGGCATTGGTTTAAGTCTTAACCAATGAGAACGCGCCAAGAGGTTCGCGCCCCTGCAGGCTTAGCTTGCATTGCCACTATTGGTCGATTTCTGACAACCAATAACAACGCACATACTGAGAGTTCTCTCTCAGGTCCGCCACCGGCTGTTATTAACAGCCATTCTCAGTGAGCCAGTCACCTCCCCCTCGGCTCAGGATTCTACCCGAGGTAACGACGGAGAGGTGAGTTCTTCAGCGCTCCATGTTGCGCTTCTTTCTGAGAGGGCTCTGAATAGGAAGACTCCAACTCCCTTTGATTTAACTTAACGCTAACAACATAGCATGGCGGTTTTTGGCCCTCTTTGAATAACTCCACTGGTAGCATAACCTTGGAATATTAAGGGGTTTGATACAATTTTTAGAGATGAATTTCACATCAGCTTCTCAATCCAGCCGCCTCCCTATGCCTTTTGGTGTCACTGTTTGCAAAAGTCTAAAACATAATGCAGGACTTATTTAGTTACTGCATTATTAATTCTTATTCTCGCACTTATCTTTTCAGTGCGTGGCCTCCTTCCAACCTGAGCTGTTGCCAGGCGAGGTGAGGTTTTTTCTCCCTACAATTGGGGTGAGTGAAGACTATGTTTTCTTTGTATTTCAAGAGGTTGAGGTAAACACTACATAGTTTGTATATATTTAACACTGTGTTTTTTGTTTCCCACATTTTTATGCACAGGAGGAGATACACCTTCATTTGTTGGAGATTGTTCATGTTCAACTTCCAACTCACGATAAGTATATGTTGCAGTAGCTTATCATAGGTCCTGAAGAAAGCCGGTATAGGCTGAAACATGTCGACCAATTAACACATATGATAGATAGCAATTCCTTACAAGCTATCAGCATACTGTTTTTAACGATACCACTTTGATGGTCACACCGAATAAAAGTTTTTCTTATGTCATCATAGTAGGTATTTTTAATCACTAGGATTAGTTTCCTTCTCTTTTCTTTTCTGAGCACTGCAAATTTATTTGCCCCTTCCACTCACACACTATCCTCTGTTGGTTGGATGTGGTTCTTAAGGGTCCAACATCTGGCTACCTCAGACTCTCCCTGAGGAAAAGCCCATAGGACACCTTTCTTTTCACCAACCCAGATGACGAAATTCCACTGATGAGTGGGTGGATGGGTACTAGGTTCTAACTTTCTAAACCCTGTATCTTCCTTTCCTCACCTCTATGACATAATAGTGTCATGTGCTCAAGATCAACGGTTTGATCTGAACACTTATACTGGACACAATCTGGTCCTGTCAGTCCTTCACTTCATAGACTCTTAGTACCTCTCTTGTTTTTTGTAGTAGTAGTTGGGGGACAAGGTACTCACATTGTCTATAAACTAACTCCCCTAGGACCCCCCAATACTCTGTTGTATTTTTGTTCATTTGTGCAGCTCAGGCTGCGGGTCCCTACCTTTCCATATTCTCGCATTATTGTGCGAATGCTACTTGACAATTTCATTCAGTGATACCATGGCAGACTTTGGTGGTTTGGGTTTTGATGATGAGACTTTATCATCTATTCTATCAGAAAATCCGAGCATGCTAGATCAACTCCCAACCCCGACACCTACTGTAGTGGCAGACTGGGAGACAGTACTTAACCTTAAAAAAAGTCATTCTCGCACAGTCATACATGGACAGATCATGGCGGAGTATTTGCATGGAAAATGTGCCCCTACAGGTCTCATAGTGACCAATGCGCCAAGGCTGTTTCTCACAGACAAGGCCTTTATCAAGGAATGGTCGCTAATAGCTTGGCGCTGTACAAGAGACTGGCTGATTTTAATTATCACTACAGCCAAACGTATCGCAGACGCCATCTTGGTGGAAATACAGATCCTTGAAGGACAAATCCAGACTACCTTAACAGCTAAAAAATTCGAGAAACAACAAGAAGATTCCAACAAGGCGAATAAGGAATATAAAGAACCAATCTTTTTGGCCAAGATAGAGAAGTTCAAGAAAGATCTGGCCAAATTTTCACATGAGAGAGTATACCCATACACCAGTGATAATTACACTCCCACTGACTCTCATAAACAAAAAAACACTCAAGGTTCTTCCTATGCCACATCAACAGACACTGATTCCTCTAGCTCAGACAGTGGGGATACCAGTCAACCAAGGGGCAGAGGCCGTAATAATCGAGCCAACAAGAGATATAACGGACGGGGTAGTATGTATCAGACAGGACCATGGTGGCCACCCGCCCCATGGGGTTACCCTCAATTTCCCCCACCTATGTCTCACTACCCCATGCAGCCTCAGTACTTTGACAATCAGGCTTTTTTAGGACAGGGCCGTGGTTGGAACCGAGGCAGACGAAGAGGGCAGGGACAAGGCCATGTACAATGGGCAGCCGATCAAGATCCTTCGACGAGCCACAACAAACGAGGCCAGTAGACGACACACCCCAGCCCCCGGAGGAAGATCTAGTTGTGAACCTGAGCAGCCGGATCATCACCCCCAGTGAACAAGAGGTTCTCAACAGAGGTCTCGGGTTTGTTCCCACTAACCGTGGAGAACCCTTTCTGTTAAGGAGTGAAATCGAACGATTTTTCAGGACTATCAGGCTACACTATTTTTTCAAAGATAAAGAGCCTGTTATACCGAATAATGACACGAACACAGGACTGAAAGTAAAATCCAACTTTATGCCTCTACTCCAACAAGTGCCATCCAAGGTTGGCACTTTTGAGGCAGCAGTGTTGCAAGACTTGAATTCTATAAACTTCTCCAAAGAAGGAAACTACCAGAACCTTTCTAAGAAAGACAGAGCCGCCCTAAATTCGCTTTCCAAAGACACCACGATAGTGATCAAGCCGGCGGACAAGGGGGGAGCCATTGTCGTTCAAGACATCACTACATATCGTAATGAATGTCTTAGACAATTAGGCAATACACAGTTCTACACCCTCCTTGCTGATAATCCCACTGCCAGACTCTCCAATGAGATCAAGTGTCTAGTGGAAGAAGCGAGCACTGAGGGATGGATTACCCCACAAGAGGCCAACTTTCTAGTCACGAAATGCCCCATCATTCCGTATTTCTACACCCTTCCAAAGATTCATAAACCGGCCAGACCACCGCCTGGCCGGCCGATTATCTCTGGAATTGGATCTTTGTTAGAGCCTCTATCAAGCTTTGTTGATGTTTTTCTCAGTCCAATTGTGAAAACCATGCCAACATATCTCCAAGATACCAAGGACATCTTACGGAAACTACCCGATGTCCCTTTCAACATCAACACTGACATTCTAGCTAGTTTTGATGTCGAATCACTCTACACGTGTATACCACAGACTGAGACACTGGAGACGGTTAAAACACTTCTAGAAGATTTTTCGGCGGATATTGCAACTCCCATCCATTTTATAATGGAGCTGGCAAGAATTGCCATGACCGAAAACTTTTTCGCCTTCGAGGACTCTCTGTATTTACAGATCTCGGGGACATCTATGGGCAGCACATTCGCACCCAGCTTAGCGAATCTTTATGTCCATCATTTTGAGACCCAACAGGTACTGAATAACACCAATCCACATCTTCATCATTTGAAGATGTGGAAACGGTACATTGATGACATCATAGTGGTCTGGCAAGGAGATATACAATCCCTCGTGCTTTTTCAAGACTGGTTGAACGGACAAAACCCTTACCTTCGGTTCACATTAGAGCACAGTAAAACTGAACTCCCCTTTCTTGATTTGACAATCTTTCCACAAGAAGGGCATTTGGCCAGTTCTCTATATCGAAAACCTATGGCACGGAACTCATTGCTCAGATTTGACAGCCATCATCCCCGCTCCCTGAGGGAAAATCTTCCTTTTGGCCAGTTCCTCAGGGTCCGGAGGAACTGCTCTGACACTGTAGACTTCCGTGCAAAAGCGAAGGATCTCACTAGCAAACTGAGAATGCGGCGATATCCTAAATCTCTGGTTTACAACTCTTTCAAACGTGCTGCCAATAATCATCGTGAGGCCCTACTTGAACCACCAGTTGCTAAACCACCCCTCAACAGAATAGTGTGTGTCACCACATATAACACCTCTTCGTCTAAAATACAGAAAATAATTAGACAGAAATGGCGCATCTTGAATAGCTCTGGTGAACACATCTCTCTACCACTGTTCTCTTTTAAGAGAGGGGCTAATCTTAGAGATGCTCTTGTACACACAAGACCTCGTGATGACATTGCAGAATCCACTCCTAACCTATGGAATCTTCCTCCAGTGCAGGGCCATTATCCGTGTGGCAACTGCTCAGTGTGTGCCCAAACCAGTAAAACCCTGGAAGTCGATATCGGCACCACTATACCCTGGAAACTAAAACGTCACACAAACTGTAATAGTGACAAAGTCATCTATCAGATCACCTGCCCTTGTGGCTTAAGGTACATAGGGATGACAGCAAGAAAAATCAAACTGCGCATCCAAGAGCACAAAAGTACAATCAGACGCACAAAACAGGCTACCCGCCTTACCTCACATTTTCTGGAGAAAAAACATCATCCTGATGAACTGAGGTGGTTAATCCTGGAACAACCACACATACCCAGTCACATCACAGACATTTCATTGTTCCTTCTGAGAAAAGAGCAAAGGTGGGTCTACAAACTGCGAAGCGACACACAAGGGCTAAACGATGATATACCCTGGATGCAACTGTGAGCATCCTTCTTTAACATCATTATATGTACAGTTCACCTTGGTTTTGGGTCACCTGGGGCTAACATTTCAAACATGGGTGCACACCATCTCCACCTCATTGGTCCCACATGGGAGGTTGTCAATGTCTAGGCCCGCTCTCTCTGGTCTATAGAATTGACTTCCCATTTGATATTGGCACCATGCAAATTTAGCCTGGCCCAACATTGTTGTTATACGCAGCCGCAACCTAGGGATCGCACATAGCAGTGGACAAGCCGCCGACTTACTGCCTTCCCTTTGGTATACACGGCTTGGCCGGTCGATCTGTCTATTCAATTGTTTATATTCGGATACGACCTGTTTGACATGATAACTTCCTTTTTTACACACCATCGGATGTATACATGGAGTGTAGATGAACATTAATTTGCTTTCTATCATTTCTCTGCAAACCGCAGAGCTCTTATTGAAAGCGGACCTGTTCTTTAACATATTATATTGACATTATGAAAAGTAAACAAAACAACCCCCTTTTCTACCAAACAGTGCGTGATTGGTTGCAAGTTCACCAATCACGCACCTTGTGCCAAAGCCCATTTAGACGATTCCCTGACATACTCGGAGTCATCGGGCGGCGTACGTTTTCCATGCTAGTGCTCTTCATGCAGTCCTCAGATGAGGTCGTTCTCTTACACAGATGTATGATCACCATGAATGACTGATAGAAAACTAGCGGTACGTATATTTCACACAGTTCCGCACATAAAGCCTCCATCCACTGGCATTGGTTTAAGTCTTAACCAATGAGAACGCGCCAAGAGGTTCGCGCCCCTGCAGGCTTAGCTTGCATTGCCACTATTGGTCGATTTCTGACAACCAATAACAACGCACATACTGAGAGTTCTCTCTCAGGTCCGCCACCGGCTGTTATTAACAGCCATTCTCAGTGAGCCAGTCACCTCCCCCTCGGCTCAGGATTCTACCCGAGGTAACGACGGAGAGGTGAGTTCTTCAGCGCTCCATGTTGCGCTTCTTTCTGAGAGGGCTCTGAATAGGAAGACTCCAACTCCCTTTGATTTTAACTTAACGCTAACAACATAGCATGGCGGTTTTTGGCCCTCTTTGAATAACTCCACTGGTAGCATATCCTTGGAATATTAAGGGGTTTGATACAATTTTTAGAGATGAATTTCACATCAGCTTCTCAATCCAGCCGCCTCCCTATGCCTTTTGGTGTCACTGTTTGACTTATTTAGTTACTGCATTATTAATTCTTATTCTCGCACTTATCTTTTCAGTGCGTGGCCTCCTTCCAACCTGAGCTGTTGCCAGACGAGGTGAGGTTTTTTCTCCCTACAATTGGGGTGAGTGAAGACTATGTTTTCTTTGTATTTCAAGAGGTTGAGGTAAACACTACATAGTTTGTATATATTTAACACTGTGTTTTTTGTTTCCCACATTTTTATGCACAGGAGGAGATACACCTTCATTTGTTGGAGATTGTTCATGTTCAACTTCCAACTCACGATAAGTATATGTTGCAGTAGCTTATCATAGGTCCTGAAGAAAGCTGGTATAGGCTGAAACATGTCGACCAATTAACACATATGATAGATAGCAATTCCTTACATGCTATCAGCATACTGTTTTTAACGATACCACTTTGATGGTCACACCGAATAAAAGTTTTTCTTATGTCATCATAGTAGGTATTTTTAATCAATAGGATTAGTTTCCTTCTCTTTTCTTTTCTGAGCACTGCAAATTTATTTGCCCCTTCCACTCACACACTATCCTCTGTTGGTTGGATGTGGTTCTTAAGGGTCCAACGTCTGGCTACCTCAGACTCTCCCTGAGGAAAAGCCCATAGGACACCTTTCTTTTCACCAACCCAGATGACGAAATTCCACTGATGATTGGGCGGATGGGTACTAGGTTCTAACTTTCTAAACCCTGTATCTTCCTTTCCTCACCTCTATGACATAATAGTGTCATGTGCTCAAGATCAACGGTTTGATCTGAACACTTATACTGGACACAATCTGGTCCTGTCAGTCCTTCACTTCATAGACTCTTAGTACCTCTCTTGTTTTTTGTAGTAGTAGTTGGGGGACAAGGTACTCACATTGTCTATAAACTAACTCCCCTAGGACCCCCCAATACTCTGTTGTATTTTTGCCTATATGAAAGCCACCTAGAGGCAGAGGTCTCGGAGATAGGCGAATACCTGGATCCGATTCCGCTGCCGGTGTTGGATAGTGAAGACGCGAAAGACCTGGGGGGCCCCATAACATTGCATGAGATAAGAGGGGCGATTAAACATATGGCACGAAATAAAACCCCGGGGGTGGATGGGTTACCGGTAGAATTTTATGCCAAATTTGTGGATATATTAGCACCTAGATTGCTGGTGGTGTACTCGGAAGCAAAGAGGGTGGGGTGCTTGCCTGAATCAATGAGGGAGGCACTGGTGGTACCGCTGCTGAAGCCGGGCAGAGATGCATTGGACGTGACATCTTATCGCCCATTGTCCATGTTGACGGTGGATTATAAGATTTTGAGTCGCATCCTAGCCGCCAGGTTGCTGCCGCACATGACCACATTGGTGCATAGGGACCAGGCGGGATTTATCCCGACTAGGAACACCTCGATGAACATACGTTGTTTGATCCTCATCATGGATGGTGCTGGGGCGTCGGATCTTGACCCTGTGGTATTGGCGGTTGACATCGAAAAGGCTTTTAGTATCCTCGAGTGGGAATATCTGGATGGAGTATTGCGGAAATTTGGGGTAGGTGAAGGCTTTCGGAGATGGACGAGGGTGCTTTATTCGGCGGCGACGGCGCGAGTACGGCTGGGGCCTATTGTGTCGTCGGCCTACCCAGTGTGTAGGGGGACGAGGCAGGGCTGCTCATTATCCCCTCTGCTGTTCGCTTTAGCGGTGGAGCCATTGGCAGCGCGAGCGAGGTCGGGCACCATGTACAGTGGGATAGCGCAGGGACCGGAGTCACACTACATATCGCTGTATGCCGATGATTTGTTATTATATCTAGCGGACCCAGTGCAATCGCTGGAGGGAGCAGTGGATATGCTGAGTAGATTTGGGCAACTATCGGGCCTCAGGGTGAACTGGACCAAGACCTGTGTATTTCCTTTGCGGAAAGGGGCGCCCAGTCCACCGCTGACGAGAGAGGTGGTATGGGAGTCCTCCTGCTTCACCTACCTGGGGGTGCGTATTTATCATGAGGCTGAGGACCTCTTGGAGGGGAACGTGGAGCGATGTATCCGTGGGCTGAAGGGCTGCATGGATTTTTGGGCCTCCCTTCCGTTGTCGGTATTAGGACGAGTGGCGTTGTTGAAGATGGTGGCACTCCCGCGGCTGCTATACTATTTCCGGACGCTACCGATATGGATCCCACAGCGGGTTTTTAAAGAACTGAAGACACTGGTGATTGGCTTCCTTTGGGGACATGGGCGGCGCAGAGTGGCATTGGACACCCTGACTAGACCTAAGTCTGAGGGGGGGTGGCAGTTCCTGACTTTGAATTATACTACCTGGCGGCACAACTTCAGATATTGACGCAAAATGTTGCCAGGGAATTCAGGGGCCCTGAGCGTGACCGGGGGATAGGCATCCAGAGGTGTGTGTTGTCATACATAATAATGCAACAGAAACTAAACGTGAGAGAGCTTACGATAGAAGAAAGAACGCTTAAACTATGTTGGCATAGGAGCTTAAAAAGAGCAAAAGGAGACCGCCCATATGCGCCGGAGATACCGCTGGGGATGCTGACCGCGCTGCCTCATGTGGGCGATTGGTCCCAATTATCAGCATGGGAGGAGCTGGGCCTGCAGGTAGTGGGGGATCTGTATGTTGATGGGACATTGGCCCCCTATCAGACGCTTCAGGAGCTATTTGGTCTGCCGGATGGGACCTTCCTGCTGCATGCAGCGGTGGTGGCAGCGATACAGAGATATTGGAGGAGAGGGTTGGAGGAGCCAGAGGTGGCTATGACGTGCCAATATGTGGTGATGGCGGTGGGCACTGTTAAAGCAGTGACTTGTCTCCATAATCGACTGCGGAGTGAGGGACTGGAGCCACTGCTGGCATTGAAGTCACGGTGGGAGGTCAGTGTTGGCAGGCCCATACCGGACACGGTTTGGAGCCAAGTGTTGCGAAGGACTTGGAAGGAAACGAGGAATGCGCGATTTCAACTGGTGCATTTTTTCATTATTCATAGGGCGTACTTGACACCGGAGAGGGTGAGACGGTATTTTCAGGTGCTCGATGCGGTGTGCCCGAGATGTTTGGAGCCAGAGGTAGATCTGGTTCATATGCTATGGAACTGCCCGAAATTAGGGGCGTACTGGCAGGCGGTGGGGGACCTCCTGAATGCAGTCACGGATAGGGAGGTGGACTTTGATGTGGCAGCGTGTCTGCTCCTCTGGTTTCCCCATACCAAGAGGACAAAAATTACTAGTAAATTTATAGACCTAGGTCTCATGTTGGCTCAAAGAGAGATAACTTGGCACTGGAAGGCTAGGGATGGTCCGTCTGTGAGAAGATGGATGAATGAGCTGTTGAAATGGTCAAACTGTGAGAGTGTTATCAGAATGCGGCAAGCCACTGGGTCTGGCAATGAGAAGTGTTTGGAGTTAGCTAGGGCATGGGAGATGGTGGTTCAGGCACTGCGTGATTATATGACGGAGGATGAAGAGGAAGAGCTGGGATAGTTGGGTTCCATGTGGATAGCACGATGGTGAATGGATCCTATAGGGGGTGTACTCTGGTGTTTGCACGGCTTGTAAGTACCCAAATCAGCAGCAGTTGTGGGAGGGGAGGTGGGGGTGGGGTTGTTCATGGTAGGGTAGTTAGGCACCGAGTCGTAGCTTGGAAGAATCCACTGGGCCGGTTAGGATATGGTTGAGAGCTGATGTTGGTGCCCAGGGAGTGTTCTGGGGTCTGCTGGTGCAAGGGGGGGTGGGCTTTCGGGGGTAAAAGTGGATACAACATGATATAACCGACCGGACGCCCGAGTAGGGCTTACACTGAGACATCTCCTGGAGCACAGTATTTTTGACTGGGCGGCGCGCCCAGCCTCCGGGATGTGGGCTAAATGGCTGTGTAGTGATTTGCGTTACTTTCAACTTCGTGATGTCATAAGTGTAATGGTTGGTCTAATTTTGAGGACATGTCTCTAACTCTGCAATAAAAACAAAATAAAAAAAATAAATAACTCAAATACAAGTCTCTCCATATTATTAGAAGCATGTATACATATGTCCCTACGTTTTCAAACAAACATAATATCTAAAAAAATATGTATACAATATTTTATAAGTCCATGAGTACTACCTTGGTGAGTACAGAAGTACTAAAGTACTACCTGAGTGAATACAGGAGTGCAAAGTTAGTGCCTGGGTGATTTTATAACTGCTTGAGTACTTCTTGGGAGATTGCAGGACTACATGGTTAGTGCCTACGTTAATAAACGAGAGCAAACATACTGCCTAGTTGAATTCTTATCAACATAGGTACAGCCTGCATGATTGCATGACAACAGGGATAGTACATAACTAGTGCTTTCTTGCTTGCATAATTGCAGAGGTAATATCTGGGGATCACTGGAATACATAGAAAGTGCATGGGTGATTTTATAAGTCCATGAGTACTGCCTGGGTGATTACAAAAGTACTAAGATACTACTTGAGTGATTACAGGACTGCAAATGTAGTGTCTGGGTGATTTTATAACTGCACAAGTAGTGGCCGAGTGATTACTTAAGTACAAGAGCAGTGCCATTGTGATTGAAAGAGTGAAAAGATAGTGGCTGGCTGAATGAAGCACTGTATTCCAAATGCATTGGTAATTTCATGAGTACAGGGGTAACATCTGAAAGATTAAAGAAGTACATAGGTAACACCTGGGTGATTGCATGACGACAGGTGTAATATCTGGGGATTTACATGACTATACAGGAAGTGACTGGGTGATTTTATTAGTCCATGGGTACTTTTGGGGTAAGTGCAGGACTACCGAGGTAGTGCCTGAGTGAATAACGAACTGCAAAGCAAGTGGCTGGGTGATTTCTTAACAACATGGCTACTGGCTGAGGGAGTACAAGGGTAGTAGCTCTGTAATTGAAGTAGTGCAACAGTACTAGCTGGCTACATGATAGAAAGAGTGCATGGGTTATACCGTGGTAATTGCATGAGTGCATAGGTAGTGCCTAGATGATTGCATGACTGCAGCAGTGATGCCTGAGTGATTACATCAGTGCATTTGTTGTGACTGCATCATTGGTAGACTGCATGGGTAGTACTTGGGTGTTTTTATAACTGCATGAGCGTTTGGCCTAGCCAATGTAAAGCAGGACACTGTTACATGACTCAACCATAAGTCTCTCCATATCGTTAAAAGCAGGCATACATATATCTCTCTTGTTGTTCTGATTGCCTTGGTATCTGATTGATATAATTTTTACCAACAATTTTAGAAAAGTATCGAATGGACCTTATTTCATGTATTCAAACTTGAAGCCTTGCACTATCCACTTGCACTTTTGATTGTGGTATACTTGATGTACTATTATCATGAATCCAGTTGCCCAATGCTGTACCGTATGCATTTGCACTTTTGTGGTCATAAAAGACCGAAATAAAGTTTGAAATGAATTGAATATATCTCTACATTTTCAAATCATCATCAAATCTAAAATAAATATGTATGCAATATTTCTGGAATATAGTGAAACCTAGAAACTGAGACATGTAATAGATCTACCTGAGTGCTAGCATAACTCCAAGGGTAGTGATTGGGTGATTGTATGAGTGCAAGGGTAGTCACCGTATAATTGCAGGAAAAGATGGATAATAACTGGCTAATTGCATGAGTACAAACATACATGTTGAGTGCATGGAAAAGTTCATAAATAGCACCTGTAGGGATATATGAGACAATGAGTAGTGCCTAGGTGAATAGATGAATACAACAGAAGGGCCTGGGTGATTCTATGACTCCAAGGGTAGTGTGTGGGTTATTACATGACTGCATAGGTGCAGCCTACATGACTGCATGACTGTAGCGGTAGTACATAACTAGTGCCTGCGTGATTGCATAACTGCAAGGGTAATGTCTGGGAGATTACTAGAATACATACAAAGTAACTGGGTGATTTTATAAGTGCATGGATACTTCTTGGGCGATTGTAGGACTACTGAGGTAGATACAGAGTGAATAAATGAGTGCAAAGGTAGTGCCTGGGTGATTTCATAACAGCATGATTACTGGCTGAGTGATTACATAAGTACAAGGATAGTGCCTCTATGGTTGAAGGAGTGCAACAGTCGTGCCTGAGTGATTATATAAGTGCATGAGTAGTGGCTACATGATTGAAAGAGTGAATGGGTAATACCTTGGTGATTGCCTGAATGCATAGGTAAATGCCAAGATGATTGCATGGCTGCAGCAGTAATGCCTTAGTGAGAACAGTAGTTAATATGTAGTGCCTGCATCATTCCAAAACTGCATGGGTAGTACTTTGGTGTTTTTATAACGCCATGAGTGTTGAGTCTACCCAAATATAAAGCAGCACACTATTACATGATTCAACCATAAATCTTTCCATATTGTTAAAAGTGTGCATACATACAACTCTATCTTTTCAAATCTAAAACAAATAGGTATACAATATTTCTGGAATATAGTGAAACCTAGAAACTGAGACATGTAATAGATCTGCCAGAGTGATTCCAAAATTCCATGGGTAGTGCTTGAGTGATTGTATGAGTGCAAGGGTAGTCACTGGAAAATTGCAGGAAAAGATGGATAGTGACTGGCTAATTCCATGACTGCACACATAAAGGTAGAGTGCATGAATAAGTGTATAAAGAGCACCTAAAGCATTGATTAATTTTGTAGTAATACCTAGCTAGGTGAATAGATGAATGCAACAGAAGGGCCTGGATGATTCTATGACTGCAAGGGTAGTGGGGGGTTATTACATGACTGCATAGGTACAGCCTGCATGATTGCATAACTGTAGGGGTAGTACATAACTAATGCCTGCGTGATTGCGTGCCTGCAGGGGTAATACCTAGAGAATTACTAGAATAAATAAAAAGTATGTTGGTGATTTTATAAGTGCATGAGTACTGCCTGGGTAATTACAGAAGTACTAAGGTACCGCCTGAGTGATTACAGGAGTGCAAAGGTAGTGCCTGTGTGATTTTATAAGTGTATGAGCAAGTAGACACATATCTCAGTCAGAACACCATACACTTCTCAAAACGTCACTGAGTACACTTCAATTTTCAAACAGACACTGAAACTTATGCGGTATATACAAACTATAACTTTCCTCACATCATACAAATTACTCTAGTAAATAACATCTCTACAAACATCAACACCTCACTTTCAGGCTGCTGCTTAACCATTCTACAACTACTTATAATATTACACCTACCTAAATACAAAGTAGGAACCCTTCACATATCTTTAGTAAAAGTGTCACCATATTAACAAAACCATACATGAATATGTCTCTACCATAACACCATTCAAACCTTAAAATTCACAAAACAATCTTCCAATTTCAAGCAAACATCACAATGTATGCAGCATACTTCAATTGTACCTCTCCAGAAACTTAAAAAAAGAAACCTAATTAATAACACCTTATGTCAGCTTCTTTTACACTACACTTTTGTGCTGCATCTTCACCATTCTACTAGTACTCACAGTCTTGAGCCTACCACACAAAAAGCAACAACACCTCTTCGTTACACATCATACACCTTCACATGTATATGACTTATGAAAATGCATATACAAGTAGAAACATACTTGAGACAGAAGTTCATGCACACCTTAAAACTTTACAGACCTCCAAATTTAAAGGATCAGCTAAAATTATGCAGTATACTACAAATGAACATAGCCACACACTAAAACGAACTACAATAATCACTAATCCATTTTCCTATATACACATATTACTATACAGAATCTATTTCAAACAACATTTAACTACAATAAAACAAACTGCAATACACATCTCTACATTTAATAATATATTTCAATCATCAAAGTTCTTGATTAATTATTTAACTAAAAAATAATGCTAACACATAATACACTTCACAAATTTATAACTCACCTTCCAAATTGATTTGTAGAATATGAAATATCAGAAACTCTTACATGATTTTCTTATGCACAAAATCAGGGTAATGCACTGCTCTCAGCAATGGAAAACCAGTAATGGCAACATTTCCATTTCTTCACAAAAATAAATATAAATAACAAATCACATTGCTTCCTACATTATTTCAAATTGTAAAACACATTTCTATTGGTTACACAAAATAACCCTTACCAACTGGCTTCTAAAAGTGAGCAAACTGGTTCTGGAATTTTTTGGAGTCACAACTCCACCATGCACCAGCGCAATGGAACCGCAAATCCATAAGGGAGTTCAAAAATGTATTACAAATAAAAATAGTACTATTTTTGGAGACCACACCACTTCTAAAGACACCACTGACTTGGGAAATGTCTCTTTAATAACATATCACTTACATATAAATTACAATTTCAAATGTTAAGTCCACAGCTAAGTTTCAAACCTACCCCATTCTGCTTAATGCCAGTTTCCATAGTAACAATTCATGGAACATACAACTTAACTGACAGGTTACAGGTTCACCATATTTTCAAGTTCACCACACAATGTGGCAAATGCAAACAGCAGGTTTGGTTGACATTCCAAAATAAGACCTTATCCTTTCTACTTTACCTTTCAAACATGTTTTACTAACCAACAAGAAACATGCTTTTTAAAGAAAGTTGAATGCATCCTATTTTTGAATGTACAATTTTCTTAAACAGCCAATCAATTCTCTACTTTAAAAAAAAGCATCTTGGCCACCATTGTGCATACCTCTAATTGTACCAACTGACTACCTCAGCACAGACATCTTTTCATTACTTCCAGACTTCCCTTCCAGATTCTTACAGTGTGGATTGTTGGACACAGCTATTTTTTCTGCTGCAAAAGGTATGCTGAACGCAGAGGTATTGACAAAGACCTAGCTTTACAAAATGTGGATATTAAATGGATTGCACAGAGAGGATTAAAGTGGCACCAATTAACCCTTACCAACTGGCTTCTAAAAGTGAGCAAACTGGTTCTGGAATTTTTTGGAGTCACAACTCCACCATGCACCAGCGCAATGGAACCGCAAATCCATAAGGGAGTTCAAAAATGTATTACAAATAAAAATAGTACTATTTTTGGAGACCACACCACTTATAAAGACACCACTGACTTGGGAAATGTCACTTTAATAACATATCACTTACATATAAATTACAATTTCAAATGTTAAGTCCACAGCTAAGTTTCAAACCTACCCCATTCTGCTTAATGCCAGTTTCCATAGTAACAATTCATGGAACATACAACTTAACTGACAGGTTACAGGTTCACCATATTTTCAAGTTCACCACACAATGTGGCAAATGCAAACAGCAGTTTTGGTTGACATTCCAAAATAAGACCTTATCCTTTCTACTTTATCTTTCAAACATTTTTTACTAACCAATAAGAAACATGCTTTTTAAAGAAAGTCGAATGCATCCTATTTTTGAATGTACAATTTTCTTAAACAGCCAATCAATTCTCTACTTTAAAAAAAAGCATCTTGGCCACCATTGTGCATACCTCTAATTGTACCAACTGACTACCTCAGCACAGACATCTTTTCATTACTTCCAGACTTCCCTCCCAGATTCTTACAGTGTGGATTGTTGGACACAGCTATTTTTTCTGCTGCAAAAGGTATGCTGAACGCAGAGGTATTGACAAAGACCTAGCTTTACAAAATGTGGATATTAAATGGATTGCACAGAGAGGATTAAAGTGGCACCAATTAATGTGTTTGGTTAAAACCTTTTTGCATCTCCAACATCCTGACCTCATGCTTGTGCACTGTGGTGGAAATGACCAAGGCACATTGACTGGGGTAGGTCTGGAATTGCTGATGAAGGACACCTTTGCACAATTGATGTTGCTTTTACCCCAAACTGTCTTTGTATACTCTAATATATGCCAAAGAAAGAAATGGAAGTGGTCAACTCAATTCAGTCCACAGATTGAGAAAGCTAGCAAGAATGTCAATAAAGCTGTTTCTGCTTACCTCAGAGACCATAGGATGGACTCCATTTATAACAACAATCTACGTTTTGATATGGATGGCACCTACAGAATTGATGGAGTACACTTCACAGATCAGAAAGCTCTGCATCTGCATTTACATGTAGCTACAACAAACCCTATAACCTAATACTGAATATAATTTTCTTTACACATGCATATTTTTTTAATTTCTTTATGAATTTGTTCACACAATGCGAATTTGCAAAAGCATAAATTCAATATACTACAGCACAACACACTTTTCAACTTTAATTTATCATTTTTAAATTTATAAAACTTTAACAACTCTATCAATTTTAATCTTGAATCACAGTACCTCTTTAAAGCAACTTCACAAACACAATAATACTTTCTAAAATATATACTACTTAATTATTTATTTAAGGGGAATTCACAAATCCAACGCGATGTTACACGGGGGGCCACGCTGAGTGCTGTGTTATCCTCACGACTCCAAACTCGAATGAAAAAAAAAGATCCACTTTCATTATTGGTATTCGCCCCGGAACCCCACCCCCCGGGGGCCTGCCATGATTTAAAAAATAAAAATAAATAAGAAGGAGGTCTGCGTGGCCCCTCCTCAGGCCAATAGTGGCCCCCAGGACCCCATCCCCTGGGACCAGGCCAGCCTGTATTTCTTTTTCAGCAAGGGGGATGCGTTACCCCCTCCTAAGGCCAATTATGGCTCTGGGGACCCCATCCCCCTGAGCCCGCCAGCCTGCATTTTTTTCCAGGAAGGGGGCCATGGGGTACCTCTTCCTAAGGCCAATTATCGCCCCGGGGACCCTGTCCCCAGGGACCGGAATTCCTATGTTTTTTTAAAAATAAAAAAATTATTTTCCCCTGGGCCACTTTTGGCCCCAGGGACCCTATCCCCCAGGTCCTGGCCTCTTTTTAAAAAAATTCTAATTAGGGGAGTGGGGTCACGTGGCCCCCTCCTGGGCCATTTCTGGCTCCGGAGACCCCATCCCTCGAGGCCTGGCCTCATGTTGGGGACATAGGGGAAGCCCCAATGCCCCCATGGTCCCAGCCGGCTCCCCACCTCTTGCAGAAGTGGCATTGCTTTTCCACAAGGAGAGCTTCTGACATGCAGCTCCCCTTGTACAAAAGCAATCCTGCTTTTACTTCGTTGAAGCGAGAGCAGGTATCCTGCTCTCGCTTCAACAAAGCAAAGCAGAGTTTGATATGACAGGGCAGGAGCCATGCTCCCGCCCTGGCATAGCAAACAGCGATGTCCCATGGGTGGGTACCCCAGGACATTGCAGGAGCCGGCCCTGGGGTGTGGAGGTCCCCAGGGCCAAGGAGGGCTCCAGGAGGGGGCCGTGTGCCACCCCCCATTAGTTCATAGCCCCTGGGAGGTAGCAGTCCGCAACGGACTTCGCAACGGACTCCACATACAAATAACTGAATGTCCTGGGGAGGAGGTGGTCCCCGGGGCTGCGAAGGGGCTGCGTGCTCCCCTGCAAATAATAAATGAAGCCCCCGGGAGATGGCAGAACAACAAAGCACTTCATATTTTTTTTATTTCTCGCCTGGATTCCCGCACCCAGCGCCAATTCGGACGATTTGGTTTTTTAATGCTTTTTTTGGCTCTGGGGGGTCTTTTTGGGACAACCTGAGCAGGCCTGGGGGTAAGGGTGTTTCTACCCTGCCCCCTTTTCCTATTTTTCATCAGTTTTTTCTGTTTTTTTGTGACTCGGTTACCAAGTCACAAGATGGCTGCCAACACTCTCTGGTTTGAAGTGTTGGCAGCCAATCAGAAGTCAGCTCATGCTCAGGAGGAATCGCGACTTCTCCTCTGTGCTCAGATATAGAAATTTTTATTTTTTTCAGTTCTGAGCAACTACTGAATGGATTTACATCATTTAAAAGAAAAATGCTTTCTGAACCAAGACCTACCTTTTTGCAAAATTTGGTGTAATTCCGTTCAGCAGTTCGGGCTCTGTCTACAGTTTCCTATGGAAATTGCCATGGGGAAAATGCATTTTGGGACCCCCTTTATTCTCATCCCCCGCTTCACAAATCACCCACAAACTTTTTCAAGACAGGAGCTGCCCGGAGCGCCCCATTAGTTTTGAAAATTTTGCGAAGTATCATCAAACGGCGCCAAAGATATTGGCAAAAGATGAATCTTTTCAAATTTCTCAAAGAAGATGGCCCGCTCTGCTCCGCTCCGCTCCTTCCCTGAAAGTTTTGGGGGGATTCGTCAAGTGGGGGCTAAGACAAAAGGGGGGTCCCAAAACGTGTTTTCCCCATGTTATTTTCCATAGACACGGCTACAGCCCGAACGGCTAAATGGAATTACACCAAATTTGGCAGAGAGGTAGAGTTTAGTTCGCAGATTGCCCTTTTGCTTAAATGGTGTAAATCCCTCCAGTAGTTCCTGAGAAAATCAAAAGAAAAAATATATATATATCTATAAGCGCGCACCGTACGTGCACGGGTCCACGTACGTGCGCACACGGGTCCGCATACCATACGCGTACGTACGTGCACGTGCGCGGGCCTTCGCGTGCGCGAGGTGCATGCTGATTGGCTGCCAATGTCTGTCAACACTCCAAAACAGAAATTGTTGGCAGCCATCTTGTGCCTCGAGACTGAGGCATAAGAAAGCAGAAAAACAAACGTGTAGAACTCGAAAAGGGGGCAGGGTAGAAGCACCCTCACCCCCTAGGCCTGCTCATGGGGTCCCGCAAGGACCCCCAAGGCCCAAAAATAATATTTATTTTCCGAAAATCGCGGGGTACATTTCCGAGAAAGTTGCATGCTCATTGGCTGTCAACACTCCAAACCAGGAAGTGTTGGCAGCAATCTTGTGCTCAGTAGACCGAGGCACAAGAAAGCAGAAAAACAAACATGTAGAACACAAAAAGGGGGCAGGGTAGAAACCCCCTGACCCCCTAGGCCTGCCCAGGTGGTCCCGCAAGGACCACCCAATATTTTTTTTTTTAAACCTGGTATGTTTTTTTTTCATATTACTCCCCGGGGGGACCAAAGCACGGGGGCATAGTGATAAAGAGGTGTGGGGTGGCCAATCTGCAAACTCACCAGGGGGCTGCGTTGCAGAGAGGTGTAAAAAGAGGCATAGCCTCATTACACCTCTCTACAATGCAGCCCCCTGGCGCATACTGGAAGTTCCAGGTGGGCTAGTTGCCCCCAGGGACCCCCAGTATGCAAGGGGAATTAGTTTCCCCTCTGCAAACACGCCTGGGGGCTGCGTTGCAGAGAGGTGTAAAAAAGGGTGTGGCCTCATTACACCTCTCTGCAATGCAGCCCCCTGGCGCATACTGAAGGTTTCAGGTGGGCTAGTTGGCCCCCAGGGACCCCTAGTATGCAAAGGGAATTAGTTCCCCCTCTGCAAATGCGCCCGGGGCTGCATTGCAGAGCGGTGTAAAAAAGGGTGTGGCCTCATTACGCCTTTCTGCAATGCAGCCCCCTGGCGCATACTGGAGGTTCCAGGTGGGCTAGTTAGCCCCCAGGGACCCCTAGTATGCAAGGGAAATTAGTTCCCCCTCTGCAAACACGCCAGGGGGCTGCATTGCAGAGAGGTGTACAAACATTTTTTTTCCAATTTATATTAAAAATATGTAATGTAATTTAAAAAATAATATATCTAAAAATAAATAATTTATAATAATGTAGTAAATCAGTATGAAAAATATAACAATTATTATATTTGAAAATTATCATTTACAAAACCATTGAAATTCACTGAAAAAACCATAGGCTTCAGCCACGTTATAGTTAGGAATTAGCATTTAAAAAACCTTGCAAATTCACTGAAAAAACCATAGGTTTCACACACGTTATAGTTAGGAATTAGCATTTTAAAAACCTTTGAAATTCACTGAAAAAACCATAGGTTTCACACCAGTTATAGTTAGCTGGTCCTTTTACTCATACAAAACCTTTGAAATTCCCCTGTTATAGTTAGTTCAGCTAACTATAACTTGCGTGCCCGCAATGCACTGCTGATGACGTCACATATTACATCACTCATGAAATGTTCAGTGACATCCCTCATGTCATCGCTGATGACATCCCAAATTACATCACTGATGACATCACTGATGATATCATCCAGTGAATGTGTGTTTTTCTGAAAATTCAATATGTTTTATATATGTATATAACAAGGTCGATATAAAAATAAATGGGTATGTAAGTGTCTAAATGGATGATTTTTGTTTTGTAAAATTGATTGTATAACTGACTGATTAAGTGTATCTTAGTGAACACATGGGTTAGCAAGTAATGTTTAAATATGTACATATCTGTATCAGTCTCTCACGTTGTGTATAAGTGGCTGCATGGGTTGGTGAGTAGCTACATGAGTGTCTATATGGGTTATTAGTTTTTTGGAGTATCAGTATTAGTGTCTGAGTGTCTGTATGGTTCGGTGGGGGGGGTATTACTTAGCACATAGATGCATGAATGAGTGACTCACTGTTTGTATGTGTTAAAGACAGCATATGTGCAGGACTATGTGGGTGGATGAGTGTGTGTATGGGTGTGTTAATGAGTGAATGACTGTCTCAATAGTGTCTTTATGACTAATTACATATGTTTTAAACTAGTATATATGAGTTTTGGTGTGTATATAAGTGAGTATATGTGAGAGTGAGAGATTGGAAGCGTTTCTGTATAAATAAATATGTGTTTCTGTAAGTGATTGATTAAGAGAGTAAATATGTGTAAGTTTCTGTAGAATTAAGTGTGGTGTGTGTATAACTGTATATGTAAGTAAATGGATGCTTGATACTTTATTTGCATGTGTGACTATGTGTGCGAGTAACTCTATGGATGAGAGGTGGTGTGTAACAGGATGTATAGGTTTTTGAGTACATATGATGAGTGAGTACATGTATGAGTGACTGTTTAGGACTGTTGCTGAATGAGTGGATGTGTGTGTAGATCTTGGAATTACTGAATAGGTGTGTTGTAACTGGTATAGGTGTGTCCATTGTTTTGAAAATGTTAGTTTCTATTTTCGAGTGGGTGTATCAAAGGTTATTTTAGGGTGGTAGGAGGTCTGCCATTCTATCACACGGATGATGTCATCAGTGATGTCATCAGTTTATGTCATTTGAGATGTCATTATTGATGTCATGAGTGATATCACTGACCATGTCATGAGTGATGTAATATGTGACGTCATCAGCAGTGCATTGCCGGTGCGTGAGTTATAGTTAGCTGATATAACTATAACGGGGGAATTTCTATGGTTTTGTTTGTACAAGTGAAATGTCCAACTAACTATAACGCCCCTGAAACCTATGTTTTTTTCAGTAAATATCTAAGGTTTTTTAAAAGCTAATTTCTAACTATAACATCCCTGAAACCTATGTTTTTTTCTGTGAATTTCAAAGGTTTTTTTAAATGTTAATTCCTAACTATAACGTGCCTGAAACCCATGGTTTTTTAAGTGAATTTCTAAGGTTTTTCAAATGCTAGTTTCTAAGTATGCCTACAGAGGTAGGACATGTGAAGAAAGAAGCTAAAAATGCACAGAAAGAAGCAAAAGAAATGCAGAAAGAAGCAACAGAAGTCCTCAAAGACGAAGAAAGATGCAGGAAGAAGCAAGACATGTGCAGAAAGAACCAACAAAGGAGTAGAAAGAGGCCTTGTTACAAAATCATCCTGTGCCCACAACTTTTTCAGACGGGTACTGCTGTTAACTGACTCTGACTAACCAGGCCTAGAGCCAGTGGTATGCTAAAAGACACTTAGAATACAGTGAAAACACCTACATAGACTAGAGAACACTATTGGTTTGGGGTACCCCTGTGATTAGCATGACCTCCTGTGTAAGCCCCTAGTACATAATAGGGCAGGGGTATTAAAACTACCTCTTAAAATGTGCCACAGGGTGCTTTTGCACACTGGTGAAGGAAGGGGGAGCCTGAGGTGGCATGTGTGCAAACACGTCCTGTGGACTTTTTAAGTTGGGGGATAAAGTCCCCTTGAATCCTGAGGGTCCCTGGGGACCAAATAACCCATCAAGTATATAAAGTAAGTGCTACAGAGTTGCATTGCAGAGAGGTGTAAAATAGGGCATGGCCTCAGATCACCTCTCTGCAATGCAGCTCTGTGTTGCTTACTGGAGGTACATGGTGGTCTAGTTGGACCCAGGGACTCTCAGGATTAAAGTGGACTTAATTCCTCAACTTAAAACGTGCCACAGGGTGTGTTTGCACACGTCACCTCAGACCCTGTCCCCTCCTTCCACCACTGTGTAAATGCGCCCTATGGCCATTTTAAGTTAGAAGATTAAGTCCCCTTGAAACTTGAGGATCCCTAGGGTCCAACTAGCCCACTAGGTACCTCCAGTAAGCGTTACAAAGCTGGGTTGCAGAGAGGTGTAAAAAGGGGCGAGGCCTAGACCACCTCTCTGCAACACAGCGCAGTGGCGCTTACTGGAAGCACCTGGTGGGCTAGTTGGCTCCCAGGGGCCCTCAGGATTGAAGGGGAATTATTTCCCCAACTTAAAACACGTCACAGGGTGTGTTTGCACACGTCACCTCAGGCTGATCCCCTCCCTTCACCACTGTGTAAACACGCCATGTGGCCATTTTAAATTAGGAGATTAAGTCCCCTTGAATCCTGAGGGTCCCTAGGGTCCAACTAGCCCACTAGGTACCTCCAGTAAGCGCCACAGAGCTGCGTTGCAGAGATGTGTAAAAAGGGGCGTGGCCTCTGAACACCTCTCTGCAATGCAGCTCCCTGGAGCATACTGGAGGTACCTGGTGGGCTAGTTGAGCCCCAGGGACCCTCAGTATTGAAGGGGAATTGATTCCCCAACTTACAACTCACCAGGGGGGGGGGCGTTTGCACAGTGGTGAAGGAAGGGGGCGGGGCCTGAGGTGACATGTGTGCAAACACGCCCTTGGGGGATTAGGTCCCCTTGAATCCTGAGGGTCCCTGGGGTGTAACTAGCCCACCAGGTACCTCCATCAAGCGCCACAGAGCTGTGTTGCGGAGAGGTATAAAAAGGGGCATGGCCTCTGGACACCTCTCTGCAACGCAGCTCCCTGGCACCTACTGAAGGTTCCTGGTGGGCTAGTTGGCCCCCAGGGACTCCCAGTATTCAAGGGGAATTAGTTCCCCATCTGCAAACGTGCCAGGGGGTGCGTTTGCAGAGTGCTGCAGGGAGGGGGGCGGGCCTCCGGCAAAATGGCAGTCTTTTTTTTAATTATTATTTTTACGAAGGGGACTGTGTAGCCCCCTTCTTTTCCTATTTTATTGGCCCTGGGGACCCTCCCCCCCAGGGCCTAACCCTTATTTTTTTTATTGTTTTTAAAATTGGAAGGAGCCCTCCTCCTCAGGCCATTTTTGGCCCCAGGGACCCCATCCCCGGGGCCGGCCTTTTTTTTAAAGAAAAAATTATAACATTTTTAATTATTCAGGAGGGGTACCACGTGGCCCACCCGGGGGCTAATTAATAACGAAGGGCGGAATACAGCGCTTTTATTTTTTTTATTTTTGCGCCCAGATTCACAGATCCGTCCCGCATTTTGGCGTTTTTTTAAACAAAAAAAGGGTTTTTTTGGCCCTGGGGGTCCTTGTGGATTCCCTAAACAGGCCTAGGGGGTCAGGGTGTTTCTACCCAGCCACCTTTTCTTTTTTTTAGCGTTTGTTTTACTGATTTCTTGTGCCACGGTTCTACTGAGGCACAAGATGGCTGCCAACACTTCCTGGTTTGGAGTGTTGACAGCCAATTAGCATGAAGCTCGTGATCAGGAGGGTGCGGGGATCATGCGTGCCTCTAGATATCGATATTTTTTTAATTTTTAATTTCTCAGCAACTACTGAACGTATTTACACCATTTAAGAAAAAGAGTTCTTTCTGAACCAAGAGCTACCTTTCTGCCAAATTTGGTGTAATTCAGTTAATCAATTCGGGCTGTAGCCGCGGCTAAAGTTACCTATGGAAATTGCATGTGGAAAACACGTTTAAGGACCCTCCTTTTTTCTTGGCCCCTACTTGCCGAATCACCCCGAAACTTTAAAAATAGGAGCGGACCGAAGCAGGCCATAAGTTTTGAAAACTTTGCGAAGATTCGTCAATCTGCACCAAAGTTATTGGGAATAGAATGTTGTGATTTTCCTATGGTAACTATGTCCTAACTCTAACTATCTACTGGTGTCCGCCAGTAGGTAATATATATATATATATGTATATATATATATATGAAGCAACCTCCGTCTCCTCGGGCACTCGTTCTCCCACGACTACACCAACGGACACAGACACGGACCAATTTCTTTTGGATGCTGTTCAATCTTTATTCAGCTGTCGCCATAACGTTTCTGCATAAAGCCTTGTTGTTATATATATATTATATAGATATATATATATATATATATATATATATATATATATCAGGTGCTCCACGTTTACTCAGCAAATCCTTTGGTGTGAGTACAAACAGTGCTAAAATGTGGCGCCCCCCCAAACAACAAGTCATTGCCATCTGGCGGTTATTTTAGTGAGGGGAGAGAGTAGGCAGTAGTTATGCTGCCTGATAAGGATACCAGCAGAGGTAGAGTGGGACGATTCTATCAGGACATTGTTTATGAGTGCTGTGCCCAGCGCCATGAATTTGGGGCATCACTTGTTGCTTTGGTTCTGCTATACTGTATGCTGGACTTAGTTGGACCACAGCACCCACCATGCACTTTGCCCTGAGCCACAATCACACCGGCGCAAAGGAGGAGGAGCCGAGAGACTGCCTTAAGGGAGGGGTCTCTGAGCCCAAGGATGTTACCACCAGCCTGTGAGACCGGCACTGATGACAGCCGAATCCGGCTAGAAACGCGTCTGCCACAAAGCGTTTCACGGACTGCGAGGACTGGTTTGTGCTGTGCTATATAAATCCCCTGTTGGTATCCGGAGCTGTGTCCTGCTTGTCTTTCAGTGGAGAGGAGCAGTGGTATGGATCTATAACGCCGGTTTGCTGATACTGGCTGAAAGGACACACCCTCTCGTTCAGGTGCTCCGCGTTTACTCAGCAAATCCTTTGGTGTGAGTACAAACAGTGCTAAAATGCGGCGCCCCCCAAAACAACAAGTCATTGCCATCTGGCGGTTATTTTAGTGAGGGGAGAGAGTAGGCACTATTTATGCTGTCTGATAAGGATACCAGCAGAGGTAGAGTGGGACGATTCTATCAGGACATTGTTTGCGAGTGCTGTGCCCAGCGCCATGAATTTGGGGCATCACTTGTTGCTTTGGTTCTGCTATACTGTATGCTGGACTTAGTTGGGCCACAGCACCCAGCATGCACTTTGCCCTGAGCCACAACCACACCGGCGCAAAGGAGGAGGAGCCAAGAGACTGCCTTAAGGGAGGGATCTCTGAGCCCAAGGATGTTACCACCAGCCTGTGAGACCGGCACTGATGACGGCCGAATCCGGCTAGAAACGCGTCTGCCACAAAGCGTTTCACGGACTGCGAGGACTGGTTTGTGATGTGCTCAATAAATCCCCTGTTGGTATCCGGAGCTGTGTCCTGCTTGTCTTTCAGTGGAGAGGAGCAGTGGTATGGATCTATAACGCCGGTTTGCTGATACCGGCTGAATGGACACACCCTCTCGTTCAGGTGCTCCGCGTTTACTCAGCAAATCCTTTGGTGTGAGTACAAACAGTGCTAAAATGCGGCGCCCCCCCCAAACAACAAGTCATTGCCATCTGGCGGTTATTTTAGTGAGGGGAGAGAGTAGGCAGTATTTATGCTGCCTGATAAGGATACCAGCAGAGGTAGAGTGGGACAATTCTATCAGGACATTGTTTGCGAGTGCTGTGCCCAGCGCCATGAATTTGGGGCATCACTTGTTGCTTTGGTTCTGCTATACTGTATGCTGGACTTAGTTGGACCACCGCACCCAGCATGCACTTTGCCCTGAGCCACAACCACACCGGCGCAAAGGAGGAGGAGCCGAGAGACTGCCTTAAGGGAGGGGTCTCTGATTCCAAGGATGTTACCACCAGCCTGTGAGACCGGCACTGATGACGGCCGAATCCGGCTAGAAACGCGTCTGCCACAAAGGGTTTCACGGACTGAGAGGACTGGTTTGTGCTGTGCTCAATAAATCCCCTGTTGGTATCCGGAGCTGTGTCCTGCTTGTCTTTCAGTGGAGAGGAGCAGTGGTATGGATCTATAACGCCGGTTTGCTGATACCGGCTGAAAAGACACACCCTCTCGTTCACGTGCTCCGCGTTTACTCAACAAATCCTTTGGTGTGAGTACAAGCAGTGCTAAAATGCGGCGCCCCCCCAAACAATAAGTCATTGCCATCTGGCGGTTATTTTAGTGAGGGGAGAGAGTAGGCAGTATTTATGCTGCCTGATAAGGATACCAGCAGAGGTAGAGTGGGACGATTCTATCAGGACATTGTTTGCGAGTGCTGTGCCCAGCGCCATGAATTTGGGGCATCACTTGTTACTTTGGTTCAGCTATACTGTATGCTGGACTTAGTTGGACCACAGCACCCAGCATGCACGTTGCCCTGAGCCACAACCACACCGGCGCAAAGGAGGAGGAGCCGAGAGACTGCCTTAAGGGAGGGGTCTCTGAGCCCAAGGATGTTACCACCAGCCTGTGAGACCGGCACTGATGACGGCCGAATCCGGCTAGAAATGTGTCTGCCACAAAGCGTTTCACGGACTGCGAGGACTGGTTTGTGCTGTGCTCAATAAATCCCCTGTTGGTATCCGGAGCTGTGTCCTGCTTGTCTTTCAGTGGAGAGGAGCATTGGTATGGATCTATAACGCCGGTTTGCTGATACCGGCTGAAAGGACACACCCTCTCGTTCAGGTGCTCCGCGTATACTCAGCAAATCCTTTGGTGTGAGTACAAACAGTGCTAAAATGCGGCGCCCCCCCCAAACAACAAGTCATTGCCATCTGGCGGTTATTTTAGTGAGGGGAGAGAGTAGGCAGTATTTATGCTGCCTGATAAGGATACCAGCAGAGGTAGAGTGGGACGATTCTATCAGGACATTGTTTGCGAGCGCTATGCCCAGCGCCATGAATTTGGGGCATCACTTGTTGCTTTGGTTCTGCTATACTGTATGCTGGACTTAGTTGGACCACAGCACCCAGCATGCACTTGGCCCTGAGCCACAACCACACCGGCGCAAAGGAGGAGGAGCCGAGAGACTGCCTTAAGGAGGGGTCTCTGAGCCCAAGGATGTTACCACCAGCCTGTGAGACCGGCACTGGTGACGGCCGAATCCGGCTAGAAACGCGTCTGCCACAAAGCGTTTCACGGACTGCGAGGACTGGTTTGTGCTGTGCTCAATAAATCCCCTGTTAGTATCCGGAGCTGTGTCCTGCTTGTCTTTCAGTGGAGAGGAGCAGTGGTATGGATCTATAACGCCGGTTTGCTGATACCGGCTGAAAGGACACACCCTCTCGTTCAGGTGCTCCGCGTTTACTCAGCAAATCCTTTGGTGTGAGTACAAACAGTGCTAAAATGCGGCGCCCCCCCAAACAACAAGTCATTGCCATCTGGCGGTTATTTTAGGGAGGGGAGAGAGTAGGCAGTATTTATGCTGCCTGATAAGGATACCAGCAGAGGTAGAGTGGGACGATTCTATCAGGACATGGTTTGCGAGTGCTGTGCCCAGCGCCATGAATTTGGGGCATCACTTGTTGCTTTGGTTCTGCTATACTGTATTCTGGACTTAGTTGGACCACAGCACCCAGCATGCACTTTGCCCTGAGCCACAACCACACCGGCGCAAAGGAGGAGGAGCCGAGAGACTGCCTTAAGGGAGGGGTCTCTGAGCCCAAGGATGTTACCACCAGCCTGTGAGACCGGCACTGATGACGGCCAAATCCGGCTAGAAACGCGTCTGCCATAAAGCGTTTCACGGACTACGAGGACTGGTTTGTGCTGTGCTCATTAAATCCCCTGTTGGTATCCGGAGCTGTGTCCTGCTTGTCTTTCAGTGGAGAGGAGCAGTGGTATGGATCTATAACGCCGGTTTGCTGATACCGGCTGAAAGCACACACCCTCTTGTTCAGGTGCTCCGCGTTTACTCAGCAAATCCTTTGGTGTGAGTACAAACAGTGCTAAAATGCGGCGCCCACCCCAAGGAACAAGTCATTGCCATCTGGTGGTTATTTTAGTGAGGGGAGAGAGTAGGCAGTATTTATGCTGCCTGATAAGGATACCAGCAGAGGTAGAGTGGGATGATTCTATCAGGACATTGTTTGCATGGCTGTGCCCAGCGCCATGAATTTGGGGCATCACTTGTTGCTTTGGTTCTGCTGTACTGTATGCTGGACTTAGTTGGACCTCAGCACCCAGCATGCACTTTGCCCTGAGCCACAACCACACCGGCGCAAAGGAGGAGGAGCCGAGAGACTGCCTTAAGGTCGGGGTCTCTGAGCCCAAGGATGTTACCACCACCCTGTGAGACCGGCACTGATGACGGCCGAATCCGGCTAGAAACGCGTCTGCCACAAAGCGTTTCATGGACTGCGAGGACTGGTTTGTGCTGTGCTCAATAAATCCCCTGTTGGTATCCGGAGCTGTGTCCTGCTTGTCTTTCAGTGGAAAGGAGCAGTGGTATGGATCTATAACGCCGGTTTGCTGATACCGGCTGAAAGGACACACCCTCTCGTTCAGGTGCTCCGCGTTTACTCAGCAAATCCTTTGGTGTGAGGACAAACAGTGCTAAAATGCGGCGCCCCCCCAAACAACAAGTCATTGCCATCTGGCGGTTATTTTAGTGAGGGGAGAGAGTAGGCAGTATTTATGCTGCCTGATAAGGATACCAGCAGAGGTAGAGCGGGACGATTCTATCAGGACATTGTTTGCGAGTGCTGTGCCCAGCGCCATGAATTTGGGGCATCACTTGTTGCTTTGGTTCTGCTATACTGTATGCTGGACTTAGTTGGACCACAGCACCCAGCATGCACTTTGCCCTGAGCCACAACCACACCGGCGCAAAGGAGGAGGAGCCGAGAGACTGCCTTAAGGGAGGGGTCTTTGAGCCCAAGGATGTTACCACCAGCCTATGAGACCGGTACTGATGACGGCCGAATCCGGCTAGAAACGCGTCTGCCACAAAGCGTTTCACGGACTGCGAGGACTGGTTTGTGCGGTGCTCAATAAATCCCCTGTTGGTATCCGGAGCTGTGTCCTGCTTGTCTTTCAGTGGAGAGGAGCAGTGGTATGGATATATATATATATATATATATATATATATATATATATATATATATATATATATATATATATATATATATATATATATATATATATATATATATATATATATATATATATATATATATATATATATATATATATGTATATATATATATTTTACCTACTGGCGGTCGCCAGTAGGTAGTTATAGTTAGGATTTTTTTCAATGTTAAATCTCAAAATTCTATTTGGAATAACTTTGGCACCGGTTGACGAATCTGCCTGAAAATTTCATGAAAATGGCCTCGTCGAGCTCCGGTCCTTCCCTGAAAGTTTGGGGGGGATACATCAAGCGGGGGCCGAGATAAAAGGGGGGTCCCAAAACGTGTTTTCCCCATGTTAATTTCCATAGGGCGGTCGATTTCACTTTTAGCCCGAACGGCTGAATGGATTTGTACGAAACTTGGCAAAATTGTAGGGACTGTTAGCCCGATGTGCCTTTGCTATGTCTCAAGATATGTGCTCCAGTGGATTTTGAGTAATTTAGGTGCAAAAAAATATATATATCTATAGCAGCGCACCGGTGCGCGCACCGGGGAGCGCTCCGGGCGCGTGACGCGAGGTGCGCATGGAAAGCTGATTGGCTCTCGGGTGTCTGTAAACATTCGAAACAGTCCAGAGCGGCCGCCATCTTGTGTCTCGGTAAAATCGAGACATAAGAGGTGGCTAAAACAAAGGGGGAACTGACCATAAGGCGTCAGGGATAGACCCCTTTGACCCCCTAGGTTTGATGTGGGGGCTATAAAAGGGCCCCGCGGGGCATTTAAAATATTTTTTTTTTTTCGTTTTGCGCGGGGGAAGCGCCCGGTGCGCGCACCGGGGAGCGGCCCGGGGAGCGTACTATGATGAAAAAAGGTGACAGAGTTTTTAAAAAATGAAGTTTTGATTTAGAAATTGGAGGTAGTTCTAAAAAGAACTTTTTTTTTCTTTTTTTTGTTGTTTTATATTTTTTTTGTGTTTTTTGAACTTTTTGAACTTTTTTTGGCTTTTCAAAACAGTTTTATATATTTTTTTGTATTTTTTTAGGGGGAGAAACAAAAAAAGGGAATTGAAACTGGCTCAACTGGAGCAAAAAAACAAAAAACCCAAAAAATTACTTCTTTTTGGGGCACTTGTGATTATCACCTGCAAGGACGATGAGCTTAACACTTTGTTCAGCCATAGGAGATAAGCTTGCCACAAGCAGTACAAGTAATTTTAAAATCAGCAAATCTCGGCTGAATGCAAGGCATCACCTCGGATGTTTCTGGTTCCGAGGAAGTGGGTTGGTTTCTTTGGGAGGGGGTCCTTGATGACTGGGGGAGGTTACTGGCCAGTTCCCGGAACTCTGCACGAGAGTAGTTGTTTGGATGCTTTCTTGTCATGTGCCGAATCATGGTATAGTTACCAAATGAGTATTTCTTGTTTGGGTTGCCCCGTGAAAGTTCATCGTTGCAGATGAGGCAAGTCACCTTGGCCGCATTCACCTTTTTTTTCCCCTCTGGAAGTGAAAAAAACTCCCATACAATGTGTGGTTTGGGTTTGTATGGGGTATTTTCTTCTGGCAGCCATCTTCTTCTCCCCTCCTCCTCTTCCTCTTCCTCCTCCTCCTGTTCTTGACCACCAATATAATTTGGAGCTGGTCCTCTTGGTGGTTGTGGTGGTGGTGGTGGGGCAGATGCACCAGCTGATGCTACTAATGAAGCCATTATTTAGAGCAAAAAAGTAGACAGAGCAACAAACAGGTCTTCCTCAGTCAAAGGACAAAGTCAGAATAAGGAAAAAAGGTGGGGTCTTTCATCATTTAGAAAAAAAAACTGTCCTGAACCAATGAGAAGTGTTATTTTCAGGTCACAAGACCAGGGGCTTCATCATTATGAAACCAAAACTGTTATGAACCAATGAAAAGTGTTATTTTCTGCTCACATGACCCGACGCGCTTACGCTACGCCCCGGGTCGCGCAGCGTAAGCGCGTCGGAAGTTTACGTTGTGCGATCGTATTCGCTCGAGTACTTCCGGGTGCGCTTACGCCGTGCGTATCACGCGGTCGCGGCTACGCGATACGTCACGATCATGTTTACGTTTGCGATATTGGCGCTCACGGGACGCTCCCCGGAGCGCGCCCCGGGGCGCTTTTCAGAAATACGCTTTTCGGGGCGCTCCCCGGGGCGCGCTCCGGGAGCGCTCCCCCCAAAAATTAAAAAAAAAAAAAATGGGATAATTGTAGGGACAGGTAGCCCTATTCTAAAGTGGTTTGTAAAAAAATTAACTTTAGAAAAATATGTATTGTGCTACATTGGGCTTAATATATGTTAGAGCCAAAATGAAGCCCAAATGTAGCCCAAAGTAGCCCAATGTAGCCCAAAGATGGCCACCAGAGACTAAAAATTGTAAATGTAGCCCAAATTTCAACTAGATGTAGCCCAACTGTAGCCCAATGACAGAATGTACCAGAGTGTTAAAAAGAACAACTAGAGTGCTAACAGTCTTATTTATAAAGTGAAACTTATAGTTAGGAATTAGCATTAAAAAAACCTATGAAATTCACTGAAAAAACCATAGGTTTCACACCAGTTATAGTTAGGAATTAGCATTTAAAAAACCTTTGAAATTCAGTGAAAAAACCATAGGTTTCACACCGGTTATAGTTAGGAATTAGCATTTAAAAAACCTATTAAATTCACTGAAAAAACCATAGGTTTCACACCAGTTATAGTTAGCTGGAAATTTTACTGATATAAAACCATTGAAATTCCCACGTTATAGTTAGTCGGACTCACTATAACTTGCGCGTGCAATGCACTGCTGATGACATCACATATTACATCACTCATGACATGGTCAGTGACATCACTCATGACATCACTGATGACACCATCCTTGTGACAGAGAGACTGACCTACTTTCACTGTAAAGTAACTCTTGAAACACATTTTGAAAAATAAAAAATAACATTTAAAAAAAAGTGGACATACCTATACCAGATACAACAACCAATTCAGTAATTCCACCATTTATATACACATCCACTTGCTCACCAACACTTCTATATAGTCACTGATACATATACTCACTCATCATATGTAGTGAGACACCTATACATCCGTTAACACACTGACAGTCTTCAAAAAGTTGCTCACACACATACTCACACATGCAAATAAACTATTGAACATCCATTTATTTGCATATACAGCTATATATACACTACCACCTTACTTCTAAGGAAACTTACACATACTTACTATCTTAAACAATCACTTATAGAAACACATACCTATTAAAACAAGAACTCTTTCAACCTCTCACTCTCACATATACTCAATTATATACACCAATACTCACATATACTACATTGAAATATATGTAGTTACTGATAAAGACACTAGTGAGACAGTCATTCACTTACTAACACATACATATACACACTCATCCACCCATACAGTCCTGCACATATGCTGTCTTCAAAACACATACAAACAGTGAGTCAGTCATTGATGCATCTATGTGCTGAGTAATACTGTTGGTATCCGGAGCTGTGTCCTGCTTGTCTTTCAGTGGAGAGGAGCAGTGGTATGGATATATATATATATATATATATATATATATATATATATATATATATATATATATATATATATATATATATATATATATATATATATATATATATATATATATATATATATATATATATATATATATATATATATAACCTACTGGCGTTCGCCAGTAGGTATATATAGTTAGGATTATTTGTCTATGGAACTTTTGAAAATTCTATGTCTAATAACTTTGGCGTTTGTGGACGGAATCGGCTGAAATTTTCAGGAAAATGGCACATTTTGTTTCTGAGCAGCCCCTGGAAATTTGGGGGGGTTTCGTCAAGGGGGGGCCGAGAAAAAAGGGGGGTCCCAAAACGCGTTTTTCCCATGTTAATTTCCATAGGGCCTTTGGCCTCACTTTTAGCTCGAACGGCTGAATGGATTTGCACGAAACTTGGCAAAATTGTAGGGACTGTTAGCCCGATGTGCCTTTGCTAGGTCTCAATATATGTGCTCCAGTGGATTTTGAGAAATTAACGTTCAAAACAAGATATATATCTGTAACAGCGCTCCAGGCTGCGCTCCGGTCCGCTTACTTTTCGCGAAACGGAACTTTACGATGCGAAGCTGATTGGCTCTCCGGTGTCTGTCAACATTCTAAACAGTCCGGAGCGGCCGCCATCTTATCTCTCGGTAGGATCGAGAGAGAAGAAGAGGTGAAAAACGAAGGGGGAATTTAATGAAAGGGGGCAAGGTATACCCCTCTTGACCCCCTAGGAATGTTGTTGGGGTTATTAAAGGGTCCCATGGGGAAAATAAAAAAAAATTATTTTTCACGGTAGAAGCGCTTCACGGGCCGCGAACTGGGCCGCAAACTGGTAGCGAAACGGGAATTCACCATTTTGTGCTTCGTTTTAATTAAATTACTAGGTATAAGGGGGTGCGGGAGACGTATCCTAATCCCTTATGTTTTCTGAGGGTGGCTGAGGAGGCTCATATATGTTGATACATGTCTTCCAGCGGCTGTGCGTGAACTTTTTTTTTTTTGCTGCGTGACGTCTGTTAACGTTCGATTCGATGGAAATCAGGAAGTGTTGACCGCCAATTTGTCAGTGCGATAAAATATTTTGTTATAAATGAATCCTTATTGATAAACATTGTCTGCGCCATCTCGCCTTTTTTCAAATGCCACAATTTTGTCGTGCACGGCAGCCATTTTAGATGCCAGGCCAGTCCCAGGCTATCACCTAGCCCTGCGGATGTAGTTTATGGCCCCAGCTGTAGAGAATCCAGACATGCCAACCCTCCCGATTCAGGCGTGAGACTACTGATTTCAGTGCTAGGCTCCCGCCTCCCGATTTCTGCAGGCAAAAACCCGGGGGCATATTACCAACAACTAGCGATAATTTTTGTCTCTAACTTGTTTAGAGACAAAAATTATCGCTGCACATCGGCGATTTTTATCGCAGATAAACCTTGCTATTAGCAAGGTTTATCGCAAATGCGATAAAAAACGGCCGCAATGCATGAATATCGCTGAAAAGTCAGCGATATTCATGCATCATCGAGCAAATGCTCTTAGCCATGTTATCCACCTCCCATTGGATAACATGGCGAAGAACTGCTCAGGTCAGGTGTTAGCTTTTGGAGATATTCGCGCTTAGCGCGAATATCTCCAAAAGTTGGTAATAGGAGATAGCGATGTTAGGGACTGTTTCCAGTCGCTAACATCTTGGCACGCCCACTTTGCATGTCATTAGTGATAAATATCACTGACATGCAAAGCGGGGCCCAAGATGGTCGCTATCTCCTTTTAGCTGTCACTAACTGGTGTTAGCGACAGCTTGGTAATAGGGAGATAATTTTATCTCCGCTTTCTTGGCTTTTAAAGCCAAAAAAGCGTAGATAAACCCCCTTGATAATATGCCCCACGATTCCTCGGGGGTTTTAGCTGACAAGGCTTGGTATTGTGTTACGTGGTAATTTTTCCAGGAAACGTCAGAGGGTCGATGCAGGGGTTCTAGAAGGGGTGATAAACCATTTAAGCCTCATGAACAAGCGCATGGTCTTTTAAAGATCTGTGAAGTACTCGGGGCGGCGGTGTGTGTGTGTCCTCTTTCAGGAGCGGGCGGGGGGGGGGGCACTGCCAGCAACTTGCCAGGCCAGGCAGTGTTCAACACTTGCATCACCCTTTCTCTGCCTGCTATTGCGCTCCATGCTTCGGAAAGGTAAGAAAAAGAACGTGCATTTGAGTTTGAAATGTCCGATCCTGTAGCAGTACACTTGCAAAGCCCACACATGACAATAACCCGATTCAAGGCCCCATTCACCCGATTTTTTAAAAATATATAGCACTCCAACAAAGTGGGATTATAAAACTTTATTAACTTTTAAATATAACGAACGGAACAAAAACTGTAACAAACATTTAAACATTTTTGACAAAAAAAAGCAACAATGGTCAGAAGCTGTCTTTTGTGCGAATAGTCCCAAGGCAGCACAACGTGCTGAGTTCTGGACGGCACCCAGGGGATGTCACCTGGGTGCCGCACTGGTTTTTGGGATCCTACAATGCAGCTCAGAAAAACAGCGTGGGGCGTCCCGGGTGGTGCGGGGGGAGGCCTCGTCAGTAGCGGTCTGTTGTGCGAATAGTCCCAAGGCAGCAGAACGCGCTGAGATGTGGATGGCACCCAGGTGATGTCCAGTAAACTGCCGCACTGGTTTTGGTATCCTACAATGCTGCTCCGAAAATTGGCATGGGGCGGCCCGGGGGGGGCAAGGGGGAGGTGGCGTGAACGGGCCTCCCCAGGTGGCGGCCATCCAGCTGAGTTGCGCCCGCTCTTGCGGCTACAGCGTCTCGCTCACCATGTAGTTGAGTTGCTCCCACTCTTGCAGTGCAGCGATAGGCGGGTGCCACAGGACTCTTAAAATGGCGGACGGCACTTCGGTTTTGGGCCTGGTCCACTAAAATGGTCCTGGGACACCTTGGAACTCGGACGCTTGCCTGCTAGGGCTTGGGCTCCATTCTCGAAAGCGTCCCCTCAGCCGTGAAGATTCTACAAAAGTCTTGGGGGCCCTCGACTCCTGCAGGCTTCCGGTGGGGAGCGGCTGCCATGATTGCTCGCGGAATGACCACAACGGAGCCACGAGATGGTGGTGCTCTCATGGTGACGCCAGCTTCAGTCTGAATCATCCAGAAACAAGGTGGGGCTTTCATCGTTTGGGAAAAAAAAATGTTCTAAACCAATGAAAAGTGTTATTTTTAGGTCATATGACCAAGCCTTCCATCTTTAGGAAACCAAAAGTAAAATGAACCAATGAAAAGTTTTATAAACAAGTCACATGACCTGTTATGCGGTATAGGGCTACAAAAAGCGTAGAAAATCCGTTGGCACGTGAGGCGGCGTCAGTAGCGGACCGGTGTGCGAATAGGCCGAAGGCAGCAGAACGCGCCGAGATCCGGATGGCACCGAGTTAGTGTCCAGCAAGTTGCTGCACTGGTGTGGCTATCCTACAATGCTGCGCCGAAAGTCGGCGTGGGGCGCCCCATTGGCCTGTGAGGTCGCATCAGTCAGTGGGGGCTGTGCGTCTCCCCCAAGATGGAGGCTCCTCGGCTGCAGTGCGGTGCCCCTTATCTTTTCACTCGCCGTCCAACTAAGTTGCGTCCGCACTTGCGGCTACAGTAGGCTGAAGGCAGCACAACGCGCCGAGATCTGGATGGCACCGAGGTGGTGTCCAGCAAATTGCCGTACTGGTGTGGCCATCCTACAATGCTGCGCCGAAAGACGGCGTGTCCAGCTGAGTTTCGGTCACTCTTGCGGTACAGTGACTCGAACGCGCCGAGATCCGGATGGCACCGAGGTTGTGTCCAGCAAGTTGCCGCACTGGTGTGGCCATCCTACAATGCTGCGCCGAAAGTCAAATGAAATCAAGTGAGAGGCCTAATTTCACTTGTGTGTGTTGTCGACGCACTTATTATAAGAATCAGACTAAGTTGAAGACTGTCTGAAGCTTATTTGCACCTGCTGCAGCTTCACTATTGCCCTGGTGTGGCCAAAGATCGCCCATGACATAGGCGGCCGGCTCCCGAGGTCCGGCGGAACTTTTTTCCTTTTCCTTTCTGCTTCTTGTCCCACAATCCGTTTCACCTGAAGACACGACCAGGTCCCTGAATGTGTGCAGGGGGACGCTATTGATTGAATGAAAATGGCGGCTTGACACAAAGCTGACTCAAGCGTTGCTGTTGATGCTATACAGACAAAAATTGGTTTTCAGTTTGTACATTCTTCGGGATTTTTTTTTCCATCCAAGGCTGATTGAGAGTTTGTAGAAAAATGGCTTCAGATTTTCCACATATTACTCTTCAACATTCTTCCTAAATGTAACAATGTGAGACTCACTAGGAGAACGGCTGTTTATCTTTCCTTTCAAAATGCTGCCAACAATATTTTCTGAATGGAAGACACCATCTTGTAGCATAAAGGGCCGAAAGGGGTTCTGGTCTGGCCGATGGTTGGTGGAGACATTTTGACTATATCTTGGACCTGCCCGGCCTCGCCCAAAATGGCGCCGGTATAAATGGGACTCGTAACTCCTTGTTGTGTACTGGTTGAACAACGTTGATATCACGAGATATGAATGCAGTTTTGATGCTCATGGCGGGCGGGGACGAGAATTGATTGAATATTTCGACATCCCTATTGATATTAAGTTCTGATGTGTTATTGATTACTGTACTATTGAAAGTTCGAATTAACGTCACCCATGGTACTTGCACGCAAATGTATATCTAGATAACTTTTTTGTGAGTGGCCCTGTTGTATTTTAATTACAAAATGTACGTCCACCGATTCCGCAACTGTTAGACACCTTAGTTCTTGCAACCTAATGGCTCGTTCGTTACGTTCCTCTATAACGTAAATGTCTCCTCATCATATACGATTTCAGTTTGCTCCGTGGCCGGCCCACGTGGTTATAGGCCCGTATTTGTATACTGACATTTTCACAATAAAGGTTTTTAAAACAAAACATGGTAGTAGTATTTACATTGGTAAAGTTTTTACTTTTAGTCACTGTTTTAGAATCAGTAAAAGGCAAGTGAAATAAAGCAGTCCAATTACATGACGGATAAAAGGTATAATATGTAGGAACGCAGTAAAGATAAATGGTCAAGGGCAGTTGTGTTTTCCACTCCTGCAACATAAAGTGATCGATAAGAATCTGATAATCAGGCGTATCGGCGAGTAAGACAGCAGGCCGAGTCTCTTTTACTCAACGGCTCCGTCATGGAACGAAGAAACGCCCTTTTTCTCGAAAAAGGAATATATTTTACTTGCAGGACAGTTGTAAATTTTCCGGGAAAGTACATTAGCCTGGAATATTATAACATATATGTTATAAAAAAAAAAGTTCGAAATCAATAAAAAGCGTATTTTTTAGGTCATATGACCAAGCTTTTCATTATTAAAATAACAAAAGTAAAATGAACCAATAAAAAGTTTTGTTAACAAGTCACATGACCTGTTATGCTTACGTTACGCGCTGCGCGCCGCGCCCCGGATCACTTCCGGGTGCGCTAACGCGGCGTGTCATATAACGCATTACGCGACAACGTAGGTCAAGAATATAGTCAAAATGTCTCCACCAACCAGCGTTCAGAACACAACCCCTTTCAGCAGTCCAAAAAGTTCTGTAAAATGACAACAGAGGGGACAGGCAACAAGAACCATCAGTCAAAGAGGGGAGGGCAAGTTCTTCTCTACCGGGTCATGTTGGGGCGCTACCGGAACTGATCGAATTGGTAGTCTACAGTGTTTCTGGATGTTTCAGACTAAAGCTGGCGTCAGCATGAGAGCACTACCATCTCGTAGCTCCGTCGTGGCCATTCCACGAGCAGACATGGCAGCAGCTCCCCACCAGAAGCCTGCGGGAGTCGGGGGCCCCCAAGACTTTTGTAGAATCTTCACGGCTGAGGGGACGCTTTCGAGAATGGGACCCAAGCCCTATCAGGGAAGCGTCCGAGTTCCAAGGTGTCCCAGGGCCATTTTAGTGGACCACGCCCAAATCTGAAGAGCCGGCCGCCATTTTGAGAGTCCTGTGGCAGTCGCCTATCGTTGCATCGCAAGAGCGGGAGCAACTCAACTACATGGTGAGCGAGACGCTGTAGTCGCAAGAGCGGGCGGTAAACAGCTGAATGGCGGAAGAGGCACAGTGTAGCAAAAGCGGGCGGAATGGCAACTAAAACGGTAAAGGGGCGCCCCACTACAGCGTGTCTTCAGGTCAAACGGATTGTGGGACAAGGTCCAGAATAGAAGAGTCATCAAAAGGCAAAAAGTTCCGCCGGACCCCGGGAGCCGGACGCCTATGTCGGGGGCGATCTCAGGCTAAACCGGTGCTATAAGACTTGGGGAGGGGGTCGGAGCCAAGCGTCTTCTCCGAGTCCGTGCCATCACACCGCCCCTCGGGGGCCTCCGTCAAGCGGTTTAGGGAGGTACCATATCACATTGTTTTCAAATGCAGTCAGGTCCACAAACGACACTCACTTACTTTGAGAATAGTGAAGCTGCAGTAGGTGGAAATAAGCTTCAGACAGTGTTACAAGCGCTGCTCAGAACTCTGAACTATGGCACCCAACATCCAGAACTTATGCAATTTGAGAATGGCAGTGACATTGAAGCAACTCAGGGACCAAAACCATTAACGTACTTTCACGTATGAAAATCTTACTTGGGGAGAGGGCAGGAGCGAAGCGCCCCCTCCCAGTCCGCGCCACCACACCGTATGTTGAAAATCTGAAGCCATCGTTCTACAAACTCAACCAACCTTGGATGGAAAAATCTAGAAAAATGTACAAACTGAAAACCAGTTTTGGTCTGCATAGCATCAGTAGCAACGCTTGCTATCAGAGTGCATGAGTTTCATGCTCGATCGATTGAGCTAGCCGGATCGGGCAATATAAAGTATAAAATAGTTATGTAAATAGTTATTTAATAAAATGTTTTACCCTGTTTCTTTGCTGGTGTGTTGTCTATATTTTTAATATTTGCATAGGGTTTGTCGTTATTTTGGGCGGGGTGGGTGACGGAGCCGAGCTGTCTTGCAGCCCTCATGGTGTGGAGCTCAGTTCATCTCACTATTTTTGTATTTCTCATGAAGGGTTGTTCCTAATATTTCTATTTTAGCGAGGTCAAAAAGAGATCCAATTAGTGGCCTACTGATTTTGCTCGATTAATTTTATGTTTTTTACAAGATTTTTCACTATCTGCAAAGACTAAACAGAGTATTGCGACTTTGTGCTTGTTTGTAAATAGAGAATGAACCAAAGAGAATCAATTGTAAAACAGTAAATGCTTGGATAACAATCAATCAAATGGAGAGACAAGCAGGCACGACGGATTACAACGGGGGTAAAGGCCTGCGTTAACTACTCTTCACTATCTGCAAAGAGAGAGTACTACTAAGAGAAAAGAGGGGAGGGGGGCAGCGTTCAAAGCACATCAGCGTGCATAAACACGAAAAAGCTTTTACCTATCACGTACTTGACATTTTACAGCTTTTGATATTTGCTATTAAAAAAACAATGAAATTCACTGAAAAAACCATAGGTTATAGGCCATATATAGTTAGGAATTTGCATTTACAAAACCTTGAAAATTCACTGAAAAAACCATTGGTTATAGACCATATATAGTTAGGGATTAGCCTTTTCAAAACCTTATTTTACTCACACAAAACCATTGAAATTTCATATATAGTTAGTTCCACTAACTATATATCGCGCACCCGCAATCCACTGCTGATGATGTCACATATTACATCATTCATGACATGGTTAGTGACATCACTGATGACATCTCAAATGACATCACTGATGACATCTCAAATGACATCACTGATGACATCTCAAATGACATCACTGATAAAATCACTGATAACATCTCATTTGACATGACTGATCACATCACTGATGATATCATTCATGTGATAATACCATGAACCTCTTCAGACTCTAATATAACCTTAGATACAATCAGTGTAAACAGACAGTCACAGACTGTCACTCATCCATGGAGTTACTCACACACCTAGTCAGTTATGCAAAAAATCAATCACACCTCCATTTTCTCAACTATACAGTTATACACACCTTACTTATTCAAACATATACTAACACATATTTACTTTATTCTCTTATACAATCCCTGATACATGTTCACAATGATCCATACAGCCACTCACACATTCACTGGTTCTTATGCACAGTTATTTATATATGTCAACTCTCACATGTACTGTGTTTTACATATGTACTTACTTTGACATGTAGCACTGAGATATCCATTCACTCACTAATACACTCATGCACAGTCAACCGCCCATACAGCTGTTTCCACATGCACTTTTGAACCCATACATATAGTGAATCAACTACTCACACATCTATGTACAGAGTCACACACCTCCCAGCCACCCATACACACACACTCAGTTTCCCATACAAATACTTGGACAACCAATGAATAACCCATACAGTTACTCATATAGCTACTGATCAACATATGCAGCAGTTTGTAGAACAACAGATATAATGATGCACAAATTAAAACAGTTTAGTCACTAACCCATGCACTCAGTGAGACACATTTAATCACTCACTCATACAGTCAGTCATGCACCTACTAAATCCTTCATCCAGACACGTATACATCCACTCATTCTTCAATATGTAAGACATATTTTAACTTTACAGAAACATACAGTCACTGGATGTTGTCATCAGTGATGTCATCAGTGATGTCATTTGAGATGTCATCAGTGATGTCATTAGTGATGTCACTAACCATGTCATGAATGATGTAATATGTGACATCATCAGCAGTGGATTGCGGGTGCGCGATATATAGTTAGTGGAACTAACTATATATGAAATTTCAATGGTTTTGTGTGAGTAAAATAAGGTTTTGAAAAGGCTAATCCCTAACTATATATGGTCTATAACCAATGTTTTTTTCAGTGAATATATATATATATATATATATATATATATATATATATATATATATATATATATATATATATATATAACTGAAAAAAACAAAGGTTATAGGGACAATAAAGTTAGGGAATAGAATTAAAAAGTTTACAACTTCACTGAAAAACCAAAGGTTAGAGAGACGTTAAAGTTAGGTTCACATTTTACTCATACAATACTAGAAAAAAATCAGCAGTTATAGTTAGCTGCGATAACTATAACTTACGTCCTGCAATGCACTGCTTATGACCTCACATATTACATCATACATGACATGGTCACTGACATCACTGATGATATCACTGATGACATCTGAAACGGCATCACTGATAACATTTCTAATGACATCATCCAGTGATTCTGAGTGCTTTCTAAAAGTTACTGAGCATTAAACATCCATACTAAGGTAAGTGACTATGGAAGTGCCTGTATGGGTGAATGAGTGTCATTTGTACCTTTGTTTCCAACGGTTTAATACTATTTTTAATGTATATAGATTCATGTTTTTATCTTTGTATACTTTGATGGTGTTTTGTACAAATGACGGAATAAAGTTTTTATGATGATCAGTGGGTATGTAAGTGGTGTACAGAAGAGTGAGTGGGTATGTGAGAGACTGTATACATGAGTAAGTGGTTGTATGAGATTTTTCATGGGTGAGCAAGTGGGTGTGTCAGTGGCTGTGCATGAGAGGGTGCATGAGTAGTTGAATGGGTGATGAGCAGAAACGTAAGTGTCTGTATGGGTCAGTAACAGGGTACATGAGGGACTGTATGGGTGCATGAATGGGTATCTAAGTGGCTTTATAGGCGAGTGAGTGGGTGTGTGAGTGGATGCATGGGTGAGCAAATGAATGTGTGAGAGACTGTGTGGGTGAGTAAATGAGTTTAAGAGAGGTTATATGGGAGAGTATGTGCTTGTCTCAGTGACTGTATAGGTGAGTGAGTACATGTGTTAGTATATCTATGAGTGAGTGGAGGTGTGAGTAACTGTATGGGTGAGTGAGTGTGTATGTGAGTGATGATATGGGTGAGTGAGCATGTATGTGAGTATCGATATGGGTGACTGATTCAGTATGAGAATGGCGGTATAGGTGTATGAGTGGGTGTGTAAGTGTCTGCATAAGTTAGTGAGTAGGCCTTGTGTGGTTCATTCCCTGTGCTTTTAAACTATTTTAATTTGCTTTTTACACCACTCGCTGTTTGTTAAATTGGTATTTATACTTTGTCTTTTAGCTGTTCACAATGCCCTCTTACCTGCTAATCTGTTCATCTGGGCAGTTTATTCGGAGGTCATCTGTTCCTCCACTGTTTTACCCTTCACTCGCTTAGCATTAGTGGGTCTTGGGTGCTCCGCTATTGAATTGTTTGATCTGAATTTGAATTTGTCACTTGCTTTCAGGGGAGCGTGGGAGCCCTCTCTGCACCAAAGTTACACTTCCTCGGTTGGGACGACTAGAGACATAATTTTGTGTTCGTGCATGCTCTAGTCTTCAAGGGGGAGTAAGCAGATACAAATGCACGCTGCGCAGACGCACCGCTGGCGCGCCAAAGGTGTGCCTAAGGCAAGCCCGTCTGTGCCAGTCAGCATACCGGAAGTGTCCAGTGCCAGCCATGCTTGCCAGCTGCACTCCAAATAGTGTTTGTTAGTAAACTATAACAGGGATGAGCTTCTATACCTAGACCCCTTGAAATGTGTAGGAATACAGCAACTGCAGCTTCAACCTTGCTCCAGGGACTTTATCTTCACATTCACGAATAGTTTGCCTGTAGTTAGGTGCAACAAGTATATGCTCAAGGCGGCTCTGATAAAAGCCCTCTCTGTGGCTAAATATACTCAGGACATTTTTTTAAATTCTTTTTTATTAAACATAGATCGTAGTACCAAGTCACAATAATCAATGATCAATAAGCAGATTGGAATATAACATCGTGGTGATCGGAAAAGATAGCACAGCAGTGCACAAGTGGACTGGACAATTGCATGGTTACTCCTCGGACCCCCCTCCCTCATCCCTGTACTTTCGCCATGGCCCCCAAATCTTTTTCCATTTCTTCGTACAACCCCTGCTCTTGTATATGGTTTCCTAGACTCGTTGGCACAAATCTAGGTTCCTCCTCCACTGTTCCCATGACTGGGGCATCTGTGAGCCCCATCCCCTGGCGATGTTTCTTTTTGCTATCCCCACCGCTAGTGCCAACCAGAGTTCTATGTGTCTTGACCAATCTGTACATCCCTTAATCATCAATAACAACCATCTCGGCTCCAGCTGAACAGATTTGCCCACAACCACAGACATCGTATCTGCCTTTTGGTCCAGAAAGGGACCTTAGCGGGGCACTCCCATTGTATGTGATAGAAGGTACCTTCCACCTGACAACCCCTCACGCAAAAGGCTGATGGACTCCTGCCCCATTTGTATAGGTGTGTGCGAGGGTAGTATACACGGTGGAGTATTTTCCATTGGACCAATCTGAACCTAGGACGGATTGCTATCTCACGCGGGCTCTGTATGGCGTCTTGCCAATCATCGTCTTCAAGGGTACCTATGTCACGGGTCTATGTCTCTCTGAGTTTCACCAATGGGTCAGGTGTATTATTTATGAGTTTCCGGTAGATGGTGGACGTTGGCTTCTCTAGTATGAGATCTAACAATAGCCTATCCTCCAGGGGAGAATACTCCAGAATAGAAGAGTCTTTACCCGTGTGGGAACAAATGGCGTGTCTAAGGCGTAGAAAGTGATAGTATTGTGAATTATGACGGTCATACTCCTTCTTGAGGCAGGCAAAGGAGCGGGGGGCAGAACCCTTCCAAACGTCACCCAAAAAATCTTTACCAATCAATTCTCAACCCTCAAAACCAGTCAGTTGTGACACCTCTCGCAGGTCATCTCCAAGCCACAGTGGGGTTCTGCCGGTCAATCTGTCCATCCACCCCAGGAACCTGTTTGCCTCCCTCCAGCATTGAACACCTTAGTGTGCGCTGGCCACTCTTTCCCAACTCTCCTGGCACAGATCAAATGTTCACTATTTCCCTGTGGCATTACCAATCTGCCCACTCTATAGGCTGGTTCGGAGCCATCCACATACACCCAATCATTGACTACTTTAAGCTGAGAGGCCCAGTAGTATAATCGCACATCGGGGAGTGCCAGGCCCCCGTCATACACCCCCCTTGGTGAGTTTGTTGAGTGCTATTCTGGGAGTATCACCATTCCAGAGCAGTGTCCGCACTGCTTGCGAAATACACTTGAATACTCCCTGGGGGACAGGGTACGGTATATTTTGTAGGAAATATAGCAGCCTCGGCAGGGCGAGCATCTTAAATAGTGCTATGCGGCTCCATAAGGGAAAGCGGGAGGGATCTCCAATGACTGACGTCGGCCCAAGCGAGCCAACTGGGTTTCAAGGTTCCTGTTAAAAAATTGCCCCACATCCCTAGTTATGTATACTCCAAGTATTTGAAGCCATCCATAACAACGGTGGCTGGGCATCTAGCAGGGACCCGTGGGGGGTGACCCAACAGAGGAAAGATCACCGACTTCTCCCAATTAATGGTGTATCCGGAATAGCTACCGGACAGTTCAAAAAGATGTAGTGCCTGCGCTATCGAGTGGTATGGCCAGAACCTTGGCCTCCATGCTGATAAGCGAGATGGGGCGGTACGAGGAGCATTGATTCGGTTGTTTACCCGCTTTGTGAATAACCACTATCGCAGCTTCCCGTTGAACGGGGGGAGCATACCCATCTCTCGAGCTTCCGAGAACATCTGAGTAAGGTGTTTGATGATGACATTCACCTGCCTCTTGTAGATTTCTATCGGGAGACCATTGGGTCCATATGCTTTCCCAGGCTGTAGTGAATTAAGGGCCTTACCAATTTTCTCTCCTGTGGGGTCCGCGTTGAGGCGGTGGCTCGGTTCAAAGGACAGATGTGGCAGCTGAAAATCCTGCAGGAATTCAGCACAGTCGGTCTCGGTTCTACCGCCCACTGGTAAGTAAACTCTTTCTAAATGAGACGTGAACACCTCCGCTATGGCCATACTGTTGGATACTGGGGACCCTGATTCGTCAATCACCTCCCCAACCCATGAGCGCCCCCTATCTCGCCGCTCTAGCCAGGCCAGCAACTTGAGGGATTTATCACCCCCATTATATAGTCGGCGCTGTGTGGCCAGCGCATAAGCCCTTGCCTCCTCTTCATCTAGTGAACAAAGCTCCTGTTGTTTGAGTGTCAGTTTGCGGCGGAGATCAACCGAAGAGGCTGTATCGGCCTCCCATTCTAGCTGCTCAATGTCTTGTTCAATTTGACTGATCTGCAGGTGTTCCTCCTTCTTTTGAACGCCAATAAGTGCCTGTGCCAGCCCTCTCAACACCGTTTTGTAGGCTTCCCACAGTGGTACCCCGGAGGCTACTGGGCCCCGATTTTCTTCAAAGTAAAGCTGCGAGCCCTCACGGAGTTTGTCCCCAATAGACTGATCACAGAGGCGCCACGGGTCAATCCTCTGGAAGGAGGCCTTATTAATGAATGGGCCCTGAAGTGTAACCCCAACCAGCACGTGGTCTGAGATCCCACGGGCCAAGATGCGGGGATCGGTAAAGGCTCCCATCTGGACGGAGCAAGCAAAAAAATAGTCGAGTCTGGAAGATGTTGCATGTCGAGCTGAATAAAAAGTGTTGTCTACTGGATTGGTGGTGTGTGGGCCACAGGTCGATGAGGCCCATCGCTGTGCCAAAGCCCTCTATGCCCCATTCCCCCCAGACCCATCCCCGGACCTGTCTATCACAGCATTCATTGCCGCATTCATGTCACCCCCAAACAGAAGGAGCCCCTGGGGAAGATCTGCCAGGAATGAGCCCAGCTGTGGAAGCATTGATTAGTGTAGGCCCGGTGGGATATAACAAGAGCAGAAGACTACTGTGCAGCCCTCCCACTTCACCGCAGCTGCGACAAGGCAGCCCGCATAGTCACACCACATGCCCAGCAGGACCGCCGGTAGGGCGTTGCGGAACAGGATGCCCACCCCCCGGAGCCTGAGGTGAACACTGAGTGGGCAACCAATTTATAGCCACAGCGATCGAGGGTCTTACATCTGTTTCCACACAGGTGCGTCTCTTGAATGAAGACCACATCTGGGGAATGTCATTTAAGGTATTGTAAGATTAGGGTCCTCTTGATTTTCTTATTCAGCCCGTTCACTTTCCACATCCATATGGTACTCTTAGTTTGAGCACCCATTACAGACAAAGAGGGTTGAGGGCATCAGATAGGTGATTGGGCCCTTCGTGTCATCGAACAGAGCACCACAGGCTAAAGGACTGTATTGCACTCGAGCTTAACGTACAAACCCCTGAAACAACCCCCCCCACGACACACCCCACCCTGCCTCCCTGGTAAATGGGTCCCCAACCTTCCACCTTTTAAACAAGCAGAGTGCCTGTCGCCCTATTGCATCCTCACACAGCATGTATTAGGAAACATGAACTTGCAGTCAGCCAGAAGAATTATACAAAACTAGCGAATGTCCCGCCCCCATGAAACCTTTTTTAAGGTTTAAGGTGTAACAGTACGATGGCCAGCCCTCAACTATAGCCGCCCCTTGTTAAAGTCGTGCTCCTCCCATGGCCTTTAGCTTATAGGGCAATATCAGAGGAGTCCAACAGTTCTCACCTTGAAACGCTCTGCATACTTAAACCACCCCCCTCCCAACTGTACCTCAAAGTTCTTTAGGATACCAGGACGAAGAAATACTGTTCAGTCCCAGTGGATTCACAACGCCAAGTCACTTCATGACTCTCCTTTCGGTGCCCTGACTGCCAGCTAGGGGTCTCTCAGCATTGTCAGTGTCCTGCTCGTTGGGTCGCTGATTTGATCTCTGAGGGTCCCCCTTCTTTCCTACTGTCTGCCAACCCTCCAACCAATCGCTGGCCTCCTCCGGCAATTCAAAGAAATAGGCCTTAGGTCCATCCATGATTTTGAGGTGAGCTGGGAAGAGCATCATGTATTTCACCCCTTGTTCCCTGAGGGCTCTCTTCACTCCCTCGAAGGATGGGTGTTGGAGCTGGACATGCAGGGTGAAGTCTGGGAAGAACTGGATTGTGGCATTCTCAAGGCCAAGGTCTCCTGTCGACCGCACCGCCTGCAGGATGGCGTCTCGCCACAAAAATTTAGAATACGGGCAATGATGGTGCGTGTAGGGGGCCCCCTGGCCTAGACCTACTTCCCAGCACCCGGTGAGCACGCTCAACTGAAAAGAAGTTGGAAAAGCGTTTGGGTTTTAGGAGGTTCAATATCAGATCTTCAACGAACCAGTCCACGGCCGGCCCTTCTAGACCTTCAGGAACCCCCGTTGTTGTTGAGCCTGGCCCGCCCTTCCTGATCCTCGAGCCTGGCAAAGATGTCAGCTTGATTTTTGGTGAGGGCCGCCACTTTTTCTTCAAGTTTTTGGGTTTTTGATTGTAGGCCCCTGATGCCCGATTCCGCCGCTGCCACTTTGTCGGACATTTTCCTGAAGTCCGCTCACGGGAGGTCGACCACCTCTGTCAAAGAATCTAGTTTGGGTTCTAATGTTCCCCTGAGATTGTGAATCGTTGCCATTATGTCCCTCAGGGATGGGCCGGGGCCAGTGGCTTCAGGATCCTCCTGTTGGCTCCCACCTGGAGCCCCCTCGCCCTTGCTCATGGTCACCGTGTATCTGTCTATCTGGTTAGTCTGTTCCTGGCCCTGTGGTCTGTTGCGGCCCATGTCCCAGCCCAGGGTATTGTGCCCCCTCCCCCGCCCCCCCCCCCCCCCGGCAAGATTCGGTCAGAATGCAATGATGGGAGTGACCCTTCTGTCGAGCAGATCGAGCTTAGCAATGAGGAGAGAAATCGGGTCCCCCACCACACCTCCGGTCTGGTTGCAGCCCCAGGACAGCGTATGTACAGCAGGCAGTTTCCTCAGGGCTAGTCCCCGTTCCTCCAGATACTTACTCTAACGACTTTCAGCACTGCCCACTGCTTACCACACTGAGAACACCGGGTTCTTCCTCCTCGGATCACAGCCAGCTCCCTCAGTTAATTCCAGGCCTCCTCATAGGCTCAGGCCATGCTGGTTCTCGCTCCGTAGGAGGGGCAGTACTACGATCACCTGGATCAATTCACGCACTCATGGCACGGGCACGACTCACCCCCACCAACCAGGAGAGTCAAAGTTGAGGTCAAATGATGTGTGATGTCACTTCTGCTATCCCTGGTATTAGGGTGAATTGATGCCCATGATTCTGTTTCATGATATTCTTCACCTCACAATATTTTTATATGATCTTTGTGTCAATGGATATTTCGGAATTTATATTATGATGGAACGTCGTGATGTGTTAATTTTTTCTCAGTCTTTAAAATGCTAAAAATTGATTCAGCATGTGTTCATGATCCACGTGGCCACCCCTTTGCTACTCTATAGAAAATAAATAATGTTTCATTTTTATTAAATGCATGATTTTTTCCTTTGTCACTTAAGAACTATGTGGAGAACGCTGATTCCTCTCGATTCAACATTCAATAATGCATGAGAAAATATAGCCCCAGACAGTACAGGTAGCATAGGGTATGAAGTACCAGGACAGGCAGTATCAAGGTCTGTATTGTGAATATATGCAGGGCCTTGGTGGGTAGTGTTAGATTTGACAGGGCGAACGTGCAGCATCAGATGTGGCAGTGTCATTGGGCATTTTCAGAATGTGCACTTTCAAAGTGCATGCTGTTAGCATTTGCTGTGGCAGGGTCTGCGATCTCAGTGTATTCATTACCACAGCGATCAGTGACAATGGGTATTGTATGTGGTCAATGAGAGTGTTTGTGGTAGTAGATATTTAGCGTGCCATGTCCAATTGGTGAGGGGTAATAGTGGGCAGTGTTGGGAATTCATGAAGGTTTCAAGGCCTATAGTGTGATGGTCAGAAGAGTCAGAGTCTGCAGTGTATGTGTGGGCAGGGTCAAATTTGGTAATGTCAGTGGGCAATGTGACTGTGAAGTAGCAAGATGTTGAGTTTCAGGGTTTGCAATGACTGAGTTTGTAGATTTAATGCACAATGTCAGAGGCTGCAATGTCATAGCAGTCTTTGGCAGGTTGTGCTGTGTCCTTTAGTGTTGCATGCACCTTTTGCTTGGTTGATTGTGTCTACGCCTACACAACTAATGGCTTGCAGGTTCTGCAGGACAGGACACAATCAACCAAGTGTAAGGTGCCTTCAACATGAATATTAAGATTTAAATGGGTGCAACTTACACATTTAGCATGCCACAATTTGAATGAACACAGAAGAAATCACAGAATTATCAAATAAGGAGATGAAGTATGTGGTTATCACGCGGGCCGGGGAGGCATGAACTGTACTGGTGAGGGTCCTGCGACAAACCACTACCGGGGGAGGAACTGAGAGTGGGCAGAAGCTGAGCCTGGGAAAATGCTGGGTGCTGATTGGTCAGCTTGAGTTGAAACAACCAATCGGCAGGGTCCCCTGAGTGTGCCACAAGGATATAAGGGCGTGGGGGACCCCCAAGTGTATATGTGCCTTCACCGTTGGAGGACCCCTTGCCATCGCCATTGGAGGATCCATTTCTGTCACAGTGAAGAGGGTCTCCGTGTCGCATCGATAAGTGGCTGTTGAAGCATGGACAGAAGCGTGAGGAGACCTTGCTGCCCGATGTTTGATCAGTTGACCTTGTGACCCTGTGGTTGGTAAGCTGGGCTGTGCCGTGGCGAGGAGGGTGCAGCCCTCACAGAGGGGATACTATTGTGGGGCAGTGGCATGCTGCAAGAGCGCTGTCTAAGATGGGAGCATATTTGGGCAGCAGTGTAAGCTGAGAGCACGCTGCCTGTGAAGTGCAGACTTTGTTAAACAGCACGGGAAGCGACATGAGCGGAGCGCCCGCCCTGCCTGTGTTGTGTGGGAAGAAGGGCAGCGGCATGGCAAGAGCACGCTGCATGCGAAGCAAGGACTGCAGCAAAAGCCTTGAGCAGTGCAATGACGCAGGGCACGTTGCCTGTGTGGAACTGAGGAAGGGCAGCGCCATGAGTGAAACACCCTGCCCATGTTGCATTGGGAGAAGGGCAGCGGTATTGTAAGAGCCCTGTGCCTGGGAGGCGAGGACTGTGGCAAAAGGCTTGGGCAGCAGCGTAAGGCAGAGGGCACTGCCTCTGTGTATCTGAGGAAGGGCAGCGGGGTGGCAGGAACATGCTTCTCATGAAGGAGACGTGTCCAGGTGAGGGCCCCCACTGAGGTCCAACCTACCAGGAGGAGATTTGGAGCGTTCTGCTGCCTCCAACTCCTAACCAGAAACTGATTTGGCCACGCCCCCACCCAAAGAAGGTTAGCCCTCTTAAAGGGACAGCAACCCATTATATTGACCTGCCCTACAGTGACTGGGGCCAAAGAACAAGCTACAGTTGAGCCTAGCTGCAAGAAATTACTGAAGTGAAGCCCGTTGGGAGGTTTGGAAAGGCCCAGTACCGGAAATAGGGGATGTCTAGAGTAAGGAGTTGTTGCAAAACAACTTCATACTGCAAGGAACATGCCGGGAACCCAAAGTGCTGGCAGCCGACCTGGGGGCTGCGCGAGGGAACAACGCAAGCCCACCAGGTACAGGAGCGAAGATGAGGACAACAACGGAGGAGCGCAGCCGGCGAAACAGTGGTAACCTGGAGAGCTACGAGGGGCTGGAGCTGGGCGACGACTTGCAGGAGCTACTGGGGAGAGCAAGGATCTTGGTGGCAAATCGGGGTAAAGCCTGGGTCAGCAAGCAGTTGATGAAGGTGCTTCTCCTGGACAAGGCTGGGGACCATTCAGGATCTGGCAGCAAAAAGGCTCCAACGGCAAGGCCCTCGCAATCGGGGCTTGCAGCCAGAATGGCGGCCACTGTGGTAAGACCTAAGAAGAAACAACAAGTGCGGCCTAAGGTGCAGAGGAGCCCTGCAACGCAACAGCCCTCCCCGTAAATGGCATCCCACAGGGGGGGAGAGATTGGCCATGAAGTTATGATGGTGCCTGTAGCCAACATGGCAGCAGCTAACACGCCCACAGCCAGGAGATAATGGTGAGCCACATAAGCACAGCGTGGCTTGGGCAGGGGGTCAACCTAGTGATGGCAGTGTGCCAAATAACACCGGGGTTACCTCTGGGGGGATTGCTAACCACGGCATGCAAGTAAGGGTACTGAATGTGGCAGTGCAAGGGGCCTTGGGACACCAAGCCAATGCAGGACAGGGGGCCACGGGACCGCCATGGCTACACAGTACAGAAAAAATGGCATGGTGGACCAGGGTCATGGGGTCAGAGCTTACCCCCTTCACCTGTGCACTATGGTGGCAGTGGCTGGGCTAGGTACAGCATGGGTCCATGGCTAGGATAGGGCAGCGGGGCACCAAGCGAAACGGTGCAATCAGCAGGCAGCCCATAGCTGCCAGCACAGGAAGGAAGGAAGGGAGGGGCAACAAGGTACCTCAAAAGCATCAGGGGAGGTCACCAAGCATACTGGTGACACAGCGGGTAAAGATCCAGAGGCACAGTTGCCCACCAATCCCAACAAAGCCTGGGTTGGGGAGGAGCAGCAGCAGGAGGTGATGGTAAGTCTGCCAATGAGTAGGTAAGGCATTCACCTGATACCCAGGCAGAGCAAGAGAGGATTTGGCGCAAGGAGTACGTAGACATTTTCTCACTGTTGGAAGTAAGCCAGGCAGGGTTAGACTTAACAGTACAGCATAGGAAAGATGAGGATAAGAGGGAGAGGCAGAAACATAAAGTGGAGCGTTACATCGAGATTTGGATCTGGGCCTTCAGAACCTTAGCTAGCGTGCCCGCAGAGCGCAGTGGCCCTGTTCTTGCATGAGCAGAAAGTGGATGAGGCGCAGTTGACATTTCAAGGGGACGCCTGACACTTGTACGATGAAGGCCATGCATTGACTAGGACCACCAGGATGTAGAAAGGTATACAACTCATATGATGGCGGCAAGAGAGCTAATCAGTATCAAGGAGTCACCTATACAGGTGACAGGAAAGAAAAGTAGGCTGGATGGCATTCCCCATAATTGCAAACCAAGGGTGTATGCAGAAGGTAAAGCAGGGAAAAGACGCAACACAGCATTCTGGAGGTACCACAGAGGCGACTGCAAGTGGGAACAGTCTTGTAAGTTTAGACGCCTCAAGCAACTGAATGGGGGACATCCAGTCATTGAATGCAAGAGGCCCAAGGGAAAATGAAACACCAAAAATACCATCAACAAAAAATAGGAGCCTGGGAGCGGGGGACACGGGTAGCTGAGGATTGGTTCCCCACTCAATTGCCCACACATGTAAAAACTGCAACATTGCTGAAGTTGTTGAGCAGTTACTCTAAGGATAAAGAGAAAAAGTTGCTAGCAGAAGGTTTCTTGATAGGGTTTAAAATACCATACCTCGACCCCCTAAGCCCTGTCTTAGCCGAAACTTTAAGTCAGTCAAGGACAACCTATCCCTGGCAAAGGAATAAATAGATAAGGAGGTTTGCCTGGTGCGGGGGCAACAGCCCCTTTGCAGATCCCCATGCAGCAATTTTGTGGTGTCACCCCTGGGGTTGGTACCCAAGAAGGTGCATGGTCAGTTTTAACTCATTCACCACCTGTCACACCCAGCCGGGGAGTCGGTCAGCGACTGTCTTGATCAGGACAGCTGTTCGGTATCCTATGCCACCATAGATGATGCCATAGACCAGATCAGAGCAAGCAGAAAAGGGTCCATGCTGGCTAAGGCTAACATCAAATAAGCATTCCACGTGCTACCTGTGCACCCAGAAAGCTATCCCTTGCTAAGTTTCAAACTGGGGTAAGAGTACTTCCACGATAGGTGCCTGCCAATAGGGTATGCAATCTCCTGTGCATACGTCGAGGCCTTTAGCAGCTTTCTGGAATGGACTCTGAGGAAATGTCACCCAGCAGGTGGACGGATTAATATCCGAGATGACTTTCTGTTCATTAGCAAAGTGGGCTCTACTGTGTGTACAGGTCTGATGGGACAGCTTGTAGCTTTGGCCGAAAAGCTGGGGGTCACCCTGACTCAGGAAAAGATGGAAGGCCCTTTCACACATCTGTCCTCCCAGGCCATTGAATTAGACACCATGCGGGGCCAGGGCAGACTGCCACCAGCGAAAGTGGAGGACCTGAAACACATGATAAAGGTGGTGCTGGGTAAGAAGAAAGCTACACTGGAGGAAATTCATCAGCTAGTGGGCAAGCTTAACTTCACTGACTGAGTGATACCTGCAGGGAGGCCATTCACCAGGCAACTAGCATGGTTGACAAGAGGGCTGATAAAGAGTCAGCACAGGATCAGACTGACACAAGGGGTAAAGGAGGATCTGTGGCAATAGGAAACATTCCTAGCTGACTTTAGTGGGACCCTGATCTGGCTGGAACCCTGGGTGACAGAAGAACAGCTGGTACTGTTTGTTGATACATCTGGGAGCACCAGTTTAAGGGCCATCTCGGCTCGACATGGGCGGCGGCCTGCTGACTGGCATGTTGGCATGAGCAAGGGATCACCAAGGAGTTGGCAGTGCTAGAACTCTTCCCAATCATAGTCGCCTTCTTTATATGGGGAGAACGGCTCGCCAACAAGCAGATTACATTATAGGTGGACAATCACGCGGTGGTCTAAGCTTTGAATTTGGGGACGGCATTTTGCCCAATAGTGGTCAGCTTGCTGAGGCATTTGGTAGGCTGCCAGCTCAGGGCTAATATCGCAGTAATGACCAAGCATATTCCTGGCATTGGGAACGAGTTGGCTGACTCATTTAAGGTGATAACCGGGGTCCAGGAAATTGGTCAAGTGTCCAGTAAGGAAGTGGAGGAATTTATACAGTGTTTTTTTTCCAAAAACAGAAGTACATCTTGGGCACAAAACCACATTAGTGCAGTTTCTTACTACACAAAATTAGAGTGTATCAGCGACAGCACCTTTTACTGTATGGCAGCCATGAAGGGATGTGGGCGTCTTCAACCAAGACTCCAGTACAGGTGGTGTCCCATATGTTTCAGCACCTTGTAAAAGGTGTTCATAGAACTTCAAAGCATCTGCACACTTAGGCATGAGCAGCTGCTCTTTTAACTGGCATTCTCCCTAGCATTCTTCGGGGCTTATAGGGTCAGTGAACTGGTGACCCCAGCCAGATTCAACCCTGGGTTGACCTGCTTGAGAAGAAGTGACCTGCACATGGAGGATAGCGCCATGACCATATATTTGCATAGATCAAAGACAGACCAAGAGGGCAGAGGTAACTGCACACGTTTGCATTGCCTCACGGACAGCAAATGCGGCCCAATTTGCTGCATGCATGATTACTTGAAGAACCCAGCACAGGTCAGGCAGGCACTTTTCTGCCATGAGGAAGACTCATACTTTAACAGCTTTCATTTAACACAGTCCTTAGAATGACCATTAGGGCATCAGGGATCCCACTGACAAAATGTGCAATTTTTTTTTGCATGAGCGCCGCCATGACAGCTGCGGTCAGCGGCATGGAGGCAGAGCGCATCAAACAGATTGGCTGGCGGGTATTGCGTGCCTTTGGGGGCTACAGCCGACCTAATTTAAACATAGGGCCAGATGTACAATGGATAATTGCATGTGCAAATGGGTCTTGTACCTGTTTGTGCATGCAAAAACCCTGTAGGCCATGTACTAACCCTATTTTACGAGTCGCAAATAATTTGCGGCTCGCAAAATAGTGTTTAGCGACTCGCTATTGGGAAGGAGCGTTTCCTTCCAAATAGCGACCCCAACAGCTATGTAACAATGTTTTTTTACCCCAATTGCGGTCGCAAAACACTCGCAGTTTACCACCATTCTCAGAAGGGTGTTAAAGCACTTGCAAACGGGAAGTGGTCCCCAGGGGACTCCTTAAGCTTTGGGAATGCATGAGTAACTTTTTTTAAGGGCAGGCAATGGTCAGGCAGTGGTCCAAGGGACCACTGCCTGCCCTTAAGAAATGAAACTTAAAAGTTAATTTTTTTTTAATGCATCTTGTTTTCCTTTAAGGAAAACGGGCTGCATTTCAAAACAAAAAACTGCTTTATTTAAAAGCAGTCCCAGACATGAGGTCTGCTGACCCCAGCAGGCCACCATTCCTGGGAGTGCTAGCCATTCTCAATGGGGTGGCAAATGGTGGGTGCCTCATTAATATTCATGAGGCATGCAATTTGCGACCCCATTGGGAATAACAAACAGTGTCTCAGACACTGTTGTACATTGAAAATTGCGACTCGCAATTTGACGCAATTTGCGAGTCACAATTTCCAATGGTAGTACATCTGGCCCTAAGTCTTCTTATCACAACAGAATATGGGTGCTGGGGGACAAGCAAATAAATGTCACGGAGTAACATGAAGGTCGCATGAATGGGCAAGCCAGTAATGCGATGGGAACACCTGCTGCCTACAGTTCAAGATGCAATCGTGCACAGAGGGAAACCTGGCGCATTGGTGGTGCTTCTGGGAGGGAATGACTTGGCTGACCTGGGGTGTGGGTTATTTTCTTGGGGCCATGATAGAGGGTCTGACAGCGGTTGCCAGAATCATCAGACCAGCCGAACTAGTATGGTCAGATATTATATAACGAGTCGTTTGGAGAGGGGCTTTGGATAACGCAGCAATAGAAAGGTCAAGGAAGAAATTGAACATCACCATGTCCAAAGTGTGTAGAGCTAACGGGTTGGGTTTCATGAGGCATGACCTCATTAACCCTAATATCCAAAGATACCAAGTACCAGATGGGCTGCACTTGTCGGAAGTGGGTATAGGCTTGTTCCTCCTCAACTTTGGGGGGCTCTCGAGCTACTAGGCTTCAGCTAGGGAGCACCAGGAGGAGAGCAGTTGGAGGAATAGCCTGAGGTTGTTAAACCACATGCAGCATAGTGGTGAAGTAATATAAAACCGATATTATATAATGTTGACCTAATATATCCAATATATTAACACGCTACTTTAGGGGGACTCCTTGTAAATACACTTGAATCATGTATACATTAAGAATCGGGCCTTGACTGAACAAACACCATCTTGGTTTCGTTTCTCTGTCTCTACCTTGCTAGTTAGGAAAACACGTGACCTGCTACTGCTAAAAAGTCTAAGGGGTTGGTCTGTGCTATGAATGGACTCTTGGTTCTAAACTAAGAAATCCAAGGTCACATCTGTCTTTCTTGTAGGATGAGCACATTCTTGCAGGCGCTGTGCCTGTACTCCTGTGCTCTTGAACGAAAGGGAGGCACCTTCACTGACCTACCCCCAGAATAGTTTGAGCTGAGTTTCGAAGCAATCAATAGTGCCTTATATGGGTTTTCCTGTTGGTTTCACAAGAAGTGGTATTTTTCCATGTACAGGGTTTTCATGAGGTATGCTGAAAGTATATATGCACTGTTTTTAATGCAATCCAGCAGTCTCCTCTGCGCACCTTTGAGGGTGAGGACGAGAGAGAGAGGCTCCCCTATATAGGGCGCTTTTGCAAAATAAACGATTGAACGTTCTCCATTGCCGACTGACTTATTATTGGTAAATAAGGTATATGGGCTATTGGTAAGTATAGCTCTATGGTATGCATTTTCAATACTTCAGTGGGTGACTGCACGAAGGGACAGAAGAATGAGCGCGCTCAAGCGTGTGCCCTTGGGATCGCTTAAGTCAGGGGCACAGGGAGCAAGCTATGTGTCAGCATGAGGTCATCAGAGGGCGGACACAGCACTTGCAGTCCAGGTCAAGCACGACTGCCGCCCACAACACTTGGCAGCAAGATGTAGCCTAGAGGCAGCAGGTGAGGTGCTAGACCCATGCTGAGAAGGGGCATTCGTTCAGGCCACTGTCACAAGGTGGTGTTATGGACTGATAACTGGACTTGAGCCAGAGACAATTTGTGCAATGATGATGTTATGCTTGTTTAAACTTGAACAGTGTGTTTCCTAATTCAATATGTGAATAAAGAGAAGCTGCAGCAGCTTTGCACTATCTGAGGATGGTTTAATCTGTTACTGCAAAGGGAGGTGGGGTGCATGTATCGGCCGGGGAGCTCGACGGTACCAGCCCATCTGCGAGGGGTTACATTGGGGTGATATATATTGGAACTACCAACACAAATATTAACTGTGTGCTGTTGTGCCATGTCAAGGTATTAGTACAGAGCAGTGTCACAGTGGGTTTAGCCATTACTGAACAGTATCGATGTGCTGTAGCATATTGTGCAGTGCCAGAGTGTGCAGTCTCAGAGTGGAAGGTGTACAGAGTGGGTAGTGTCAAGGTCGGCAGTTAAAGGGTGTTCAGTGTCAGAGTGCACAAAAGCTGTAGGAAGCTCCACCCTTCAGCATTTTGATATGGATTGTGATCACAGGAGTGTCATCATTCGCTGCATTAGGCTCTGCAATGACAGGATATGCAGTGTTACAGTAAGCAGTGCAACAGTGTCCAGTGTGACATATCCCTATATGCAGTATCAGTACACAGTCGTCAGTCTGGCACTATAATAGTGAGTTTTATGTGAGTGATCACTAGTATCAGTGTGTACAATTTCTCAGGGGGTTTTCAAGAAGTGCAGTTTCAGAGTGTACAGAGGCTCTCTGTAGTGCGGGATCTGGAGTCAGAGAGTGCCGTCAGAGTGTGCAGTGCTTTGCTGGGGCCCTCCTGCAGAACATAACATAACATGTTTTTGTAAAGGACACTTTCACCCAAGGGTATCTTGGCGCTGAAAAACAGATGTTTATTGCTACCCAACTCAATGGTACTTCTTTTATCGACCTCAGAAGGATGAAAGGCTGAGTGAACCCGATGGGATTTGAACCTGTGACCATGAGGCCAAACACAGGCCCCAACCTACAGTGGCCGCATTAGTCCACTAAGCCACCAGACCTGGCTTAGTGGACCAGAAGTTGGTGAGGGGCCCACAACAGTTCCATTTGTCCCAGATAGTCATAACTAAGCCCTGGGCTTAAGGGGTGCCCCGCTGAAGGTGGGCGGAACGGGGTTGAAGTGTGTCCCCTTCCCTAAGCTCGTCATCGTATCTGTCTCTGAAGTGTCATGGGTGGTCAGTGTAAGGGTGTGCACTTTCAGCATGTGCAGAGTCAATGCCAGCAGTGTCTGAGTGGACAGTGCCACAGCGGTGAATGCCACAGTGAGCAGCTTCTGTCCTGACAGTTTTAGTGTGTCTGCAGTACCAGCATGTAGTATTGTGGTAGGCAGGGCCAGTGATCCTTCATCTGTAAAACCATTTTACTCACCAGTAATATAACCATATGTAGGTGTATTATTATACATGGGTATATCCTATTTAAGAGGTCGAGACTGGGCATTCAAGGGTGGTGTTTCTCTGGTACGATTGTAAACAGGCACAACTCAAGAGATTGTGTTTAACCTCAAATTCCTCTCCAATCCTTTCCAGTTCTGGAAAGGATCAGGGTTTTACTCCTGCCAGCGTGGGAGAGTAATTACCCTCAAAATTGGCTACAGTACAGGGGCTGGGCTTTTCCATGGGGAAGAATATTTTCGCAGATTTTGTTTTTTAACTGTGATGGCATGGGTCATTAAACAAAATGGACAACAATGCAGAAGGGAATACCTTCATACAGCCATAAAACTTAATTCACAAATGTTTTACTGAAGCGTTTCTGGAAACCTGCATCTCATGTAGCTTCTAGGGCTACTTCAAGAAAGTTTTATGAATATTCACAACTCGTCAATCTGGATCTAGCAAGAGTGTAACTCTGCAGGTGAAGATGTATAGGTTTCATCCTGAAATGTGCTGAACTGGGGTGGCTTGGTGAGCAAAATAACGATGGATTAAACCCAGATCTGTAACTGGGGGTGAAGGTTTTGCCATTGTGCAACATTCCGTCCATCATCTTGTGTGTTTTGCTGTTCATCCTGAAATGTGCCCAGACGGTGCAGTGTTAGAGTGGCCACAACCATGCTGTGGCGTAACATTGGGTAGTGTGAAAGTGGGCAGTATCAATGTATTACACTGTTAAAGTCAGATGTATCAGGGTTACAGTGTGCCGTGGGAGCTACTCCCATTTTCTGCATTGGGTGTGCAGTATTACAGTGTGCAGTGTTGTCATGTGTTCTGTGCATGGCCCATTGTAGTTTTCCCTATGTTAGCCTAAGTGTGCACGATATAGACCGCATTTGCTTTGCACACTTTACTATATGACCAAGCTTATTTTTGTGCCACATTGGACTTTCACACAGAACTTACAGTTGTTTTCGTGTTTTGTTCTTTCCTGTGATTTATTCTGAACACAGCAGACAAGGCCAAATAACAATGTCCCTTGTTATTTTTTTCTGGTCAGGCACTAGCACCTAGACACAACACATAAGTGCCGCTGTTGTTTGTGAGCATATGAACGTGGTCAAATAGGTATACACAGTAATGTAACATACATGGGGGTATATTAGCAAGAACCTAGTTAAAATTATCGCCATTTTAGCGGCAGGAAACTGCCACTAAAATGTCGATAATGGGCTTGCTAATATGCGTTATAGAATTCCAATAGAAGCCCGAGTTAAATGTGCAGGACATCTAACCTGGGCTTCTATTGGAATTCTATAACGCATATTAGCTAAGCCCATTATCGCCGTTTTAGCTACAGTTTCCTGCTGCTAAAACAGCGATAACTTTAACGAGGTTCTTGCTAATATGCTCCATAGAGAGAGAGACTTTCTGAGAGGACATCAAGACTGTACCTGAAATGTTGAACGTCCACCTGTGTATCCTAAGGTACGGGGTCCGCTACTTATTCCAGAGATCTTTGTTGTATAATCATTTCTGTTCTGTTGAAGGGAGTGGGGGTAGGCTAATCTATCTTATAATATGAAGGGCTTTCATACTATATGATTTACTGACTATACTGACTGTAATTTCGTTAGACATTTATTTTCTAATCGTGGCACAAATACGGCATTCTTGAGCCTGTTTAACCATTTCAAACTTTCTTTGTGTCTCTGTTATATCTTATTGTGGATGAGTACAAGTGTGAGAGCGAAAGGAGGTATCCTGTTACCACAATCCCTGAGAGGGTCGAGAGTGTTGTGGTCTGGGGTGTCAATTCACTTGTCTCTCTTTGATATGCTTAGGCAGGCAAATGAGACACTATAGCTAGTCGGACTTGGGCTCATGGTGACTGAGGAGGTATGGTGACTCTGTCCCTGCCTACTGACATCCTATGGTCCCAAGTGTAGTTTTGTTCCTGAGCAGGATCCCTGCAAGAGTGTTAGTATCTGCAACATCAGGGTAGGCAGTGTCACAGTGGAAGTGTCATGGTTGGTAATGTCAAACCGGACAGCATCACAGTAAGAAATGGCAGTGTGCAATGTCAATGGGCAGTACCAGTGTGTTTGGTCAGAGTGAGCAGTGTCCGATTCGGCATTTTCAAGGTGAAGGGCAGTGTACATTGTGCTGTCTTTAAGTGGACATCTCTAATAGACAATGTAGGTATGCAGTGCCAATACAATGTCACAGTGGGTATTGCTTATATTCATTTTGAGGGACTGCTCTATCAGCCTTTGTAATGTCAGAGTGGGAAATGTGAGCTCAGGCATGGCCAATATGCTTTGTCAGGGTCGTTAGTATCACAGTGCACTGTCAGAATTTAGAGTGACAGCATGCAGTGTCACAGTGTGCGGTGCCTGTATGCCTTAATGAGTGGGCCAGGGTAACTCATTGTTAGTCAGGGCTAGGGTGCACAAAGTCAGGTTGTGGGGTGTTACAATGTTGATGTGCAAAAGTCAAGATGAATACTGTAACAAGGTACAGTGTCAGTGTACAGTTCCAGAGTCTGTACTAACAGGGTCTGCAGTGTGAGTGGGCGGTGTCAAGTTCTATAATACCAGTGTTCAGTAACAGTATGTGCGTAGAACAGGTACCAAAGTGTAACACCAGTATGTAGTAACAGTACGTGGTTAGCACCGGTACCAAAGTGCAATACCAGTGTGTAGTAACAGTACGTGGTTAGAACCGGTACCAAAGTGCAATACCAGTGTGTAGTCACGGTACGTGGTTAGCACCGGTACCAAAGTGCAATACCAGTGTGTAGTCACAGTACGTGGTTAGCACCGGTACCAAAGTGCAATACCAGTGTGTACACACAGTACGTGGTTAGCACCGGCACCAAAGTGCAATACCAGTGTGTAGTCACAGTACGTGGTTAGCACCGGCACCAAAGTGCAATACCAGTGTGTAGTCACAGTACGTGGTTAGCACCGGCACCAAAGTGCAATACCAGTGTGTAGTCACAGTACGTGGTTATCACCGGCACCAAAGTGCAATACCAGTGTATAGTCACAGTACGTGGTTAGCACCGGCACCAAAGTGCAATACCAGTGTGTACTCACAGTACGTGGTTATGACCGGCACCAAAGTGCAATACCAGTGTGTAGTCACAGTACGTGGTTAGCACCGGCACCAAAGTGCAATACCAGTGTGTACTCACAGTACGTGGTTATCACCGGCACCAAAGTGCAATACCAGTGTGTAGTCACAGTACGTGGTTAGCACCGGCACCAAAGTGCAATACCAGTGTGTAGTAACAGTATGTGCATAGTATAGGTGTCAAAGTGGGTAGTGTTTGTATGGGCAGTATCAGAGTGCAGTCTCGGAATCTTCAGCGTACATGGTCATTAAAAGGGTCTGCTGTGTTATAATGTGCTGTCTCGGTGACTGCATATCTGGGTGGCCAGTTTCAAGGTGGGCAGTGTAAGCAGGGCTTTTGTGATAGTGGGAAGTGCCATGCTGGGCGGTGTCAGGGTTGTACATGTCAAGGTCAGAAGTGTTGCAGTGACTAATGTCAGGATATGAAGATATGGTATGGAGTGTCTAGGTGGGTAATGTTAGTGTCTCCATGAACTGCCAAGGTGGTCAGTTTCAAGGTTTTGAGTGTTAAATGGTAATTGTCAGTGTGTGCCAGTTTTTGAGAATGTGTCACTGGGTATATATGTGTGTGTGCCTGTGTCTCTGTGTGTGTGGAGGTGATCATGAATTCACTGGTGTGTGCATGTGTGGATGCGCACACAAGCTACAGAGGGGTTCTGTGTCTCAGTTCTGCTCATGGGTCCATACTAACACACCACACATACATTAAAAAATCCAGACCTACTGGCGTTGTCAAATTGAGACAGCAAATGACTGACCTGGTTGAGCTGGGTGACAGGTCCTTTCAGGTGGCTTTAGGAAGGGAAAGATGGAGGCGGGACATATTTGGTGAAGGCAAGTGTAAGCGGTGGTTGGTGTCACCTGTGGGATCCCAGTGAATTCAGGGGTGATGATTTGGCCTGGTGCTTATTGATTGGCCCCTTTAGGATCGCTGTACGATGGGAAGACTGGAGAAACTGCCTTCAGTCTGGAGCACGAGTGGGTGCCTTCATGTTCATCATGTCCTTCTATGGAGCAGGACTCTGGACGTCTTAAGGTCCATCCCATCCTCCTCCTATGGCAGCATTGAAAGGCGTGACAGCTCTCACCGCAGGGAAGGCTGCACTAGTGTTGTGGATGGAGCTCCCACATCCCTGGAGTTACTTCTATGTTTCCTCTGATGGGATGGGTACAGGGAGGGCACATGAGACAGGAGGCATGACAGGGGCGGAGTTCCGGTCTCAGGGAGAGCACCAGGCCTTATCACAGATGAGGGCAAAGTGTGATGTGAGTTCCAACATCCCTCGTCCACAGTGCTGGGTATCCTGGCACAGCGACGCTTGCCATGCCTGGGTGGCAATTAAATGATGACATGAGTGCCCAAACACCTTTCAATTGACCCAATCATTTGCCCTGCTGCGAGAGGTATAAGTGTGAGTGATAGCCTTGTAGGAGAAAGGCCTGACCTGTTCAGGTCATAGCGTTTTTCGTGACATGACATAAAACGACTTCACTTGCCTCTGACCACGCACGTTTTAATGCTGTTTACTGCTCAGTAATCTCGCTGTATGCATTTATATCGTTTAATCTTATTTATGTCTTGAAAATGACATTTACAAGAGTTAAACAATAATATATTGGTGTTAAAAGCGAATCCGTTGTTGATGACACCCACATTCTCCCATTTTAGTGACTGGGGATCTAAAGAGAAAGAGTGTAGTACTTTAATGTACAATGATGAATAGGACATCTAGCGTTTTTTTCCAGCGTATGGCCATAGAAGACTTATAAACAGCTCTCATATATTAATTAAGATAGGTATGTGATAAAATCAGGTCTCTAAGAGGGTCTACCAAGAGGGTCCTTTGGGCTAAGCATCAGCCTGATTTGGGGGTTCAGATTTAGAAACATGAAACATTTTCGGCTGGAATTATGCGCAAGGCCTCGAACACTGCAAACAAGCGGAGTAGAAAAGAAATTGCCAGTTGGTTATATAACAACTAACTAAATGATAGTAAAAAAGAGTCGAAAAGTTTGGGGAAAAGTTTAATTTGCTGTTTACAAATCCTAAAACCCCGTGGGCACTCTCCCACCCCTCGACAGGAATCCTACCATGAAACATGTTGGGTGGTCTGCAGACACAGACTGTACAGCAAAACCTTGTGCCAGTGCTGAGTTTTAATGGTTTATAAACAAATGGAGTTTTTTTCTTCTCTGTTAGTGGGATATTTGCAAGGCATTCTTAGAAAGAAGAATAGGCATTGTGCGGGCTGGAAGAAACCCAGACAGCCCCACCACTTCCTTTACATACACTGACACTTTCACAAGGTCAGAAAACTCTAACCTGGGGTAGGTGGGGGAAGATCTACAGCGTTGAGTTGCAAAACATGGCTCTCCGGCTACCATACGCAGCATCAAACCAGCTTGCACCATTCATTTCCGCTTTTATTCTTTAGTTTGCCCTGGTTTGTTTTCTCATGTAATGGTCCTCTGTGAAGTAAATCCCTAGGTTTAGAAAACACAAACATGGCTGGCACGTACACATACTTGTAGTGCTGGTTTGTGAAAAGGCATATTTTGACATTTTCAAATGAATTATCCAGATGGGCTCTGTACAGCTGATGCTGGTTTGGGATTCAAGGAGAAAAGAGGGTGAAGGAGCGCTCTCAAAAACAGTGTATTAGGGGTTGGAGTTGTTGAGGAGGGTTGAATAAAGTATGTGAAAAGATAAACCAAACCATGCAGTTTAACATTCGAGGAAAGACAAATTACTTACGGTATTTTCATTTATGTATTGTCTTAGCTTTTTTCAAGTGGTTGTTTGGCCTCAGGAGGACACATGAAAAGACTAACAGGAAACATTTAGGCCCTGGCCTCAATTCGAATTGGTCATTATTGGATGTGATAAAAAAGACCACACGGGCTTGGTATTTGTTGGGAGCAATACATTTAGCACAAGATTTGGGGGAATACCGTGCACATTTTAGAGCTAGCGTCACAAAATCCACATGTTCTGGTAAATAACGTGCATTTTCCTCAGTTAAATATCATCAGATTTGATCTGCCAATATTTATCACAAAATTCATATTTCCAATTTGAGGACTACCTCACTTATTAGACTTTATAGGCCCAATAGTAATGAAAGTGTTAGAAGAGTCCATATATTTTTAAATGTCTCTAGAAGACGGAGGAGGGAGTTGTGCGAGGAAGGATCAGCGGCAGAGATTCTAAAGTGTGACAGCATGTACTGACTGAGAAGGTGCCCCTGTCACTTCTTACAGAGAAATGGGCTTCAAATTCACACATGCAGACCAATGGACTCATACAGAATGATATAGACCAAACTTTGCCTTAACAATGGATGGAGTAGCACAAAACAGCTCCCAGTAGAAGACACCGTGGGGTATATTTATAACAAACTGGTGGAGCGCAGTGGAGCCTCAAAATTGATAACGCCACGCTGCATCAGTTGAAAAACGGAGGGATGCACTGTATTCACAAGAATACTACGCACCCCTGCATTTCCCCTAGTGCTGACGTTAAATCTAGCTGCCTAGCGCCAACTCAGGGACCCTTGCACCAAGGTTGTCTGCGTTGCAGGGAATGAATGTTCATGTGCACGAAGGTGGCCCCTTCCTGCACATGAACAATCACTAATGACGAGTTGCTGTTTCTATGTGTGCTGCATAATGCAGCACACATAGAAATTGCAAAAATGAGGAGAAATCAATCATTTCTCCTTGTTTTGCCATGTTTAGACCAGATTTTCCCTGGCTTATTTTTGGTGCTGCCCCATATTTACGCCACTCTTATAAATAGGGGGCAGTGTCAAAACCAATGGGTGTTGAGATGGAACGCCCACCGCAACACCCATTGACCGCCCCTTTCATGCTAAGTGCTGAGTGAAAAAGGACCTTATTTAGAAGGCGTTGTTTAGCCACGTTAAGTAGCTTAACACAGCCTTGTAAAAAAGGCAAAAGGCTTATCGCCACCAGAACGCCATAAAAAGTGATGTTCTGATAGCGATAAGTCAAGTTAAATATACCCCACAGTATCTTAAATTTGAATAAAGGCCAAACACGGTGACCACTGTAGATTTCTATGACTAATTATCACTTGTTCAAAGTTAAGCTCAGTAAGGTGCAAATACAATCAGAATGACCCGGAGTCTCAGTAATATGTCCAAAATATAGGATATTTCCTAATCAAGTCTCCATTTTATGTGTGGGTGAAACAATGTTGTGCAATGTAAAATAGATTAAATCTACCATCTAAAAAAAAATTCACTGCAAGGGCAAAATTGGGCTAATACAGAGGCCTAGATTTGCTTTATAGGAGATCTTGAGAAGTGGGTGGATTCCACTGTTTGGTGATATGCCTGGCAAAACCACAAAACTTTCCTTTACCAACCACAAATATGCAAGTCCCATGGTTCTTGTGGCTCTATCGCTGGGCTTCATTTAACTGGTGAAAACCATACAAAATACCCAATCTTCACAAGCCAGTCATTTCTCAGTTTGTGGGTCTTTTTTGTGCATCGTAGGGCAAAGCAGTTTTTGCAGATTTCTGTTGAAATCTGCTTCTGCATATTGCGAAATAACAGAAAATATTTGTCCACCACTAATCCATACTACTATGGCAATTATTGTGTTAAAGTGAAATATCGACCTAGAAATATTGTGCAACCATTTGGTTGTGGACAAAATATGATGAATACAAAAATGTCACAGACCAAGATATCGAGAGTAAGAATATATTTTCAACTGTAACTTTTACTTTAATATTATTTTTTATTACAGTGTTTTATTGTATTGTTTTATGTTTTTATTTATATATATATATATATATATATATATATATATATATATATATATATATATATATATATATGTGTGTTATTGTAAAATTATTCGTTTTTTAAATAAATATTATTGCTATTTGTATTTTTTGGGTTGTTAGGGTTATTGGGGGATTGGATGTGTAGGGTTTATCAAATATATTAATTAATAGTAACTTTATTAAACATGTGTGATATGTTTATTTTTAATTATTTTAAAATGTTTAATAGCGTTTTAAATTATGAACTACTTTTGTATTTTAGGTTTAGGTCGATTTTATTGTGCTGTTAGTGGATAGAGGTTTTGCATCAAATGCATATTAATTAATGTTAATTTATTAACTCATTGATTATTTTGTATGTTGCAATTGCTATATAATAGTTCATTTTGTTTTTTATCTGTGTAAAACATTTTAAGTTCGGTTTGTGAGGCTCGATTTGGGATTGGGTGGTAGAGTTCTTTATAAATCATGTATTCACTGTTAATAATTCTATAAGTTATAGATTACCTTGTGCTTTTTAATTGTTATTTATTTGTTTGATTGTTTACTATTTTTTGTATGTGTATATTATTTTTTTATTTCGGGTAGTAGGGTTTATTGGAGGATTGTGCAGGTCTGTTTTTTACAAAAAATATTTAATAATTGTTATAATTTGATTAATGCATTAATTATTTTAACTTATAAGTGATTTATATTGCACATAGATATTTCCATGGAGTGACCCAGTGCTGGGGTCAAGCTCCCACAGGTCAGAACGAGACAGCATGCTGGTGGTGCAACAAAGTTAGGCGGACTGATTAGCAAGGTTTTTAAATTCTTGCGGAATGATAATTCCGTCATTAAATTGTAAGTAGTTAATTGTACTTTTTAATCCATCTTTTATATAACATTTATCTGAAAACTTTTTTTCAATGGGTCATGTGACTTTCATTGTTTTCATTTTTTTAATTATTTTTGGGAAGGCAAGACTTTTGTTAAATTTTAAAAGGAAAGGAATTGGTCTTTAATTAGTTTATGAAAAAGATTTGTTTTAATGTCTGTTTTCTGAGTGTCTTAAAGGTGTACTTTTTAAAATATAATTTTATTATGTTTGTTATTTTTTATTTATTTATAATATTTTAGAACATAATTTTTACTTTTTATTAAAAAATGTCATTCAATGTTTTTTTAATTATTTTTAAGGGGATAATATATTGTTTGGGTGTAGTAAAGGTAATCCCCCTACAAACATCCTCTTTCCCCAATGTTTGTTGAATTGGATTTGTAACAGCAAATCTGCCCGCCCATTTTACGTCCTTTTGCCAATATTTGTTAAAGTGGAGTTAGAGTAGTAAATCTGATCTCTCAACACTCTATGTATGCATATTCCCCAATGTTTGTTAGAGTAAAATTAAGATATTAAATCTAACCTCCTCCAGTGTATGCGCTTCCATCAGATTGGAGTTGGAGTAGTAAATGCCCCACCCCCCCCATGTATGCACTTTCCCCAATTTTGTAAAGCTGGAGTTGGTGTACTAAATCTGACCCCTCCTCATATGTATGTACTTTTCCCTGGGTGTTTGCTAGAACAGAATATGCCCTCCCCCAACTAATGCCCCAATTGTGTAGCAGGAAATTGCATTACCCTAAGTCTTACTGCCTCACTTTAACTCATTACCTATAAAAGTTAGCAAGCAATAACATCCGGAAAACTGCAGTTACATGCACACCCTAATGAAGGCCTTTACTGAGGGGAGAGTAATAATCGAGAACAAAACACACTCTTTTAATTCATAGAGGATAGTACTCAACACCTTAACAGTGATTATTAGATTAGTGTTAGACTAGTAAATCACCATCCGCCCCCACTGTATGCATTTTCCAAATGTTTGTTAGGCTTAAGTTAGATTAGTAAATGTATTTTAGGGTTTATTGATTGGATTAGATTTTTTTTTATTTTTGCATAATTTTGTGAGTACATTTAATTAAGACATTTATATTTGTGGCAGGGCATCATGCCTAAACCCTTCTACCCTTTTCAGGTCCACCAACTAAAAGGCTGCGAAGCTCTGTCAAATTGATGAAGCAGGGGTCAGGCCTAGCACTGAAAGAAGGAGTTAGGGAGTAGGACTCCAGCAATTGCTTCTTGATTTTGGAGACTGGACCAGTGTGACTCAGTACTTTGCCTTGGGATGACGGGGAATTACAACAAGGGATAGATAACTGCCAAGTGGTAATATTCCACCCCATGCCTCTTCCATTCGTTCACAGAATTGGGAATGGTTCCTCGCTACGGTGAAGGGCTACCAACACATCTTTTTTAGGTCTCGCTAGAGTCAGTGCCTGCTCTGTTTGGCAAGAAATTTAATAGGGGCTTTAAAAGTGCTACCCAGGTTGGCCATTGTGATATTTTTGTAAACATTTTTTATCCAGCTGTCTACAAGCAAAACCAAAGCACCCATGGACAGATTTGAGTTCATCCCACATTTAGTTCCCGGTTCTGCCTAGAAAGCATAGGTCAAAATCTATTTGTAATCATCCACTGACCTCGTGCCTCCATTAAACGGCATGCCCACTCTGCAGGCAGCAATTTTGTTTTCACCTCCTAAGGTGAACTACTGCTTCCAAAATGGAGTGAGCGTACAGCATGTTCTTTTGTAAAATGAAATTAAGCCACTCTACATAGAAGAAGTCAGATTGCTTGGCTGCATCACGCAACTTAGTCGTTTCACTGAATTTTAAACAGTGTCTGATGAAAGAGCTCGACATCTGATTCTCTCTATTGGCAGGCCCCATTACATCTCCCAGCGAGATCAATTTGCAGCCTACCCCTGAAGTAAGCAAGCCTCAGCTAGGCCTACCAGTGAAAGGTGTTCACCCTTTTCTGCACAGAGTCCTCAGACCATAGGAAAAAGTTGGCACATTAACTGGAAAATACAAAAGCATAGTTTATTAAACCTTTAAAGGTGGTACTACAGTCCACACAACACCCTTCAGTATTGCAAAGAGTAGCACACCGAAATAAAGCACATGGCCCCTTTTATACACAATGAGGGGGCTCAAAAGAAGGCGGTACAAAATACAAGAGCAAGTTTTATGTACATATAAGGGCATATTGGAAGGCACAATCGATGAGTGGGCGGAGTTAACAGTTTTCAGAAACTAGTAAACACATTCCTATCTGGAACTAATTAGTAACAGCTGCAGACCCTACTGGGCATGCCTGGGCATGCTAAAAGTGAGGGATGCTAAATATAGCCTGTTGCTGGGCAGATTTCAGGCGCAGTTAACAAGGAGGTAGGACAAAGCACATGCTGAGCACATGGCAACATGTGGCAGACAAAATGGCTGCCACAAATACAAAATGGAGTTGGTTCAATTGCTACGACAATGGTCAAATACAGCATGTCTTCTGCTAATGCTTAACCTAATCGCCGCTGATTTACAACAGACGACCCTTTCAGCATTAGCTGAAGACATTCGACTTTCTAGGATAAGCTAGATACTCATCCCTTATATCAATGACCATCATCTCAGCTATCTCCTTGTTCAAATTATTCTGCATTTTGACTTCTGCAACATTTCTTTTGGTCGGTATGCAAGCAGTAATGCACATAGAGCATGTCATCGGACTACACTGGATACACACACAACATGTGAAGACTATTGCAATTATTATACATAGAGCAGTCAGTACTTTCCATCCCCAGGCAGAAATTAGAGTCCAGAACCATCCTGCAAGAGTCCACGTACCATTCTCTGTGTGGAGATCTGCAGCGATTTTATGGAGTTTATTGATCGCTTTATACACTGATTGTGTGTGGTCTGGGATGAACACACAGCAACTACAACCTATAATGCAACATGCACCACCTCTATCTGTTAACATAACATCTAGAACCATTTGATTCTGTAAAGCAAGAATTCTAGCAATTTGCAATTCTTCAGTGAGGTTTCCTAGGGCTACAGCTGCTTGATCTGTAACAGCTTCTACAACTCTAGTTAATCGTCACACTTTTCTACTATTTAATGCAGCACCCACAAAGAAGAACAATCCTATATTAAAATCTACATATTGTTGCAGGCTAGTATCTGTTTGATCTACATCATCAGTATTCAAGGTCCTCTTATAACGATTTACAGTAATATTGTTGAATAATTTAAGATCTCGATGATACAATGGAGGTGCCCGAAACACAGGAGACAACAAAAATGACGCATAACATACACCTGTCCACCCAGCTGGCAATCGATAATATCCACGATTTCCACACACAAAGTAGGTGTTATATGAAGCTAAAAAGGTACTATTATTCAATCCATCTATATTCAAAACAGTAATACAGTCACTAATTCCAACAGGAATATGTCCAATGCTCTGTACACATAATTCTGCTTGTGCCTGAGTGACAGAGATAAGAAAATGTTCACTTTCAATAGAGTCTCTTGTGTTGGTGAAGATATATGGCGTTGAAATATTGTCCGGTCGATATTCCTCCCACTCCCATTTAGTTCCAGTCGCTTGGGGATACCCATCTTTGTCTTGATGATATTCTTTATTCAACCAGAAAAGCAGTCTGCCCACAGTGGGCTTCCTAGTTGCAAAAAGCAGGGTATACCAGGCTCGACAGCAGCCATTATGTGAAAAAGGGAGAGGTATAAACGGTGTTCCTCCCTTCTTTTGATGTGCAGGCATCATCCCACAAATCCAACAGTTCGTGGCATTTGTAGCAATGTGGGTATGGTGTAGCATCTGAATAAAAGTGTTATTAAGGTAGGATTGTCGGTGCTTCAATTCTTAATATGGGAGCGTGAAGAAATAATGCTCCTCAGGAGTCAGTGTAGTAACAACAAACAACTCACGAGCAGGAGTTGTCTCCTCAACAGACCATGTTATTGTTGCCACAATCACCAAGACAACAATAAAGCCTACAGCACAAACAATCTTCTTCTTCATTTTTCATTTTTGACAAAAGCACAAAACAATTCTTCCTGAAACTAGAGTAGTTGTCAGAGCTCTTACCCCTGGGCAGCCGTTGATTTCTTCACCACGGGCGTCAGTACTCTAATGCAGGGCTGATCTCCCCACCTTGCCACATTGGCTCTCCGTTTCACTAACCCAGGGAATGCTCAGACAACTTTCACAAGCACTGCAGACTCTTTTCTCGGTCTCAAATTATATCTCGTTTCTCCAGGGATTGTCTGGTCCGGGAAGAACTCCTCAGATCCGTTAGGTGTCACAGCACGGCGTTTCTCCGCAGTCAGAACCTCTCGATGGTAGGTCAACACAGCAGGCTCCACCAAGGTAGGAAGTACTCGTCGACAATGGGTGCTGTGGATCCAATTTTTCCGGTTTATGACTCGAACTGCTGTCCTCGTGGCAAGTAGCACTTGCTCTGGTCCACACAACTTGGCTCCAAACTGCTCGACCTCTCAAAGACCTTGATCATCACATGGTCACCAGGTCGGAGTTCATGGCCTTCACCTGTAGATCTGTCAGGAAGTGCTTCTCGAACCTGTTGATGAATAGAAACCAAGTTATCAGTTAATTGTGCCAAATAGTCATTCATTAAGACACAAGGTACATCATACACAGAACTCGGTTTAGGAACTCCCCAGATATTCATGGGCCTACCAAACAGAATCTGATAGGGGGTGAGACCTGTTCGCGAATGAGGCACTGATCTAATAGACAACAATGCCAGAGGCAACGCATCTGGCCAAGTCAGAGAAGTAGAAGCCTGTATATTGGCTAATTTCAGCTTCAGAGTAGCATTGTATCTTTCCACCAATCCTGCTGATTGTGGGTGGAACACTGCATGAAACTTCTGTTGGATCCCTAATCCTTTTAGGACATACTTGATAATGTTCCCTATAAAATGAGGTCCGTTATCACTCCACAAAAGTCTACAAACACAATAACGAGGAAAGAATTCCTTCAAAAGCACCTTTGCCGTAGTAATTGCAGTATTGTCCTTTGTAGGGTACGCCTCAATCCAGTAACTGAAGGCACATACCACCACCAAGACATACTTCAGATTATTGCAGCGTTCAAGCTGAATATAATCCATCTGCAAAACGTCAAAAGGTGCAGTTGGTGTAGCAAACCCTCCTGCTGGAGTTTGTGTTCTTTTCCAGGACTGAATTGCAGGCAAATCATGCAGGACTGTACTACTCTCTTAGCTGTGCTAGCAATTTCTGGATGCTCCCAAACTTGCGTAAGCAATTTCACTATTGCTGAAGCTCCAACATGTGCTAGCCCATGTGCCATCTGAACCATAGGTTGTACAAAAGCTATAGGCAACTTCCATCTATCCATCTGTTTGTTTCGCCAACAACCTTCATCATTCAACTCTCCATCCTTGTACCATTGCTCCCGTTCTTTGTCAGAAGCGGTCCTCTGTATTTCTAATACTTTTTCCTAGCATCATGCCACCGCTCAGCTTGTGACTTCACTACATACATGGAAGTAGTGTCAGGCTGCATCGCAGTCTCACGTGCCACTCGATCTACAAAAGCATTTCCTTGTCCTACCTTATCAGTCACTTTCTTGTGGCTCTGCATTTCACTATAGCTATTTTTTTTGGATATGTTAATGCAGTCAAAAGATTATGCACTAGTTCTCCGTGCATTATCTGCATCCTGTGTGATGTCAGAAAATCTCTTTCCTTCCAGAGCAGACCAAAATCATGCGCCACTCCAAAAGCATAGCAGCTATCTGTATAAATGTTCACACGCAAACTTGTACTAAGCTCACATGCTTGTGTCAAAGCTATTAGTTCTGCTGCTTGAGCTGACTTCTGTGGTATGCGTGCCGTCTCCACTATTGTGTGAAGCATAGAAATTGCATAAGCGGCTGAAGTTGTACCATCCGGTAACTTCAGACAAGACCCATCAACCCACAGTTCTCCATCTACATCTGGAAGGGGCGTATCTTGCTAATCAATACGACCCTCTTTCTGTTCCTCAGTCAGGAAAATACAATCATGTGTTTCTTGTGCCTCAGGCTGAGTCGCCGGAAATGGCAACAACGTGGCTGGGTTTAGTGTTGCACATCTCTTCAGTGTAATATGAGGAGCTAACAGCGTCAGCTCATATCCTGTCAGACGAGCACTAGTTAAATGCTGTGTCTTTGTTTGATTGAAAAGGGCATCAACAGCATGAGGTACCAGCACCAACAGTTTATGTGGTAAGACTATCCCTTCACTCTGGCGTATTGACACAGCTGTTGCTGCAACTGAGCGAAAACATCCAGGCAACGCTCGAGCAACAGGATCGAGTGCTGCTGAAAAATATGCACAAGGACGTTGCTTATCGCCATTTGTCTGCACTAAAACTGACAATGCACATCCATCTCGCTCATGTACATACAATGTAAATGGCTTAGTGTAATCTGGAGTACCTAACACTGGTGCTGAACAAAGGGCTTGTCGTAACTCTCGAAAAGCATTCTCACATTCATCTGTCCATGGAAGGGGTATTGGAGTGTCTTTTGTCAAAAGTGCTAACAAAGGCTTAACAATGTATGAAAATCCCAATATCCATTGCCTATAAAAGCAAGTAAGACCTAAGAATGCTCAAACTTCTCTCTGTGTAGAAGGTACTGGTGTGTCTAGAATTGCCTGAATGCGATCTGATGTGAGTGCACGCCCCTCCTTAGACAAAAGTGGAACTAAGTAGGTTACCTTTGGTCTACAATACTGCAATTTCTTTTTCGATACTTTGTGATGATGCGAAGCAAGGAAAGAAAGCAAGGACAAGTGCATTTTTCACATTGTTCAGGGGTATCACCTGCCAACAAGATATCATCGACATATTGTATGAGCGCCACACCTTCGGGCAGAACAAAAGAATCAAGTTGTCTCTTTAATGCTTGGATGTAAATACTAGGACTCTTAGTATAGCCTTGAGGAACTCTACAAAATCTATACGATCGCCTATTCAAAGTGAACCCGAACAGATATCGGCTATCAGGATGAATAGGGATCGAAAAGAAGGTGTTCTTCAAGTCTATAACAGAGAACGTGGTTGCAGTAGGTGGAACTAAAGTAAGAAGTGTTGTGATGTCAGAAACCACTGGGTATTGTGGCACCACTATCTTATTCACCTCCCGTAGGTCAATTATAAATCGATAAATCCTAGTATCAGTGTCTTTCTTTAAAATTGGGAGAATCGGGCTGTTACAAACATTAAATGGAACTTCTTCAACCACCCCCACTTCAATAAGATCTTGTACGATTCGTGTGAGTGCTTCCTCACCCTCCTGTGAAATTCTATATTGAGGCAAACGTGGTAACACAGCTCCCTCCTTTACACTAATATGCACCGGGGGAATAACCATCTGTCCCACATCAGTATCTGAAGGGAAGCTAATGCAGTATCCTCTTTAGCAATGCAAACTCTGTCCCTCACTGGGTAATTATCATTCAAAATCGCACGTACTCCTTCAGGGGAACATCTTATTGTAGCTCTGAAATACTTAAGGATATCCGGACCCGCAATATTATCTGGTGTATTTGGGGAGAGCAAAAATGGGCATGGAGCAGCAAATTTATCAACATGAAATGCAAGTGGTTGTGATAATGGGCTAAGGGAGGGTCTTCCATCGAACCCTATTGTTGTGATCGTTAAGCCAGACAGGGGAGCCCTCGGAACCAATTGTTTAGACAGAGCGCTACGATTAGCTCCTGTATCAACCAGAAACTGATTAGTAGAACCCAAAACATGTGCTGTAACATAAGGACCCCTCTGATCTACTGAAACTTCAACTGATTCCTTACCCAATCCTATGCAATCCTATGCATTAGCAGAATCATGTAAATCAGGCTGCACATAATCAGACATCTGGTATTGGTTGCGCCTGTCAAAAGTATTGAACCCATTTTATCAAAATGGGTTCAATACTTTTGACAGGCGCAAGAATCAAACCTAGCGCGATCGCTCGTGTAGCTCCTAGGACCTGAATATCCCGCGCGATTTCTCATTGGTCCTCGACCACGGGCATAGCGTTGTGAGCGCAACAATGGACACTCATCAGCCCAATGGCCACATTTCCTACAATATGCGCATTGATCAACAGTCAGATTCGAACGAGTGTAGGAAGAACAATAAAATCCTCGTCCGCCTCTATCATTACCTCTAGGAGGTGGACCATAAACCTGAGATAACATAACCTTTGGTTTTAGTTCCTTAGACTTCTTATCCTCACTACCCTTCACTTCTAATTCCTAACGCTCATATTATTGAGCTATCGTCAGGAGAGATGCCGGAGAAGAGGTAGTCCAAGAGCTTTCACTAGCTTTTAAACGGCTCGCCACTCCTGGTAACAGATTCGTAACAAACAAATGTCGGCCCATATCGTCCGTTAGCGACTGACCACTAAAATCATGAAGGGCTTCCTCAAAACGCGTAAAGAAAACTGAAACCGATTCATCTGCCTTTTGCTTACATGATGCTAAAATAGTCCAATCAATCTTTTTAGGGGGAATAATCGTTTTTAACTTAGTTAGTATTGTAACAGGAAGGTCTAAAATCAACTGACATGGCTTTTTTGCTGGTTCCCTATCCTCATCTTCCGTCTCTATCTCCTTCCATAAAGCCCCATACGCTGCACGATCATCAACTTTTCGCATGGATCTCAACATATCAGGCGGTAATATTAGCCTGAAAAATAAATCTATATCGCTATTGTCATGGTACAAGAATTTATTGCTCCCTCAACTTCTTCATAGAAAGCGGTTGGATTTTTCCGCGGGTCAGGCAATGCAGCTTTAAGTGCCATTACATCTGCCCTATTCCAGGGAGTGTACACCCAATTATAAATAAAATAACCTTTAGCATCTACAGAGGACTTATCATCACTTGTACCCGCTCCCTTAGGAGGAACATATAAAGGCGCAGCCTCTCGCATAGGCTTTGCATGCACTTATCTGTTCCAAAGATAGATGATTGTTTTCCGCCAAGCGAATCCGTCCGTGCATCTGCATCTGTTTTCCGTTTCTCCTCTCGCATACGAAGTGCCTCAGTTCGTAGTTTGAACAACCGTCTTATCGTATCAGCCACCTGGGGGAGAGTAAAACGCCCATTTCGTATTTGCTTACAATCGGCTGCTACATCATCAGGTTCTAAAACACCATAGACTTTCCGAAACATGTCAACAACTTCTTCAGCAAAATGCTCGGTAAAATATAATCGCTCTCTGTCCTGCCACCCCTGTAAACTATCTAAGATGTTGGAAACAGTAACAGAATCACAAAGTGCTTGACGAGCAGTCTTTCTAAGTTCTGCCGCACGTTCGACAAACAGCATAGAGCGAGTATCTCGGTTTTGTTCGATCTGCCCTGGAATCGTCATCTTCGTCTTATGGAGCGGACGGAACGGCATACGGAGGCAGAGGAGGATCTAGCAATGAGAAATCATCTTGTGATTTATTAAGGACAGGATAAAGAGGTTGCCGAACAGCACATTGGCCAGATATATGTAATCTGCGCTCCTTCTCCTGTCTCTCTTCCAATTCTTTCACTTCTTTCTTCCTTAATTCTTGCGCTTTTTCATACACATTCTTCCATTGCTCTTTTTCAATCAGCGCTTGCTCACGTTTCTCACGCTCAAGCACTTCTTTCACCCACATTCGCACACATTCAAACATGTCTTGTCTGGATTTCTGCTCGAACATACACTGTTCCATATACTCAATCTTTCACATATCAAATGACCCATACATTGGCCAACGTAACTCAGGATCTTTTCGCATGTATTTCCTCCATAATGTGCTGTACATTATAGAAGAAAGACCATATTTTATTACATGTCTCTCTTAGGCGTCCCCTCTGGGGGAGCCGGCTGCGATTCCTCAAGTCTTAACCAGTTATTTCCACAAAAGCAGAACATCCTACGAAGTGCGCTAAAAGCAGGTATGCCAAAAAATAGTGCCAAATATGCAGTATTATAATCAAAGGAGCACTTAAAGTATCTGTAATACGTTGTGCCCGTTCAAATCAAAATCACAATTTTAGAGAAAATCTCCTCATTACCTGCCTATATGTGTTGCAACGCATAGATTTCACTTTCACATACACATCATGACTAGTCATACCAAACCAAAATTGCCACAGCAAGCGTATCCTAAAGCTGCCTTGCCAATCCCAGGCTTCCAAAACCCACAGCAAGTACCGTACAACGGTTCTTGCCAATCACAGGGCGTCCAGAATCCAACTGCCAAGTTCTAAATTCGTGAAAAATATGGCTGGTCAACAATCTGTTAACACAGGCTCAGCTGCGCACAACATTAGTGAAATTTATTGATCAGACTTCACTTTAAACATAGTACTCATATTTTTAATTCATATGTACCTTGACATTCAGTCAAATCTTTTCAAAGGCATTCTATATACATTAATCAACACAGTATTTACAAAACAATTTACCACATTATATACAATGTAGAACATTAGATTCTTTTGTGTGCATCGTAGTTCGCCCAATGCATTTCGGGACAAAAGTAGGGTCCCTTCGTCAGGGGCAATGCTGCAAAATAACATGTACAGGCGCATAAGTTCAGTTATATATATAAGACAAGGTATCATGGTTCATTACACTTCAGAAAAGCACCTCCACCTAAAGAGATAACACCCATAGTGTATCAATAGAAAAACAACGAATGGCCTTAGAAAGCAAGTAGATACTACTCACATATACACAAGTAAATAAATCGTCTCTTCTCTTCTTCTGAGCTTCCTAAGTCCAGCACAACTCTTAAAAAATAATGCACGAAAAATCAAACTGTCAACTCAGGCTATAAATAAACAGACTTAAACAGCAGTAAACTCTATCGAAATAAACGAAATGCGTTTAACAAAATGCCAGCTGGCATTTTGTTAAACGCATTTCGTTTTGATTAAACGTGGTTATGCATATGGACAACCTCTAAAATGGTTCTGTATTGCACACAGGTATTGAAGATAGATTGCGCGTCCAAGTGGGAGAGTGTCCACGCTTAGCATTATCCTGGAATTAATTGCAGGTATGCATTTGTATGGCGTTTATTTCGATAGAGTTTACTGCTGTTTAAGTCTGTTTATTTATAGCCTGAGTTGACAGTTTGATTTTTCGTGCATTATTTTTTAAGAGTTGTGCTGGACTTAGGAAGCTCAGAAGAAGAGAAGAGACGATTTATTTACTTGTGTATATGTGAGTAGTATCTACTTGCTTTCTAAGGCCATTCGTTGTTTTTCTATTGATACACTATGGGTGTTATCTCTTTAGGTGGAGGTGCTTTTCTGAAGTGTAATGAACCATGATACCTTGTCTTATATATATAACTGAACTTATGCGCCTGTACATGTTATTTTGCAGCATTGCCCCTGACGAAGGGACCCTACTTTTGTCCCGAAATGCATTGGGCGAACTACGATGCACACAAAAGAATCTAATGTTCTACATTGTATATAATGTGGTAAATTGTTTTGTAAATACTGTGTTGATTAATGTATATAGAATGCCTTTGAAAAGATTTGACTGAATGTCAAGGTACATATGAATTAAAAATATGAGTACTATGTTTAAAGTGAAGTCTGATCAATAAATTTCACTAATGTTGTGCGCAGCTGAGCCTGTGTTAACAGATTGTTGACCAGCCATATTTTTCATGTTATTAGCAGAGTATTAGGGTATACTCTTTCAGTTGCAGCACACAGATCAAAATAAAACAGTTGAAGTTTGTTTAATTAATCAGGAGTGCTCGGTGCACAACAGTTTAAGTTCTAAATTCGACCAAACGGCCACTGCACGGCAAGCCAACAGAAGAGATCTCAGTCGAGGTCCGGCACCACCTGGATGGACAGATCGGAAAGAAAGGAACAACGCCTTGGATGCCAAGACTCAGGTCTCTTCTGGCAGTGATCATGTCCGCCTCGAGATTCCAATCCTTTGTCACAACCACTGCTTCGGGCAATCGAGTCGTCGATGAGCCCTACGTGTCGGGCGCCAATTGAAGTAATAAAGCCTCAGCTAGGGTTACCAGTGCAAGGGGTTCACCCTTCTCTGCACAGAGTCCTCAGACCATAGGAAGAAGTTGGCACAGAAACTGAAAAATTCAAAAGCATAGTTTATTAAACCTTTAACCTCTTAAGTGCTGCGTCGGGGCGTTGGCCGACGGCAACACTACCTCCCCAGTGCTGCGCACGACCATTGGACGTCCATTCAGCACTAGTTCCAATGGACAGCGCAGCACTGGGGAGGGATATTTGCGCCGCATCTAAGGTGTTAACGGTGGTACTACAGTCCACACAACACCCTTCAGTATTACAAAGAGTAGCACACCGAACTAAAGCACATGGCCCCTTTTATACACAATGAGGGGGCTCAAAAATAGGCGGTACAAAATATAAGAGCAAGTTTTAAGTACATATAAGGGCATATTGGAAGGCACAATCAATGAGTGGGTGGAGGTAACAGTTTTCAGAAACTAGTAAACACATTCCTATCTGAAACTAATTAGTAACAGCTGCAGACCCTACTGGGCATGCCTGGGCATGCTAAAAGTGGGGGATGCTAAATATAGCCTGTTGCTGGGCAGATTTCAGGCGCAGTTAACAAGGAGGTAGGACAAAGCACATGATGAGCACATGGCAACATGGGGCAGACAAAATGGCTGCCACAAATACAAAATGAAGTTGGTTCAATTGCTACGACAATGGTCAAATACAGCATGCCTTCTGCTAATGCTTAACCTAATCGCCGTTGATTTACAACACCCCTTTGTCGCTGTTCAATCTAAGTGTCGAAACAGAGCTTCCATTTGGCTCATGTGTTGATTGATAATGTGTCTCCTCTTGCCACCTACTGACTCAGCGTACAGCGAGTGCTCAGAAGCCAGGAGCAATTCTTCCTTTACGAAGTTCACATGAGACGCGTGATTCACTGTAGTCCGAAATGAGTTCTCTAAAAACATTGATGGACTAACTTTCTGCTTAAATGTGGGATATTCATCAGGAGTCTCAAGGCAGACGAAGGATACTGGGTTCAGATTGTGACCATTGGACGTTTTTAATATTGTGTTGTGGCACTTAACCATACCTTTGAGCCGAAAACTGAGCATCAACGTTACCCCTTACCCGCAGGCTAGCAAGGCCAAGCACCCCAAGGTTTATTCAGAGACGTTGTATGCAATTAGAAACTTATAGCTCAATAAACGAAGCACTATCAGTCACTAAATCAATGTTCAGGCAGTTGTTTCACTTCTGCACACAATACAATATGATAGGTAATAGAGGGCATTTCATGTAGCACACAGATCTCTCTTGTAACAGTCAGGGATGTTTTAAGGATTATGGGGTCCCCGGGCCAAATGCATTTTGGGGCCCCTGTTGGGAACAGCTTTGATTTTACGGTCCAGTTTCAGCTCTTTCATGCCTTCTTTGGTCACATTTTAAATGTATTTACATCTGATATTCAGGGATAGTGATGTGTGTTTTAGTAGCCTACTAATATCACTGCAAATAATCTCAGTGATACCCTCCCATTTCACATATGCGAGGTCCTGCATTAATCTAAAAGAAACTTTTTATATGGATGTTGCATGAAACATAAACACATTTTGCCTGCTAATGTCATATATTAAAAATAAATAATAGAAAAACTCTTTTTACAATAATCTGTTAAAGTATTGAAGATCATCAGGGCATGACCCTCTGCGGGACAGAGATGGCTCTAGTAGGGGGCACGGTGAAAGGCTGGGGCACTGGGCCAGAGCCCACTTTGTGCATGCCTTAAAATGTCTCTGTTAACAGTCACAACATCTTCGGTTTCCCAAAAGCACCAGAATTAAGCACATTCTGGTGCTTTGTCCCAGTTCAAACAAGCATTTGCAATACAATAGGTTTCAGCTATTGCCATTGTAAATTACACTTCCTTTTATTTATATGTTGGATTTCAAAACAGATAAATAAAAGGCAATGTCATTTAAAATGTCAATAGCTTAAACTCTCGAAAATGCGAGACCTATTGCATTACAAATGCTTGGTTAGAGTTATTGGCATTGTAAATGGTAATGTCCTCTATCTACCAAGGGAGGAGAAAGAGAGAAGTAGAGAGACACTGAGGTAGGTGGCTTCTGCCTGGAAGGCAAGCAAGAAGAGTAGAGAAGATAGAGAGGAGTTGTGAGAAAGGCAGGGGTAGAGGGTCAGAAAGAAGTGGGTGAAGCGCACTCACACAGAACTCTAGCTTGTTGCACAAGATTGTAATTTCCTACACTACTCAGGAGTGAATGACTCTCACAGTTGCATCACAGCATGTGGAAGCAGATCCTAAGAGGGCAGCTTGGCCACACCTATGGTCGGGTTGGCCTACAGGGCGATCAGGCATTGCCTGATGGGCTGTGTTGACAGTTCAGTGGGTGGCCCGTTTTTTATTTAGCTGTTTATGGTCTGCTAGGCCAGTTTTTGCTGTTGGTTTCCCTGTTATTAAAACAAACATTGCCTGCAGCAAACTCAACTCCACGCAGTCTGCCATTGATAGAAAAACACATATACATTGTGCCTTTACAAGTTAAACAAGCATTGGTATAGCCAATAGGTCTCGCTTTTGGGACCTTATAAGTGTTTAGTTATACAGCACAATATCCTTAGGGCAACAACACCAACTGCTGCATGGCTAAACACTTAAAAGGTCCCAAAGACGAAACCTATTCGCTATGCCAATGCTTGTTTAATTAAGGTTCACATTTTAATAAAGTATGCAAAGGGGTCTATTACATGGCGGGCAGACAAAGTCCACCTGCCATTGCCCCGGGACATGGGATCGACCGCTATGTGAGCGGCGGTCCCGCATGTATAATTAGGATGCACCTGCCACACTGGCGGACGCATTCCACATTATTTGCATTGCGGCGGGCGGTGCTGTCAGCAGCACCCGCCGCCACGGAAAGGCTGCTTCCCGCAGACATTGTCAATATGGATGGCGGTGTCTAGCAGACATCGCCACCATATTCAACCCTTTTCTGCACGGTCGACTCGTCGACCGGGCGGAAAAGCAAATGGACGGAATTCCCGTCCGCAGCGGTACCCCCACCATCACAATATGGCGGGGGTAATGGGAGGCGGGGGATAATGTCGGGCGGATCGCCACTGCAATGCGGGCATGGTGATCCGTCTGACATTATAATAGACCCTAAAGTTTTTATATAACTATTTGAAGTTGAATATTATATGTGTTCACACCTTCAAATACTGTAACACCTGAGACAGACGAAATGAAATGAAATGAAATTTGATTTGTAGAGCGCATGGCTGCCCGAAAGCGTCCCAGCGCTTGCTTAGGGAACCCGTCCTGGTATTCCCCTGCGAGATAACCCATTACTGGGCATCCCCAAGGTGAAAGCCAGGCATCCCGCTGCGAGGGGCCATTGTGGAGATTAAGCAAGCTATTGCCCAGAGTTACAGAGTGGGACTCCATGATTGGAATAGGCACCGAGGCGAGAATTGTCAGGTCCGAGGAAATTTGAGCCCAAGACCCGCCGAGGCGGGGAATTGAACCCTGGTCCGGACCAGTCCTCTGCATCAGGGTCTGCCGCTCCAACCACTTGAGCCACACTTCTCCAAGACGAAGCTTGAAGGGATCTGGTATCATCTGAATACATTTCGAAATTAGGATGGTAGGACTGAACGAGTCATGCAAGAGATTCCAAATATATATTGAAAGAGATTATGGATCAAGAGCCCTGGGAACTTAACAAGTGAATGCCCTAACTTTCAATCACTCAGGAGTTTGTAAAGCATGACTACTCACCCGTAAGGGTCTCAAGGCGCTTGGTGGGGGGGTTAGCAAGCTCCAGTCCATCAAGGGGGGGGTCTGTCGAAGAGCCAGGTTTTGAGGTTTCTTGCGCAGATTGGAAACAATGTTGTCTGCCTGAGGTAGAGCGGCAGGGCGTTCCAGGCTCGGACTGGTCTTTTTGGTGTGGGGGACCATAGCGAAGGAGTGCTGGACAGATTGTAGGGTCCTCTGGGGTGCGTGGAATTTGAGTCAGCTGCTCAGGTATGGTGGTCTGGTGTCATGAAGGGCCTTATGGGCATGGGTGAGCATCTTGAAGGTGACTCTAGCTTCGATGGGGAGCCAATGGAGTGTGCACAGGTGCTGGTAGATGTGGCAGTGTCTTGGCAGGTTGAGGACCAGTCTTGCTATGGCGTTCTGGATGTTCTGTAGTTTGCGGTGAGGTTTTTGTTTATTCCGGCATAGAGTGAGTTGCCGCAGTCAAGTCTGCTGGTGACCCGGGGGTGAGTGGCGGTCTTTCTGTGTTCGAGGGGGATCCATTTGAAGGTCTTACGTAGGAGGCGGAGTTAATCTGGCGATCCATTTTGAGCTCGGAGTCCAGGATGATTCCCAGGCAGCGTGCATGGTCCGTGAGGGTGGGGGGGCTTCCGAGGGCGGGGAGGCCCACCAGGTGTCGTTCCATTCGTTGGGGTTTGGGCCCATGATGAGTATTTCCTTTTTGTTGGTGTTTAGTTGTAGCAGTTGTTATTCATCCATTTGGCGATGGCTTCCATGCCGACATGAAAATTGTGTCTGGCGGTATTGGATTCGTTGGATAGGGAGAGGATGACTTGGGTGTCGTCTGCGTATGACACAATGTTGAGTCCGATGAGGGCGAGCAGAGCCATGTAGACGTTGAAGAGTGTAGGGCTGAGGTAGTACTCCTGGGAGACTCCGCAGGTGGTAGGTGTAGTGTCGGAGAGGAAAGGGGGCAGTCTGACCCGCTGCATTCTGCCGGAGAACCAAGGGACATAGAAATATTCTAAAGGTGATTATATAAGAAAGATTTAAATGATGAAAGGACAGAAGCCATAAGTCCTATTCCATACAAACAGTTGGTAAGTAGGCTGTGGATGACAGCGTCGAAGCCCATCCACAGATCTGAAATAATCAAAGCTGTAACATCCGATGTGGACCAAGCTGAATGTGTGTAAATCTTCCAGAACATTAGTCCTTACCAGAAAATGTATTAGGTGATTTCCCACAATAGATTCCAACAATTTAGTGCAGTCAATCGTATCCAAGGAGGATTTTGGCAGCAATGGCATAACCATTGCTGGCTTGTTTTGTAGGACTATCCCAGAAGTAAATTGAAATGTAAGAACATGCAGCAACTGAGAAGGCAGTACTTAAGATGTTTCCTGCCAAGTGAATAGTCCAATAATGAAGCTGTGAACCCAACTTTATCTTCAACTTTAGACCCATAGGGAGTTCTTTGTCAATAAAGAATAGCTGTAAGGTTATGTAAAGGAAACATCAGCTAAGTGCCGAAATGCCAATTAGCAGACGAAATACTGTATGAAAAGTGTTTCAAAAAGTGCTTACTTGTTTTTAAAAGGATTGGAAAGGCAAGAGAATTTTTTTTTGCTGTACACGATAACACTTCAAGCATAAAGCCGAGTGTAAAATGTTACGTAATTAAGGGTCATATCAGAACCAGCTTAGTGTAGCCATTGTGTATTGGCTTTACCTGCATACTTACACTGTGACTTATTTTGGTTGTTTCAAAAAAAATGTAGTCACTACCACTTCCACACTGACAGCAACGTCATAGATCTATGGATCCAAATACGAATCTGAGAATCCCACAAGAGAATTTAGGTTCAACTTTTTGGTGCCAGTGGCCTTTCTTCTGGGACTTCCTCCCCACCACCTCTTCCCTGTAACCAATATGGTCCCCCAGCCCCTAGTACTCTTACTGCCACTTGTTTTCAGGACACAAGCGTCAGTAATTGGCATAGTTTATGTGCCACTATATCAGGACATTGAAGATTTTACCCAGTTTATCTAAATATATTCATATAAAACTGCTAAAAATGTTATGTCCAACTTGGTTTGGACTGAATTTATATTTTTTTAAATTGCAATCGATTTTGATTAATAGTTAAACCACCTAACTCCTCTAGTCGTTGTAATTATTATCTTAATCTGCACTACCCACATGTTAGTCAAAGTTACTTAAAGAAAGGCTATGGACGCTTGTTTTTGGAAATTGCTGAATTAGTTATCAATTGGGATTTGTTTAGTCACATTAAATCGTTAACCGCTTTCCTGCTACTGATACTATTTTATGACCTGGTTCCTAAAATGTTCTCTCAAATGCCAAAGGTGTTCTCGTTTTTCAGTGACATGTGTATGTACTGAAAATTCTGAAGATGATCTACTTTTGCCAATCACACCTTAAAAGAGGGAAGAGGCCAGGTATGACAATGAGAAGGGCTTGTCTGTGTTTAGAATCAGGAAGTGCATTTATCCTTGTCATTGCAGCTCATAAAGTGTGCTTGAGTTATTGTATTTAAAAGAAAGTGAAGGCTGGCTTCCTGAACCCCCAGGCATCATCCTGTTCAATTGTAAAAAAAACAAAAAAAACACACGTTAAACAGAAATCTGTTTTTCAACACCATCCCTCCTCCTTTCCTCGTGAAAGTTCATCAGAGCTCATGCAGAGAAAAGCTATAATTTACCTCTGCTGGCAGTTCAGTTCACATTTGTAGGAACCCTGCAGATATCGAGAGAGAGGTGGGTGGAGGGTGGGGAGAAATAGAGAAAGGGGAAAGCTTCTAATAACAGTAAGCTCTTCTCTGTGTGTGGAGCAAGCAGGGCCTGACTGGCCTAAATTGCGAAGTGACAGTGCCAGAAGAAGGACTGGCCTGACTGATCAATGTGTGAGCCGGTTTTCAAGCACTTTTTGGGGCTGTTTACGGGTGTGGGGCCGGTTTCCCTGTTGATTGCTAAGATATTGCCTCAAACGTTTCATGCAGCAACACATATGCATTCTATCGCTCTACCTTGCAAAGGCCCAATTTAGCACGCGGTCCACTTTTATTTTGATGCGGGACTTATTTTCTATGACAGCCTGTCCCTGGAAGCAAGCCCTTCATTGAGCAACAATTATTATTGCGAAACGCTGGTACAGAGGTAATGGCGAAATATGGTTTAATGCAGACATGCTGCATTTCCTAAAGCTACGTTACTCTAAATTGATGGATGTTACAAAACGTGAGGTTATCAGATTGCCAATGGGATTAAGATGACAAGGCACATTACTTTAAAAAAAGTTGCTCGTCTGCTCCCAGGGTACTAAACACTCTCATACCTGCCAACTCACACTGTGCCACTGTGTGACGCAGATATTGGCTCCCATCATACAGTCTCCCGTGAGATGCCAATATCACATGGTGGCAGGAAAAAAGAGCTTAAAACCATAGTAGTGGTTTTCCAACTCGTTTTCAGAGGCTTTGAACTGCTGGCGTCCATTAAGCAGACCCTCCAGGATATCGCGATTTCGCGGTTTGCCGCGAAATCGGCACTTTTGTAAAAATGCTGCGATTTTTACAAAAGTGCCCGCGAAATCGTCACTTTTGTAGAAATCGCGCGGCATTTTTACAAAAGCCGCTATTTACGGGGGGTGTCTGATTACAGCTTTACACGTGCGTGTAATCAGTTGTGAAAGGAAAAGCAGCGGCCGTGGTGGACTCCAATCTGAGAGTCGAGTCCGCCGTGAGTACTCCTGGTGCTCATGAATTAAAGCGTTGGGCCCGGCCGGCGGCAGGAGCCTGAACAGCATCGACAAACAGTGAGTGACACTCACTCTCAGCAGCTCTGATGGCCGTGCTGCAGTTATGCGGCCGCGGGACCCTTGCGTCTCACCACCGCGCCCGCCGGACCGGGGACGCACTCGTAGATAGGGAGACACCTGCGCAGTCATTACAAAGTAAGTACATTGGCCCCACGCTGACACCAGGCAGCCTGCGGCCACTGCTTAATTTTAAGTGTACACTGTAAACTTCAGTCACACAGCGTCTGCACCACGGAGCGCACCACCATTGTAGATCTGCATCGACAATTTCAGACAACCCAACTATTAAAATCTGCATGTAGGTCTGCTCTGTCCCCTTATTATCGAGGAATCTGCAAGTTCTGATTCATCATGATTTCAAATTCATAAATCTGCACTGTCAGCAAGCCGCAGCAGGGCTGCTCTGCCTCGGCCGCGTGACCCTTGCTTTTTCTCACAGTTAGGGAGAGTAGCGAGGCCTTCCAGAATATATTGAGCACAGTCCTTAAATTCAGAGTAAATGCCAAGGTGGGCCGTGCTGCACCTGTCACGTGCCGAAATATCTGCACAGGAGTAAGGACAGACATTGGTAATCTAGAGGCTAGCCTGGTGATGCAGCCACGCTCCGAGTCAGTGAGTATGTCAGCTGTCCTGACTAGTACTATTATCGTAATTTATTACCAGGCTGAGGCAGCTGAGATCCAGACTGGGGCCTCTCAGGACAGGAAATAAATATTCCTTCCTAGTTGTAAATTTGCTGTGAAACTGCAGCAGCCCATAATTGTGAAGCACACGCTCGAGGGAATCAAAGTGTCTACATTGTAAATAAACCAAATATACATAGCTTCATGTTGTTAAATACCTAAAAAATACTAAGATATCTGTGTTTGTTGTAGGAAAAATGGCCACATAAAATGCAGCAAAATTGCAGCTAAATTTCCATATTTGTGTCGCTAAATTTCCATTTTTGTGCCGCTAAATTTGCTAATCCATGCCGCTGTATCCTGGGGGGTTCTGATTAAGGGGTGTAAAAACGCTCTAGGATATCGGCACCAAACTCAGCAAGTTCTTTTTTTGAAGGGGGAGACTTGGAGGGTGGGGTGGAATTCAAAAGCGCCTTGTAGGTTCTTCTTGGCACAAGGCCCCGCTTCCTCTTCACACGGTGAGATCGCTCTTCAAGTTGGCAGGTATGCACTCTGATGTCTGGGGCCGGACTGAGAATCCAAAGCAGACCTGGCAATTATTATGGACCAGCCTCAACGGGAGGGGGGGGGTAGGGGGTGGCTTCAAGCATGACGCTCTGCTGCTTAACAAAACCGCCCCCCAGGACTGCTGCTTTTGTCACAGGGCGATAGTGCAGCATTGCTGAAAACCAGCCCCCAGTAGCCGAAACTTAGAAAGGGTGGTGGGGTGGATGGGCAGAGCGCTAGGAACAGCGCGGGGGTGAGGGGAAAGACGGGTTAATAAAAGTAATGAGATCAACTAACCTGATGCAGCCGGCTGCCTCCTGTCTCGCGTGACGTCTTTCCTACTGGCCTCTTCCTGGGTCCCAGCACCCGCTGGGACAGACTCCCATCCAATCCCTGTGCTGCAGAGCAGCACTGGGATTGGCCTGAGCAGGCATGAAAAACGCTTTGCTCAAGCCTGGGAGTCTGTAGGGTTTTTCCAGCCTGGCAGCTCAATGCGGCAGGGCTGGAGAAAACCTAAGTTCGCATGTGTATTTTGGTCGGCCTGAAAAGGTCGGCCAAACACACATGAGCACTTAGGGAGTGCACACACACTCCTGCTCCCCCTCCCCACTCCCATGCTCTACACCTTCCTGCTCAAACAGTAAAGAACCGGCAAACAAAAAATAAAATAATGCTAGAGCATCATTTTATTTTTCGATTCCAGTCTCTGTGCCAGGCAGTGGGACGATGCTCCTCCCCAATGGCGGAAGAGCGGCCTCTGGCCCCCGGAAACAAAACCGCCCCCACCCTTTCAGCTTCCCGGGATAACTCCTGATGCCCGCTACAGCCAGTCCGGCCCTGCTGATGGCTGCTGATTTATGACTTTTTGCAATTCACATAAATTCCTGAAGTGAATGGACTAGAATGGCAAAAAACGTATTTATATATTTTTTCACCTGGAAAAAATATTCTCTACATGGAAAATGCTGCTACTCTACACCGCCACGAACTTTGCGATGCTTCTTTCCCCTTCCCACCTTTGAAAGAAATTTGCTTGTACCAATTATCCGACAAATCCCATGGTAGGAAGGGGGTCAAAGAAGAAAATACTCTCAAAATCTTGAGTTTTTGGGTGTGTTTAAACTTCCCAGTGAAACCCTTACATCTATCACCTTTACATTTTCACAGATAAATTAGGTTTACATATACAAATGAGTTTGTGATTTGGACTCTCTTTTTTTTTCAACACTAGTATAACAAGATTGACACTTGAAAATATACACTTTTCATCATAATAATTACATAAATTCCATTACAATGCAAATTTTAACAAACTGAATTTTCTATTAAAGTCCTTCAGAAATAATATTACAGAATTATAAGTGGACAAGCACTCTTACACCAATTTAATCACGATATGCTTTTCAATTGTTCGTATAACTCATAAATTGCTCCCAAATCATTAGTCCCATTTTGCGTCTCCTCTTTCCTTTTAACGAATATAGACTAAATTCCAAACTTGATATTCTAAATAACTTAGCCCTCCACACCTCGAATCTAGGAGGCTTTTGACACAACCATTCTCCTGCTATACTTAAGCGAGCTATGGTCATTGCAACAAATAGAAAATATCTAAATTTATACAAACTACCCTCCTTTGAAACCTCATGGCCCATCCCTAACATCATCAACGCTGGGGTTATCTTAACAGGCATCTCTATTATTTGGGATAGGAATTTTTCCATTGCTTGTATAAAAAGAAACAGTTTATCACACAAATAAAAAATATGGTATCCGCATCCGGTGCATTACATCGAAAACATTTCCCATCATGTCTGATGCCCCATTTTTTCATTTGCGCAGGCGTATAGTACAACCTAAACACAGTTTTAAAAAATTGCACTTGTAAATTTGCCGGCATTAGAGTTTCCCTAGCTCTAACAATAGCATCTTCCATTGATATGTCTATTTCATTCTCACCCAAAGTTTCAGTCCAATAAACCATATGTTTCCCCAAAATCGTCCTTTGTTGAATTTAACATTTTATACAATCCTCCTATTCTACTATGACTCTTTACAGCTTTCATCAAAGGGTTGGATATCAATTTTAGATTTTTATTAACTAGGAAATCCCTAATTTTCATGTATTTAAAAAACTGTGTTTGTGGTATACCACAGTCTTGTGACACCGAAGCAAACTGTTTAAGAGTACCAGATTGATCATAAAGATCTCCTAGAGTGTTGATCCCTTTACTTTGCCAGTACTTCGTAATACTATCTCTGCATACAGCTGGAAGCAATGTTGTTGCATTTAATGGGGTGTAATAAGTTAAAGATCCTAAACTAGTTAACTTACGTACTTTTTTCCAAATTTTAAAAACTGCTTCTATCGTTTTGAACTTAGTTCTTTTGTAATAGCTCCATTCTATTTCCCTGAACAAACTCCAATTAGCAGCCATTCCCAAACTTAGATGATATATAGAAATATCAAAGCACGATGTAGTTGGGTTATTTCCAACTTCGTCTCCTATCAATAGACTGTACATCTTTTGGAGAAAACAAACATAATAATATAATACAAAATCGGGGACCGAAAGTCCCCCTCTATCTTTTGGTAGCATCATGAGCTGCATGGCTCTTTGTGGTTTGCCCGCAGCCCAAATAAATCTAGCACAGAGTGCCTGCAGTTGTTGAATTTGAGCCGGTAGAATTTCTAATGGTAGGGCTCTGAATAGATATAAAACCCTTGGCAAAATAATCATTTTTATTATATTGGTTCGACCAATTAAAGTAAAATGTAACCTCCCCCACTTTTCTAAAGTCTCCACTATATTTCTATAGAGTGGAACCCAATTAGCGGTTGCCACTTCTTACATGGCTGCTCTTATCTTGAATCCCAAATAGGTTGCTTCTACTACTACTCTAGGGTCATTGTCTTGGACCGAATGTGAACACACCAACTGTGTTTTTGTAGTATTTAACTTATAGCCTGACAGTTGACCAAATATCTTAGCTAATCTCTCAATGTCAACCAATGCTAGAACCTGGTCTTCTGAAGTTACTGCTATGTCATCAGCAAAAGCAAAAACAATATGGGGAATATTACGTACAAAAAAAGGTTTAATAGTTTGACTGTTGATAAGCAAATCAATAAAAGGATTTGTGTATAAAGCGAAAAGAAGAGGAGAGCAGGGGCAGCCCTGCCTTGTCCCCCTAGTTATCTGCACTAAATCAGAAATCACACCCATGTATGCTATCCTAGCCGTTGGTGCCACATATAAACTTTGTACTGCTATCATAAACTTCCTGGGGAATCTCAAAGTCTCCATTACCTTCCATAAATAGTTCCATTCTACCCGGTCGAACGCTTTTTCAGCGTCGAGTAATATTAACCCTAAACTGCGTTTTTCTACCTCTGCTATATCCAGCAGCGTAATAACTTTGTTAGTATATGTGCAACTATTCCTCTCCCTGGAATGAAGCCATGCTGTCCCTCAGACACTAATGCTGTTATTACTTTTGACATTCTATTTGCTAATATTTCAGAGTAGATCTTTCCATCACAATTTAGTAATGATATTGGGCGAAATGATCCCGGCATATCGGCCTCTTTCCTTTCTTGCTAAATACAACTATAATAGCCTCATTCCATGATGTTGGTATTGCTCTATTTTGTGCAGCCCTAAATGTTTCAAGTAATATCCCTTTTAATTCCTTAAAAAAAAGTTTATATATTTCTCCTGGTAATTGGTCAGGACCTACTGCTTTGCCCATTGCCACCGTATTGATTGCGCTGGCTACCTCTTCTTCTGATAAGGGTGCCTGCAGTAAAGCCACCGCAAGTGAGCCCAATTTAGCTAATGTACCTAAAATGTTAAGATCCAGTTCATGTCTATTAGTTTGTTCTGTCTTGTATAATGTTGAATAAAAATAATGAAAAATAGCTAATATGTCTTGGGGTCCAGATCTTAAATTGCCTGTTTTATCTTTCAAGAAAGGTATATGGCAACTAGCATCTTTCATGCGTAATCTTAGAGCTAAGGGTCGCCCTATGGCTTCCCCATATTCATGACAGATCTTACGTTGGGCAAAATATTTTCTTGCATTCTCACTATCCCATATACCCAATATTTGTGCCCTTTTCTTTACGACCTCTAGCTCTAATGATTTAGCGTCCCCCTTAATAGCTATCCCCCTTGTTAAGTTCTCTTCTGCCTCTTGTAGTCCCCGATATAAACTTTCCATCTCCATCTTTTGTTTTCTTTGTCGGGCTAAACCAAAGCTTAAGACCTCCCCCCTAAAACAGGCTTTAAATGTGTCCCAAACAATCATAATTGGGGCAGAATTTATATTATTTTTTAAGAATTCTCTTATCCACTCTTTCATCTATTTTACAAACTCATCATTATAACATAGTTACGATCAAAAGTAAATTTCCTGATTATAGAAGAATCACCCCAACCAGTAATTGACAACAGAATGGGTGAGTGATCGGATGAGATGTTAGGATAGATCTGCATTTTCACTCTGACTAATTGGGGAACTTTTTTCTTTATGCGGGTAGGAATAAAAAGTGTAGCCTGGATCCGCCGGAAACAAGGTAGTCCATACATCCGCCAAGCCATAATCTTTTAGTAAATTAAAAAGGGCCCTGCAAACCTGCGGCTTCCGTCCTTTATAAACCTTCACACCCCCATCAAGTTCTTCCTTTACTAAGTTAATATTCATATCTCCACAAATAATCACGGGGTGGCCCAAGCCGCCAAGTTTTGGTGTACATGCTCCAGGACCCCGATATCGTCTAAGTTGGATCCATAAATATTACATATTGTGAAGTTCCCAAAATGTCTCCCACATTCAGCCATCACCCACCTACCCTGTGTATCTGCTGCTGTACGTCGTATCGTTACCAGGTCCCTTTTTGCTAAAATGGCTACCCCTCATGTCATACCTGATTGTTGGGAGGAAACTAAAATATTAAACCCCAATTCTCTTAACACTTGATGCTTATTCCAAGGGAGGTGAGTCTCTTGTAAACAGACCACATCTGGAGCAACATAAGGTAGTTCAGCCGCTACTCTCCTTCGCTTATTAAAGTTGTTTAGACTGGATACATTTAAAAAACAAATTAGTAGATCTTTAATTGTAGACATACCTGATGATTAAGCATCCCATGGTTTTACACCCATTAAGCCTTAACAAGACCCTATAATAATTTTGAACATTTTTATTAATCATAATCTTTATTGATACTCTTAGTCTTTCAAATTCACCATCATGAAATGCGAGTGTGGATTTTTTACCTCCTTTTAACCCCTCCACCAATACCCTCCACCTCCACCTACCCTTCCTTCCCTCTACCCAAATACCCCCTTGCCCTCCCCCCACCCTACCCATTAACGAGGCCTTCGGACTTATGGTCCTGTAGACGTAGCTGACAATCCCCCGCCTCCCCGCCATGCCGCTAATATACGTATCTTAATACACCTAAAAAAAAAAAGGGGAGTCCTTACCTCCTTTTAAAGAATCAATAACATGGTATATTAACTGTTGACTATTCCATAATGTGAAAAGTGGAAAATATAAACACAAAAGAATATGGAGGAAAATAATACCCTTTAAATACTCTCCTAGTCTACCTAGCCCATCTTAACTTGTTTTTTCCTACCCTTCAGTTAATATTTATCCATTTTGAGTAGTTATCTTACTCAAGTATTCCTTTGCCTGCCCCACATTAGTAAAAAAAATGTGTGCGCTCCTTATAAATGGACTTCAATTTTGCGGGATTCGGGAGGAACACTTGAGCACCCTTGGCGCGTAATGGAGTTATTAACGGTCGCAGTTGCCATCGGTTATCAACAGTATATTTACAAAAGTCAGGAGTTCCAAAAAATTCAAACCCTGGACCAGGGTGTTTTTTATCAGGCCTTGCGAGCCTGAATACCTCTTCTCGGGCAAGAAAGCTATTAAATGAAATTAGTAAGGCCCTAGGTCTGCCTGAGTTTCTCTCTGCTTGGACAGTCGCTTTCAAATTAAATGGAAAGCGATGAGCTCGCTCGATCTCTCTGTCCCAATCCCATTTTGTGAGTTCAAGGAAGGCTTCTTTAAACAGGTTGACTACAAATGTGCGTGAATCTTGGCCTTCCTTGCCCTCAGGAACTTGTAGGACTTTCAAGTTATTGCCTCGAGCTCTGTTTTCAAAGTCAGAGAGTTTCCAGAGAGTGTCCTCCTTTAGCCCTTGTAACTCCTCTGTGGCTCCTTTCTGTTGTTCTACTGCATCTTCCAAGGTAGAGATGCGATTCTCAGCCTCGTTAAACCTGTTGGCGGTATCTGCTTGTGATTTTGCAAGCCTTCGAACTGAGTTCTGTAGTTTCCGGCACATACTCAGGACTCTCTGACTCTCTTCTCAAGTCTCATCCCGCAACGAGATTATAGATTCGTAGATCAAAGCTAGTGATATTTCTGCTTTCCCTCCCCCAGTAGTCTCATCAATCTCTACTTCATTCCTTGTGGTGTCTGAGTTTTCAGTATTTAGGTTCCGAACAGTAGAGAGGCTATCCTCGGCAGGATCAATGGAATCTTCCTGACATAAACTGCTTGCAAGACTCCCTCCTTGGCTCCCTCCTTCCAAACTCATTTGCAATGCATATTGTGAGGCTAAATCTTCACAGGATGAGGGCAGTGAGGCTTCTGACATAGAGTAAAAGTCACCAGATTCCCCATCAACCTGGACCTGGTCTTGCTCTCGTTCCTGATCATTTCCACTTGCTGCGTCACAGGTAGGGGTTGTATCACCTGTTTCTAAAGGGATCTCCACAGCGATATCCCTGCCACTCACCCCCCTGGCTCGCTCCTTCTCTATCGCTGCTGCCACTGCAAAGATAGTAGGAATCACCACAGTTTTTTCTGCTCCTGTTGTATTCACATTAGCATTTAGATTTGCATTTAACTGTGAGTTTTTAGTTTTCACTGATTCCACTGGAGTTTTGGGTTGATTTTTCTTATTCATATTTGCTTTAGCCCCTTCTTTAGACACACCACTCTCGCCTTGGTCGTCTGCGGCTTTCTGTCTCCCCCTTGTACCCTTCGGTGCCATATCTTCACTTTTTTTCCCCTTCCAAAGTTTATATAAATAGTCCAACTAAAAACAAGCTCCCTCACAACTTGATTTTTTCTCCGTTTTCGTTTTAACTTTGCCGTGGGGCTCGAACTCACCAATGTAGTCTTCTCGCTGGCGTCTTCGCCCAATATTGTTGAAGTTTATATCCTCCACTTTAGGGTTCTAGCGAGGCACCGCGAGTGTTCCACGGCGTTTTCCTAGCTGTTTTTTTCCCCGCAGTCTACCCGCGTAGCTTGCCTGGAGCCTCCATGGTCGATAAGCCGTTATGCTTCCCAACCGACCACAAGTGTGCGGAGCCCAACCCAGCCGCGGCGTGTAGATGGTGATGGGCGTCTCGATCTAGCGGACACCGCCGCCACCGCCGCCCTCGCCGTCGCCCCACCAAGAACAGTAAGTATCACTTAGTATTCATGGGATGTTCAACAGCGCGAAGAGTTACCCCCAGCGCTCAGTTCAAATCCAGCTGAGCTGAAACGCTCGTCGCGGCCAGGTCCTTCCGACTGGAACGGCTAGCAAGGGACGCGAGGAGTGGTCAGCTTACACGTCCACCCTCACGGACGCCCTCTTGCCTCTCTACGTCTGTTATTTGGACTCACAATGATGCTTTTTGGCCCTCATTATATGTCTGCCAGGAAACCTGTTCAGAGCATAACCACTCCAGGGAGATACCTTTACCATGGGCATCATCCTTGGGGGGGGCACTTCCATGGGATTACAAGGTTTAACTTTCACTGTGAAGAATACGGTTTGCATTTGGTGTTTGTGCACTGATTCCTGCATACTTTTTCTCATTTCTGTGGCTTTTTTCCCAAAACACCTGCTGAAGTGTGCTTGGAGAAAGAAAAATGCAAAAAGAACAATTGATGAACAGAATGCAGAACAATGTCATAGATTCACCCCACTACAGAGATCAGGGCCTAAATCCATAGTTTTTTGCACCCCATGCCAGTCCAGTTTGGGCCCAGCCATATGCAAATCAGTCTTGACCCTGCACCCAATGGGAACAGTCTAGCCCGAACTGCCAGATCAGGTCCTCTCTGGACTGGAAACAAGCATCCTAGGACCAGTTTCAGGATTTCACCCCTCATCAGCCAGAATAGCTTGACTCCAGTGGCATGACTCCAGTGAAATGGCATACATTTTAAATGCAAGACTTGTAATTCTAATGAAAGTCCAAACAGCTGATTCTGCCAGCACTGAAATTACAATGAAGACTTTAATGAAGGCCTGGGTCCACTTCTTACTTGCCAAGCCTTTTCATTTAGGCCATAAGCATCGACTTTTTAGCCAGTCCGGCCTACGGATTGTACAAGACACTAGTCTCCTATAGCTTTTTCTTTTTTACAAGCAGTGGTGCTGTAAAACTTTTCAGAGTGGGGATGCTGCCATCAAGGTTTCATCACTGAAGTCACAGGGGTCATGAAAAACTTCAGCCTCACACTAAGAACAGAAGTGGTAAATAAGAAACACCCATTCAGCAGGAGAGTGTAGTACATCACTGGTGGGGCCCTTTGGAGTACACATGTTAATTACTATGTGTATGCATTCAAATGTTTCTCATTTTTGTATTAATGTTTGTGATTATGTATGTCTTATAAATGTTTTGAACCATTGTGGTCTCCTGTATGACATGTTTGAAATGTTCATGACTGTTGTTTTCAAAGAAATTAAGTAAATTGAAAGTGAATGAAATCTCTAGGACCACTCAACCCAATACGGTGGTTCTTTGTTTTCCTGGAGTTTTCAAATGAATTGTAGTACCCATACCCTCTATAGTTTTGTGATATATTATTGAGGCCTAGTGTGGTACTGTAAACGGGCCCAACCCCTCCTTGTTTACAATTGTGAGATGTAAAGCACCACTCATAGAATGTAGCTAATTGTGACATGCAGTGCTGGTCTAGAGAGCAGTCCTCTGAGTGCCCAGCTTTATGTGTCAGATTGCTTCACGTATCCCATGTCTGTTCCACTGGTGGGGACTGATTTAGGGGCTGGTACAGTACTGAGTGATGGATATGACTCAAAGAAGACAGGTCTTGTGTGACGATAGGAGCATTAAGCAGGACACCGGAGTTATTAACCAGCCTGCATGAGCTATAATTAGCAGCACATTGCTGAGTGTTATGGTATTATTGTAGGCCAGAACTGTTAGATAGGAGCTGACATTTTCTATATAATGCCCTGGCTAGCCGAATATCAGCTCTCTTTATTTTACCGGTATACGGGAAATAGCATACTGATTGGGTTGTTTTATTTCTGTGAGCGGTAAACGGAGGATTCTCTTTGATGCACAGAATTGTGCTACAGACTAGAAACTGTAAACGTTGTTGAGGCAGTATTGTAGGTCAGAAGAAGGCACTGTCTTTTACATACAGAATATTTTCTTTTGAAATAGAAGTCAAATGCCAACATACTATTTTTGCCAACAAAAAGAGCATACCTAATATAAATACATAAACGGGCCTCGGTGAGCCAGCATCATTCATTCATTGGCCTGTTACATTGTAAACTGTTAAGTGTACATTTTGCTTCAGCACACCAGGCATACAGCAAGGGGCCATAGAGGTCAACTCACTTTACCACTCCGCCCTTCATTGTGAGCGGCACAAAGTCCTAGCCACAGTTCATATTTGCCAAAAAATAGTTCCTTTCCCTTATATTTACAGGTGGTTGGTCACCTTATGCAAACACAAGGAGATGATGGACGGAGCTCTGAAACTTTTCAGACACTCACCCCCAGTCACAGCCTGTGTTGAATCCATCATCATTCTTTAGCTCACTTCACCACCCCAGTTCTGACCCAGCTATATGCAAATCAGTCTTGACCCAGTGCCTCATGCCACACTATGCACAGTCAGTACTCGGGATGCTATCTCGACAGGCAGCATTTTCTTGAATGTCAGCAGCTCAATTACCAACATTCTGTGGGCAATAAGAGGTAGGATTTATTTGGTTTCGAAAGCATAAACTAGTATAATCATGAGATCACAGGAAAGCATGTCCGATGGCACTGGACACCGACCAGAGAGAGGGACAGTGGCCTTCGTTCGAGATGACTTAATGAGAAATCAGTGAGTTGACAAATGAGGGATTTCATAGAAGCCAGACTGAATCTTGCCAAAACTAACTCACACAAGCAATCTCACGAATGCAGTGAACTCTAACAAGTGAGTAACTGCTACAGCTGCTGCCAGGTGTGAGCTTCGATTGACAAGCGCTCACTCCTTAAACCCAAAACAAAGTGCAGGTCCCCAGCCAACGAGTACGCTGGCAGGTGTCCCATGGCATGAGGTAGTCCGGGCTCTCTCCAGGTGTCTTCATATCTCTAAGAATTGCTTGAGATGTGTGCGGTGAACACATTCCCACCAAACCTAAATCAGGAAGTTTGAATATGAAAAGGAAATATCAATTAAGAGGTACCTAAATTATAATTGTACTATAGACTGCAGGTTTAATAAAAAAAATTTTTTAGATTTCATGTCAATCAATTAACAAATAGTGCAAAAACCAAAACTACTTTTGAGAAACTGGCAATGTAAGGATCTCTTCATTTCTTGAGAGGCCAATGCTCCACAGGCTTCCCTACCCAATCTTCCCTGCTGTTATATGGGCAATCCAAACTATATGAAACTTTCTATACTAGTGCGAATCCACTATGTATATACGAACAATGGATACATTTATTTGATAAAATTGATTTCATGTGTTCGTTATAAAGATGCAGGGTGGGTTTAGATACCGAAAATTGAAAACATCACACTAAAATAACTTTTGTAGTAAAACACAGCATATCAAGTCACCTCACTAAAGCACTCAAATTGCATCTCCATGTCTTCTTGTTACTGAGACAAGAAACAGCATGTCAGTAACATTGCACACTTCTGCAAGGCGTTGAGCAAGACTAGTGTTCTGTAGTAGTAATAGAAGGGCCGGCTTTTGGCATGGGCCATGCACAGCAGACTCCCTGTCACCTGGCTCCAGTGCTGCAGGAGCTATTTGTAATAACTCTTCAGCCCACTTTCTTGCCCTACCATCTCCTCTCACTCCCTACTGACTCACACTATTTCCCCCTCCGGTAAACAACTTGGCACCAGCGTAGATGCTAATCTGTGCATAAGTCAAGTGAGAGGAGGGTGTTGTAGAGATTTGTTCAGAGACCAGTCACTAACTTGATGTAATCAGCCAGGGGCTGACCTATAAATACAAAAGGAATCTTCACTGCCTTATTTTATTCACCAGAGCAGGGAGGGCACAACATTTCTTTCTGCCCAGGACGCCACCCTGGCAAAGGCCGACTCTGAGTAGTAGTATGTAAAAGATGTGTCCCATGAAGTGATGACCGGGCAGAACCAGAGAAAAAAAGCAGAGACAATAAAGTCTGTTGAGCATTGCCGATACAGTAGGCATCACAGTGCCTGTCTCCAGTGAGAGGCGCCATACTGCTCTGGTTTCTAATAGTTCCATGCCGGGACAGGCATGTTTTCATTATTGAAGTCAATATGCTCAGGGATTCACTCCAGAAGCAACCACTGCTTTTTACAGGCTACTGTAAACATAGGCACTGGAAGTACGGGACAGTGAGTGCTGTCACAACTGCCTTGTGTTCAAAGGAGAAAGAGGTCAAATGTCAGGTTGTCTTCTGTCAAATTGCTGCTTATGCTTTTAACATGAAGATTGGTGTTCACTTTTCTTTCTTTGATTCGAAAGTTAAAAGATTTTGCAAAGTGAACTATCTGGCAATCTTGCTGGGGTACAGGTGAAAGGAAAAGCTGCCTGTGGGATGTCATATTTTTCTAAAACACAGAAGCATTTGAATATTTGTTATTGAACTGTACAAATTATTCAAAATATATCAGCAGCTAGAAAAGAATAAATGGAACACTTGCTTGTATTTTTCTCAAATATGATGGAAACGGATTTTAATAGAATCAAAACAAATCAAGGCACATTACTTGGTGATTTGCAAATCATACATTTTTGTGAAATTTAATTTCCAGTGACTAATTTGTAAAAACGTCATTGCCGGGCTTCCCGTCAGAAGGCAGCTTGCACCAGCCCACAGGCCCGGACTGGGAAACAAAACCGGCCCTGGCAAAGTGCTCGGCCGGCCCCCCTCCCCACTTGGGGGGGGGGGGGTTGGGAGTGCCGCTGAGCTCTTTGACAGGGCCGGCTTTCGGCTGACTTTGGTACAGGGCCTATTTTGCAGCTATGCTGCAAAAACGGCCCTGCATCAAAAACGGCCCCCAGGGGCACAAAACCGGCCCCCACCCATGAGGTGCACCGGGGGATTGCCCTGTGCCCGCTATGGCTAGTCCGGGCCTGCCAGCCTATTACTTCTGTTAGGACTGCCTAACAAAACCAACTACTATCTAGCGCCAGGACACCTACGGTAACAGAGCGCTGTACAAATGCCAAAAATAAATAAAATAAATAAACTATCCATGAAAGTGGGTGAAGGATGTGGTGTAATGGCCAGAGCTGTAAACTTCGAAACTGGGGAACCAGTTTTGAGTGTTGGCACCGGCTCAATATTCTGTGAAAATCACCAATCTCCCTCTGCCTACCATAAAGGAATGCGTCCTCAACTGGTGCTCATGAAACGCACCGGTGTTGATGATTAAGTGCCCCTGAAACCGCAGGCTTAACTTAAGCACTGATGATTTCCACATATTATCATTTGTAAGTTATATAATTTCATCAATAAAACTACAGGTCTTCGTAAATTGTTGGCCAAGTCTACAGAAAATGTTCTCTCTGTAAATGATTGTTCCATGCCACACCATGCTTTAGTAATACATGTGTGACTGTGTTTGAAATTTTAATGACCTTTGTTTTCAAAGAAGTTAAGTAAATTGAAAGTGAATTAAATCACTAAGACCACTCAACCCAATACGGCGGTTCTTTGTTTTCCTGGAGTTTTCAAATGAATTGTAGTACCCATACACTGTATAGTTTTGTTACATCTCACAATGGCACTCCGATATGAGATGCTAGTAACAAAGTCCATCCGAACAGATCTTACCAACCACTCCTCTTACCACCAAACCATACCATGAACTATAAACCAATTATAAGACTAGACAACCAGTGCAGTAACCATATAAATAGATTATGATCATATGAAATGCCACAAAAAGACTTGCACAGTTGCTCAAAGCTGCGAGCATACCGCAAAACAGTTAAGTGCATGATCGTCTAAACCTAATAAGAACTTAATTTTGCTTGTACTTATGTTGGTTGTCCATTTACTTATTTGTATACTGTCGCATGACTTCCTCTGATGAGTCTGTCAAATGTACCTTTTGTCCCAAATTTTTGTCCTGAATTTTGACCTTCTGTCTTGTATTTTTGTCCTGAATTTTTACCCTTTGTCCTGTATTTTTACACTCACCTTCCTGAATTTGCACCCATGCCAGTTGGTCATCCTAGCAGTGTGCCGCTCAGACGGGCAACCAAATACTACACATGACTGTATTGGTGTCTGTATCAACTTACCTAAACACTGCAGAACGTAGTGATGTGCCCGCGTGATAGCACGGAGACATAAAAAACTGAAATATAAACATTGAGGGGAAGCTGCAGACCATTCTGTATGTACCATCAAGCATGAAGTGCACTCATGGCCCTGAACAAGGGGAAGATGTTCCAATACGTAAAAGAAAGCATGGGCAGCTCCTCAAAACGATTAACAACTTTTAAAAATAATTAGAAATTACCCTGTCTTGTGAAATGTGCACATGCCGTATGTAAGGTAAATTACCCTTATCGCACACATTCGGTTTGATATATGTGTTGCCCAGACCGCATTAAGTGCTTCGACATTCAGTTACAAACAATGTTACCTTTGCACTTTGGATTTCAATTAGCACGTAGCTAACTGTAAACAAAGCCTCGCGTGTCTGTGAGTGTGTGAGTGTTTGTATGTGTGTAAATAATCCAGATATTAATAAATCATTTTGTTTTTAATGTAAAAAAATGATGTCCAAGAAAACCAGAAGTAGCTCTGCAGGTGCCTTGGAATGCAAGGTGGACAGGGCGGTTTTAGGGTTGTTCCCTCAGAGAGTTCTGGAAGAATATCTCTCTTATGGCAGGTGCAGCTTTGGCCGGAAAAGAAAACTTACATCGAAAAAAAAATCCCTTCCTCCGAGGACCCTGCCCTCCGGGAGAGCATAACATCAGCTCAGCATTACTGGGCTCTGAGGCCTGCAGAAACCTGGTTAACAGGGCAGAACAAACTGGAAACAGAAACGTTAGCTTCTTTTTTTCTGCTCAAAGAGCATTTTAACATTTAAGTTGACCTTTGAATCTAGAGCTGTGCGTTCAATTATCGAAACCCCACCACAAGGGGAACCATAATAATCTGGTAAATGTCTGACGCATTCCTTAAGAAAAACCCTCTCACTGTTTTGCTTTATTTTTTGTTATGAAACAAAAGTCGGGATGGAAATTTGAGGCTGGTGCCGCGCGCCTGCTTGGAAAAGGCCCTGCCTGCTGAAGGGTGAGCAGGAAAGAATGAGCGCCCGAGAGGGATTCCAGCCTTCTCTATTTACCCCTAATGGCAGAAAAAGAAACATTCATAAGTGAAAGTATACTTTTGAGGCTGTCAGGCACTGGTACCAGGGTAACGTATTAGTGGCCCCTTCTGCAACAAAGCTGCTCCCTTCTTCTCACAGCGCCTCTTCTTGGAAGCCCGGCTCGCGGGGGAGGTCTGGCATTAGTCACTAGCACTGAGTCACTGTGCATTTACGTGCCAACCGTTTGGGACAAAAAGGCAACGTTTGCGAGTTGTAAAAACGCCTTTTCACCTGTAAAATGTATCAAGTTAATTCTGACTAAATTACCCGTTCATTGTTTTATTGTGTAAATCCCATAATGAAGAGCGTGCCTCGGAAATGTGAAACAATGAGACAATGTGCAAGGTTGAGCACAGTGCAGATACATCTCTTACGGGCCAGGGCCGGATTGGCCATAGCGGGCACCGGTTTTGTCACTGGGTTTTGCAGGGGTGCTGCAATATCGGACCCCTGTAACAAATGCATCCCCCCCTCCTAGGGCCGGTTCAGCAGCAATCTTCCCGGGCTCGTTGCTGCTCCCAGTCCGACCCTGATATGGACCAATTCACAAACTGAATATTTGCAGTATGATTAGTAGCACTACAATACTACTAATATACTACAAAATGCTATTCACAAACCAATGTGTGGAGATATTTCTGCATCTCCTTTTCTTTCCTATGTGGAGATCTCCTCCCTGGTTGCAGAGGTTTCTGCACACGTAGAGCTACGTTTTAGTAGTAAATGTGGGAGGAACCTGGAGAGTGGCTGGAAAATGGGAAATATTTATAGGTAAAAAGGAGGGGTTTGGAGAAGATTTAGAAGGAGCTTACGGAGGATAATATTTTCCATCCACAGTAAACCCATGTCGGTCTCGTTATATAACCCACCCCGAGTGCCACAATTAAGGGGAATATGCACCAATAAACGAGACCCTCCCGATTCACTTTACCACTAGAGTGAACTTCACAAGCACAATGATTGAGAATATAGGCACGATCACTGCTGTTAGCAATAAAAGTATTGCACATGTATTGCTACACCAACCAACATAGATCCACGCCTGTTAGTAAATACATGCATGCTGATGCACCTAGAAGCATGCCATAGCCTACTGCATGAGTAAGGAAAGTGTAAGAGAGAGTTGACATTGCCATGAATGAAAACCGTTCTTGTAAAGTATTGCCATTTTTTAGTTGTTTATGTCTATCAATTGATAGAAAGGAGAAGCAATCAGTGCTTAACGTGTGTCCCCCCACACCCCCCTCCCTGTATGCGTGTTGCAAATTTGTGTTTACTCGTTACAGGTACCATAAGACCTCCAGAACATAGAAACAGGTCAATAACCTTTTTCTTTCACTTATTGAGCACCTTATCTACATATTCCTTCACGTTATTTCACTAACGGTCCTGATGAATGCCCGTAAGTCCTAGAACTCAGGCAACAGAGGCAGAAACATGTCGACCTAATTTTTTTGACAACCCCCCCCTTGTTTTTAATTTACGACTCTAAGTGCATTTACCACTCATTATCCAGTCTACAAGATGCACTAACATAGAGTGTACCAGACCCGAAACCAGAAAGATTAAACTTCCATACCTCTGAGTTTTTGGCTTTTTACTATTTTTATCTCTGGCTCACTACTGCACCAACCTTGGGTAAGAACCTCCGGGTGGAGGCTGCATATCAAAATAGACCTAATGATTATGCACACACGTGATCTATAAGCGGAGAACCAAGATATACCGCTTTGAAAACCACCATACCCATCACGTGCATGAGGGTCTTTTTTCTGGGACACCTTTCACAAGTCCTACATACTTAAGGTTGAGCAGGACAAGTGATCCATTCCCTTTTGATTAGTAGATGTCTGGCATTAGTCACTAGCACTGAGTCACTGTGCATGTACGTGCCAGCCATTTGGGACAAAAAGGCAATGTTTGCGAGTTGTAAAAATGCGTTTTCACCTGTAAAATGTATCAAGTTAATTCTGACTAAATTACCCGTTCATTGTTTTATTGTGTAAATCCCATAATGAAGAGCGTGCCTGGGAAATGTGAAACAATGAGACAATGTGCAAGGTTGAGCACAGTGCAGATAATTCTCTTACGGGCCAGGGCCGGATTGGGCATAGCGGGCACCGGTTTTGTCACTGGGTTCTGCAGGGGTGCTGCAATATCGGACCCCTGTTACAAATGCAACCCCCCTCCCCCCCCTCCCAGGGCCGGTTGAGCAGCTATCTTCCCGGGTTGGTTGCTGCTCCCATTCCGGCCCTGATATGGACCAATTCACAAACTGAATTTTGCAGTATGATTAGTAGCACTACAATACTACTAATATACTACAAAATGCTATTCACAAACCAATGTGTGGAGATATTTCTGCATCTCCTTTTCTTTCCTATGTGGAGATCTCCTCCCTGGTTGTAGAGGTTTCTGCACACGTAGAGCTACGTTTTAGTAGTAAATGTGGGAGGAACCTGGAGAGTGGCTGGAAAATGGGGAATATTTATAGGTAAAAAGGAGGGGTTTGGAGAAGATTTAGAAGGAGCTTACGGAGGATAATAGTCGGTCTGATACTATTCAAAAACTGCTCCCACAAAAAAGTAAACAATTGCTATTCACAAATTGCTCTTCTAAAGTTACTACAGCCAAATAGGACGCCACACAGTCATAAATATACTCCACTTACCGGTGCTGCAACACACGGCCATAGAAACAAGCATTGGCATAGCCAATAGGTCTCGCCTTTGGGTCCATATAAGTGTTCAGCCAGTGCTCTCGGCGTTGCCAATGTTTTTAAGCTACTTTATAGAGCATTGTGGCTGCTGTGCAGCATGTTGAAAAGATATTATAACAAATTATTATAAGTATTTTTGTTACCTTGTATATAACCAAGCAGATATTATGTACAACTGAATGACCCAATTAAAAAAATTATGACAGTGTAAAGGTGGTTAAGAATCATGATATTCAAATTTAACTGTGATTTAAGATATTAGGCAGTCCCTCAATCTTAAACAGTTTTACAAAACATAGACTTTTTTTTAGCTTGTTAAGTATACACCCACATTAGTACAATAATCAGTATTTCATGGAATGGCATGGAGCGAGCAGTGCTTCACGCGACTATAGGGACACTTCAATTTCTGACTGGTGCTATTTATCTTAAGTGCTTACTAGAATGATAAACAAAAAAGGGATTTGAATGTTTTACCCTGCTATGTCTGGATTTATATTTTCTACATAAGCAATGTGATGAATGAGTGGTACTCAGGTTTGTAAGGTAAGTAGAGAAGGCAAATACAGCAATTATATGTGTAAGTGTATTTGGTCTTTATTGGAGCATCCATGCACGGTCAAAGCAAGAGCCAACTGATCCAGAATATCCCATGAGATCTCGGAATATAATACAAGGAGTAACAATGCTTGACCAATGATTATGAAGTTAAACACCAATTATGTTGGAAAGTGCATGTCAGTAGGAGAAACTTGGTTATAGAACATAGAACAAGTAGAATGTGTAATACGTAACCTACCACAGTTTGCTTTCAGCTTCTGTGAGCCCACGAGGGAACTAACACTAAAAGATCAAACAAGATTTCTCAATCTGCATTCCAAGCACTTTCTTTATTTTGATTCAATATTTTGTGGGGAAGATATTAATATAATCTGAAGACAAAATACTGTAACATTTTTAAAAATAGGAGCAGTCAATTCAATTAACAAAATGGATCCCTAACTGCAATTCACTAATATTGCCGGTAGCTGTCCTCATAAAACGCTTCCAAGAGAACGGAACAAACGAAAGAGCATGAAAGACGACTTACAAGAACGCATGCAATGGTCTTATGTTAGACCTGTCTGGCTCTTTGGCGAAGTCCCTCCTAATTTTTATTTATTTTGTCCCCTTTTTGCCCCTCATACCCTTATTAATTTTTTGTGTCTACTGACTTTTTGTAGGTATTGGCCAGGGGGATAGGTGTTCTTTCTCCCCCTCATAATCTTTTACCTCAGGCCCAGAGGCCTGTTCTGACAGGAAAGTTGGCACCACCTAAAATGGTGGCCACCAACTGCCCCAACTGTCACCAACAGAACTTGGCCATAGCCTAACATAGGGCATTCCAGAACCTTCTGGTCCATTCTGGACCACTGAAGGGCAGCCTATATAAGGCGGAATGCGGGGCAGCCATTTTGTCTACCTGTGGAAGTCAGCTGGAGGACAGGTGGTAGCTAAGGGTGGGAAAAGGTTAGACTTAGGGTTGACCTCCTGGACTGGGAAGCTGCCTATTTGGTCCAACCCACAACTCCCCTTTTAGTTATTTGTCTTGGCCCCGCTGTGGGAAGTTACTGGAGACCCTGGGCGCCTGTATGACCCCTAGTCTAGAATAGAGGGGTGAGAACAGGAGAAGGAGACTGCGGAGTAGTGGAGCGCAGTCCTCTGCCCAGTGTGAGGATCTGAACTAAAGAAGACTCCTGAGCCTGTCATCTGTCCAGTAAGGTGGGCTGGGGTTCCAGTGCCTCAAAAGTGCACAGTGACTTTCTACTGAGGAAGCCCCCCCCCCTTTTTCTTTGATTCCCTCCTCCCTTCTGAGGAAAGGACGAAAGCTGGTGGCCTGGGTGGCGCTGTACCCCCTCTTACCTGTGGCAGGACTGCTAGGGAGCCGATCCCCCCCCAAGCGCTAAGGTGGTGAAGTGTGGAGGGAAGTCTCATCCCATCTGAGAAGCCCTGATTGCTGCTGCCGCGGTCGGGACCCCGGGGGCACTGGCCGCGTCATCGTGAAAACCCCGAGGTCTGAAGTTAGGGAGCGCTGCCGCGCATGCCTCAAGTGTTTCCACTTCATTGACCAGGAGGGGCCTAAGTTTGCGCAGGCTCGGAGGAAGCGGCGTCTTGACCGCGGAGCCTGCGCCGGAAAAGGCAGGAGCGGAGGCGGGCTGAGAGGTAGAGTGTTCGTGTGCCTCGCGCATGCCCGGAGATCAGCGCGACCTTTGATTTCAGCGAGGGAGAGCGCCGGGAGTCTTAACCGGCGGTGGAATCAAGTGAGAAGTCCTTTCCCCGGCTCGAGCGCCCCACTTGAGGAAAAAGCGCGAGCGGGAAGGGAAACGGAGGAGCCGGTAGCCTACAATCTCAGGGATCTCTTCTTTTTTTCCCGCCGGAGCGCTGCCAGGAAAGCCAGCGCTAGCGGGAGAGAGGAGAAAGAGGCACCGGGAGGCTGGTGAGTGTTCTCAGCGCTGTGCCCCAGTCTCCTATTAAGCAGATTCTCTAATTGACCCCTCAGTCATCTGGTTACAAGTAAGGAGCGTTTTATGAGGGGAGGGGAGCGAGACTATACAAGTGAGGAAATCAAGAGTCTCTTTCAGAGGGTGGAGCTATCTCGGTTAGTTCCTGGGAAGTGTACATGACACGTGGCTCTGCTGGGGATAGTTCTTCTACAATTGTCAGCAGTGAGGAGGAAGGGAAAGGAGTCCCTGTTGCTGGAGGAGTATAGACTCTACCATAAGGAAACTAGTGCTCCTGGTTGAAAGTGTCACTCAAACCTGTAGGAGATTAACCTAGTGTAATCAATGCTAGATCCTTCCACCGTGCTATGTGATGAGGGGAGTAGCTTGTGGGAGACAAGTTTAGTACACTGTATTGTGACCATATTTAGCCAAATTCTTGAGTCTGAGAGGATGCACTGTTAATATTGATTATTGACTTTAATAAGCCAAACTAAGAGTGTTATCAATGAATTCTTGACTAAAGTAAAGTACTGTCGAACTTAGATGATTAACTGCTCAGTAGTTTAAAAAGATTCCCTCGCTAGATCCCAAACAAATTGTAATGCAATTATTTGTGAATCCTAGAGTAAAAAGTGTAAGAGTACTGACAAGTTAATTGATTAATTGCTTAGCAGTTTAAGTGATATGAGTGCTGATACAGAAGTGACCTGCAATGTTCTAAGCTATTCATATCTAAATTGACCTGAAATGTTCTAAGCTATTCATATCTAAATTGATCTGAAGTGTTCTAAAACGATTTATATTTTGAGGACCAGAGAATATATTATTTTTATATAAAGCAGTACGTATTTTTCCAGAATTTTTGGTGTAGCGTTTTATTTTTGAGTGTTATTGCGTGGAATTACTTTTGGGTGGTCTGCAACCTTTACACTGTGCCTCTGATATGCTAGTCTTGCCCTAGGCCAGGCTACCTAATTCCAACATATTGGTGCCTAGCGGTGGGATTGCGGACTTGGTTGCAGCTACTTACTAGTAATTTGACGTAATACACCCAACCTACACCAGGAGTTTTTTCCTTGCGGCCCTCCCAATTAGTCTTTTTGTTTTTTCTAAATTTATTCCTGGTGGTGGGTGGAGTTGGCTTTAGGTTGCCCTTGCCCCTCTGAAATTTCTGGTGTGTATCCAGGTTTGCTTGACTCACAATGGAGTTCGCTGTGGAAAACCTGGAAGTCTATTCCGTGTCCCAATTGAAAATGTTCTGCCAACAAATGGGGGTATTTTTCAAACATGGTGCCAGGAAGGGGGAGCTCCAGACTAGCCTTAGGGCCTGGGTGGAGGCACACCAAGGGACGAAGGAGGAGGATGAAGAGGTCGACCAGGACACGGTGGGGGAGGTAGAAGAGTTATTCCGCCATGAGGGGGAAAACTTACTCACCGGACCAGTGTCCTATTCCAGAAAGGGCAGTAGCATCTCTGGGAGAAGCCTAACGGAAGCCGAGCTCACCGATAGGAGGGAGAAAAGACAGTTAAGGTGGGAGTTGGCCAAGTTGGAGCAGGAGAAATAGGAGAGGAGGATGGTCCACGAGTTTAGACTGAAGGAACTGGAGCTCCAAAGTCTGCGACGGGGGTCCTCTCCTGGTAGGAATGGTGGCAGCGAACCAAAGGAGTCAGCCAGGGAGACCAAACCCTATATACCAAAGGACCTGATAGCGAGCTTCAGTCAGGGGGATGATGCAGCTAAGTGGCTGGCCGCTTATGAGGTTTCGCTGAAGGTTCATGGAGTGCAGGAGAAGCACTGGGGGCGTAGTTTGTACAAGTACATGCCTCCTGCTGGTCGGGACACCTTGCTGGCCCTGGATCCAGAGGAACAGACAAACTACCCCACCATGAAGCTGGCGTTGTTGAGGAAGTTCGGGCTCACCCCAGAAAGGTACCGACAGAAGTTCAGGGGGAGCCACAAGATGGGCACTCAGAACTGGGTGGACTTCCTTGATTACGCCAGAAAGGCCTTAGAGGGTTGGGTCAAGGGCAGTGAGGTAAAAGATTATGAGGGGCTGTACAATCTGTTTTTGAGAGAACACCTCCTCGAGAAATGTTTTCCCGAGCTGCGCCAACACCTGGTAGACAGCAAGCTGACCAATCCCCGGAAGCTTGCTGAGGAGGCAGACATCTGGACAAGTACCCGGGTGTCCTCCAAGGGGACTGGAGGGGAATCTCAAAAAGCCGGACAGGGCGCCCCCCAGAAGAAGGAGGGGGGGGAGAAAAAGAAAGAGTTCTCGAAAGGTCTCCAAAATAACTTCCAAGGGAAGGGAGCAGGTTTCACCCCTAGGGCAAACCCGCCCGGAACCCTCATCCTGGCCAAAGCCAGCAGCCCAGGGTTCTCCACTGTTTTGAATGCGGTGGCGTTGGACATTATAAGGGAGATGTCAGATGCCCAAAGAGACCACCCCCTCCCACCGGAGGAAAGTCACCGGGAGTAGCTAGTGTAGCGTTCGGGGAGGAGTTGCCCTTAGATAAGGGGGGTGAGTGGGCGGGTGTCAACTTAGTGTCCCTGGGAGAGCGGGAGATGGTGCCAAAGATCCAGGTGCCCCCAAATACTACAAAGTATGGGCAATAGGTTACCATCAATGGCCAGAGAGGGGAGGCTCTGAGGGATACAGGAGCCAGTATGACTATGGTGAGAAGTCAGCTGGTGTCCCCAGAGCAGGTTGTTCCTAATGTACTCCACCCCGCCGCGATGGCTGACGGCAGAATGGGCCACTATCCAGTGGCTGAGGTTCCCTTTGAGTGGGAGGGGGTTGCAGGTTCACTTCGAGTTGCCGTAAGCCCTGCCGTGCCAGTCGATTGTCTGTTGGGGAATGACATGGAACACAACACTTGGAGAGAGGTGGAATACCGGACGCATTCTGCGATGCTGGGTACACCTGACTGGGCCTGTGTCAGCACACGGTCAGCGACTGCCCGGAGAGGGAGTTCGCCTGGGTTGGAGCCTGGAACAATGGCCCAACCCGCTGCTAAGAAGGGACAGACCCGGAGACAGAGAAAGCCTGCTCCGGCTTCCACACCCCATGAGACAGATCGGCCACCTGCGGTGGTGGACCAGGAGTCCGTGGAGGGGGAAGTAGACTCTCTGGAGGATTTACCCATCCCTGCGGAGTGGCATGTGGAGGGAGGTCCTACCAGAGAGGAATTCTGTAAGGGGCAGAGGGAGTGCCCCACCCTTGAGGGACTGAGGCGGCAGGCTGAAGCCCAAGCAGCAGGTGATGTTACGGGACATTACCATATTTACTGGGAGGATGGACTCCTCTACAGTGAACCCAAGGTACCCTCGCCTGGTTCATCGAGGGCCTTGGTAGTCCTGCAACAGTACCGAGCCTTTCTTTTGGAATTGGCTCATGCCATACCCCTGGCAGGACACTTAGGCCAGGATAAGACCTTTGCACGGCTTGTCCTCCACTTTTACTGGCCTCAGATGAAAGTGGCGTCCAACACATACTGTAGGACATGTGTAACCTGCCAGGCCAGTGGGAAAACAGGGGTGAAGCTGAAAGCTCCCCTGGAACCACTTCCAGTCGTTAGCACCCCCTTTGAGAGGGTGGGCATCGACATTGTGGGGCCTTTGGATCCACCAACAGCAGCTGGTCACAGGTTTATCCTGGTACTGGTGGATCATGCCACACGGTACCCAGAGGCAATACCTCTGAGGACAGTCACTGCACCTGTAGTGGCAAGAGCCCTAATGGGAATCTTTACCCGAGTGGGATTTCCCAAGGAAGTTGTGTCCGACAGGGGGACCAACTTCCTGTCAGCTTACATGCGGGCCATGTGGAAGGAGTGTGGAGTGACCTACCGGTTCACCACTCCTTATCACCCCCAGTCGAATGGACTGGTTGAGAGGTTTAATAAGACCTTGAAGGGCATGATCAGAAGTCTGCCCGAGAGCCTGCGGAGGAAATGGGATGTCCTCCTACCCTGTTTACTGTTTTCCTACAGGGAAGTGCCCCAGAAGGGAGTGGGCTTCAGCCCCTTTGAACTTCTGTATGGGCACCCTGTACGCGGTCCTCTCAGCCTGGTGAAGGATGGTTGGGAGAAATCTCCCAGGAAACCCCCCCAGGATGTGGTGAGCTACATGCTGGCCTTCAGGAGCCAAATGGCGAAGTTGTGGAAGCAAGCTTCTGACAACTTGGAGTCCAGCCAGGCAGTCATGAAGGAGTGGTACGACCACAATGCTCACCAGGTGGAACTGGAGCCTGGACAGAAAGTGTGGGTGATGGAGCCTGGGGAGCTTAGCGCCCTCCAGGATCGCTGGACAGGCCCCTTTGAGGTGTTGGAAAAGAAGGGTAAGGCCACATACCTGGTGGACCTTAAGACCCCTCGACAGCCCCTACGGGTGCTGCATGCCAACCGACTCAAGCCCCACCATGAGAGGCCCGAGGTCATGCTGATGATGGTGACTGACGGGGAAGAGGAAGCGGAAAGCGAACCTCTCCCATATCTCTTTTCGTCCCAAGAGAAGGATGGGTCAGTGGAGGGAGTGATTCTCTCTCCTACTCTAACTCCTGAGCAACGGGAGGACTGCCGCCAGATCCTGGGGCATTACTCTTCGTTGTTCTCCCTTGTCCCGGGAAGGACCCACCTGTGTACCCATGATGTGGACACAGGAGACAGCCCACCAGTGAAGTCCAAGACCTACCGGCTGTCTGACAAGGTGAAGGCTAGCATCCATGGAGAAGTTGCCAAGATGCTAGAGCTGGGAGTAATTGAACCTTCCAACAGCCCTTGGTCCAGTCCGGTGGTGCTCATGCCAAAAGCCGCACCACCAGGCACCACACCCGAACTAAGGTTCTGTGTGGATTACCGAGGACTGAATTCAGTAACCAAGACTGATGCTCATCCGATCCCTAGGGCGGATGAATTGATTGACCGGCTAGGAGCTGCCCAATATCTGAGTACCTTTGACCTCACTTCAGGGTACTGGCAGATCTCCTTGACAGATGGAGCAAGGGAAAGGTCAGCCTTCTCCACGCCTGAGGGACACTACCAGTTCTGTGTGATGCCCTTTGGGCTCAAGAACGCCCCTGCCACATTTCAGCGGCTGGTGAACCAGGTCCTCTCTGGAATGGAGAGTTTCTCTGCTGCTTACCTGGATGACATTGCTGTCTTCAGTAGCAGTTGGGAGGACCATCTGCAGCATTTGCAGGCCGTTCTCCAGGCCCTGAGACAAGCTGGATTGACCATCAAAGCCAGCAAATGCCAGATTGGGCAGGGGTCGGTTGTGTACCTTGGACACTTGGTGGGTAGGGGGACTGTGCAGCCCCTGCAGGCGAAGATTGAGGCAATCATGGCCTGGGAACCCCCCAAGACACAGACTGAGGTCCGAGCTTTCCTGGGCCTCACAGGATACTACCGTCGCTTTGTGAAGGGGTATGGCACTATTGTAGCGCCCCTCACAGAGCTCACCTCCAAGAAACAACCTCGACGGGTAGTTTGGACAAAGGCTTGTCAGCAAGCCTTTGAAAAGTTGAAACAGGCAATGTGTGCGGCACCGGTCCTGAGGGCCCCAGACTTCTCCAAGGAGTTCATTGTCCAAACAGATGCATCAGAACATGGCATTGGGGCAGTGTTATCGCAACTCAATGAAGAGGGCCTGGATCAACCTGTAGTCTTCTTATCCAGGAGACTGCTTCCCCGGGAACAGAAGTGGAGTGCCATTGAGAGGGAAGCTTTTGCGGTGGTGTGGGCTCTGAAGAAGCTGCGGCCATACCTCTTTGGCTCGCACTTCCTGGTTCAGACTGACCACCGACCCCTTCGTTGGCTGATGCAGATGAAGGGGGAAAATCCCAAGTTGTTGAGGTGGTCCATCTCCCTACAGGGAATGGACTTCCGGGTGGAACATCGGCCTGGAGTGGACCACGCCAATGCAGACGGTCTCTCCAGGTATTTCCGCCTTAGTGATGAGGACTCCCAAGGGGTTGGGTAGTTCTCCCCACTTTCAGCTGGGGGGGACGCGTGTTAGACCTGTCTGGCTCTTTGGCGAAGTCCCTCCTAATTTTTATTTATTTTGTCCCCTTTTTGCCCCTCATACCCTTATTAATTTTTTGTGTCTACTGACTTTTTGTAGGTATTGGCCAGGGGGATAGGTGTTCTTTCTCCCCCTCATAATCTTTTACCTCAGGCCCAGAGGCCTGTTCTGACAGGAAAGTTGGCACCACCTAAAATGGTGGCCACCAACTGCCCCAACTGTCACCAACAGAACTTGGCCATAGCCTAACATAGGGCATTCCAGAACCTTCTGGTCCATTCTGGACCACTGAAGGGCAGCCTATATAAGGCGGAATGCGGGGCAGCCATTTTGTCTACCTGTGGAAGTCAGCTGGAGGACAGGTGGTAGCTAAGGGTGGGAAAAGGTTAGACTTAGGGTTGACCTCCTGGACTGGGAAGCTGCCTATTTGGTCCAACCCACAACTCCCCTTTTAGTTATTTGTCTTGGCCCCGCTGTGGGAAGTTACTGGAGACCCTGGGCGCCTGTATGACCCCTAGTCTAGAATAGAGGGGTGAGAACAGGAGAAGGAGACTGCGGAGTAGTGGAGCGCAGTCCTCTGCCCAGTGTGAGGATCTGAACTAAAGAAGACTCCTGAGCCTGTCATCTGTCCAGTAAGGTGGGCTGGGGTTCCAGTGCCTCAAAAGTGCACAGTGACTTTCTACTGAGGAAGCCCCCCCCCTTTTTCTTTGATTCCCTCCTCCCTTCTGACGAAAGGACGAAAGCTGGTGGCCTGGGTGGCGCTGTACCCCCTCTTACCTGTGGCAGGACTGCTAGGGAGCCGATCCCCCCCCAAGCGCTAAGGTGGTGAAGTGTGGAGGGAAGTCTCATCCCATCTGAGAAGCCCTGATTGCTGCTGCCGCGGTCGGGACCCCGGGGGCACTGGCCGCGTCATCGTGAAAACCCCGAGGTCTGAAGTTAGGGAGCGCTGCCGCGCATGCCTCAAGTGTTTCCACTTCATTGACCAGGAGGGGCCTAAGTTTGCGCAGGCTCGGAGGAAGCGGCGTCTTGACCGCGGAGCCTGCGCCGGAAAAGGCAGGAGCGGAGGCGGGCTGAGAGGTAGAGTGTTCGTGTGCCTCGCGCATGCCCGGAGATCAGCGCGACCTTTGATTTCAGCGAGGGAGAGCGCCGGGAGTCTTAACCGGCGGTGGAATCAAGTGAGAAGTCCTTTCCCCGGCTCGAGCGCCCCACTTGAGGAAAAGGCGCGAGCGGGAAGGGAAACGGAGGAGCCGGTAGCCTACAATCTCAGGGATCTCTTCTTTTTTTCCCGCCGGAGCGCTGCCAGGAAAGCAAGCGCTAGCGGGAGAGAGGAGAAAGAGGCACCGGGAGGCTGGTGAGCGTTCTCAGCGCTGTGCCCCAGTCTCCTATTAAGCAGATTCTCTAATTGACCCCTCAGTCATCTGGTTACAAGTAAGGAGCGTTTTATAAGGGGAGGGGAGCGAGACTATACAAGTGAGGAAATCAAGAGCCTCCTTCAGAGGGTGGAGCTATCTCGGTTAGTTCCTGGGAAGTGTACATGACACGTGGCTCTGCTGGGGATAGTTCTTCTACAATTGTCAGCAGTGAGGAGGAAGGGAAAGGAGTCCCTGTTGCTGGAGGAGTATAGACTCTACCATAAGGAAACTAGTGCTCCTGGTTGAAAGTGTCACTCAAACCTGTAGGAGATTAACCTAGTGTAATCAATGCTAGATCCTTCCACCGTGCTATGTGATGAGGGGAGTAGCTTGTGGGAGACAAGTTTAGTACACTGTATTGTGACCATATTTAGCCAAATTCTTGAGTCTGAGAGGATGCACTGTTAATATTGATTATTGACTTTAATAAGCCAAACTAAGAGTGTTATCAATGAATTCTTGACTAAAGTAAAGTACTGTCGAACTTAGATGATTAACTGCTCAGTAGTTTAAAAAGATTCCCTCGCTAGATCCCAAACAAATTGTAATGCAATTATTTGTGAATCCTAGAGTAAAAAGTGTAAGAGTACTGACAAGTTAATTGATTAATTGCTTAGCAGTTTAAGTGATATGAGTGCTGATACAGAAGTGACCTGCAATGTTCTAAGCTATTCATATCTAAATTGACCTGAAATGTTCTAAGGTATTCATATCTAAATTGATCTGATGTGTTCTAAAACGATTTATATTTTGAGGACCAGAGAATATATTATTTTTATATAAAGCAGTACGTATTTTTCCACAATTTTTGGTGTAGCGTTTTATTTTTGAGTGTTATTGCGTGGAATTACTTTTGGGTGGTCTGCAACCTTTACACTGTGCCTCTGATATGCTAGTCTTGCCCTAGGCCAGGCTACCTAATTCCAACATCTTATGACGTAGTTTTTGCTACTGGTCTCCAAATGGCGTCAATTCCCATAATAATGAAGGTTTTTAATGTCGTAGCACATAACCTTCATGTGCAAAAATGGATGTTAAATGTGCATTTAACCATGACAGAAAGTAGCAAAAGGACGTCTCATGATGATGCAATCTCGTTATTTTTAGAGCTCATTCATCGCTTCATATTTTTTTTGGGGGGGGTGCGGCGCAAGGGAGTGACATGGGACGTTAAAAGGGTAGAGAAAATTAAACAATTGCATTTTGTGCATATGACGTTTTTCCATTCTATGCTTGTGTGGAATTAGTTACATAATACAGCATTGATTGAAATATACTGCATGACAATTTGCACGTACTGTTATGTACCAAGCTTCTTCGCACAATGTGTCACACCCACAAAAATGCTGGCATGTCCCGACTTGACATTAAATGGATGTGGTCGCTTCCAAAGAAAGCTTTCAAACATAGGTCATTAATGACGCACACAAATACAGAATTAACAAGCGTGAGGGAGCGTGGTGCGGCCCCGTGGCTGCGAAAGAGCAGGCAAATGCACTTGTGCTTGTGCTGGCATCCGCCTTGCGGGAGTGAGCAGCAGCGGCACGAGAGCCATATGTTTTCAATGACCATGCACACCGCTGCTCGCTCAAGCAAGGTGGTTGCCAGCACAAGCACGAGTCTGCTTGAAAAGGAGCAGACCGATGGCTAAAAGCCCTCCTAGGGCATCGCACACGCGCTGCCTAGGTGAGACCTAAAAATGGAAGCAGTACCTTAAAAGCAAATCTCATAGGAAAGAATGTATTTAGAAATTAAAAATTCGCAACTGTATGTGTGTGTGTGTGTGTGTGTGTGTATATAAATGTATAATATCAAAAGTTATAGAGAATTTACAATTATTTTATTTATGATTACATAAATTAATATGTTTAAACATATTTAAGTAATACTTTAAAACTATGAATTTAAAAAACAAAATCAATAAAAATGAATGAAACAAATACATTTAAACATCATGAAAGTGGATGTTTGTAAAAATAACTTACATTAAACTAGTTGTAATATTGTTTTATTAATTATTGAACCTTATTCCTTTTCCCTGCATTGTACGATAGGCAGATCTCCACTCTCGTGGCAAAGACCTCTGCCTACATGTGAAAAGTTTCCAGTTGTAGCTTTTCACCTATACATCCTGATCTAACATGCTCTACCCTCTGTTTTGAGGGGATGCAGACATATACGTATTCACCTATTAGTACAATTGCATTCAGAAATGTTGAATAGCAAAAAAGCGTAAAGTTACTGGTAGGTGCAGTATTAAGATTATTTGTGGGCAAATCTACTCTTGTAAATGTACCTTTGTGACTATGGGCCAGATGTACGACCGAACCATTTAGCGACTTGCAAATTGCGCTCAATTGCGAGTCGCAATTTGCGAGTCACTAAATGCCATGTACAACAGTGTCAGAGACACTATTTGCGATTCCCAACAGGGTCACAAATTGCATGCCTCATCAATATTCATGAGACACTCGCAATTTGCGACTCCATTAGGAATGACTGGCCCTCCAAGGTATGGTGGCGTGCAGGGCTCAGCAGAACCCCATGTCTGGGACTGCTTTTTAATAAAGGAGTTTATTTTTAAATGCAGTATGTTTCCCTTAAAGGAAAACGGGAGGCATTTAAAAAAAATGAAACAGTTTTGTTTCATTTTTTAAGGGCAGGTAGATGTCCCTGGGATCACTGCCTGCCCCTAAAAAATATGTTTCCCTGCATTTGCAAAGGGAGGTAAATTGCAAGTGTTTTGCGGTCGCAAAACATTCTTACATTGGATAGCGAGTCGCAATTAGGAAGGAACGCCCCTTTATAATTGGCAGTCGCAAATCCTATTTAGGAAGTCGCAAATAAATTGTGACTCACCAAATAGGGTTTGTACATGGCCCTATTAGTTTTGCATGCTGAAACGGGTCAGTAACCCGTTTGAGCATGCAAACGTAGGTCGTACATCTGCCCCTTGGCCCTCTGTACCTGCATTCACAAAATGTAAATTGTGCAATGAAAAACGCACATCAAAATGACACATTTCGTAGCAGAGTAATGGGGGAAAAGCCTATGGTGGGAGCCTATGGTGGGAGGAGGACAGCATCCCTCCCCCTCTGGCCTTTCGGGTTGAGAAGTATGTTACAGATTGCCTGCTGGTCAAAATAGAAATCTGTTTTTAGATTTAAATAGACCTTTCATAGAAGAGGATATTCTTTTCTTTCTTCCTGTGTGTTGTGGTTGTGCATCATGGCACCAGAGTTCTCATTTAGTGGCTGGTGCAGGAGTCCTCTGTGATGAAGAGGCTTGGTGGGATGGGTTGGCTTCTTGAGCTCTAAGAATGTAACAAGGGAAGCAGTGTGTTGGATATCTTTTTAATGATTCCGTCTGCCATCCCGGCCAGTAGTATCCCCATTGTGCCTCACTCCCCTTTAGGGTGAGTAAATGAGTCAGCTTGGTGTTTCAGCAAATGTTTTTAAAATGGTTGTTTATGGCAGGTCCCACCTTCACCAGACAGAAAAAACAGGAAGCAGTCTAGGGGCTAAAAAAATCTAAAAATATTTAAAGCGCATGAAGTGTGTGCACATGGGGCACAACAAAATCAAAGGAGCAGGGAACTAACCTAGGGAAGTGCTTCCCAACATTGATGGTTAAACAAAAGAAAATATGAGGGTTAAAATCACAAAAAGCAGAGGGCAGTGACAACGGAAAGGAGGGACATGGTCAATGGTTACCACAGTGGGACATGTGAAGGTACGAATCCAAAGAGGGCAACAGAAGAATCTTCAAGCATGTGACAGAAGGATAGGCGTGGCATAGTCAGTGCATCACCCTGAAGATGGAGGTAGTGGAAGGAGTAGAACTAAAGTGGTGGGTTTCAAGGGGTATTTTGAAAGGACTTGAGGAGTTTATGGAGGAGAAGTCTTCTCTGATGTTTTTAATGTTCCGTTGAAAGAAGAAGCCAAGCTTATCTATTAATTGTTGGGAGGGTTGCAAAAAGTTTCTATCGTTTCAAAGAAAACTAGCAGATAGAATATTCTAGGAATTTAAGAAGTGGTGGAGAAGTGTGGCTCAGGGGTTAGAGGCGGCAGACTCGGAAGCTGAGATCGGTCCTGGACCAGGGTTCAATTCCCCGCCTCGGCGGGTCTTGGGCTCAAAAATTCCAGGGACTCGATAATTCTCGTTCCGGTGCCTACTCAACTCACGGGTTCACACTCTGCGACTCTGGGCAATAGCTTGCTTAATCTCCACTACGGCCCCTCGCGGCGGGATGCCTGACTTTCACCTTGTGGATACCCTGCTGGGGTTATCTCACAGGGGAATACCAGGACGGGTTCCCAAGGCAAGCGCCTTGATGCCTTCGGGTGATACGTGCGCTATATAAATCGCAATACATACATACATACATTTAAGGATCTTTTTGTTGTATGTGTCCGGTGATTGTATTTCTGCATTTGGGTAAAGTAGGCGATCAACGCCTGAGAGTCAAAGGGTTTACTCTAGGTTCTTCTGTGCCCACAGAGAGTCTTTTCCTCTGCTTTAATTAGGTCCGAGAGCAAAAGGCAGCTGCAAAATTTGGCTTTAACCTGTTTAGTTTGGGGAGTCGCGGGTTTGTTTATAGTGTCACAAATAGCCTTATGATGTTCAGCAGCTAGGATTTGTAGTTGAGAGCAGTCTCGACCTGAGAATCGATGAGGTGGGTGTTCATGACAGTGTCAATTTCTCTTTTGAATTCAACATGTTATGCCAGTTATGTTTCAGGTTCTACCTGTTCCGGAAGAGGGTGTTCTGCAGATAAAATAAAGAAATAAGTAAGTGGTCGGACCAGGGGGGTGGAGAGGGTGATGACTTTGTCTACAATATCAGAGTTAGCATAAATGAGCTAGAGAGTGTCATCTGCTTTGAGAGTTTGATAGGATACGTGTTGACTAAACCCGAGGTCACAGATATTCTATATATAATTGGTCCACATGGTCTTTTATTCATAGAGAGTGTTTCAGAGGTTCAATATTTGAACTGGATTCAGGAACAAAATGAAAGAAGCTGGAGGTTTGATATTATTGTCTAGATCATCAGATATATGTAAAAGCATAATATGTGGCAATTAATTTAATATTGAAGCAGATTGGAATATAAAATATTTCGTGCACCATGATGATTGGATATTAAACAGCGACTAATTTCTGAAGTTGATGTTAAGTAGAGGTACTTTGGTTGTAGAACTATTCGCATGGAAAAGACCTTTAGAGGTTTTAACGCTGACGACTGCTACTGAAAACAGAAGCTTTGGAAGCACTTTTGAAGGAATGGGCAGCTAAAGGAGGATATATACCCCCAGTATCTATAATTCCAAAAATGCATGTATAATTTTACCTTGCTCTGATTTTGCTTTCCGTTTCTGCACTCTCCCTGTTGCACTCCTTACAGGTACTCAGACAAGTTACTTCAGTTCATGTTTTTGTGATTGGAGCAAGGAGCTTCTTCCTCACCGTTTAAAGGTGTGGTTTGTCCATGGGTTTCAGAGAACTCAGGGATACCTATGGTGGGCTTTCGCCAGGACCCCAGAATTTAAAGGATATGGATGAAAACGAAAGAACTGGATCTGCCTGTGCCCAAACTTAAGAGTGTACTGGATCCAGTGGAAGCTGGCAAAGATAAGAGGAGTTGGGGAATGTAAATGTAAGCGTTGTGGAGCTTTGGATGCAGATGATGTCTGCAATGCCCTGGCACCCTTTTGGAGGAATGTTGAAATGCGAAGGCCAGGTTCACCCGGGATGATGCACACCCCTCAAACGACGGAGAAAAGCCACAGGGCAATCAATCACCCCAAAAACTTTTTTCTACATGTTAATTAACCCGACAACAGAAAAAAGAGACAAAACAAACAAGTTTATTTCTAGGGTTTTAAATGTAAGGTAATATTGTATTACCATAAATAACTTGAAAATTGCATGGGGAAAACAAGTTGTGGGAGTCTTTCATCACCGCAGAGTGGGCAGACCACAAGCCTCAGGCAGCAACGTGGCCACCGGCACAAGTGTACCCAGAGGTGCAATTGAAATTAGGAGCAGGGTTCCAGCAGTGTGGGAGCCAAGAGCGGGTCGTCTGTGCCTGTTGGAGACCATAGGAGGCTGGACCCACTCTCTTTGAGGCCTGGGTGGACTCATCTAGCACATCTACGCAGCCGTCAACCAATGATTTAAAGGTACTCTCCTTATTTTTACTCCTGACAAAGGGTAAACGAAAGGCTTCAGGGACATGTACATCATCTCATACTACTACCACAATCGATACCATGTTGGCTAAATCTGTTGGGAGTGATTTTAGATGAAATAGTGCTAGTTGAGCGCAGACTTTCTTAGGACCTGGGGCACTCCCTGAAGCACCACAAAGATGAGGCAGGCTCCACTGCTTTTTCTGTAGCTCGCCCTGTTTCGTCTATGCTATGTCTACATAACACCCCCGACTGATAGTGGGTATCTTGACTGCACCATCTACTGCCCCTACATGCCTAAATTCATTCAAATACCCATGCATAAATCAGCTCGCAAAAAAAAAGAGGAAACCACGGACGGTCACCAGTGGGACTAGCGCAGTAGCTGTGACCAAAAAACAATTGTTGAAAAGCTTTGAGCAGAGTCCGCTTCTACACTGGCCTAAAGCCCACTGTGAGTCCCAGGCATCCCAAACAGAGGGGTCCTTTGATGCTGAAGAACGGGGTGGTATGATCTACCTACTCAACACGATTCTTGATCAAAAGCTCAACTCTATCATAAAGGGTCTGCAGTCGAGAGATCTCTATCCGACCGTTATGACTCACCTAAAGTATCTAATGGTAGGCATACCGAATGCTTCAATCTGCCACTAACTCCTTCAGATTGACTCCAAACAAGATCTGATTGTGTTTCTGATACAACGTATAAACCAGAAAGAGAGCCTGCCCATACTAATGAATCCTTCCCCAGGAAGAACTTGGCTTTACAATCTGTTGAACCAAACACTACCTATTTAGTTAAAGAAACGGCGTCTACATGATTTACCTGTACTAGCCCCCTAGGAGGAGCTCTGAAAGTGACTTCTCCCTCCAAAGATACACTGAGCCTGCCTACAGCAGCTTGCCCTTTTGTATTTGTACTTGCTGGTGTTCCTCCTCTGAAGACAGGCTCAGTAGAGTCCTGGTTAAAATTAAAGAACAAAACCGTACATTGGTTAAACAAACACAAGAACCTTGAAACTATGGATTGTGGGGGAAATCATTATGATACGGAGAGTCGGGTGGGTGGGACAGGGGCTAAAGATATTCTGGGGGAACAGTAAAGTGGTAAACTTTAGGGCCCCAGTGCATGTACATAACATCCTAAAACATGGAGAATCATTACCACACACTAATTTTCAGAGTCTGCCACTACCCCTTGGTTACTTAGTGACTTTCCCATTTGGGGAATGCCCTTACTGAGCTGTACAAGCAGGTTTGATCCTCTTAATGACCTAGAATTATAGATTGACTACCAGTGGCCATCAGGCGCTTTGTCAGTATGGTTGAACATAACTCTGGGTGGTCATGTGAATGTTCTGGAAATAGCCAGCACTAGCTTACAAGCGCCCTGCTGTAAAACTCATTTTAACCTATATCTGGTTAACTTCTATAACAATGATTTTATTGATGTACCAAATCCAATATTTTTAGAATTAACACATTTTCTTACCAAGCTATCTGACCGGGTTATTACTCACAGCCATGAATTCTATCTATGCCTTGCTGCCGATTTTGATGTTTAACTTCCTTTTGGCAGAAGTACCTTGAGTTCTACATGGGGAGGGTTGGACTTAAGAAGTCAGGCGCTGGAGATGATAGTGGTATTCCACGATTTAGTAGACATTATGGGAATTGTAGGGAAAGATATTATTGCCACACCCATATATAAAGGCAGAGGGACACCCTCCATGATTGATTACATATTCATCACAAGGAGCTTCGAGGACATCCTGTTATATGGTTCAGTTGCTGTATCCACTTTTAGTGACCACAATCCTTTTAAGGTTGCTCTCCAATTGGCCTTGAGGAAATTCTATAAGAGCGAGATGGGGCCAGAAATCTCCAACCCTCCACAAACAATTTAAAATGGATATGGAGAATGCATGATCCAGTTCGAACTCAAGAAGTGATCCTAAAACAGAACAGGAGATTAGTGGAGGTCTGTTTATTTGAAAAGGATAGTGCACCCTGTATTGTGGGTGCTTTTAATGATCTCTGTCTAAGCATAAAAAACACCCTCCTCGGGCCAATACGCAAACCAAACAAGCTTCACGGCTGGTTTGACCATGATTGTACAGTAGCTAATCGAGAATTAAGAATACCATTAGGGAAAAATCCCAGAGACCAAGAACTAGTTGCCTTTCTGAGGAAACAATATAAGGCTGCTACGGCTAAGCGTTGGCAGCAAGTTGTAACAGATCGATGGGATACAATAGCTCAAGCACAAGCAACCAGCACGAAAGATAGTAGGCATTTTTGAGCTACTGCCTCAGATATGAGACGTAACAAATTGACAGTTTCCCTGATCTCCTGCCATATCACAAGTGAATCCTGGAAAGATAATTCCAGAAAAGTGTATGTTGCTCCTCCAACAGGGAACATTTTTATCATTGATACTAAGAAATTAACTGAGGTCAGGATAACAGTGGATGAGGTGGAAGGAAGAGGCCCTTACACAAAGTATGGGAGGAAAAGCCTGTTGGCCTGATGGTGTGCCGATTGACTTCTTTAAACTCAACATCGAACTTTTGCCCCCCATCCTAACCAATGTGTTAAGTAATTTGGCACACACAGATGTCCCACCTCCTTGGCGCGCCTCCATCATTGGCCCCATATTTAAGAAGGGTGATCATGAAGACCCTGGTTGTTATAGACTAACCTCACTGATTGACACAAATGTAAAATTTCTGGGGCGTGTCATTTATAACAGAATTTAGGAGTGGGCCCAAGCTGAATATATTTTGCATCCTTCCCAGCATGGATTCAGAAGTAAGATCAGGACAATTGAGCAATGCACCGACCTGAATCTGATAATAGGTAAATACACTGTCGTAAATCGTGTGCCTTTATTTATAGCTTTTATGGATATAAGTACTGATTTCAACTGTGTTAATCGAACCAAATTATGGCACATGCTGTTGCTCCGGGGTCTGGATGCCTCTCTTGTTCACTTACTTGCATACTTGCAGAGGGACATGAGAGCCAGAGTTAGAATAAGTGACAATGGAAATGTTACCAAGGATTTTGAGATTGGCAGGGTGTGTGCCTCCCTCGCTCCTGTTCATTTTATATATTAATGATTTGTACCCGACTCTAGCACTGAGAACTAGCAATGTACCTTCTGTTAAAGTGACTCCCGTACCTACACTTTTATATGCGGACGACGCTGCGCTAATGGCTCGGACTCCTAAAGCACTGCCACTCCTAGTACTTGCATTCACTGATTTTATGACCAACCATGACCTTTGCACCAATTTTACAAAGTCACATTTTATAGCATGCAGCACACACTTTATTCAACTGTCCACATGAAAGTAGGTAAAAATGATTTTACTAGTGTCAAAACCTTCCCATATCTGCCAGTCACTTTTTCTGCCTCAGGAGCCAGGTTACCTAGTGCTGGACATCAAAGATTGCAGTTCTCAAAGGCAAACAGCTCATTACTGCAGACGACTCCTTTTATCCTCGTTACATTATCTGCCACAAAGAGGTAAATCTACAATATATAATTGATTTTATGAGGATGAGGCCTTTACTATTTTGGTTATCTATTTGAAGTAATGAGAAGGCAGTGCTAACTAGAGACATGATATCCGACTGCCTCTCTAGTGAGAATGGCCTCCAAATCCTGTGAAATCAGAATTAGGTACAATTGGCATGCAGAGGGCCTTGTACAGAGACAAACTTGTTCTAGTTTTAATAAAGAAAAGTAGCCTCAGTTTTTTATGAATCAATGCAGTAAAGGAACCCCAAAAGCGCAGAAGGGAAACCTACAAGCACTGCTTATGTGTCTCTGAGGGCCTCAGTGTCTCCCCCGTTTATTTATGGCAGCCTTGTGGGGAGATGGGAGCGCTCTCTGTTATTTAGGTTTCGAGCTGACACCGTCGAATACTTATTGTGCTTCACGCTTGGATATCAGCCAAACCTTGCTGCTATTCCCTGCCCGTGTGATAACAAAACAGGCCAAACTATGTCACACTTTTTACTGTCTTGTACATTTTATGAAATATTATACCAGGTTATTCTTGATCCTTCTTTTTAAAAAGAAATACCACAACATCAGGCAGTGTAAAGCCATGTTTTTATTAGTTTTACAATTTTTCAATAGTAAAACATGCTTACATTTAGGCTCATTTTTAGGTCTCGGACCGTAGGCTGCGCTTGCGCAGTCTCGCTCTGAGATTTATTGTTTCTTAGTATGGGGGATTTAACCCGCCCCTCTTCTCCGTTGGATGGCTTCCTAAACGTAGTCCAGCCATTGGAGGAGAGGGGAGTCACTCCGTTCAAACCCTTTCTTTTTCGGATTCGGCAGCGTATTTTTTGCAGTTTTTAACTCCGTGACGTCATCCGTCACTCAACAGCAAGAACCACGCCCGAATGCGAAAATGTCGAGGCTTTTCTGACGCCATTTCTGCCCGACCGCTACCACAAGAAGTCGAGAAGCTGCCGAGTCCTCCGGTGAGTTTTTGCTGTCCTGCTCCCTCGTTGCTCATGCTTGCTGTCCTGCCCTCTCTTTGCTTTTGCTTGCTGTCCTGCCCCCCTTCGTTGCTCATGCTTGCTGTCCTGCCCCCCTCGTTGCTCGTGCTTGCTGTCCTGCCCCCTCGTTGCTTGTGCTGGCTCTATTGCCCCCCCTTGTTGCTTGTGCTTGCTGTCCTGCCCCTTTGTTGCTTGTGCTTGCTGTCTTGCCTCCTCTTTGCTTGTGCTTGCTGTCCTGCCCCCGTCCTTGCTCGTGCTTGCTGTCCTGACCCCTCATTGCTTGTTCTAGCTGTCCTGTCCCCTCATTGCTTGTGCTTGCTGTCCTGCCCCCCTCGTTCCTTGTGCTTGCTGTCCTGCCCCCCTCTTTGCTTGTGCTTGCTGTCCTGCCCCTCGTTGCTTGTGCTTGCTGTCCCGCCCCCCCTTGTTGCTCGTGCTTGCTGTTCTGCCCCCTCGTTGCTCGTGCTTGCTGTCCTGCCCCCCCTCATTGCTTGTGCTTGCTGTCCTGCCCCCTCGTTCCTTGTGCTTGCTGTCTTGCTCCCTCGTTGCTTGTGATTGCTGTCCTGCCCCCTCGTTGCTCGTGCTTGCTCTCCTGTCCCGCCTCGTTGCTTGTGCTTGCTCTCCTGCCCCCCCCTCGTTGCATGTGCTTGCTGTCCGGGCCCCTTGTTGCTTGTGCTTGCTGTCCTGCCTTCTTGTTGCTCGTGCTTGCTGTCCTGCCCCCTCGTTGCTCGTGCTTGCTGTCCTGCCCCCCCTCGTTGCTTGTGCTTGCTGTCCTGCCCCCTCGTTTCTTGTGCTTGCTGTCTTGCCCCCTTAGTGCTTGTGCTTGCTGTCCTTCCCCCTCGTTGCTTGTGCTTGCTTTCCTGTCCCGCCTCGTTGCTTGTGCTTGCTCTCCTGCCCCCCCTTGTTGCATGTGCTTGCTGTCCTGCCCCCCTTGTTGCTTGTGCTTGATGTCCTGCCCCCCCTCGTTGCTTGTGCTTGCTGTCCTACCCCCTCGTTGCTTGTGCTTGCTCTCCTGCCCACCTTGTTGCTTGTGCTTGCTGTCCTGCCCCCTCGTTGCTTGTGCTTGCCCTCCTGCCCCCTCGTTGCTTGTGCTTGCTGTCCCGCCCCCTCATTGCTTGTGCTTGCTCCCCTGCCCCCTCGTTGCTTGTGCTTGCTCCCCTGCCCCCTAAGTGGTTGTGCTTGCTCTCCTGCCCCCCCTTGCTGGTTGTGCTTGCTCTCCTGCCCCCTGTTGCTTGTGCTTGCTGTCCTGCCACCTCGTTCTTGCTGTCCTGCCCCATCGTTGCTTGTGCTTGCTGTCTTGCCCCCTCATTGCTTGTGCTTGCTGTCTTGCCCCCTCGTTGCTTGTGCTTGCTGTCCTGCCCCCTCATTGCTTGTGCTTGCTCTCCTGCCCCCTCATTGCTTGTGCTTGCTCTCCTGCCCCCCTCGTTGCTTGTGCTTGCTGCCCTGCCCCCTCGTTGATTGTGCTTGCTGTCTTGCCCCCTCGTTGCTTGTGCTTGCTGTTTTGCCCCCTCATTGCATGTGCTTGGTGTCCTGCCCCCTCGTTGCTTGTGGTTGCTGTGTTGCCTCCTCACTGATTGTGCTTGCTGTCCTGCCCCCTCGTTGCGTGTGCTTGCTGTCCTGTGTTCCCCTCGTTGCATGTGCTTGCTCTCCTGCCCCCCCTCATTGCTCGTGCTTGCTGTCCTGCCCCCTTGTTGCTTGTGCTTTCTGTCTTGCCCCCTCGTTGCTTGTGCTTGCTGTCTTGCCGAATGCTGGTTGTGCTTGCTGTCCTGCCCCCTCGTTGCTTGTGCTTGCTGTCCTGCCCCCCTCATTTCTTGTGCTTGCTCTCCTGCCCCCCCTCATTGCTCGTGCTTGCTGTCCTGCCCCCTCGTTGCTTGTGCTTGCTGTCTTGTCTCCTTGTTGCTTGTGCTTGCTGTCCTGCCCCCTCGTTGCTTGTGCTTGCTGTCCTGCCCCCCCTCGTTGCTCTTGCTTGCTGTCGTGCCCCCTCGTTGCTTGTGCTTGCTGTCCTGCCCCCTCGTTGCTTGTGCTTGCTGTTCTGCCACCTCGTGCTTGCTGTCCTGCCCCCCTCGTTGCTTGTGCTTGCTGTCCTGCCCACTCGTTGCTTGTGCTTGCTGTCCTGCCCCCTCGTTTGTTGTGCTTGCTCTCCTGCCCTGCTATTGGCATTGTAAATGACAATGCCATTAATTTATGTTTTTTAAAAAAAAACATAAATAAAAATATTGTCATGAGCAATGCCAATAGCTCTAACTTTAAGAATGCCAAGAACATTGCATTGTAAATGCTTGTTTAGACATCCTGCGAGGGCACGTGGCACTTTATCATTTCAATAAACTGCTGCTATTTATAATTTCTCTTTTTTTAATATTTGCCAATGTTTTTAACTGGATGAAATGTTTATTTGTTAAAAGTATGTTACTTTTATGGCTGGAAATCCTTCCGACCGAATAAAGTGTCAAACTGAACTGAACTCATTCTAAGCATCTTTTTATAGATTGAGAGACACAATGGGCAAGATTTATTACATGCAAGATGATGCGAGGCAAAGCAAGGGCCTAAGTCAGACTTATCAAGCTACATAGGAGCCTTCAAGCGCTGTGTTTAGGAACCTGCATGTTGTTGGTCTTTTTACTGTGTCTGCCTGCATCACTCTGGAATTAATGTATGAAAGGTAGGTGTTCTCATTCAAACGCAACCTTAATTCAGTGGGATTTAACAACATATCACTGTGTGATGCAGCACTGCACATTATAATTCAGTGATGGAAATGCATCAGAATGCATGGCCAGCGAAGGCACATGCAAGGACGCAAAGCCATCAGAATAAACAGATATGCAAACTAAAACTTCCCAGCAAGCTCATCTACGCCATGGAGGTGGTTATTCTGCGATTAGGAGTTAGTGCGAGACGACAACAGAGACAGCGAAGGATAAAAGAGTGCATATTCATACAAAAGATCACCCTCGTTGATCTCAGAAAGGAGGAGTGATCCAACTATAGAGACTCAGAAGGAGAGTATCCTAGAGTGGTTGGTGACGATTTACTCAAGTCTTCAACCAGCATCAGGTAGGACCCATGCCATCCCACCACATGTGAAGTTGGTGGCAGTGCTACACATCCTGGGATCTGGGTCTTTCTGGGAGACCTCGGCTATGATGGCTGCCATATTACTGGGTGCCTTTTCTACATGTCTGCCATATATGTTGGATGCCATCATCAAGCCTATGCCACAGTAAATGCTGTTTCTTAAAAAAACACTAACAGCAACTAGCCGCTAAGGAAAGTTTTTATCCCATTGTGTGATTTGCTCAGGTGCTTGGTGCAATAGATTGCACCCATGAGCAATTGGTCCCAACTGCAGCTAGTGCACATATTTTCCCCAATCAGAAATATAACTCTTCAATTAATGTGCAGGCAATTGTGAGCCATAGTAGACTGTTCACTAATGTCGTGGCCACGTACCCTAAAAGTGCCCATTATGTCTACATATTCAGGCACAGCACCATAAATGAGCGGTTCCAAAATGCGAAAGTCAATTTTCCCATCCTAATATTTCCATGTGGCTCAGAAATACATCTGACAATATCCAAATATGCCATCAATAAAGAGTTCCATTTATACATAGTGGGTGCAAATAAGCCAAACATATAGCCATTGGGTAGCATTGGGGGGGGGGGGGGGGGGGTGTCAGATGTACCAATCCATCTTGCAAAGCAGCCCAGCAAATAAGTTTGCTGTGCTACTTCAAAGGGAAAGAGGACTTAGTCGCTGTATCGGCAAAGATATGGAGCATTCTCAGTCTATCCTTACCCTGGGGCACTATGTGCAGCCTAACAACTACACAGGCATCAGTGTACCATAGTGCAAGCGTGTATGTGTTAGGGGCTGTAAACTGTTGCCAGGAATGCATAAAATAATAACTTAAGTATTAAATTCTTTGTCATCTCCCCACGTGTGCAGCAGACTGTAGTACTTGTTGACAGAGGTATTCATTGGCGAACAAAAGATGTGTCACAATGTTATGCCTGGGTGTGGGATCCACACTATTTACTTGCAATCATATAGTTAATAGCTGCATTCAATCTGCTGTTGTGTGCAGAATATTGAGTTCATGCATGTTAATGTCCATGATCCACCAATAGAATGCCTGCTAACCTGATATGTCATGTAAATCCACAGAAGGATGGATAGTCTTTGACTTTTCCTGTGGTCACATTGGGAGGCACACAGGCAAAGCAAAGGCTTTCTTTGCAGATAGTATGCCCTCACAGTTCTGACATTGTAATCATAACTCACACACCCTTGTAACAATATTACATTTCCTGTGTGTCATGGAAATCCATGTTAAGAAACGTTTACACACAGAGACATAAACATTGTTATAGGCACAAGTGAGTACATAACTATATTTACATCAAGCATGAAATGTTCAAAGAAATTATGGCCTACATTGGTTAACTTATATACTCAATGTTGTATATGCAACTTCGAAAATGTAGCAAACATAAAGATAGTGCTGCAGTATGAACAAAGTTCCTCCAAGGACTATACAGTATGGTTCATACTGGGCCATGGTTCAAACATATTAATGAAGTATTTTCATATATGTGTACAAGACACATACTAACTTAAATATCTGTGAATGTATGAGATTGGCTGTATAGAAGCTAATATAATGTAGGTGTAACTCAGATTGTCTCTGTCACTGCTACCAAAATACATATATTACTATATGTCATGTGTTTCAAATATACAAGACAGTACATTAAGTCAATGATGTGTTAATCCCTGTAGAAATATGTCATCAGTTTCTAATATGTTCAACATATTCTATTCCCATTCTGACTTATAACTATGGATTAAGGAAAAAAGTTGTATTGTACATTGTAAAACTGCTTTCCATAAAGGCATATGTGAAGTTACTTCCAGAATTTCCGGATATGCACTCACAGTATGAGACAATTCCATAGTTGGTGTGTCCTGTATCCACAACTATCATTAATCCAGTATGTATATCTAAGATTTCAACTACTCCTAATATGTTTTCCTATCTTTCATCATGTGATCAAGGCTATGGCCTACAGCCATCCATCATTGATGACTCTGTGTGCTGTGGCTCAGAAGAAATTCAATGCTGCTTTATGGAAAACATGCAATGTCGTGGAACAAGCTTTTGGTATATTCAAATCATGTTTCTTTTGGTGTATTCAGATAATGTTTCAGGTGCTTGGATTAGTCAGCTGGAAGGCACCTCTAAAAACCCCCAATGCTGTGTGAGATCATCCTTGTATGTGCTATTCTGTATAATGTATGAGTCAAAACACATCTACAATGGGACTTGGAATGTCCAATGACATCTGAGGGGGACGACGATGAAGAATTGTGTTCTGACATTCTGCACACAATGGCAGTGCGTGCCAAAAGAGATGAATTTGTTTTACATTTATTTTCCTAATGCAATAATAATTGCACAGATAATCTTGACATAAAGGTGCGTGTGTTCAGTCAATAAATGTGTCTATATGTCACAAAAAATATGAAGGGCGCATGTCATTAGGACAAGGGGTGACTCAGCGCGATAACGCAGCATGAAGTAATGTGCATATAATAGGGGTTGGAGTCTGAGGCTGTACTTTTTGGGTTACAATGTGTAGATTTATTCAGAGTAGATTGGGATGTCTTTTCTAGGAGGAGTAAAAGATAAATGAGGTCGGACTTGTTCAGACAATGAAAAATGTATCTATAGGGACAAACAGTTTGGTAATCTCGTTGCATTTTTATAATTTACAGTGACCCCCAAAGAAGGGCTGGATGCCCGAAATGCATTGGGTTATGTGACAATAAATACTGCCTGGAATGAATTCACGTTTTCGTCATATTCTTGGTCAAAGTCCTAGTGACACCATGAGAATAGTAGAAACTTGAAAATTAACGTGTACACAAAGTGCGTTTTCTCTTCTGTGGAAGATTTGGAACACTGATGATAAATGTTTTGGATTACTATGGATAAATGTGGAATAAGTAAAAAATAAATGTTCGCAAATAGGTATGGCCCAACGTGGCGTTTTGCTGTGCATTTCTGGGGACTGGAAACAGTCCCACCTCTGATGAAAACAAAAAATATGAAGTCAGGTTGTTGTGTTTGTCTAATTAAAAACAATAAATGTACCAAGTATGTAAAAAAATCTTTATAGTTAAACTTATTGCACTTTATTAATAATTGGTTTAGTAAAATTGTTAGGAGGGGTTACTTTGCAATGGCATTCATCAGAGGCATGAGCAAAGCATAGATGTGTAATCTGGGGATGTATCATGGGATCTCAGTAGACCTATATAAAATGCATCAACATACAAATATATAAAGTTCATCACACCTCCTACTGCTATCACACTTTGTGTGGCAATGTGTGCATTGTATAATCAATCACAGAGAGATTTGTCAACGTCCAGCTGACCACCTTCATCGAAAAGAACGCAATCCTCGACTCCTACCAGTCTGGATTCCGCAGCAACGACAGCACAGAGACCGCCCTCCTTGCCGCCACCGATAACATCTGCATGCTATTCGACCAGAGCCACACAGCGGCCCTCATCCTACTAGACCTCTCCGCAGCCTTCAACACCATCTCCTACCACACTCGCTGCCAGACTCTACGACGCCGGCATACGGGGAAACACCCTCGACTGGATCCGCTCCTTTCTCACCGGCAGAACCCAAAGGATCAGACTCCCACCCTTCCTCTCCCAACTCACAGAGATCAACTGTGGAGTACCCCACAGATCTTCACTCAGCCCCACACCCTTCAACAACTACATGGCCCCCCTTGCCGCCATCGTTAGACAGCATGGGCTCAGCATAATATCCTATGCTGATGACACCCAGCTCATCCTCTTCCTCACGAAGAACCGCAAAGACAACAGACTCCGCTTCCAGGAATGAATGAAAGACATTGCAGCCTGGAAGAACAACAGCTGCCTTAAGCTCAACTAAGTCCTTGTCCTTGGACCCTCCTTCACCGCCTAGGACAACACCTGGTGGACCTCCGCCCTTGGAAACCCACCCACTCCATCAGAACATGCCCGAAACCTTGGCATCATTCTAGACTCAGCCCTCACTATGACCCACCAGATCAACGCCGTCGCCTCCACCTGCTTCAACTCCCACTGCATCCTCCGCAAGACCTTCAAGTGGATCCCCCCGATTTCAAAAAGACCGCCACCCACGCACTCATAACCAGCAGACTGGACTACGGTAACGTCCTCTATGCCAGAATCAACAAAACCCTGCTACACAAGCCCCAAACCATCCAGAACACCGCAGTCTGACTCTTCCTCGGAACCCCACGACATGAGCACATGACCCAGCACCTACAAGACCTCCCCTAGCTCCCCATCGAGAAGCGAGTAACCTTCAAGCTACTCGCCCACGCCTACAAATCCCTCCACAACTTCTGATCCAAATACGTCAACGAAAGAGTCTCCTTCCACGTACCCAAAAGCAACCTCCGCTCCTCCGTTCTCGCCCTGGCAGAGACCCCACGCATCCGCAGAACCAGAGAAGGTGGAAAAGCCTTCTCCTAGGTCACAGCAAAGACCTGGAACGAGCTCCCAGTCAACATCAGATGCTCCCACACTCTGCACACCTTCAGGAAGAGCCTCAAGACCTGGCTCTTCCACTGATCCGGAGCTGCACCATGTCCACCAAACCAACCCCCCCCCCCCCCCCCCCCCTCCGCCAGCACCTTGAGACCCTCACCGGTGAGTAGCGCACTTAAAAAAACCCTGGTTGATTGATTGAAAATGAATGTGGGCCAATGCATGTTTCTTCATTGGGCAGCCTACATTGTGATGGTCCTCCCTAGTAGGGTTATGTGTGTGCCTAAGCATCGATCCATCAGTGTGTGCAGGAATTCGAAGGAGCATATAGCATCGAATTTAAAAGCTTTCACCATTATATAACAGGTATGCTGTGGGTGAGGAGCTGGTAGTATGTGTAATCAGAGAGTCAAGAAAGGCACTAACACAAGACAGTATGTCAATGATGTAAGTCATGACATCTGCAGTTTAGAAAATATGGTTAAGCTATATGCCCAAAAGGTACACAAACAGTACACAACCTAATGTCAATAAAACACATCCCACAACATCTGTGACTAGTTGTATGTGTCTCATGCTGTCATGTTTTGCCCACACAATGGAAAAATACATTGAGATACACTCTGCTAAAGTACATAGGTTTAGATTTCAAACAAAGTGACTCAAGACAGCATTGCCAATCAACTTGCTGTGGTGTGTAGTTTCGAAGAGATAGTGTAGGATTGTACCATATCTGAAAGTATATGGGGCATTCCCAACCTCTTACTGCATTGAGCCAATGAGTACAGTATAGTGTCAAATCAGACACCCTTGCACAATGGTGCAAGGGAGCCTGCATTATGGGCTGAAAAGATTCTGTGTAGGAATGAACACCTTCATGCACTTTAAAAAGTCCTCCAGGCATTTTCCTTTTCCAATGTGTGATGCAGAATGCAGCACCCATACAGTGTGCAAGTAATTTGCAGAAATAAACATAGGTGGAGATGTCATGCTTCACCTGGAAATGCATCTGCTTTTCACCCATTTCCATGTTTACTTGTGTAAGTTAATATGTGAATATTCCAAATAACATGGGTGGATATGTTGAGATACACCTGCTTCGTCCATGTAACTCCTTCACAGCAAATGTAAGGCAGGGCGGTTACTTGCACAGCCTTGCATGAATCCAGATTTCCATGCTATGCAAAGCACCGCAAGGATGCTCTGTGGGGCATATGAGATCAGACTTAAGGGCCTGCATTGGGTTGCTGTGTAAATAATTGTAACACAAGCCACCTGGTTGTGGTGCATCACTTAAGTTTGTAGTTGCGTAATGTGTGAAGCATGTTTTTTTTTGCATGGATGTACAAATGTTTTGTCACGTATTCCCAGCTTGACATGTATTTGTAATTGTGGGACTGTGCAAAATGTTTACAACTTCACAAGTTCCGTTTAACGTGCATACAAATATCATGCTTTAAGTATTATGTAATCGTTCCATGTGTGCAGCATATGTCTAAATACATTGAGTGAGGAAAATCACTTGATGGAAATGATGTTGGCCCAGAAGATGTCCCTTACTGCTAACCACCAAACCTGCCTCTAACGCAACCAGTAGAGCACTAAGGTGCAAACTTTATCTGTTGGCGCTAGGCAATACTTAATTCAGTATCACCATGAGGAAGCTGAAATGTAGCATTTATTTGAAATTATCTGCCATTTCGGCTGTATCCTTGTCACGCAACACTGTACAGCAAAGTGCATTGCTGTGCTGTGTAGTGTCCCTCACTACTGATTGAATGTTGGGCAAATTGTGTGTGCCGCCCTGCGTTGGGCTAAATGAAGATTGACACCACAGTGCACAGCTCTAACATGTCTTGGGTGCCCTGTGGCAGACTGTCATTTATTTGCCTTATTGCCTTGCTGAATTAGAAATTCCTGGCTCCATTCAAGACTGTTCCACTCATGGGTTGGTGGCTTTATGGGCAAAATATAGTTGGACTTCCATTTGAGACATATGCAGAACTACTTCAGGCACTTCCATGTAGATTCTTGGTAAGAAATCTGGACACTGCAGTCCATGCAGGGACATCTTAATTAACCCAGGGTGGACAACTACGCTACGCTCACGTAGTTTGCGTAGTTTGTGCTACTTTGCGCTACGCAAATTGCACGTAGCACAGTGCAAAACGCGTAGCGTAGCGTAGTTGGCATTTTTTGCTCGCTCGCGGTCCTCAACGCCAAGTTGGCGACCGGGAGCGAGTAAAATGAAATCCCGGCGAGACTTTTTCCTCGTTTACGATCAGCAACATCAAGTTGGCGAACGTGAGCGTGGAAAATAGACCTTCCGGCTACATTCTCAACACGGGGTGGTCAGGTTTCTCATTGCGAGTGGTCGTATCTGCTCGGGACCGCTCGCGATGAGAAACTACCAGTACACGTTGAGAAAGTTGCTGCTTGAGTAAAAATCTACTTTGTGTGGCAGAAAACGACAGCTCGCACTCTGCAAGATGTTGTTTTCAATGATTGCACAGTGCGGACAAGCATCCAGCACTGTGCAATCATCGCAAACAGCGCACTACGCAGTTCGTGTAGCGCTACACGTAGCTCGCGTAGTGTGAAGTGCACTTTGCGTAGCTACGGATAGTGCTACTTCGTGAACTATGCCCAGGGTTAATCTTAATGATTTAGGGGGCCCTTGGCCAAACGTATTTTGGGGGCTACTGTTCGGAACAGCTTTGAACTTATGATCCAGTTACAGCTCATTCATGCACTCTTTGGTCAGGTCACTGACAGTGCACATGCACACTGTTCCAAATTTTAAATGTGTTTGCATCTAATATTTAGGGATAGTGACTTGTGTTTTCAATATTGTAACACAGCAGCAGATCACTAATATTTCTGAAAATAATCGCTGTGTCATATGAATATGGGAGGTCCTGTTTTAATCTAAAAGAAATTTATTTATGGATGTTGCATGGAACATAAACACAACGGGGCACATTTACAAGCCCCTTGCACCACTTTTGCGTCACTGTTAACATGGGAACAGTGACGCAAAAGTGGCGCAAGGTGCTTGTAAATCTGCCCCAACATTTCTCTGCAAAATGTCTGTAATAGACCCACACATCATCTACATTAACAATAAATTAAATGAAAAAGGTATTAGAAACCACGGGCCATATGTAGGTAATACGTGTTTTGCGATTCTCAAATGGTAATTTTTAGGGAATCGCAATTAGAGAATCGCAAAACACAATGTAGGTAGGATTAGCAAAATATTTTGAGAATCCCACCTATTCCTTATTTGCGAATCGCAAATTGCGATTCGCAAATAAGGAATACCTTCCCATTCATTCCTACGGGCTAGAAGGCCCATTCAAATGAATGGGAAGATATTCTCAATTTGCGATTCTCAATTACAGAATCGCAAATTGAGAATGCAATTTCAAGGTTGCAAGGGTGTCATAGGACACCCTTTTGCACCCCTGAAATAAACATGTGTGTACATGGGGCACACATACATGCGCTAAAGGCATGTATGTGCGCCACATGGCACTTTGAAAAATGTAAAAAAGTGCATTTCAATTTTCAAAGAAATTGCAAATTACCACCAACCTGAAGTAGGTGTTAATTTGCGATTCATTAAGCCAAAATCGCACAACTTGAGGACTAGCTACATTGCATTTATGGGATCGCAATTTGGGATTCCTTAAATGCATTAGCAAAATAAGGAATCGCAAATTTTGCGTTTCCTTATTTTGCGTGTTGGTTTTTGTGTGCTACATAGCACACTGCCCAAATTGCGATCGCAAACGCTGAAATTCTGCGAATTTCTGCATTTGCGATCGCAATTGGGCTACCTACATATGGTCCCATGGCCCACATGCATCAAGCATTTTTGTAGTCGCAAACGGTGCGATTACTTAAAATCGGCCTTTTGCGAATGCAAAAGTGCTTTTTGGGATGCATGAAGCAATTTTAGAATTCGTAACATTGTTGCGAGTTCTAAAATTGCGGGTGCTTTTAAGAAGTCGCAGATGTGCGATTTCTTAAAAGCAATGCATCATTACTTTCACAAGTGCAAAGTCGCAATTAGGGTGCCAAATTTACCGAGTGGTTGAACCACTCGGTAAATTTGGAAAAAGTGTTTAAAATGCTGCAAATGTTTTTTTTTCTACATTCATGTTTCACACACACATGTCCTTAGGACATGTGTGTGTGAAACATGATGCGAAAAATACATTTCAGGGGTGCATGGGGGGGTCCTTTGGACCCCCCCCTGCACCCATGAAATTTTCAAAGTGCCACTCGCAATTTGCTGATGCCTTCCCATTGACTCCTATGGGCCTTTTGGTCCATAGGAATCAATAGGAATTGCGAAAATGCACTTAAGAATTCGTTATTCATTTGGGATTCTGTAAAAATTGCGATTTTTACCGAATCCCAAATGAATACTGAAAACAATGATGCATAGCATTTTGCACTTCTTAATTTGTGATTCCTTATTTTTCGCAAATTAGGAAGTGCAAAATGTAACAATGATGCATGTGGGCCATAGTGTTTAAGAATTATTGAATGTCATCAGGGAGAGACGACTCTCTGCAGAACAGAGCTGGCTCTATGGGCTTAAAGGCTGGGGTCCAGGGCCAGAGCCCACTTTGCCCCTGCCTTAAAACGTCTCTCCTTGGTATCCTGGCTACACCTCGGAGCTGGGAGGCGTCCGCCTGGTGCGGCTTGAACCATCTAAGCCACTCTTGCCGCTTGGAGCCGGAATTGAGAGACAGCGGCCGGTTAAAGGTGTTGAAAGAAAGAATGCACAAAAGCTGAATGCTATTTTATGGGTTTTAATGCCTTGTGGTTTCAATACATTTGGATAATGGGCAACAATAAAGAAATAAAATCTTTTTTTTATTTGGCGAAGAGCGTGGGGTGCAGTAGGGGACAGACAAATCGCAACATTAATTGGTCTCCACCTACGGCCGAGAGGAAACTTTACTAGGTAAAGCGAATGAAAGCCTCTCTGAAGAGTGCGGAAACTATAAAATGCCTCCCATTGTCTCGGAGAGAAGGGGGCCTATGACGTCAGCCAGGACGTAGAACATCTGTGGCTCGTTTGAGGCTTAACTGTGCATGTCACGTTAAAACACAGGACGGCTATATCTACTTTGGGAGGTGCGCAGAGGAAAGAGCCTGTGTTGACAAAAAAAGTCCACTAAAGATAAAACAACGTGTGTGCACTTTGTACTTTGCATAAGTGATATTGTCAGAGTCTGGGGAGTTACAAGAGGAGATGTCCGCAGGAACCTGATGGAAGGTGCGGGAAGGCAACCCTCAGGAATCTAGTAACAGTTTTAAAAGAGGCTCACAGTGTGGTACCAGGAATTACTTTTTTATTTTACGAGAGCGGGACATATTGTATTTATTAATTTCAAGAAATGCGCGGTCCCGGAGAAGATAAAGATATATGCGCCCACCCTTTAAAAGAAACAGGAGAGAGGGGCTCTACGGAGTGATAACGGCAGGCGATCACATGGACGGCTCTGGGTTTGTATCCCGTTTATAGCTGGCAGATTGCTAGCTCGCTTTGATCTGCCTGCATGAAAACTGAGACAGATACACAAAGGTTTTAGACACAATTTTGGAACTTCGAGGGGCTGAGAACCAAGGCGGAGGCGGGGGAGTTTTCTGTTTGTGACAGATGAAAGACTAAAGAGAGACTCTTTGCCCATTTAAGGAGGGCAGCCGCGGCCCGTGCAGGTAAAGCAGTAGGGTGGTGGGACCGGGAGGAGGGGGGATTTTCCATTTATTTATTTTATGCGTTTTTATATAGCGCGGACTTTACCCGAAGGTGTCAGAGGGCTTCAAAATAGGAACAGAACTGATACATGAGGAGAACATTACAAGTGAACAAATTACAAAAGCAAAGGTTAAGTTACATGAGGCAAAAAATGTAGGAGAGTAGGGTCTGCTTCCTATGGTCACCCCCACTTTTTGCTGTGATTCTCTGGTTTTTCGACTTTAGTGTGGCTGTGGGCCTGCTAATCAGACCAACAGCCCAGCTGTTCTCTCTCTAAACTGATACCATGTACTTTAGGTACATACCAGATTGGTTACTGGGTCACCCTTGTCAGTCCCTGTATAGTGTACTATAGGTATCCAGGGCATAGGTGCACCCTAGGCCTACCAGGGGCTGCAGCATGTATTGTGCCACCCTTGGTTTGCCTTCCAAACTGACACCACAGGTCCGTTCACTCAGCCTGGGTAAGGTGGTGTAATCACCACTTACTTAGATTTAGTATACCTATATCTGCCTTTATATATAGACACATATACACCTATAAGCCACTCCTATGGTAGGCCTCAACAATCCTGGAAGCAGAGTGCTTCGTTTTATGTGAGAGGGTGCCTTGGCATGAGCTGAGCCCCTCTGCAGCTTTCTGAACCATCTCCTTATAGCTTTTCTATGATATAGCCACACCATATACTCTTAGTGCCTTATAATCCTCACGGTTAATGCTAACTTTAGTTTGGCTTTATCAAGACATGTCGTGTAAGGTATCAAACACTTTGGAATACTACCCCCCCCCCCGCCAATTCTGGCGGCGGGGGTAGCATTCCACCCTTCCAGAGGGAAAAGACATGTAAGTTACTTTTTTACCCAGTTAAATTTAAACAGAGCCTCAGCATCACAAAATGGATGTTGCTGCCAGAGACACGAGTCTGACCTCCTGTTGCTGGACAAAACTCTGGCAGGGGAGGCCTGGACAATAGGTTTCCTGTCCAGGGAGGATTTTTGTGTATTGGGGCAGGGAGGGCTGCATTCAGTGAATGCATCTAAACACTGCGTGGGGTGCACAAGGTGCTCCATGCATAGCCCGGTTCAAACCAGTTGCTGGGGTACTCCAGCCCTGCTCTGACGCGAAACTGGACAAAGGGAAAGGGGTGTAACCACCCCCTTCTCAGGTCCACCCATAGGAGGGACCTAGTCAGGTAATCTAGCCTCCATCCTTAGTATAAGTATAGGAGCTGTATCCCTGGGACATTAGATTATCCTGGACGAATCTTTGAAAGACATATCTTGGACCTTCAACATTCCATTTTGACTGGAAGACAGAAGACATCTCCCTTGTGGTCAAGGAGTGACCACCCTGTTCAAACAGGCACCAACAGCAACTTCACCAGTCCGCAGTTTCAAGGCTCCCGTCGGATCCCAAAGACTCTGTTACTCAAGAACTGGACTTCCCGACGTCTCTGACCCCAAACCACATCCACAGCAAACCTGAGATCCGTGGCGGACACGAGAGAGGTGAAACTGGACATCTTGGACATCCTGCATTTTGCTAATATGCACTCCTTTCTTGAAGCATCAGTAAGTTGTGCATTGGGGTACAAGAAGCCCTAGCCCTGTGCACCATTTGTACTGAAGCCCAGGCCCCACACTCCGTGAGTAACCCGTGGGCCTGCCTTTGCATTTGAGCTTGACGCGTCTTCATGGTTCCTTGCCCATTGGCTAGCTAGCCCCCTGAAGAAGCCATCTTGAATTTACTTTGCTTTTCTGATTGCTCCAAGCTTGCTCCAGCTTCCCTGAAAAGGAGAAGTGCCACAAACCTTGCCGGTCTGTAACAGAGCCAATCTTGACATCCTGCGTGGGTTGCTGTTGCCAAGGTTTGTTGGGTCAAATCCGGATACCGATACCGCAGTCATCTAGATCCATTTTGGGATAGCTCAAATCCAGTACCTGGTCATCATCAATGCCTCCTGGACCTCATGGCTGAAGAGATAAACTCACCTTCTTCACCTTCAAGCACCTGACATCGCCTGGTTCCTTCCTGGTACCTTCCTAGTCACTGGCTAGTGACCCAGACTCTGTCCCCTCTGCTTTCCAGTTCTTCACACCACCGATCCACCCGGACACTTTTCCTCTGTCGCCTGCAGCATTTCTTTGCAGCTCTCCATAGAAAACGACGCCGAAACCCGACACGAAAAGACACCTATGCACCCGGCTACCCTGGGCAAGGTAACACGAGTGCTCCGGTGCTCCCGTGGGTCTTGACTCTCGAAGTGTCCTAGTTTAAAAGGGCTCCATCCTCGCCATCCGGAAGTGTCCTTAAATTGTGTATTTGTAACTTCTTCGTTTCCCATAGAAAGTCAATGATAACCTGTGTCTGTGTTTAGACACTGCACGCGTCTCCCGTGGGCCCCCTACTTCCTAACCTTTGGTTGTTTAGTGTAGCCCCAGCGATTCCACAGGCCCCAGACCTGCTTTCTAACTCTCACGTGGTACTTATACCACTTTCTTAGTATATGGTTTGTGAGGCTCCTAGGGCATAACGTATACTGTGCAACTTATCGTATATTAACTGTATGACTTGTATTGTATTTTGACCTCTGACCTCATAAAGAGTGCAGAGGGGTTGTGTTTAGCTAAAATACATATATATTTGATATATACCTTGTGTGGTGTCCTTTCATTTGGTATTCAAGGGATTATATATGGAAAAACAACTTGCATAACTCGCCTACTGAAGTCTTAGCCCAAAGACTGCTGGTTCATGCTACCACTAGGATAGCTTTCTATAAGGTTGACTTTACAACCACCATCAATAAGGGTCGATTAGGCTGGTGCAAGGTGTCCACTAGAACTAGTGGACATCATATGCCAGGCTAACTTCTCACAAAAAGTGACAATTGTGAGCAAACAAATACAAGAGGTAGCAAACGGTGCACTACAGGAGGAAAAAGTGACATGTGTGCAGGTTACAAAGCGTACACAGTACAAGTAGAGGTATAGTACTACAATATATGGCAGACACTCTAACACATGAACAAACATTACGTAGGGAATGGCCCCACCCGGCCCCACCGCTTTACCTGTACAGGCCGAGGCTGCAGGAGGGGAGGATGCACCAATGATGAAAACTAGGGGCATATTTACAAGGAGCTATAGCTGCCACAGCATCATTTTTTTTACGCAGCGATGGCGCAATCAGTGCTCCAGACTGCTACATGTTTACAAACTGATGCATTGGGCAATGTGTCAGTTTGTAGAGGTCTGCGTCACATTATTCCTGCACCAGGTGTAATGTATGCATGGTAGGCGTTCCCACGTTAAAAGCCACGTAGAACTGATGCAGTGATATTTACAACTTTTCACTGCACCACTTAATGACTTGACTGCGTCAAAATGCCAACACCTTCTCAAAACAGGAGTAAGGATTGATGCAGGGCTTTTAACATGGGACTCGCCTATTTGCTCTGATGCATTGCTGGAATTGCATCAGTCTTACGCCCAACTCCAGCAATGTGTCACTTTAGCGCCAAAAGATGCATCAGAATTTCTGATGCATCTATAAATCCTTGCGCCATGGAGCACTGTTTTTTAAATACAGCACATCTATAGCGCTGTTAGAGCATTTGCAACAGGCGCAAGAAATCTGACGCACCGATGCATCAGTTCTTCAAATATGCTTCTTAGTATTTATGATGCCGTAACTTTAAAGAGGCCTACGTGTCATATTTCGGTCACTTCTTGTGGTAGGTGTAACAACAAGCATTGTCAAAGTCAATAGGTCTTGCATGCAAGAGCCATTGTCTTTGGCAATGTTTTGTAGCAATCTTGTCCAGGAGCGTGAATACTTTGCAGTCTGGCTAAAACTAATTCTAAAAAGTGTTATGATGCAGCCAGGGCTAATGCACTTTTCTTTTTAAAGTGCATTAGCACTGGATGCATTAAAGTCATTTTATTGTTGATTTAGGCCATGCTGCACAGCAACTATGCTGCTATACAGCATGGTACAAATGATTCCCAAAGTCAGCAATGCCAATTCTGTGCAGCAGGAACAAAAGGCAATGGCAGAGTAAATAGACTCTGATGCAAGACCTATTCTCATTGCCAATGCTTGTTAGGCCTCGGCACAACACCACTGTGATTCTTAGCGAATCAGTTAATCTCCCCATGCATGATGAAGAAAGAAAAATGACATTCAGCAAAAAAATCCTATCACATAGGGAAAGCAATTGCACCCATGTCCATATCTTAGTGAAAATACATTTGGAAACAGATAACATCTGTTGTTACAATGAAAGCAGATAACATCTGTAGTAACAATAAACATCAATTTCAAAGGAGAAAAGAGCTTCTTTGAAGCGTGTGTGGTGCAGTAAAACATAGCTACAAATGGCAAGAGGTTTAAATAGGGTGACAGGGTGAAAAAAAAGTAGTACCTCAATCACAGCGCGATCAGCTGAAGGACAGCAATCAAGCTGAAGCAATCAGTCCTTGGCCCATGCTCCGGCCGAAAGAAGAGGAATTAAAGCAAGCATGTGTGGGCCAATTAGAAGGTAGCAAGTAAGAGTGACAATCAATCAAACAAATGTTAAGCAATGGGGGGGGGCTGGAAGCCCCTGGTTTTATACAATATATTTCGCAAGAGAGTGCGTATACAGCGCATTCACTGTCACAGGCGAAACCTAAAAAGCCTATGTAGAAGCAGATACAGGTAGCTTTAGAGTCCGTTCAGGAGTGATTGGAGCCCTTGTCTGATATGCTTCAGCCCCTGTAGTGCATGGAAAAAAAGCACCCTTATCAGCATTGCAAAGCATGGATGACTTACTTTACTTTTGGTTCCTCTCAAATCATAATATTAATTTAAAAACGGCACCAGAATGTAGTAAACATGAGGCCTGGAGGAAATTGCCAAAACACAGCCTTTTTTGTCTGTGATTTCCCCAAGAAACCCACAATTATTCTCACTACAATTTTGGGCTCTAACTGACTCATATACAAAACACTTTTGCAGTTGCAAACTCTGCTATCTGCAAAATGTCAGGGTGTGGGCCTGAAAATGTTTTTTTGAGATATGCTTAACCTCATTACTGAGACGTAAAAGTCTTTCTGTCTGTCAACTGCTGCCTATCTAGAGTGTTAGTGCAGACACACGGGGGCAGGGGGGTTGAGGAAGGGGTTGAAATAATTTTAAAAAAAGACTTACCTGCTGCTTTGCTCCTGCTGACGCTGACGGCCTCCTCGCTGCTCCTCTTGTCAGACTGGAAGGGGATGGGCCATCAAGGCACAGGCTCCCCACCCAATCCAGACACCACTCTCATGCTATGAGAGCAGCACCAGGATTGGTCTGAGCAGCCTCATTTGCCGCTCAGACAGAGAATTGGAACCTATGGCATTTCTCCAACCCGACTGTGCAAAACCTGGTTGGGGAAACATAAATGTGCATGTGTGTTTGGCCTTCCTAAAACAGTCGTCCCAACCGACATGCACACTTATAAGGGCACATTACTCCTCCTTCCTGCCATGCCCAGCCTGTCTCACCCAATTCTCAATGAGCGGTTCAAGCAGCATAAATAAAATGATAATAACATTGTTTTATTTCGTTTTATTTATTATCTGCTAGTGCTGGACTGTGGGACGATGCACCTCCGCCATTATGGAGGAGCCGCCCCTGCTTTCTGTCTCATAGTTGGGATTCTGCAACTCATTAAGAATTGCAACTAGTAAAAGTAGTGTAAAAAGGACATGCTGCCCTAATTGGAAGATAGAATTGCATGTATGACTAGTTTGTGACTGCAATTGCAATTGCAACTCATTATCAGTTACTGACACCAACAGTTGAGCTGGTGTCTGAGTAGCAAAGATTATGGCATGCTCACCCCTACATCTCACCAAAAGGAAAACTTTTTTTAAAGCTCTACCTGTCCCTTTATGGGACACGGGCTGCACTGGGTTGGGAGTGTCTGCAGCACGGTGTAGTGTGGTTACACCTGCCCTACATGCCCAACTGCAAGTATTTGGTATTGCTATTATTTAGCCCCAGCCTCACTCTAATCTAGAGTGTGCTTGAAGGACTAGACTGTTACTGGACAAGGGTCCACCCTGGACCTGGAAAGGGTTCACTAAGAATGCTCTCAGTAGTGGAAGATGACTACTGCCCCTGTCATGAGTTCATGATTGTGGCACGATGGTGGCAGCATACCAAATTTTGGAGATCCTTGTATGGCAGACAGTAGTGGAGGCCTACTGGTCCACAAGTATAAACGTTCGAGAGTTCTAATTTATTGTGCTGTGATCCTGAATGCAAGGATGTATGCAAGGATGTATGTATGTTGTATGTGGTCTGTATGTTACACACATAAGTGCATGCCTGAGTAAACCTGGCTGACACAAGCCTGCGGGTTCAATTTTGGAAACACTTGGCTTGTTCATGTGCACAAGCATGAGGTGAGATTCCATTTATAGAGAGCAGAAGTATATTATTGACATTTCTGAGACAAGAAGGAGGGAACCTAAACACTGAAGTGAAGAACGAGGAGGTATCTTATCCTTAGATCTTCAGCTCGTTCGTTTTGATTCACAGGCTTCTTATACGTCTTCCTGGACATGCTGCTTGGCAGATGGTAGGGGTAAAGGGTGTGACTGCAGTTCCAGTTATCAAAGTGTGAAGAATCCTTTGGAAGGCGGTCAGCATTTTATATCTATTCCTGATCACCATCAGATGTGGCAGTTGATACTCAAGTGCAGAAAGCTCCCACCACATTGTGCCTCTGTTGTGGGTGCTCCAGCCTATAGACAACCCTGTTGTGAGGAGCATCACTTGAGACAAAGGCTGAGTCTGGAAGACAGCCTGAGAACAACCTGAGAAGGACACATGAAAGAAGAACCAACCCAAACAAGTTCTGAAACGTCAGACAGAAAATGCACATCACTGCGTCTGTCATTTCTGAAAAAAAGTATCATCTTCTGTCCCACCTGTTCCAGTTTCAAGTTCTATTGACCATGGAGGGGCTGCTCTACAGAGTACATGGAGGACTACTGCACAACAAGAGCTACTGTCTGCCTAGCAGCCAGCTTCCCTGGCGAGGGCACACAACCTAGCATCTGATCTGAAGAAAGAGCTCATTCCCTGCTGGGCTGCCAGGAGATTCCAGACAGGCTGAAGGGGGAAGGAGCCAGCCATCCCTCTAGGAGAAGCTGATTATTGCAAAGGACAAGAATAGTTGAACCCAGTACTGTGGGTCCACACAATAGGGACATGTAAAGTGTGTGACTGGTGTACCCCTGGCTCGTAGATAGTCAATATCACGAAAGCAGAAGATTTGTGGTACTGCCAAAGTGTGCCTAGGTGGATCTCTTCAGGGAGCCCCCATTCAGCCTTAGGGTAATACATTCCTGTGAGATGTCACAAGTTCATGGGCACTTCATCTTGTGCTGCACAGGCCCCATCGTTTGCGTTATGCCACTGCCATCGACCTGGCTGTTCCAGCACTTGTCAATTGTGTGCCGTATGGACTGCGCTGTTAGAAGTAAACCTGCCACTTCAAAGCATTTCTCACAATGTACAGAGCAAATGAGTGGCTGCCTTAAGTGCTACTCCAGAAGCACACCTGATGTGCCTGAGCTGTTGCTGCCCCCACAGTACCTGAAAGCCACGTGGACCTACACCTAGAGGAGGATTGCATTGCTGCTTTGACCCAGGGAGGTAAAAGTGATGAATTAAAGATATACCCAGTCAAGAGGAAACTGGCCTAAGTGCGACCAGTGCTCCCCCCCCAGTTGTCGAGGCTGTCCACCCAGAAGGAGGAAGACAGGCTGGAGCCACCACTTCCTCCAGAACACTATATGTGCGCCCCAGGTCTACCTGTTGAGAGTGGAGCAGCCACCTGGCCTGACCTTGGCCAGTGCACCTTCTCCCCATCAAGAGAGGAAACGGATTGAAGTTTAACCAACACAATTCTTTCTAAGGAAGCAAAGTGAGGCTGCTCTCCGACATTCTGAAAATGCAGGGATGCACCATATTTACAATAATATGTGGCACCCCTTAATTTCGGCTAGTGCTAGCACACAATTTGGCTGCCTAGTGCCAAAGCAGGCAACCTTGCACCATAGTGCAAGGATGCATGTGTTGCAGGAAATGATTGTTCAGGAAAGTGCACCTTACTGCACATAAACAATCACTAATGTCGATTTGTAACTTCTATGTGTGCTGCAGAAAGCAGCGCATATACAGGTTGCAACTTGTCATTATTTAATGATTGTTTATGTGCCAGAAGGGACACCTTCCTGCACATGAACAATCACTAATAGTGATTCGCTCTTTCTATGTGTGCTGCAGAATGCAGCACACATAGAAACAGCAAAAACGAGGATAAATTAATATTTTTTTCTCGTTGCACCAGTTTAAGACCAGGTTTTCCAAGGTCTTATTTTTGGCACTGTCCCATATTTATGCCATCTGTATAAATAGGGGGCAGCATCAAAGAGTAATGGGTGTTGCGTCAAATCACCCACTGCAACATCCATTGCCTGTCCCTATCAAGCTAAGTGCTGCAAAGTGCTATCACCACCAGAATGTCAAAAAAGTGACGCTCTGGTGGCGATAACCCCTTGTAAATAGGCCCATAATTACCTTCTTTTACCACATAAGGCTTTCCACCAAAGGGAAGGAATGCTGTATAAGCACTCAGACCCACAAAAGAGCAACCTTAGAGTAAGGGAGGTGGAAGGGGCGTCCCACCTAAAAGTAATACCCTGGCACCGACTCTTTGGGTATCTGACACGTTTTGTCATAGTGTGTAATACTGAGTTTTACTCTTTAATAAAGTACTTTTATTTTTGAAAGATAGGCACTGGACTGGACGTTCATGTTATTGAGCTGTTGAGTATCTGTTCACTGCTGTGCCTCTTGTACCCCACAGTAACCACTCTGAGAAACCTGTGAATGCTCACCATCACTACCACTGAGAGTCAAGAACTGAAGAATTTGTCCTTGGCCCATTTCACAGAGCCATAGTAAGATGGACTCTGGGACATCAGAGGCAGAAGACCTCATTCCCCACAGCTGTGGCCAGAATGGGCTTACAGTGCAAAGCATAAGCCAGCCCAATGTGTAGCTTTCTGCCAAATCCTGTAGCAGTTGGATAACTCTGTAGCAGTTGGATAACTCTGTCTACACTCACCTGAGCCACCTGAGAACCATTCTTTTCACTTGTCAGTCTCATTTGTGAAGCACCTAACCTTAACTTTCTCACAGATGCATCCCAGTAGGCAGACAATACCACTATTGCCAACAAATTGATGTGGTCCACTCACCACTTGGATCAGAATTCTATCCCCAACCCATGGAAAAGATTGCCCATAAGGACAGTAACCACCATAACCAGCAGAGGCCACTGACAGCTGTCAGTGTCAAGAGCCAGCCCCCCGGCCATCCAAGAATCTCCGACCTCTGTGGTTTCTTATAGTGGGGGGCAACAGCCCCTGGTGTTAGGTGCCCTAGTTCCATTCTCCTTCCCACCAGTTCAGGGATGTTATCCTGAGACTGGCCATTGAGCCCAAGGTCTGTACCCTGAAGCTGAGCAGTGGTCAGGGGTTAGTCCTTCCACGCACTGCCCCTCCATCTGGGCCCCTGTCCACTCTGTTTGGTAGTGGTAACCCCCCCAGAAAACAGAACTGTCAGGGAGCCCTGGGTGACTGCCCTGCCCATCTCTTCTGGCATCGGAAGCCATTCATTCTAAAAAATGTAGTCTATGGGCCTCTGGGAGCTAACTTACTTTGGCCCTCCTCTGGGTCACCTCCTTACCCCATTCCAAGGATACCAGGGCCATGGGGCAGACAAGGGCCCACCCCTGGGCTTGAGTTATCCTACACATCAGGCCGTTGCACTGCTCAGGAAAAACCAGCCTTACCACTACCATGGTCTGGTTGGCTCCGGTGTCCCTTAGAGCAGTGACAGGAACCCCATTCAAATTGACCTGGTGGAAGTGATGACTCCCACCCTCAGTGATCACCAGTTTACCATCTGAGTTCACCTCCCAACTAAAGGAGATTAGGGCATGATCTACCTTCTGCCCCTGGGGACTACTTACACCTCAGGCCATATTGGCCACGCCTGTAGAGGCCCTAACAGTAGGTGATTTCTTAGGACAGACAGAGCAGCAGGTTGGAAATGGGGCACCCTGGGCTATCGCCCACTGGAACTTCTTCCCTGTGTCTGAGAAGGGGTATAGGAATTATTTTCTCCCCCTATATTCTAGGACTTGTCTGGGTCACTTTTAATCTCCCCATCGCTCTGCTGGGGGGAACCTGAACCACCCTTCTTGGAGGTCACTCCTGGATACCTTCCTGTGGACCCTGGTGCTCAGTAAGCAGTCCACCTCTTTAGCAAGCTCCATGGGTTCAGTGAGCTTACTATCAATAAGGTGTTGGTGCGGATGTGCAAAGACAAGACTGAACATGTGCTCTCTTGCAATCAAGTTATACAACCCTTGGTAATCCTTTACTTCACTGCCTTCACCCAACCATCCAGTGCCTGGCAAAATGAATCCACACAATCTGTCCAGGACTAATGAGCCAGGTTCTGATTGTCCCTAAACTGCTGCCTGTACTTGACAGGGTTTCATTCAAGGAAGATACCTTATATGTCCCCCTTCTCTAGGGCCCCCCAAACCTGATCAAGGATTCTATACATCTGTAAAGCTACCTCATAAGCTTCAAACACCTTTTCAATTTTGTCCCCCACAACAAAACCAAGCACCAGACCTTTAGGAATACGGACATTCTTGTCTCTGGAGAGCACTATAAATACACTGCCATCATCATTGCTCGACCCTGCCTCTCTGGCCTTGATTTTCAGCTCCACAGAACTCAGTTCATGAGCTGGTAACATTTTTATCTCCTCGAAGACTCTCTTAGCCTCAATGGCCATTTTCTTTTCCTACATGGCCAGTTTCTTTTCCTCCAAGGCCAGTTTCTTTTGCTCTGTTTTAATCTTTAACTAGTCCATCTGCTGCCATCCTGTCTGCCAGCTCCTCTGGGGACAGGACTCGAGAAGACATGTGGCTTTCTGCTCTGGCAATTCATTTTATTAAATATTAATTCATAAGTCTACGATGGCACTTACACACTTTACCCTAGCCCATAAAGGGCGTAATGAAATGAATTATAGGGGTTAGTTAGTGCACAAAGTCACTTTACTAAAGATCATTTGAAACTTTTACATCAGCCCAATGGGATAAAATATGAAACAGGACATTTCTATTTAGGAATAAATGTAAAGTGTCTTACATTTCTATTTAAGAATAAAGGTACAGTGTCTTATTACAATGTATGTCGATAGTATAACAACAATGGAAATATCAATGTTATTACTGGTTGGTTGCAAAATGATGCAATGTGGAACACAGTGTGGCTTGGACGCTGATGTAAACGGCAGCAGTCTCCGGGGCTCCTCCACGCCCGCTCTTCTTCTACATTGATCCTGACTTCGATACCGGGCCCCCGACACCGCATTGTGAAGCGGAAAGCCCGGTGGTTGCAGCGGAAGGAGTATAAGGCGCTAACGAGCGCCACAACAGTGCAGAACGGACTTTTTACCGTCTTCAGTGCGGGCCGTGGCACTGAAAATCAAAATGGCGGCCGGCAGTGTCGAGGGAGCGGCCTGACCAGGAGCCGCCTGCCGCCGCGGGGGGTGCCTCGGGAGTGCTCCTGACCTCGTCTATGACAGCCAAAATGGGGATGGAGGATAACTGCAGCCATCCACCGTAAGGAGACGCCGAGATCGGACAGTTGGTCCTGCTTTGTTGACCGGCCGCGTTTGCCTGACTTCAAAATGGCAGCGCCCGAGATGTGACTCGGCGCCATAACATCAGTTGTAGGTGAGGATTTTGGCCTGGTGGCTGAAGCTGAGCGATGTGCACAGGAGCTGGCGGGGCCCCGGGGCCTGAATTGGAGTGCAGCACCTACTGAACAGTGACCTGAGAGAGCAGGGCTGCGCTGTAGAATATCCGAGGGCTGAGGAAAGGGGAACGCGCACTAGCCTCCCGGGCGGTGGGGATTGGGGAGCCCGCGCGCTCGCGACGACCCACCTGACTGTGTGCTCTTCGTGGTGGCCCCTCATGAAAAATCAGCCATGTGCGGAAGAGCATAATCCTGGGGGCAATTTGAGCAACCACCGGAGCAGCCCGGTAGCAGACCTGACTTCCTTGGACCCAAGGTGAGAGGTGGGGTCCGAGGGTGACACGTCAGGGAGGTGCCCTGGACCGAAGGCGAAGGCGACTTCCCCGGGAGATCTTGACTGCAGAGTACTAAGAGGGACATAGGTCTGACACGACCCAGAGAGCCTTGGTGGATGCATTGGGGGCCCTTCAAGACCTGGTGCACACTGTGAGCCTGTGCGACGAAGCTGCTGTGGGGACTGCCTCTGTAGGTGTCTTTGGAGTGCGGGGCGACTGCTTCGGGCCGGGAGTGCGTGCTGGCTCACTGTATGGTGCAATTCCTGACTGTGGGGTGCTTGGGGCACCCTACCTGCTGGCACGCTTTGGCAGCTGGTTTGGCTGAGCAGAGATCTGGTGTGGGGGGCACCCCGTTGCCGGGGAGAGGCTATTGGCTCCTTGGAGTGCCCTGTGTGGGCCTGCCCAGCCTTGCTGAGAGACATAGGACACCTGCCTGAGGGGGAGTGAGCACATAAGTTCCGCTGTTCTTGCTACCTATTGCTGACTGTGGACTTCAAGATGAGTAGAGTGTCTAGGAGAAAGGGGTTCAAGGTGTTGCAGATTGAGGAATCAGGTCAAAACATAGATGAAGAGGAGACTGCCTCTGGAAGCAGGGCACCCACTCAACCTGGCGACCCTTCCTTGCGTGACATCATGCAGGCCATCATGGCCTCGAGGGAGGCACTGGAGAAGAGGATGGAGGTCATTGGCTCGGATCTTTCTCTGTTAAAGGATGACCACCGGAAACTCAAAGAGCAGGTGGCGACTAACGAAACCGCCATGAAAGACGTTCCGGACATGGTCACCGCCTTGCAAAAGACACTAAATGAGGTGGTACATAGGGTGAAAGTGTTGGAAGTGCGAGCAGAGGACAGTGAAGGGCGCTCAAGGCGCAACAACCTCCGAATAGTAGGAATCTCGGAGCGAGAGGAGGGATCTGATGCAGAACGGTTCCTGGAGGCATGGTTGAAAGCGGAGGTAGCGCTGGAGGGCCTATCCCCATTTTATGCGCTGGAACGGGCACACAGGGTGCCGGCTCGCCCGCCTAGACCTGGAGCCCCGCCCCGCCCAATGGTGGTGAGACTCCTACACTACCGGGACTGAGATTTCATCCTGCAGAGGGCTAGGGAACAACAGAATCTGCGCATTGGAAACAGCAAAGTAATGATATTCCCAGACTACACTAGGGAGGTGCAGCGCCAGAAAGTCTCCTTCTTGGCGGTCAAACGGAAATTGCGTCAACTACGCCTCCCTTATGCAATGCTGGTCCCGGCTCGGCTACGAGTGACTGCCGACAAAGACACACACTTTTTTCTCACGCCGCAGGCCGCCTGGGACTGGCTGGAAACACGGGGGAGCCTGGTGCGCGCTCGCCACAAGTGACCTCGCCTCGAGGACGCCCATCCACCGCACCACCCACACAGAGGCCGGTCTTCCCCACGGACTGGCGCCAGGAGCGAGACAAGGCAATTTTAGCGGTGGCAGCCATCAGCCGAGGAGCTCTTAGTCCAGCCAGTAGCAACTCAGAGAGCGTGAAGAGAGGAGAGGAGAGCCCAGGTTCGAGTAGCGGTCATGGGTTATCAGATGCAGGTCTTCCAGTCGTTACTCCACAAACGGCAGATGGGATGTTCGGGTGATGGGGCAGCGAGGGCGGCAAGAACAGATCTGTAAGGTGTCTGCTCTGACTGTTGGACCTCGAGACTCCTTTGTCATGTGGTGGCGGACTGTACGGGTGCACTGCAAGATTCATGGGGGGCCTGGATGAATGTATTTGTTCTAAAGGGGGGTCGGGGGGGTTCTGGGGACATCATGGTGGAGTTCTGAGCCGCCTTATCTTGATAGATTTTTGTAGGTGCATTTTCCTAGTTTGGATGGGGTTGCCTCGTTGGGTGCCTGTCCCGGGGAGGGGGAGTTGGGGATGTTTTACCTGTTGGATTTTTTTAAGGGGAACCAGGTATGTCACGTGGGTGGGAGTTGTGGGACATCTTCAATGTCACTACATGCAATGGGAACCGCCTTAGGCTACGCATGTCTCACATGGAATGTACGGGGCGTGCATTCTATGATTAGGCACCACAAGATACATTCATTCCTGACTCGTAGGGGCATACAAATTGCATTCCTTCAGGAAACCTACCTCATCACGAAAGAAGGGAAAGCACTGCAGCGCCGCTGGAGAGGTCAGGTTTATTACACTACATATTCTGCATACGTGAGGGGGGTCCTAATTTGGATAAGAGCTGGAGTTCCATTCCAATGTGCAACACAATTGATTGACCCAGAGGGCAGATATGTGGTAGTACAGGGGAAGTTAGATGTTAGAGACCTTACTCTGGGATGTATATATGTGCCTAATGCGGACTAACCTGCCTTTTTCTCCCTACTCTCACGCAAATTAGCGACAGTCCTCACAGGTCCACTATTGCTAGGGGGAGATTTTAATTGTATCACGGATGTGGCCTTGGATCACTCCCACCCCCCTCTTCCGATTGCACCAGCATATAAACTAGCGGAGGCGCGTAATACATGGCAACAGACATGGGGGTTAGTTGACACTTGGCGGGCCCAACACCCATTGGCCAGAGATTCTTCCTTTTACTCTGCCCTGCATGAATTGCATGTCCGCCTTGACGCCTTCTTGTGCTCCCCGGATGTGCACGGGGAGATTCGCAGTAGTGAATACTTCACTAGGCCTGTTTCTGACCATAATCCGCTGTTGGTCCAGTTGGGGTGGTCGCGGCTGCGCCCCAAAATCCCCACCTGGAGATTGCGGCCAGAAGCGCTTGACAATCAAGTTTTCCATACCACCATTGCAACAGCTATTTCAGAATACTTCCAGTTCAATTAGGGAACAGCTGGGGCGGTGATCGTGGAGTGGGACGCCTGGAAGGCGGTCATTAGGGGGAGATGTATTTCGGCTGTGGCTGGGACCAGAAAGGTCCTCCTGCAAGACATCCAAAGAAATGATGAGAGCTTGCGTGCCCTGGAGAGGGAACGCCCTGAAAATCCAGCCAAGCAGGGTGAATTGTTAGAAGCCAGAGAAGCAGTGGCAGCGAATGTTGAGCGCCTGCGGTGCTTTGATTACAAAAAATATGTCACACAGGCGCATTCGGAGCGAGATAAGTCGGGGGCCCTCCTAGCCTGGTTGGCCAATCCGGCTCGACGTGGCTCAGTCATACTGGAGCTGCGGGACCAGATGGGGATACCCCGCTTTGATCAACAGGGGATAAATTACCTGTTCTTTGATTACTACACAGACCTTTATCGCAGTCGAGTAATCCCTTCTGAGGGAGAACTGCAGGACTTCACGGAGGGTGTGGCCCTGCCAAAGTTGGATGATGAGGACGCAAAACTGTTGGGGCGGAACATCGATGTACGGGAGGTGCGGGTAGTCATCAAAAGTATGGCCCGTAATAAAACTCCAGGCTCAGATGGCCTCCCAGTGGAATTTTATCTCAATTATATTGATCTCCTTGCCCCTCGCCGTACGCGTTTATATAATGAGGCTCGAAGAATAGTTAGATTGCCAGATTCCATTAGGGAAGCGATCATTATTCCCTAGCTTAAACTGGGCAAACAACCTTGGGACAGAACGGCCTATCTCCCGCTATCCATGCTCAACCTTGACTACAAAATCCTGAGCAGGATACTGGCCACTCAACTGCTCTCCCACGTGCCTACCCTCATCCACGCTGGCCAATCTGGGTTCATCCCAGCTTGCAACACAGCGCTTAATATACGGAGGCTCCTACATATCTTGGAGGTGGATTCCTATGATGTGGATACCGCTGCGATCTCTGTCGATATAGAAAAAGCCTTCGACAGCTTGGAGGGGGAGTACCTGTTCCATGTAATGCGACAAATGGGCCTCGGCCCTGATTTTGTGAAGTGGACGGCCCTATTGTATGCAGATTCGACTGCCAGAGTCAGAACGGGAGGGATGGTCTCTGAAGCATGCAGGGTGGGGAGGGGTACGCGGCAAGGGTGTCCCCTCTCCCCACTATTATTCGCTATGGCGGTGGAGCTCCTGGTGTCACGGGCTCGTTCGGGGAGGGCGTATCGGGCCTCGACGTTTATGGACAGATCCACCATATCGCATTTTATGGGGACGACCTCTTGATGTTCCTGGCGGACACAGGCGAAACGTTACTGGGGGCGAAGTCCCTGTTGCGGGCCCTGAGTGAAGTGGCTGGCTTAAAAGTCAACTGGACGAAGTTGTGTCTCTTCCCGGTGCGCAAAGGCAGGATTGGACCTCAGACCACTGATGGGGTGTCCTGCGAAGAGAGATGTTTGCCCTACTTGGGCACGTTTATTTATCACGAGCAGGAAGACATACTTGAGGGGAACGTTGGGAAGGCGATCAGGGGAGCCAGGGCTAACTTTGACTTCTGGGGTACCTTACTGTTGTCACTGGCGGGTCGTGTGACACTGCTCGAAATGGTGACTCTCCCGCGATTACTGTACTTTTTCAGGGCCTTCCCGGTCTGGATTCCGATAGCCTATTTTTAGCGACTCAGAGCGATGGTCATCTCTTTTCTGTGGGGTGAGGGCAGACGCAGAGTGGCCCTCAACACACTCATGAGGCCCCGAGCGGAGGGAGGTCTAGCGGTACCGGATTATGATTATGAAACATATTACATAGCAGCCCAGCTCCTGCGGAGAGGGGCTATAGGGACCCCTTACGCCCCTGACATACCACTAAAGATGTGCAGGGCCCTACCACATGCGGGCGCCCGGCAGAGATTGGAGACCTGGGAACAGCAGGGATTATTGACAATAGGAGATCTTCACAAGGTCGGTGCCCTGATGCCTTTTGACGACCTACAAGCCCGGTATGACCTGCCGGGTGGTGACTTTCTGTTACACACTGCACTCACGACAGCTATTCAAAAGTACTGGGGGGGCGGGCTTCATAGAGCCACCCACTTCCATGGGATGCCAATATGTTGTTATGGCAGCGGGCACCATCAAGGCGGTGACATGTCTGTATAGGCGCATGACACAGGAAGCCCTGCCCCCTTTGACAGCCCTGAAGATGAAGTGGGAAACTGACATAGGAAAGGACATCCCAGATGCAGCATGGTGTGAGATAGTAGAGAGTGCCTAGAAGAGTACACGAAACAAGCGATTCCAGCATAGGGCACTTTCACATCCTACATAGGGCATACTTAACACCAGCACGATTGCATAAATATTTGCCGACCCAGACAGCGGCTTGCCTGAGGTGCGCCATGGCTGAGGCTGATTTTAAACACATGTTGTGGGACTGTCCATATCTTGACCTTTTCTGGAGGGAGGTGACGGCCCTGTTGATGGATGTAACGGAGAGAGACCTGCGACCCACCATGGCACACTGTATCCTCCATTGGTTTCCCCATACCTCAAAGAACAAAATCACTAGCAAATTTATAGATTTGGGTTTCCTGCTAGCCAAGAGAACTATAACTTCCCATTGGAAAGCGAAAAAGGGCCCTAGTTTAGATAAGTTGAGGGTAGAATTCCGAAAGTGGGCTGAGTGTGAGGGCAATATCCGACTGCAAAGGGCACATAGAACGGGCAATGAAAAGGCGTTGGAGAGGGTGAGAGCCTGGGAAAGGCTAGTTATGGAATTTACAGCCCCTGCGGTTGTAGATGATGATGCCCCAGCAAATAGTCCCGAGGCACGCCCAACATAACACTCTATAGTAGTTGATGGGGTACCCATGGGCTATCGTTGATATGCTGCCCCTACCCGCATGTGCGGCGCCTACTAACATGGTGCTTTCATTGATCCCGTTGCATGGTCCACTCAGGGGTCTGGCCCTTCTGCGCAACAGTGAGTGGCGCATTATGACACGCCTGGGGGGGTGGGGTATGAGGGAGGGAGGGAGGTTGTTGGGGATGACTGAGTTGGGGCTGGGATAGGGGTGGGGGGCAGTTGAGCATGTACACTGACACGGCACCCACGCACGAACTGCACCATAACTGGAAGATTGAAACGGATGCAGATGAGGGGATAGACTTACTTGCATAAGTGTTGCGGTTACTTACTGAATATTCTGTGGAATGCTGCCATACATGATTAATGTGACAAGTACCAGAACTGTACTGTAAGTTGGTGACAAACTAATAAAAATTGTTTAAAAAAAATAGAGTGTGTGAAGAAAAACATCTCTTTAAAATTGTCGCCCTTTCTACATTCTATAAAGCTGCACTTGATATATAAGTCTGTTATTGATTGTGATGATACACTCTGCCGGGAGTAAAATGTTTTGAAGGGTTAAAAATGATGGCAGATAATGAAGACGCTGACATTAACAAAGGCTGTGTGGGCCGAAATGCGCTTGTCAGTTTATGGTGGTTTTGAAATAAAACACCGAAAGAGAGTTCCCAAGTGCGCTACGTTTTCCTTTTGGAGGTTCACAATGATCCACAGAATCGCCTCCGCGAGTAGCTGCACCTGTTGCATTTAAGAGCGACGTTTCGGTGAAGTGAGAAACAAATATATATATATATAAATCCAAGGGGGCCAAGTGGAAGGGATTTACTGTCCACATTGTGGGGCTGAAACGTAGGATTGAGGACACTGGAGTTTGTGGGGGTCCACTTCAGGCTTTAACTGGCAGTGATAAGTGCACTTTAATTTTTTGGAATAATCAGGCACTACAACTCCCATAAGTCTTCATGTCGTTATTAGGCGGGACTCTATATTTAAGGGGAGTTGCCTACCACTGCACAAACTTTCCGATAGCCCAAGAAGAAGAGGAAACTCAAAATGCGTCTGCGTTTTTGGAAAGCTCCTGATCCTACCAGCTGACTGTGCATGTCCATACCTACTGTAAATAAAGGCTGGTAACCTTGTGGAAGCTCGAGTGTGTCTCATGCGAGTTGCCATGTTTTGTCCATATATATATATATATATATATATATATATATATATATATCGAAGCTTTCTGTCCGTCCGCTTCCCTTCACTCTCGGCCGGGTGCTGCAGCAGCGGGTGACGGTACCACGCGGGTCACACTCAGACCTAAGCTCAATTGTACAAGAAGTATGCAGCACTCACAGGGACGAGTCCAAAAAGTTTATTGGACAAAAACACTCTTCAGACGCGTTTCGGCAACCTGCCTTTCTCAATTAGAGGCCGGCGCCACCATCAGGCAGTGTTTAAGTACATCCAATCCTAAAAATAAAGAAAGAACATGATTCTTGCATTACAAAACCACCATTACTAAGTGGTATAACTCCAGTTAAATTCACTGTCAACATTACGCCCTGGATGGGCAAACACAATCAGTAATGCAGAAATTATTTCAAAAACAGCAAAACAATTAAGCCCTGAATGGGCATTCACACAGAAATATATTAGCGAATTTGTAAATACAGCTTTCAATTATAAAGAAAATCATAGATGGACTGCTAGCTCCTCCCCAGCATTTAGGCCACCTGTTTTTTTGGTTTGGTTCTCAATTATGTGACGAGATTCTAGCCTTTGTAGCTGGAGCAACCTGTTTCCTCCCCTTATGTCTCCAGGCACCTGGTCCATGCAGTAGAAACTGTGAAGTTCTCTGTTGCTTTGGTGAAACACTCCAAAGTGTATCGCAACTGGATATGTGGGATCCTTATTTTGTATGGCCCTCAAGTGCTAAGATCCTATTCTTGGTTGGGTGAGTTGTGCTTCCAATGTAGCGCAGGCCACATGGGCATACAAGACAGTACACCGTGTGGCTTGTGTTACAATTGATTAAACTCGTGATCTTCTTGGGCTAATTCATCCCAGGTACTTGGTAACTCAACATCTTTTTGCTGTTTTTGCAGGCTTTGCATTTGAGGCATGGGTAAAACCCTGCCAATTTACCAAATGGCAGAGGTTTTTCCTCTTCTCTACAGTGGCTTTGCACAACACTTGAACCTAATGACCTAGCTCTCCTAAAGGTGATGAGTGGAGACTTGGGTAAATCCTTTCCAAAAATTGATCTGAGTACGTGCCAGTTCTTCACGAACTTCTTTCTAATTTCATGGGCATCACTGGAATAGTTCATGATCAGTCTCATACTGTTCTGGTTGGCCTTTTTCTATATATATATATATATATATATATATATATATATTACCCACTGGCGGTTGCCAGTAGGTAGTTATAGTTAGGACCTAGTTTCCATAGGAAAAGCGTTTTTTGTTTTCCCAATAACTTTGGCGCCGGTTGAGGAATCTGCTAGAATTTTTCAAAACTAGTAACCCGCTCCGGTCAGCTCCTGTCTTGAAAGTTTCTGGGTAATTCAGCAAGCTGGGTCCAATAAAAAAGGGGGGCTCAAAACGCGTTTTCCCCATGTAATTTTCCATTGGAAACTTTAGACAAAGCTACAGCCCGAACAGCTGAACGGAATTACACCAAATTTGCCAAAAAGGTAGGTCTTGGTTCAGAAAGAGCCCTTTTTTTTTAAATGGTGTAAATTCGTTCAGTAGTTCCTGAGAGATTCAAAATTAAAAGGTTTGGATATCTAGGGACACGGTGGATTCACAAACCTTTCCGGGCACGAGCTCCACTCTGATTGGCTGCCAACACTCAAACTAGGAAGTGTTGTCTGCCATCTTGTGACTCAGTAACCAACTCACAAGAAAAGAGTTGATAAAAGGTTTAAAAAGAAGAAAAGGGGGCAGGGTAGAAACACCCTGATCCCCTTGGCCTGCTCAGGGAGTCCACCAGGACCCACAATGCAAAAATAAAAACATTTTTTTTTAAATGGCGGAATTCATGTTGGGGTCGTGAATCCCGCTGAAATTTTTTTTAAATGAAGAGCGTTTTCTAGATGCCCCCGTGTGGGTCAGGTCCCGGGGCCACTCTCAAATAAATTTTGGGGGGCCCATGTGGGCCCTGGCAGCCCCGGGGACCACCACCTCCCTGGGGCTTTATTGATTATGTGCAGGGGCACCAGCCGCCGCTGCAGCCTCAGGGACCACCACCTCCCCAGGGCTAATTTTAATGTATGCGGGGGCACTGTGGCCCCCTGTAGCCCTGGGGATCGCCACCTCCCCGTGGCTTGAAAAACAAAATGCGTGGGGGGTCCCAATTCCCCCACACTGCCCCAGGGACGCCACCGCCCCGGGGCTCTGTAAAACTTTTAAAAAGATTTGTGTGGGGGGGCTCGAGCCCCCCACACGCCCCGAGGACCACCACCTCCCTGGGACACAAAAATATTTAAATTGGGGGGGTCTGATATGGACCCTTAAACCCCGGGAACCACCACCTCCCTGGGGTATAGAAAATGAAGGGAGAGGGCCGCGCGGCCCCCCTCCTGGAGCCCTCGATGGCACTTGGGACCGCCACCCCCCAGGGCCGGCTCCTGCAATATCCCGGGGTGCCCACTCCCGGGACATTGCTGCTTGCCATGGCAGAGCGTAGGCCGTCATAGCAAACTCTGCTTTGGCTTTTGAAAGCGAGAGCAGGGAAACCTACTCTCGCTTCCAAAAGCCAAAGCAGAATTGCTTTTCCACAAGGGGAGCTGCATGTCAGCAGCTCCCTGTGTGGAAAAGGAATGCTGGCTCCGGCAGAACGTGGGGAACCAGCAGGGTCCGTGGCGACATTGAGGCTCCCCCACGGTCTCCAACGTAGTAACCAGGCTCCGTGGGAAGGGGTCCTCAGGGCCAGAAGTGGCCCAGGAGGGGGGCCACGTGGCCTCCCTCCCCTGTGTAATTTTTTTTTTGAAATGTAAAAGGAAAGGCCGGCCCCCAGGGCATGTTGTCCCCGGGGCCATAATTGGCCTAAGGAGGAGGGCCACGCGCCCCCTCCAAAGAAATACATTTTTAAATAAAAGAAGAAACCACTGGCCATACCCCAGGGATGGGGTCCCCGGGGCAAAATTGGCCTTGGTAGGAGGGTCACGCGGCCCCCTTCCCTATAAAAAAGGGGTTAGGCCCTGGGGGATGAGGTCCCCAGGGCCCACAAATGTAAAAGAAGGGGGGCCAAACAGCCCCCCTTATAAAAAATATTATGTGTGTGTGTAGACCTAGGAATCAGTAACTGGCATTGTTGTGTCAATGGTTTTTAAAATGTTAGTCTGTATTTTACAGTGGGTGTATCAAAGGTTACATTGGGTGTGAGGAGGTGCATCAGATTTTCCTGTGGATTATGTCATCAATGATGTCATCAGTGATATCATCAATGATGTCACTGACCATGTCATGAATGATGTAATATGTGACTTCATCGGCAGTGCCTTGCGGGGGCGTGAGTTATAGTTAGCTGAACTATCTATAACGCGGAATTTCTCTGGTTTTGTACCAGTGAAATGTCCAGCTAACTATAAACTCCCTGTAACCTATGGTTTTTTCAGTGAATATATATTTATATATGAGGGGCACCAGCAGGAGCTTTGCGGAATGAGACCAGCGGCAGACGAGGGAGAGATGCCCAGCCTGAAAAACGGACATTAAGTGGCTACCAATATGGGAAGGACATTAAAGAGAAGTGGCTGCAACAAAATAGTTTCCACTAAGGGGTGTTGTGTTATGGGACATTGAGGCTCATTTCTCTTTATGTGTGAAACATGCCGATGCAGAAAGAATGAGGTTGTGTGCTGATTGGTGAAAGCCCCACCAATGGAGTGGGCAGTTGCTGAAAAGTAAAATAAGTTGGGCAGTAATTTTGACATGATTTATGGCACTGAAGAAAGTAATATACTGAATAATAAATCATTTTGAAGACCCCGTGAGTGCTCCGATTTCAAACGGTAGTTGTTGTGCAACAAACGGCCTCACCCATCGCACCGAAGCACCCGCCAAGCATTCGGCGCCTGGTGGAACATAGTTGGGATATATATAAGTAAAGGAGCACAGACCACATTTCAGTGCAGACTTGAAAGTTTTTTTTTCTGCTCGGACTTCAGCAGCCATGACACGTTTCGACCCGACTAGGGTCTTGATCACATGACATGCCACGAAAGGTGGGTTTTCTTTTAAACTATTTTTTTTAACATTTTACTCTTTTTTTCTTAAAGTGACAAATGCCATAAGGTGTAAACATAGCCATGGAAGACAGATTTCATGGTCATCAACGAATTTGATTGCAGGTTTATAAATACAAAAAACAGTGCAGGTATATATATTGTATGACTTTTTGGCTAAAGTCCCTAAACTTTTTGCCTTCCCCATAGACCTTTTTCCTGACATGGTTTTGCCAACGTAGGTGCTGTAGCCACTTTGCCATTTCTAAACCGTGTCAAGGAGCAAGTCCTTCATGTATAAAGTGTAATGGTAATTGGTTGTCCATGATTGGTATGTTTGCCTTACTAGTAAAATCCCTAGTAAAGGGCACTATGTGTGCCAGGGCTGGTAATGCAAATGCTACTAGTGCATTTGTCACCCCAAGTGGTACGGGCATGCTCAGACTTGGGTCCCGTGCTCTCCATGCCACTGGAGTCAATAGTCAAGCTATCCTGGCTGATGAAGGCTGAAATCCCTAAACCGGTCCTAGGATGCTTGTTTCCAGTCCAGGGAGGACCTGGCCTGGCAGTTCAGGCTGGACTGTTCCCATTGGGTGAAGGGTCAAGGCTGATTTGCATATGGCTGGATCCAAACTGGAATGGCATGGTGAGCAAAAAAAACAACGGATTTAGGCCCAGATCTCTGTATTGGGGTGAAGTATGACATTGTTCTGCATTCTGTCCATCAATTGTTCTTTTTGCACTAGGGGGCCTGCAGCACTATTTGTGCCACAAACACAAGTAGCCTTAAAAAGGGAACTCAGGCCTGCCATTGCAGGCCATGTGCACAGTTTGTTAAACTGCCATGTTGTTCTGTCAAGTGAACTCACTTGCCAGACCTCACCCTTCCCTTTCTATGCACATCAGGCGCCCTTATGGTAGGTCCAGGGTCCCCCTGGGCAGGGTGCAGTGCATGTGAAAGGTAGGACATGTACTAAGGTGTGTGTCATGTTCTGACAGTGAAATAAACTCCATTTCCTTTTTCACTGTGGAAAGGCCATCTTGCCCATAGGATAGAATGGGAAGGCTGTGTAATATGTTTTCAGGCCTATCTTCCCAAAGGCTTAAGATGGAAAGGGGAAGTTTAGAAGGCCTGAACTCACAATGTAATAACACATCTTTTTATGAAGGTGGTTTTTGCATTGTGTGTTTAGAAGCCACTCTTTTGGAAGTGGCTGAGTTTTTGCCCTCTAACATTTCTGTGTGTCTCTACCTGGCTGTGGATTGACTGTCTGGATTTGAAATGCAATAGGATCTGGCGAATGTCGTGACCCAAGGGAGAAGGTGAGACACCAACAGGCTGACCTGCATCTGGAGTGTAGGGGGAGGAGAAGCCCCTAGAGGTGAAGAGGCCTGGGTTGCTGCTATAAAAAATAGTCCCATCTCCTGGTGAGTGATTGAGAATCCAGACCTCCACTAATCAAAGGAAGAAAGGTGTCACTGGCAGGGAGGCACCCAAAACTGGTTTGAACAGGGGTCAGTGCTCCCTTAAACACAAACACTTTAAAGCCATTGAGGGGTATGACTATGAGAACTGAAGTCCCTGCGCTTTGGAGAATGGCTTGATCAAGGGTGAACAAGACTGGAGCTACTTTGTGGTCAAGAGGACCTTTGCCAAGGAAGAAACAACTGAAGAGACTGAACGATAAGACTGACCCTTGCTGTGTGTTCTGGGGCTGGCCTGCAGTTTGCTGTTTTAAACAAGGAAATGATAAAGGGACTTTACTGTGTGCTGTGTCCCTCTGCTTGAAAGGACTTTGCTGTGTGCTGTGTCCTGAAGTAACTTATCCCCAAGGGCCAGAGGTGAGCTGTCTCCCTGTTTGGAAACACAGGAACTCAAAAGTTTCCATGAGAGTCTCAACGGTGCTTTGTGTGCGTGCTTGTTGCAGCCTAAGGATTTTGAACGATGTGCCTAAGTTAAGAGTGGTTCTCTGGTGGAGTGTGTGTGGGCTCATGGGGGTCCCAGGCTTGGCTTGTGGTACGTGAGTGTGTGGCTTGGTTCAGCAGTGGTAGGAGGGAAGTCTTGAGGAACCTTATTTTCTCAATAAGACATTTTCCCATCCTCTTTCATTATTTTTAATCCTGATAAGGGTATCAAATTGGGTCTAATAAAGTAATTCTTTCTACTGGCACCCTTAATCAGTTTTAAAACACATCCTTACTGCACTTTTTTGTCTCACTAACAGCAGATCCACGAGGTGTTCACTGCACGTTCTATCACTCATGTATGTTATTCTTTTTACGTATTGACTGATTGTGTTGTACGTCTTGTAGCGTGGAATTTATTATTTTTTTCCCCCTCCCTAATGCTCCGCCCTGGATGTGGCTACACCAGGGCGTTTGTAGCAGGCCCTATGATGAAGCATGTCACATACCTCGGAATGTGAGTGAGGGCAGTTTTTCCAAATTGGAGAATTTTCCTTTGTTGTAGTTGTGTACTCTATATACCCCTTGTGTGTGATTATTTTATCTGCATAACAAACTACCTGATTGTCGTATGATGCATTGCATTGTTTCTGCATAACGATCTATCTGATTAGCGTATTGCGCATTGCATTATTCCTGCATAACGAATTACCTGATTAGTGTATTACGCATTGCCTTATTTCTGCACAACGACATACCTGGTGGTTGTATTATGCATTGCATTATTTTACCTTGCAAAGTGCCTGATTTTTGCATTACGCGTTGCATTCTTTTTACATTGCAGTGTCTCGTTGCTGCGTTATGCCTTACAGTATTTTTACATTGTACAAGTGCCTTATTCTAGCATTACAAACTGTATAACAGGATATTAGGATTACAGGAGAATGTTTAGAAGTGCTCATTAATACCGACAGAACTTACAAGGGCTGGCTAGCCTAACAACCGGCCAGGAGAAATAGTACACAACCTCTTATGTTGGATTTATATTGTTTGGTCTTATCGTATATCTTTTTACATAAAGTTTATACTTGTTTTTTATAAAACTTGTGTGGAGTCTATTTGTGGTGTCATCATTGGGTTGTTGTGAGTGAGGTTGCAAATACTTTATACATGTGCCTTGAAGATAAGCCTGGCTGCTCGTGCCAAGCTACCGATTGGGTGAGCGGGGCTATCTAAGAAGGTGACCTTCATTTCCCTGACGTTGGAACCAGGGTCCCTACTTGGCCTGGTTTTTATTATTATGTGTTAATTCATATTTAAATATATTTTACTAGTGATTTTTGTGTCTGTTAAATCTTATAAATTATTTAAATACTCATCACCTACCATGTTTCACTCTTGATAGACTGTCTTTTTTTAATAACTATTGGAAAACATAATTTAGTGCATGGTAGGTGATGTGAGATATGGTCTGAGATGTGTGTGTTGCATACCATAACTGGGAAATTCCACCCCGTTTTTGTGTCTCAGTTAGAACCAGAACTTAGTTTCTAACTGTATTTTTTTACTGACTTCCTAGGGATTTTTAAATATACCTTCACTATATTCCCAACCCCCTCTGCATATGGTTAAAGGCTTTTCGTAGCTGGGTTGGCTGCTGGGTATGGCCTGCAACAAAGCACTGTGCCAAACCTGCTGTGGGCAGCGAACCACTGCTCACTGAACGTCGAGGTTTGTTTTTATGATACACTATCTTCCCACCCATGCAATGCAATGCTTTCAGCCATGCACAGCGAGGATTGGCAGCAGTTGTCTGAACCACACCTCACATGTGCGCCAACCCCTGTTGTGTCTGGGCTTCAGCCATGTGCAGTGGGGTTTTGGGATACAGTGTATAGTGAAGAATGAGAATATTTTATACTGTATACATCATTCTTTGGGTCAGGATGCTAATTATGGTAAACTGATATCTTGATGTAAAATATATCCCTCCTCAAAGTTCATTAGGTAGGCTTGCAATCTTTTCGCTCTGAGTTTGCAATCTGAACACATGCAGTGAAATAGGATTTTGATTGGATAAAACATCAGTACTCATCCACAAAAAGAAAAATATACAATGCATTATTGCATGATTTTATTCTGCTTTACAGAGGTCTTTGCAACATCTGTGGCTGGTAGAAGATCAACCCATCTTTTTGTAAGGAAGAGGAAGTGGCTTCTGGGCAAGAACCATCTTCGGTAAATCCAGGTTACTCCAACGCATTTTACTGCTTTAGCAGCTGCTTCTGCAAAATCATCTGTGGATTTTATTGCCATTGAAGACTCTGGAAAAGAGTGATAAAGTGACAATGAATCCTGGGTTTAGGCATATTTCACCCATCCAGCTAATGAATAAAAGTAAATGCTAAAAAGTGGTTTACACATTTTGCATAAACTCTGTGGGGATAACAGTACTTTTTCTTTGGGACAACTACTCAGTGCCGACAAGAGGCAACCTGGTACATCATACTTGGTAAAAGAGGAGCCCAGAAGGTTAAAAAAAAAAAAGAAGGCCACCGATAGCCATGTCTCCACTAATGTTTCCGGAGCTATTCAGTAGGAAGAAGCCTATGAACAGTAAACCCATGTTTGATATTGGGAACAGGACATCTGTATACAGAGAAAGCTGTTGAAGGACTACAAAGGTTTTCACTCTTGGTTGTTTTTTCCTCCTTCACCTTTTCCACCCATTTTTTATGAGGTAAATTGATCGTTTTGATTTTTGTTTCAGGAAAAAGGTTACAAAACACACAAAAGGTAATAACGCAAAAAACAACAAAAAGTTAAACACAAAAGGTTCTTTTAGTGCCACCTATCACTGTGAAAAAACAGAACCATTACTGAAGCAGCATAGTATTCATTGTCTGCCACCTGTTACATTTTAAACATTGAAATTCAAATAAAGTCTGTGTGATAGGTGAAGAATGATGGATATTGTGACCCAAATGTACAAAAAATTAAACCATCTAAAGATGCTGTGCTCTGTTGCATGTCAGGGAGAGAGCAGAACAGCGTGTTATCTTCTGATATATGGCCCTGTTTTCTTTTCTCCCTGCACTGGTGCACTTTAGGCTGCTTTGGACCACCGCACACACCCTTGAGCCGTAGTGCAAGTGTGTGCTTTCTATAAGGAAGCTTTTGCACCGGAAGGGAACCCTTCCAGTAAAAAACCCTTCCAGTTAAAAAAAAAATCCTTTACAATGTATTCTGTTTTGTAGATGGGCTGTGCATTGCAGCACGGGTGCAAAGCAGAAACAAGCATTGGTAAATGTATGAGGCTTCACCTATGTTATCAATAATAATAAGCTGTTTTTTGTTGTAATTTGTAGCTTCACGAGTAGCTGTACAATATAAGTTACAGAAAGTCTGTTAAAGTGCTATAACTTGGTTATGTACAAAAAGGCAATATATTGTGCTGTTACTAGAGCTATAGTGTGTGTAAGTAATAGCAACATTAAAAACAATTAAACGAAAGAGGGAAGTAATAGAATGAATTACTTTAATAGCAATATTATGTGTTTAGAGGAATTCTGACGACTATTGGGCCTGGTGCCACTGCACCTGCTGCACCGTTTAAATCATGTCCTAGTTGTCTGCAAGGTAACTGCACCTGTGACTGCCTGTTAAATAGTAAAATATAGCAATAGTAGGTGTTTAGTGGGGTGCCCAGCGCTCTTGGTCTTTGTGTTACTCCATCTGCTGCACCATTCAAATCATGACCCTATTGCCTACTAGATAAATGCATGTGTGACTGTCTTGTTTAGTAGTAAAATTGAGCAATAATATGTGTTTAGTGGGGCCCCTAGTGCTTCTGGCCCCAGTGCCACTGCACCTGCTGCACCATTCAAATCATGACTCTAGTGTCTGAAGGATTATTGCACTTGTGACTGCCTGTTTAGTTGTAAAATATTACAAAAATCTGTGTTTAACAGGGTGCTCTGAGCTTTTGTTCGTGGTGCCTCGGAACCTGCTGCTCTATTGAAATCATAACCCTAGCGCTTGCTAGATAACTACATTCGTGACTGCTGTTTAGTTGTAAAATATAGCAATATTAGGTATTTAGAGGAGTTATGACAACTTTTGGCCCTGGTGCCACTGCACCTGCTTCACCATTTAAATCAATTCATAAACAGAAATACCTCTAAATACCATAGATCACACTATTTCTTTTAGGCCTCAAAAGTCCTTTTTATTGACTTTGGGCAACAAATTCTTTATGTTATTTACTTCAAATGTTTTTTTTTATATATAGCGTTTGGCGTTTCTTACATCAGATATATTTTTATATGTCTCCTTTTAACATCTTAGCTCATGAAAACATTTATGTACAAATACATTTATATATACAACATATACATCCATCTAACATTTAAACACATCCAAAAATAATTGGGCAAAAATATTTACACAATGTTTGATAAAACACACTAAACATCTATATTTCACTGCCATTTGTTTGACACATACTAAAATTTTCAATTCCCTTTTGCAGTCTTATATTGTTAGAAAAGAAAAATGTTTACTGGGATCAAATATGCCTCAGTCCTCAGAATGTCCTAATCTTAAGGTCCTGTATAGGGTCGGAGGTTAATTACAAAAGATGTTATGAGGGAACATAAAGGTTTCCACTTGGCTGCCCAGACGGGGTCAGTATTTCTTTATCTTAGTTTGCTCCGAGCCTCTATCTATTCAATGCCAACGCGTTTCGACCTTATATAGGTGGGACCAGACACTCCATGTCTTAAAGGTCTTCTTCAGGGCTGTACTTTATTTCTGATAGGACGTCTTTTATACGTATCAAAATTACGCTGCGATGTGCCCAGTCAACTGTTTTGTGCCGGGCTCTTTTGAGTTCTATGCTTCCAGTATTTCTGTTTTGGAGGATATGTTCTGGTAGGCAAAAAGGTAGATGAACTTTGTGCCTCTTAAGTACGTCTTCTGTTCGAATTTGCACCACCTTGTTTTTTCTTTTCCTATGTTTGAAGGTGCTCTTCTCTCCTGATGCGGCTGCCTCGTTTCCTCAGCGTTCTCGTAGTCCTTCAGGAACGGCGGAAATGACATTGGACCAAGGTCTTGTGTAATTAACCTCCGACCCTATACAGGACCTTAAGATTAGGACATTCTGATGACTGAGGCATATTTGGTCCCAGTAAACATCTTTCTTTTCTAACAATATAGGATGACAAAAGTAGATTGAAAATGTAGTATGTGTCAAACGAACGGTAATGAAATATAGATGTTTAGTGAGTCTTGTCAACATCGTGTAAATATTTTTGCCCAATTATTTTTGGATGTGTTTAAATGTTATATTGAAGTATATGTTGTATATATAAGTGTATTTGTACATAAATGTTTTTATGTGCTAAGATGTTAAAAGAAGGCGTATAAAAATATATCTGATGTAAGAAATGCCAAACAATATATATAAAAAAATGTTTGAAGTAAATAACATAAAGAATTTGTTGCCCGAAGTCAATAAAAAGGACTTTTTGAGGCCTAAAATAAATAGTGTGATGTATGGCATTTAGAGGTATTTCTGTTTATGAATTGATTTAAATGGTGCAGCAGGTGCAGTGGCACCAGGGCCAAAAGTTGTCAAACTCCTTTAAATAGCTAATATTGCTATATTTTTACAACTAAACAGGCAGTCACACATGCAGTTATCTAGCAAGCGCTAAGGTTATGATTTCAATAGTGCAGCAGGTTCCTTGGCACCGAGAACAAAAATATTTACACGATGTTTGACAAGACTCACTAAACATCTATATTTCACTGCCGTTCGTTTGAAACATACTAAATTTTCAATTCATTTTTGTAGTCCTATATTGTTAGAAAAGAAAGATGTTTACTGAAACCAAATATTCCTCAGTCCTCAGAATGTCATAATCTTAAGGTCCTGTATAGGGTCGGACGTTAATTGCACAAGATGTTATGAGGGAACATAAAAGTTTCCACTTGGCTGCCCAGATGGGGTCAGTATTTCTTTATCTTAGCTTGCTCCGAGCCTCTATCTATTCAATGCCGACGCGTTTCGACCTTATGTAGGTGTGACCAGATACTCCATATCTTAAAGGTCTTCTTCAGGGCTGTACTTTATTTCTGATAGGACGTCTTTTATACGTATCAAAATGACGCTGCGATGCGCCCATTCAACTGTTTTGTGCCGGGCTCTATTGGGTTCTATGCTTTCAGTATTTCTTTTTAAATATTTTTGCCCAATTTTTTGGGGATGTGTTTAAATGTTATATTGATGTATATGTTGTATATATAAGTGTATTTGTACATAAATGTTTTCATGTGCTAAGATGTTGAAAGGAGACGTGTAAAAATATATCTGATGTAAGAAATGCCAAACACTATATATAAAAAAAAGTAAATAACATAACAAATTTGTTGCCCGAAGTCAATAAAAAGGACTTTTTGAGGCCTAAAAGAAATAGTGTGATCTATGGTATTTAGAGGTATTTCTGGTTATGAATTTATTAGTATATGATTCCAACCTCTAATTTCCTAAATTGAATCACCCCCTTGTTATAGCGCCATTTAAATCAAGCCTCCTAACTGCAAGGTAACTGCACTTGTGACTGCCAGTTAAGCAGTAAAATATAGCAGATTTAGGTGTTTAGTGGGGTGCCTAGAGTTTTAGGTCCTGTTGTCACTGCACCAACTGCACCATTGAAATCATGACCCTGTTGTCTGCAAAGTAACTGCACTTCTGACTGCGTGTTTTGTTTTACACTTTAGCAATAATCTGGGTTTAGTGGGGTCCTTAGATCTTTTAGCCCCAGTGCCATAGCTCCTGCTGCACCATTCAAATCAAGTCCCTTTTAACTGCAAGGTAACTGCAATTGTGACTTCCTGTTTAGTAGTCAAATATAGCAATAATTTGTTATGACAACTTATGGGCCCGGTGCTACTGCACCTGCTGCACCATTCAAATAATAAACATGTTGTCTGTAAGGTAAGTGCACTTGTGGCAGCCTGTTTAGTAGTAAAATATAGCATAGCCTTTTCATATTTATTTTAAAGTGCAATGTTTAATACAACATTTAGAATTTGGGCATAATGGCCAAAAAGATTAAGTTGAAAAAATCAATCCGATAATGCCTTCAAAGTGCAAAGAAAAGTACTGAGGCATAAATAGGAAATGCCACAAATGTTCGAATGCTAAAGCATCTGCTTTACACAACTAAGTAATACAAGCATTGGCATAGCCAATAGGTCTCGCCTTTGGGACCTTATAAGTATTTAGTTATGCAGCAGGTCCCAAAGGCGAGACGTATTGGCTATGCCAATGCTTGTTATTTGTATTTTGTGTTTGTATAGCGCGTAAATCACCCGTAGGTCTCAGAGTGCTTGCAGATGCTAGAAAGGAAAACCAGTACACCAGGTAGCTAAAAGAACCATGTCTTTAGGAGTCTTCGAAATTTCATGTGGTTGGATTCGGTCCTGATGCTTAGGGGAAGGGCATTCCAGGCATCTGGGGCTAATTTGGAAAAAGACCTGTCACCATTTCTGACCGTGCAAACTTTGGGAATGGTGAGGAGACATTTGTTGGCGGACCGAAGGGATCTGACTGGACAATGGTTTACAGGTTTCTTCTCTAGGTATTTAGGGCCGAGTCCATTGATGGTTTTGTGGACTAGGCAGCATACTTTGAAGTGTATGCGCTTCCTGATGGGTAGCCAGTGAAGAGTTTTAAGATTGGGCACGGATGGGGAGCGGGAAGGGAGATCAAGAACCATTCTGGCTGCTGTGCTCTGTCGGACCTGAAGTTTAGCAAGGAGACTCTCATTGATGGATGCAAGTAGAGTGTTCCCATAATCCAACTGGCTGATGATTAGACCTTGGACTAGAGGCATTCGAGAGGAAAGGGGTATCCATTTGAAAAATGTTTTGAGGCTACGCATCAGCCCGAAACTTGAGTGCACAATCTTGTTGACATGACTGGTCATGGACAGTTTGTCATCAATTGTCACTCCTAGGTTGCGAACCGAGATCTTGGGAGTGGGACAGGGTCCTAGTGATGGAGGCCACCATTCATAAGTCCAGTGTTTATGGGCGTTTCCAAAAAGCACGATCTTGGTTTTACCGGCATTATGCATTAAGAAGTTTTTCGTCATCCAATCCTTGATAGAGATCATGCAATTCTGGAATCTCAGTTTGGTATTGCAGGGGTCAGGGCTTAGGGTAATCAGTAGCTGTGTGTTGTCTGCATAGGACACTGTGGCGAAGCCATGCGCCCTTATTACCTGTGCTTAGAGGGAGACATATAAGTTAAACAAAGTGGGGCTCAAAATTGATCCCTGGGGCACCCCCTTATCGTTAACTTGGCTATTAGAGGTGAAGGGCCCAATTTGCACCTTTGAGCGCCGGTCGGTTAGGTAGCTTTGATGGAGAGTAGGGCTGGCCCTTCAACACCCATCTCCAGCAGACGCTCTGGGAGAATGCTGTGAGAGATGGTGTCGAAGGCCGCCGCAAGATCGAGCAGGACCAGGATGGCAGACTGTCCTGCATCAAGTGTCAGCCTGATATTATCCACAATCTCTATCAGTGCTGTTTCAGTGCCGTGGTGTGCCCTGAAACCAGACTGAGATGAGGCAAGCAGCTGGTTTGCCTCTAGGTGTCTGCACAATTGCTTGGTAATTAGGGATTCCATGACTTTCCCAAATATTGGTAAGAGGGAAATAGTTGGATGGTAGTTTAGGGTTGGCAGAGGGTTTCTTTAGGATCGGTCTTATAATGGCCTGTTTCCAGTGAGAGGGGACAGAGGAGTGGTATAGTGAGAGATTGAGTGTTTTTGTGAGATCGGCGATTAGTGCAGGCGCAATTTTAGCAAGAACTTGAGAAGAGTCAGGGTCAGTAGGGGATCCAGATTTGATTTTGTTCAATGAGTGAGCAACCTCAGTATCTAAGAATGGCAGGAATTCTTTGAGGACTGCGGGACGCGGAGGAGGGGACGTGTCTGCCTTGTTGGGGGGAAAGTTGGTTGCCCGAGTATTGCTAATCGTGGGGAAGGTTTCATGAATAGTGTTGATTTTATCCTGAGAATAGGATGAAAGGGTGTTGACCCAGTCCTGGGATTCAATGGGAGGAAGCTGGCATGCAGGGGGGTTAGTAAAATCTTTAACTATTTTGTACAGTTCTCTGTGTGAGTTTACTACCAGCTTTATCCTGTTCCCCAAGTAGTTTTTTTTTTGCTGCAGCTATCTCATTCATGTAATGTCTGTGTTCAGTTTTGTAGTTTTGTATATCTGTTGGTTCCTTGGTAAGTCGCCATTTGCGTTCGGCGGCCCTTGCTGCCTTTTTGGTTTTGTCTAATTCAGGAGTGAACCATGGAGAGAGTTTGTAAGATCCCTTGGATACCTTTTTAGGGGCAATTAAGTCTAAGGGGGAGGAGATAGCGTGTTCTAGGTCGGTTGCTGCTTTGTTGCGGTCAGTGTATTTAGTGATGGACAGGGGAGAGAATTGGGTGGTGAAAGATTCAATTTTGATCTTGTTCCAAGGCCTGCTCCATTTCACGTGGTTTTTAGCTGGTTGTGTTGAGGTGGTGTGGATAAAGAACCTAATGACAAAGTGGTCTGACCATAGGACAGGGAGCGTTTGGTCGACTACCACTTTGGGTGAGTTAGTGAATAGGAGATCTAGTGTATTACCTGCAACGTGAGTAGGGCCAGTTGCTAGCATGTTTAGACCTAATGAATTAATACTGGTTATGAGGTCACTGGTGTGAGGGTCTTGGGTTAGTTCTGCGTGAAAGTTAAAATCCCCTATCAGGATAAAGTTGCCAGAGGCAAGGGTATGAGGGGCTAATATCTCTATGAGTTTGTTGGCGAAATTGGTTTTGATGCCGGGGGGCCTGTAGTGGAGAGCAATTTTCCAAAGCACATTAGTTCCCGTCGCGAGGGAGAAGATACACAATTCGCCACAGTTGTGTCATGGATTGGCAGCAGCGCAGGCTCACACACGCCACTAACCTTAGCTCAGGGTGTCCGGCAGAAACGACTTCGGATGCTAAGCTCTCCTTCCCCCACCAGACACGGAACCCACAGTGGAAGCGAAACACACTGTGCGCACACGTACCTAGCCGGGAAAGGGGAAGTGGATAAAATAATAAATGGGTAGCGATGATTCCTTGGGATCCCCCGGGAGTCTGGTCACCAAGATACGTAGGACAGCAGGAGAGGACCCACCTGATTAGGGAAAAGTAAGGAACACAGTCAACACTACACTTCAGGTTTCTCGGACAGTATCTTAAGCAATTCGTAGGCACATCACTCACCGGAATCATACAAAACCCTGGCAGTGAATAAAGGACACCACAGCAAGCCTGCAAGGACTATGATTCGTTCTGTAATGAGTTCAGAACTGTGGCATGAGGTAGTCAAAAAAGGATATGGAAAAATAGCGGTTGTTTAAAATGGCACAAACCGCTCTCAGAGTCAGCCACAAGTTTGCTTCAGGGAACCCACAAGAAACGTCCGTGGAATAATGTCTCTGTCTCTGTGTGGCAAGAACTGTCTGTGAACAAAACAAACAAAACAAAAAACAGTTCTGAGACTACGTCTCCCAGAAACCCTCTCTGGAGAGAAAGTACAAGGAATATTAGCGCAGCGCGTCTTCAGGCAGAACCCTGCCTAATATGAGTTGCAAGAACAAGCAATACGTCCCAAGAGTGCCCTAATCTAACTAGCTAGGGACTTTTAAACAACAAAGCAGAAAACGAAAAACGAGCCTGTTTCCGTTTTTAGAGTACTTATCAGAAAAGCGCTGAAAGTTCCAAACGCTGGGTAATCACGGCTTCTCAAATCCAGGAATCTTCTAGCTTCTCGCTGGAATCCGGCGGGGAACACCTTCCGCCACTCCGATCCTCTCAACAAACAAAAATTGACAAGCACCGTCCATGAGGAGGGGAGGGGCTAATATGCCTTAGGTCTCATGGCTCTTCCTGCTTGCCCCTTGGAATGCTGGTCACTGTAGTTCACTCTGCCTCTTCTACAAACGTCCCCACAAGCATACCATCTTCGGGATCTTGATAGTAGTACCATCCCTCGACCCCCGGGCACCACAATCGCTACAGAACCCCCTCTCGAGGACTGCCGACTCGGCGGTCGACCAGGCTTGCCCGGATGCAGGGCATGGAACCGGTCAACGAGTTCCGGACAGTGCAGATTCCCTAGGGGTTCCCAAGACCGATCTTCCGGGCCGTAACCCTTCCACTCCACCAAGTACTGGATCCTGCCCCTCACCATACGGGAATCTAGGATGGACTGCACCTCAAATTCCTCCTGACCATCCACATCAATAGGAAGTGGAGCTACCGGGAGCCTCAAACTGGGAGGGCAGGGAACCAGGAGGGAGACATGGAACACAGGATGAATCTTCCAACCCACCGGGAGCAGGAGTTTCACAGCAACAGGGTTGATCACTTCAACTATACTATAGGGGCCCACGTATTTGGGTGTCAGTTTGGTATGCCCTTTAATGTGGAGATTCTTGGTGGAGAGCCACACCTTGTCTCCTACCCCATATGTCGGTTCGACCCTCCTTTTCCTGTCAGCGAAGCGTTTCTGCGCGGACTGGGCATCGGCCAGGCTGTTTCGTGCATCCAACAACACCGCTCTCAGATGGGCGTGGTGTTCGTGGATGCTAGGAACAGGGGAATGGACAGGCCACTCAAAGGGAAGGATGTTTGGATGGTACCCATGGAGGCAAAAAAAAGGCGAACAACCCAGTGTTGAGTGCACGGCATTGTTGTATGCGAATTCGGCCATCCAAAGTAACACAGTCCAGTCCATATCATTCCTCAAAGAGAAACAACGAAGATATTGCTCCAGGGTCTGGTTCAGGCGCTCCGTCTTTCCATCTGTCTGAGGGTGGTAGCTGGAGGATAGACGGGCATCAATGTTCAAGGTGGTACATAACGCCTTCCAGAATCGAGAAGTGAACTGGGAACCCCTGTCGGTGATCAATACACAAGGAAGACCATGGGCCCGGACTATATGTTGAAGAAACACTTTTGCTAATTCAGTAGATGTGGGGACATCCTCCAGAGGTATGAAATGGCCCATCTTCGTCAAGTGATCGACGACAACTAATATCACTGTCATTCCATCACAAGGGGGCATCTCAACAATAAAATCCATGGAGAGAGTGTGCCAAGGCTGGGGAGGTATGGGCAAGGGTCTCAGTAGTCCCACCGGTCGAGCATGCACAGCTTTTCCTTGCGTACAGATGGCACAATTCCTCACATAAGACCGGACTTCCTCTCTTAGCTGGGGCCACCAGAAGGAACGCTCCACGATAGCAATAGTTTTGTACATTCCCATGTGACCCCCCAGAACCGAATCATGAGACCAGGCCAAAACTCGTTGTCTTAGGGCATCGGTGGGGATAAACAGCACAGCATCCTGGTAGGCGAGATCATCCTTTTCCGTGCGATGCTCTGGATCCTCTTGTATCCATTCAAGTACGTTCATATCTGCAAGGGCTATTTTCACGTCCTCAAGAAAGTTGTTTGACGACAGGAGAGCTACAGATCCCACGCTTGCAGTTGTTTCCTGAAGGATCAAAGGTGTTTCTATGTCTTCGGTCGTTCTCAGTTCTCCATCCTCCAGACGTGACAGCGCATCTGCCTTCCCATTTTGGGGTCCGGGTTTGTATTTGATAATGAAGTTATAGTCAGAGAAAAACAGAGACCACCGTAACTGTCGGGGAGTGAGGGCCTTAGCTGTTTTCAAAAATAACAAATTCCGGTGATCAGTATAGATCTCAACTGTATGTACTGCGCCTAGTAGATAATGACGCCATTCCTCACATGCCCTTTTTATAGCTAAAAGTTCTTTGTCTGTTATGGCATAGTTCACCTCACATGGCGTGAGCTTTTTAGAGAAGAAGGCAACAGGGTGTACTTGGCCCGTACTAGGGTGTCTTTTGGAAAGCACTCCCCCCACAGCATATTGAGATGCGTCGGTTTCCAGTATAAATGGTAGTTGTGAGTCAGGGTGACGAAGAATAGGAGCTTGAGTAAACTGCTTCTTCAGGTATTGAAAAGACGCGTCCGCATCTTTACTCCACACAAAAGGCATATTCTTCCTTAACAAACAAGAAATCGGATGTATGATCTTGGAGAAGTCCTTGATGAATCTACGATAGTAGTTTGCGAAACCGAGAAAGCTTTGTACAGCTTTCACAGTTTTGGGTGTAGTCCAATTGAGTATCGCCTCCACTTTACTCAAGTCCATTTGAAAGCCTTTCTCGTTGATGATGTACCCAAGGAAGGACACTTCCTGGACGTGGAACAAGCATTTCTCCAACTTGGCGTAGAGAGAGTTACGTTGTAACCGGTCTAGCACAGACTTCACATGCATGACATGTTCTGAAAGAGTGGAGGAATACACCAGGATGTCATCGATGTAGACTATGCAATAGGTTTCTAGACAACCCCGCAGAACCTCGTCCATGAAAAACTGAAATGCGGCGGGGGCATTGCACAGCCCAAAGGGCATTACCCTATATTCAAACAGGCCCAGCTTCGTTCGAAATGCTGTCTTCCACTCATCCCCTTTTTTGACACGCACCAGATGATAGGCTCCACGCAGATCGAGTTTGGTAAAGTATCTGGCTCCTTTGAGTTGGTCCATGAGCACAGGTATCAAGGGGAGAGGGTACCGGTTTTTGATGGTCACACGGTTAATGGCTCGGTAGTCTATACAGGGCCTTAATTCTGCGCAATCCTTCTTGGGAATAAAAAACATAGGGGATGAGGCAGGAGATGATGAGTGCCTGATGAATCCCGATGCTAAATTCTCTTCAATGTATGTTTTCAGATATTCTGTCTCCTTCTCGGTCATGGCATAGACCCTGCTACATGGAATATCTGCTCCTGGTACGAGATCGATTCTGCAGTCGTATACCCTGTGTGGCGGCAAATGGGTAGCCTGTTGTTTGTCAAACACAGGGGAGAACGACTGATACTCCAAGGGAAGTATCGTGGCACAACAGTATCGCTCAAGAGGACATGCAGCCGCCAGACAAAGAGAAGACGAGAGTTCGGTAGTGCAGGGAACCGAAGAAACCTGAGTACAATGTTCCTGACAGTAATCGGATGACAAGGTGATAGTGCGTGCTGCCCAACAGACCTTTGGATCATGTAGAGTTAACCAGGGCATTCCCAGGATGAGCCGAAACTGGGGGGCATCAATGAGATCAAACTGGATGTATTCCTGATGATTGTTTCCAATGTGCATCAGCATGGGACAGGTGTGGTAGGCCACTGGACCCGATGATAAAACAGTTCCATCCACGGCTTTCACCAACTCCGGTTTTTCTTTTTTCTCACATGCAATGCCGATCTTCATGGCAAATTCCTGATCAATATAGTTCCCGGTGGCTCCTGAATCTACTAAGGCATCTATATTCAATGATTTCTGTGGGGTGACCCAGAGGATGATTTGAAGGTTCATATGCGCCACTGCAGGATGCAATGTGTTTGCAAGACATGGGGAGATCATTTGCGGCAAACAACCCAAGACAGAGACCTCTTCCTGGTTTGGGTTCTTCAGTTTTCCGTCGGTTGATCGGACTGTACTAGAGCTTGTATCCTTGGGACGGGGTTTCTGGCTGGAACGGTGTTCCGGGCTCTACAGTCCTTAATGAAGTGACCCCCTTTTCCGCAATAGAGACATTGCTTCAAACGACGTCTTTTCTCTTTTTCTTCCTGTGTCAGCGGTCCACGGATACCACCGATTTGCATGGGTTCAGGACCTTCGGAGGGTTTGGAACGTTCTTCTATCGGACCTCTAAAGCGAGCGTAGAAAGGGCGATTGTCTCCTCGTGATCTATCCCCTCTTCTCTCTAGGAGCCTGTGGTCCAACTGGACAGTCAAATCAATGAATTCTTCACAGGTGTCGGGTAACTGTACCACTTGGGCAAGGACGTCTTTTAATTCACCACGAAGGCCTTGATAAAATAACGAGATGCGTTTTGCAGGGGGCCAATCGGTCTCTACCACCAACCTGTTGAATGAGGTGATATAAGTCAACAAGTCCTGCGAACCTTGACGTATGGTGAGTAGTTCCCTATCCAGGGTCAACATGTGAGATTTGCGATCAAAAAGTTTGCGCAACTCAACACAAAAAGCAGAAAAATCGTGCAGCACTGGGTCGTTCTTCTCCAGCAAAGGGATGTTCCAGCTAGCAGCATTACCCCCCATATAAGACATCATAAAAGCTGTCTTAGCAGAATCGTCCTGAAATACCCCGGGCTTACATAAAAAATGTAACCTACATTGATTCAGGAATGTTTCAAACTTACGGGGGTCTCCGTAAAAGCGTTCAGGGGAAGCTAAAGGAACGCCTACGGTCTGCACCACATGAACGGTATGAGCGGCTTCAGCCGAGGAGGCACTAGAGGTGGCTAATTGAGGGGGAACAGAGAACCCACCCCCTTCCACTTCTATAGGTTTTTTTGCGCCAGGGGGAGGTAAGGTAGCAGGTAGCACTGTTCCTTTCTGGACTAGTCCTGCGACTTCCCTTCTTAAGGTGCCCACTTCTTTATACAGGGTTTGATTTTCAGCTCTGGAAGTGGCTACTTCCTGTTGTAAGGCGGCCATGCCTTCCACCAGGGAGGCCAAGACTGCCTCAACATTCATCGTTCGGGCCGGTGTGTCAACTTGGGCTTGTCAATCTGTCATGGATTGGCAGCAGCGCAGGCTCACACACGCCACTAACCTTAGCTCAGGGTGTCCGGCAGAAACGACTTCGGATGCTAAGCTCTCCTTCCCCCACCAGACACGGAACCCACAGTGGAAGCGAAACACACTGTGCGCACACGTACCTAGCCGGGAAAGGGGAAGTGGATAAAATAATAAATGGGTAGCGATGATTCCTTGGGATCCCCCGGGAGTCTGGTCACCAAGATACGTAGGACAGCAGGAGAGGACCCACCTGATTAGGGAAAAGTAAGGAACACAGTCAACACTACACTTCAGGTTTCTCGGACAGTATCTTAAGCAATTCGTAGGCACATCACTCACCGGAATCATACAAAACCCTGGCAGTGAATAAAGGACACCACAGCAAGCCTGCAAGGACTATGACTCGTTCTGTAATGAGTTCAGAACTGTGGCATGAGGTAGTCAAAAAAGGATATGGAAAAATAGCGGTTGTTTAAAATGGCACAAACCGCTCTCAGAGTCAGCCACAAGTTTGCTTCAGGGAACCCACAAGAAACGTCCGTGGAATAATGTCTCTGTCTCTGTGTGGCAAGAACTGTCTGTGAACAAAACAAACAAAACAAAAAACAGTTCTGAGACTACGTCTCCCAGAAACCCTCTCTGGAGAGAAAGTACAAGGAATATTAGCGCAGCGCGTCTTCAGGCAGAACGCTGCCTAATATGAGTTGCAAGAACAAGCAATACGTCCCAAGAGTGCCCTAATCTAACTAGCTAGGGACTTTTAAACAACAAAGCAGAAAACGAAAAACGAGCCTGTTTCCGTTTTTTGAGTACTTATCAGAAAAGCGCTGAAAGTTCCAAACGCTGGGTAATCACGGCTTCTCAAATCCAGGAATCTTCTAGCTTCTCGCTGGAATCCGGCGGGGAACACCTTCCGCCACTCCGATCCTCTCAACAAACAAAAATTGACAAGCACCGTCCATGAGGAGGGGAGGGGCTAATATGCCTTAGGTCTCATGGCTCTTCCTGCTTGCCCCTTGGAATGCTGGTCACTGTAGTTCACTCTGCCTCTTCTACAAACGTCCCCACAAGCATACCATCTTCGGGATCTTGATAGTAGTACCATCCCTCGACCCCCGGGCACCACAATCGCTACAAGTTGTCTGAACAGGTCTCAATGACATGAAGTGAGAGGTTTGTCCTATAAGTGATTGCGGTGCCACCTCCTCTTTTCCCGACTCTGTCCAGTCTGAATATCCTGTAGTCAGGAGGCAGGGCTACAGCGATGTCAGGTGAGGAGTCGTGGAGCCCATTTTCAGTCACCAGAAATATATCAGGTTTTTCGCAATCTAGTAGTGACCATATTTCTAAGGTGTGCTTCGGGAGGGACCGAGCATTGCAATACAAACAGGTTAGTCTAGGTGAGGGTTTGTCGGGATTGGTAGAGGGTTGTCGGCTGGGAGAGGGGTGTTTCTGGTCTGGGGCGTAACTATGATCAGGGCGGGGGCAGTGTTCAAGGAGTGAAGCTCCTGACTCGTGTATTGTATTAAGGCCATCTGCTGGTTGTAATAGGCAGCCAAAGAAGAATTGAAGGGAAAAAGGGCAGGGTACCTGGTGACTGGCGACGGCCAGGCGCGGACGGGCGCAGATGGGCTTACCTTCGGCGCGCCGCCGGTGCACCGTTGCGCGCGTTCCCTCGGCGCAATCCCTTTTGAGTGGGAGTGGACGGGACCGTGCAGCAGAGTGTGGAACGCTGACCTTGCGTTCCACACAGGAAGTGAGTGAGCCTCAGCAGTCCGAGATGGTGTATTGCCCCTCCGTTCAATCAGCACAAGCTGCGATGGACCAGGGGGACACCAGGTCGCTAGAGGTAAGTGTGTGGAAGTTGCGCTGTGGTGATTACAGATTTGAAATACAGACCGAGCCACTGAACACTTAAAAAGGCTGTGCCAGTCAGAGCCTGGATGAACAATTATTCCACACAGGAAGTGAGTGAGCCTCAGCAGTCCAAGATGGTGTATTGCCCCTCCGTTCAATCAGCACAAGCCGCGACGGACCAGGGGGACACCAGGTCGCTAGAGGTAAGTGTGTGGAAGCTGTGCTGTGAAATACAGACCGAGTCGCTGTACACTTAAAAAGGCTGTGCCAGTCAGAGCCTGGATGAACAATTAAAATAAGCAGTAAGCAGTACTTTCCTTATGACTAAAGTATTAAAAGGTTAAAATCATTTCTCACAAGCTCCTGGCGAGCGGGGTTACCTTTCCGAGCATTGGTTTGTAGAAATTATTAGTTCTGGCTTGACAGCACAGCTCTCTCCGGACTGTAAACACAAAAGAGAGCTTTAAGAAGCTGTTCTGAGAGAGGGCTTTAGGCTCCACCCTCATATGCGCTGTGCTAGTCCTGGTCAAGGTTCTGTATTGTTTTGCCAACTGTAATGGTGTACCTAGTTGGTTATGATGATAGGTCTGATTGGTAAAAGGTATGTAAATGATGTACGTCTTGTCTGTTTATTATGAAAATGTATGTCAAATGCAGCAGTCCGGAGTACTTATTGTGAAAGGCATATGTTAGAGCCAATAGGTGTCTAAGGGTGGATTATTAATAAATCCCATATACACCATGCACATCACTATTTTAAGATTGTCGTCTGCTGTTTCATTTTTTATTTTACTTGATCTTATTGCATGCATATACCTGCCTCAGTCAGGCGGCAATATGTATTGCTTGTTTATACTTTTATTCATTTAATTTATTTTGCATGTTTTTTTGAGTCTGTGTGTGTGCTTTGCTGTGGGTGGGTTCGTGGGGAAATGCAAGAATGAGTCTGAGTGGGCCCACGGATGAAATAGTACAAGGATGAGTGCATCCACAATCAGTAATCTGAGTGCCTAGACTCACCACTGATTTAAGAGGCACTTTCAGTAATAATCCCGATCAACGGACATTCACAATGCTTGTTACCAATAACTTATTCACCCACAACATTCTGTCTTATTTTAAAACATACTCAGGGATAGGGAATACACCAACAAGGGGAAACACAGTGACTCTGGGACAAAAATCTACAGACGCCCTTTAGTACACAGTTCTAATGACAGGTACATTTTTTGGCTTAAAACTGGGATCTAGAGACATGAACACCAATGCTAATACATAAAGACAATGACTTGCACACTGGGACAGGAAGACCCAGATCCTTGGATAATAAGGTCCAATTCCGAATTTGTGTGCTGTGTGGAGCCTCATAGCAGACACTAACCTAACTAGAATCGCTTGTCGCTCAGTCTGAGTCCGTTTTCTAAGTGGGCAGATGTTCTCAGAGTTTGTTAGTTAATAGTAGGAATAGTGCAGGCGTGGGTGAAATGTTTTGAGTGGCAGCGACCAGCTGAGGTACCACATGCCATACCCATTATGGTGGACAGTGTGCATTTAGGCTGCCAGTCGACATCAAGCTCGTTTATTCTGTGCTGTGCTATAACCTGAAGCTACTGCTGAAGTCCAAGCAAGTGTGTAATTCTTTTTTTAATTTCAACCTCCTCAATCGTCACCTCATCTTTTTCAAAGGGGAGAGGATGTAGCCAAACAGCTAGAGCTGCCAACCTTAAAGCTGGGGAACAGAGTTCGAAACTTGGCGTTGGCTCAGCAATCCTGTGATTCTTGGCAAATCACTTAATGTGCCTACCAAAAGTGCTCCAATGCCTTCGGGTTGAGTTTGCGCTATAAAAATCTGCAAAAAGAAAAAAAACTGGCCAAGCCTATAATCTCAAAATCCCGTCCCCTCAGAGTTGTTGTGAAAGGTACTCCAGTGGCGCTATCCTGCCTCACACCCAGCCAGTCCTGCATCTGAAGCCCAGGAGAAACCACACTCCTCTGTTTTCTGTCACCTCTCCACTGTCGCAGCGAATGTGGCATCACTGCCACTTGGGAAACTGGTGGCACAAATCTTTTTACTGACTTTGGTCACTGTATAGTCCTCCTGAATCACTTAAAGTGCACTATATTAAGAACTTTGAGGGTAATTTACAAGCCCCCTCGCCGCCTGTACGTGTCTTAGTCCCATATTGAAAGTGACGCACCGGCTACCCAAGGGCCTTGTAACTAAGCCCCTTTGTTTTAAGGCGTAATTTTTATATGCATTAGAGAGAAATATCCGAGGCCCCTTTTAGAAAAAAAAGATATATTCAGGATAAGATAGCAGCATTTGAATGTTTGTTTATGGTGGTTTAGCTAGAACCCTGTGCGGTGTTCACACTTTTTTGAAGAAATCTGTTAACTCTTGTTGTGGACACTTTGAACTTTGCACCTTCGTGACTGCCAAACGGCTCCAGGAGTAGTGCACAGCTCTCTTTAACAACATTTTGGGCACTTACTTATTAAACAAAAGCCTGAAAAAATATGTGCCCATCCCCCCTTTATAACAAGCACGGCCACGCGGCCGCGAACAAATTGCCTACTCAGCCTAGATATGCAAATGCAATTAAAGAAACACGGTGGACTGATTCACTCCGATGGGTGCCCTACTGTGCTTGATCCTAGCAAGCACAAAGGAACAACCAGTGTGTGTCTCGCTCCTCACTTACTGAAAACCGTCACAACATCTCTTTCCTTCTTTCATTTAGTTGCTTTCCTGTGAAATGGATCCAAAAAAAGAACCAGTGCGTCTCGCGCTGAAAGTTAAAAAAAAAAAAACGAGAAGGGAGAGGAGGAGGCAGCAGGGGGAGGGGAGAGAGAAGGAGGCCTGCGGCTGTTTCCCTTGCAGGAGCGAGCAGGAACCATATGTTAAAGCTCGCTCCGGCAAGGGAATCGCCAAACGTGCACGCATTGCATTCAAAGCAATGCAATGCATGCACGTTTTTGACTGAAAAACAGCATCCATTGCTAAAGGTCTTTTTTCTAGGCAGTGCTTGCACACTGCGTAGGCGAGACCTAAAAAAGCAATCATTCCCGCATACTGTTAGAAGCTGTCTCCCCTTTCCTTGGGAAGAGATCTCATCTTGATTGTAAATGGGGATTAAACAGTGTAAACAGCTTTTGTACAAGTATCATAAATGTGTGCAGCCAGGAGAAGTTAACAAAAAAAAGTTCCACACAAAAGCAAATGAGCACAGTAAATCAGTATGGGAACAGATAAGAGCCCCCTTTTAAGATATATTAAATACAAGAGATTTCGCAAGCACAGTGTAAGCGTAATGCAGGCAAAGCCTAAAAATGAAAAGAAATGAAAACATTTCTCCTCATTACGTCTGCCTCAAAGAGATGTGAGATTCTTGAGAAAAAAACCTTTCTACAAATGTTTATAGCTAGGGCTTTGCATCAAAACCCATGGGTGGTTGCATAGGAAAGGTCATGTACCTCACATGGAACACCCCCTTGACACAAGTAATGCAAAGCAGCACATAACTCAACTTTGTGTTACTTTGGGAATCTATCCAACGCAAATTCTGATTTGCGTTGAACAGTAAATCCTAGCAGAACACTATGAGTCAAGTGTGCGTTACTAAAGTAACGCAAAGATGGCGCAAAGCATTAGTAAATCTGGGCCTAGGTGTATAGCCCTGCTGTAGGCCAGGCCCTGCAGCTAGCCTGGACTGCACATGGCAAAAGTCTGCGTGCAGTGGGAGTATACACATGTTCCAGGTCGGCAGCAGGGATGTGACTGTTGTTGAAGACTTCGTAGAAGAGGGAGAAAGCACCAATGAATCCCTATTTTACCCATCCACCTAATGAAAAATGTAAATGCTCATAAAGCGGTTTGAAAACTAATTAATCCCCCTCTCCACCGGCCCTTGAATTTCATCTCTGATTAGGCTCCTTGTCACTAGCATAAATTATTTTGTTTTCTACAGAAATTGGAGGATTTTTAGATCCATCTAAAACTCTCTGAGCCTGATTCACAAATGTAACTTACACATTTGAGTAATTTACAATTTTGAGTAAGTTTACTACTAATAATGGAAAGTGTAAATTACATTTTTGAAGTAAAGTTACACTAGGATTTTGTGAACAGCCAAAATGTATTAAACTTCAAATTGTAAATTACTCAAAAGTTAAAGTTGCCTTTGTGAATTGGGTGTGTCCTTGCTGTGGTTAAATACTCATAATCAATGTGTCCTTGTGTAATGCAACTGGTGCTCATGTAAAGTGCTCCAATACCTTCGGATCTAGTTCGCACTACACAAAACCGCAACAAAAAATTATATATATATGTATATAGCTGCGCTAGAAATCAATGTAGCTGAGTTTGCCTCAGATGGCGACGAAGAACGAAAATTCAATTTTAAAAGTGAACTGGGACTGAGAAGGCGTTTCGTTGGCTTCGAAGGAGGGGAGAGTCTCTCGTGGTGTTGTCCTGCTCTACAAAAATAGAGAAAGACAAATTTAATTAAGGCAACAGGAGTGCCCAAGCTCCACCAGACTCGGCGCTAAAAGCAGTTCGCTGGGCTGCATCTGGCTTCCCATAGCATCATGAGACGGCTGAAGCCAGAGCAAAGGGAAGCCTGCTTTTTCTTAAGCTGTCCACATTCATTTCAAAACAGCATCGCTTAAAATCCAGAACTTTCCTTTCTCCTCGGGTGCATTTTCTGACTCTCTTGAGAATCTGTCACTCTGAATTGCGTGAAATTGGAACAGATGGGCTTTATTAAATGGCGCTCTGCGTAGGATCATCGCGGTCACGTGTTGGAAAACGTACTTCTCGTAACCATGCCCTGAGAGCAACGCGGCACTGTTAGCCTTCCAAGATGGAAAGCAGCCTTCCTCCGATGGGAGCTGGGACCTCCTAAAAGACAAAGCTAACGCCATTAGAGTTTCGAAAAATACTTTTTACACTTTTGGCTCAATAGCGGGAAAATATGAAAATAAGTTTATCACAATCACATAACTAATGCTTGTCACAATTAATCCCAGATTATATATTCTTATAAAAGAACGAAAGGGCGCAAACACATATTACTCCATATTGTGAAAATAGTTGTTCATCAGGGTATCTAGTGAAAGCAGATTGTTAAACCATGAAAGACATTTATAAAATATGAATTGTTCTTAAAACATTTCCCACGTATAATATTTTTTTCAAACAGAAATTTGGCCTTCGAATAGTCTTTGTTTCATATACGGAGAAACATGAATTTGCAATGTTCTTGTTTCTTGTGCAACAAAACATTAAACCACCCTTTGTTGCCTCAAACTGAGTCCATCATTCAGGACGATTGAGAAAATATATTTCCTACATTTGGCATCATGTAAGCAAAGCATTATGGGATTAAAATAGTTTGATATTTCTCTTGCAATGGCGCTACATTTTACCTTGGACAACAAACAGGAAGGTTATGCACAGAATACTCAAATTAATCTCAGAAGCTGGTGATCTTTCAGTGCTGCATTCTAGACCACCGTTTTTCAACTCACAATGTCACACTACATGAAGCCAGCTTTATGCAAACCAGTACTGCCCCTGCTACTCATGGGAATAGCCATCCAACTGACAGGCAAGGCCTTCTTCAGAAGGGACCACACAGTTTCATCCTTTTTGGGTCTCATCAATAGGGTGCAGTTGAGTCCAATGGTCCTGTCTGGGTATACCTTTTGCACTTAGGGAATCAACTGCAACCTAACAAAAGGTGAGAGGTGGAATGCTCAAATTTCAGCCACTGGCAATCTCTTGGAAAAAGGTGTGGCGCAGTGGCCAGGGTGCTTGACTCCGGACCACAGGATTCCCAGTTCGACCTCTGGTGGCAAGTTAGCCCTGCACTGTGTGACTCTGGGCAATAGCTTGCTTAATCTTCCTGATGGCCCCCAGCGCCGGTACACCTCTCCGGAGGTAGCGGTGCGCTTTACAAATGCTGGCATTTACATGTATTTACTCCAGTCAATCATGTTTCACCTGCCATGCCACTCTAGACAGAGGCCTGCCTTATGCAGATCAGTACTGACCACACTCTTTTTGGGAACTGTCTATTTCGAACAGTCCGGTAAGTCCCCCTCCAGAATTGACATCAAGTAGCCACAAACTGGTTTCAGTCTATATGGCCCCCTTTCAACATGGTGAAATTGGCATACCACAGACTGGTATACATAACCAATCTGTAAGTCCCTACTATATGGCACAAAGGGTACGCTGGGTCTGTTAGTTAAATGTCACTGGTGGACTGTAGCACCCATTGTGTTATTCATTTCAGTGACAGTGCAAACATGACTGCAGGCCTACATTTTTAGCTTGGCTGTTGCAGTTTTAAACTGCAAAATAGACTAGTCAAAATAACAGTTTTTGAGAGGTTAAAACCTTGATTTTAAATATTTATTTCACCCCACTCTATGTCATATTGCCCATAAGGCAGGGTGCATGGTATTTAAAAGAAGAACATGTGGGAATTTAATGTTAAATATGTCCTCACAATGAAAAAGCCCCAACATCTATTTTCACTGTAGCAAGGCTGGCTGTTCCACAGGAAAACACTACATTATTGCATTAAATAATTGTTCTGTTATGTTATGTTATGTTATGTTATGTTATGTTATGTTATGTTATGTTATGTTATGTTATAAAGGTCTCTTCTATAGCGCACGGCTACTCCGTGGAGTGTCCCGGCGCTTTGGCAAAGAGAACTAAAAGGAAAAGTGCACAACACAACACCAAACACGGTCCGACAGAAAAATTACTGGGAGAAAAGCCAGGTCTTCAGTTCCTTTCTAAAGGAAAGCAGACTGTTGGCTATTCTCAAAGAAAAAGGAAGCTCATTCCAGCATCGAGGTGCCAGGTACCGGAAGGAACGACCTCCGATGCGAGCACGTTTAATGGTAGGGACAACGGCTTTAGCCAGCATAGCAGACCTTAGCGTCCTCCTAGGAGCATAGAAGGCCATACGCTTCCCAAGATATTTTCAGCCGATAGAATGGAGGGCCTTAAAGGCAAGGGTCAGGACTTTAAAAGTAATTCTCTTAGAGACCGGGAGCCAATGCAGTCTCTTGAGTAACTCCGAAGCTCTTGCTCTTCGTTGTAATCCAAAGATGGCTCTGGCAGCCGAATTCTGCACGACCTGCAAGCGTGCCATCAGGTATTTGGGAAGGCCAAAGTATAGAGCGTTCGCGTAATCGAGACGCGAGCCTATCAAGGCCTGGACAGTAATTTTTTTATGTTGCAGAGACAACAGTGGAAGAAATTTCCGCAACATTTTTAGGATGCCAAAACATTTCCTTGTCAGCCCTATGATCTGGGGTCTAAAGGAGAGATCATCAACACACAGGACACCCAGATTCTTGGCTTTTGACGAGGCAGCATCAGGCGGGAACATATCGCGGGGTCACCATGTCTTCCAGCAGGGATCTGGCGGGCATCCGAAGAAAAGCAGCTCCGATTTATCGGAACTGCACTTCAAACTGTGCCTCTGAAACCAGTCAAATACAGCGCCCAGGCATTCCTTAATCCGGCCGCCGTCAAAGTCCTCACCCTTGTTACACGTAAAAAGGAGCTGGGTGTCATCAGCATAGGATATGATCCGGGCACCGAAAGATTCCGCCACCGCCGCTAGAGGGGCCATATAGATGTTAAAAAGGGTGGGGATCAGAATGGACCCTTGAGGAACCCCAACCTCCAGCGGCGGCATTTCGGCGGAGAACGGGGTGGCCAGACCACTTGTCGGCGGTTGGTAAGAAAAGACTTAAACCATTTCCACACCGTCCCACGAAAACCGATCTCTCAGAGTCTTAAAAGGAGACCGTCGTGGGGAACGGTGTCGAAAGCCGCCGACAAATCCAGCATGTCCAAGATGGCTTTACCCCCACCATCCAGAGACTCTCTTATGGCATCGGTGATCTCAAGAAGAGCAGTCTCCGTTCTAATTTCCATTTGGGAAAAGCTAGAAAAATAATTAAACAATTATCTGTAATAGCTATTAAAATCCAGTTCAATGATGAAACCAGATGTTTGATGAATATTAAGGAAAGGGGACTTTTAGAAATTTCGCTTTTCACTGCCTAAAGTCGTTGGAGGCTGACTTGCATTTGTTCACCCACTTCTGCCAACCAATAATTAACATTTTAAGAATTGTGAAAACTGCTTCCAGACCAAGGAACAAAGGGCTTGGTTTGGGGAGTTGTTGCTTAGGGGGTGGGCGTAATTCTAGTAATTACATGTAGCATAATCAAGCGTTATTACCCTACAATTCAGTGAGATTACACAGGCTTCTGCGAGAAGAGTAATTCTGCATTTAGTGGTATTTTCTTAGCACAAAAATGCCCCCTCAGGACCAAAACGGACGTAAGGCAGCATTTTGTGCTAAGAAAATAGCGCTAAATGCAACAGAACATAAAAAGCAATGCATAGCAGCTGCTTCAACAAGGTAAATGTGCTATTGACGTTGGAGTTTTACCTCCAAGTTATCTTAATTGCTTCAGTGGGCATAATTGTGTTATTATCAGTAATTCCACATCAAAGAGTAATGAGGAATTACAGAATTACTGAGATTACTTTGGTGTAGCTGAAATTACATCCAGGTGAAGCATTATTCTTTCCTTAACAGGATAGCCAGTGGGCTGTGCCCTTCCCCTGACAGGATGGGTATGTTACTGTTACATCGCAACTTTTACATCGGAATGCTGTTACAACGCAGCTTTTACAACGCTGGTTCCATTACATCGGATGCCATTACAACGCAGGATAATACATAGCAGATGCTATTACAACGCTTACCATTACATCGTAAGTATTGGTAAGTATATAATTTTTTTTTATTTTATTTAATTAATTTAATTATTATTAATTATAAATAAATATATTTATTTATGTTTTTTAATATTATAAATTAAATATATTAATTTAAGTAATTTTTTTAATAAGTATGAGTATAGGAGTATATGTTTTGGGGTACTGAGGTATATGTTTTGGGGTGTTTGGGTATTTTTAGGTTTTAGGGCAGGGTTTGGGTTTTGGGGTACAGGGGTATTTTTAGGTTTTAGGGCTGGGTTTCGGTTTTGGGGTACAGGGGTATTTTTAGGTTTTAGGGCAGGGTTTGGGTTTTGGGGTACAGGGGTATTTTTAGGTTTTAGGGCTGGGTTTGGGTTTTGGGGTACAGGGGTATTTTTAGGTTTTAGGGCAGGGTTTGGGTTTTGGGGTACAGGGGTATTTTTAGGTTTTAGGGCCGGGTTTGGGTTTTGGGGTACAGGGGTATTTTTAGGTTTTAGGGCTGGGTTTGGGTTTTGGGGTACAGGGATATTTTTAGGTTTTAGGGCTGGGTTTGGGTTTTGGGGTACAGGGGTATTTTTAGGTTTTAGGGCAGGGTTTGGGTTTTGGGGTACAGGGGTATTTTTAGGTTTTAGGGCAGGGTTTGGGTTTTGGGGTACAGGGGTATTTTTAGGTTTTAGGGCTGGGTTTGGGTTTTGGGGTACAGGGGTATTTTTAGGTTTTAGGGCAGGGTTTGGGTTTTGGGGTACAGGGGTATTTTTAGGTTTTAGGGCTGGGTTTGGGTTTTGGGGTACAGGGGTATTTTTAGGTTTTAGGGCTGGGTTTGGGTTTTGGGGTACAGGGGTATTTTTAGGTTTTAGGGCCGGGTTTGGGTTTTGGGGTACAGGGGTGTTTTTAGGTTTTAGGGCAGGGTTTGGGTTTTGGGGTACAGGGGTGTTTTTAGGTTTCAGGGCAGGGTTTGGGTTTTGGGGTACAGGGGTATTTTAGGGTTCAGGGGTAGGTTTGTGTTTAGGGCTAATTAAATTATATTTACCATTCATAAATTAATTAAAATATATTTATTAAATTAAATTAATTATATTATATTAATTACATTTTTTAATTAAATTAATTAAATTAAATAAATTATTTTAATTAATTTAATTTAATTACAATTTTAAAAATATTTAAATTAAATTAATTTCATTATATTAATTAAATAAAATTAATTACAATTTATATTAAAATTAAATTAAATAAATAGATTTTATTTTATTAAATTAAATTAATTACTATTTTAAAATGTATTTTAATTAAATTAATTAAATTAAATTAATTAAATTAACTTAATTACATTTTTTTTAAAAAGGTATACTTACCTATACTTACGATGTAATGCCATGCGTTGTAATAGCATCTGCTATGTAATGCCATGCGTTGTAATGGCATCCGATGTAATGGATCCTGCGTTGTAAAGATTCCGATGTAACGGAATGCGTTGTAAAAAACCGCGTTGTAGTGACACCAATCCGACAGGATGGCTTATGGGCTGTGTCCAAGAACTTGATTATTTTCAAAGAGGCCTCCCCTATCACAGGTGGTCACTGTTAGCTGACACCTGGGCAGGGGATTTCATGTGTCCTCCAGCCAGGCAAGCACCAATCACTGTGAGCTTCTTCTTGACAATACAGTGTCAAATCCTCCTGGAGTGTCAAATACTGCTTGACTGGTCTGCTAGAGTTTACATTTAACAGTGTGGGTGCAATTAAAAGCCAGGGAAACAGGATGCCACAACAGTACTTGTCTATCCACTATCTGGTTGCTGGAACACCACCCTTTGTTCTACCAGATCTGTCGCTGGGCTTATTAGTTGTACAGTGACTGCCCCAAACTGGATTTCAGTGTTAGAAGTGGAAGGACACTAGGATTATCATAGTACTTTCCCCACACACACATACAAACAGCCCTCAGAGCCCAAGTTGAGTGTAGCCAAAGACTTTCGCAATCTTAAAAATGCCCAAAGTGGGTAGGAGTGGCCCCACAAACCTTTACACCATTGGTTAGGGTGTTCCCAGGAGTCATTCCCACCCATAAGCATATGCCAGACCTAAACTTCAGAACACTCCTGGACAAATGGAAAATCAGAAGAGGACGGAACCTGCTGTATGAAACCTGACAGGACAAAGAAGTGGACTCTAGGGGTCTTATGGCCGACCTCCTTTTAAAACTGCAGGAACACAACAAGCTACAAGTGGCCTTTACCTGCAACTATCTAGCTGACTTATGGCAACTGGACCTGACTAGACCCTGCTGTATGGCCTCTGTCTGGCACCCTGTGAGTCTTTAAGTACCTCTCCTGAGGTCCTGGGGGCTTTTGAAGTGTACTTATATTGTGGATTGGGAAGAAAATGACTGAAGTCAGAAAGTAAAATATTTGACCAGGATGAACCTGGTTGGTGTATCTGACCCTCCCTCCATTGTGGTCAGCGTCAAAGTGCTCCTCAGTTGCAGACTACCACGACTATTGACTGTGATTGGCACTTTGTGCATCTTGGCGCCTTGCCGCCTTAAAACTTTAGATTTATTTATTTTTCCGGTTACCCTTATTGGATTTTTGTAATTTTTATTTAATTTTGTTTATTACATTTAACTGTATTTTTGTTATTTGGAATGGGATCTTTATTGTTATAAATTTTGACTTTATTACAATTTTGATACTGCATCTGTACTTTACACATTACCCTAATTAAACATGTATGCTTGTGCCATAGCTACCAGGGGGGCTAAGCTTGCGTAAATTGAGTGACTTTAAGGATTCAACCTGACAAGGGTTGTGATTATTCCTTGAGGTGAGTAGTCGCCCCAGCCAAATAATAATCCAATTTCTTACAGTGCAGCTTCAGTCCTATGGCATATTGAGCACACGACCCACATCTGGGCATACCCATCATACTTGGGACATAAATTGCAGCAAACAACAAGATGCTGGATGGAATGCTTGAATCATTTTCAGCCATAACCAACGTTTCTGACCAATATGTCACTCTGAATAGAAGCCCACCGTAAGCAAATCGTACCGACCCTGCTCCTCAACAAACAGTCCATTCCAAACTACTAGGTGAGAAGAGAACACAAGCAACCTCAGAGTGGTCCTTGTCAGTAGAGCACAACTTGAGTACTGTGGCACAGTTAGCACAGGACCCAAGTCAAGGCATACTTGTTGCACTTAGGGAATCAAATGCAACAAACCAGTGATCCGCGTTGGCCATTTAGATCAATAGAGACCATTAGACCACACCTAGAATACACTATCAATGAACGCAGATATCGGGAGGCACAACTCAAAGGGACGGGTGAGATTGTAGGGGTGGTATTGCAATGTTCCAGCAGTGCTGGTCAAACTATGGTGACAGCTGTACGATAATATGCTTCGAATTTACCAGACATGTTGGGTGGTTTGTGTTTATGAAAATCAATAAAATCTGTTAAAAAAAATCAACTGTAACAAACAACAAGGTGATGGAGGAATTCTTGAATTGAACTCAGTCACCAGCAATAAAAAAACTTGGGCCACATTCCAACCCTTTTATAGGAGGGACAGAAATGATTTGCATAGGTGTGGTTTCTGTATAAATTTGGATAGTTGGAGAAAAACGTGACGGGCATGCCCAGATATGCATCCCATGCTTATTCTGCCATGGGACTGACAAGATCCACATATGCCAAAACTGATAGGGAGTTGCTTACTTTTCCTTCTGGAGGTGGCTTGTCTGGTAGTTTGGGATAGACTTTTCCCAGGGGAAGCATGATCATTACTGATTTGCATAAGGCAGTCTCGTTCTAGCATGGCATGGTGGTTGAAAAATGATGGATTTGAATGTGGCCCGAACAATCATCAGTGGCTGAGATTAATTCCAGAATGACATCCAATACCCTCGGTGGTCATTGCAGTTAGCAGCATGAGTGTAATAGGTATTGCCAAACGTGAGCCCTGTACTACCGGATTTAGGCTACTCCCTACTGAAAAGGCCTTAACTGGTATATTTTTGCTTGTGCTTTTTTCGGAGGAAGCCTCGACTGCCTGCTCGAAATAGACTGTTCTCATGCGGGACAGGATCGGCACCCGTTTGCATAAGGTGGGCTCCTATCTAGAATGGCATTGTGGGTGAAAAATGATGGACTAAAATACAGCCCCAGTGATCACCGGTGGCTGAGAATATTTAACCATTCCATTCATCATCTTGTTGCTTTTTATAGTTGACACCCTAAGTGTGACAGGTAAGGACAGATGCAAGTCCCGTGCCCACTGTGAAATAGGACTTCTTCAGCATCCTATTTATGAGGTCCAAACAGCCAAAACTGGGCTTGGGTTGCTTAAGCTTCCTTTTGGAGGGGCCCTCGTCTGGCAGATTGGTATGGACTACTCCCATCAACAGCAGGGTAGGAACTGATTTGCATAAGGTGGGCTTCTGTCTAAAATAGCATGGTGGGTGAAAAACAAGAAGCATTAGAATGCGGCCCCAGCAATCGCCAGCAGCTGAGACTATTTCAAGCATTCCAGGCACCACCTTGTGGTTTGTTGAAGCTGACAAGACTTTAGCTTGGAGCACATACACACTCACATTACAAGTAGGCTTCAAATATTGGTCCCAAATCAGTATAAGGAAGCGTGCAATCATTTTGCTTAAAACATTACTGAAAGCAAAATTACTATCAGTAATCGCAGGTCAAACCTGGGTGAATATTGAGAATCACATGAGGAAATGAATGCGGTAACACTGATTTATGCATCGCATTCCCCATTCCGTAGGTCTTTAGGTTGGCATTACTTGTAATATTGCACTAATTCTGCATCCCAGAGTTACCACTCTCAACAGGATCTAAAATTCTGGGTTCAAAATGCCCACGTTCGAATTACCCCCAAAATTGTAACGTGGGTGACTGCATGCTCCTTTTCCTATTATCTAAGGAACGCAGTTGTGCAAATTTACTTCGATCAATATTTCTTCGTGCAAAGCCTTCCTCAATATTCTCCATGTTAGTCTGGCCTCCTCACTGCTATGCCTAGGCACGTCTTCATAGCGCTCTTTTTCTTCACAAATATAAGCGCTACGTGCTGCAGCAGGGAAGCTGAACATGTGCTCCACAGAGCTGAATCAGGAAAAGGCTGCCTCACTATATTGAGCAGTTAACAGTTAAATCAAAAGTATTCGTTGGAGGAGGAATTTCTGTGGGTTTTCTGAAATCCATCCAATAACGTGTTTAAAGCCTGAGCTTACGGCAGCCTTTGATCTGCATCCACATGGAGATAAAACCCGGCCTCTCCCGCAAAAGAATTATAAACAACCAAGTTCACAGTTTTCACTCCCAGCACAGTAGTGAGAGGGGAGCAGAGGGGAAGACAGAGCGCATCTTCAAGAAATGCATTTTCTTTCATGTGCTATCTGCAGTGCTAAGTTTCCAACGACCCAAGAGGTCGTGATGTACTTTCCAATATTATAAACAGTTTATCATAAAATATGGGTGGAAAGGCAGGTTTATGAAAAGGCTGCGACATCAGGGCAGACATTGGAAACACATGAACAGCGGCAGCTCTTATCGGTTTTGGGAGAGAGTTCCAGATGTTGGGCTCAGTCAAAAAGAATGCATGTTCCCGGGAGATCCTTGGAAGCGCTGCCGAAAATGGTGCACCCCTCAGTCACCCCCGCGCGTACCCAGCTCCCAGACTGGGCTTTGCTTTGAACTGTATAAAGAATAGCGCTTACTGTGCAAAAGGATAAGTGCCCGGGCCCGCAGATTTGCTCAGAAGCCTGCAGCAGGAGCTATTGAGTGTCGGAGTTGCTTGACCTAGGTTACATAGTCTTGATTCCACCTCATACCTCTTTAGTCAAACACTTGCCACACCCGTCCCCTTTATCACACTCTTGCAGATTCTTTTTTCTACCTTGCTAGCCCCCTCCATCGCTGTTTTTCTGTCTTTCTCTTTTGCGTTTTTCTCACTGTTGCTCTGGATAAACGACCTTTGAGGAAAATAAGAGTTGGTCACTATAACTGAGTGCCTGTGGGCCCCACCTGCAACCCCGGGCTCAAACTATGCACTAATAAAGAGCTTTGCTGGGATTGGTAGCAAGTGGATTGGCAGCAGGTCAGACCTATGATGCCAGTCTAAGGCCATTATTATGGTCAGCCCAGAAAAAGGAGTGATATTATTGCTCGCGATATATTCTGATATATTCTGACACCAGAGGAAACAGAATTTATCCTGTGTGCTAAAAGACATCCACTTTCAATTATTGCCCAAAAAAAGGCCATAACATACAGTTTTTTAAATTTGCCAAGGGAAAATGCCTGGGGTTCACTGCATATTGCAAAGATTGTAAGTGTGATATCTGTGGTAACAGTTTATAAGAACCCTACTTAAAACTTTCCTGCAAATCAGGAATATCTTGCTTGTGTACACTCTGAGATGTTACGGAGTTTAGACTTTAAGCAGCTTTACCTTCTGTATTGTTGCATTCCCTATAGCTCCAAACCCCATGTCGAACCTCGCCAAGGCCACCCATACAATTATCCAAATTCAAAAGACAGACTACATGGTACTCCTTCACCTACACCTACACCATACAACACCTCATAGACCACCACCTCCATCTTTCACCACCACATACAACTCCACCACTTGCACCAAAGACCACCCTCTACATGCTATGAACCACTCTATAATACCACGAAATCCACTATCGATACCAACACATACCCATGCTACACTTCCTACAACACCAGCACATGTACCCACCTCCTAACAGTTTTCATCCAAATAGTCCCTTGCCTTGCATCTAAACTGCCACCTTTTGCTATACATTATTTGACCTCTTACCAGAGCATACACCCAAACCTCCATCTTCAACTACATCACTTCCAACATTGCAAAGCCTATATGACCACCTACACATACTAAAAACCTACACGCACACCGCCACCTGTATGATCACAAACATTGCATGATATATGTTACACCATCACTTTACAACGAAACCACCTCCTTCCCCATGCTTTTGATGGAGAGCTACACCCTATTCCATAGACCACACATTATACTTAATACAACTACATACATCGTAAACCACGTACAGCATAAATCAACCTAGCAAAATGAATGTGTTCACCTGTGATGCAACTTGTGCTCATGTAAAGAGCTCTGATACCTTCTGGTCGAGTTTGCGCTATATAAAACTCACCCAAAAAAAAAGAAAACTGACATCACAGCACTGTATGCTAAACTAGCACCTAAACCCTACACACCGAAACACTACACTTGGACACAATTCACCGGATGGTACATATCATGCCACACCATCTTCACATGAGGTCACCTAACCATGAACCACCACAGACATTACCTACACCCAACTCTAATCACACCATATATCACTATCTACATATACACATTGCAATATGCACCATTTCATTAAGCATGAAACCTACACAATTACCACTTACATATCATTCCACCTCCACCTTGTACGACCACCTACAGTCTTTATCACCGCCTATTCTCCATAACACGTATACCCTGCTACACATGCTACACCACAACTAAATACACTCTATACCGCCAATTCCAACCTACTTCACATCTAATACCAACTACAGCCCACATCACCACCTGCAGTCTTCAACACCTACACTTTACACTAGCACCCATACCCTGCTATGTGACAAACTATATCAACTATCAGCTACACTCAATTCCCGTACATCATTTACTGCAGCTAAACCGAGTGTATCACAACCACCATCACCTGCATCGTATATACCAGAAACTATGCCTATAATACTAACATTCTACAGCACCATATGAGCCCTACACCCTATAACCTTTACCCCATACCCTACTTCCTGGAACCTCAACAGTACCTGTAGGCCAACAAATGTTGCTCCCTTTCCATGCACTTCCCAGACTGCAAGTGTCCCAGGTGGAGTGTGAAGCATTCAGCAGCAAGTACCGCACGTCTTCTTAATACTCAAAAAACACATTTCACTTCTTCTTATCATTAATTTATTTTACCAGGCTCCCCAAACTAACACCAAGACACAAACACCACCTATAGTCACACCACTACCTAAACTGCCACCTATATGCTACACTGCCTCCTTATACAGCCAGTAGGATGGCTCAGTGAGTTAAACACCACTATTGAGAAATGGTGTGATATGCAAGTCGTGACTCAAACTCCCAGCAAGGCTAACTGAGCCTTCTACCACTTTGAGGTCAGTAATTGAATACCATTAAAGTGGGTTATAAAAGATCTGTCATTTTGAACACTAATAGGGCAGACGAAGGCCCAAGTGCTATTACGAAAATGTACCCCACTATATTACTGCCAACCATTTCATCATTATAGATAAGTAAGTAAATCATGCCAACAATCATTCTCCAAGAGGTGGAAACAACACAAGTGTGATTTTGTTTATCTTTTTCATTAAAACGAATTTTTCATTCATGAATGTCCAAAGTAATCCAGTAATCACTTGAATTTAACGTGATAATGTGAGAGTTGAGATTGTGACTCGCTTATCATGTGGATGCAGATAGCATAGAATTACATCTGAGAAATTATAAAGCAGATATATTTTAATCTTTTGGACACCTTTAACTTGGGGAGGAATACTGTCTAGAATTTACATGGAAAAGGTAGATAGCTATTTCTACAAACAACAGATTGGATTGTTTTTGCCCTGAAGAAGCTACCATTGTCGCAAAACACATGTTGGCTGTTTGTTTGTCATGAATAGTTTTTATAAAGTTATGAAAATCAAGATCAAGATTTATGGACATTTATTAATAAAAGGGACTTATATAAAAAAAGATTACAAGAATCACAATTGTCTTATTTCCAACTTTCGGGGAATGATTGATGGACGGATTCACTTAAACTCTTAAACTGCGCTGGACAGGCAACCACCACACCTTAAAGGATAAGCGCTGAGCACAAATCTTACTTACCTGATTATTGTGGATGTTTCTTAATTATAGGTAACAAAATCAAGAAAAACATGGAATTTTTCATCAAGTGAAAACACTGAAAAGGCTAATAGCTGTAATTGAACTCATTCAGTAATTACATAATTAACATACAATTTAAACAAGAAGTGACCAATGCAATGGGTTTTGTGTTACCCAAAATTCCTTCTACATCATGAGCATTGATAATGACATATCTGTTCCAGATTTTGGAGAGAAGGTTGACTAAGCTTTACACTAGCATAAATGAAACATGTGTACACTTGCACTGGTCCCTCTTTTCTCTAAGCCTGCTTGAACTATAGTATATTAAATTTTATTTACATTCAAACCTTGGCAGCATCACAATAATGGGTACTCACAATATGAGAGGAATTCCCTAATTTAACAGCACCAACATTTTTTCTAGAGAGCGTGCCTTCGTGCCAGACATTGGTTCAGATGCTCCGTCCATCACCACCCCCTTTTGTACCGCTTTTGGCCGCCATAAGTGTGGCAGGGTATGCTCAGACGTGAGTTCCTTGCTCACTTTGCCACTGGATTCAAGCAAGCTGGGCTGAAGACGGCTGGAATGCCAGAAACCGGTCCTTGGAAGCTTGTTTCCGGTCCAGGGAAGGCATGGCTTGGCAGTTCGGGCTGGACTGTTCCCATGAGTCACAGGGTCAGACTGATTTGCATATAGCCATGTCTGAACTGGGGTGGCAGAGTGGGCTAAAGAACGGTGATGGATCAAACCCAGATCTTTTGACTGGGTGTGAGTGTTTGATTTGTTCAAATGCTCCGTCCATCACCACCCTCTTTTGTACCGCTGTCATTTACAACAGCCATCACCATTGTACCAGGATCACCATTTTACGAGAGCTGTGCTCAGGCAATGGATGCCAACAAGTTGCCATAAGATGTCACCATTATGTGAAGATCAGCATTTGGGCAATGGCATCAACGGATGCCCAAAAAGTGTAAAGAATTACCAATATGAATTAAGGGCCAGCATTTGACCAGGTGCGGGTAATGGGCATCCTTGGATAGATTTCCAGAAGTTGCTAAGAATTACCAGCATTATGAGATGGCCTGCATTTCACCAATATGGGCAATGAGCATCATCTAATGGATCAACACCAAGAATTACCACCATCATGCAAGGGTTACCATTTAACCAGGGGTGGACAATTGCTGAAGAAATACTAGCAACAGATTTTATTTTTTTAAGAAAAGAGAGGTTCAGAGGCTCTTACTGAAATGTACAATTACTAGCAAAATTATTAAATAATTGGAGAGATGTTTATTTTTTATTAGTTTACATATTTATTATTGCTTTTAAACATATACATTCAAACAATTAAAAAATAGGTTAGCTAAGGAAATATTTGCATATTTAATTAATTTAAATAAAAAACTGAAAAACATAAGGTTTATATTTAGGATTAGGCTTAGCAGAAATATTAGTACAATTAATTAAATAGTTGTCATTCGTATCAGGATTCAGGTAAAGAAAAATAATGAAAAATATTTCTACTACAAATATATCATGGTTAGCTTTAGGGATAGGAATGGCATAAGGATAAGAATAAAATATTTAAATTAATTAGTTATTTAAAATATTAAGCAAATAATAACAGAAATAAAATAACATCAAATAAACATTAACAGGTAATACTGGAGTTGAGGTAATGGTAACGTACAGTAAAAACATAGCCTGGCAAAGTAGTGACCAACAATACAATGCTCTTGATGTCATAGGTAACGATGTAGTAACATTTGAACATATAAAAACATATTACTTGTGTAACACACTATTACAGCTTTACCCTACACCACCACCAATAACTTACACCCACTCTATCAATTCACACCTGCACCCAAACACCTACGTCACCTACACACTAAACCTGGCACTATTGATAAGAGAGAGGGGTAGCAAGTGCGTAGGGAAAAAATTTTTCTCAGAATATCCATAAAAATCATTCAGATCTTTAAGCGGTTCCTAATTTGTATTTTAACTGACAGGGAGATACAGCTCAAGAAGATTTAGCCCTGAGTAAGTCACGGGAAAATGTTCCCTTCAGTGCGATGAAACACGTGTTGGCTAAGGAATCTGTACTTTTGAATATGAAGTAAATCTGAACACAAGAACAATAAAGAACAAAAGACAAAGAAAAAAAACAAATCGATTTTTTGTATACCTTGTATTGAATTTATTTGTGTGTGCTGGGGGACCTTATATATAAACCTGACACTATATCATCTACATAAAATTATACTATATACCAAAATCTACATAAAATTATACTAGATACCAAAATTTACATCACAGCCTATACCCTACAGGCACACACACAAAAACACACACACACACATGCATACACGCACACACACGCACACACACTTTACTTCAACCCACATCATCACTAAGGGTCATATTATCAAGAACGGCGTTAAAATTATTACTGCTTTAGCGACAGGAAACTGCTGCTAAAGCGGCGATAATGGGCTTGATAATATGCCCTTGAGAATTCCCATAGAAGCCCATGTTCACTCCAGAACATGGGCTTCTATGGGAATTCACAAGGACATATTATCAAGCCCATTATCGCCACTTTAGCGGCAGTTTCCTGCTGCTAAAGCGGCGAAAATTTTAATGCAGTTTCTTGATAATATGCCCCTTACACCCTAACCAACCACTTATTGCCTACACCCCCACTTGCTTGCCAAAGTACATGCACCATTGATTAAATGACATACTACATACTCGCTTCATCAACAAGATTACCAGTTATAGAAGATATATCCTACACAATCTATTCATCACTGAAATCACCTACACATCACATGTAGCCTACACGATCTGATGGAAGTACTTTATTCAATAAAATTTCATCATAAAAGTATACAGTCTTATACAGTTAAAAGAATAAAAACAAGAACCCACCAATCCTTGTGTACAAACATCAACATGTTAAAACCACAATGCTAAAAACAATAAGATATACAATAAAAACAGATACATGACAGCCTAAAATCATCTACAATCTATACCAAGACCTACAAACAACATCATATGTGCTCTAAGTGTGAACCTTAATATGCCACCTACACACAGTACTCTGCAATGCCATCAACCTACAGCAACTACATCATCAGCTAGACCAAACACACCTAAACCTTATACTACTTACTCTCTCGAGCATCGACACTCAGTGCCATCTATTCGCTATACTCTACTCTCTACATCCAACATCAACTACAGAGCATAACAACACCTACACCATACCTCACCTATCCTGACACCTACACCCTAGATATGACATTGAAGATCACATAAAACAACACGTACACAGCATACCCTATATCATTGACTACCATCTACACCCAAGCACTCCATTCCTCCACCTCTCCAGCAACCCAGAAATCTCATAATACACATGACAGTAGGAGCTGGCAGCTATGTCTCTCTACCATCCAGCCTGTTACTTTCCCCAGTCAAGGTTGTGCCACCACTTTACTAACCTAGGTCAAATGAGATCCCAGATGGGTTAGTCATGGCCAAGTGATGAAGGAGATGAAGCAACTTCCGGCAGTACTTAAGCACAAGTTGCTTCATTCACTTCACCACTTGCCCAACACTTAAACCTTACATCTACACCAGCACATGCACTACATGTACTACCTCACTTCAGTATCCCACCGCTACATCTAAAATGACACGGCAGCACTACTTATACCTGACAAGACATACAAATGGTCACCTCTCGGTTCGACTATGCCAACGCTCTCTATGTTGGCATTCCACCCTACCAGCTCCTCTGTCTGCAACTGGTGCAAAATCAAGCAGCTAGGCTTGTTTTTCGTCAGCCCAAACACCAACATGTTTCCCCGCTACTGAGGAACCTTCACTGGCTCCCGGAGGCCAAACGCTGCATCTTTAAACTGGGTTGCACCATCTTTAAGGCACTTTCTGATCAGGGCCCTGCCTTCATTGCCTCTAGGATCCTTTGGTATACTCCCTCCCGTGACCTTCGCTCCTCTTACCATAACCGGCTCGTTATTCCAGCATTCAAGCGGAAAAAACACAGTGGCCTTCAATTCTCATTCTTGGCCCCCAGGTTATGTTATTAGACTAACCTCCAGCTATGCTTTATTCAGGAAACTTTTGAAAACCCATCTGTTTTCGGCAAGCCTATGAGTAATAACGCGTCCTTCATCGCCCTTTCGTTGTTAGCGCCATGAAACCGTTTGGTGTCCGTGCGCTGTATAAGTATTTTTAACATACCATAACAAATGATGAAGCTATTTCTGATTAATGAATTATGTTTGGTCTATAGTATGAAGGTTTGGACTGAAAAAAAGGCTGCAATTTACATAATTCTGTTTTCTTAACATTGGTCAAACAAGGCCTAAAGGAGGCTTGACTCCATCTTGAATTTATGTGGGTCCTTGTTTTTGTCTCTTTCTGTCTCCCCATCCAGTACAATATTCACAAATTAATTACTTTATTGCTATGTTGTTCTTGTTATCTTGGAATGTTTCTACTGTGGAAATGTAATGGTCCAAAGTCTTTTTCTGCATACTACATCAAGCCTATTCATAATATTAGTCTATCATTGTTTTGTATGTAATTATATGTGTGCTGTCACATCTGATGACATTAGGCCAAAAAGGTGCTCATAAAATGTTCATTATGGGGTTGGTGATAGGAGGGTGTTAGATGAAGCTGCAATAATTCTGTATCTCGATTTGTTAAACCTGTGTAACAATGTGATAACCTTATGCTGACAATGTGATTTTCCAGAGTATTTCATTGTAAAGATGCTCAAAAATGAAAGCTTGAAGTAATGTTCTTGATTCTTTGCAAAGAGACCCAAGTCAGTCTGTCTGATGCTTAGGACTTAGAATATTTTTGCTCGATTTACTGCTGCATTTAGCCGAGCCTTATGCATTCCCTATATTGATTTGTCATGTATTTTGACTATTATTTTTGACGTCTGTATTTAACTTAAACTTACTTAATAGACCATCATGGTTTCTAACTTTTACTAATCTTGAGCCTTCTTGAGACTTAGGACTTATTTAATTGACTATACTGATATGCTTATATCAAACCTCCCAAAACCCTCATGCTCCTTCACTACACTGTCTACACCTGATGCCTATACTCTCAATACCACCTACATCTTATATTCACAGCACCAACACCCTAAACTGACACCAGCTTTATCCCATACCTGAACCTCCAACATACTACCACTAAACCTATGCCTTACATATCCCCCTAAACACACCTTCAATATCACAACCTGAACTATGATCTACAGTCTAAACCACAACTTTACACCACCATATATACAATGTACTCCTATCTGCACCCCATACTATACCATAAACCACCACCTACCCCTTACAGCTTCATCTATGCAACCTGCTACACCAGCTACACCAGCCGGTCCATCTTTCATTGGTGTGCTGTCCAAGGGCAGCGGCGCAACTAGGGAGAGTGCCCCCCATCTAAATACATGCCAGGCCTCCACCAAAGTCAGTTGTTTGGCAATTTTTACCATCCCTGCTGGTGAGAAGACATTATCATCAACATGTGAGACATGCACATTAGGTGAAAAGAAGCACAGCTGGAGAAGTTGAGGGAAGTATTCCTGTGATATGTCTAGAATGCATACACATCTGAACATTTGGCATTCGAGGCAATTTAATGCAGCCAAAGGGAGGCGGGAGTCTGAAGAGGCAGCATCAACATCACTTGCGGCATTACAGCACGCCATCCCTCCTGGTGACTGATTGCCACAGGATGCACTGCAACAAGAGAAAAACAAGCACTGGCGTTGCCAATAGGTCTCGCAGTAGGAAAGTTGGAGCTATTGGTTTTGTAAATGACAAAGCCCTTTATGTTTTTAAAATGAAAAAAAATAAAAGGCATTGTTATTTGCAATTGTAATGGCTCCAACTTTCCTACTGCGAGACCTATTGGCAACGTGAGTGGTGTTGCGTGTGTGATTGGCGTTGCGTGTGTGAGTGGCGTTGCGTGTGTGATTGGTGTTGCGTGTGTGAGTGGCGTTGCGTGTGTGAGTGGCATTGCGTGTGTGAGTGGCGTTGCGTGTGTGAGTGGCGTTGCATGTGTGAGTGGCGTTGCGTGGATGAGTGGCGTTGCGTGGATGAGTGGCGTTGCGTGGATGAGTGGTGTTGCGTGGATGAGTGGTGCTGAGTGGATGAGTGGTGCTGCGTGGATGAGTGGCGTTGCGTGGATGAGTGGCGTTGCGTGTGAGTGGGGTTGCGTGGGTGAGTTGTGTTGCGTGTGTGAGTGGTGTTGCTTGGGTGAGTGGCGTTGCGTGGGTGATAGTGGGCTTGCGTGGGTGTGAGTGGCGTTGCGTGTCTGAAAGACTATTACTGGGTCACTTGCTTCACCACTCATCATGATCCCCGCATGTCCGCTTCCCACACTTGCTTAATTTTTATTAATATTGCTGCAAAGGCCCAGGGATAGCACACTGCTACCGGAGTGCTTGCTTCTGTTGCTTTGCATAACATCATGCATACTTGTTTTTAAATATACTATTCTAGTGAAAGCTGATTGCGGTCTACTTTTAGGGTCTTGTGGCGTGTCACTGTAAAGAAAAGTTGCATTTTACTAGCTGATACCTCATGTGATTGCATCTTCACTTGTAAATCCAGTGTATTTCACCAGCGCATTCATACCCTGGATAAAGTGGGATTTGATACTGTACATATTACGGCTGAATCAGGAGCGTGGTGCATCATCCGGGCCTGATTAGAGGAGACTGCCTGCAAAGTGCCGATAGCTCTCTGTGGCAGACAACATGAGGCCCGGGTGAGGCCTGCAATACGGCTGAATCAGGAGCGTGGTGCATCGGCCGGGCCTGATTAGAGGAGACTGCCTGCAACAGCCACAAGCTGGTGAGAGCGGCTGCTGTATCCTCAGTGTGGTGTGGCTTGGGAGGCGGCGGCTGGGGTCACACACAAACCTGGGAGTGCCGACCCGGCTCTTGGCCTTCACTCTGAGTGCCTGGCTGAGAGGGCGCCCCCCTGGTGCGGCACCCCGGAAACTCCAACGGTTTGCTGGCGACTGGGGATGAGATGACTGGCTCGCCCTGGTGATCTGGATCTGCTGCCGCCCTGCATTGGGTGGAACATGCGGAGTGCCGATAGCTCTCTGCGGCAGACAACATGAGGCCCGGGTGAGGCCTGCAATACGGCTGAATCAGGAGCGTGGTCCATCGGCCGGGCCTGATTAGAGGAGACTGCCTGCAAAGTGCCGATAGCTCTCTGCGGCAGACAACATGAGGCCCGGGTGAGGCCTGCAATACGGCGGAATCAGGAGCGTGGTGCATCGGCCGGGCCTAATTAGAGGAGACTGCCTGCAAGAGCCACAAGCTGGTGAGAGCGGCTGCTGAATCCTCCGTGTGGTGTGGGAGGAGTGCTGTTGCGGGGAGAGAGAGGGGAGGTGCTGGTGTGGGAGGGGGGAGGTGCTGGTGTGAGAGGAGTGCTGCTAGGGCAAGGCTGTGTTGTGGGAGGAGTGCTGTTGCGGGAGAGAGAGGGGAGGTGCTGGTGTGGGAGGGGGGAGGTGCTGGTGTGGGAGGAGTGCTGCTAGGGCAAGGCTGTGTTTGCGGGGAGAGAGAGGGGAGGTGCTGGTGTGGGAGGGGGGAGGTGCTGGTGTGGGAGGAGTGCTGCTACGGCAAGGCTGTGTTTGCGGGGAGAGAGAGTGGAGGTGCTGGTGTGGGAGGGGGGAGTTGCTGGTGTGGGAGGAGTGCTGCTAGGGGAGGAGAAGCCTGATGCCGCATGGGGGCGGGAGAGCCTGGGAATGCGAGAGGCTGGGCTTGCATGCGATGCGCGTGCATGTACACGGAAACTGCATGAAAACCGCGGGGCTGAAAGCCCTTTGGTTTCACGATGTTTTCGCCACTTGAATTCTCGCTCCGCTCGATGCGCTTGCGCACATCGATAGGTCGCGAGACCTAATGAGAGTGATGCATGATTTGCCAGTTCACACTGCCTTGTCTGTGGGATGGTGATTGCTGCTGGAGAACCAACTGGCATATTTACGAGCCCCTTGCAACGCCATTGCGTCACTTTTTGTCGGACTCAACTGCGGTACAAACTACCCATTAATATTTATGAGGCCACGTAAAGGCACTTTGAATGTGGCTTTGAATGGTCTTATAGATACAGTGTTAGGCTAGGCACTGCAAATTTCTGCATTGCCTTACTCTCCGTTAGGGAGGAGTTAGGTGGGAGTTGCGGTGGGTGTTTCCATGCAACACACATGTATTTTGACGCATTCCCAGATTTACAAGACCATGTAACCCTGGGGCTGTGCCTAAACATCCCCAAAAAAGAAAATAAACGACAAAAAAGTAAAGCTCTTTAAAAAAACAGAAAAGGCTCTTTTGACATCCAAATTTTATGTTTAAAAATTGACAAATATTTATTCTGCTTGCTAAGTACATAGAGTTAGTGAAAGTGGTATACATGAAGATGGATGCGAGAGTGAAATTGTGTTTCACTTAGTCAATGACACACTGCAAGAAATTAAAGGAAGTGAGTGAAAGGGATTGTTCTGCTGGGGCTGCCTGCATGGCCTTTTTTGCATCCACCCCAACATTTGATAGCTTTTCATGTGAATGAATTCCAGGCATCTTGAAGCGGATGTTATTGTGGTAGACGGATCTTGGTCTTGGAGGTTTGTGGAAATCACTTTACTGATATATTTCTGGGATTGGTCTATTTGTGGACAAAACATTTGCCTTTCATAAATGTTGATTAAAGCAAATTGCGGAGAAGAGCTCCCTCAACTTCCCAAATTTCTAAATAGGCGGAGTATGTTTTACAGTAGAAGAGAGCGGGTTCTTCCTCAAAAACCTAAAGGAATCTATCCAGGTCTATCTATAAGTGCATACAGTTCACATCATGAACCTAAAATCATTGCTCACAGCCATCTATTGTTCATAAATATTGTTCATTTTTGTAATAAAATGTTTTTTCAGATTTTTGGAGCCACAGAACTTTTGCAATTCCCTGACACATGTATGCCCTATGGTTTTTATCATAGCTCCATAAAAACACTATGCATTGTGTGATTCATCCATAGGCAGTAACATTAAGGCAGGGGATTTGTTCTGCAGCCGAGCCCTGTGCCTCACCCTCAGCAGATGTCCAACCCCCTGCTGCGCATGGACTTCAGCTGTGCAGTGAGGGTGGGGCGTGGTGCGTTGCCTTCATCAGACCCTTCGCCCCCTCTCTGCAGCATCCATCCACCACCACGCGCCCCTCTCTGCAGGTGTACGACCCCCACTGCACACAGCAGGCCTGGATACGGGTGGGCACGACTGAGAAGACAGCTTGATAGATAGAAACCGGAGCCGCAGAGTCCCAGAGAAAAGTCTGGAAAATGAATCAACAGATGATCTTTGGAGACCAGAAAATGAGGAAAGTAATTTGCAGCAAATGTCTGGCGGTCTGAAGGGCTATGACCTGTGGTCAGAAAGCAAGACAGAGAGCAAGACCCGCAGGAGTGCATTTCTACTTTATTCCTGATTGATGGCGAGTCAGGCTTGGCATCCAATTGTAATTGTTGGCATTTCTAGCAGTGTCCTTTCATATGTCAGCATGGTTGAGGTAGAAAGCCTGTAGTGGCTTTTTGATATGTTCAAGTGCTTCAAGTGTTGGAAGAAGGCGCATGGAAAGGCCTAGAAGCTCCTCCGCACCCTATGTGTCTTGTGGGCGCTGATTGCTCTGACACAAGCGCCAATGAGAAGAAGGCAGGAACACAGATATTGGCAGGCATGCAAGAATTACAAGAGTAGGAGTGAGTGATGGTGAAATGGTCGCTGTTTCTGGGAGAAAAGCATAGCTTGTTTTAGATCGCACCTGAGGATGACAGCTGGGAACATATCTATAACTTGGCCTTATTTTATTTGAAAAAAAACTATGTTCTTTGACCCTCATTACGCTGTGTTCGAAGTGAGTTCTCGGGAAAACGGAAAAAATGTACATGAGAAAGAGTTTGTGACTTTTAGAATCACGGATATCGTGGGAGAACCACAGGTCATTTGACTACTTCATGGAAGTAAAAAGAGGACTAGATTCAAATGAATGATTTTCATTTACGGTACTGTTGCTGCCATGTTTTGTTGTCCTTTGTTAAAAATGACTTTGCTGGATTGTTTGTGACTGTCTTCTTGGAAAGTGGCTATTAGAAGAAGACAGGAACTCTGGGAAGTACTGCATTTTCTGAGAAAGTGAAACTGGATAATTCTGCAGTTCATTGGAGCTGTTTATATGATTAAATAAACAACACATGATTTGGAGCTGTTTATATGATTAAATAAACAACACAGGATATCATGAAAATTGGCAGGAGAAATATCATGAATTTTAATGTGTTTGAAAATCACTTGTATTTTAATTTAAATAGCAAGTTAAATGTTTAAAATGATGCTTCTTTGGATGGTATTGTATGTACAACAGGAGCAAAAACCTGTCAACCGTGTTGGGATTGGGGTAGGAAGTATGATATAAACATATGATATCCCAACTGGTATTATTCAAAGGCAATTAGAAATGATATGCATACAACATTATCAAAAAGAAGTAAGGAGACTCTTTTTGGTTATTGCATGTGCTCATGGCATCATTTTATGTAGAAATCTAAGAAAAAAGGAAGGAAAACAGGGCAATTGGCAGTTGTGACAGCACTGCACTAAACAAATAAAAACAATCGATATCAACCCAAATTGTACTTGGTGCAAAGGGTGTGTGAGTGAAGAACACAGTAGCAAGTGACAATGTGATCAGCGAGGTCGGCGCGAAGTGACTGGTGCCGAAATATGTACAGTGATTAAATGACGAAAAATGATTCCAGGTAGCTTGAGGAGTTCACTTCTATTTGTGTTGTTCATGAATCACTTTGTATGAAGCGTCTATGATCGCGCTAAACGGTCGACGGCGTTTCGATCCTCTTGAATGGGGATCTTCTTCAGGACTGGGTTGGTAGCAGTGCGGGGGCGGCGTCTCAGTTAGTAAGGTCCGGAACGACAATCACGGGGGGGGAGATGCTCCAATAGTTCAAGGGCTGCGGTGTGAGAGCTCAAAAGGGGGTGATCACGGTAAAACCGGCATGGGTCCGGTATTTGGAGCGAATCCACTGAGTAGGTCCGAGTACCGATCCAGGAGTGATCGGTCATGCGAGAGTTAATCTCTGGATCAAGACGAGCGGCATGGCGTTCGGTTTGTCATTGCCTAGGATGGTAAACATGTTTAAGTTTGCAGCTGAAATGCAGGTATAGCATTGACAGCATATAGGAAGATGGAGTATGTTCATGTACTTTATGGGTGCCAGTGATTAGGCTGCTTCACAAACTAATAACCTGCACAGCTTGAAGTTGTCTTAGGTTGAACCTTGTGTTATATGCACGTTTTTGAGTTACAAGGTAAGTTGGTGAATGTCGAGAGCACCCACCAGTAAGGTGTTTGCTTATCATTTATTAAGATTCACGAGGCTGGATAGAAAAGTCTGGAAGTTGGGTTTAGTAACCTTATATGTGATGTTGTAGAGTGATACACAGAAGGTGCTTGTTAGTGTGTGCGACTATGCAGAATAGGAGTACCCTGTGATGTGGAGTGACCTTGGTGCTGCCAATGTAGGCAAATGTAGCACTCTGACGTTGGTGTATATTTATAGGGAAGTGTAGTTCTCTAGTTGTCAGTGCAAAGATTGAAAAGAGGGTATCCAGTGTGTCATGGACTCAAATGCAAAGAAAGCAATGCCCCCCATGCCTGCTGTGAGAATTATAAAATACAGTAATAATTCAGAGTTCAGTGTGCCCTTCTGGCCTCCGGGCCCCGGTGCCACTGCACCTGCTGCACCAATGGAAGCTACACTCCTGGGAAGAGGAGTAACTGTTGCGAAAGGATTCATTTAGCATTATAGTGTTGTAAGGCTGAAGAAAAGAGTACAATGTTGCACCGTGAAGCCTGGGGAAGTATAATACCCTTTAGCATTCTGGCTCTGGGTCCAATCATCCTTGTGTTTGAATAGGAAGATTTGACCAGTGTGTGATAGTGGAGGCAGAGTACATCATTGTGAGGTGTTTTGAGTTTTTCATGTGTGTTTATTCACCTGTATGTGGTCTGGGACCAGTTGTCGTTTTGTACAAATGGGCGTATTTAACAGGTGTAGTCATTGTACATTAGTGATTATCTTGTTTATGTTTTGGTATGTGTGGGAAGTCATGGGGCATAAGTGTAGTGTGTCAGATGTGGGTGCTTCTTTATACTGGTTCTTTAGAATAATGATGATCCGTAGTACTGATGTTGGGTTGACCATCTAGTCTGACTGCGTGTTGGACATTGTAGAGTGCTGTGCTGCACTTTTCTGTGTATGAAAGTGTATCGAAAACAACCTTCATTGTGTGTATGTGTAGCTGCTTGTGAAATATAGAGAGGACAGTAAAGTATGTTCTGTTTTTCCTCAATAATTGTTGCTTCTGTTTGAGGTTTGTCCTGTGTGTTAAAACAAGGGGGTAATACGCTGATGTTGCATGACTGGGTTGGCCTCTGTGTTTGAGTGATTGTCATCCAGGGAATGGGCCGCAGTTAATTCTATCTAAAGATAACAGTTAGGGTTTTTCCTGTCGCCTGCTATTGTGCCAGTTTCAAACTACGCCTACGCTTGATACCATACCGGTCCTCCATGTTATCTATATCAACAACATAGATCTAGCCCTGACGAAGTTACAACATGTAACGAAACGCGTTGGCTGTGTATGTTTCTCTGGGTATAGTTACCCGAATAAAGAAAAGAAAACCTAAAACTACAAGTACCTGCGTAATTCCTTTGAGTGCGCCTTCTATTCCGTTTCCATATCTCTTTGTTGCTTGTGCCCAAGGACAACGGGCACGGGAAGTGTGCTGCACCATCCGTATTCTTATCTAGACTAGTGTTTTGGTTGTGCTGAACCTAGGTCGTGTTGTCCTGTTGCTTCTGTAACATAGGAACCAGGAAATGACACCACACACTGCACGCCGCTACAGCCTACAGACTTGTATATTTTGTAAACTGATTCCAGCGAGCTTGGCATACAAAAAGGGGTGTGGTCGCCTTTCAAGGTTAAAGCGCGGCATGGGGGCACTTTAACAAAAAACAACAACAAATTTGTGATAATAAATACGGACAGCCGCTATAAAGAAAAGCGACGTTTGCCATTAAAATTAAAGTGCGGCATGCGGGCGTATAAAAATACTTTAGTAATGTAATTATGGCAAGGGCGCCCACCGCGCTTCCCAGACCATGGCTGCACTGATTGCCCATCCATCATGCACCCTCCGCACGCTTAATAATATTCAAGCAGTCGAGTGGCATATGAAGAGAATATGCACAAAAACAGAAAATGACATCAATCTGAAAAGCAATAAAGAGATCCCTGCAAAATCCTGGAAAGCAGCAATTTTGAGCCGCATTATTCGCCTTTATAGAAAGTAACCTGGGACCTCACATTAATGCTTTATCACCACACGCCACACATTTATAAAACTACCCAGATGACAGTACTCATGGGCACATTATGGGGAAGAATACCGAGAAACAACATACTCATTTTAAAGTCCATTTCCTTCTCCCTTCTTCTCGAGCTTTAAATATCTCAGGGATTTGTTTGCCTCACCTGAGCACTGCAAGATATTTCAAGGACAAGCGCTGCCGCGCGATCGCGTAAGTTAAAGCGACGCGCACTCTTGTGGAGGTGGGGTGGAGGGGACGCACCTTCTAAAGAAAGCAGCATGGACTGGAAATGAAACCTGACCCAAAACAGACGGCCCCTGCGCACCTCTGCTGGCTCCGAAGAGCAAAATGCTCTGGCAGTAAACATTTCACAAAAAGCTGGGAAATCCACACGCCTTTGGCCATTGCGTGCTAAATCCAGACGCAAAGGCCAATAGCGTGTGAGCACCACACACACAAGCTTGTAGGAGCTTGTAGAAAAGCTGAAGTGATTCAAAGAGGCCGATTTCCTAGAGTAGCGAATACGCGCTGCGCTAGGCTCCTCCTAAAAAGGAAGACCTGGGGAGATTTTGAGAACCGCGGGTATTCACTCCTAACACATAAATGCTACACACAACAAAATATTTGGGTGAAAACAGAAAAGAAACTAGGAACCTAGAATGTCAAAGAAGTAATCTTTTAATAGGACGAAATCCATCACCCATCAAAGATGGCATGCTTCATCATAGGGATTCTCCTCACACCGTAATAGCAAATTACAGTGCAGGCTCCAACTCCCAATTTAATCGGGAGGAGCTCTTTGGATGTTTCAGTGCGTGCTAATAATCCCTATGGTTTCAGTCAGTTGTTGAGGCTAGCAGAATAGAATAAGTTCTGTTGTGCAAACAAAAATGTGGAAAGCAACGTGGTTAATACTAAATCCAGAACAGGGGTTACGTTTTATTTTTGTCTGTCTGGGTCAGGGTTAAAAAAAAGTGAATGAACTGGGCAGCAGTTGATTGACCCTATCTCTTATCTCATCGTCATCTTGTTTCTGCCAACAGAACCCTCAAACGATGTGTATGGGCATTCGGAAGGATCTTGAAAAAAATGTACTTCTGTTTTAACCTCTTCGATGCATTGGACAGCCCCCGGCAGTCCGAAGTCACGGTGGGCATATGCGTCGGTCGATCGGGGGCCATCCGTTCTGCGCATGCGTCAAATTCCGCTGCGAAGCGGTTAATGTGACAAAACCATGTAGTGTATGAAATGGAAAAAGAAATACAAAACCATAAGAAAGTGGTCACCAATAATGCATCTCAGATCCACTTTCCAACGACCGTCAAAAGTCAGGTGTTGCATCACAACTCAAGATACCCTGGCGGTGGGCTCATGGTGCACACTTTCATGTGCCCCCTGTAAGTCTGACAACTGCCAGGAACGAGTTCATTTTAACAGTGTTCCTTACAACATTTTTGTTTGCACCAAAGCACTTCTTACACTCTGCTAGCCTCACCACCTGACTTTCGTCCTTCATGCCTATAAATAGGAATTTGTACTGGAAGATGTAGTGGTCTAGTTGTTCGTAGCTCCGGCCTCGGCCGGAACTACGCAAGCACAATGTAGCACCTTCTGGCCAGGCGTGGCCAGAAGGCTATAAATAAATGGGGGGATGTCGCTCGTGACGTCCGGCCCCGAATGACCCTCTACAGTGTGTGTCTGCATTCATTCACGTCTATACAGCCAAGTGCATTATACACATTGACCCCCTTACACTGGCGACGAGGGGTGGTCTGAAACTGCGTTACCTCCAGCAGCCGTCCGTCAGGGCGCCTAGTGCAGCGGAGCGCCTCAGGAGCCGTCGCGGAAGATCTGCGCCGGATGACCTGCACCTCGACGATCCCCGTTGCGAGGCCCAAGCTGTGCCCAGACATCTGGCGTCATCTGCATCGCCACCGGTGAGCGTCGCCTTCCCCGCGCTGCCCGAAGACCCAAAGACTCTTGCGTTGCGGTGGCGCGATCGCGTGAAGGCCCTGCACAGCACCGGCACACGTGGGTGTGACTCGGCATCACCGTATCAGGCGCGCATGCGCACAAGCTGCAAGGCCCTGCTCCGACGCCCAAGACCAGCGCGTGTGTGCGCGAGGACCGCGTGGAGCCCCTGCAATCCCTCTGTGCCTCACAACTACCTGAGACAAGACACCACCAGCGCCACTGCCGCGTTTGTGTACCTGGGAAGGGTGTTACCGTCGACGCCTAAGAAAGAAAATATAAAAAGTGGAATTAAACAAGCACTGCTACGTCGAACTTGTGCAATCAGGCATTGACAAAATCAACAAAAAAAAAACGACACACAAAAATAAGTGGATAAATAATAACACAAGAGTACAGAAAGTGTTACCACCAGAAGTTTCCACAAGCCGCAAGTCATTAACAACACAGTGCAGTGGTGCAATACCAGCCCAGTTCTGATACCCAACAAGCAAACCACAAGTGTGGGACACACGCAAACAACATGTCAGTCCAACCAGGCAACCAAAACCAGCAAGCAGCGCCTCAACTGCCTGCTCAACAGCAAGCCGCGCCACAGCAAGCAGTACAGCAACCGGCAGTGCAGCAACAGGCAGCATCCCCCGCACAACCAACTCACCCATCAGCACATTCGCAAATTCAAGCACTCCCACCGTTCAGTGAACTGATTGAACCGTCCACGGCAGCACCGAGATGGGCGGTGTGGATAGGGCAACTGAACAACTACTTTGTGGCCACTCGGGAGACCGACAACACCGTCAAACGCTCATATGGCCGAGATACCCGCCACCCCCTCTCAACACAATCCCCAAAAGGAGGGAAACCGGAAACAGTTCTTGAAGTTTTTGGAAGTGGGATGGAGTGACCATCCCGGCCGTATTTATTAAAACAAAATTAAAACATTAAACGTTTCATGTTATGTACAATTTCATTACCACATTGCGATGTTTGGCTAACCTTAACAGATTCTCTAATACAGAGGTTCTCCTAGCCGAACTAGCATCCTACAAACATTTCTTGACATATTGAAATTGTACATCCTAACGTTTAAGGGCCAACGGCAAGGTCATAACCGGTGTCAAGATCCCTAACCCGACTTACCCCTCCCACTTGGGAGGGGCGACAGCACGGAGGCGTACCTCAAGTGCAACTACTACCAATTTCCCTTGACTTGACGGGGGCACCTAAAGACTCGACGCCAGTTAAAGGTCGTTCGAATACTCGTGTGAGGTATCTAGAAGGTATCGTAGACCTTATCCCAACCCCACACAACTTACCGCATCTGCCGTCGCAGATGTCACTGGCCCCGGGAAATTCCCCAGGAGGGGGCTGTAACCCCTCCTACAAAGGAAGGGGCCTTGACCGCCTTTTCCTTTACTTCCGGCGACCCATCCTTAGAAGGGACCGCCTCCCCATTGAGGGGCCAATGGCCACCTCTCCCGAGCGCTCCCATCCGTGTTGGGTGACGCCCACTCATAGGGATCTACTAATTAGTGCTCACCGATCATGACCTTACCGCCTACCAAAATAAATACGACAGTGCTAACTAAACCTAAGAATACATTGGCCACTATGACCGAAAGAGCATGCTTAAAATTCAACACTATATCTGAATCTCTTTAATGGCAAAAACGTACTCAAACCGACCATTCTTTATTATACTCAACATCAACATGACTCCACAACCTGTAAACGAAATGGAAGCAAAATTAATCAACTTTATTACAAACAACTGGCTGTCTTCAGGGGCTGGTGGGTGGGTCAAAATTGGCTCTTCGTTCTGTCCCGAGCTCACGTGCAGCGAGGAGGTGCAGCTTCAGGGCACAAGAACAAGAGGATGTCTTCTGGTCTTGCGTCCCTTTTTATCCGTCTTCAGGGCGGGCGTATACCCGCCCCTGCCTGCCCCGAGGGCGTGGCTGGCTGCGTCAGTGTCTAGGCCAGCCCACTCTAGGGCGGGAACGGGCGCGCCCCAGCTACGCCGCTTCGGGCATACCAGCCGAGACGCGCCCCCCGCCCAAAAAATGGCTTCCCGGGGGGATCGAGGCACTCTGCCATAAGTTCGGGGGGACCGAGTTGGTCGCCCCTTTCCATATGGCCGAGATACCCGCCACCCCCTCTCAACACAATCCCCAAAAGGAGGGAAACCGGAAACAGTTCTTGAAGTTTTTGGAAGTGGGATGGAGTGACCATCCCGGCCGTATTTATTAAAACAAAATTAAAACATTAAACGTTTCATGTTATGTACAATTTCATTACCACATTGCGATGTTTGGCTAACCTTAACAGATTCTCTAATACAGAGGTTCTCCTAGCCGAACTAGCATCCTACAAACATTTCTTGACATATTGAAATTGTACATCCTAACGTTTAAGGGCCAACGGCAAGGTCATAACCGGTGTCAAGATCCCTAACCCGACTTACCCCTCCCACTTGGGAGGGGCGACAGCACGGAGGCGTACCTCAAGTGCAACTACTACCAATTTCCCTTGACTTGACGGGGGCACCTAAAGACTCGACGCCAGTTAAAGGTCGTTCGAATACTCGTGTGAGGTATCTAGAAGGTATCGTAGACCTTATCCCAACCCCACACAACTTACCGCATCTGCCGTCGCAGATGTCACTGGCCCCGGGAAATTCCCCAGGAGGGGGCTGTAACCCCTCCTACAAAGGAAGGGGCCTTGACCGCCTTTTCCTTTACTTCCGGCGACCCATCCTTAGAAGGGACCGCCTCCCCATTGAGGGGCCAATGGCCACCTCTCCCGAGCGCTCCCATCCGTGTTGGGTGACGCCCACTCATAGGGATCTACTAATTAGTGCTCACCGATCATGACCTTACCGCCACAGGCCGGATAGTTGACCGGCTATCCGGACCCCCACAAAACTCCTACCTAAAGGTCACGTTTCAACGTTTTTTAACCATGCTAAGAAGTCTCCTATGAGTAACTCATTTCCCACCCGAGACAAATGCACACCATCCCCTAGATACATACTGTCATCATTAATACAACCATGCGAGATAGAATGCAATGTCCTGGAACGGAACAACCTACTCACTTTGTTATTAAGTTTTCTAACAGAATGGTTCAAAGCAGGAATCGAAACAGCCCCCCGCCACACTTTTCGTGGGATCATATGAGACCACGCAATTATGCACCCCGGAACTTTCCTCGCCAACCAACTTACAGTGGAAAGCATTGCCTCTAGGAGAAGTCGTCTACCGGTGGTGACCAAATCATTGCCCCCTAAATGTACTATGACTATAGACGGCGGTGACCTCGTCCGCCCTAACAAACCCTCAAAGAATGCCTGAAACTGGTCAATACAGAGGCCGCCCCTTCCGTAGAAGGACACCCTGTACCCGTATTCCCCAGCTACGTGAATCATGTCACCTGCTTCGAATACGTCAGCGGCACGCCTCACGTATGAGTGGCCCACGACCCACACCTCTTTCCTCACAGCCGGTGACGTCTGACCGCTGGCCTGGTGTTGGGTCGACTGCATAGTCCGCCCCGCCTCGAAGGCCTGCGTAACTGAAAACCAAACAAAAGACAAGAAGCGTGAGTACTTTATCATAGCTTCACAACATGTGCAACCGCACATACCTCTTATAACAATTGGAGGACCAGCGCCCCACACGTTTCACTTGTTCCACATTGAGACCCCTGGCTGTAGCTTCAGTGGCAGCCCCTATCCGAAAGGAATGGGTCCCAAACTCGCCCGGGTCCAAGCCCGCTGCGGTAATTGACATCGCGAGCACCCGCTGAAACTGAAATTTCGTCAGTGGGGTGGCGTCCGCGTGTCTCAACAATGTCCCTCCCCATGATGCCACCCTTCGTGCTAGGTAGTCTTCTAAACACTTTACCGGACACATGGAGGACCCTGGAATCCTGCGAATGACTATGCAATCCCCTACCCCACTTTGATCGGTTTTGGACTTGACAAAGGATACAGTCATCGTCTCACCCCAGATCTGAACGTGTTCCCGGCACAAACCCCCCACCACATCCTGTTTGTTCCTTGCCACCAGCTCACTTATCCTCATCGCCCCGTGAAATGCAAGCGTAAAAGCAGCTCGGAACAAACAGGCCTCGAACTGAGACGAGCATGTGGCGGGGAGTGTGGCCAGCAACTGGGACAACCTATCCAGACCTATCGGGCGCCTCTCATCTACTCTGCGACCCTCAAGGCGTTGCCACCCACGCAGCGCCTTCTGTACCACAAAAGACGCTGTCGGGTCCTGGATATTATGAGCCCTGGCAACAAAGGAAATGGCAGCACGATGCCTCTGGGCTGTAGCCACTGACTTCCCAGCCCTACGCAAGGACATCAGAAAATGTACTACCCAATCCTCATGCCCCCAAAGCCCCTCTCTCTCAGTCCCCAAAAAGGCTAAATAGGCCCGAAACGCCGCTTCGTATGCCTTCCTCGTCCTTGGTGCTAGACTCTCTCCCACGAGGTAACAGAGTTCGGGGCACCGAGAGACCAGAGAGCTTCGGGAAAGGGTGCCGGCTCTGGGTCCGCTGAGGGAAGGAAACCCGAGAAAGCCTGCATTTGAAAACGAGACAGTGCATCAGCCGCCTGATTCATCACCCCTGGGACATGTTTCGCTCTGAATACCACGTTCAGTTGCATACACAGTAAGACAATTTCTTTAAGCAGCCTTAAAATCATTTTACAACGTGCTGCCTGACTATTGATGCATTCTACAACGGTCATATTGTCAGACCAAAATATGACAGAGTGATTTCTGAATCCATCGGGCCAAGTTCTGAGGGCCACCAAAATGGGAAACAGTTCAAGGAAAGCAATATTACTCGTCAGCCCCTCTTCATGCCACCATGTTGGCCACCTTTGTGCCGACCATTTTGTGCCGAAGATGGCGCCAAAGCCCATGCTTCCCGCTGAATCCGTCCATAGACCAAGCTCTTCAGAGGACAAGGCTGGTTTGCTCCAGACGACTCGACCATTGAAATCCGCCAAAAATGCTAACCAAATGCGCATGTCTTGGCGGACCTCAGCCGATAGTCTCGTGCGATGATGACCCTCCTTTAGGCCGACCATCGCCTGGGCAATTGAACGGGAAAAGGGGCGGGCCATTGGGATCACCCTCAGGGCAAAATTCAACTTCCCCACCACTTGCTGCAATTGATGCAGCGTAACTTTAGATGCATTTATACACATTTGCAGGGCTGCCCTGAATTTCGACACTTTGGCAGCTGGTAAACGAAAACAACCCTCACTAGAGTCCAACTCGATCCCCAGAAACTCGAGGCAAGTCGTGGGACCCACAGTTTTACCTGGTGCCAATGGCACGCCAAATAGATCCATTAATACACAAAATTCAGTCAAGGCCCGGGCACATTCGTCATCCCCAGCGGCCCCAAGGAACAGAAAGTCATCAAGGTAATGCATCACATTTCGAAAACCCGTTTCCTTCGTGTAAACCCATTGTAGAAAACTACTGAATTTCTCGAAATATGCACAAGATATAGAGCACCCCATCGGCATACACCTATCCATGTAGTACGAACCTTGAAACATGAATCCCAGAAGACGTTGGTCGTCCGGGTGTACCGGGAGCAAACGGAACGCTGACTCGATATCTGATTTCGCCATCAGCGTCCCGGGCCCCAAGCGATTCAAAATGGCTACGGCCTCATCGAATGATGCGTACCGCATCGAACATACCTCTGGATCAATTGCATCGTTCACAGAAAGGCCATGAGGGGCTGATAAATTGTGGATCAATCGAAACTCACCTGGGTCCTTCTTGGGGACCACCCCTAAAGGAGAACAGACAAAATTCTGTACCGGGGGAACACTAAACGGGCCGGCAACCCGACCTCGGATAACCTCTTTCCGGATCTTATCCTGCACTACAGTCGTATGCTGCAAGACGGAAAGTTGATTTTTGCACGTCCCGACACCCTGAAAGTCCCCCACCGGGATGCGGAAACCATATGAAAAACCGTTCCGCAGCACCCCAGCAGAAGTACGATCTGGGTATTCGCTGAGCCAGGGAATCATCGCCAAGGTATCAATCGGGGTTGGTAAAGGCTCCCCTCGGACTATATTAGACCTGTTTGGCGCCTCCTCTACCCCCATTCTCACCCGTTCTGGCTCTGCACGAGGACTCAGGATGGGGTGCCCCGCAACCACTACATTCGTGCTTGAACTTACACGATCCCGGGGGCCTAGTACATTTACCTTTGTTGAAATTGAAACAGAAACCCTTCTTCCCTGCATTGCCGGCGGGTCTCGGACAATCGTCGGTACCCGTACCCGACCGAAAGGGCGTCCCCCCATATTGGCGGGAGGATTCACCAACAGTACTCCCCACCAACGGCATTTTCAACATCCCAGACTCTTTCATTTTATCCCATGTCAAAGAATCATAACAGTCCCAGGTTAAACTTTTGTTATGCTCCATCGCTTTCCTGAAAAGGTTGTCATAACAGAACCATTGGTTACCTTGGTGCGATGTCGAGTACCCCATAATTCGTGACTGATATACTGGAAACTCAGGGAGCAATTCAGGCCTACGTTCCCCCAAAATTGACGTAAAAATTCCCCATGCATTGCCCCAGTTGCCAATATTCTCATTCACTTTAAATGCGGCCATTTTTGCGCGCCAAACACTTGGATGCATCAGATCCTTTTGACTCTTAACAGTTTCAACCTCATAATGATCAACGAGCAAGGAGAAAATGTTTACATATTCCCCCGCCCAAATCTTCTCCTTTATTGCCAAAGGAACATGTTGCCCCAATTTTTCTCTACGAGAGGGTGTTGACTCATCCCTCGCGATCGGCAATGGCCGCTTACCTGCACCGAACGCTGCTTCCGCCACTCGTGGCTTGTCTATCACCGCAGCCGGCGCGGGTACCTTGGCTGTATCACGTTTCTCGCGCAACTGTTTCATCAGTGCTTGTGCTTCGGCAGCCGTGGCGCCCTCGCTACTGTCCCCCAACCATGCTGCTAACTGTGCCGCCAACTCGGGAGGCATATCCTCAGTGGATGTCGGGGTGACTACGACGGGAATCGGATTCCCTTCCTTCGGTACCGGGGCCGGTACCGGGGCAGGCGCCTCGAGCGGGGAACAGGGGACCGGGACGTCTCCCCCGGCTGGCCCCCTTCTCGGCCTCTTTGGCTTCCCTCCAGCCGGTGGACGCCCCGATCCCTCCTCCCCGTCTCGTTCCGCCAACCGCTTCTTTATTTCGGACATCTCCTTCATGAGGACCCGAACCATCTGGTCAGTCGTCATTCTCTTCGCGCCTTTCTTGGGCATCTTCCAAACGAAGTATCTAGAAGACAAAAAGAAAGATTAAAACGCTCAAAATTGGCTCTTCGTTCTGTCCCGAGCTCACGTGCAGCGAGGAGGTGCAGCTTCAGGGCACAAGAACAAGAGGATGTCTTCTGGTCTTGCGTCCCTTTTTATCCGTCTTCAGGGCGGGCGTATACCCGCCCCTGCCTGCCCCGAGGGCGTGGCTGGCTGCGTCAGTGTCTAGGCCAGCCCACTCTAGGGCGGGAACGGGCGCGCCCCAGCTACGCCACTTCGGGCATACCAGCCGAGACGCGCCCCCCGCCCAAAAAATGGCTTCCCGGGGGGATCGAGGCACTCTGCCATAAGTTCGGGGGGACCGAGTTGGTCGCCCCTTTCCATTATTACTACACTTTGGGGGCACCGAGATCTACAAACTGTTCTCCCACCTTCCAGATACCGGCAACGCCAATGATTATGATGCCGCCGTGCGGGCACTCAATGCTCATTTTGACCCCCAGCTCAACCCGCACTATGAACGATTCAAATTTCGACAATCTAGACAAAGATAAGGGGAAACGATGGACGCCTTCCATGCCCGTCTACGAGAACTTGTGAGCACGTGCACCGACGATGATCACACTAAAGAAGTCACAGCCCAAATCATTCAAGGGTGCCGGAACAAAACTCTAAGGACGCTGATACTGCGTCAACCCAACATCACACTTGATGAAATACTCATGCTCGCACGATCGCACGAACTATCCGATGTCCGGTCCACCGCAATGGAGACTGCCATGTCCACCCAGGCTGAAGCCAGTGCTGTTGTAAAGACAGAACAAGTCGATGCCGTCCGCGCATCCAATAGGGGTGGACGAGGAAGATGGCCAACCAGAGCTCCGAGACGAACATCCTGCGGTTACTGCGGACGTGACGAGCATAGCCAAGATGGGTGTCCTGCGAGAGGGAAAACATGTTCCATGTGCGGAACACCAAACCACTTTGCCAGCGTGTGCAGAGGAGGATTTCGCGTAAGGAACACAACAGGGAGACGGAGTGTAACAGGAGCAGTCAGACAACTAAGTCTGGAGGAAACGCAAGACTCAAGACCCATGTCGACTAGGCAACACCGCCATGCACGGCTAGATGACTCCTCCACCGACGATGAAGGAGAATGCTACTTCGTGTCATTCACGAAAGATCTGAAAAGAAGGCGGAGACCGCAACCAAAGTGCCAAATCCAAATTGACGGATCGGAAGTCACCGGGGTAATAGATACCGGTGCGACAGTGAATGTCATGGGCATACAGCACTACAAGAGTCTCAACCCGAGACTTCAGTTGACACCGTCCAAAATCAAGATAATGACCTACGGCAGTCAGACTCCGCTCCCGTTGCGAGGAAAAATGCAAGTACAGGTTAAAGCAGAAGATCGTGAAGTGACAACAACGTTTCATGTAATCGATAAGGAAGCAGATCTGTTGGTAGGAAGCCATACTGCGGAGGACCTCAACTTACTCGCATTTGCCAATGCAGTCAAGACACTCCAAGTAGATGACATACTACAGCTATTCCCATCACTGTTCAGAGGACTAGGCACAATCAAACGACAGCCAGTCAAGCTTCATATTGACAAAGCCATTCAGCCAATAGCCTTGAAACATCGAAGGGTCCCATTCCACCTGAGGGCAGCCGTTGAGCAAGAACTAACACAACTCGAAGAACAGGGAGTCATCGAGAAGGTCACTGGACCAACGCCATGGGTATCCCCCATGGTGATAGCAGAGAAGCCCCGGCAACCAGGAAAAATCAGGATTTGCATAGATATGCGGATGCCCAACAAGGCAATAAAGAGAGAGAGACATATAACGCCCACCGTAGGCGACATACTAACAGATCTGAATGGGGCCCAATGGTTTTCAAAACTAGACCTCAACGCCGGGTATCACCAACTCATATTGGCGGAAGAAAGCAGGTACATCACAACCTTCTCAACCCACCTTGGCCTCAGAAGGTACAAGAGGCTCAACTTCGGAATCTCATCGGCGGCCGAAATATTTCAAAATACCATCCGAGAAATATTATCTGGCCTACAAGGAGTACTAAACGTAAGCGACGACATCCTGATACACTCCAAAACCAGTGAGGAACACCACCGGAGGTTGCGATCCACGCTCAAAAGGCTAGCCGAACACGGTGTGACACTACACAAGGACAAGTGTAAGTTCTTTCAAAAATCGATAGAGTTCTTCGGATATGTGTTCAGTGCCGACGGAGTTCAAGTTGATCCCCGGAAATCGCAAGCCATAAAGCATGCCCCCGCGCCAACCACAGCCTCAGAAGTGAGGAGCTTCATGGGCATGGCTCAGTACTGCACCCAATTCATAACGAACCTGGCAACCATTGCAGAACCTCTCTGAAACCTAACCAAGAAAGAAAGTCCATGGAATGGACCGAGACTGAAGAGGAAGCATTCCAGAAGATCAAGGATGCCCTCCTTGATGGGACGACCATGGCATACTTCAACACGACGAAACCCACTGAAATACTAGTAGATGCCAGCCCAGTTGGGCTAGGAGCCCTTCTCACACAGGAAACGGAGCCAGGCGTATGAGCACCACTGGCGTTCGCGAGCAAAGCCCTCACCGCCACTGAAGCAAGATACTCTCAAATCGAAACGAGAAGCGTTAGCCGTAAAGTGGGCGTGCAACCACTTCCACCTCTATATAACCGGACATCCTTTCGGAATGGTAACGGATCACCAACCCCTCATACCATTATTCAAAGGGACAGCTCCACACCCGCCGCCGCGGATTGAAAGATGGGCCATCCAAATCCAACAGTACCAAATAGACCTCGTGTACAGACCAGGAGCAAAGAACCCTGCGGATTTCTTGTCTCGACATCCAGCAAAAGAAGAAGCAACAGACGAAGGACTCGAAAGGCAGACTGAGGAGTTTGTCAACATGATATCCCAAGGATCATGCCCACAAGCAATGTCGGCTGACAAAATCATAGCACAATACACCAACGATGCCGTCCTGAAGAGAGTGGAGAACGCTGTGCACACAGGCGCGTGGGAAGGCTTCCTGCGAGACGTGCACGGTTGGAGTGAAGAAGACCGTGCACGGCTAAATCAATTCTGGAAGATACATAACGAGATCCGCATCGCTGAGAATGGTCTCATATTGAGAGGCTCACGAGTGATAATCCCAAAATCTCTACAAGAGCAAGCAACAGCATTGGCACACGAAGGCCACCAAGGCACGAGAAGGATGAAAGCACGGATGCGAGAAAAGGTGTGGTTCCCAAATCTAGAAGATGCTGTGGACGCCATGGTGAAGAACTGTCGGGCGTGTCAACTGACAGGGAGAGCTGAAGCCCCTGCACCAGTCATCACAGAAGACCATGCGCCAGCACCATGGTCCTGGGTAAGCCTAGACTTTGGCAGTTTCCCGGATGGCAGAGTCACAGTGGTCCTAGTAGACAACTACACGAAGTATCCAGTGGTCGAGGTAGCCCAGTCTACGAGCTTCACGAACATCCAACCTATATTGAGCAAAACATTTGCACTGTTTGGAATTCCTCAGCAACTGAAAACAGACAACGGGCCTCCCTTCCAAGGGAGTGAATTCGAAGAATTTGTGCAAAGACTAGGGATTCACCATCGCCGTATCACGCCGCAATGGCCTCAAGCCAATGGCGAAGTGGAAAGGTTTATGCGGACAATCAACAAAGTGCTAAGGATTTCCACAGTGGAGGGCACCAACCCCGAAGATGCTCTCCAAAGCTTTCTACGAGAATACAGGAGCACTCCCCACAGCACAACACAAAGATCGCCGTGGGCGCTCATGTTCACAGGTCCCAGACGTGATCTACTACCCATGGCGGATGAGTGGAGACCTGAGCCATACCATCCAGAAGGAACTCAAACCCGACGGAGAAGAACCAATGACCAGGCAAGCAAGAGAAGGGGTGCCCAAGACCTACTACTGGTTCCAGGAGATCATGTGCTAATTCGAGCCAGGAGACCAGGGGGAAAGTTCAGAACACCCTATGAGACCGAACCCTGGATTGTCCAAACGAGCAGAGGCACAGCCGTAACAGCCCGACGTGAAGGCGAAGAAGTAACCAGAAATGTGTCATGGTTCAAACGAATTCCACCAACACCTGCCAACGCAGAGCGGCGAATGGGCTCAACGGAAGGGCCAGACGACAGCAGTGAACCAACGGGGGCGACCATGAGCAGTCCGGCACTCACCCCATCGACCCTGGCCACAGAACCACTGACGCCATCTGCGAGGGTATGCCCAGAGAACACTCCGGTTAGAGAAAGAAGGCCATACAGCCTTAGGCCAAATCCTAGGCCTAGTCAAAGACTTGCGGACTTTATGTGTTGAATTGTTTTCCTTCAAAAGACTAACTTGGGAAGGGATGTAGTGGTCTAGTTGTTCGTAGCTCCGGCCTCGGCCGGAACTACGCAAGCACAATGTAGCACCTTCTGGCCAGGCGTGGCCAGAAGGCTATAAATAAATGGGGGGATGTCGCTCGTGACGTCCGGCCCGACTGACCCTCTACAGTGTGTGTCTGCATTCATTCACGTCTATACAGCCAAGTGCATTATACACATTGACCCCCTTACAGAAGAGTGTGCTTGCTGTACAAATCCTGTGGTAGACAGCGCACACTCACTTCTGCGAGGCTGTGCATCGTGCAATGCAGCCTTTTAGTTCTCCAGTACAGAGGAAGACAGCAGTGCCAATCCATTCTTAATAGATATGGCTCAACACTGTTATCCCCCCTTGTGCAAAGCATTGTAGCAAATTTGTAAACCTGCCCGCAGTGTTCTAATTAAAGCACTTATTGGGACTGGCTACCAGTGCAATCTTCTCGTTAAAGCATTATTGAGACTTGCTAGTGTTGTAATGTGTACTGGGAGTGGGATACAGTAGTGGCGTAACAAGACTTGAGGGGGCCCCCTGCAGGGTACGTTGAGCACCCCCCTCCCCCCAAACTCAATCTGGAGCTCTCCAGCTGAAGTGCAGTGGTGAAGGGGACCCCTGCAGGTTGGAGGTCCCCCGCACTGCGGGGCTGAGCGGGCCTGTGTTATGCCCCTGGGATACATTTGTTCTGATTTATGCCTCCTCACATTGGAAGGGGTGTATGGTGGGTTCATTGTGCCTCTTATGTCGGTCACATTGGGAAGATGAGCTATGTAACTGATGATAGTAGACTTAAGGGCCTATTCACATGCACTATTTTGGAGTACATAGTATTACTCCTAAATACAATTCAGAAACATCATACCAGTTTCTGCTCCTTTTCTGTATGGAGAGTACCACCCCATTGCTGGTGACCTCTACAGATGTAAGTGTAGGAATTAGTTATAAATCTCAGAGCAACAAGGGAAGTGGTTGGAAAATTGGCAATAATTGCTACTTACTTGTTGGGGCTAAGGGAAATTGAAGGAGGAGCTTAGGGAGGGACAAAACATACAGGGGCGTATTTATGAGAAACTAATGCAGCGCTGTGCAGCAAGTTAATTTGCTGTGCCACACTGTGTTCGTTTCGAGGCACAAGGATGCAGCATATTTACAGCAACATGTCGCATCTCTGTGCATTTCCCTGCGCTGGCATAAAAACTGCTGCGATCTGCCGGCTCAGGTACCCTCGCACCATGGTGCAAGGATGCCTGCGTCATGGAGAGATTGTTTTTGTGCGTGAAGGATTACCTTCCTGTACAAAAACAATCACTTGAGGTGATTTCCTCTTCCAATGTGTGCTGAAGAATGCACCTCCTCGTTGCTCCTCACTACGCCAACTCTGGGGATGGCGTAGCATTCTGATGCATTTCCAGGTTTAAGATTGCTCGTAAATTTGGAAATGCATCAGTGGACATTTGTGTTTTGTGGGAACACCCACAACAACACCCATTTCACGTCCCTAACATGCAAAGTGTCGTGTGAAATGGGGCGATATTTACGAGCACACGTAAAGCCACGCAGGGTGGCTTTATGTATGCTTGCAGATTTCACACAGTAGGTCGCGCCGGCGGTGCATCACGCAACGTGATGCAAGGATGGCGCAAGGGGCTCATTAATAAGCCCGCAGTCTTATAACAAATAGGAAATTTGCAAATTGAAACGTGCAAGTTTAAATCTACTACACTGACAACATAGGCTTAAATGTATCTTGTCCAGCCTTGGAGTATGTCAAGAACCATACATGACCAACCATTGATACTGAATGACACTCCTATATAAATCAATGGAAACAGGCAAAAACACTGACACGCAGTGAAACAGATACCTTTTTTAAAATTAAATTACATTTTAAATTGTAATTCATCTAAATTATTTTGAACCTTATCGTTAAGCAATTTTTGAGAAAAAAAGCAAAAGTTATTTTTTCACATATATAATATTTCAATAAAATATATTGTAAATTATTTTTTTTTAAAGTCACAAATAAAATCATATATAATTTGCATCCAAGAGTGTGATACATTCAGCACAAATGATAGTACAGGACGTGGGTGAAGGAAAATTAACATACAACTTAATTTAATGTGATTCAAAATATTCAATGAAAATAAAAATTAGGTTGAAATTCACTAGTATATATAGTGCAGGATCATTGACCTTTAATACTATAGTAGGACTCGGTGAACAGGACTTCTAGATATGTGAATTTTTAAATTAAAAAATAGAAAATTTACTAATAGTTACCTTTCGGATGTTATTTCAGTCCTAGTAGTCTCCGCCACACTATTCACGGGGGTGGACACTCGTAAATTTGCATCTAGGTGTAAATCTACACATGGTAATGGTGAATTCCATGCATGAGGATATTTACACTCAGGTGTAGAAGTAGATCTACACACGAGAGACCTACACGTGCAAGCTTACTTTTGTAATTTGGCCCTTTGAGGTGTGTTTGTTAAGCAAGTCAAGAGAAAGAGGATCCCGTGCAGATGTACAAGATCATTGATAGGTGTTACAGTGCCACTTCTCATGTGACAAGAGTCATTGTGGAATTAGAAGCAAATGCCATACACATATAAGAGGTTTTATTTGGGCCATCATAATTTTTTCCTCAGAAATTCCCTAGATGTGTATATCTTTGCTCCATATTGACATAAAATGTAACGTATGGTGCACCTAGGCATCATGGTAGAAGTTTCATGATGAGTATAGTCTTAATGGATCAGTGATTGCAGAGCAGCATCTCATAACACTAGAGTTTCAAAAATAGTAAAATTGAAAAAAATAGTCAATACCATTTGGTTTTACATCAGGTATTCAAAAATATTCCAGGCAGGCCCTTCTCAATTGTCTCAGCATAAGACATATTGAACACTTTGTGTAGTTGTAACAAATATGGCACCCATAACATGGCGATGAAGGTGTATAGACAGTCTTAAGTGGAGATTTTAAAATAAAAAGGCCTTACTCTAACCATTTGCATACCTGACTGTACAGACATTGTTGAAAAGACTGTTGAAGTATTACATAGTTTTCTTTAGCCGTCTGCTTCCTGGTTTCAAGAAGGGAGTATATGTGGTAAAAGTTGGCCAGTGTTGTAACCAATTAAATACAATCAAGAGGTGCCATGTTAGTATACCTCTATCTGCTATATGCTGAGGTGTGGCAGTCTCTATTTTAATGTTTTGAAGAAGAACGCAGAAGTCAATGATATAACTGGATCTCTGAAGCGGGAGTTCTGGCATTTGAATGGATAACCTATATATAACAAAGTAAAATTACATACCGAGATATTTAGAGTTGGCCTTTTTTGAGACTTAAGTATCTGCTCGAAATCCTCTTTTACTTGTGAACTTCCAAACATATTCCTAGAATTGAAAGCACTGGGTTTTGTATCATTGTTATTCCTAGTTGAAGTTGGTTCCAGAGTTGCAGCGTTAAGGCGTGAACGCACGTACCCCCACTGTAAAATTCAAACAAGAGGGAAAGCTTACTGTAACATCTTACCCAAGGCCTCTATCTCCATCTACTGGTGAAATCAGGGAAAAACCTTATCCGAACTAAAGCAAGTTTTCAAGCAACCTAAACGGATGTTTCTTTCTATCTTTTAAAATCGTTTGTTTGGCATATCTATTCATAGTATGTAAGTCATTATTTCTCCGTCTTAAAGTCATCAGAGCTAGTAGTTTCCAAAAGGTAACAATACTTCACCAACTGGATAAAAGCATACCGATTAGAAACTATGAACTGTTGTACGGAAAAGTTAAATGTTGATAATTTAAACTATCAATGCATAGCTTGCGCTAATAACGAAGTCTAAGAAATAGTGAACAACTACTTGCAGCAGAGGTATGCATGTGAATATATTCGTAATAGATTCCTCAGCATTTATTCACTGAAACACGATTTTTGTGTAGGTTAGATTTAAAAACGAATGCTGTTCCGCCCAGCCGTATTCGCTATCCATTGCTGGTTTTCTATTCTACCGTCCAGTGCAATGTGTTCCATATTATAGGGGTTTGGCCCGATTAATACGGATTTCCTGCCGGCAAATTAGGAGATGGCTGTTAACACTGGACCCGTTTTTACTAGGTGCGTGGTAACACACGGTGAAATCACCTCCGGCTCTGGGACAGGAGCGGAGCCCCAGACACAGCCAGGTCCGAACCCGAACCCTCTTACACCACGGCGGGAAGGCGGACATGTGCCCCCGTCCACCAAGGAGTCAGCCGTGCCTACCGACACCCACCCCCCCCCCCCCCCCCTCTCGCGCTCCTGCACCTCCTGACTTATAATTGCTCGCACTCCCACGTACCTTCTAATAGCAGGGGATACATGGGAACGGAAAATGACCCATTATTTCATTTCAGAGATTTTTACCACCTGAAATCAGCCCCCACAGTAGTATAGTCAGGTCACGGACTGTGGGGATGAGAGTGAAATTAACATTCTTGCATCTGGGCCACCCCTCTTGGGTGCCTTGATACACGTGTACACTGCCCCTGGATGCCAAGGAGAACCAGTGCTAAAGAACTTACCGGGGCCAATGTAAGCATGCTATTCTAAGACGTTTGATTTATGTACCCACCTTTTCTGCCCCAAGCCAGCTCTGAGAAAGGCGGGGGCCGGCATCGCCCCCCCCCCCCCCCCCCGATGGTATGGCGGGGCACTGGCCCCCCTCCCCCTCGCCTGCAGTCTATGGTGGGGCGCACCTCACCATCGATTGGTGCAAAAAGGCTCCCAGGTGACCCAGAAGCGATTGGATCGCTTCCGGGTCAAGGGGGAGCTGGGGTCAGGCCAGTTAGAACTGGTCTGGCTGCACAGGGGTTTAAAAGGCCGGAGAGCGCGGGAGGCATTCTCTTGTTCCTGCTCTCCCAGGCCTGCCCTACCTCAGCCTTGTAGGAGCCTGTCATCTTTTTCCCCACCCACCATCCCCTAAAGCAGATATTGATTATTGTGTGATAAGGTTAATTTGTTTTTTTCCCAATTTGACAGGTGTGTTGTATGAGGATTTTGTTCCTTAGAATTTTTTCCCGTTTATAGGTTATCAATTGTCGTATTTATTGATATTCCTTGGTCAGGCGGTAAGTTCATGATTGGTGAGCAGTCAATTTTAGGTCTTTGGGAGTCCTTAGGGGGCGACGCCATTCTTGAATGTGGTCGCCCAGGGTGAGGGACAGGTGGTCTCTCCTAGAACTCCAGGGGAGGTACATCTGGTTGGCTGGATGGGTGCGGGGGAGGGGGGAGTCATGCTTTCTTTAGGCTGGGTAGCCACCCCGCACAGGCACAATGGCATCACTAAACGGAGCAGAGTGCAAGGCCCCCCCACTTGTTAAGTGAGTTCATGGAGCGTACGGGGGTAACCGGGGGAGGGGGGGAGTACCCTCTCGGTAAATGGGCCCTCTGCGCATGCGCACTCCGATGGGCGGGCGTGGCTGATTGATAAGGATCTGACACCAGTTAGCGACCTTGCCGTAGGCCCAAATAGGATACCCAGAAAATCATTAATGTGTGATTATGATTCAGATATTATTTTCAGATAGGAAATACTTTGTATTAGAATTATATTAAGGTTAGACATCTGATATCTGTGTACATGAATTGTAATCTAATGTCAAGTACAATTTTCTGCGTAAATAATTGTGTAAATATTGTTTATTTCAATTTTTATTTGATTTTATGTTTTAATAAATATGGCTGGGGGGTTGTACGACCCCACCCCTCCAAAGAAATCCTCCCTTATGTCCATCCTTAATAAATAGTGTTTTACACAAGGCGGGGGAGGGGGAAGTTCGGTAGTCCCTAGCCATAGTGATTTCCATCTCAAGCGTGTGTCACCTAATTTTTCCTGGGTGCGTTTTTTGAGTCACTGCAGTCGTTGGTATAATCTGAAGGCATTCCTACTATGGGCAAGATGTACGGCCATTCCGTATTGCAGGTCGCAAATTGTGATTTTTTTTGTGACTCGCACTTTGCAAATTTGCAACTTGCAAAATGGAATGTACTAATGTGTCTCAGACACATTCTAGTCTTAATGGGGTCACAAATGGCCAACCTCATCAATATTCATGAGGCAATTCCAGGATCATTTTAAGGATTTTGGGGGCCCTAGGCAAAACGTATTTTGGGGATCCCTGTTTGTATTAGGTTCGAATATATGCACCAATTTCAGCTCTTTTGTGTACTCTGGCCAGGGCACAGTTAGTGGACAGTCGCCCTTGTCCAAATTTTAAATGTATTTACATCTAATATTCATGGATAGTGATGTGTGTTTTCAATATTGTAACACAGCACCAGCTCACTACCATTACTGCAAATAATTTCTGTTAAATAAAATCTGTGACTTCTTCCTATTTCTGATATGTGAGGTCCTGTTTTGATCTGAGAGAAACGTGCTTTATGGATATTACATGAAACATAAATGCAACATTTCTCTGCACAGCCTATCACACATCACCCACATTAAAATGAAATTAAATAAAAACGGTATTTAAAACAATTTAAGTTTTATTAAAGGTCTTCAGGGAAAGACTCTCTGCAAAAGCGAGCTGGTTCTATCAAGGGCCCCCTAAAAGCTTAGGGCCCTGGGCCAGAGCCCACACTGCCCATGCCTAACAACGTCTCTGGGGAGGTTGCAATTTGTGACCCATCGAGATTGGGCAATAACACAGGGATGGTGGGATGCTGACGACAGCAGACCACCATGTCTGTGTTTGCTTTTTAAATAAAGCAAAAGTTTTTTTTTTCAAATGCATCCTATTTTCCTGAAAGGAAAATAGCATGTGTTTAAAAGCAAAAATATGAAAATGAAAAGTTTTCTTTTCATTTTTTAAGGGCAGGCTTTGGTCCGTGAGACCACTGCGTCCTCCTAAAAAATATTTTTGTTGCCAAACACAAAGAGGGCCCCTGGGGACCCTTTCCCCATTGCGACTGGCTTACCACCAATTTGAAATTGGTGGTCACTTCAATAGTTTTGTAACCGCTAATTTGGTTGCAAAACAATCTTACATCCCCCTGCAACTATTAGGAAGGGACTCCCTTGCCTGCCCCTTACTAATAGCGACTTGCAAACCCTATTTTGCAAGTTGGTTTCAGGTTACTGACTCGCAAAATATGGTTTGTATATTCTACAACCCTTTTTAGCAGTCGCAAACGGTCCAATTTTCCATTTGCGACTGCTAAAAACAGTCGTAAATCTGGCCCATAATCTCCAAAAGTAACCGTCCCTGCAATCTGCTTAGAAACTTGATAGCTTGCATGCATTGCAGAGAATCCACCATGAATGAGCACCCTATACATAATTTTATATAATACTTTGGAGAGATTATATTTAATATTCCAACTTCAACCTGATCTACACTAGGGAAAGTTTTGGACTTTCGAGGGGTCAGCGTTAGACTTTTAATCGGGTCAGATTTATTACTTCCACTCCAGATATGACAAAACTGGAGAAAGTGTCAGACTTTGGAAGGTGCAGGTTCTCTAGTTCCACTCCTATTTAAGCTACTATAGGGGAAGGTTTGGACTCTGGAGGGGTCAGATTTAGTATTCTGACTCCAACCTAAGCAACAGTAGGGAAAGTGCTGGACTTTGGAGGGGTCATATTTACTACCCCGAACTCCAACATAAGCAACAGTGGGGAAAAGTGTTGGGTGTCAGAGTGAACCAAAAGGATAGTGAACTGACCTCTCCCTTATATACACGGAAAGCAGAGTGCCCAGCAGACAATGGAGCTGGAGGTGGGTAGTCAGTGCCAGTGAAATGCCACTAGGAGCTTCGGTTACTGCTTCCTTAGGGTGGACAATGCTACCACAATCCTCAAAATCACGGATCTCAGAAATGTAATTGCAGATAAGTAGACCAGCCCGCAGAGCAAGAGGACAGGAAAAAACTTGTAATATATAGACTTATGCTAGAGACTGTGCGTGGGTAGTAATAGTTCAAGAAACAATCTAAACAAGTATAGAACCATACAATAAGTACTACTTTAATACAACTATGGGGGTGTTTGATCAAGTCAACCAACCAATAATAAGCTTTATTCGATTTGTAAAAACAGAATCATAAAAGCATATACTTAAAAAATAGCATAAAACCTTCCAATACATATAGATTGGATGCGTTAAAAAGCAGCTTTAAAAATATACAATACTTGATGAAACCAAATTCATATAAAACCGGGACATACTGCGCCTAATCATTCAATACATTCATTGTAAGGATACCGATTACATTATCTGATCTCATTTCAATTGTGTTGTATTTACATCGAGTTCCTGAATCTAACAATCGCCTTTAGATATGTAGATACAACTACAATGGTATGTACATTATCCAAGATCTTCAGTTTGTGGTAAGCTCCTCTGCAGCTTCGTAGAACCCATGATTTAAGTAGAGATTTTAACAACCTTTCCCTCGGGAGGCTATAGAATCTGCAGAATAATATACAATGGATATTAGACTGGTATGAAATGTTATCGCATGGGCAAAATCTTTTATCTCTTGTCCAGTCATTGCAGTGTGGGAATGTAATTATTCTAAAAAAGGTGTCCGTACGAAAACGGGTCAGAAGCATGCGGTTGAAGGGGGATGGTTCAATCAGCAGATACTGCTGTACCCAATCAGCAACGTTTTCAACGCGTTGGATGGAATCCACCTGCTCAATCCCCCAAAGGCCAGCCCCATATGTAGCAGTCGAGATAAATTTAGTCTTATAGATCTGTAATGATTCTCCAAATGGTCTCCCACCCAGCCTTTTTGCAAAATTAATCAGAGCGCCCGTAGCTCTTGAGAACGCTAGGCCCCTAGCAGTTACAGCCGCCTGCCATTAACCCTTTCTCTCAAAATGAATTCCGAGGTAGGAGAATCTATCTGTATTCTCCACCTTTCTCCCATCCAAGAAGATTGGGCATGGTGTCCATCTGTTCCTTGTTCCACAGGACATAGTGTATGTTTTTGGGACATTCACATGAAGGCCTCTGATTTTCATGAATTCTGAAAATTTTCCCACTGCCCTTTGTAAACCGACCCTTGTCTGGGACATAATTGCTGCGTCATCCGCCTAAAGAAGTATGGGTATAGATGTCCCATTAACAGTAGGGTAATCGTGGTATACTTCAGTGAGTTGTTGTCCGACCTTATTAATATATAGGGTAAAGAGCAGGGGTGCTAAAATGCACCCGGTCTTACTCCACTGTGGATCTGGAACTTATCAGAACATTCACCCCTCCTGCCATATCTAACATGTGCACCTGCCCCATTGTAGAGTTCTTTAACAAACGTAAGAATATGACTGTCCAGACCGATCTCAGAAAGTGTTAACCAGAGCATCTGATGGTCCACGCAATCAAATGCGGAGCTTAAGTCCACAAAAGTTACAAAAAGATTACTTTTTTTGGCCTGGGGGTACTTAGCTGTTATAAGTGCCAAATTGAGTCCCTGTTCTATGGTGCCTTTACCAGCTCTAAAACCATATTATAGATTTGAAATGGCATCGTGCTCCTCCATCCAAGCCTGGATTCTATTTAGGATTATCCTCCCCGCAACCTTCATTAGGCCATCGAGTAGCGAAATTGGTCGATAACAGGTGGGATCATTCCTGTCCCCCTTTTTAAAGATCGGTACTACTATAGCCTCTGGCCACATTGGGATGAATCCAATATTATTTGAAGAGTTGAGCACGTTAGTGAGCATGGGTGCCCATAGATTGATCTCTGACTTGAATACATCTATTGGAACACAATCCAGACCCGGTGCCTTCCCCGACGGACTTTCCTTCAATGCCCTGATAACTTCCTCATAACGGAAGTGAATGCCCAGTGGGAAAGAGCTCGATAATTTATGTTCCACAGATGCGCCAAGATCTTCAGATACGCATCCTGGAAGCTCTACCTTGTTATATAAGCCTTCAAAGTGTGTGACCCAGGTTTCTGCCGAGATAGCTAGGTCTATTTGGGGTCCCTGATTATTTTGCAGGAAAGGGGCGTTTACTGCCTTCCAGAAGGCTATATTGTCCTTCCTCTCTGATGCTTCATGAAGAGCCGACCACGCCATCTTTTTAAATTCCTTTTTCCTGCTAGTTACAGCGGCCCGGTAGAGACGCCTGGCTATCTGGATGTTTTCCTGCGACCTTGGAGAGGAGTGAAGAGCTTTCTTCAAGGTGGCAAGCGCCCTGGTGCAACTCCCATTAAACCAACCCTTACTCTCCTTTAGGGCATGGCGAGGCACTCTTGTTAATAGACTTTTTATTCCTGAGCATATTTTTATGAAGGAATTGATAACAATTTGGTGATCACCTTCATTAGAGAGGCATATTAAGAATTCCTCATAAGTATTCTCAACTAAGGTTTGAATGAAATTTATAGGCACCACCTTATCCCATTTAATGCAGTACCCATTACTGCTAGCTAACCTTGGTGTTAAATTATATACAATGTTATTCATTGGATTTACAGCAGGATCATTGGGCTTCATAGTTACAGAAATAGGATAATGATCGCTGAGGGGGGTGTCTAAGGTGTCCCAGTTGAGTACAGCCCCTGAATATCTTGATGATAAAGGCATAAAGTCAATGGTTGAGTTACATCCCCTCCCGTTAAAAGTGGGTCTGAATGGTTTAATAGGGGAGCATAGTTCGTTGGCAAATGACAGAATAAAATGGGAGGTCAGGGAATTCAGAAGATCCCCTAGTTTAGAATGGTGAAAGTGGGTCGGGCCTCTTCGTTGTGATCCCCCATCCCACAAACACCTGCCTCTCCTCGAGGGCAGAGAGGGCAATTAAAGTCCCCCACCCATAGCAAGGCCATGTCTCCCACCATCTGCTCCTCGATTTTTAAAAGGTCTGACAGAAGATTATTAACAACGGACTCAATTAGAGAGGTAGGAATATTGTTATAAAAATTCACCAGTGTCATATTTTTTAGAGCACCCCAAGAGGTGACTATGATTTGGTAAAATGCACTAGTAGAGAACTTTACATTTGGGGATCCCGCCGTGGACATAATGTAAGTACATAGCCCCCCCTTATGTCTGCCGCGTTGGCTGGGCATAGCTGGGGTATGAAATGTTTTATATCCCAGAATGTGTAATTCTTTTCTAATCCAGGTTTCTTGGACACATACAATACTATGTTTAAGCACCACTTCTCGCCATATTGGATTAATAATTTTATCGGTCAGGCCCGCCACATTCTAGCATAGGATACTATTGGGGGGCGGCACCTCTGAGATAGAGACGCTGTTAACGGCCCTTGTTGTCGCACCTTCCGCAATTGCCTGCATTAGCGTTGGGCTAATGTGCATTCGGTGCTCCTTGCAATGTACTAAGGTGTTAGTTGTAGATGGTTTAACTATGTGAGACTTGGTCGCATTGATAGAGTTAGCGATTTTAGCAGGGATATTAGAGGCCATACTTGTTTGCAGAGAGTTTATAGTTCCCTTATCCTTGGCTTTATGATTTTTATGTGGAGGGCAGCTAAGCCGTTTAAGATGGTATTCCTTGTTTCTAGTTTCCCCAGTTATAACTTTTGGGGTATGTTCGTCGAGACCTCCATCGGTGAAAGACACCATAGTGGTGCCCAAAGGAGTATTGACTACATGGTTTACCTCATACTTCCTCCCCCCACCCCCACTCCATAAGGTTTCCTGTGTAGAGGATTTTGTTTTGGCCGTACAATTAGTATGCTCCATCCGGGGTGGGGAAACAATAGGGAAAACTCCCTTAAGAACAGTTGGTGGGTCAATATACTTAGACATACACAAAGTCATTGACTTTTCATTACAAAGTCAATCTACCCCTTCCAATCCCGAGATTACATCAAATCGGTTAGAGGTGAAAATATTAAAGCTTGACCCCCCCACAGTCTTCTCGTATGGATTCATATGTCTTGATGGCTTGGGTAGTAGGGACCTGGGGTAGAAGTAGCTCAAATCATGTATCAGTATCACTTCCCCAGCACTCTCGAGATACCAGTCACTAATGTAGGAGATTACCCTACGGTCCCTAAAATTGACGATTATAACGTCCCCCTGGGTGTCTTTAGGCCTGTGCCCCACCCAACTTAAACTTCTCATGTGCAGAATTTCACCATTTATGTTGGGGGGTAGTGGCCTGTTGGTTCTTAGCCAATGAATGACTTTGTTTTTAAGTTCGGAGTACCCTTCAATTTTCCCCGTTACCAATTCGGGGACCCCCATCAGTACTGCAACATAAGGAGCTGCTTCTGGTGGCAGATATATTTGTTGTTTAATGCCTTTGAAGTTCTTGGTAATTGGATGCTCCCTGGTGGTATTTCCCTGTCTGTCCTCTGGGTTGTTAATGTGTCCTACAGGACCCTCTGCCCTAGGTGTTATCGGGTCACTGTTTATTTTTGGTGGGACCGACGTATTGTCGTGCGGTGTTAGTAGGGGGTCTACTTTTTTGCTCACGTTATCTGTGCCCCATGCTTTGCCCAGATGTGGTTTTGTTCTGCTTAACGTCTACCAGGTCCTTTATTAAAACAGTATTTAAGGATATTGCATCCTGTATGGACCCCAATTTGTCACCTATCCTTTTCACTCTTTCCACCAACGGTAATAATAGTGATTTCCCTAAGAGTTCAATGTTCTCCATTAACTCTTGGGTGGAAGAAAGAGGCATGGATAGCTGGTCAGATGCTTTCTTCCCAGTTCCTATAATTTGTCCCATTGAGAGGCTTGGAAAGCATGGAAGAATCTTGGGTAATTTAGCTTGCCTGCCCTTTTGTCTGTCCCTCCCCATGCTTTCTCTTTAGTGTATGCCCTTTTACCTGTGACAAACATCGAGTTTTGTTCTTGGGGTTAGGCTTTGGAGGATTAGTTGTTATGCTAGTTGGAGGGATCCCAATGATGAACGTTTATTTTGGAGAAGTTCTGTTGCCAGGCGGCGCTCAGTGATGGCTATCTTGTGTTCCAGCATTGAGGCCGCCCTGGTGATAAACTGATCTAGGGTCCCTCTGACTGACCCACCCACTAAGGATTTTCTTCCTTTACTACACCTTGAGGTCATCTTCCAGTATTATGTATGTTTCTACACTAGAAACCTTGTGTACAGATAATAAACAGTTCACAGAACAAATTAGAAAGTAAACAATATAATCAAAAGAGCAGGTAGATGTTCCTACTCGGGGGAAAAAATATAATCTATCTTACAAAGTACCGAATTACCTGTAGAAAAGGGGGTTAGCCCTGCCCGGCCACTTCTGGCCTCTGAGGGCCACAGAGGGCCCGCCCTTTCCCCTGGCTTAGCCCGGCGCCGCCCACGCGCGTCCCGCGACGGAGCGCCGCACTTTAAGCGCCTTCCGGGCGCGGCAGTGGGCGGTGGTGGGCAGGGCTATGAAGCTGAGGTTCCTGGGGGTGTAGTCTCCCTGCTCGGCGGCCACGTGGTGTTCCTAGGCGGCAGCGGGGGGGACCAGCAGGCACAGATGCGTTCGGCGCAAGGCAGCGCTATACAAAAATTACGAGCACCCAAAGCAATGTAAGTGTTCCAAGGCGGTTGGCTTTCAATTTTAATCCTTATCATTTCACTGAACACACCTCCCAGAAGTGTTTCAGACCTTTATTCTCCAAATTTTCCCAGACAATGCAGATTGTTTGACAGCTGTCAAACATTATATCAGCCTGAATCTCTTAATTAATGCATATGCTCGGTCCCCACATGTAGTATTTTATTTTGGTGTGCACCTTTTGTATGATAAGCATTTTCCTCAATCCAATTTATGTGCTTGACTGTCGTCTATTCATTCTAAAGCAGTGGCCTTCAAACTGTGAAGTGGGCCTTCCTGGGGTTTGGGACATGAAAAGATGCCTAAGGAGGCTCAGAGCTCTCGCCAGGAGAACACTTAGGGGGATATGTAAAAGGAAGCGGAGGAGAGAGGTGTTAGCTTTCCTCGCTTAACGCCTCTCTGCGCCATGTCTGAAACGCAATGCTGCACCATATTTACAAGAATTTGGTGCAGCCTAGCATTTCCACCTGCGATGGCGCTAAGTTTAGCAACTTAGCGCCAACGCAGGCACCTTTGCACCATAGTGCAAGGGTGCCTGAGTGCAGGGGAGGATTGTTTATGTGCAGCACACATGAAAGTCACAAAATTGATTTTTTTTTTTACGGATTGTTGATGCACAGGAGGGTGTCTTTTCCTGTACATTAACAGGCCATGGCGTTTTGCTTTTTCCATGTGTGCTGCACAAGGCAGCACACATGGAAAAATCACAAAAAAGGAGAAATAATGCATTTCTCCTTGTTTTGCCAACTTAAGAGCAGGTTTTACCTGGTCTTAATTTTGGTGCTGCCTCCTATGTATTCTACCCTTGTACCTAGAGGGCAGCACCAAAATCAATAGGTGTTGCAGTAAAACGCTCACCACAACACCCACTGCCCACTCCTTTCAGGCTAACCATAGCATGAAAGGGGGCATTATTTACAAGGCAGCATTAAGTCATGTTAAGTGGCTTAACACTGCCTTGTAAATAAGGCTTAGCCTCTAGAGCCACCACAAAGTTGGTAAAAGTGACGTTATGGTGGCAGTAGGGGCTTGTAAATATGCCCCTTAGTCCCTCAATATGAGTTGTGCCAAGTGGAATTACTGCATGGTGTTATGTGATAAATCCACTAAATAGAATTACAATATTACTGGGAATTAATTTTCCACACAAGGTATTACAGGGTTTGCATTGTTACCACCTTGAATTACGAGGTGTGGAAAATGTGCACATAGTAATTGCCAGGTATGGAAAGCAAAAATAAGGTTACAACTTTCAGCTCAAGCTGCTTGAAGCAGTGGTTTAAATATGGATTTCCCATCACCAGTCTGCACAGGAAGCAATATCACTTGATAACTCATCACCCATCTGCACAGGAAGTGACATCTCTGGTTTCCACCAAGCCATCTTTAAAAAACAGAAGCCAAGTAAGAAGACTTCATTTCCCATCACCCACAGGCTTTAGAACTCTGTCCACTTTTTCCCTGCTAACCAGTACTGAAGTCCCTGTGCTCTCCCCTTTTTAACATGGTCAATTAGCCAAATCCATAATCAACATATTTATGTTACCTTCTATCCCCTATTATATGGTACATGGTGTACCCAGGGTTTGGAAGTTAAATGTCACCAGGAGACTGCAGCACCTATTGTGCTATCCATTGCAGTGGCATTGTAAACATAGCTTTGGGCGTATCCTTGTAGCCTTACTGAAACACTTTTCAAACTGCAATTCGACCTGCCAAAATAAACACTTTTGACTGGGGTATGCGTGCAAGTCAAGCAGCAAGTATAATCCGAATCAGTGTAAGAAGCAGGCAACTCTAAATTAACCTGGGCTCACCCTATGGTAGCTTGGCACAGAGCACTCAGACTTAACTTAGAGGCAATATGAGTCCTTGCGCAAAACTTCAAACAGTAAAACTGTGAAAACACCACACAAAAAGAATCCAGACCAGGTTAGAAAAATAGCTCATCATTTAATAAATAAAACAAGACCAAACTACAAAAATCCAATAATTACAACTTGAAATATGAATTTTTAAAGCATAAACCATAAAAAAAGCACCTAGAAGCAATATGCGCTTACTTGGGATATCTGGACGGGCTGAACTGGGCTGTTATATTTTAAAGTTAGGCCCATGTAGCGAAGCTGATTATTTCTTACATTGTCCTTACAGTAACATTTCAGCTGTGATCTTGTGCTCATATTAGCATGCACAACAATGCTTAATTAATTTCCCTGAAGCTAAACTTGTTTACACATCTAGCTTTGCACAACATTATCACAATGCCCTGAACATTTATGTATTTTTATTTATTTGAAAGGTTTTATATAGCGCTAGCTCCACCGAGGGTATCAGAGCGCTTTACATCAGCAATGGTAAAAAAAAAGAAAACAACAAAAGTAATAGACGAAACAAATTATGCCAAATCGTCATACAAAAATAAAAGCAATAACAAAGATTACATATTGAGCAGAGTGCATAAAAGATAAACAGGAAACAATTTGAAAGAACCAGAATGTAGTTATAAATATTAATTTTACAGTATGCCAAGCAGGACTTAGTGGACATAGTAGGGAGAGAGAGGCTATAGGGAGGGGGGATGGGGGTGTGGAGGCTGTCAGGTTGGGGTGAGAGAGAGCGACGGGTAGTGTAGTAATCTGCTTCTTATGTAATGCATCTCCCTGGCCCTGGTTCTCTGCCTGATGCTCTAGCTATATGATGTCATTTGGAATGTTATGCATGTTTGTACTTGAAGGTGGAGCTGTTGGAGAAGATGGGCTGAGCAGCAGGAGGCTGCTCTTGGTGGGGCTTATATTAAGACTTACATTGGAATTTACCAAGCTGTAACTTGAAGAATAAACTACAACTACAAGAGCTGTCTACCAGACTTTATTGATTTCTACATTGGCGACGATTTAAAAGGAAAAGAACTTAGGCGTGGAGAAAAGAAAGCTATTTGATGGCTACTGGAACTTAAGGTACTAATATTACTAAAGACGTTGAACTATTTAAGCTTTCTGGCACCCGCCCCACCAGTGACCCTGACAACGTTCGCCCTAAATAATTTTAGGTGCCAGATCCACCTGGGTATGAAACTGTAAAGTGTATCTGCAGTACTGTTTTTAAACTGTGAAGCCCAATAAAGAAGTATGTGCTATAATCAACCTCAAAGTGTTGAAATGGACTGTGATGTAGTGATGTCAGGGGCACACATCGAGCCCCGGTAAGGGTGAAGGTCATGCCCCGGTGTTGAATGCTGACAAGGCTCCGGTGTGCCCTGATGAGAAGTGGCTGCACATGGTAAAAAATATTCGGGGGCAGATTCTGATCACACGCTTTTAAAGAATCATCAAGCCCCGCTGTTAAAAATGTGACAGAGAACAAATGTGGAGAAAACTTTAGTCAACAACAATTTACAGTTTCAACTGTGAGCAATGATTGCAAATTTTACTGTGTGTGGTGGTTTATAGGGAGGTGGATTCACCTTTTACAACTATTTGGGAGGTTACTGCGAGTGTGTGGCAATAGGGAGGTGGATTCCCCCTTGGGAGGTTACTGTGTGTGGTGGTTTATAGGGAGGTGGATTCCCCCTTGGGTTACTGTGTGTGGTGGTTTATAGGGAGGTGGATTCCCCCTTTACGAGGAGGTATGTGTTCTCTTATTGGGAGGCTACTGTGTATTAATGTGTGTGTGGTCCTGCAATAGTATGCAGACGGAACATTATAATATGTGCATTAGAGGTTATGTAAATTTCCCTGGTCCTGCAATAGTATGCAGTAGAGGGTGTTCTTGGTAAGTGGACGGTATATTATAATGAGTGCAGTAGAGGGCGTATAGCATTCCCTAGTCCTGCCATTTGTTTAAGTTTACAACTTCTAAATTACTACTTTATTACTTATATTACTACATTTACTATGTCATTATTATTATTATCATTATTATTACATAGAGAAAGCTGTCTTACTGTTTAATACTTACATTAATACTATTGCATCGTTATTATTATTGTTACATAGGGAAGGCTATTTTATTACTTACATTACTATTTTCTCATTATTACATTGCTTTTACATTATTATTATTATTACGTAAGGAGAGTTTGGCTCATGTTATTATGGTGATCTTTTACGTTTACTTCTGGAATGTTTATCTTCTCTTCCTATGTTTATATATGTGTATACTATTTCATTTTGTTAAATATTATAAAGGGGAAGATGTGTAGTAATCTGCTTCTTATGTAATGCATCTCCCTGGCCCTGGTTCTCTGCCTGATGCTCTAGCTATATGATGTCATTTGGAATGTTATGGATGTTTGTACTTGAAGGTGGAGCTGTTGGAGAAGATGAGCTGAGCAGCCAGGAGGCTGCTCCTGGTGCAGCTTATATTAGGACTTACATTGGAATTTACCAAGCTGTAACTTGAGGAATAAACTACAACTACAAGAGCTGTCTACCAGACTTTATTGATTTCTACAGGTAGGCGGAGTTGCCTAAAGAAGGGGGGAGAGTATTCAGAGAGGAGATCAGGGATCTAATTACCCCAAAATTTAGTGAGAAAGTGAATTTTAAGGTTTCTTTTGAAGCTTTCATAGGAGGGGTTGCATCGAAGGTCTTTGGGCAGGGCTTTCCAGATGGTTGGGGCCTTGCCAGAGAAGGAGCAGGATTTTGAGGAGTTTTTTTTAGAAGGGGGGTATGAGAGGAAGAGTGCCGGTGCTTCTCAGTGTTCGGGCACAGCCAACTTTTTTTGAGTTTAGTTGTGAGGTAGGTTGGAGTGTTCTGATAGAGGGCTTTGTGTGTAATACATGCAATTTTATAGGAGGATCTGCCTTCGATGGGGAGCCATTTGATGGCCTCGAGGGCAGGGGAGATGAGGTCAATATGTTACAGTGAGTTGTTAGTCTAGCTGCGAGGTTGAGGATCGATTTGATGGGGGCAAGGTGGATTTTGGGAGTACCAGAGAGAAGGGCATTTCCGTAGTCAATTTTGGATAGGACCAGAGATTGGATAATTAGTTTGAAGTCGTCTGCTGGAATAAAAGGTTTGATTTTTTTTAGATGCCTGAGTGTGAAAAGTGCACTTTTTGCTGAGTTCTTTACATGAGAGTTGAGTGTGAGTTTATTGGTGATGCCGAGTGATTTGACAGATTCAGCGAGGGAGAGAGAGCAGTTTAGGGCATTAAGGTCAGCGATCCATGTTTGAATGGGGAGAGAGTTGTTTTTGGGAGAAAAGAGGATGATCTCAGTTTTGTTAGAGTTGAGTTTAAGATGGTTGTTATGAACCAGGTTTGGATCTTGGTAAGTGCAGTGTTAAGATGCAGGATATCAGCATGAGATTTTATTTTATAGTACAGTTGGGTGTCGTCAGCGTACAAGTGATAGTTGATTTTTTCTTGTTTAAGTATAAGGATAAGGGGTTCCGTAAAGAGGTTGAAAAGGACAGGAGAAAGGATGGATCCTTGAGGGACACCTAGGGAGACAGAAGTTGGTCTAGAGAGGCTGTTTTGAATTTTAATTTGTTGGGATCTATGTTGGAAGTAGGATGTGAACCAGGTAAGGACAGTGCCATTAATGCCGAAGCGATCTTTGAGTGCATTGAGTAAGGTTGGGTGGTAGACTGTGTCAAATGCAGTGGTGAAGTCAAGAAGGATGAGTAGGTAGGTCTCGCCCTTGTCCAGGGCTAAGTTAATATCATCGACTATGTTCAGCAGTGCTGTTTCAGTGCTGCAACCCTTGTGGAAGCCAGATTGAAGGAGGTCGAGAAGGTTGAATGTGTCAATGTGTTTGTCCAGTTGGCGTAGGGCGCATTTTTCGAAGGCTTTGGAGAGGAGGGGAGGTTGGAGATAGGGCGGAGATTGTTAGGGTCATTGGGGTCGGATTTGGGTTTTTTGGGGATGGAAGTGATTTGTCCGAGTTGTAGGGAGATGGGAACATTCCCTGTAGAGAGGGAGGCGCTAATGATGGTGGTCCAGTAGGGGGCAATGGGATTGGAGTTTATGTTCCAAAGCGCCGGGGGGGGGGGGATTTGCCTGTACAAGGTCTATTTTCGCACTATGTACAAATGTTATCTCTATCTTCATCCACGGGGCGACAGGGCTATCTATATATCCATAACATCACTAATCTATACGCACATCGTAAGGCTGCTTTCTATTATAAAGGATGAACATCCCGATAGATTAATAGAGGAGGCACTTCAGCTGACACCGAGGGTCCCTGCATGCTGAGACTTCACCACCCAGCTGTCTGACATTTGGTGAGGGGTTTGTGACCAAGACGTGGTCCTTCATTCTCTCTCATCAGGTAATGGGTTTGGATCATTCCCTGGGGGGATTCTTGGCTTTTCACCTACACACACTCTAGGTACACATAGAGTAGGGTACACATTATAGAAGTATGCATAATTACTTCCTTGTTTTATATGCCTACATTTATACACTGTTTTAGCACCATGGTAGAATTATATCTACTATGTACGCTTTTGGTGTTTGTAATCACGTTTATCTACTTCTGTCTATTAATCATCGCAGCACACTTATTTTATACAAGAACAACATTGTTCAGTAAACTAATTGAAAAGTCCCACTGTGTGTTCTCTGAGAATAAGTGAGCATGAGTGACTCAGTGAAAGGTTCTGTACTGTTTCCATGATCCCTGAGTGATCAGGGTTGACATGTTGACTGGTTTCCAGAAAGCATTCACTCCCTGGTAGGTTAGAGGCTTACAGTGGCACTGTGAGCTAGCTGGTCTATAGGCCAACATATCCTGTGGGAGTGTCCAGTCTCAGTCTTGGCGCCAAGCCCCTAGTTTATGTTGTCCTAACAAGTGCACAGCTCCTATGGATTAGTAGAAACTATGCAACATGGTGCCGCCAATGTTGGTTGGGTTCTTACTTAATGGTCAATATGAGTAGTCCATTTATGCATTCTCAGGGACCCCTACTCACATTTAAACCGGATACGTCCGAAGTGGGAAGGGAAATAAATCCGCCTCAGCTGAGTAGTTATACCCTATGTTTTGGCTGTAGGTTATTCAAGTTTGAAGAATTAGAAGTTCTCACAATGTTCATATGTAGGAAAGTGGGATCTGCTTTAATGGTTACCCACCCCCCTTTTTGCCGGGTGCTATGCTGTTTCTGACTAGTCTGACTGGGATTGTCATCCTGCTAATCAGGACCCCCGTCTCTCTGCTTTTTCCCCTAAATTGTTATAGCAAGTACTTAGGTACATCCCAGATTGGCTACTAGGGTACCCTTATAAGTCTCTAGTATATGGTACTAAAGTACTCAGGGCATAGGGCCCGATTCACAGAATGAACTTAAGACTAAATCCTAAACTTACTACTATTTGGTATTCACAGAATGCACTTACTACTTTCGGGATTCACAAAGTGAACTTACTACTTTCGGTATTCACAGAATGAACTTACTACTTTCGGTATTCACAGAATAGATTTAAGACTACTAACTTTACGTCCGCACTCGGGCCGTAAATTCCGGCCCAGAGGCGGAGTTTCCGGCTTGGGGGCGGAGCTTACGGCCCAGAGGCGGAGCTTCCGGGCCGGAGGCGGAGCTTGCGGCTTGGAGGTGGAGCTTCCGGCCCGGAGGTGGAGATTTCAGCCATGGCTAAATACCCACCTCCGAGCCGGAAGCTCCGTCTCCAAGCCACAAGCTCCGCCTCCGGCCTGGAAGCTCCGCCTCCGGCCCAGAAGCTCCACCTCAGTCCCGGAAGCCCCGCCTCCGGGCCGTAAGCTCCGCCCCCAAGCCAGAAACTCCGCCTCCAGGCCGGAATTTACGGCCCGAGTGCGGACGTAAAGTTAGTAGTCTTAAATTTATTCTGTGAATACCGAAAGTAGTAAGTTCCTTCTGTGAATCCCGAAAGTAGTAAGTTTACTTTGTGAATCCCGAAAGTAGTAAGTGCATTCTGTGAATACCAAATAGTAGTAAGTTTAGGATTTAGTCTTAAGTTCATTCTGTGAATCGGGCCCATAGGTACCCCAGGGGTTCCCCATGAGCTGAAGCATGCATTATGCCACCCATGAGTGACCACTCAAACTTTAACTACAGGCCTGCCATTGCAGCCTGTATAAGCTGGTGCTAGCACCACTTGCAAAAGATATAGGTTTCCCTATATCTTAGGTCACTGTCCTTAAAACCTATAATTAATTGCAAGTTTATATAGCGCTAGGATCGACTCCCGGAGGAGTATCTCCGCGCTTCGACCGCTGCGAAACCCTTCCTGGCTTCCCTGAGAGATGGTCCCTTAATGGGTATCTCCAGGGTGAGACCAGGCATCCCCGGCGGTCTGGTGGGGCCGTTAGAGAAGATGAGGCAAGCTAGTGCCCAGAGTTGCCGAGTGCGATCGCTGATCAGAGTGGGCACCGAGGCGAGAGAATTATCGAGTCCGCTGACCCTGGTCCAGAAACCTGCCGCGTTGGGAATCGAACCCTGGTCCCGGGCCGTCCTCTGCTCTCGGGTCTGCCGCCTCTAACCAGTGAGCCACACTACTTCACAATTCACCTCTAAAGCAGGCCTTTTTAATCCTGAAGGCAGGGTGCTCAGTTCTAAGTGTGAGGGTGACCCTGCATAAGCAGGAGATACCGTACAGCCTACGGAGTCCATTCTCCCAGGTTGTAAGGGAGACAGCCACATAACATATAGAGGGGCACAGCGTCATTACGCAATGACCATCTCTAAACTGGCCGTGACGAACCCTATTGTGTTTGGTAACAAACATGTTGGAATAACTCCCCCGTAAACGGTGTGGGAGGTATGATTCCAAACACTGTAGAAGCCCTCCTTTAGGTCCTCAGTGATCCCAGTACCAGTTTTCTAGTCCCGGACAGCACAACATGGCTGCTGCCAACCAGAGACACGATTCTGATTCCAGCTGTTGAGCAAAGCTCGAGCAGGGGAAGGCAGAACAGTAGGTATCCTGACCATCTCCCAGACAGGGTTTAGGGCCGGGTGGGAGCGCTTGCCAGTGCCACTCAGTCTGCTTGAGGGGCACATTTGGTGCCCTCCTTGCATAGTCCAGTTCAAACCAGCTTAGGGAGCCGTTGGCTCCCACACTGGAGCAAAACTGGACAAAGGACATGGGATTATCCTCCCCACTGTCCGACCCCTGACCTGGGAGGGAACCATGAAACATCCCAAACCTTTCCTTAGGGTATGTAAGGACTTACCTGAGGGTGGGTCCCTAGATTTGTTGTGGGACACGATTAGTTTCAGACACAACTTAGACCATCTGGGCACTCTGGACTTCGCTCTGGGCATCAAGGTCGCACCCAGGAAGACTCCTGCTGCTCCTGATCTGTTCGCCCTGCTAGTCTGCTGCAACGTCCATGCCTGTGCTCCATACAGGAGCAGCAAGAACAAAACCCCTGTGCACTGCGTTGCCTTGCCTTTGCAAAGGCTTGTTGGCTTCTTTCCATCCAGATCTTCGGGCTTCAAGTAGCCCCAACCTCAAGCATCTTCAATGCCCAGAATCTTCGACCGCACCACATCGCTTGCACTATGGACTGCATCTTGTGGTGAGCTGCTTAGGTCCTCTTGCGACTCTAGCGCCTCCAGTCTGTGAGTCCTGTTGAGGGTCACCTCAAAATTCTTTGGGCTCCCCCTATTTCTCTGGGCCTGCCCTGACTCCCTTGTGGTGAGTCTCCTAGACCTTGCTGGTCCCAACATTGCACTGCCTTTGCTTTCCCCGTTGTTTGCAGTTGCCAAGGCTTGTTGGTGCTCCCGACAGTCACAACCCCTCAACTCCCGAAATCCGATGTGGGAGAGCTCGTGAACAGTTCCTGGTCTTCCTGAGTATCGCCCGGTCCTCACAGCGGCAGCTCCAAGGTCACCATCATCTCTCCTGCAACATCCAACATCGGTGAGCATTCGTCTTCCAGGCCCCCTGGTCACCCCTGAGTGACATAGACTCTGTCCCCTCTGCTTGCAGGTACTTTTCACCTTGAATTCACCTTTGGATTCCACTGGACACCTTCACCTTCCCCAGCAGCATCATCTTCCTGAAGTCCTCCATTGGTTTCGACAGCGGTTTACGACACCACTTCACACCTATTCATCTGGCTTCGCTTTTGCAGGTAACATGGATACTAGGGTATTCATGGGTGAGGTGGCTCTCCAACCTTCTGTCTTTCTGGGTTTTTTCAGGGTCCACTGGGATGGGTCCTCTTTCTTTAAAATTGCAACCTTGACTTACAAGTTTATTTGTACGGGGCACGTGGTTGTGTTCACACACTGCACACAACCTACGTGGGACTTCTAGTACTCACCTAGGGTGGTTCCTTGGGTCCCCGACACTTCTAAATCCTCTGGGTATATTCTTGACTCGAGTCGCAGTTCGCATACCACTATTTTAGTATATGGTATGGTAACCCCCTGGGGACCACTGTGTATTCTGCGCTACTTACGTGTTTCTATTGCAAAGTATTGTGTGCATTGTGTATATCAACGGATAGGAGATATCTGTATGTTTTAGTGAATGTCTTATATAAATACATATTTTTCATAAATACATTGTGTGGTTCTTTTTCAATTAATCGATACCTATAAGATTACATTCTGGTAAAACAAGCTGTTTTACACTCCTTCTGGACTAAGCCTGAATCCTGCTCTCCACAGCTACCACTTAGAGAGCTTTCTAAGGTTGTCTAAGACCACTAAAATCATCATAAGGGTTGTCTCGATTAGTGCAAGGTGTCCAATTACATAAGTGTACATCATATACTAAGCCAGCCTCTCACAGCATACCATATCTCTAGAAATAGTTTAACTAAATACTTATTCTCTGACAATGACCGAACAAGTTGAGGACGTTGGGAAGCAGGTAGCAACTCTAAATATTACAGATAATTGTAGACAGGCGGTTACTATTCAAGTATTACAACATGGCTTCCCTGCAACCGGTGGCAATGTTACCTTCGTGTTTCAGGCACACAAATCATTCCAAACAGAGGTATTCTACTCATGGGTTAAATTATCACCTGCAGATGCACGTATACAGTTGTTCCACACTCACATTGAAGATGAACCACCTGAGGAGTATTTCCCATACGTGGACATAAAAGTCCCATTAACTTACCAAGAGCATCTTAATTGGTTTAAAGGCACCCTACCCCATACCACAGAAAATTTTAAATTCGGTTCGCTCAGCAAAGTAGGAGCGACATGGCCGGTCTTAGCTTCATATACACCACATCCAGACATTCCTACTTTAACAGCAGCAGGAATGCGTACACTTTACAGAGATTTAGTAAAAATTTACAGACATTTTACACAATACATAATGAGAACATTGAAAATCCAACCTGTGAGGGCTGCTCAGGCTGCTCAACCTCAAATGGCTACTACAGGTGTTAACCCCAAAACTGAACACCGTTAAGAGAATGATTCCCACCAGCTGGGAGCAAATCTCGTTCTGGATAGCGCAGAAGACAGCTCAGCTTGAAGCAGTTTTTCCCCATACGGACCTGCAGGAGAAACATAGAATAATAACAATTTGCTTGCCAATGTGGATGTCTTCCCTGATAGAAAATTGTGTCAATATTTGGGTACAATCTTCGCTAACGTATGTACCAGAAGTTATGGTACCCCTTCAAAAGATAAAGTCAAAAGTTCGGGTGCGCGGGCCAGATACAGGGTCCCAGTGAGGCACCCTTCCAAAAGTACATTAAACCTGGCTATGTGGAAGTCAAAGATGCAGGGTGCAGATGAAGGGATACATTGGTGTCGTTCCACGCATGACGATGAACTGGTCCTAATCTGCATTGCAGGGGCAATGTGTCGGCTTTGATCAGTGGTAAGCTGCAATACAGAGCTTCTGTGGTGTTGTCAAGACTGTCATCCATGGAGATGCGAGGACTATGCTCCATGAAGAGTGGTTTCTCCAAAAGCGTTGTGTTGGGTCCGATACACGCGGCAGCAGAAATGCGTTGGTGCTGATCCACGCAGGAGAGGGGATGCACCGGGTCTTATCCAGGCAGTAGAGGCGCTGCATCTGTTCTGAGTTGCGCAGCAGCGGCGATGCATTGGTTTGACAGCGATTGGTTTGATGACCGTCCTGACTCCGTCAGACGCGGTCACTCCCCCTCGCTCCCTGGCTTCAGCATCCAGCAGCTGGTATCGTAGCCTGCTTTCATTGTGCTATTACTTCCACATTGCGCCCTTTAGTGTCTGCGCTCTATCCTGAACACATTACTTTGCCGCATTGCCGAATATAGCGTAACATCGTGCCATTTTAAGTGTACTGCATACTGTAACGATTGTGTAGGCTCGCATTGCACTGTGTGATTATCTGTGCCTGATTGTGCCTGCGCCTCTGCAAACCCCAATCACATTGTGTTTCCTTTCGTTTTTACCGCCATCTTGTTTGTTGTGCCTTCCAGCCCGCCCCTCCACCCAGCTCCCGCCTCCCAGCTGACCCTCCATCGCCCCCGTTCCCTCCACTATCCACATATGCCAGATGCATTTGCGCGCAGTGTTCACGCGCAGCGGACGCGCCCCAAAGGCGCGCCAAAGGAAAGCCCGTCTACGCCCGTCCGCGCCTGGACCGCGCCCAGCGCCAGACCCCCTGGTCCTCGCAAACCGCACTCATACCGCATAACGTACGACACCGCCACCCTCCTAGCCCTTAACCCCGGACGCATATCACAATGCTACGAAGCTGCCCCAGAACGTACCCACGGCTCCTTCGCCTGCCACTCCTGCAAGTTCACCTGCATCAAGACCCCCACCAAAGCCACTAACTCCAAACACAGCTCCGACCCTAATCACCTGAAGTGCATCCTGCTAAACACCCGCTCCATCCACAGACACGCCACAGAACTTTGGGACCTACTTGACACTACTTCACCGGATATCGCCTTCCTTACAGAAACCTGGATGAACGCCTCTTCAGCACCCGACATCGCCATAGCCAACCCGGACGCTTACAAGATCATCCGAGAAGACCGCACCAACCAAACAGGAGGAGGCGTCGCCATCGTCCATAAGAACACCATCCGAGTCACGACCAGCTCCGACGATAACCTCGCGACCGCCGAACACCTTCATTTCCAGATCCACACCGACCCCAGGACCACGCTTAGAGGCACCATCATCTACAGACCACCAGGAACCCGCACACAATTCAACGAAGACATCACCGACTTCATCAGCCCACATGCCCTCGCCTCCGAGAACTACATTCTACTGGGAGACCTCAACTTCCACCTGGAAAAGAAAAATGACAGCAACTCCTCCACCCTTCTGGACAACCTGGCCAATCTTGGTCTCAAACAACTTGTTGACACCCCCACCCATATAGCCGGACATACGCTCGACCCAATCTTCACCACCAGTAAGCACATCTCCTTCGATCACACCACAGCTCTCCACTGGACGGACCACAGCTGTGTTCACTTCAACTACAAAACCACCTCGACCCACAACCCCCCACAACCTATTCCTCGAAGAAACTGGAACAAAATCACCGCCGAGCAACTCCTCACATCGCTCAATCAAAACCCTCCCGCCCTCTCATCGAACCCAAACCAAGCGGCCACCAAACTCAAACAATGGATCACTCACAGCGCTGATGAACTAGCACCCTTGAAAAACCACCAAACCAAACAGGGTAGCAAAAAAGCCCCCTGGTTCAACAAGGACCTTAAGAAATCCAAGAAACTATGCCGTACTCTCGAGAAAACATGGAGAAAAAACCCAACCACTGACAACTTGACCACCTTCAAGACAGCCACCCGCAAACACCACCAACTGATCAGATCCACCAAGAAATCAGCATTCAAGGATCGACTCAACAACAACGCCCAAAACAGCAAGGAACTATTCAACTTTGTCAAAGAATTTACCAACCCCACCACAGCCTCAAACGACATCACTCCCTCCCAAGAACTTTGCGACTCCTTATCCTCTTTCTTCTATAACAAAATCGCCGACATACATAACAGCTTTGAGAACATTTCCAAAGAACAGTCCACTCCAACCACCTCCGAACCTAAACCGCCCCCTAACATCCTTAACGCCTGGAACCCAATCACCACTGAAGACACCACCCGCCTAATGAACTCCATCCACTCAGGCTCGCCAACCGACCCCTGTCCCCACCACATCTTCAACAAAGCAGATTCCATCATCGCACCCCATCTCCGTGATGTCATCAACTGCTCCTTCAACTCCGCTACCTTCCCAGAAAGCTGGAAACACGCCGAACTCAACGCCCTCTTGAAGAAACCCACAGCGGACCCCTCTGAACTCAAGAACTACCGCCCCATCTCCCTCCTCCCATTCCCTGCCAAAGTCATTGAGAAAGCCGCCTTCCTTGAATCCAACAACTCCCTTGACTCCTCACAGTCCGGCTTTCGAGCCAAACACAGCACCGAAACCGCACTTATTGCAGCGACAGACGACATCCGAACACTATTGGACAACGGAGAAACAGTTGCCCTCATCCTACTCGACCTCTCCGCCACCTTCGACGCGGTCAGTCATAGCACCCTCATACAACGCCTCAGCAACATCGGCATACAAGGAAAAGCTTTAGACTGGATTATCTCGTTCCTCGCCAGAAGAACCCAGAGAGTCCGACTCCCCCCATTCAAATCAGAAGCCACCGAAGTCATCTGCGGAGTACCACAAGGATCATCACTCAGTCCCACCCTCTTCAACGTCTACATGAGCCCCCTCGCATTTATCGCGCGACAACACAACCTCAACATCATCTCTTACGCTGACGACACCCAGCTGATCCTTTCCCTTACCAAAGACCCCAACACCGCCAAAACCAATCTTCATGAAGGCATGAAAGAAGTAGCCGAATGGATGAAACACAGCCGCCTAAAACTTAACTCAGACAAAACGGAAGTCCTCATCCTAGGATCATCCCCATCTGCCTGGGACGACTCATGGTGCCCATCGGCCCTGGGCACGGCACCCATACCCACAGACCATGCACGAAACCTAGGCTTCATCCTAGACTCCTCCCTCTCGATGACCAGACAAGTCAACGCCGTCTCATCCTCTTGCTTTAACGTACTTCGCATGCTCAAAAAAATATTTCGCTGGATCCCCACCGAAACAAGAAAGACTGTCACCCACGCTCTGGTCACTAGCCGACTGGACTATGGAAACACCCTCTACGCCGGAACCACTTCCAAATTACAGAAAAAACTCCAACGCATCCAAAACGCATCAGCCAGACTCATATTGGACATCCCGCGCCAAGCTCACATTACCGGTCACCTGAAAGACCTCCACTGGCTTCCCGTCAACAAGAGAATAACGTTCCGTCTCCTCACCCACGCACACAAGGCCCTTTACAAACTAGGACCCGAATGCCTCAACACACGAATGTCCTTCTACACACCGACCCGCCAACTAAGATCCTCCAATCAAGCCCTCGCTGCAGTTCCACGCATCCAAAGATCCACCATGGGAGGAAGATCCTTCTCCTACTTGGCGGCCAAGAACTGGAATTCTCTCCCCACTCACCTCCGCCTTACCCAGAACCACATTTCCTTCAGGAAGGAACTTAAAACCTGGCTATTCGATAAATAATCGAAAAACAGAACAAAATGGCTGATCAGGATTGTTTAAAGCAAATTAGTAGACCACACAGCCAGACCGTACTGCGTAGCCAAATGGTTGTATATTTCCAAACAAATTTATTGTATTTTAGGAATGAATTTGCATTATTTCATCAAAACACATGACATCGAAGAAACATTCTATCAAAACAGTTAGTGCAAAAACATGAAAGAATATGTACAATATATACAAGAATACTAACAATTAAGGAAAACACATTTCAGTGACACCAACTACTATGCTTCAAACAAATTACATAGCAAAATAATTGCGATATATACAGCTTTTACAATTTATGAGTGAATAAAGCCAGTCCTTTAACTAGAAAACCAGTAAACAGGCGGATCTGAAATGGATTTGCCTGCCTGTCTCACAACACCTGTGGGTAGAGTTTTAGAATTGACAGAAAGGGCACACATGAGTGGTCTAAATTAGTCCCTAACTGCACCCTTTGTTCTTGACACAGGCTGGGAGTCAACGCGTTTCGAACCTTGATGAGTCTAGGTTCTCCTCAGGACGGGGACTGGGAGAAAGTTTGCCTAAAAGGAAAATTGGGAGTGGTGTCAGAAACTGTGTATATAGTGCTTTTAAAAGAGTGCTCTCTGTCTCTCTACCCAAAAGTAAAAAGCAAGGGTGAAGGCAATCAGTACTGATGGTGTATAAAGTAGAGGTTGGCACAGGAGAGGGATAGCGGAGGGTGAGCCAAATACCTGTGTACGGTATTAAAGATGCCAGGATCCGGAGCGCCCAGGGCGAAGTGTGTAGTTCATAGAAGACTCACATAGTCGTTTTCTATATGAAGAAGGCTGGGAGGCAAAGCAAACAAATGATGTATACCGCTTTGCACGATAGTGGCAGTATGACGAATAAGTATGGAAGTACATCATAAGCAGGTCGTCTCCTACCTGCACTGAAACTGTGCTCGTGTGGAGACGGCCAAGCCGCAGAGAATTCCGGGCGGCGGGGCGGGAATCAAGCTGCCGCAAACAGCTGTGAAGAAGCGGAAACCGACAAGTTATGTTTAAGACTCATTTTCCATATTGCGCCGGGGAATTAAAACAGCCTGGGAGCTACCTACTTAGAGCCTTCAATAAACGGAGTCTGGAGTTGTTCGTAACTGGGAATCAAATCGCCGAATCATCATTGCTACATCGGACCCGCGCAGGCGCATTCAGGCCCAGTTGCATCGCTCTATCTGGTCCTCCACGGTAGGCACACCTGTGCAAGGTAACATTGATCCTGTTGTTTGTACAGACAATTTTATATTGCACTTTTGATTTATCTTCACATATTTCTTTTGTCACTGCAATTTACATCCCACACCACTACAAACACATTTACTTTTGGTATGACCCATCACTGGTGGTTCCCTTGGTTTGGAGAAGCACACAATACCAACAGGTATGTGGCTCCTTAACCGGACCATCTCTGTAGTAATCCCAGATGATGATGCTCTGCCATTGGGTGGGCTGATGGGATTCATTTCCTTTTTGTTGCATACACTTCAGAGGTAGACACAGAGCTTGTGCATTTTTCGCCCATGTTCAAATAATAGACCAGTGACAGTCTTCTGTGTTTAGCCAAAAGATTTATTTTGCCAGGCCGACATGTCAGTGTAAAACTGCGCACACAGGCTTTGTAGTGGCAGGCCTAAGTACATAGTTTAAGGGCTATTTCAATGGGTGGCACAATCAGTGCTGCAGGCCCACTGGTAGCATTAAATTACAGGCCCTGGGCAGAGGGGGTACCACTCTACTAGGGACTTATAAGTAAATTAAATATGCAATTTGGGGATGAACCAATGCTACCATGTTTACGGGATAGAGCACCAGCACTTTATCACTGGTTAGCAGTGGTAAAATGCACAAAGTCCTATAGCCAACAAAAGCGAGGTCACAAAAGTGGAGGACGTATGTCAAAAGTTGGGAGGAAGACCACTCTAAGGCTGTCAGGTCTAACACATGGGCTTCAGCTGAAAGTAAGGAGAGCTACTCAAGCCCTTGGGAGTTCTCTTCACTAACGCAGAAGAACCTGGATAGGCTCTCAGTATTGGTGTTGTCTGACCCTGGACGGTGCTCCACCCTAAAGTCCATTCTATGGAGGGAGATAAACCACCTCAAGAATTTGGGATTTTCACCCCTCCTTTGCATGAGCCATTTGTGGAATCTGTGGTCTGTCTGAACCAGAAAATGAGTCCCAAACAGGTATGATCTCAACTTCTTCAGTGCCCAGACCACAGTAAAAGCTTCTCTTTTAATGGCATTCCACTTATTTTACCACAGAAGTAACCTCTTACTAATGAAGGCTGCCTGTTGATCTAGGACCTCCTCATTCAGCTGTACTAAGAATGGCCCTGCACCATGCTCTGAAGCATCCGTTTGCATGATGAAAGTTTTGGGGAATTCAAGTGTCTTGAGTACAGGTGCTGTAACACAAGGCTTCTTTGAGGGTATCAAAGGATTTCTGACAAGCCTCGGTCCAGATGACTAATCTGGGCTGCTTCTTGGAAGTGAGCTCAGTTAAGGGGACGAAAATGGTGCCTTAACACTTAACAAATCTGCGGCAGTAGCATGAAGCCTAAGAAGGCTCTCACTTCTGTCTGAGTTTTAGGTGGCTGCCAGGCAATGATAGTTTCAATCTTGTCCTGGAGGGGATGTACCTTGCCCTCACCTACTAGGTCACCCAGGTACACAATGGACCCTTGCCCAGTCTGGCACTTACTGGCCTTGATGGTCAGGCCTGCCTGTTGCAGGGCCTGAAGCACCTCATGGAGATTATGCTGGTGTTCCTCCCAGCTGGAACTGTAGACAGCAATGACGTCTAAGAAGGTGGCACAAAGGCCTCCTTTTCAGAACCCTCTTAACCAATCTCTGGAAGGTAGCTGGGGCATTCTTCAAAGGGCATCAAGTTAAATTGAAAGTGGCCCTCTGGGGTTGTAAATGTTGACCGATCTTTACCCCCTCAGTCAGAGTGATCTGCCAGTACCCTGATGTCAAATCAAAGGTACTGAGGAATTTGGCAGTGCCCAGCCTGTCAATTATCTCACCAGCTCTGGGGATGGGATGTTGGTCAGTCCTGGTGACAGAACTGAGTCCTCTGGGGTTTACAAAGAATTGGAGGTCTGGTGGGGTGCCCGGTGGGGCAGCCTTTGATAGCAACACCACAGGGCTGGACCACGGACTATTGGAGGGCTAAATCATTTCTAATAGCAGCATCTTGAAGACTTCCCACTTTATGCTGGCCTTCACCCTGGCTGACATCTGCAAATTTTCTTCTTCAGAGGTAAGCTGTCTCCAGTGTCAGCATCATGGAAGCACAAATGTGTGAGACCAGGGATGAGTGAGAACAGTGAGACAAACTGTCGTAGCAACTGGTAACAGTCCCTCTGCTGTTCTGGGGTCAGGGTGGAAGAGAGTTCAACACCCTTTACTGACCCATTGTATTCCTGTCCTGAGAGGAGGTCAGGGAGAGGTTCGCTCTCCTCTTCCACCCACTCATCTTTCACAAGGAGCATGCTCACTTTGGAACTCTAAAAGTGAGGCTTGGGCGCGTGGCCAAGACGGCGCCAGTGCAGCAGTGATTCCTCAGAGCTCCACTCGCCGAGGCCGCCTAAAGCCTTAAAATAAGCACCCGGGACACACAAAAAGTGCTACGGATGCCCCAAACCCCTCTTAGGGACGTGAAGTGAGCAGGAGGGGAGAAGCGCCTGCCCGATGACAGGAGAGAAGGCTGGTATTCAATAACCAACGGAAATCCTCATACAATGTGCACTCAATGCCTATTCCAACGGTATATCGGATAGAATGCCGGTACAGGTCTTTTAAGAATGCAGAGCATTGACGTTTTGACTTGGCTGATGCAAGAAGGGAGATTGGAGCCTCAGCTGCGAGTCTTCATCAGGACTGGGTATGGCAACCTATCCCTGGTGCCAGGCCTGGCTACTCGGGTTGTGCAGAGACTTCAACACCATATCACGAGCGATCCCATGGAGCAACATGGACTGACCCGAGGTCTCCGGCAATCAGAACAGTGTTTCTCAGAACACTCATCATTAATGGATGGTTCCTACATATGGTGTTGAAGTCTTTGCACACCCGAATTACCTGTACCACTGGCGACATTGGGCCACTGAGTTCATTTGTGGATTATATACCTGAGTAGCGTTGATGCTCTCCATTCTTACAAGACCTGTACCGGCATTCTATCCGATATACCGTTGGAATATGCATTGAGTGCACATTGTAAATTGACAGAATACATGCAAATGAAAATGTTATACATCGGACAGGTCTCCATTGTCTGGTTATGATTACCAGGTTTCCTTGAAGTATCCAATTGTATCTATCCTTATTGCCAAGATTTGCACTTTCACTACTCACCACCACCAATCCCCTACCTTTCACTCTTCTTGCGCGCAACCTATATTTATTGAAAATAATTCCTTACCAAGTCAAAAATAAATGTTGCTATTATGAAATTGTTCAAAGGAGTTGGCGCTATTTTTTGTGTGTTTTCTCAATACATGTATGCATAAATAGTAATTGAATGCATGTATGAGGATTTCCGTTGGTTATTGAATACCAGTGTTGTAGTGCTCTACACAACACAGATTGTTTATAATTGAATTTGATTCATAAGCAAATTGGTCACGGACCATTTTTTCATTCCCTTATTGCTCCCAGGTCCGTCTTGACTTTTTGGGTTACCCCATTATCTATAATGGGCAGGAGAGAAGGAGCGGGAGGCCGCCTCTTAGAAGCCGCGAGGCCATGCCGGTGCCCGTGAGGTGGTGCTCAGAGGCAGAGGAGGGCTTGGCAGAACTGGGCCTGTAGAAGCGGCCAGCGATCCCCAGCCATTGCCCTTATTGATTATAGCCTTTGGGCACGCAGGTTTGGACCATCTCAAGGTCGGAACCCAGAAGTGGAGTGAAGGCGCAGCAGGACCCGTGAGTGCAGCTGCCTTCTGAGTGTGTGCTGTAGGTGGAGGAAGAAGCGGCCTGGTTAGTTCTGGATGCAGCCTACATCTGTCCTACAGGTCCCACTCGCGGTGGTCTCTGACACCAAGAAGCTGACTCAGGAGGCATGATTGCATCCCCCCTGTCGCTGACGATGATTATCCTGTGGCATGCGACACCTTCCTTCCTTGTTCTCGCGGGTGTACTACCCCTTGCTGACTGTGAGCTGCTGGGCTGTGAGGGCCCTGGATTCCAGGAAGGATAGTGAAACTGCCACGGAGCCTCGATAACCTATTCCAGGTCGTGTGGCACCAAAGGGAAGCTCGGCCTGCCAAGCTAGCAGACAAGTAAGGCGGTACCGGTGGTGGGAGGCAGCCTAGGGTTCCCAAGTCCTGAGACAGGAGAGTTGGGCTCAACGCTTCAGGTTCAAGCCTACACCAGAGCCACATGCAGGGCCATGGGCAGTGATTGGTTGTGCCCCCCCCCCTCCGAAACATCATCAGTCCCATCACTGAGCAATACAGGATACCAGGGGGGAGTGGGACAAGTTCCTCCCCTGGTTCTGTGCATTGAGGCCTCGAGAGGGAAGAGTGACTAACTGTGCGGCCATTGGAGATCGCAGCAGGCAGATAGGCACTGCTGACACAGGAGAGCTGCCAGTTTAGCGTTTGCCGGCGGCCGCGGAATGTTGGGTCTGGGAGTCACAGAGGCCTCACTCGGCTGGGGCCTATCTTGAGTGGGGAACTGACCGAAGGCAGGTCGGGCGGAGCCGGGTCGGCAGTAGGATCCACAGGTAACAAGGCCCTTGGGGTTACCAGTCTGCACACCTGACCTGCGACTGCGTGGAGAGCTGGGATTGGCCTCGGTCCTGCCCGACTACTATAGGTTGGTGCTAGCAACATGTCGTCAAACCACGCCAAGAAGGAGGCTAACATTAAAGACCTCCTACGGAAGCCCGGGGGCAAATGAATGGACGGTCAGGCCACGTAGGTGCCATCGTCGCACCACCGGGAAGTGGGCCCAGCTGATCTCGGACCAGAGGCACCGCTCACAAGGTGCTTCATGGAGCAACTCTTCACTACACTGCAGGATGACTTTGCAGGGCTAAGGCAGGAGGTCTCCACAGATCCGAAACTGATCAAGAAGGATATAAATAAGCTGGGAGACCGGGTGGACACCTTAGAAATGGCAGACAATAACAGGTACGAAGAGCTCCACTCACATGCTCTGGGGTTGATGGACCTGAGAGGCCACAATGAGGAACTGTGCATACGACTTGAGGACTTGGAAAATAGGTTGCAGCACTCGAATAGCCGAATTAAGGGGGTTTCTCTCTGAGCAGATGCGGGCGGCTGGAAGAGTTTGTGATCCGGCTCTTCCGACATGTGTGTAGTGAAATCGACCACCAATACGGATGATTTAAGGTAAGATGTATTTATTGCAGGCAAGAGCTGCGCAGCCACTAGCGAGCACCGAAGACCAAAGTAAACTGTCACAATCAGAACAGTAGTACATACACATTCTAAGTCAGAACATTCACAGGATCGCGTAATGAGCCTCGCGCTAAACCTGTAATTAAAGAGTTAAACACTACAATGTGGCTCCACCATTAGAAAGTCAAGAGATTGTTCTGGACCGCACGCATAGGGTGGACCGCCCGACGAAGGCCCCAGGTCAACCCCAAGATATCCTCACATGCCTGCACTCTTACCACCAGAAAGAAAGTCATCATGTCGGCTACCCGGGACAAGACGTCTATTCTGTTTGAGGGCTTACAGGTGGGCATCTATCAAGATCTCTCCGAGCTCACACTTCAGCGCTGCTGGTCCCTGCATCCGTCACCACCTTCCTAGGGGATCACGAGATACGCTACAGGTGAGGGCATCCATTCAGGCTACTCTTTGTGTGAGACAAAGAAATGCACGTGGTGAGAACCCTTCAAGAAGCACAGAAGGCCCTGGGAGTGGACTTTGTTGTGGGGGACCCAGAAGGCCTGCATCCAGATGAGGAAGAACCTGAACGAGACACGAAGAAGAGACGAGGACGCTTCATTGGGAAAGATTTACGTGCCCGACCAACTGATCAAGAAATTCAGAAGGAACAAGAGGCCCTCCTACAGCAGCTGCAAGGCCGCGACGGAGGCGGCGACCACACGTCGGAATGAGAAGGACTTGAGAATTGTTACTAGATTATGAGAGCAGTTTGTTTACCGACAGAACCGGGACACGTTTTGAAAGTGGCCCAGGGGGGCTGGAACTGTAGTCCACCCACTGGAGGACCAGATGGAGCTGCATGGCAGTTGGCCAGATAGATCCAAGCACCAAGGCAACCATGGTGCCCGCCAGAGGGCAGCTCTTTTGTTTAAAATGTGTTACACAATCTTTTCTCTTATAGGTTTCCTACTTCTTTCTTTCTTCTCGCGTCCCTATGGTGCACTCTCTTATTGGTCAGGACTTATGCTGAGGGGGTACTTCACTAGCGAGATCTGAAGCAGGGTTGCCGGAAGAAGGGATCCGATGCCAGGGGAGGTCATAGGGACAAATGGCACATGGTGCTGGCTGATACTCCTGACTGAGTACAGACTCCGATGGAGGGTTCAGCGGGGGGCCAACTCGCTAGGCCAGGTCTACCAAACTTGCATGCCTGCCTTCTTACACCTTTTACACCAAGAGGGGAGCTCTAGGCCACACACAACATCCAGCGAGGGACAAGTGCGGGGGCCACAGGTAATTGAGAGGGCAGGGATCCTGTGTTCGATGCACTCACAACTGATATGCTTCCATGGTGCCCCATAGCATTTCGATAGTGAGCATTAATGTGCGGGGCCTCAATTCATCGGCAAAATGCAGGACTCTCCTATCTTACCTTAAAGAAATCAAATGCGATATTTGCCTCTTACAGGAAACGCACTTAAAACATGTGGACTGGACGCATCTATGGTCCCGGTGGTTCGACAGCCAATTTTTTATGTCCCTGTCTGGGAAAAAGGCAGGAGTGGCAGTGCTCTTTGCAACACACTTCCCTGAGAGGATACTAGGGGTGCAAACGGAAATACTGGGTAGGCTGTTGGGATTGCGGGTGGTACTGGGAGGTCACTTCTATACTCTGGCATTGATCTATGGACCCAACGAGGGACAAGAGGTGTTTCTTATGGACGCCATAGGCTCGATACTGGAATCCCAGGGTAAAAACCTTATAATAGGGGGCTACTTTAATATAGTGCAGGATCCTGCCCTTGACAGAACTACACACCGGACGGGACATGTGGGGGCGTTGTCCACATCCATGCAACAGTGCCTGGGGGAAGTGGGTCTCGTAGATGCTTGGAGACACCGTAACCCCGGGGACAGGGACTACACCTTCTTTTCGGCGGCCCATCATTCCTATGCCTGACTTGACACCACGGATTACCATAGGGATCTTTGGACGCATCTATAGGCATTGCGTCACTATCAGGCCATGCACTCATTCACCTTTCTTGGTGCATTAAGGAGTAAAACAAAAGACCAAGGGTATGGCGCCTTAACGATAAATTGCTTACGTACGATGCAAATATCAAAGAGATCCAAGAGGCCATACGAACCTTCATGGACCTTAATGATGACGGTCAAAAGCAAATATTTCTGCTATGGGACCCATTGAAGGCGGTCATCCGGGGACAGTTTATGACGTTAGCGAGCAGATTGAACAGGGACAGAAAAGAGAAAAGGGACCGACTTGAGGGACAGGTTAGAGAACTGGAAATGGTACATAGGGCAACAGGAGCAAGAAAGACTCATCATCAGCTCACCAAGGCTCGCAAGCAACTGAAAGCATTGGATCTCAACAGAGCGGAGTACTCCCTGCTCCGCACCAAACAATGCTTCTACACCGGGAGGAATAAGGTGGGGAAACTGCTGGCATGCCAGGTGCACTCACAAATATTACAGCGCCATATCATTAAGATAGACACTGGAAAGGGTGACACAGTACAAAGTAATGACCTGAAAACTCACGAATTTGAAAAATTCTATACAGCACTTTACACGGCTGATCCCTCAGATGAAACAGCAGCAGCGGCATATGTCACCCAAGTCCAGGTCTCCTCTCTCTCAGCCTTGGAAGCAGATAAACTAGAGGCAGACATCACCCCAGATGAAGTACTGAGGGGGATTCAGGGATTGGCATCGGGCAAGGCCCCGGGGAGATGGATTTTACTCAGAGTGTTATAAAATCCAGGCCCAAGCTTACTCCCGATACGTATGCGCCTGTTTAATTCCTTCAGTACTGAAGCAATGATTTCCCCTTCCATGCGTATGGCAAAAGTGGTGGTTTGGGCCAAACCGGGTAAAGATCCGAAGAAGTGCACATCATACCGCCCTATCTCCCTGTCAAATATCGATCTCAACATTTTTACCACTATACTGGCGGCTCGCTTAGCACCACACATGCAGGGGTTAGTGGACCCAGACCAGACCAGCTTTATCCCTGAAAGGAATTGTAGTGATGGCTCCAGTAGACTGTGTATCCTTATTGACAAGGCCCAACGTTCACAGAAGCCTGCCTTGCTCCTGTCAGTTGAGGCCGAGAAGGCAATTAGGGTCCAGTGGCCCTACTTGCACCAGGTCTTGATGAGATTTGGCCTGGGACCCCGATTTCTGTGGTGGGTCGACAGCACATATAAGGCCCCTGAGGCAATAATTACTGTCAATGGGACTCGATCACAACCCTTAAATCAGGAGAGGCACCCGCCAGGAGTGTCCTTTATCACCGCTCCTATTTGCTCTATATATGGAGCCCTTTGAGGAGCGTATTCGCCACCACACTGCCATCGCTGGGAACTATATGGGGGACAGGGAACACAAGATCTCCCTTGACGCCGACGATGTGGTGCTCTTCCTTACCCAACCAGACACGTCTATAACACCACTTATTCACGCGTTCTATGGTCAGATTTTAAATGAATATACACAAGACCCAAGCTCTTAGACTCTCCATTCCTAGTGCTGACCTGGAGTGATTAAAGGTGGATTATCCCTTTGGGTGGGCTGATTCATGCGTCCCCTACTTGGGCCTTCTAATATTCACCACGCTGGACTGTACGGTACGCAAGAACTATGATACACTTCTAAATAACACCCGGGCGGCTCTTCAACGATGGAGGCACCTTACTCTGTCTTAGCTGCAGTCAAGATGACTATGCTCCCTTGTATATTGTGCAAACTTTCCCACTGCAGCACCCTCCTCAGATTCTAGCCAAAATGCAGCATCTCTTAACAGATTTCATCTGGGGCGGGAAGAAAGCCTACATGGCACACCAGCAAACTTAACTGAAGCAAGCAGACGGAGGCCTGGGACTTCCTTACTTGGTACGCTACTATCAAGCAGCCCAGTTACACTATATGGTTGAATGGTATAGGCTTATGTTGAAAAAGATTCATAGATCGGGCAATATCAGGTATACATATGTGGATTGTCCCCTGGCTCCCTAAACGTTACCGCCCAGTAGGGGTTTATATTTCCCCGGTGTTGAGATCGACACTGACGGCAGGGTACAGGGTACAAGTCGCACAGGGCCTATCAACCCCTATGTCCCCATTGACTCCCTTCATTTGTCATAAGGAGTTCCCACCGGCATCTCAAGGACAGAGCTTTCGTACGTGGCAGGAAGCTAATTGTAAGATGGTGGGAGATCTCTTTGACGAGAAGGGGATAATGGATTTCCAACGACTAGTGGATGGGTATGGGCTACCTAAATCCACGTATTGGCAGTACCTGACCCTAAAACACTAGGTGACACAACCAACAGTTTGTATATATGCAGGGCGGCCTTTAACGACATTTGAGAAATGGCTTATCACTAGATCCTCCGACAAAAAGCTTCTGTCAGACATATATGCCTTTTTAATTACTCCAACACAGCATTGTAAAACACCAGCGCAGATAGGAGACAGAGTGTGCACGAGAATTCTCCCTTAAGGATTGGCACAACATTGTGCATAGGGCCAGGGCGTCTTCTTGTAGTACGGCCGTCAAGGGGATGTTCCTTAAAATAGCGCATTACTGGTACTACACCTCAAGAGAGGGTGGCACGCTGGAAATGGGGAGCGACGCACTCTGCTGGCACCAGTGTGGCCAGGTAGATATACTGACCCATTTACTGTGGGATTGCCCCAAGATACAGCCCTTCTGGGAATCTATTCTGCCTGACATAAATAACACCTATGATACCGTCTTACAACGATTTCAAAATTACATTTTACTAGGTCTCCCGAACGCCTTAACGTATCCTCTTAACTCTTGTGGGGAAGAGTCATTACGCTAGCATTAGGGGCGGCCAAATTGGTGATACTGATTAGGTGGGGCAAGGAGGGGGTCCCCACCAGGTTGGATTGCTACATACACTATGGGAGGTAATAGGAATGGAAAAGATTACAGCCAGTATATCCCATAGTCTTCAATAAAACCTGGAAGTCCACCTTGGGATTTTAATTTACTGAATTTAATGAGCTTACATGCTCTATGTATCTACGGGTACTTGGACTCATTAGAGATCCCCTCCGAGACCAGCCGACAACCCTGCAGCAGACTCATAGGACGGATGACGAAGCCCACTAAACAAGCTTGATAACATCATGGACCGACCCACACACAACCCTCTCATAGTCGTCTTTTCTAAACTTCTAGCCTCTACTCCTTTCCTCCTTTCTAAACCACTGACATCTTCCCACCGGCTACTTGGTTGTAGGCGGTGAATTTGTTTCCTTTCTTTGAAAATCAATAAAAAGATATAAACCATAAAAGTGAGGCTTGAGTCTGTTCATATGGAGCACCCTTCATGGGTTCCTAGGGGTCTGAAGATCCACCAAGTAGGTGGACTCAACCTTTCGCTCATTCATTTTGCATGGGCCGGTCCTGTGGTCCTGGAGAGCCCTGGGATCTACTGGTTCCATGACCCATACTTTTCTGGCCAGGCTGCAACTCCACCAGAGTGGCCTTCTGGTCGTACCAGAGCTTCATGACTTCTTGACTGGCCTTGAAATTTCTTTTTGCCTTCTTTCAGAAGCAATGCATCTGATTGCGGAGGGCCAGCATGTAGGTGACCATATTTTGGGTGGAGGGGGGTACCTGGTTGCTTGCTCCCACCCCTCCTTCACAAGACTCAGAGGTCCCCTAACAGGGTGGCCATAGAGGAGTTCATAGGGTCTGAACCCTACTCCTTTCTGTGGCACCTCCATGTAGGCAAAGAACAGGCATGGCAAAAGGACATCCCACTGCTTCTCATGGGCTTAGGCAAGCACGTATTAATGCCCTTCAAGGTCTTATTAAATCTCTCCACAAGACCATTGGTTTTGGGATGATAGGGTGTGGTGAACTTGAAGTGATGCCACACTCATCCCACATGGACGTTATGTACACAGACATGGAGTTATTGCTTCTGTCAGATACTACTTCTATGGGAAACTCAACACAGGTAAAGATCCCCACAGGTGCAATCTTTGACCTCAGAGGGATGGCCTTTGGGTAGCGAGTGGCAAGGCTCGCCAAGACCAAGACAAACTTGTTGCCTATGGCTGTCTTGACCCAAAGGTTCCAATGATGTTGATGCCCACCCTTGCAAATGGGGTGGCAATGACTGGTAATGAGATATGGGGAGTTTTGTGCTTTTTCCATGCACAAGCAAGCTCAGGTAGGTCACTTGGGTGGCAATGTCCTTCCTGGTTAGCTCAGGGCCTCCTCCTCAAGGACCCCATCAAACTCCGCCATGGGAAGTTCAGGGGCTGGTTTCCTGTGCCCTCTCTCCTCCTTGACAATTGAATGGGCCCTTGTTCCAGGCTCAGGATGCAATTAACTCCCTGCACAGGCAACTATAGACCATATGATCATACAGAACCACTCAGGCAATCCCAACACCTCCAAGTGTGACCTGAGATCTACTTCTCTCCAGGCAATGTGCTCCAGCTCGTTGCCTAAAAGACAATCTAAAGGCATGGCACGATTCACAGCTATGTTCAGAGAACCTAAGACCACCACCCACATAAAGGGAACCAGAGCCCCCAGGAGATGGCTCTCACACTTGTCGACGACTATGACTTGGTTGAATGTGTTCAGAAGTAATCATACTAGCTCCTATTTCTCGCAGAGCCTCCTCCCATTGCCCATCGATGGGGACCCCTGCCTATACTTGGAAGTATTATCAGACATATGGGCTTTTGGCACCCTCTTCAGTGGCAGACCATGTGACATGACGGCAAGCGGCAAACACCAGTAAATACCCACAGTAATTATACGCAGGTGTAACACCTGAAGCAAAGCTTTCTGGGATTGGTAGTTTATGAGTAGAACCCAAGTGGGTCGCCGCCGCCATTCACATGTAAAAAAGTATAAAAAGGATTGCCAATGTCCCCGCAAGCACCCCGCAAGTAAAGGGCACCTCCCGTACCACAATACGCTGCCCAAATGAGGCAGCTGTGGACCCGCAGTTTGTACGCGGTAGTGCAAACCCGCGACCGGGCCGGCCGCTAACAAATGGAAGAAAGGGTTGCCCCATGGTGGGAATGCACTTACGGGTAGGAATTAATGCCATCGCAAGGGCGCGAGCCGCGAACAAAGTCCATTTCCTGCCAGACGCGTTTCGGGCCAACGCCGCTTGCCGTCATGTCACATGGTCTGCCACTGAAGAGGGCGTTGGCCCGAAACGCGTCTGGCAGGAAAAGGACTTTGTTCGCGGCTCGCACCCTTGCGATGGCATTAATTCTTACCCGTAAGTGCATCATATATATATATATTACCTACTGGCGGTCGCCAGTAGGTATATATAGTTAGGATTTTTTCCCTATGGGATTTTTGAAAATTCTATGTCTAATAACTTTGGCGTTTGTGGACGGAATTGGCTGAAATTTTCAGGAAAATGGCACATTTTGTTTCTGAGCAGCCCCTGAAAATTTGGGGGGGGTTCGTCAAGGGGGGGCCGAGAAAAAGGGGGGTCCCAAAACGCGTTTTTCCCATGTTAATTTCCATAGGGCGGTTGGCCTCACTTTTAGCCCGAACGGCTGAATGGATTTGCACGAAACTTGGGAAAATTGTAGGGACTGTTAGCCCGATGTTCCTTTGCTAGGTCTCAATATATGTGCTCCAGTGGATTTTGAGAAATTAACGTTCAAAAAAAGATATATATCTGTAACAGCGCTCCGGGCAGCGCTCCGGTTCGCGTACTTTTCGCGTATCGGAACTTTGCGAAGCGAAGCTGATTGGCTTTCCGGTGTCTGTCAACATTCTAAACAGTCCGGAGCGGCCACCATCTTGTCTCTCGGTAGGATCGAGAGACAAGAGGAGGCCAAAACAAAGGGGGAAATGACCACAAGGAGGGATAGTAGATCCTCCCTGACCCCCTAGGTTTTATGTGGAGGTTTTAAAAGGGCCCCGCAGGGCAAAAAAAAAAAAAAAAATTTTTTTTTTGCGTGGGGAGCGCACGGTTCGCGAACCGGGAAGCGGCCCGGGGAGTGTACTATAAGGAAAAAAGAATGATAGAGTTTTCAAATACTGTATGTTAATTGATTGTTAGTTTTGATGATTTTTTTTTTTTTTTAATTTTTTTTTTTATTGTGATTGTGTTTCAAAATTTAATAAACTTTCTAACATTTCACTGTCTGAAATGTCATTATTTTCATTGAACATAGATTGTAATCTGTGAAGGTGTAAAATGTCCTCATTTTGAAGGAGGTCATCTACTGCTTGCACACATTGCAGTAGTTCTTGGTCCCAAGTTTCATCCATAAATTCAATATCAATTGGATCAATTGGATCAATTAATTCTTGGCTACTCTCTTGCAGGTCCATTTGAAATGAAACTTTGTGTTCTCCTTCCATTTTGCCTGAAATTTGGATAAAAAAAATATATATTAGTAGAGATAGGGCACTGTTGGGATTAATTTTAGATAGGCAGTTTTTATCAGTGAATTTATCTTTGGGCAGTGTATAGTATCAGAGTGGAAGTAGGAATATAAAAAAGTGTATGTGATTTAACGTAAGTAAATTTATAATTATACAAGAGAAGCCTAAGTCCATCCATAACTATAACAGAGAAGTCTATCTAAATCTATAACTACTACAGAGGGATAGTATATAACTATCAGAAAAAGTTTACCATATTTACTTATAGTGCACAATATACTTCAGTTTTAAAAATAACAACTTACCTTTACAAACAAGTTGAAGTGATTAGTGATATTCCAAATGATATATACAACAAGAAGTAGTAGTCAAAATGGCTGTGTTTCCTTCTCTTCCTTTATATATATTCAGGTATATAACCAATCAAATGTCAGGTAATAAAACTAGAAAATTAAAGTAACATTTTCATTGGTTGTCAATTCCAACACTTCAGATGTGTTTTGTGAAGTAATTTACCTCACGGTATTTAGAGAGGTCTACAGGCTAAATGGCTGAATGGAATTTCAATCAAATTTGTGAAAATGAAAGGGATTGGTATGTAGTATGAGCTAATCTATATTTGGTGAGAGTGTCTCCAGTCGTGTCTCCAGTCGTTTTTCTGTAAATTACTTTCCCACCTTTTTTATTGGACCGCTTCCCGGGAAGCGTCCCGGTTTGCGAACCTTAAGCGTTACGGGAGTCCACCATTTTGTGTTTCGGTCGAATTAAGATACAAGATGGAGGGCAAATAATGTTCAGAATGGGTAGAAGGGGGCACGGTAGACGTATCTTGACCCCCTAGGTTTTCTGAGGGTGGCTGAGGAGGCTTATATGTGCGAAAAAAAACATTTTTTTTTAAATTCCGCGAGGTTAGCTTCCGGTTCGCGTACCGGATAGCGCTCCGGGGAGCGTATTTTGTTGAAAATTAGTGAAAAAAGTTAGAAAAAAATAATAATTGTGAGTGATCAGATGTAGGGTAGCTCTGAGAAGAGCTTTTGGGTTTATGGTACATTTAGGTACTTATAAGTAGGTACCAATGCACAGTCTTAAATTCAGAATGAAAATTCTGTTGCCCTCATCTGAGAAGTGAACTCCATCTCCTCTGTAGATATCTTGCATGTAGTAACGCAAGTTATTGTTGTACATGGAGCCCATTCCATGGTCTCTCATGTAAGCTGAAACAGATTTGTTTACATGCTTCCTCGACTTCTCAATTTGTGGACAAAATTGGTTGGACCACCTCCATTTTTGTCTTTGGCATATATTTGAATATACCAAAGCAGTTTGAGGAAAAAGTGCCATTAATTGCTCAAAGGTGTCCTTTAAAAGCATTTCCAGACCTACTCCAGTCAAAGTGCCCAAATCATTACCTCCACAGTGCACAATTAACAGGTCAGGTTTTGGCAAATGTATAAAGGTTTTCACCAATGGTATCAATTGGTGACATTTTAATCCTCTGTGGCCAAACCACTTAATTTCCACATCTTGTAAATTGAGGTTAGGTAAATTTCTGTTCTCAGCATACCTTTGAGCCCAGTAGATGTAACTATGTCCAACAATCCAGACAGTGAACATGGTGAGAGAAGTTTCTGGTGCAGTCAGATGAAGACTGGTAATGAATTGGCAGATGAAACAGTAGGAGTTTGTAAAGAAAAAAAGACTGTGGAGTTTCAGTGCTAATGATTCATTAGCAGTGATTGGTGGATTTCCATTTCTGAAAACAGAAAGTTAGGGTGCATGGATGTGTTCTTTGAAAGATGTAATTTGAATGGTCAAGGAAAAAACATTTAATGAAAGATTGCACTGGATACGCAGGTGCACTGAGAGTTCAGAGTTCATTTGAAACATTGTTGTGTGAGCTTGCAAACATCAGAGGTCTTTCAGGAGGTGGTTGCTATGCAAAAAAGGCAGAGAGGGCAGAGGGGGGAAGGGTTTTGATTTAAAAAAAGTGAGGGAAGAGTTTTGATTGGCTAACATGAGAGATATGTGTAATGAATATCAGCATTTCTGTGCTTTCTATAGCTGCAGCCTCTTGAGTGCATACTCTTTGTTCTGCTGAAGACAATTTGGTGTATTTCTGAGACTGTTTTGAAACTCAAAAAGTATTTGCTAAGGTGAGGAAAGATTTATTTAATTTAGATAGAGAATAGTATGATTTAAGGAGAAAATTATGAAGAAAGCTGTGTTTTTAAAATGTTGCTTTGTCTCAAGTGATATACAAATAGATTTTGTTTCTTTGAGAAATTGTAATTGCACATTCTGTGTAGATATCTTGCATGCAGTAACGCAAGTTATTGTTGTACATGGAGCCCATTCCATGGTCTCTCATGTAAGCTGAAACAGATATGTTGTGTTTAAAAACATTTTTTGAAATCAATTACATTTCTGGATATGTACTGCTAGAGCTTCATAGGTTGTTTGGGGCATATTTATAAGGCATTTGAGTGTCTATGATGTTATTTTTTCCGATTTAAATTGAAGAGCTTTCTCCGTGGGGCAAGTTTCTTGTAAATATGCTCCCACCTGTGCTTGGCAAATTTAGATTTCGATTCTTGGAGCTACATAGCCATGTTAAAAATGACCCAAAAATGGTGCAAGGGCAATCAAAAAACGCTTTCATGTGTCTTAAGGACATTTTAAGTCATTTCCTCTTCAATGTAGGTATACAGTTGATTTATATGTTGTGTTTAAAAACGTTTTTTGAAATCAATTACATTTCTGGATATGTACTGCTAGAGCTTCATAGGTTGTTTGGGGCATATTTATAAGGCATTTGAGTGTCTATGGTGTTATTTTTTCCGATTTAAATTGAAGAGCTTTCTCCGTGGGGCAAGTTTCTTGTAAATATGCTCTCACCTGTGCTTGGCAAATTTAGTTTTCGATTCTTGGAGCTACATAGCCATGTTAAAAATGACCCAAAAATGGTGCAAGGGCAATCAAAAAACGCTTTCATGTGTCTTAAGGACATTTTAAGTCATTTCCTCTTCAATGTAGGTATACAGTTGATTTATATGTTGTGTTTAAAAACATTTTTTGAAATCAATTACATTTCTGGATATGTACTGCTAGAGCTTCATAGGTTGTTTGGGGCATATTTATAAGGCATTAGAGTGTCTATGATGTTATTTTTTCCGATTTAAATTGAAGAGCTTTCTCCGTGGGGCAAGTTTCTTGTAAATATGCTCCCACCTGTGCCTGGCAAATTTAGATTTCGATTCTTGGAGTTACGTAGCCATGTTAAAAATGACCCAAAAATGGTGCAAGGCCAATCAAAAAACGCTTTCATGTGTCTTAAGGACATTTTAAGTCACTGAGGAAACACAGGTGATGTAATTGTGAATTGAGGAAAAGAAACTCCACATTTTTCAATTACATCACCTGTGTTTCCTAAGTTTATGAATAACATTGTGCAGATGAAGTTTAGGTCTGTCCACGGACAAAAAAGAGATGTGGCCTTTGTTTAAGAGTGAAGTGGACATGACTTACTTCATTGGTAGTCCTTCACATGTATTATCTCCTCTGTACTCTGCAGCGGTGGTGCAAAAGATTTGCTATGTGGCGACATATTTTATAATTTCAAGACGTTCATGGAGTAGAGGGAATGTATGTCACTGACCATGTCATGAATGATGTAATATGTGACATCATCAGCAGTGGATTGTGGGTAACAGTATCTCTTGTTTACTCCCTAGAGCTGTCTTTCTTTTCACATAACTGTCTGTTTCCTTCCCTTATACTTACTGTTCTTTTTTTTAAAAATAATTTTTGGGTTCGCTCCCGGTTCGCGTACCGGAGAGCGAACCGGGAAGCGAACTAAAAGAAATAGAGGTTGGCAGAGTTCCAAATATTCTACCAATTTTTTTATAACGGGAGGTAGTTCTGAAAAGAACTTTTTTTTTTGTTTTTGTTGTTATATATTTTTTTTATTATTTTTTGAACATTTTTTTTGTTTTTTTGTATTTTCTGAACGTTTTTATATTTATTTTGGTTTTTTGGGGGGGGGAACGAAAACGATTCATTGTAAAGGGCTCAACAGGAGCAACAAAAAAAAAAGAATTTATTCTTTGGGGCGTTTCGGGCAAACATGATTATCAATAGCTCTGTTAATTAGAGTGATGCTACTTTCTCTGTAGCAAATGAACTGATTGCAACGCACGCACACTTGCTTGACTTCCCCGAACCTCATTTGTATATTTGGGACCATCTCCCTCGCCTCTGGTCCCGTCACTTCCTGGACTACAGATCTTCTGGCCATCGCAGGGGGATTATCTTGTTCGTCACGTAACTGTGCCGCACTGTAGTTGATTGGATGCCACCTACTCATGTGCCGATGCATTGTATAGTTGCCGTAACTATACTTCTTGTCGGTCCCTCTGGACAGTCTATCATTACAAATACGGCAAAATACATAGCGTGCATTCACTTTCTTTTGGCCCGCGGGAAATTAAAAAAATTTCCAAATATAATTTTCCTTTCGATGATCCCTCCTGGGCTCCTCTGGCAAAAACCTTGTCTCTTCCTCCTCTTCCTGTTCTTCCTCTTCTTGCTGAATGATAACTTCAGCAGGTGGTCCTCTCTTCCTTGGATGTGGTGGAGGTGGTGGGGAAGAACCAGCTGAAGCAACTAATGAAGCCATTGCTCACTGTTCACAAAGGGTCTTTCTCTCACAAAGATGAAAGTCAGAGTGAGGAAAGAAGGAGGGGTTTTCATCATTTGGGAAAAGCAATAGTTCTAAACCAATGAAAAGTGTTAATTTTAGATCACATGACCTAGTCTTACATCATTAGGAAACCAAAAGTGAAATGAACCAATGAAAAGTGTTATTACCAAGTCACATGACCTGATGTGTTTACGTTACGCGCTTTGAGCCGCGTCCCGGTTCGCTTCCGGGAACGCGAACTTTGCGCGTCATATGACGTATTACGCGGCAACGCGATACATCATGCTGACGCGACGCGTCACGATGTTGTTTTCTAACGTGATAGTTACGCAAATGGTACGTTTACCGGTTCGCGGACCGGGTCGCGGCTCCAAATTGAGCTAACGGGAAGCTAACCGGTTCGCGGACCGGGAGCGAAACAATAAAAATTTTTTTTTAAAAATGTAATAAAAACATGTAAAATATATTTTAAAATTTGAAAAAGAATACATTTTACAGCTACAGATATTAGCTTTTAAAAAACCAATGAAATTCAATGAAAAAACCATAGGTTATAGACCATATATAGTTAGGGATTAGCATTTACAAAACCTTAAAAATTCACTGAAAAAACCATAGGTTATACACCATATATAGTTAGGAATTAGCATTTACAAAACCTTATTTTACTCACACAAAACCATTGAAATTTCATATATAGTTAGTTGCACTAACTATATATCGCGCACCCGCAATCCACTGCTGATCATGTCACATATTACATCATTCATGACATGGTCAGTGACATCACTGATGACATCACTGATGACATCACTGATGACATCTCAAATGACATCACTGATGACATCACTGATGACATCTCATTTGCCATTACTGATCACATCACTGATGACATCATTCATGTGATAATACGGTGAACCTCTTCAGACTCTAATATAATCTTTGAAAAACAATCAGAGTAAATAAACGCTCACAGACTGTCACTCATCCATGGAGTTACTCACACACCTAGTCAGTCATGCAAAGAATCAATCACACTTCCATTTCCTCTACTATACAGTTATACACACTTTACTTATTCAAACATATTCTAACACATATTTACTCTTTTATACAATCCCTGATACAAGTTCACAATGATCCATACAGCCACTCACACATTCACTGGCTCTTATGCACAGTTATTTATATATGTCAACTCTCACATGTACTGTGTTTTACATATGTACTTACTTTGACATGTAGCACTGAGATATCCATTCACTCACCAATACACTCATGCACACAGTCAACTGCCCATACAGATGTTTCCACATGCACTTTTGAACCCATACATCTAGTGAATCAACTGCTCACACATCTATGCATAGAGTCACACACCTCACAGCCACCCACACTCACACTCACTCTCTCATACAAATACTTGGGCAACCTATCATTAACCCATATACTTAATCATAAAGCTACTGATCAACATAAGCAGCAGTTTACAGAACAACTTTTATAATGATTCACAAATTAAGACAGTTTAGTCACTAACCCATGCACTCAGTGAGACACATTTAATCACTCACTCATACAGTCAGTCATGCACCTACTAAATCCTTCATCCAGACACTTATACATCCACTCATTCTTCAATATGTAAGACATATTTTGACTTTTCAGAAACATACAGTCACTGGATGTTGTCATCAGTGATGTCATCAGTGATGTCATTTGAGATGTCATCAGTGATGTCATCAGTGATGTCATCAGTGATGTCACTGACCATGTCATGAATGATGTAATATGTGACATGATCAGCAGTGGATTGCGGGTGCGCGATATATAGTTAGTGCAACTAACTATATATGAAATTTCAATGGTTTTGTGTGAGTAAAATAAGGTTTTGTAAATGCTAATTCCTAACTATATATGGTGTATAACCTATGGTTTTTTCAGTGAATATATATATATATATATATATATATATATATATATATATATGATTCAGTGTAAACAAAAGACTTACACTCACGGGGGTCAAATCCAGCCGGATTTTATTGCACACAAGTTCAAAGATAAAGACGCGTTTCGGCGGTACGCCTTCGTCAGTTACAGGAGGCCGCCGATACGCTGCATACATATACACAAAGCTACTCACTAATTCTCGCGGGAATTGTCTCACAAAGACGCAATTTTTAAATCAGGCAGATTCACTGGCGTGTGTTGTTAGATACAAAATAAATCGAAATCTGTATACCATATAAACATGTGGTGGGGTAAATCAAATCTGACAGGAATGGTTAGAAGCAAATCGGCAAAGGTAATGAAATGTGTAATTTGGATAAATCAAATGTGTTGACCATGAAAAACAAACCATATATTGCAATTCAACGTATAAATACGAAAATTTGCTGTTTTCAGATGATATTTACATAAAGTAAAATAAAGCCCTGAATGGGCAAATTCATAGATCTATCCAAAAGACAAAGGTATCATACACAATACAATCTCTTTTAAATCTAACAGACCCTCCCTTACCCCAACAAAAAGATGATATGTACAGTTGAATATGTACAATATATACAGAATTCTTAATCAATGTGAATAGAGATTATTATTCAGTATATCTAATGAGATCAAATTCCCAAAGTGAGGCTTATGTGAACAAATATATCAATGAATATATACAATTCTATACAGTATTTACAGGTGTACCTTCAACTCCTCTCCCATGTTCAGACCCAAAGGAGTCTTGGTGGCTAAATCAATTATGTAGTGAGACTCTAGTCTCCTGAGTCGTTTTTCTCGATCCCCTCCCCTAAAGTCTGCAGCAACATGATCTAAACAAAAATAGCTCAGAAGTTTGTTGTGTTATGTCTGAAAATGGCGGGCCACTGGGTAACTGCTATCATTGTTTTGAATCGCTCTTTGGTGTTCTAAAATGCGGATCTTGGCATGATGTTTCGTGCTGCCTATATATCTGAGGCCACATGGGCAACTCAAACAATAAACAACATACGGTGTCAGACAATTCATGAATTTCTTAATCATGACAGGATCACTTTTGCCAGGTACCTGATAGTTGTTAACTTTCTTACTATCAGCACAAGCCTTGCATTTGTTACAAGGGTAGAAGCCTTTCAGACCTTGGATCCCCCTACTGACTGGTGCTAGGTGGCTCTGTACTAGCAGATCTTTTATTGATCTCGTCTTGCGAAAGGTTATGGATGGTTGCGCAGGTATGTCTTTGCCGATGATCGGGTCAGACTTTAGGATTTTTCAATTGGAAAAAATTATTTTCTTCAGGTTTTTAGCAGCGTTGGAAAAATTGGTGATAAGCCTGAGATTTGTGTTGGTGACAGTTTTATTCTTTGGTTTATCCTTAATGAGATCTATTCTATCTCTGTTCTGCGCTTTTTTCCAAGCCTCTCCCAGGACCCTTGTTTTATACCCTCGTTGTTTGAATCTACTGAGGCTCTCTGCGCTGGCTTGACAAAAGTCATCTGGTCTGGAACTGTTGCGCTTAATGCGCAAGAGTTCCCCATAGGGGATACTATTCTTGAGGCTTGTGGGGTGACTACTGCGTGCATGAAGCACTGAGTTTCCCGCAGTTGGCTTTCTGTAAAGTGATGTATGTAATTTGTTTTCACTGACAAACACTTTAACGTCAAGATAAGTTACCTCAGTCTCGCTAATTTCTCCAGAGAATCTTAAATTTAGGTTGTTGTTATTGAGATGTTTGATATACTCCTCAACTGACTTTTTGTCCCCTTTCCAGACCAAAAAGAGGTCGTCAATTTAACGCCTCCAGATTATGGTCTTATCGACCCAATGGTCACAGGAGTCAGACCATGCTGCCCGCTTCTCCCACCAGCCTACGAATAAATTTGCATAGCTGGGGGCGAAGCAGGCTCCCATGGCAGTCCCCCGTCGTTGGCGATACAGTTGCTCCTGAAAGGTAAAGATGTTGTTAAACAAACAAAATTGTAAAAATTCAATGAGCATCTCACTATGTTCTCTGAGTTCGTATGGTCTCTGCAACAAAGTCTGAGTGATAGCATCAATACCTTGTTCATGGGAAATGCTGGTATATAAACTAGCTATATTCAGAGTCACCATCAAGAAATCTGGATCCCATGGACTTCCCTCAATGTAACGTAGGAAGTCTTTGGTGTCTCTGGTGTAGCTAGTGAGTTACTCCACAAAGGGAAACAAATAAAAGTCTATGAATTTGGACATTTTTTCTAGCAATCCTCCGATTGAAGAAATTATGGGGCGTCCTGGGGGTTTCAACTGGTCTTTATGCACCTTGGGTAGGTGATAAAAGGTGGGTAACCTGGGTTCAGGAACCTGCAAGAATTGAAATTCCTCAATTGATAACATCCCTTTTTGGTGCCATTTACGTGTCAGTGCTTTATATTGCATGATGCTCTCCAGATAATCTTTCATGGAAATAGGAGTGTAATTGTCACAATTACTCAGTTGGAACAGAGCTTCTTTGCAATAATTTGATCTAGTCTGAAGCACCACGTTGCCGCCCTTGTCAGAGGGTTTGATTATTATATTGCGGTCCGCTTCCAAGTTTTTTAATGCATCCCTTTGTGCCATTGTCAGATTCCATTGTGGTTTGGTACTTTCCAATGGGTCCTCCCTCATTTTTTTGAGGTCACATATCACACGTTCGTAAAACTAGTCAATCATATCCATAGTCGTTGGTGGAACGAATTTAGAAATAGGTTTGAATGGGCTCGGTTGGCGTGTTTGGACAATGCTAGTGGAAGGAATAGATTGCAGGCATTCTTCTTGGCTTGCTGTTGTGCCTTCCACATTTAGGTCTTCCATAATGGCCAAAAGTTCCAGCTCTTTCTCATTGATAGTAGACTGGTTGGAACTTGTCATGTTCTCCATTCCATTAAGATTTTTTAGTTTGAAGAATTTATGTAATTTAATTTTCCTAACCAGTTTAAAAATATCTATTCGTGTTTGCACGAATTCGAAATTACTGGTAGGGCAAAAGGTTAGTCCTAATTGTAGGACTGTTGTTTCAGCAGGTGTCAACGTTTTAGAAGTCAGGTTAATGATTGTCAAGTTCTCTGTTTCACTTGATATCATCAGTGGCATAGGAGTTACTGGGTTGGATTTTTCTTCTTTTTGTTGTAATTGTTTGCACCTCTTTTTGAACGGGTGCCCCCCGCCTCTCCTTATGCGCCTGTGGCTGATTCTGGTGGTCTCCCCTTCCCTCCCCTCAGCCACGCTAGCCTGACAATTTCGATTTCCTCGCGAAAATGGGAGCTTGTAGGTAAACTTGATCCTGATGCTTCCGGTGCCTCGTTCTCTGAAAGCTCAGCACCTGATACCTCCGATTCCGAGGTTACAGGTGTTATAATAGGTTGTTGTTGTTGTTTCAGATGATTTTTTCTTAGATCTCTCCTTGGAGCATCATATTTACGAGCGAATGTCAAAATTCTCCCATGCTCATAATCTTGTGCGTCTCTTTCGAACTTTTGTTGTTTACGTTGTTTAATTTTGCCCTCATAGGAGTCCAATCTTTTCTTCATTGCAGCTCTTAGGGCATCATGTTCATCTTTCTCCCCTTCTTCAGTAATTTTTGCTTCAAAATCACTGATCTGGTCTAAAGTTTCTTGAAGGTCAATCCACGCAAATTTAACTAGGATGACCAATAGACCTTTAGAAGAAGCTGCAGTGTATTCTGCCCATTCGTCCAGCAACTTTGGATTCGGGTTCACGTATGCCGGGATAGTGTATATTCTCAATCCCCTTTAGCACCCGATTAACATCTATGTAGTGTTGAAGCGATGTCGCCTCCCACCACTTCCTGGTTTTACGTTCGTACAGCCTTTCCAATGTGAGATATTTAGCTTTGAGTCCTTGATGGGGCTGGGTTGAAGTCCCCGAGTCTACTGTTGGACGAACATCAGTTCTCGTCTTAAATATGTTTGAAGCAGCGTCTCGGCGGTCCGCCTCACTGTACATTGGATTCATTCGAGCAAAGAATTCTCAGTTGTGCGTTCCCCCCTCGCTGTGCCCTCAAATGCCACAAAAGTCAATAATCGGCCAGAAAACGTTGGAAAAAGTTAATCGTTGGTCCTTACCGCATTTCTCATGCGGTGTTCAATGGCTGCTGCAGCAACTTCATCAGAATCCCAACGATATGAAAGTCATGCCGATACAATGTTTTTCAGCTTCGGGCGGTGCTCTGGCACTCTTATTTCACTTGCGACGCTCCAGGCTTCTACCGTGGACGCCGGTAGCACTCAGCAGCGGGTGTCAGTCTTGCGCCAGTAGAGACGCGTAATATGAGATTCAGTGTAAACAAAAGACTTACACTCACGGGGTTAAATCCAGCCGGATTTTATTGCACACAAGTTCAAAGATAAAGACGCGTTTCGGCGGTACGCCTTCGTCAGTTACAGGCGGCCACCGATACGTTGCATACATGTACACAAAGCTACTCACTAATTCTCGCGGGAATTGTCTCACAAAGACGCCATTTTTAAATCAGGCAGTTTCACTGGCGTGTGTTGTTAGATACAAAATAAATCGAAATCTGTATACCATATAAACATGTGGTGGGGTAAATCAAATCTGACAGGAATGGTTAGAAGCAAATTGGCAAAGGTAATGAAATGTGTAATTTGGATAAATCAAATGTGATGACCATGAAAAACAAACCATATATTGCAATTCAACGTATAAATACGAAAATCGGCTGTTTTCAGATGATAATGATCCTTCTATTTACATAAAGTATATATATATATATATATATATATATATATATATATATATATATATATATATATATATATATATATATTACCTACTGGCGGTCGCCAGTAGGTAGTTATAGTTAGGATTATTTTGAATAGGGAAATCGCAACATTCTATTGGGAATAACTTTGGCGCCGGTTGAGGAATCTGCCTGAAAATTTCCTCAAATTTGCCTCGCTGCGCTCCGCTCCTTTCCTGAAAGTTTGGGGGGGATTCGTCAAGCGGGGGCTGAGATAAAAGGGGGGTCCCAAAACGTGTTTTCCCCATGTTAATTTCCATAGGGCGGTCGAACTCACTTTTAGACCGAACGGCTGAATGGATTTCCACCAAACTTGGCAAAATTGTAGGGACTGGTAGCCCGATGTGCCTTTGCTATGTCTCAAGATATGTCATGAGTGATGTCACTGACCATGTCATGAGTGATGTAATATGTGACGTCATCAGCAGTGCATTGCAGGCGCGCAAGTTATAGTGAGTCCAACTAACTATAACGTGGGAATTTCAATGGTTTTATGTCAGTAAAATTTCCAGCTAACTATAACTGGTGTGAAACCTATGGTTTTTTCAGTGAATTTAATAGGTTTTTAAAATGCTAATTCCTAACTATAACTGGTGTGAAACCTATGCTTTTTTCAGTGAATATATATATATATATATATATATATATATATATATATATATATATGTGTCACATCAGGATCCCAGCGATGCAACCTTCACAGGGAGCGGCGCAGTACCGGGAAACAGACTCCGCAGGCAAGACTTGCGGAGAAGTGTGGCTCACTGGTTAGAGCGGCAGACTCTGAAGCAGAGATCAGGCCCGGGACCAGGGTTCAAGTCCCGACGCAGCAGGGTCTTGGGCTCAATGTCCGCGGACTCGATAATTCTCCCCTCAGCGCCTACTCTAATCATGGGTCCCACGCTGCAACTCTGGGCAATAGCTTGCTTAATCTCCACAACGGCCCCAACAACACTTGGATGCCTGGCTTCACCTTGGGGGTGCCCAGGAGGGGCATCTCACAGGAAGAGCGAGGAAGGGTTCCACAGCGTTATACAGCGCCGGGACGCCCCGTTGCTGGGGCAGCTGTGTGCTTTACAAGTATATTACATTTACATTTACTTGTTGCTTAATGATGTTTATTTAGTGCATCAAATGTCCAAATGACGCGTTTTGGCCGCCAGACATGCGGCCTTAATCACATAGCGCTTGCAATGATGGAAGGGTGCAATATATACAGTGTTACAAGTGGCATTTTTTTCTATGTTCACGTGTAAAGATAAGTAAGATTGTTGCCAGTTTCCTGGAAAGGGGCGACCACTCGGTCCCCCCGAACGTATGGCGGAGTGCCTCGATCCCCCCGGGAAGCCATTTTGGGCGGGAGGCGCGGCTCGGCTGGTATGCCCGAAGCGGCGTAGCCGGGGCGCGCCTTTTCCCGCCCTAGAGTGGGCTGGCCTAGACACTGACGCGGCTGGCCACGCCCTCGGGGCAGGCAGGGGCGGGTTCACGCCCGCCCTGAAGATGGATAAAAAGAGACGCAAGACCGGAAGGCATCCTCTTGTTCCTGTGCTCTGAAGCTGCACCTCCTCGCTGCACGTGAGCTCGAGACGGAACGAAGAGCCATTTTTGAAGCGTTATAATCTTTCTTTTGTCTTTCAGATACTCTCTCGGAGGAATGCCCAAGAAAGGCGGGAAGAGTATGACGAATGAACAGATGCTTCGGTTTCTCATGAAGGAGATGATCGAGCTGAAGAAACGGGTGGCAGAGAGAGACGGGGAAGGGGGGCCGGAACGTCCGTCGGCTGGGGCAGCTCCGGGAGGGAGAGCCAAGAGGCCAAGGAGGGGACCAGCCGGGGGAAACGTCCCGGTTCCCTGTACCCCGCTCGTAGAGCCAACCTCAGTACCGGCGGAGGGGAATCCGATTCCCGTGGTGGACACCCCGGTGTCCAACGAAGATATGCCGCCCGAGCTGGCAGCACAACTTGCGGCGTGGTTGGGCGACAGTAGTGAGGGCGCCACGGCTGCCGAGGCACAGGCGCTAATGAAGCAATTGCGCGAGAAACGGGATGCAGCCAAGGTGTCCGCGCCGGCTGCAGTAGTTGACAAGCCACAAGGGACGATTGCGACCACAGAGGCAGCGTCCGGTGCAGGTAAGCGGCCATTGCCGATTGCGAGGGATGAGTCAGCACCTTCTCGTAGAGAAAGGTTGGGTCAACATGTTCCTTTGGCAATTAAAGAAAAGATTTGGGCGGGGGAATATGTGAACATCTTCTCGTTGCTCGTTGACCACTATGAGGTGGAGCATGTTAAGGGTCAGAAAGATCTCATGCATCCCAGTGTTTGGCACGCAAAAATGGCCGCCTTTAAAGTGAATGAGAATATTGGCAATTGGGGCAAGGCATGGGGAATTTTTACGTCAATCTTAGGGGAACGTAGGCCCGAGTTGCTTTCCGAGTTGCCGACCTATCAGTCACGAATCATGGGGTACTCGACATCACACCAGGGTAACCATTGGTTTTGCTACGATAATCTTTTTAGAAAGGCTAAAGAGCATAATAAAAGCTTAACCTGGGATTGTTATGATTCTTTGACATGGGATAAAATGAAGGAGACAGGTATGTTGAAGATGCCATTGGTAGGAAGTAATGTTGGCGAATCCTCCCGCCAATATGTGGGGACGCCCTTTCGTTCAGGTACAGGTACCGACGATTACTCGAGACCTGCCGGCAATACAGGAAAAAGGGGGTTCTGCTTTAATTTCAACAGAGGTAAATGTACTAGGCCCCAGGGATCGTGTAAATTTAAACATGAATGTAGTGGGTGCGGGTCGTCCCATCCTGAGTCCACGTGCAGAGCCAAAACGGGTGATAATGGGGGGAGGGGAGGCGCCAAACAGGTCTAACATAGTCCGAGGGGCGCCTTTACCTACCCCGATTGATACCTTGGCGATGATTCCCTGGCTCAGTGAATACCCGGATCGTACTTCTGCTGGGGTGCTGCGGAACGGATTTTCGTATGGTTTCCGCATCCCGGTAGGGGACTTTCAGGGTGTGGAGAAGTGTAAAAATCAACTTTCCGTCCTGCAGCATACAACCGTGGTACAGGACAAGATCCGGAAGGAGGTTACCCGAGGTCGGGTTGCCGGCCCATTTAGTGTACCCCCGGTGCAGAATTTTGTTTGTTCTCCTTTAGGGGTGGTCCCCAAGAAGGACCCGGGTGAGTTCCGACTGATTCATAATTTGTCAGCTCCACGTGGTCTTTCTGTAAACGATGCAATAGATCCAGAAGTATGTTCGGTGCGGTACGCATCCTTTGATGAGGCTGTAGCCATTTTGAATCGCCTGGGGCCCGGGGCGCTGATGGCGAAGTCAGATATCGAGTCAGCGTTCCGGTTGCTCCCGGTACATCCAGACGATCAGCGTCTACTGGGTTTCATGTTTCAGGGTCAGTATTATATGGATAGATGTATGCCGATGGGGTGCTCAATTTCTTGTGCCTATTTCGAGAAATTCAGTAGTTTTCTACAATGGGTCTTCACAAAGAAGACGGGTTGTCGACATGTGATGCATTATCTCGATGATTTCTTGTTCCTGGGGGCAGCCGGAGATCCGGGATGTGGGCAAGCTTTGGCTGCATTTTGTGTTTTAATGAATCAGTTTGGCGTGCCATTGGCACCAGGTAAGACGGTGGGTCCTTCGACTTGCCTCGAGTTTCTGGGGATCGAGTTAGACTCCGGAGAAGGTTGTTTCCGTTTACCAAGTGATAAAGTGTTTAAGTTCAGGGCATCCCTGCAAATGTGTCTGAGTGAAGCTAAGGTTAAGCTGCATCAGTTACAACAGTTAGTGGGCCAGTTGAATTTCGCCCTGAGAGTTATACCTATGGCCCGCCCCTTTTCCCGTTCGATCGCTCAAGCCATGGTCGGATTGAAGGAAGGCCATCATCGCACGAGGCTCTCGGCCGAGGTCTGCCAGGACATGCGCATTTGGTTGGCATTTCTGGCGGATTTCAATGGTCGAGTCGTCTGGAATAAACCAGCCGTGTCCTCTGACGAGCTGGGGCTATGGACAGATTCAGCAGGTAGCATAGGTTTTGGTGCCATCTTCGGCACAAAATGGTCGGCACAGAGGTGGCCGACATGGTGGCATGACAATGGTCTGACAAGTAATATTGCTTTTTTGGAACTTTTCCCCATTTTGGTGGCCCTGAGAACCTGGCCCGAAGGGTTCAAAGATCACTCTGTGATATTTTGGTCTGACAATATGACCGTGGTTGAGTGCATCAATAGTCAGGCAGCACGATGTAAACTGATTTTAAGACTCCTCAAAGAAATTGTCTTACTGTGTATGCAACTCAATGTGCTATTCAGAGCAAAACATGTCCCAGGGGTAATGAATCAGGCGGCTGATGCACTGTCTCGTTTTCACATGCAGGCTTTCTCGGGTTTCCTTCCCTCAGCGGACCCAGAGCCGGCACCCTTTCCCGAAGCCCTCTGGTCTCTCGGTGCCCCGAACTTCGTCACCTCGTGGGAGAGAGTCTAGCACCAAGGACGAGGAAAGCATATGAAGGGGCGTTTCGGTCCTATTTAGCCTTTTTGGGTGCTGATAGAGAGAGGCTTTGGGGCCACGAGGATGGGGTGGTGAATTTTCTGATGTCCTTACGTAGGGCTGGGAAATCGGTGGCTACGGCACAGAGGCATCGCGCCGCCATTTCCTTTGTTGCCAGGGCTCATAGTATCCAGGACCCGACAGCGTCTTTCGTTGTACAGAAAGCGCTGCGTGGGTGGCAACGCCTTGAGGGTCGCAGAGTGGATGAGAGGCGCCCGATAGGTTTGGATAGGTTGGCCCAGTTGTTGGCCACACTCCCTGCCACATGTTCATCTCAGTTTGAGACGGTTTTGTTCCGAGCCGCTTTTACGCTAGCATTTCACGGGGCGATGCGGGTAAGCGAACTGGTAGCAAGGAACAAACAGGAAGTGGCAGGGGGTTTGTGCCAGGAACACGTTCAGATCAGAGGGGAGACAATGACGGTCTCCTTTGTCAGGTCCAAGACCGATCAAGATGGGATGGGTGACTGCATAATCATACGCAGGATTCCCGGGTCCTCCATGTGTCCGGTAAAGTGTTGAGAGGATTACCTGGCACGAAGGGTGGCATCATGGGGGGGGACCTTGTTGAGACACACGGACGCCACCCCACTGACGAAATTTCAGTTTCAGCGGGTACTTGCGATGTCAATTGCCGCTGCGGGCTTGAACCCGGGCGAGTTTGGGACCCATTCCTTTCGGATAGGGGCTGCTACAGAAGCTACAGCCAGGGGTCTTAATGTTGAACAAGTGAAACGAGTGGGGCGTTGGTCCTCCAATTGTTATAAGAGGTATGTACGGTTGCACATGTTGTGAAGCTGTAATAATGTACTCACGCCTCTTGTTTTTTGTTTGGTTTTCAGTTGCGCAAGCCTACGAGGCGGGGCGGACTATGCAGTCGACCCAACACCGGGCCAGCGGTCAGACATCACCGGCTGTGAGAAAAGAGGTGTGGGTCGTGGGCCACTCATACGTGAGGCGTGCCGCGGACGTATTCAAAGCAGGTGACATGATTCACGTAGCTGGGGAATACGGGTACAGGGTGTCCTTCTACGGAAGAGGCGGTCTCTGTATTGACCAGTTTCAAACATTTTTCGAGGGTTTGTTAGGGCGGACGAGGTCACCGCCGTCTATAGTCATAGTACATTTAGGGGGCAATGATTTGGTCACCACCGGTAGACGACTTCTCCTGGAGGCAATGCTTTCCACTGTAAGTTGGTTGGCGAGGAGAGTTCCGGGGTGCACAATTGCGTGGTCCCATATGATCCCGCGAAAGGTGTGGCGGGGGCTATTTCTATTCCTGCTTTGAATCATTCTGTTAGAAAGCTTAATAACAAAGTGAGTAGGTTGTTCCGTTCCAGGACCTTGCATTCTATTTCGCATGGCTGTATTAATGATGACAGTATGTATTTGGTGGATGGTGTGCATTTGTCTCGAGTGGGGAATGAGCTACTCATAGCAGATTTCTTAGCATGGTTAAAAACGTTAAAACATGACCTTTAGGTAGGAGCTTGGTGGGGGGTCCGGATAGCCGGTCAACTACCCGGCCTGTGGCGGTAAGGTCATGATCGGTGAGCACTAATTGGAAGATCCCTATGAGTGGGCGTCACCCAACACGGATGGGAGCGCTCGGGAGAGGTGGCCTTTGGCCCCTCAACGGGGAGGCGGTCCCTTCTAAGGATGGGTCGCCGAAAGAAAAGGAAAGGCGGTCAAGGCCCCTTCCTGTGTAGGAGGGGTTACAGCCCCCTCCTGGGGAATTTCCCGGGGCCAGTGACGTCTGCGACGGCAGATGTGGTAAGTTGTGTGGGGTTTGGGGGGAGGTCTACGCTACCTTCTAGATACCTCACACGAGTCCTCGAACGACCATTAAGTGGCGTCGAGTTTATGGGTGCCCCCGTCAAGTCAAAGGGAAATTGGTAGTTGCACTCGAGGTACGCCTCAGTGCTGTCGCCCCTCCCAAGTGGGGGGGGGGGGTAATTCTGGTTAGGGATCTTGACACCGGTTACGACCTTGCCGTTGGCCCTTAAACGTTAGGATGTACAATTTCAAAATTTCAAGAAAATGTTTTGTAGGTTGTTAGTTCGGCTAGGAGAACCTCTGTATTAGAGAATCTGTTAAGGTTAGCCAAACATCGCAATGTGGTAATGAAATTGTACATTAATATGAAACTGTTTAAATTTTAATTTTTTGTTTTAATAAATACGGCCGGGGAGGGTCACTCCCTCCCTCATCCAAAAAACTTCAAGAACTGTTTCCGGTTTCCCTCCTTTGGGGATTGTGTTGAGAGGGGGTGGCGGGTATCTCAGCCATATGGAAAGGGGCGACCACTCGGTCCCCCCGAACGTATGGCGGAGTGCCTCGATCCCCCCGGGAAGCCATTTTGGGCGGGAGGCGCGGCTCGGCTGGTATGCCCGAAGCGGCGTAGCCGGGGCGCGCCTTTTCCCGCCCTAGAGTGGGCTGGCCTAGACACTGACGCGGCTGGCCACGCCCTCGGGGCAGGCAGGGGCGGGTTCACGCCCGCCCTGAAGATGGATAAAAAGAGACGCAAGACCGGAAGGCATCCTCTTGTTCCTGTGCTCTGAAGCTGCACCTCCTCGCTGCACGTGAGCTCGAGACGGAACGAAGAGCCATTTTTGACCCACCCACCAGCCCCTGAAGACAGCGTGTGGTTTCTAATAAAGTTTGATTGAGAATACTGATTTTCATTTACAGGTGGTGGTATTATCGTGAGGATTTTGAGTATGCAATAAAGAATGATCGTTTTGTGTTATGTTTTGCAAATAAAGTATTTCTGCTTTAATGTTCATCAGAAGGCATGCATTGAATAAAGTTGTTGTTGCTACTGTCTGTTATTTTAGTCTTTGGTAATTAAGTTATCTTTGTCGTATTTATTTGTCGGGCGGTAAGGTCATGATCGGTGAGCACTAATTGGAAGATCCCTATGAGTGGGCGTCACCCAACACGGATGGGAGCGCTCGGGAGAGGTGGCCTTTGGCCCCTCAACGGGGAGGCGGTCCCTTCTAAGGATGGGTCGCCGAAAGAAAAGGAAAGGCGGTCAAGGCCCCTTCCTGTGTAGGAGGGGTTACAGCCCCCTCCTGGGGAATTTCCCGGGGCCAGTGACGTCTGCGACGGCAGATGTGGTAAGTTGTGTGGGGTTTGGGGGGAGGTCTACGCTACCTTCTAGATACCTCACACGAGTCCTCGAACGACCGTTAAGTGGCGTCGAGTTTATGGGTGCCCCCGTCAAGTCAAAGGGAAATTGGTAGTTGCACTCGAGGTACGCCTCAGTGCTGTCGCCCCTCCCAAGTGGGGGGGGGGGTAATTCTGGTTAGGGATCTTGACACCGGTTACGACCTTGCCGTTGGCCCTTAAACGTTAGGATGTACAATTTCAAAATTTCAAGAAAATGTTTTGTAGGTTGTTAGTTCGGCTAGGAGAACCTCTGTATTAGAGAATCTGTTAAGGTTAGCCAAACATCGCAATGTGGTAATGAAATTGTACATTAATATGAAACTGTTTAAATTTTAATTTTTTGTTTTAATAAATACGGCCGGGGAGGGTCACTCCCTCCCTCATCCAAAAAACTTCAAGAACTGTTTCCGGTTTCCCTCCTTTGGGGATTGTGTTGAGAGGGGGTGGCGGGTATCTCAGCCATATGTGTTAGAGCAGGAGACCACGAGTGAATGCCTGTCTCCACCAAGACTTCGCTAAACGTATTAAAGTAGCGAGGTAAATGAATAAATATATATATATATATATATATATATATATATATATATATATATATATATATATATATATATATATATATAAATATATAATATTTTACAATTTACAAATATTGTATTTTGTATAGATAACCCCTATTATCAATTAGTGATAGTAACATGAAAGGCGCCATGAGTTTAGTAATAGTTAACCAATATTAAAATAATAACGGATGTTCTATAGGAAATAAATGAGGACCTGGAGGCTAGTGTCAGTGAAAAGAAAGATAAGGTGACGATTTTGTGGGGGGGCGATTTTACCTTGCAACAGTGTATGGCTCATTCAAATAGGATGTGTGGGATAACCCATCTAGAGGATGAAGAACTGCCCCATTTTACCCACACCATGTATGGCAACAAGATTAATGAATTGCTCCTTAAATTTGACTTGGCATTTGCAAACGAGATTTCAATACCTTATGCTATTTGTAAAAATACTTTAATGGGAAATCAAGTAATAGCATTATAGATCATGGTTTATTATCAAGGGGATCTGTTGGCTCTGTCTTTAAATTCTGTACTCATTCAATCGCACGTAGTGACCATTTCCCCCTAAATGTACAGTAATTATTTGAACAGCTTTTTAAACAAGGGCAGGATAGGACTGTTCAACAAGTAGAACAATTTGAATTAGTACAATGAAACGGGTATAGTTTACGCTGGATCCAGATTATTCCAAAAGAATTTCTCACACAATTGATAACTGAAAAGAAAGACGCTTTTCATCTATGCTTGAGTAACTCCACTCCTTCTAACATGATAATGTAGGCTTTTCTGGTTATATACCAGGGAGCAGGAGAGAGCCTATTTGTTGATAAGGTCCGAATAAACAAAGGTGAAAAGGGTGGTTTGACGCCTCATGTACAAAGGCTCACAAATCCTTCAAGGAGGCACTACATAGAAATCCTACATGTGCAAATGAGGTGCACCGCTGCAGAACACAATATAAACATGCAGTAAAGAGAAGGAAATTGTACATAAGAGAAGATGATCGGGAAGCATGTGGTAAATGACTGGGTCCAGACGTGGTGAGTAAGTTGAAGGTATTTTATTGTAGACAGGAGGTTGGCGAGAGCTGACTCTTCCAAGAAGAAGACAGAGATCTAACTGCTTTGGAACAGAATGCAAACTCGAGGAGAAACATGGAATGAAAACGTGGTAGCATTCTTACAAATGAGAAATCTACTAAAGACTAGACCTTGTTTTACAAGGCACTACTGCAGAAAGTGAGTGCCAGAACAAAAGAGTCTTCTGGAAGATAGTGAACTCATCCCCATGGAGCACATATTACCTCCCCAAAATTGAACTAGCAATATTAGAGGAAGAAAGGATTAAGCACTTCTCTAGTACCACACAAGTCAAGGGAGATATTTAAAGTGAGGAATTAATTCCCCACCTAACTGTGTCGATTGCCCCGTTTTCTCTGGAAGAAGTTACCACAGCCATCCAAGAGAGTAAAAGTAGCAAAGCGCCAGGACCTGATGCCATCCCAGTAGATTTTTATAAGAGCAACATTGCCTTGAGCGCTCCACTACTGACCATAGAATTGAAGGCCGCATGCACTACAGGTCTTTTAACAACATGGGGAGAATCAATCATAGTCTCAACCTACAAACAGGGATATCGCCTAAATCCTGCCTGTTATAGGCCTATTTTGCTGATTGACTGCCTAGCCAAGTTAGCAGGACATATAATCTTGGAGAGGCTACAGAATTGGGCTGAAATACAGCAGAAATTGTCCGACCTTCAATATGGGTACCGCACTGGGATTGGCACGATAGAGCAAAGCCTTAATCTAAACGTAATTATTGGGAAATATGTGAGGATGATCTCTCATCAGCGTTTGACTGTGTGGTACAGAATAAACTTTTGTCAAAACTGAAAGATTTGGGGGTAGAGATCCTGATCATTAGTTTCTTGAGAGACCTTTATACTGGCTGCAGAGCCAGGGTTAGGTATGGTGCCAGAGGAGAATGCACAGAACCTTTCATTGTGGACAGAGGGGGGAGGCTGGTGTCCTATTTATGGAAGATCTTTTACAATTGCCGCTAGCTCCTCCCCCACACTGTTGATGTATAGTGAGAAGAGGAAAGGAGCTAGCGGCAATTGTAAAAGATCTTCCATAAATAGGTGTGAGCCCTGTTCTGGCCCTCCTTTACGCTGACTATACAGTCCTTATGGCTCAGACCCCCCTGGCCCTACAGTTGCTGCTTACAAGCTTTGTAGATTTTATGAGGGAATTGGGCCTTCAGGTGAACCAATCAAAAACATACATTGTGAAATGCAGTAAGAAATCCACAAAATGTAGGGACGTAACAATATCTGGTTCAAAGATTGAGTTCACTGACACTTTCTCTAATCTAGGCGTCGTCTTTGATAAAGCCAGCTCTTGGAACAATGCAATCGACAACAGACAAAAACTCTTCACTAAGGCATGTTGGGCTCTTAGATCCTTCGCAATGAGGCTGGGCTCTAACTCCCACAAGATGATGCTGAAGATCTACAGAGCAAAGTGTTTCAGTATAGCTTTGTATGGGGTGGGTATATGGGGACACAAGAAGTGCGAAGGTGTGCAGATAGTAGAAAATGACTTTCTGAGATACCTCTTGGCAGACCCAAAAAGCACATCAGTGTAAGTATCTCATGCTGAACTTGGCGTTCCCTTTGTTACAGACATGCTAAAGATAGAACCAATTTTATTGTGGCACAAAATCTGGACATCAGATCACACAGATCTTAATCATTCACTAATTGGTGACTGTTTAAAATCAGCCTTGTCTGCACGTATTGCATGGTTGTCGTATTTCCAGAGGTTCTTTTGTGACATGGCACACCCAGAGTACTTCAAGAAACCAGAATCGTTGGGAAAGATTAGTAGAAAAATGCTAAAAATTGAAGCCATGGCACATCTGGATACATTAAAATTGACAACCGAACCCTGTAAACCTAGTGTTTTATAAAATCAATTGATTTTAACTACTTTTAATCTACAACCATATCTTAAAAGTGTTTTAAATACTCGGCATAGGTATATTCTTACGCGTTTAAGATTAGACATAAATCATAGGTTAATTACTTTTCCTATTATAAATGCTTGGTCTCCAAATCTCCTAAACTGCTCTTGTGATGATAGGATGCTGCAGGATACTATGCATGCAGTATTTTTTTGCAAATGTTATACTGTGTATAGAAAGAGGTATGTTATCCCGCTTACTAGACACATATCCCCCCTTCAATGTCGCCCTGCATACTTGTTTTTACAATCACTGGCAACATTAGAGGTGTGCTGCAGAATGTCATCATTCCTATGGGCCATTTTATATGCTAGGAAAAAGATACTCTAGTTCTTTCCACTTAGCCTATATCAAAAAGCACAATCATACAGGAGGAAGGAACTGTAGTAGGAGGCTATCATAATTATACATTTTTAACAAGATGTGGCTGTTTACATACATATGTCGGTAATTTATTAATATAAAGCATAATGCACCGGAGGAGAGTTTTTATACGATGACTTCATGTTTTATATTGTAAGAGGTGCAATTTATCTTTGGAAAGTGAAATTAAATGTATCAACGTATTTTGCACTGACGCTTGTATTTTTTATGTTTACTAACTTGTTTGGATGTTCTTTTTTCTGACTCCGATTAAAGATTTTTTGATTGATTGATTGATATTGATTGATATTGATTGACACTGGAGCAAGCCGAGAGGTCGCCTCCTAAGCAAGCTTCTTGGGGTCAGTCAGCTTACTGTCAACTAGGTGCTGGCACAACTCTGTAAAGCAAATACTAAGCATGTGCTCTCTTAAGATTAAATTGTACAACCCAACATAATCATCTACTTTGCTGCCAGCACCCAACCATTTAGTTCTTTGTTGGAGTAGTCCACAAAATCAATCCAAGATTGGTTGGGGAACTCCTGGCTGTTCCTGAACCATTGGCGAGAATTCCCAGGGGTCAGCCCAGATTTGGTAATTAAAATTAAAATGGACTTCAGTATACTTGGTTTGGTTTTGAACTTCTAGTGTAAGAAAGAAATGTATCCCTTCCAAGAGTAGGCATTTGTTTCTACAGACCGACCCCTGCTGCCACCATCGTTACAGCTGGAATTTGTCTGTCTGGCCTTGATATTCAGTTATTTTATGTTCCGCTCATGAGCCAACAAGAACGTTTTCTCCTCCAAGGCCCTTTCAACCCTTTTCTCTTCCCAAGCTTTTGGAGACTTTTTCTGCTCTTCCACCATTCTTAATTTAGCTAACTGCAGTTTGAATTCTCTCTCCTTCCTCCTCTCCGCTAGTTCCTCTGGGGACAGGCCACTGGAAGAGATACAGCTCCCTGCCTGATGGGTCACCCCCGTATCCATTGCAGGTGTTTCCTGAGAAGGGTTATCCTCCATCCCTTCATCCTCTACTGAGGTCTCACCCAGCACAGAGTGAGCTTTTGCCCAGGCCCTCAGTGCTTTTTGCAACTCCACCTTACTGGTGGTGCTTTTGGAAGGAACCCCAGCCTTCCTACTGAAGTCCTTGAGCTGGGCCAAATGTCTATACTTCTATGTTGGCCAGCCCAAATTCCATTCTTGTAGGTGCAGTTCTAGATCCAGCACTCAGAGACACGATTTTGAGGATAAATCAAAAGATGGCAATCAGAAAGAATTTAATATTCGAATTGGTATTGGATGTGGATTGGTAGTGTACACCAGGTTACGGTATGGCACTGCAAAAACACAAGTCCTGTCCTCACCACTGATCACCAATGTTAGAAAGTGGGTTGAAGGTTGACTGGGGTATGAGCCAAGTCAAGCAGCAAATACAATCCTAGTCAGGGTAAGAAGCAGACAACTCTAAATTAACCTGTGTTCACCCGCTGGTAGCTTGGCATAGTGCAGTCAGGCTTAACTTAGAGGCAATGTATATTTGTGCAACACTTCAAACAGTAAAACAGTGAAAACATCACACAAAAATAATACAAACCAGTTTAGAAAAAAAAGCTCTTAATTTAATAATTTAAACAAGACCAAAACAAAAAAAATCCAAAACATAAAACTTGAGTCATGAATTTTTAAAGAATAAACTGTAAAATAGCATTTAGAAGCACATAAATGGGATGTCTGCTTGTGATGGACCGGGACAAAATCAAATGTTCAGGGACCCAGGGAGGCCAGCTGAACAAAAGTACCTTAATCCTGGATGGGTCGTCATCGAAGATGTGGGGTGCAGCCAAAGCGATGCATTGGTGGGAATTCACCTAGCGGCGACGATGCGCTAGTCGTGACCCATGCAAAAGTGGCAATGTGTCAGCTCCAATAAGCGGTAAGCTGCAATGTGGAGGTTCGGCATCATTGTCGAGGTTGCTGTCGATGGAGGTGTGGGGAGCTTGCGCCAAGAAGAGTGGTGGTTCTCAAGTTGATGCTGATACACGCAGCAGAGGTGATGCATTGCTTCTAAGCTACGCAGCAGCGGCGAAACGTCAGTTTGATAGTAGTTGCAAAGGTTCCACTGGAACAAGCAGCTCAGGTCCACTTCCAAGGGTCCTGGAATAGGGTGCACCACTTGGTAGGGCAAACTCACAGATGACCAGATGCAGACGCAGGGTGGTTGAAAGTCTTTTATGTCCCTGTGACTTCAGATCAGGAGGCCAGCCAGCTGGACTTTGGAGTCACTCTAAGACCAGGGGATGCAGGTCCAATCCTTCTCAGCCAGGAAGGGGAACAGCAGGCAGCAGGGAGGCACAGCAAGGCAGGAGTCCAACAAAGCAGCAGTTCGGTACAATGCAGTCCTTCAGCAGCACAGCGGTCTTTCTTCCTGGCAGAGTCTTCACAGGTCTAGAAGTGTACTGATGTCATGGTGGCTGGAGGTCCAATACTTATACCCAGTTGCGCCTTTGAAGTGGGGGAGACTTCAAAGACAGGTCTTTGAAGTGCACTGAGGCCCTTCTTTCCTTTTCTGGCTCTGGACTCACTACAGGGGGTATGCAGCCCTGTTTGTGGGGACAGGACACGGCCTATTGAGGTGAAAGTGAGGCTGGGTTCATCTCTTCCCTCCTATTTTCCCAAGATGGCCCATCAAGCCACACCTAACTTCCATTGTGTGTGACTGTCCAGGGGGAATACACAAAGCCCAGCTGTCACCCACCCAGACTGATCAGAGACAGGCAGCAGGCACCAAATAGCTGAAGTAATAAAATGGCTGCCAACCTTCTAAAAGTGTATTATAGCCACAAGAGAAACCGTCCGACCCATGGGAACCTGGGTATAAAATTCCAAAGTGCTACAATGGTTCTCAATGGGAAACACAATATTGCACGCAAATAAAGATTGTAAGATGTTTAGAAAAGGTAAAAAGGGGGTTTGTGAAAAGACACTCACCAAACTGAATTGACAAACCACAGACAAGTCACATACATATAATAACCACAAAAAATATAATGATGATAATGATCACAAGGAACACAAAAGGAACTAAGGGCCAGATGTAGGTGGCCAAATACCGGTCGGTAACGGCCGATTTCGGCCATTACCGACCGGTATTTGGAGTTTTAGATGTAGGGGGCTTAAATTTTACAGATTCTGTAAATTTACAGATTCGGTAAATTTACTGATTCGCTAAAATACTGAATTGGTAAATAAACCCGATTCTGTAAATCTAGATGTAGATGAAAACAGTGCCACAGGCCCTTAAGAATTCGTTATTTACCACGAAATAATATTTCGTGGTAAATAACGAATTCCAGTGTACATGCACATCTGTGCACGTACACCTGTGCCATGTGGCACACATACATGCCCTAAGGGCATGTATGTGTGTCACATGGCACACAAGCCATAATCAGGGGTGCAACAGGGTGTCAAAGTGACACCTTGTACCCCTTGACAATTTGGTAATTCAAGGCCCATAGGAATCAATGGCAATTACCGAATCGGTAAATACCGATTCGGCAATTACCAAATCATACCAATTCGTTAAAAATTACCGAAATGTTTCCCACATCTCATTTACCGAATCTAGAATACTGAATCAGTAAAATTCGGTATTCTAGAGTCGGTAAATGAGATTTACCTACATCGGACCCTAAGTGATTTTTATATCGGTATTTACCTATTATTCATAGTTAACCCTTAGCTCCAATTAACGTCATTGGTAGGTCCAGTGTGCATACAAATACATATAATATGCCCCAGAATTTCAAACACAAGTGTATATACAGAAAGAAAAAAATGTGTTGATTAAGCAACAGACGTTTCAAAAATATTAATAATCTCAATAGTATCCAGGAAATAAGCAAGCTTGCCTGTTTATTCTGTCGACTGTGTTTTGACTCACAACTGGATGTAAGGGTCTCATCAGGACTGACAATAGTGGGATATCCTGTTGGTGCTTATGGAATGAAGTGACAGAGCTGTTGTATTCTTGTGTATCTAGGAGCATGTGATTACAAGCCTGCACATTGAGGACAGGATAATGTGCATGAAGGAGGCGCTGGCCGCAATCAAGGAGATTTGGCGCCGAAGGGTGATGCTTAGAGGAGCCTCTGTCTTGGAGACAGCTACACTCATCCCCAGCTACAGCAGCACTGATTGAGCTCTTTCTCACTTTGACAGACAACACAAAGGGGAGACCATGGCTCCCCTGGCCTAACTGCGCTGCGCCATAGCAGCGCAGGGCCCCCGCAGCCTCCAATGCCTGTGAGAGGAGTTTTTTTCCTGTTCCTCCTGTCCTCCAAGAATCGCGCTTCAACACCAGAGCTCCTTGATAGAGACCAGTGCCTCCTTCATGCACATTTACCCATTCTAAGTTGTATTAACCACCAGCTACAGCCCTCTGAGTGCTCAAGCCCTGTATGAGGTGTGAAAACTACTCCCAGACCAAAAACAAAGGCTGAGGTTGAAGGTTGAAGAGGTGTCTCCGTTCTTCTGGGAGGATGATCTTCTGGGCAGTGCCCAGGAACCTGATTAACTTCAAAGGGGCTCCCCTGTCACAGATAGATGCCAGATGACACCAGCAGAGGCCTCTTCTTTATTCCCCCAGTCAGTCAGGCTCCAACTCTGTGGGGAGAGAGCTGCCCCAGAAGTGGTTTGAAGAGACGAAAGATACGAGAATGCTTATTTTTCTGGCCACATCTCCGGGCTGGGCATAAAGGCTCTGCACAAGGGGTGAAGGATTTCACCATCTTACATTTAGGCAGAGAGGGGCACTGTGGGATTGTTTGCAGTAGGGCACACATGACACGCTGCAGAAGTGGTTGGGGGCAACCAGTGGGAACATTTACTCTATTGCTGATTGGTCAGGGAGGAGCCAGAAGTCACCCCACCCATGGGCTAGTGCCAGGCATACATGTGACATCCGCAGTACCTTCCTCAGAACACTACTGGAAATGAGGACGATCAGAACAGGACTAAACCTGCTGTCTGGAACATGAGGAGAGACCTGAAGGACTGAAGCTGTTCTCTCGCCTGTACCAAGGACAAAGAAGAGGAATCTAAGGGTCATAAGGCTGACTTCCAGTTCAAGCTGCAAGGACACAAAACTTTTTCTGAATATCCCCAACCCTCCAGTTTCACCTGGACTTGCCCTGGACGCTGCTGGTGGCAGCTGCTGGAGTGAGTCCTGACCACTGTGCTGGTCCTGATGTCCCGAAAGCCTTGGCTTGGTCTGAGTGGACTTCTCCTAATACCCCAGAAAACCTGGGACTTAGAAACCATTTGGCCCCAAAACCCTCTGGAGGGCCAGAATAAACCTGCAATGCTGATCTTACTAAGGTGCTTTGCCACTGAGCTCAAGATTTCTCCCAATTGGAGCTTTTCCGCAGCAGCAAAGCTGATTCAACTGCACCTTGTGGAGAAGATATCTGGCCTTGTGGATTCCCTTTTGGCAACAGCCTGCAACCTTGCTCCACTGGAGGAATCTAAGCTCAGTAAACCATAATGACTAAACGTGAAGGAGGAAATGTTGATCAGGAAAAGGCATCAAAAGTATTCACCAGTGATGGACCTTCCCTGGGTGCGATACTAGAATTTCTTCTGTTCAGAGAGTTCCCGTAAGAAAACTAACGACTTCACCAGGAGCTCATCTGATGGCTATCTGACCTCGTGCACATCTTCTTAGCTACAACCTTGCCCCGCTGACGATTTTGGGCTTCCATTTTTGAGATTAAGGGTCTGATTTGTACTTTGGTGGATTTAGGTTTGGTAGTCAGGGTGACGAAGTAATTTACTCCATTGCCTTGACTACAACTTCACCCCCAAAATTATGAAAAGATCCCCAAGCTGGTGATTGTTTCGTAAAGCACTGCCATGAACCGCTATCATGGCAGTTGTCACAGCAGGTCCTGTCAATGCTTGTTGCTGTTTGAGGCATGACTTCATCAAGGAAAATGGAGACGTACAGCAAGCAGTTTTCATTTTTACTTTCAATAAAGAAAATCCAAAAGTGGGATTTTCTTTTTGAAAAGAAAAAAGACTATGCTTCCCTTGCCATGATAGTCCTCTCCCATGGCAAGGGCAACATTTTGTAGTTTTTACTGCTCCCTACCACCAGGGTTTCCCTAGCAGTGAAAACTGACATTCAATTCTGCCCATCTAAATTAGGTGGGTGTAATTAGAGGTCGCCCTTTTACTGTCCTAGTTACGTCGGCTTTTGAAGAGCTTTAATCATGGTGGAGAAGGAGTAGTCGCCATCGTAGTTAAACCTGTATTTAAATCCGACAGGCGGACCACAGTCTTTGTCGTATGGATACTCCGTCACTGTTGCAATTTTGTATCCATACCACCAAGGTCTAAATCAGGCCCGAATTCCAGAGGTAAAACCTTGACCAGGTCAAACCTGGTTACTCTATCTGACTCACACCTCATTGCGATCAGCCTCAAATTGGACCTACGTCTCTGTCTACTGCAACCAGTTGACTGACGCAAATTGCGTTGGTGTCTGAACGCAATTTGGTGCTATTTTTATTTTGAAATTAAAAAATTCATATCACTGGTTCTGTTTATTTGATTTTTGTTGTTTTCATGTCATTTAATTTATTATAATTTACTTTCTTTTTCTAAATTAGTTTAGGATTCCTTTGTATTGTGTTATGACTCTATTGCTGTCTTGGTACTATATAAATACTTTACATATTGCCTCTAAGTTAAGGCAGTCTGCTGTATGCCATAGTGGTGTCATCAGGGTCTAGTGTAGGCTTTTTAAGGATTGGGAGGATCTGACCTGTCAAGAAGAAATCTGGGAAGAGTCCTTGAGTAGAGAACATTGCCAATGGTGTGTAGGGATGAGTGGGCATCCTCAGGGAGAGCTGTGATGAAGGATGAGTGTTAGACCTGGCATTCCTTGGTGTGATTACCCCTGACTTTTTTCCTCTACCTCCTCTATATGTTGATGCTGTGAGGGATTTCGTTTTACTGGCTTAGATGCTTTGGACACTTTGCCCCTGCTGATTAGTGTCAAAGTGCAAGTGCTCCCTGTGTAAAGTGTAATGGTAATTGGTTGTCCATGATTGGTATGTGTGCCTTACTAGTAAAGTCCCTAATAAAGTGCACTATGTGTGCCAGGGCTGGTAATGCAAATGCTGCTATTGGGCCAGCAGCTCTAATTGTGCAACCCACACCAGTAGCCTTAAAGAGAGAACTCAGGCCTGCCACTGCAGTGCCTACGCTCAGTTTGTTAAACTGCCATGCTGTCCTGACAAGTGCACCTACTTGCCAGGCCTTATCCTTCCTTTTTTATGCACCTCAGACACCCCTATTGTAGGTCCAAGGTACCCCCCTGGGCAGGGTGCAGTGTATGTGAAAGGAAGAACATGTACTAAGGTGTGTACCATGTCCTGACAGTGAATTACTCTCCATTTCAATTTTCACTGTTGAAAGGCCACTGTTGAAAGGCCATCTAGCCCATAGGACAGAATGGGGGAGGCTGTGTAATATGTTTCCAGCCTATCTTCCCATAGGCTTAAGATGGAGAGGTGAAGTTTAGTATGCCTGAACTCACAATTTAATAGCACATCTTTTTGCGAAGGGTGTTTTTGAATTGTGTGTTTAGAAACCCCTCTTTTAGAAGTATCTGGGTTTTTGTGTTTTAACATTTCTGTGTGTCCCTGCCTGGTTGTGGATTGACTGTCTGGATTTGAATGTGATAGGCTCTGGGGAATGTCTTAACCCAGGGTAGGAGGTGAGACAGCAACAGGCTGACCTGCATCTGGAGTGTAGGGGGAGGAGTAGACCCTGGAGGTGAAGAGGCCTGGGTTGCCGCCATAAAACAATGGCTCTATCTCCTGCTGAGTGATTGAGGATCTAGACCCCCACTATCAAAGGAAAAAGCTGTCACTGGCAGGGAGACACTCAGAACTGGTTTGGACAGGGGTCAGTGCCCCCCGAACACAAAGACTTCAAAGACATTTAGGGGTATAACTATGAGAGCTGAAACCCTTGGACTTTGGAAAAATGGAATGATCTAGACTGTAAAGGATTTAACCTACTTCGTGGTCAGGACGACTCTCTGCCAAGGAAGAAACAGCAGAAGAGACTGAAAGAAAGGACTGACCCTTGCTGTGTGTTCTGGGGCTGGCCTGCCGTTTGCTGATTCAACGAAGGAAAGCCTAAAGGGACTTTGTGGTGTGCTGGGTCCCCCTGCTTGAAAGGACTTTGCTGTGTGCTGTGTCCTGAAGTAACTTATTCCCAAGGGCTGAGGAGAGCTGTCTCCCTGTCGTGGAAACTCAGGAACACAAACGTTTCCAGGTGTGTCTCAGCGACGCTGTGTGCGTGTGCTTTTTGCAGCCTGAGACCCTCGTAAGATTTGCCCTGTGATCGTGGGCAACAGGAGTCCAAGTGAGTCTCAGCAACACTGTGTGTGTGGGCTTTGTGCAGCCTGTGACCTTCGTGAGGACTGCCTTGTGATTGTGTGCACTTGGAACCCAAGCGTGTCTCAGCAACGCTGAGTGCCTGTGCTTTTTGAAGCCTGAGACCTTTGTGATGACCGTCCTGTGATCGTAGGCACCTGGAATCCAAGTGAGTATCAGCGACGCTGTGTGCATGTGTTTTGTGTAACCGTGGGCGCAGTGCTCCGCTCCGTCCACGGAGTGTGCGTAGTGTTGCCTACTTTGCGATCCGCAAAGTAGGCGTAGTAGGCAGGCTACGCACATGCCGTGGAGGACCGAAGTTGCCCGCCACCCGCCTCCTGCCCGCCCTCTTTTAAATGGCCTTATAATCTCTAAAAGCATATCAAAAGTGATTAATTAATCTATAAAAGCATATTAAAAGTAATTAATTAATTAATTCGCGAGAAATGCGCATGCTCGAGTGACCGCGCATGCGCATTTGTCAGGAGGAAGTCGCCGATAAATCAGGGAGAGGGAGCCCCGGGACCTCACATCTCTGGTAAGTCTTTTTAATTACTTTTATTATGCTTTCAGAGATTATAAGGCCATTTAAAAGAGGGCAGGAGGGAGGCAGGTGGCGCGTAGTGGGGCTACGCGAAGTGTGCGGGTGTGCGTAGATTCCCCCCACTTTGTGATGCTCCGTGTAGCCCCACTACGCCCACCCTTAGTTTTGTGCAACCTGAGACCTTCGTGTTGATTGTCCTGTGATCGTGTGCACCCAGAACTCAAGGGAGTCTCAGCGACGCTGGGTGCGTGTGCTTCATGCAGCCTGAGACCTTCGTGAGGAGTGCTCTGTGACTGTGCACACCCTGAGCTCAAGTGAGACCCAGCGACGCTGGGTGTGTGTGCCCTGTTGCAGCCTGACATATTCTTCATTGCAATCGGCCCGATCCGTCATCCCCAGAGGAGCTGTGCTGCCGGACTGAGACTGTCTTTGCCAAGGAGAGACCTCGAGCCAGCCCTGTGTCGGGGGGCCCGAGTTTCACAGACCAAAATCAGCGAAGCCACATAGGAGGCCCAAGTTGCGAGGTGAGGAGAGCGAGGTCGCACCCCCCAGGTAATGCTCAACGAGCATGTGTGTGTCGCCACGTGGCACGGGGTGCGGGCTCGGAGAGAAACGCTATCGGCCATCTCATTCTCGCAGCTCGAGCCTCCACTGAAGTCTGTATTTTGGCCTTTACTTGCTGAGGAGTGGCAGTATCAGGGCCGGAGTGTGGAGCTATACGTTGTTTTACACCATACCCGTTTTGGTGACATATTTTGGCAGTAGCTGACTATGAGTCAGCCGGAGCGGCATAGAGACCGTCCTGTGCACGAGCTCGGTGCCGGAGTACCTTATTTTGGGATTACGAACTGCCTGTTTGTTGCATTACTCATTACATCACTTTGGTATTACGAACTGCCAGATTGTTGCATTACGCAGTGCATTATTTCTGCATAACAGACTGCCTGATTGTTGCATTATGCATTGCATTATTTTTGCATAGCGAACTGCCTGATTGTTGCATTCCGAATTTCATTAGTTTGGCATTATGGACTGCCTGATTGTTGCATAACGAACTGCATTATGCTACATTACAAAGTGCCTGATTCTTGCATTACGAACTGCAAAGCATTGCATTAGGACTGAATTTGATCATCTGAATTGCTCAATAATACTGCAAGCACCTACAAGGGCTTGCTGGTCTAATAACCGGCCAGGTGAAATTTTACAAATATGCATATGTTGGATTTTTATTGTGTGGTCTCCTCGTATATCTTTTTATATAAACCCAAAAATGTTTTTTATGAAACTTGTGTGGAGTCCATTTGTGGTGTCATCATTGGGTTACTGAGAGTGGGGTTGCAAATACTTTACACATTTGCCTTGCAGATAAGCCTGGCTGCTCGTGCCAAACTACCAAAAGGGTGAGCGAGGCAATCTGAGAAGGTGTTCTTCCTTTCCCTAATTTAGAAGCAAGGGTCCCTATTTGGCCTAAGATACCTACCTCAGCGAACTAGAGACCCCCAGTTCTAGCATTGTTGGTCAGCGGTTTGGGATTTCAACGTGTATTTGCAAATTCACTCACAGTAATTGGTGTACATCACTAGTTTTAGCGCAGACCACGAAGCAACCACATTGGTCACCATTCAGGGAGGATTTTTTCCTCAGAGGAGCTGGAGGAAAACCAAAGGGTCAGAGAGCATGAGTTGGAGTTTTTAAAACTTAAAACTCAAGCAGAAGAGAAAAAGCTGCTCATTGAAAGTGAAAAGTGATCAGAGGAGAGCAGGAACGCTCTCGTCTTGGAAGAGAAGAAGATTCTCTTAGCTCATGAGTTAAGCATGAGGGAACTGGCCTTGAAGGTTAAACAGGCGGAGTCCAGTTCAAATGGTGGCAGCACACAACCAGTGCAAGTGGGTAAGGTGTACATTCACAAAGACTTAGTGCAAGATTACCAAAGGGGTGATGATATTTATGCGTGGTTCACAGCATATGAGATCACGCTGAGGATGAATGAGTTGCCTGAGAAGCATTGGGGGGCAGGCCTATGGAAACACCTTGAGGCTCCTGGGAGGGATGTTTTACCCCCTTTAGAGAGGGCAGGAACCCTGAATTACACCAATATGTCAGGTATGGGCTCACTCCTGAATAACAAAACTGGAATCCAGTACTTGGGTTGAGTGTGTGAATGCTTACACGCTTGCACTGGATGGTTGGATGAAGGCCAGCAAGGTAACTGATTTTAAGGGCTTATCTGATTTAATTAGTTGGGAGTACTTGAGTAGTCTGTGTGTTCCAGAGCTGCGCAAGCATCATTTAGCCAGTAAGCTGACTGATCACGGTAAACTTGCTGAAGAGGCGGACCGCTGGACCAGCAGCAGGGTCCACAAGGGGATTGGAGGTACCACTGACAAAGGTGTATTCGGTGCCCCACAGAAGGTGGGGGTAGACAAGGGTAACCATAAGGGGTTCTCTAAAGGGCCTCAAAGCAGTTCCCAGGTAAAAGAGTCCCAGTCCCCCAAGGCTAAGAGGTCCTGGCCCCATAAGGGCAAGCAGGACAACAGAGGTCCTCCTACTTGATATTTCTGTAAAGGCGTGGGTCACATTGCCCCTAAATGCCCCAAGAAGTTGCCTGCACCCACTGGTGCTCCAACACGGGGTTTAGTGAGTGTAGCGTTGGGGGAGGAATTGAGTCCTTGGAATGGGGAGGAGCAAGCAGTTATTACTCTGGTCTCATTAGGAGATCGAGAGATGGTCAGGAAGTCTCTCTGCCTTATAATACTGAGAAGTACAGGCAGTGGGTGACCATCAATGGAAGGAGGGTGGAGGCTCTGAGAGACACAGGAGCCAGTTTGACATGTTTCAGGTGTAAGTGGGTGTCTGTGGAACAGGTGATTCCCAATGTACTTCACCCTGTAGGTGCAGCAGACAACTCAGTGCGTCTCTGCAAGGAGATGCTAGTTCCCTTTGAGTGGCAGGGGTCTCAGGTTCATTGAAGGTTGTTGTAAGTCTGTCCATGCCGTGGACTGTCTGCTGGGGAATGACCTGGAGAGTTCACCCTGGAAAGAGGTGGAGCGCCAGGCGCATTTGGAGATGTTGGGTCTGCCTGAGTGGGCTTGTGTGACCACTTGGTCTATGGCAGCCAGTAAAGGTGTGCAAGAGGACCTGGAGCCTGAAACAGTGGCCCAGGTGCGTGCCTAAAGAGAAGAGGCAGGGGGCATGGGAAACCGGCCCCCAAAGTTTCCATGGTCCAGGAGGAAGCAAACCTTGAGGGGAATGCTCTGCAGCCTACGGGGGAGCAAGTAGCTGAACTGGGGGACCTACCTGAGCTGACTGAATGGCAGCAGGAGGGAGGGCCCTCCAGGGAGGAATTCTGTGAGGAGCAGAAAAAGTGCCCTTCTCTTGTAGGTTTGCGGCAACAGGCAGCAAACCAGGCTGTAGGTGATCCATCCGGGTCACACTTGATTTACTGGGAGACCGATCTCCTGTATAGTGAGCCTAAGGTTGCTGAGCCTGGGGCAGCATGTGCGCTGGTGGTACCCCAGTGCTTCAGAGCCTTCCTACTGGGGTTGGCTCATGATGTACCTTTAGCAAGAAATTTGGGGCAGGACAAGACCTTTGAGAGGCTTGTCACCCGCTTCTACTGGCCTCAAATGCTCAAGAATTCTGATACGCATTGCAGTACCTGTTAGACTTGCCAAGCAAGTGGAAAGAGTGGGGGGAAGTGCAAGGCTCCTCTCCAACATTTCCCTGTAGTCAGCACCCCCTTTGAGAGGGTGGGCATTGACATTGTGGGGCCTCTGGATCGCAAGACCACCATGGGCAACAGGTTCATCCTGATCTTGGTGGACCATGCCATCCGGTACCCGGAAGCCATCCCTCTCCGGACGGTGACAGCCGCTGTGGTGGGCCGTGCACTGATGGGGATTTTCTCCCATGTGGGGTTCCTCAGAGAAGTGGTGTCCAACAGGGGTACTAATTTAATATCTAGGTATATGAAATCTCTGTGAAAGGAGTACTGTGTAACCTACAATTTCACCAAGCCTTACTACCCCAGGGTAACGGTCTGGTTGAGAGATTTAACCGGACCCTGAAGGGAATGATTATGGGTCTTGAGGAACTCATGAGGCGAAAGTGGGATGTCCTCCTACCATGCCTGCTGTTTGCTTACAGAGAGGTGCCACAGAAGTCCTTAAGGTTCAGTCCCTTTAAGCACCTGTAAGGGCACCGTATAAGAAGACGCTTGAGTTTGATGAAGGAGGGCTGGGAGAAGGCTCCTAGTAAATGTCACAAACCCCACAAGTTACCTGGTTCTTGTGGAGAGATCTCGCAGAGACGACATGAGGTATCGCCCCAGTGCACACCTTTTCCCAATCTGGAACCTATAACAAACTAGGACGAAGATGGGAATGGGGAAGGTAGCTAAACATTACAGGATGGCACAGGGAGACCAGTGGAGGACGTCCTCCAGTTTTGAGTAACCGTGGACACCAGCTGGACAGGGAGACAAGAGAAGATCATTACATACAGCCCAAACAACCTTTTTCTGACACTAACATAAACTCATGTGGAAGTTTAGGGTTTACTTCATATCTGGACATCTGAAGCCTGTAGCCATCCTAGTGTAACTAATAAGTGCTCCTGCACAATCAAAAGTAAGAATCAAACAATAAGCGATCCAGCGCGTAGGGCAATGTCACGGAAAAAACAGGAATAAGTGCCCCTACACAATCATAGGTGAGAATCAAACAAGAAGCGCTCCAGCGCGCATGGCAAAGTCAGGGAAAAAAGAAATAAGCGCTCCTGTGCAGTCAAAGATGAGAACCCAATCATAAGCGCTCCAGCGCGTGTGGCAATGTCATAAAGAACGGAAAGCAAGCGCTCCAGCGCGATGAGGCAAGGAAATGACAAGTACTACTACCTGCGCTCCAAGTGGCAAAGGCTAGTCTAATAGGCAACACTCTTGCCAGAGTACTAGTGCTAATAGGCAGTACAAAATGTTAGGCAAGCGCTCCAGTGCTGAGAAGCTACTCACAGTGAAGCAGGAGAGTGAAGTGCTCCAGCGCACCGAAAATCAGCCAGCAGGGCAGGCGCACAGCGCTGTGGAATGCTCCAGGCAAGCAGGCTAAGGCAAGCGCTCCTGCGCTAACAACGGCGGCTGGGAACAGGCGCTCCAGCGCGGAGAATGCAGGAGACAAACACGGGACCAGGAAGGTACGGCTGCTCTCCTGCACAGCTCCGGAATCCTCGTAGGTGTTTGCAAAGGCAAAGCATCGTACAGGCGTTAATCCAAAGCGCTGATCCGGAGGAAAGCCGCTGCAGTTAAGCGGATTCCCCCAGAAGCACTAGTGACGCGGTTAGCAGTTCCGGCAAGGAGAGCTGGACCGCTAACTGCTAGGAAAAACCCCGGAAGTGAGGAGGCCCACCACCACATGAGCACAGTTCCCACACAACACAGGCATACTGGTGACAGGAGGTACGGGGGCAACAAGAGCACCATGACAGTAAAACCCCCCAGGATGTATATAGCTACATGCTGACCTTCAGGAACCAAACTAGGTCTTTCCGGCAACTCGCTCAGGCGAATCTGGAAGCCAGCCAGGAAGAAATGAATCAGTGGTACAACCAGAATGCCACTCTGGTCGAGCTTCAACCTGGGCAAAAAGTGTGGGTGTTGACGCCAATGGAGCCTTGTGTGCTCCAGGACAAGTGGACTAGGCCTTATGAGGTGGTGGAGCGCAGGAGCGAAGTGACCTACCAGGTTGACTTACAGTCTCCTAGGAACCTTTTGAGGGTCCTCCATGTGAACTGCCTCAAACCCCACTTTGAGAGGTCTGAGGTGACCATGCTCTTGGCTACAGATGACGGGGCGGAAGAGGAGAGTAAACCTCTTCCTGACCTTCTGTCAGCCAAGGGGACGGGTCAGTGGATGGGGTGAACCTCTCGCCTGCCCTGACCCCGGAGCAGCAGAGGGACTGTCGGCAGGTATTGGGTTAGTTTGCCTCCCTGTTCTCCCTGACACCAGGAGTCACCCATTGGTGCGTCCATTATGTGGACACTGGAGACAGTCTGCCTGTTAAACAAACATTTTACAGAGAAGCTGATAAGGTCAGGGCCAGCATCAAGGAGGAGGTTTCCAAGATGCTGGTGCAAGGGGTGATTGAGCCATCCAGCAGCCCCTGTGCTAGCCCAGTGGTCCTTGTGCCAAAAGCTGCTGCACCAGGTGCCAGCCCTGAACTCCAGTTCTGTGTGGATTACCATGGGCTCAATGCGGTCACCAAGACTGACGCTCACCCCATCCCCAAAGCTGATGAGCTTGTGGATCGACTGGGAGCTGCCCGGTGTCAGTACATTTGACTTGGCGTCTGGGTACAGGCAGATTGCCTTGACCGAGGGGGCCAAAGAGAGGTGAGCGTTCTCAATGCCAGAGGGGTGCTACCAGTTCAGGGTTATGCCCTTTGGGTTGAAGAACTCCCCTGCCACCTTCCAGAGACAGGTTAATCAGGTGCTGAGTGGGCTGGAGGAATTCAGCGCCGCCTACCTGGATGACATTGATGTGTTCAGCTCCAGTTGGGAGGAACATTTGCAACACCTCTGTGAAGTGTTGACGGCCTTGCACAGGGCAGGCCGAACAATCAAGACAAGTAAGTGACAGATAGGGCAGGATTCTGTGGTGTACTTAGGACACCAGGTAGGGAGTGGCCAGGTGGCGCCCCTACAGGCAAAAATTCCTACCATTCGGCTTGGGAACCTCCCAAGACCCAGACAGGAGTGAGGGCCTTTTTAGGACTCACTGGGTATAACAGACAGTTTGTCAAGGGGTATGGCACCATTGTTGCCCCCTTGACAGATCTGACATCAAAGAAACAGCCAAAGAAGGTGATCTGGGCAAATGCCTGCCAGACCACTTTTGATGCCCTGAAAACTGCTATGTGCACGGCGCCACACTCAAGGCTCCTGAATTCTCCAAAGAGTTTGTGGTGCAGACAGATGCTTCAGAGCATAGTGTGGGAGCAGTACTCTAACAATTGAATGATGAGGGCTTGGATCAACCCGTTGCTTTCCTTAGCAGGAAGCTACTTCCCAGGGAACAGAGGTGGAGTGAAATTGATATGGAAGCTTTTGCTGTGGTCTGGGCACTGAAGAAGCTGAGGCCTTACTTGTTTAGGACTCAATTGCTGGTTCAGACAGACCACAGGCCCCTCAGATCGTTGATGTGGATGAGGGGTGAGAGCCCAAAACTGTTGAGGTGGTCCATCTCCCTATAGGGAATGGACTTCATGGTGGAACACCGACCTGGAACAGAACAAGCCAATGCTGATGGTCTGTCCAGATTTTTCTGCCTTAGTGATGAGAACTCTCATGAGGTTGGGTAGTTCCCTCCACTTTTCGGCTGGAGGGGACAATTGTTAGACCTGACATTTCTTGGCGTGATTACCCCAGACTTTTGCCTCTACCTCGTCTATTTTTTTGATGCTGTGATGGATTTTTTTTTTACTGGCTTAGATGCTTTGTGCACTTTGCCACTGCTGACCAGTGTCAAAGTGCAAGTGCTCCCTGTGTAAGGTGTAATGGTAATTGGTTGTCCATGATTGTTATGTTTGCCTTACTAGTAAAGTCCCTAGTAAAGTGCTCTATGTGTGCCTAGGCTGGTAATGCAAATGCTACTAGTGGGCCTGCAGCACTAATTGTGCCACCCACACCAGTAGCCTTAAAGAGAGAACTCGTGCCTTCCACTGCAGTGCCTGCACACAGTTTGTTAACCTGCCATGTTGTCCTGACAAGTGCACCCACTTGCCAGGCCTTACCCTTCCATTTTCATACACATCAGACAACCCTATGGTAGGTCCAAGGTACCCCCCGGGGCAGGGTGCAGTGTATGTGAAAGGTAGGACATGTACTGAGGCGTGTGCCATGCACTGACAGTGAAATACTCTCCATTTCGTTTTTCACTGTTGAAAGGTCATCTTGCCCACAGTACAGAATGGGGGAGGCTGTGTAATATGTTTCCAGCCTATCTTCCCATAGGCTTAAGATGGAGAGGTGAAGTTTAGTATGCCTGAACTCACAATTTAATAACACTTTTTTTTGTGAAGGTGGTTTTTGCATTTTTCAGTTTTGTAACCACTCTTTTAGAAGTGGCTGAGTTTTTGTGTTTTAACATTTCTGTGTGTCCCTGCCTTGTTGTGGAGTGACTGTCAGGATTTGAATGTGATAGGCTCTGGGGAATGTCTTAACCCAGGGTAGGAGGTGAGACAGCAACAGGCTGACCTGCATCTGGAGTGTAAGGGAGAGGAGTAGCCCCTGGAGGTGAAGAGGCCTCGGCTGCCGCCATAAAACAATGACTCCATCTCCTGCTGAGTGATTGAAGATTCAGACCCCCACTATCAAACGAAAAAGGTGTCACTGGCAGGGAGACACCCAGAACTGGTTTGGACAGGGGTCAGTGCCCCCCTGAACACAAAGACTTCAAAGACATTTAGGGGTATAACTATGAGAGCTGAAACCCCTGGACTTTGGAAAAATGGAATGAAGAAGACTGTAAAGGATTGTAACTGCTTCATGGTCAAGAGGAACCTCTGCCCAGGAAGAAACAGCTGAAGAGACTGAAGGAAAGGCCTGACCCTTTCTGAGTGTTCTTGTTGTAAATTAATCTAGGACCCTAGTGTAATTTTCCCGATTCATGCCCTTATAAAGGTATACTTTATCATATCCTGATATAGGCATCGAAATCACTACCACATTTGGCCTGAGCCTTACAGCCCAAATGCGGCATGGCTACTTCCACTAAGTTCCGAGAATCAACAACGATTTCTTTGAAAAACCTGCCTTCAGCAGCTAGGGACTTCCCCCTGCTTGAATATTAAGTTCTCCAAGAACTCTTGGCGTTTTCCAAGAAATTATCCTTTGAGTGACGTTATTAAGTCCAAACATGCGTCAAACTCAGCACCTTCAAAGTATAAATATGCCCAGGTTTGCCCAGTCAAACACACAGTGGTTTGGAGCAGATCGACTATCTACTTGCCCGACGCCCTGCAGCAACAAGTGCCGAGGTAAGCCGACCCTCCAACTGACGCACTGAGAGAGACACTGTCTTTTCTCTTGCCAAGAAATCCAGCTTCAGTGTTTCCAGCTTACCCTTGCGGGTATCTGGGAAATCGAGTCCCGAGAGAGAGATACAAGACCTCCTTCATTCTAAAACCAAGGTACAGAGCTGGTTAGACCTCTTAGAGAATTCTTGGAATAGATTCCTGGCAGAGAACTACTAAACTTAGGCTACTCCTCACTTACTTCTTCCCTCGTACTAGACTTGGGTAAGGTACACCGGGGAAGCGTATTTTAGAAGCACCAGTTGAGTACTTTTAGTCATTATTTATTACTGTATGTATTTTATACCTTTTTATGCACTTTATGGCTTAGAAACCATATCATGCTTTTACAGTACTACTTTATAATACTGTTTGTATTATATGCCTTGTACTTTATAACCAGTATTACGATTGTAGCAGTTCATTTCCAATGCTTGAGAAAGAAGACTGTTCAATAAATACTTTTATTGAAAACGCCCATCTCTCTATTTCTCAGCACCTCTGGTGAAATGAAGCATGCACGATTGACTGAGTAAAATAGTTATCTATCGTTTCCGCGACTCTAGAGATTTGATTTCTTATTCTTGGGAAACAAAGTTGTCATGTTTATTCGGTTGTCAGAAACGAATCCCTTCTTATTTTTTCGAGAAAGTTTCTAGTGACCTCTGAGCTAGCTGGCACTCACTATTAAGTTTAAAATATTCGGTAGAGACCTAGTCGACCTCAGTCCTACGTCTAAACCACAGTATATATTAGTCCAATGCGCAGAACCTATTGGGAATATAGGAACTACACTACATGGCGCCCAACGTTTGGTAAGGCAATAATTTAACGCTAGATACTAGAGTAACTCAGTCGTGCTTTTCACACAGACCCCTTTTTCCCGTAAAATACTCCAATAGACGTCTGGAGTGGGTAAAAGGTTAACATCCGCCAAAACTGAGTAAGACGAAAATCCTATGTATTAGTTTTTGGTTTATTCAACGTTGAAGGATACAGTGTTCGAAAATATTGTGCACCTAATCTTTGTTTCCTTGAAACTTGTTCTGAAAAATTTCATTAAACAATGTCGGTTAACGGCGACAACAACGCAACCGGTGGGGCTGCAGTAAATGCGAACCAACCGGGTTTAGACGTTACAGGGTTTAATGAAGAAGACGATGATGCAATAATCACCCGGTAAATGTAAGAAAAACCATAACTATAAAACTTATAGAAAATTGGGTATCATCAAGAGGTGGTAGAGTAATCTTAGTTATAGAGGCACATGAATATTGGCAGACAGAGGTATTCTATTCGTGGATTATGTTTCCTGCAGCAAATGCAGTAACACACGAGTTCCACTACTACAATGTAGAGGAACCTCCACAGGAATACGTTCCTTTCGAGGACGTTGAAATTCCATTAACTTACCGGGAGCATCAGCTCTGGTTTAAAGGCGCCCTACAACATCAAAATCACATTACCAGGCTCGGTCCACTAGGTAGACCAGGAGCAACATGGACGGTACTAGCCAGCTACACACCACATCCTGGCATTAACGGAATGACAGGTCCAGAACTGTTTGCTCAGCTGAAACAGTTAATTAAAATACATAGACAATTGGTTCAATATGTCATGTGGACTTTAACAGTCCAACCAGCTGTAAGGATTCCACAGCACACCCCTCACCAGGGGAACACAAACAAAATTACACCACAGACTATACAATCAGTCATTGGTAAATTACCCTCAAAGAGGGAACAAATTCCGTTCTGGTTAGCTCAAAAAATGACTCAGATAGAGGCAGTATTTCCTGATAGTACACCTCATGAGAAACACAGAACTCTGACAATATGTTTACCAATGGGGATAGCACCACATGTGGAGGACTGTGACACTTGGAGTACAGTCTTTGCTTCAATCTACACAAAAACAAATGGTGTACCGTCCATGGCGGTAATTCCAGACGTTCTGAGGCAGATTCAAAATGAATACAGTCCAGAACCGGCCTTAAATCTAGGTATGAAACTACTGAAAGATTTTAAACAGGCCTCAGCTATATTATTAGCTAACATTAAAGGTGAAGCAGCATCAGTGGCAATCCGCCAAAAGTTAAAAGAAACAGATATAACAGATAAACCATATGAGCTTGCTAGAATTATTGAAAAATCTTATGAAGAATTAGGAAGAGATAGTTTGGGTGGGAAACCAGTACAACCTGTATTAACAGAAAATCCTGAAAAGGTGTTTATTAAAAATAATCTCACTACTCCTAAAAAGAAGTAGGAAAATACTAAACAGACTCTTCCTAGAGAGAAACATTCTCAGTCCAGAGGAAGATCTCCCCAAAGGGGAGGTAGGTCTCCCCAATGGGAGCCCTCTGAAAAAAGTTATAACCTTAGGAATAGGGATAATTTGAAAAAACCTGACAGATATCAAGATAATGATACACGTCCCTCTCAATCTTTACAGACTTCCTCGCAGAAATCGGAAAGAAGAGAACGGTCGGAACACAAGGAAAAACGCGTCAAGTCCAAAGACAAAGAACCCGTTCACCAAAGTAAAAAAGCTCAATTTACTAAAAAGAAGGTAGCAAGCATAAAAATCAGACATGCAGAGGATCTTGAGGACACAACTGAAGAACGGGGAGTGGGCTCAAACAATGCTAGACAGCGCAGCAGAAGTCACCATAGTTCGCAGGATCCTGAAGGATCATCTGGAGACAGTGGACTTGAAAGAATCCATTTAAGTTGAAACTGCAGACACCAGGGTTAGTGTACCCCACAAGTTATATGAAGTAACACTCCGGATGGAGGGGGACATAACTAGAAAAATAAGAGCACTCTTTTGGGAGAAGCTCTCTAAGGGCTATGACATTCTTCTAGCTGAACAAGACTGGCCACCTGAATTTGTCAGGGAATGCACACATGGCGAAGAGATAATTATGCCATATTCCAATTCATAAAAAATACACTTATGCCAGAAAATGGGCAGTGGCCCAGGCTCCCGCATTATATAAAAATCATGTAGGATGGGATGAGGATTCTCCTCACCATAAAATCCAGTTACAAAATCAACCTACAGCACAAAGGCAGTACCCAGTTAAGCAAGAAGCTAAAAAACAAGTCAGGGAGATTTTAAATCAACTTGAATACCAAGGGGTGATTGAAACATGCACCTCGTCAATGAACAGTCCTTTGTTTCCTGTATCCTAACCGGACAATTCATATCGTCTAGTTTTGGATTCCAGACATTTAAACTCCTGTTGCAAAACATTTGCAGTACAAAATGCACATAGTGCAGCACTGATGAATAACAATGTGCGCAAAAAATATAAAACCACATTAGATATTTCAAATGGGTTTTTCTGTCAAAACATTGCACCTGAAAGCAGGCATCTGACCGCTTTCTCAATTATGAGTACACAGCAACAATGTTGCCGTCTCCCCAAGGATTCAAGAATAGTCCAGGGTTGTTTTCAGTCAGGGTAACAGAGTTACTACAAACGTACGATGATGAGGCATTATCTTATGTCGATGACATCTATCTTACAGATGACGACTTGGACATACACTTGAAAAGAGTGAGCACCATAATACTTGGGTTCGCATCTGAAGGGTATAAAATTCAATTTTAAGAAATCACGAATTGCCCACCTCAACGTCCTATTTCTAGGATACGAGTTATCAAGTGAAGGTAAGAGCCTGGCAGCAAACTTTCTAGAGAAATGTGCGCTGCTCCAAGCTCCAAAAACGCTGAAAAACTTGCAGTCCATTCTTGGTTTCCTGAATTTTGGAAGAATTTAAGTTCTAAATTACGCAGAAAGGATTAAACCTCTCTACGAACTAATCAAACCTGATTTCAAACCAACTAGTTGGACTCAAACACACACAGAAATTCTGTGTTCAGTCCAAACAGACATGTTAACAAAAACACAGTTACAGACACGTGAAAACGTGCGCAATCCTGTGATCCGAATCATCCCAGGAAGATGCGGATTCATGTACCTGACCTTTAATGACGGAGAAACGGTACCAATAGCATACAAATCCCACTTGTACACACAAGCTGAAATGAAGTTCACTTCTACTGAGAAAATTCTGACAGCGGTTCAAACTGCAGTAGCAAAAGAGAGAGCTCTCGCGCAGGGTAAACGCATAATGATCGTTACACCTGTACCTGCCTTAGAGGCAGTGACAAAAGCAAGCATCTCAAATGCTAAAGCTCTACATCCGAGATGGATACAAAGGGTTAACTCTCTTGCTGCAACAGACATTGAATACTTTTTTGACCCCAGCTTGAAAACATAAGAATTTCTCCAATACGAACACAAATGTCTTCTGCCGACCGAAATTCTGCCTCTGGAACATTACGGCTGTATAATATATACAGACGGATCAGCACAGCCCGCTATTGGGGGTAAACAAGCCTATAGTGCTGGCGCGAAGGCAAATTTAGACCTATGGTCACTAAAACTCAGTCACTCAGAGACTGTACAGCTCAGCGAGCTGAACTACAGGCTTTCAAGATGGCTCTTGAAAATACTGATCACAAATTCCCCACACTTATAGTGTGCGATTCGTATTACTGCATACAATCTTACAATGAATACTTGCAGAACTGGTTTCAGAATGGCTTCAAAGATGCTAAAGGTGCCACAATCAAGCATAAAATGCTTTGGGAACCAGTAGTTCTTTTACAGAAAGAACTACAAAAGACTCACATGATACATACACTGAGTCATCAGCGTGATGGCGTTCACGTTGCAGGAAATTCATTGGCTGATGAAGCCACGAAGGCAGCTGTGCAAACAGCTTCCGTAGCTGCAATCACTCGGTCAAAAACAAAAATAGACAGCAAAATAATGCAAGCTGTCACTGCTTCAATCAAAGACATTGGTAAGACACTCCCGAAAGGCTTTCCAGTAAAGTACTCATATATAACTGATGCGAATAATGTTCCCTTTGCTCGAATCCCTGGAGTCGGGGATAGAGCCATTCCAAACATGGAACATAGATTAGGACTAATTGTAGCAGCACATGAAGGGTTGGCCTCTGCACACACAGGAGTTTACGCCACAGTGTTACTATTAAAACAGAGATACTGGTGGCCTCGCATGAAGAAACAAACTAGAAACTATGTTCTAGAATGTGAAATCTGCCAGAAAATAAAAGTTTCTACAGTGAAACATCCTGCACAGACGCCTCTTCTGATTTCAGATAAATCACTAGCAAGTGTTTACCTGGACCACTGTGGTCCCCTAACAAGGGATGGCAACTATAAATATATTATGGTCGAAGTGGATTCCTGCACAAGACTTATTTGGTTATGGCCCCAGTGCTCGGCTAACGCCATAACTGTTATAAAGGATTTGCGAGTCTTTATCGGCACATACGCAATCGGCACGCTACATTCTGACCGGGTTACTGACTCAGATAGAGGCAGTATTTCCTGATAGTACACCTCATGAGAAACACAGAACTCTGACAATCTGTTTACCAATGGGGATAGCACCACATGTGGAGGACTGTGACACTTGGAGTACAGTCTTTGCTTCAATCTACACAAAAACAAATGGTGTACCGTCCATGGCGGTAATTCCAGACGTTCTGAGGCAGATTCAAAATGAATACAGTCCAGAACCGGCCTTAAATCTAGGTATGAAACTACTGAAAGATTTTAAACAGGCCTCAGCTATATTATTAGCTAACATTAAAGGTGAAGCAGCATCAGTGGCAATCCGCCAAAAGTTAAAAGAAACAGATATAACAGATAAACCATATGAGCTTGCTAGAATTATTGAAAAATCTTATGAAGAATTAGGAAGAGATAGTTTGGGTGGGAAACCAGTACAACCTGTATTAACAGAAAATCCTGAAAAGGTGTTTATTAAAAATAATCTCACTACTCCTAAAAAGAAGTAGGAAAATACTAAACAGACTCTTCCTAGAGAGAAACATTCTCAGTCCAGAGGAAGATCTCCCCAAAGGGGAGGTAGGTCTCCCCAATGGGAGCCCTCTGAAAAAAGTTATAACCTTAGGAATAGGGATAATTTGAAAAAACCTGACAGATATCAAGATAATGATACACGTCCCTCTCAATCTTTACAGACTTCCTCGCAGAAATCGGAAAGAAGAGAACGGTCGGAACACAAGGAAAAACGCGTCAAGTCCAAAGACAAAGAACCCGTTCACCAAAGTAAAAAAGCTCAATTTACTAAAAAGAAGGTAGCAAGCATAAAAATCAGACATGCAGAGGATCTTGAGGACACAACTGAAGAACGGGGAGTGGGCTCAAACAATGCTAGACAGCGCAGCAGAAGTCACCATAGTTCGCAGGATCCTGAAGGATCATCTGGAGACAGTGGACTTGAAAGAATCCATTTAAGTTGAAACTGCAGACACCAGGGTTAGTGTACCCCACAAGTTATATGAAGTAACACTCCGGATGGAGGGGGACATAACTAGAAAAATAAGAGCACTCTTTTGGGAGAAGCTCTCTAAGGGCTATGACATTCTTCTAGCTGAACAAGACTGGCCACCTGAATTTGTCAGGGAATGCACACATGGCGAAGAGATAATTATGCCATATTCCAATTCATAAAAAATACACTTATGCCAGAAAATGGGCAGTGGCCCAGGCTCCCGCATTATATAAAAATCATGTAGGATGGGATGAGGATTCTCCTCACCATAAAATCCAGTTACAAAATCAACCTACAGCACAAAGGCAGTACCCAGTTAAGCAAGAAGCTAAAAAACAAGTCAGGGAGATTTTAAATCAACTTGAATACCAAGGGGTGATTGAAACATGCACCTCGTCAATGAACAGTCCTTTGTTTCCTGTATCCAAACCGGACAATTCATATCGTCTAGTTTTGGATTCCAGACATTTAAACTCCTGTTGCAAAACATTTGCAGTACAAAATGCACATAGTGCAGCACTGATGAATAACAATGTGCACAAAAAATATAAAACCACATTAGATATTTCAAATGGGTTTTTCTGTCAAAACATTGCACCTGAAAGCAGGCATCTGACCGCTTTCTCAATTATGAGTACACAGCAACAATGTTGCCGTCTCCCCAAGGATTCAAGAATAGTCCAGGGTTGTTTTCAGTCAGGGTAACAGAGTTACTACAAACGTACGATGATGAGGCATTATCTTATGTCGATGACATCTATCTTACAGATGACGACTTGGACATACACTTGAAAAGAGTGAGCACCATAATACTTGGGTTCGCATCTGAAGGGTATAAAATTCAATTTTAAGAAATCACGAATTGCCCACCTCAACGTCCTATTTCTAGGATACGAGTTATCAAGTGAAGGTAAGAGCCTGGCAGCAAACTTTCTAGAGAAATGTGCGCTGCTCCAAGCTCCAAAAACGCTGAAAAACTTGCAGTCCATTCTTGGTTTCCTGAATTTTGGAAGAATTTAAGTTCTAAATTACGCAGAAAGGATTAAACCTCTCTACGAACTAATCAAACCTGATTTCAAACCAACTAGTTGGACTCAAACACACACAGAAATTCTGTGTTCAGTCCAAACAGACATGTTAACAAAAACACAGTTACAGACACGTGAAAACGTGCGCAATCCTGTGATCCGAATCATCCCAGGAAGATGCGGATTCATGTACCTGACCTTTAATGACGGAGAAACGGTACCAATAGCATACAAATCCCACTTGTACACACAAGCTGAAATGAAGTTCACTTCTACTGAGAAAATTCTGACAGCGGTTCAAACTGCAGTAGCAAAAGAGAGAGCTCTCGCGCAGGGTAAACGCATAATGATCGTTACACCTGTACCTGCCTTAGAGGCAGTGACAAAAGCAAGCATCTCAAATGCTAAAGCTCTACATCCGAGATGGATACAAAGGGTTAACTCTCTTGCTGCAACAGACATTGAATACTTTTTTGACCCCAGCTTGAAAACATAAGAATTTCTCCAATACGAACACAAATGTCTTCTGCCGACCGAAATTCTGCCTCTGGAACATTACGGCTGTATAATATATACAGACGGATCAGCACAGCCCGCTATTGGGGGTAAACAAGCCTATAGTGCTGGCGCGAAGGCAAATTTAGACCTATGGTCACTAAAACTCAGTCACTCAGAGACTGTACAGCTCAGCGAGCTGAACTACAGGCTTTCAAGATGGCTCTTGAAAATACTGATCACAAATTCCCCACACTTATAGTGTGCGATTCGTATTACTGCATACAATCTTACAATGAATACTTGCAGAACTGGTTTCAGAATGGCTTCAAAGATGCTAAAGGTGCCACAATCAAGCATAAAATGCTTTGGGAACCAGTAGTTCTTTTACAGAAAGAACTACAAAAGACTCACATGATACATACACTGAGTCATCAGCGTGATGGCGTTCACGTTGCAGGAAATTCATTGGCTGATGAAGCCACGAAGGCAGCTGTGCAAACAGCTTCCGTAGCTGCAATCACTCGGTCAAAAACAAAAATAGACAGCAAAATAATGCAAGCTGTCACTGCTTCAATCAAAGACATTGGTAAGACACTCCCGAAAGGCTTTCCAGTAAAGTACTCATATATAACTGATGCGAATAATGTTCCCTTTGCTCGAATCCCTGGAGTCGGGGATAGAGCCATTCCAAACATGGAACATAGATTAGGACTAATTGTAGCAGCACATGAAGGGTTGGCCTCTGCACACACAGGAGTTTACGCCACAGTGTTACTATTAAAACAGAGATACTGGTGGCCTCGCATGAAGAAACAAACTAGAAACTATGTTCTAGAATGTGAAATCTGCCAGAAAATAAAAGTTTCTACAGTGAAACATCCTGCACAGACGCCTCTTCTGATTTCAGATAAATCACTAGCAAGTGTTTACCTGGACCACTGTGGTCCCCTAACAAGGGATGGCAACTATAAATATATTATGGTCGAAGTGGATTCCTGCACAAGACTTATTTGGTTATGGCCCCAGTGCTCGGCTAACGCCATAACTGTTATAAAGGATTTGCGAGTCTTTATCGGCACATACGCAATCGGCACGCTACATTCTGACCGGGGTCCTGCGTTTAGCTCTCGAGCTTACAAGGAGGCTATGGTTAGCTTGGGCTTTGCATTGCAGTATTCTAGTCCCTTCCATCCTGAGGGTAATGCGGTAGTGGAAAGAAAAAAACGTGACATAAAGCAATCCATAACAGCTAAGGTATTAGGTTCGGGTGATGGGTGGGTCAAACATTTAATAAGTGTCCAACGTAGTCTTAACAATCTGCCAAGAAATTCTCTGGGGGGAATCACTCCTTATGAATTACTGTTTGGTACTAGAATGATAATAGACCTCGATTGTCAAACTTCAGTGGTGGAACAAAAACCCTTTGATGTCAAAGATCGTTTGGCTGTTTTACAGGACTTAAATGAAACAAGAAGAAGTGTGAGTAACACAACACAAAAGCCAACAGCCACTGAAGAAAAGCCACCTGTCCCAGCAAGACCTGTCTGGATTCCAAAGATTGGGGATCTAGTCAGGTAAAAGATAGGGGTGAAGAAGGAATTTGGGCCTTCTTACAGAAAAGCAGTACCTGTCTTAGCAATCCAAGGAACAAGATCAGTAGTACTACCGCCCCCTGCTGGTAAAAAGGAGAACCGAGTCGTGTCCATCAACCTGGTAAAACCACAACATGTGGTCAATAATAAGTAGTAGGCCCAGTGGACTCCCAAGATATAGCAGAAGACCAAATCTTGCTACTATCCAAGAGGTTCAGACTGAAAGACTTATCACGTTTGATAAACCTGCAATAAGAAAAGAAGGACTATGCAACAAAGCCATGGAACTCATGTCTCTTGAGACCCAAATGACAGTTCGTCAAAAAAACCCTGTCTACAATGATGTAGCCTCTGATTACACCAATATGACAAAGGAAGAAGCAACTTCAAAGATTAATAACAATCCTGATGCAATTCCAACAATTGACAGAACTGCCTCTGGCTATTTCATCAACTTTGATACATTTTCTGAGGATCCTACTGAACCTGAAGAAAGGCCAGCAAAGAAAATTCTCTGAGAAAAAAACAACAGAACTCTTTCATCAACTTGAGAAAATATATCTGGTTTCACCATGGATTGAATTTTGGATTGGTTTGGGTGTATTTTTTCTCCTGCTATGGCTGATTATAGTTGTAAGCTTGGGACAGATGATAGATGGAAAATACAGTACAATGGACACAGCAAGTCAGAAAATCAACTTAGTCCTAATACTTTACAAATCATCCCATCGTGAAAAAAGAGACCTGTCATCAGTAAACATCACAGCCGTTCCTATACCAGTTGGTATAGCATGGGATAGAACTGATTATGACATCTATGGCCCGGTGGAGCTGCTGAAGATTCCACACCAGTTCAAGGTTTCTTTAAGTGACTTTGTAGCACCCAGCACATTTTCTGATGATTGGGACTTTGAGACTATTAACAATTTACAGAACATGACTATTTAGAAGGGTCATCAGATTATGAACAAATGTATTGTTTTAACCACTATGGTCACCATTATTTGCATAAATCTGCAAATCCTCGGAATGTTTTTACATATAATCAATGGGAACATTGTCCCACGCCACCAAAAGGCAGTTCACAAACATTTCATGAAAAGTTTTCATACTTCTCAGGGGCTAATGTTACAAATCCAGAAACGTTTTATTTCAAAAATGTAAATAAGACAGGAATGAAAACAATGTTGACCAACACTAAACAAATTTACTCTGCAAACTTTTAAGCTCAGCTGTCTACATTAGGTTTCGACTTTTGGAAAGACAACATTGAGACAAAAACTGTCTGGGGCACGAAAGAATGGCAGGTACAAGGTTTAGAGGCCTTGTTCAGAGACTGCATTATACCAGAACAAATAATGTTTTTAAATGACACTGTTCAACAGACTTCTTGTCTTGGCCTAGGCTAAGATAAAATAATTAAATAAACTGTCTATATCTAAACCCACTTCTGAGAGTGAAGATTCTACAGAAAAGGAGATAGACGTACCATATATTTTAACACAAAACAGAACTAATCCAGATTGGAAAAAATGGTTAAACTGGCCCACAGACACCAATAACTGTCATAATAGATTCCTGAACAAAACACTGGGGTTAAAACTGAACAGGAAAGATCGAAGATACTCCCAGAGACAACATCCAGGGATAGTAACAACATACAGTGTAGGAAAACTATGACTAGATTGGCTAAAGACATCCACACTTCCGGAAATCAAACAACACTTATCTTACCTTAAGAAAGCAATGATTTGCTAGATTTCTTAATGGGGCCTCGCAAACCACAGCAAAAACGTTTCATATACGCCGGTATATACGCTGCGTACAACGAAGCTTGGAAAATAACGCAAATGGAAACTGCAGAAAGAATACGAGGAATTGATCGTATTCATTTAGAGAAAGCTCTCTCTGTAGTGGACAATGGGTTAACGACTCTGTCCTCCAGAATATATTCATTGGACAGCATTGTATCCTCTGCAATTGATATAATGGAACAGGATTTGCTAATGTTACAACATGGCCAGTCTCAATTACGTTCTATAATGTAGTTAGGCTGGACGTTGCAAAATCTTCATTCAAGCTACGTGCCATGGCGTCTAATCAACACAACGTCATTGTTTGCTGTATTTAACCTTACAGATAAACAAATCTCTTTGGCACAAAGAGGAGCAGACTATACGGTGCTGAGCATTGAAAACTGTAAAGATAACCATTGACAGTTTCTGAGAAGCCTGTCATTGAGTGGATAATTCATGGCACCATCATGATACCAGTGACGATTTTCCAATTTCATATTGTCTACAGCATATGCCAGCGGGCCTGTATGAAAGTTGGGTAAAGAATACATTAAGTCGACAGGGACTTTACCTTACACACACAAATGTTGGAACAAGGGAAAAGAGGTATTCCTTAGTGGACATTTTTTTAAAAACTCACAAAGTGGTACACTTTTGTGCAAAGGTATTAATTTACATGGAGCCTGCGACGGTTCTGCAAATAACCTCTCTTGCCACCTGCACGGTACTCCCTCCACTGTGATACAACCCATTTTCAGGCAGCTATCCAATGGCAGTTACGTTATGTGGAATGATCACAGCTGCTGTGGCATGTTGCCAGGAAAACTTTATCTCGTTAATGTAACTTCCATGGTCACTTGTTGTATGCAAGTATTGTATCCAACACACAAGACAGACAGTGGGACGACAATATGGCCTTCACTGAATATCTCTTCTATTCGAATTGATACTTTAAGCAGAATAAAGCCATTCTTTTGCAAAAATCTGTGCCACTGACCTCGTCTAGAGAAACGTATGATCTGCAAGTTGTGAGGACATCTGCAGCGATACATGCATTATTATCAACAAACTGCCCAGTACATTTTGCAGAAATATTAAGTCAAATCTTAAACATGTCTGATACCAGTGGCATTGCACATGTATTTAAGATGATTTTTTCAGGACTGTTAACACCATTTGAAGCAGTCCTCGGCATTTTTCCAAATTTCGTGCACTCTGTGTTCGGCGGCCTGCCTCTCATCTTGGGACTCGTAGCAGGAATTCTATTTTTATTCCTTCTTCTCCGATATGGCAAGCCCGGTAACCGACGATACCCAGACCATCATGAAAGGGACCCTCCTTGCCATGAGATATTGTGAGTGGATTACACAGATTCTTGGCTTGGCTCGTTTAAGAGATCTGAACACAACCTGGTTTCTTTCATTCAGACCAATCTGGCAAGATTGCATCTTACCTGTTCTACGATGCCTGCTTTGGAGAGAGGAATGCGTGTTGGACATTTGTCTTACACTTCCATCAGTCCTGCCATCGGATGTTGACGCCTTGCTAGGTCCGGTAACGACTCATGCATTGTGTTGTCCCCAACAGCTACGAATCCTGATGACGGCATTCATTGAGGTCTCACCAGTAAGTCTGACTGAGGGTGAGATACGAGGATCAACAGGCACACAGGTACTATCTGATATGAACACTGCTATTGTGGCACCTGGCGCGGACGGCAATGCTTCTCATCTGTGCACATTTGATCTGCTTGATCAAGTAGTTCCACTTTCACCTACTGTGGTAGACGATTTCTTTGCCAGCCTAGACGATCTGATGTTTTCTCCTGACACCGAGCATAACTTTTGATTCATGCACACAGCGTTCCCTGAACTCTGAAATTCGGCCTTCAAATTTTGAAAACAAAGGCTTCTACCTTTGGAACTCTATTTTTTCACAACCAATTGAATTTTTTCTCTCCAAAAACATTTGAACTTTTTTGGCACAGAATGATCTGCTTAAAGTAGAACTATTCTTAGAGAACAAGAAATTATTTTTCCTTTTGAACACTGCCTAGAGAAAATATTTGGCCTTGTCCTCATATAACAATTGACATGTTATGTTATGAAATAGTCTTGACGTTTCTTTCTGTATTTCAGAGCCATTTTCATAAATGTAAATTCATGATTCATTCAGTTTGCATATTTAGATAACATACTATATGCTTGGAATGTCATCACTTCCTTAAAGTGCTTACTGTAGAAATGCTCAAATATATCCCATGTACAAATATTTCAAGTGCATTTTTATGTATTTTGGGGTGGGATTGTAAACACTAGCTTTAGATATGTTCAGTAGAAAATTAGGTTAGCTTTTTGAACTTAAGATCGTGGCGTGGGTATTGTAAATGAATCTAGGACCCAAGTGTAATTTTCCAGATTCATGCCCTTATATGGGTATACTTTAACATATCCTTATATAGGCATAGAAATCACTACCATATTTGGCCTGAGCCTTACAGCCCAAATACGGCATGGCTACTTCCACTAAGTTCTGAGAATCAACATCGATTTCTTAGAAAAACCTGCCTTCAGCAGCTAGGGACTTCCCCCTGCTTGAATATTAAGTTCTCCAAGAACTCCTTGCGTTTTCCAAGAAATTAGCCTTTGAGTGACGTTATTAAGCCCAAACATGCGTCAAACTCAGCACCTTCAAAGTATAAATATGCCCAGGTGTGCCCATTCAAACACACGGTGGTTTGGAGCGACTATCTACTTGCCCGACGCCCTGCAGCAACAAGTGCCGAAGCAAACCAACCCTCCAACTGACGCACTGAGAGAGACGCTGTCTTTTCTCTTGCCGAGAAATCCAGCTCCAGTGTTTCCAGCTTATCCTTGCGGGAATCTGGGAAATCGAGTCCTGAGAGAGAGATACAAGACCTCCTTCATTCTAAAACCAAGGTACGGAGCTGATTAGACCTCTTAGAGAATTCTTGGAATAGATTCCTGGCAGAGAACTACTGAACTTAGGCTACTCCTCACTTACTTCTTCCCTCGTACTAGACTTAGGTTAGGTACACCGGGGTAGGCGTATTTTAGAAGCACCAGTTGAGTACTTTTAGTAAATATTTATTACTGTATGTATTTTATACCTTTTTATGCACTTTATGGCTTAGAAACCATATTGTGCTTTTACAGTACTACTTTATAATACTGTTTGTATTATATGCCTTGTACTTTATAACCAGTATTACGATTGTAGCAGTTCATTTCCAATGCTTGATAAAGAAGACTGTTCAATAAATACTTTTATTGAAAATGCCAGTCTCTCTATTTCTCAGCACCTCTGGTGAAACAAAGCATGCACGATTGACTGAGTAAAATAGTTATCTATTGTTTCCGCGACTCTAGAGATTTTATTTCTTATTCTTGGGAAACAAAGTTGTCATGGTTATTCGGTTGTCAGAAACTAATCCCTTCTTGTTTATTCGAGAAAGTTCCTAGTGACCTCTGAGCTAGCTAGCACTCACTATTAAGTTTAATATATTAGGTCCTATGTCTAAACTACGGTATATATTATTCCAATGCGCAAAGCCTATTGGGAATATAGAAACTACACTACGATTTAACCAGGGAGAGGCTAAAGGGTCTTTGGGGTGTACTGTATCCCCCTGCTTTAAAGGACTTTGGTAGTGCTGTGTCCTAAAGCAACTTATACACAACGGCCCGAGGAGAGCTGGCTCCCTGTTCAGGAACACAAACGTTTCCAGGTGTGCCTCAGCGATGCTGTGAGCATGTGCTTTTTGCAGCCTGAGACCCTCGTAAGACTTGCCCTGTGATCGTGGGCACCAGGAGTCCAAGTGAGTCTCAGTAATGATGTGCGTGTGCTTTGTGCAGCCTGAGACCTTCGTGAGGATCGTCCTGTGATCGTGTGCACCTGGAATCCAAGTGAGTCTCAGCGACGCTGTGTGCGTGTTCTTTGTGCAGCCTGAGACCTTCGTGAGAATTGCCCTGTGATTGTGTGCACCCAGAACCCAAGTGTGTCTCAGCGACGCTGTGTGCGTGTGCTTTTTGCAGCCTGAGAGCCTTGTAAGAATTGCTGTGTGATCGTGGGCACCAGGAGTCCAAGTGAGTCTCAGTAATGCTGTGTGTGTGTGCTTTGTGCAACCTGAGACCTCCGTGAGGATCATCCTGTGATTGTGTGCACCCGGAATCCAAGTGAGTCTCAGTGACGCTGTATGTGTATGCTTTGTGCAGCCTGAGACCTTTGTGAGGATTGCTGTGTGATTGTGTGCATCCGGAACTCAAGGGAGACTCTGCGACGCTGGGAGTGTGTGCTTCGTGCAGCCTGAGACCTTCGTGAAAAGTGCCCTGTGATCGTGCACACCTGTAGCTCAAGTGAGTCCTAGCGACGCTGTGTGTGTGTGCCTTGTTGCAGCCTGAGATCTTCGTCATTGCCATCAGCCCGGACCGTGATCCCCAGGGGAGCTGTGCCTCCGGTCCGAGCCTGTCTTTGCCAAGGAGGGACCTCAAACCATCCGATTGTCAGGGGGTTCCACTGCCCAAAATCAGTGAAACCGCATCAGAGGCCCAAGTCACGAGGAGAGGAGAGCGAAGTCACACCCCCAGCAACGCCCAGTGAGCGTGCCTTTGTTCGCCGCCTGGAGCGGGGTGTGGGCTCGGAGAGAAACGCTCTCAGCCTTTCCCATTTTCGCAGCACGAGCCTCTGCTGAAGTCCGTATTGCGGCCCGTACTTGCAGAGGAGTGGCAGTACCGGGCCGGAGCGTGGAGCTACACATTGCTTTACACCATACCCGTATTGGAGTCATATTTTGGCAGTAGCTGACCGCGAGTTAACCGGAGTGGCATAGAGACCGTCCCGAGCACCGAGCTCGGTGCCGGCGTACCTTATTTTGGCATTACGAACTGCCTGATTGTTGCATTACGCATTACATCATTTTGGTGTTACGAACTGCCTGATTGTTGCATTACGCATTGCATTACTTTTTCATAACGAACTGCCTGATTGTTGCATTCCGAATTGCATTATTTTGGCATTACGAACTGCCTGATTGTTGCACAACGAACTGCATTATTGTTGCATTGCGAAACCTTCAGATCTTTTTTTGTGGTTCTTGTGTTACGAAGTGCATAACATTGCATTAGGACTGCATTGGATCATCTAGAATTGCTCATAAATTCTGCAAGAACCTACAAGGGCTTGCTGGCCTAATAACCGGTCAGGTGAAATATTACAAATGCGCATATGTTGGATTTTTATTGTGTGTCTCGTCGTATATCTTTTTATATAAACAAATACTTGTTTTTTATGAAACTCGTGTGGAGTCCATTTGTGGTGTCATCATTGGGTTACTGAGAGCAGGGTTGCAAATACTTTACACATTTGCCTTGGAGATAAGCCTGGCTGCTTGTGCCAAGCTACTGAGGGGGTGAGCAGGGGCTATCTGAGAAGGTGTCCTTCTTTTCTCTGACTTAGATGCAAGGATCCCTATTTGGCCTAAGGTACCTATCTCAGCCAACTAGAGACCTACAGTTCTAGCATTGGTGTCAGCGGTTTGGGATTTGAAAGTGTATTTGCAAATTCACTCACAGTAATTGATGTACATCACTAGTTTTAGCGCAGACCACGACACAACGAAATTAGTAACCATTCAAGAAGGATTTTTCCCCCAGAGTAGCTGGAGGAAAACCAAAGGATCAGAGAGCATGAGTTGGACTAGACCCCCAGTTCTAACAACGAGGGTAAGACATCTTCTTCAGAAGTGCCTTGAGGGAGTTGAGTAGGTTGGAAATATCTGCAAGAGATAGGGCTTTGACGGCCGACCATTGTGGGATTCTATGAAAGGGATGGGTGGAAGAGATGAAACAAGCCTGGTGTTTTCAATGTGCTGTTGGATGTTTTTGATTTTCTCACTGAAGAGTAGATTGATGGTATTGCTTTTCTATGGAGTCAAGAATAGGTAGGAGATGTGAGGTTTTATGCAGCGCAGTGACTGTCTTGAAAAGTATGGTGCTTCTGTTTTGTGGCTTCATTGATGGTGTTGGTATATGTTTGACCTGTTAGCCTTAGGGTGGTCTTCCCCCAAACTTTTTGCCTTCATCTTCCATTTTTTTGCTGACCTCTGTTTTGCTGATTGTAGTACTTTGTCCCTTTTACCACTGCTAACCAGTTCTAAAATGGATGTGCTCACTCCATAAAACATGGTAACTTTGATTTGTCTTCCAATTGACATATTCAATTTACTTATAAGTCGCTAGTAAAGTGGTACTTGCATACCGTGGGCTGGTAAATTAAATGATACTAGTGGGCCTGAAGCACTGATTGTGTCACTCACTTAAGAAGTGCCACTGCAGCCAGTGTATGCAGTTTTAAACTGCTACGTCGACCTGGCAAAATAAACTTTTTGAATGCCAAAACCTTCCTTTTTAACACTTATAAGTCACCCCTAGAGTATTCCCTGGACAGCCCAGAGGGCCGGTGCAATGTATTAAAAGAGTTGGACATGTCCCTTTAAGTTTTACTACTACTGCATGGCCTCCCTCTCCTATTGGATAACAGTGGGGCTATCTTACTACATTTAATAAGCTGTAATTTTCAAATGGGAACAAGTGACCAGTTCATGTTGGGTGTCTTTGGAATCGGAATTGAAATTCCTATCTTATGGTAAAATTGGATTTTGAGTTACCATTTTGAAAACACCATAGAAAGTTGCAATTTTCCTGCCTTAGCAATTTGATTCCTGCAGCCAGTCTCTGAATCACATGACTGGGTGTAACTGACAGTTGGGCTCTGGTATTCATCATAGACAGCCCCACACAATAGAGAGCTTAGGTGTGTCTGGATGGGCCATTACTGGTAGGATTAGAGGGTGAATCTAGGCAAAGCCCTACTTACACTTGAATAGGCTGTATTCTACCTCCACACAAAGGGCTGCATATCCCTTGTAGTTAGTCTGGAGCCAGGGCAGGGAAGGCAGGAAGCCTGTGGACTTCAAAGGAAATCTTCTAGACGCTTTTCCCATTTCTAAGGAAGAACCAAGTATAAATATTGGACCCAGACACCAACTCTTCGGAACACTTCTGGACCTGTGGAAACTCTGCCAGAAAGAAGGACTGCTGTGCTGCTGAAAGGACTGACACATTGCTGGACTGCTGCCCTACAGGACTACTGGCTTGCTGGACTGGTGCCTTGCTGGATTGCTGCTTTGCTGTCCTGCTGCCCTTCTGCCTGTATGAGAGGAATTTGGACCTGCAGTAGTACCCAGGACTCCCAGAGTGATTCCAAGGGTTAGTCTGCTGACCTCCAGGGAAATAACAGACTCTCAATCACCTGATCAAGCAATCAGATCTAGCTGAGCAGGCCCCTGACCCTCAAGTGGTGCCCCTCAGGTCATGGACCCTTGGTGTGGCATCAGAGAAGCTGAATTGGAGATATTGGGCTCCTTGCAATCACAAACAGTCCCTTTGGCATCAAAATCTTGTCACTTGCCCAGCCCGTCAAAGCAAAGTTCCATCAGCCCGACCCTTCATGCTGCAGCATTGACTGCTCTTGAAGAGCGCCATTGTGAAGCAAAGGACTGAAATTTCATGATGACAACAGGATCTTCTTACTACAGAGATGTCTGTCTGTGACACCCAGCTTCCTCTTTGTGATACATTGACCACCGACCAGGACACATCACTGCTCCTTGCAGTTCCCTACACCGTGAACGGGAATCTCTGTGCTGGACTGAGAAGGTAACTTGTCAGCGGGACTAACCTGGTCCCTGTATCCGAGCCGTGAGCCATTGTGGTCAGCCTGAATTTGTGGCTGCCAACCTGTCTCACATGACTACATAGCCGCGAGTGACACATTTGGCTTTTTGGCACTATTTTCAATGAAATATTTAAAATTACATATCTCTGGATTTACTGATTGGGTTTTTATAGTTTGTATCTTGTTTTATTTATTAAAATCAACAAGATTTTTAAAATTTGTTTTTGAAGTGTTGCACAAATACTTTACACATTGCCTCTAACTTAAGCCTAACTGCTCTGTGCCAAGCCACCAGAGTTTTGAGCACAGGTTAATTTGAGGTTTGCTTATGACTTCACTCTGAAAAGGATTGTGGTTGCTGCTTGAGTAGGGGTTTACCCCCCTCAACCAGTAACACAATTTCTTTCAGTATTGTACTGCCATTTGGCTGATATGATGATCTGCCTGCGTGTTTCACGGATGGACTTCAGTATCAAAAGCTATTAAGGGCTTCTCTTTTTCTTCCATATTCTTTCCTGTCTAAGGATGGAACATTTATTGTCAGCTAGGTCTTTATAGTACCTGGATACTGAAGTTTTGGTTTATGCTTGGATGTTTTATTTGAGGTATGGATGTTCACATGGTTTTCCAAAAATGTTTTGAGGTTTTTTAGAAGGACGTGGAGTTTATATGGTGAGAGATGAGCTCAAGCATTAGGTTGTCTATGGAGCAGTCTTAAAAAGATCTGAAGGTTTTGTCTTATTTTTTTGCGTTGACGTTGGATTGTTAGTAGGATGAGAGATAGGGATGGGAAAGTGGTCGGTTCAGTCCAGGGATATGTGTGGTTTGCATTGAATTGTTGGTGATGTTGAGGAGAGAAGGCTGAGAATGTGGCCGTTTGGAGTGTGTTGGTTGTGTGACACATGTAAATTTAGATTTAGACATACACATATACACATGCACAAAGTCATATTTAAACAATATAAGCAAACAACACTGCTTTGCAATGAAAGTTAGTTGGATGTATTAATGTGTGTGGCAAGGTGTAGCGTTCATTGTTTCTATTTGTCTCCCAGCACATTCAGCAGCTCTGTTAGTGGGGCAAGGGGGGCATGACAAGCAGAGCTAGGTCAAGAGGTCCTCATAGGACCCCCTCTAGAGACACCACTGGAGCCCAGTACTTAAAAAGTAAAGTGATAGTCTGAGTTGCAAGAGTGGGGACTAGCATTTCAGCAGCTCCATGGAGATGAGTGTTATTTGCTTGTCCAAGGTGCAGGAACAGGAGGAATTATGGATGACAGGGGAAACATCCTTCACAACGCGGTCAAAACACTGCGGTGCCATTACGACGCGTCTTTTACAATGCAAGTCGTTACCACGACTTGCGCTGGAGGGCGCTCTAGACTAAGGAATAGTAGATTTACTATTCCAACACCTTCCCTACTGTACGTAGGCTGGAGTTGGAATAGTAAATCTTACTATTCCTAAGTCCAGCACCCTACAGCGCAAGTCGTGGTAACGACTTGCGTTGTAAAAGATGCGTTGTGATGTACCGCGATCATTTTGATCACGTTGTAACATCATACAACCGGATGACAGCGAGGTCTCCTCACTTCTTATATACACGATCCACATGATGGATGTTATAGCCTGTGGAGTTAAAATGTGCAAGAAGGTGGGGGTGAACCATATTTTGTGATGAAAAGAGCATCAAGCTTATTGTAGGTGATGAGGTCTTCTATGTATGATGCATGGAGGGTGAGAGTTAATGAGCATGAGTTCTATAGTTTGAGGGTGTGTGGTAGTTAGTAGGATGTGTACAAGGCTGGGCCTACTTGTTTTGTGAATGTTATGTGAATGTCTGGATTGTATAGATCTGGATGTGATTGTGGGGGTAGGTAGAATGGGATACTCCCCGAGGTACATGATTTCATCTTACCTGCTACTTTTCAGTGGTATAGGACTTCTGGCTCAAAGTTCTTACTGGCCCTAACAGTCCCAACCAGGTATACCCTTGTCTGAGTCCACCCTTTGCTGATGATGTCTGGGTGATGTGACACCCTGAAGAGTTAATTGAAGTCAGGAGGAGGCAGGAAGTTATGTCACTACCTCTGTAGATGGATGTTGGGAAATGCAGTGATATCACTTGCTGTGTAGATGTATGATGGTAAATCCAGTGATGTCACTTCCAGTGTAGATTGATGATAGCAAATTAAGCCTCTTGCTTACCTTCTTCTTTTAAAGTGGGTTTGACTGGAAACTAGTGATGTCACTTCTTGTTCAGTTGGATGAAAATGAAGTCCTCTTGCCTGGCTTCTACTTTTGAAGTGGTTTTTCATGGGAAACAAGCAATGTCACTTCCTCAGCAGTTGGATGATGGGAAATTAAATGGTATCACTACTCATGTAGAAGGATGATGGGCAATTAAGTGAAGTTACTGCCTAAACAGAGGGGTAATGGAATGTTGTAATTTAGCAATTTATCTACTTTCATTTGTGTTGTGTTAGGTTAGCATGTATAAGTCTATGTTAGTAGCAGCGGCCACACCTAATGTACCCCACTAGTTCTCCTTGTCATACAAGCTTAAGTTAGCATTTGCAGCTTCATTTTGCAGTTCATAGGCCATGTTACACTGTGACTGGATTGAATTCCAATTATCTGTATTACTTGCCACCGCAGAAGACTATGTTCAGCTATTTTTTTTCTCTTGTGTTCAAGGTTGGATTCCGACTTACTAATGATTAAGCCATTCCTTCTACGTAGCTCTGCTCCCACATTAGGAGGAGGCGAGCCCTGGCAAGGTAACCTTGAGATAGTGATAGTGTGTACACATCTCGCAGGTGGTAGCCCATCCTTCTGTGCCTTCTTTGTTCATGTACGGCTCAAGCAAGGTAACTTTCCATTGGGGTTGTAGGGAGAATGATTATACATTACCAAGTGTTGGGGAGCCGATCCCCTCAACAGCCATCCGTGGATGCTGGTCAGATTGGGCTCCACTGCAGTGTATTTTACTAATAAATGATTGTTTGTATTCTTTACGGTCTGACTGACTCTTCACTTGTTTGGAAGGCTATGAGGTGGTCGTAAGTGACCCAAAGTGACCCTAATCGTGTAATTTCCTTCAGTTTGCACCCGAACAGGAACTCCATCGGGTGAGTGGCCCATCTCTCGCACGCGGATGGGTGGAGAGAACAGACGCGCCAGGTCGGATGGGCAGATCGGGGTTCCCGCTTGATTGAGCCTAGTTCTCGCAGCTTCTCTGCCCGTCTGATCCAGCGGTGCCTCGCCCAGTGACCACCTTGGCTGGGGTCCTAAAAGGTGAAACCCTTGGATCTGACCGTTTGGTCGTAAGAGTCGGCAGTGGAGAATACCTTTATTTGACCCGTGTGCACCAGGTGAGTTTATTTTGTCTTGTGATAAATATGGTGCCATCTTGAGTCCTAGTTTGTTTGAACTTGGTGGGTCTGCAGATCCTTGAGATTCAGGGTGTTTGCGAACACTCTGCCAGGCGACTTGTTGAATTTGGTCTACTCTTGAAAAGACCTGGGGCTAGAGCCTATCTTTTTGTCTTGGTACAGTCTTCCGACTTTCTGGTGCAGTCTGCGGACTGCCTGGTACGGTTTCGGACCGTCTTGGTTTTTGTTGTTTGGTACTGTATTTGTCCAGTGCGGCCAGTAAATGTGTCTTATAATAAGATGCCTTATTTCAGTAAATTAGGGTGTTTTGGATGACGGTGTTGTTCTACTGAGGCTAGATTGGAAGAGAGGCAGCCTGCGCCTCTGGAAGGTACCCCAAATTTCAATGTACACGTCAAGTACAGTATTGGCCCTATTATGTTTAGCACGCTTTGGCATAAGTATATGCATAAGTATACTAGGGAAGCAAATCCAAAGGGGATGATGGACGCAGTGTTGAACAGTGCAAGCACTCACCCCCAGTCAACTGATCTAGGTTTAATCCATCATCATTCTTTAGCTCACTCCACCACCCCAGGTCAGACATGGTCATATGCAAATCAGTCTGACCCTGTGCCTCGTGGGTACAGTTTAGTCCAAACTGCCAAGGCATGTCTTCCCTGGACCGGAAACAAGCATCCTGGGACCGGTTTCTGGCTAATAAGCCATCATCAGCCAAGCTAGCTTGCATCCAGCGGCAAAGTAAGCAAGGGACCCACGTCTGGGCATACCCTGCCAACTTAGGGCGAACAAAGCAAAACCAAAGGGGTTGATAAACGGAGTGTTGATCAATGCATACGAGGGACAATGCCGATTTGCAGTGCTCACTTACGGGTACATTTGACAAATGAAAATTGAATTTTCTGCAGGATAAATTGTTTGCTAAAAGAAGTAGACAGTTGATGTTCGACAATCCCCAGGTGTGGCAGAAGGAATTGAAGAGGCGACGGATGAGAGAAGGACACCCAGAGGGGACAGGTGCAGACAGTGACGCAGAAAGCAATGGTCTACGATAGAGAGAAAATAGAGATGGGTATAGAATGTGCAGATAGGAAGTTTCGCTTCAGAGTGATAAATGCTATGTCGCTCAGGAAGAAGGTGTTGACTTTGTGGAAGAGCTATTAGATACCCGACCCCCCAACTCCATATGCCCAGCAGAAGGTGTACCCCGTTGTTCCGATGTCTCAGTCTGCGAATTCTGCTCTTGCCATAGTTGGTCTTCCTGTCCCTAGCTAGTTTGATCCAGCCTCTGCCCTGTCTGCTTTCTCTCTGTCTTTGCAAGCTGCAGGTGTGGGGGCCGCTAGTGCTCCTTTTGTGTCTGATGGCCCTATACATGTTGTCTCCCCTTCTCTCACCCTTTCTTTGCAGCCGTTGCTAATGTTGATACCTGCTTCTTCCTCTGCTCTGTCCCCCTCAAATATTTCATCTCCGGTACTGCTGAGTACTGGGACACCTGTGCGTGGAGACGATGAAGGTAATTGGGCAGCAATTCAGAAAAAGGGGTGGTGATGGACAAAGCATCTGAATTAAGCAGAATACTCGTACCCAGTCAACAGATCAGGGCTAGATCCATCACCGTTTTTTAGCTCACTGCACCATCCCAGCTCAGAACCTGGCTACATGCAAATTAGTCTGTCCCTGGCCCAGTGCATCATGGGAACAGGGCAGACCAAACTACCAAGTTAATTCTTTTACTGAAAAGGAAACAAGCTTCCGGGGACCGGTTTCTGGCATTACAGCCGTCTTCGGCCCGGCTTGCTTGAATCCTGATGGTGCAGTGAGCAAGGGACTCATGTCTGAGCATACCCTACCAAGCTTATGGTGGAGAAAACGATTCAGAAAAAGGGGGTAATTGGTAAGCATGAGCGGATTTTGCGGATTGGCAATCCGCGAATTTTGCGGATTTGCGGATTCGCAATCCGCAAAATCCGCGAATTCCCGCGAATTTGCGGATTTTTTTTTTTTTTGTGTTCGCCCGTGTTTCTGCCAGTTCGCGAGGGTTTTTACAATTTCGCAATTTGCGAACTTACCTGTCGGGTCGCAAGTTTTGCGAACTTGTTGTTTCTATGTGTCCAGCCTGTTTGGGACACTCTTCTTCATCACTGCCACTCTCTGTCACCACTGCCACTCTCTGACTACTCATGCCACCCTCTGGCCCACCCATGCCACCCTCTGTTTCATCACCACACCCTCTGGTTGTCCAGTGTACATTATTTTCGGCAAAGCAAAGCACACCTTCCCTGCCTCAAGTGACCTGAATTAATTTGGGGCTGATTAATGTGTCACAGAATATTTTTTTAGCTGGCACCTGCTTCCTTAGTGCGCCCTGATTAGTGATCTTTTGCACTTGCTAAGTGCTTTCATTGTTGCAAAATTAGTTACAACACCTGCCCTGCCCCAACTGACAATAATGAATTAGGGGCTGATTAATGGATTTTAACTTCCAGCCTGGCTCCTGCTTGTCTCCCTTAGCTGTAATTCAGGACCTTTGTGGCATATGTGTAACTATTCTGAGGTTCAGAGCAGGGTCACATAATAGTTTCAACTGGCAACTGAACTCTGGAGGGGCCCCTCAGGAAGCACTACAGGAAATGGCTACTAATGATGTGCCTGAACTTTTGAACCTGGTAAGTAGTTACTTTCAGTTTTGCTCAGATCGTATTTCTGCAATTTTGCACTTATTCGCGGGGCGCGAACTCACGCGAACAGTGCGAGCAGCGCGAGCAAAATCCGCTGCTCGCGGATTTGCGGATTTTGCGGGAAATTCGCAAATCTCGCGGATTGCGGATTTCCCGAAAATCCGCAAAATCCGCGAGCGTAACGGATTTTCCGCCCATGCTTAGTAATTGGGCAGACCAAACTACCAAGCCAATTCTTTTACTGGAAAGGAAATAAGCTTCCGGGGACCGGTTTCTGGCATTACAGCCGTCTTCAGCCCGGCTTGCTTGAATCCTGATGGTTCAGTGAGCAAAGGACTCATGTCTGAGCATACTCCACCACGCTTATGGTGGACAAAACGATTCAGAAAAAGGGGGTGGTGATGGACAGAGCATCTGAATTAAGCAGAATACTCGTACCCAGTCAACAGATCAGGGCTAGATCCATCACCGTTTTTTAGCTCACTACACCATCCAGCTCAGAACCTGGCTACATGCAAATTAGTCTGTCCCTTGCCCAGTGCATCATGGGAACAGGGCAGACCAAACTACCAAGTTAATTCTTTTACTGAAAAGGAAACAAGCTTCCGGGGACCGGTTTCTGGCATTACAGCCGTTTTCGGCCCGGCTTGCTTGAATCCTGATGGTGCAGTGAGCAAGGGACTCATGTCTGAGCATACCCTACCAAGCTTATGGTGGAGAAAACGATTCAGAAAAAGGGGGTAATTGGGCAGCAGCACAAGAACGAATGGGGAGGGTGTTGATGACATCCGATATGGGAAATGGGGTGAAAAGAATGGTGGCTGATTAGACTGCGCAGTGGGCCTGCAATCCGATTTACAGTGTGGAGTGTGATGAAACATTATGAGCCATTTGTGCAGCAGCATGCTCTCAAGCACATGTCGGCTACACTAATAGGATTGTGGAAACAGTGTTCAATCAATCAATCAATCAGAAATTTGTATAGCGCGCTACTCACCCGCTAGGGTCTCAAGGCGCCGGGGGTGGGGGGGCTGCTACTGCTGGAAGAGCCAGGTCTTGAGGTGCCTCCTGAAGCTGAGGTGGTCCTGGGTCAGTCGTAGGTGGGTGGGGAGGGAGTTCCAGGTCTTTGCTGCCAGGTAGGAGAAGGATCTTCCTCCGGCGGTGGCTCTGCTGATCCGTGGGATGGAGGCGAGGGCCAGGTTGACTGAGCGGAGATGGTGAGCGGGGGTGTGGAGTGTGAGTCGGCTGTTGAGGTATTCCGGGCCCGAGTTGTGGAGTGCTTTGAGTGCGTGGGTGAGTAGTCTTAACGTGATCCTTTTGCTGACGGGGAGCCAGTGGAGGTCTCTCAGGTGGGTTGAGATGTGGCTGTTGCGGGGGATGTCGAGGATGAGTCGTGCGGAGGCGTTTTGTATGCACCGGAGACAGTTCTGGAGTTTGGCGTATGTTCCGGCGTAGAGGGCGTTCCTGTAGTCCAGTCGGCTGGTGACGAGGGCCTGGGTGACTGTTCTTCTGGTTTAGGTGGGGATCCATTGAAAGATCTTCCGGAGCATGCGCAGGGTGTTGAAGCAAGAGGAAGAGACGGCGTTGACTTGTTTGTTCATTGTGAGCGTGGAATCCAGTATGACGCCCAGGTTGCGTAGGTGGTCTGTGGGTGTGGGTGCGGTGCCCAGTGTCGGGGCCACCAGGAGTCGTCCCAAGCTGAGGGGGATTGTCCGAGGATAAGGACCTCCGTCTTGTCCGAGTTGAGTTTCAATGGAGTTGCTCCACAGATCATATCTGAAATTAGAGATCGTGTGTATGCTACTGACTTGGCCCCCAATTACGTTTTTGGTAATGTTGCAACATTGGTCTGCTACTACAGTAGATTACATCAGAAGACTCCAACGATGGCTACGCAGTTCCCTATGAGGGAGGTACACCCCATTTACCATCCCGAGATTCCGGAGCAGCGTAATGACGCAAACGTTGTTATTCAGCAAAAAGTAGAGGCCCGTTTCCAGGAGCAGTGGGTCTACACTCCTTGGAAGAGGAGTGAGGTACTATTCCTTAAAAGTCAGTTGCCAGACCCTAAGAAAAATCCAACTGAGTACTATAAGGAATTGACGGAGGCAGCTTCCTCCACAGTAATGACACTAGCTGATATCGAGCTGTTCTTCAGAATTTTGGTACCAGTGGATATATGGAGGCAGATGCATACGCAGGACCATGCAGTGGAGTTAGGAGGGACATGGGACAAGATAAAGGCGTGGGATAAGGAACGAAAGCCTGGCGAGAAGGTGAGGGCAGAAAAATTAGCTTTACTGATTTGTATTATCACTTATATGCATTCCCTTATTCCACCTAGATGAGTAGATTGGGACAAGTTAGTAGCATGTCGTCAGAAGAAGGATGAAAGTGTATCGGATTTCTTCACCAGGTTTGAAGGTGTGTTCTTGAATTTTAGCAGACAAGATTTGTCAGTGGAGGGTGGTGTCTGATTCTTTGTAAACAGATTTGTTACGAACCTGCTTCCTGAGATCATGACTCAGTTGCAGGCTTCTGAAAGTACTTGGACTACCTCCTCCCCATCAATGATATTGAGTATGGCACAGTATTATGAGCTTAGAGAAAATGAGGAGAAGGAGAAGGTGGAGAAAAAGAATAAGGATTTAAAGACAAAGGTGTTAATGCAGCAAGTGACAAGGGGAAATGGAAGAGGAAGAGGGGGCTCGGGTCAGCCCTGCAGTTGCCTCGGACTAACATAAATAGCACCGCAGGTCCGCCTGTTGGAGCGAACCAATGTGCTTATTATAAAAAGGAGGGGCATTGGCGGAGTGAGTGCCCGGAACTACTACACAAAGTTGCGGCTCCAAGAGGTTGGGGTTTTAGAGGACGTGGTCATGATGGAAGTGGCCGTGATGAGATGCAGACAAAGGATTCATTGTATGGTTGTCAGAATCAGAATTATTTTGATGATACTCTGAGAGGACAGTATTATCATGATGATTATGATATGGACAAGGTGACAGGAATGTTTTACAGCTAGGATAGCCATGGACAGGACGAGGGACCACTTTCGGTGCCTGTGGATCAGCGTGGACCTTATGTCACCGCGGACTTGCATGATATGGCCAAGACATTCCTGATTGATAAGGGAGCTATGAATAGCTCTGTTTCTCATTCGCTGGTCCCAGGGGCAGCTCTGTCTGGCCAAAATAATGTTTTGGTAGGTTTCTCAGGCGTGCCGGTTGTGAGCCCCATTTCTAAGCCTCTTGCTCTGAGGTCAAGGATGTGCCACGTACTCTGTGGGCTACAGGAGATACGGATGTGGGGTTGTTACAGATCCCACCGATCTCCATTAAGATCAAAGATAATACTGCATTGCTGAGTATTCCTCAGTATAAGTACTATACTGCAGCAGGGGAGAAAGCCCTCTTGCAAATAATAAAGTACTTAATAAGGACTGATGTGTGTGAGGAAACAGTAGCGAAATTTTGTAATAGACTAGCCCTATTCTTCCCATTGTTAAGAAGGCACCATCATACGCCTCTGAGGCTCACCCTGATGTTTACCGTCTTGTTATTGGTCTGCGTGTGATAAACGAAATTGTAATTCCTCAATATCCTGTGGTTCCTGACATCACCAAATTGTTAACCATGATCCCTACCTCAGCAAAATTCTTCTCTGTGATTAATTTGAAAAAAGCTTTCTTTAGCATTCCAATACATCCAGATAGTAGATATCTTTTTGGATTTGCCACAGCTGGCAGGAGCTTTCGATTCTGTTGTGCTCCTCAGGCCTATATTGAAAGTCCTACTATCTATAGTCAAGCCCTGAAAGGACAAATGGATTCTTTGACACTCCCCTCTAGTAATGTCTTATTGCAGAACGTTGACAACCTCTTAGTGACCTCTGACACTGAGGATGGCTGCAAAGCGCAACGGTTAAATTATTGCTACATTTGGCATGCCACAGACATAAAGTGTCCCTTTCCAAATTTCAATATTGTGGATAGGAGGTTATCTATTTAGGTCACCTACTGTTGAAGGAGAGTCGTAGACTAACGCCTGAATGCATTGCTGCTATAAATACCATGCCTGTTACTAAAACTCAACCTGCTCTGCGTGTATTTATTGGCATTACTTTGTATTGTCATCACTGGATCCCTAGTTATTCCCTACTAACAAAGCCCCTACCCATTAACCACTAAAGATGTGCATGAACCCCTGACTTGCACACCAGCATGCCAGCAAGCTTTTGAGCCTTTAAAGATTGCGCTTTGCTCTGCTCCTATGCTTGCTACACCTGATTACCAGCAGCCGTTCGTGCTCTATGTACAGGAGATGGAGGGTTGGGCGCTCTCTGTCTTAACACAGCTTGTACTTATTTTTCTGCTATCCTGGATAACATCACCGAGCCCTCCCGAGCTGTCTAAGAGTTGCTGCGGCAGTGGCCGTCTCTATCAGACAATCACCGGGTCTCGTTCATGATACTGACCTCACAGTTATGGTACCTCATGCTGTGGATACACTTTTTAACCCCTTCGCTGCTCATGGCGAGCTCAGCTCGTCATGCAGCACACTGGCCATGTGCTTATGACGAGCTGAGCTCGTCATGAACAATGGGGATCATGCATATGCAGCACAGGTGGGGAAAACCTCTAGCAGCCATGGTGTTAGCAAAACAAAGACACAGCACCTTACTAGTGCACGTTTGACTGGCTATTAACTAATGTTGTTTGCACCGCACATTACCATCAAGAGATGTGACACCCTGAACCCAGCCACGTTACTACCCCTCCCTTCGGTGAACGAGGATGCAGATACACATGATTGTGTATATCGAACTGAAGAGGGGACAAAGGGATGGGTAGACTTGACTGATGTTCCCTTATCTGACCCACAAGGGGAACTATATGTTGATGGCTCTTGTTTTAATTTACTGGGTGGCACCACCACTACAGCGTATGCAATAACAACGCTCCGTACGGTTGTTGAAACATCACATGTCCCGTATCAGTCGGGCCCAAGCTGCAAAGGTTATTGTCCTTCTTTGGGCTTGTGAGTTGAGTGAGGGACTGGTTGTCAATATTTATACTGACAGCCAGTATGCCTTTGGGGTTGCCCATAACTTTGGGCGCCTCTGGGCGGAGAGAGGATTTCTGACCTTGCATGGTTTACGAATACAGAACGCCCACTGATTCATAGACTCTTGTCAGCTCTGACACTTCTACAAAAGTTAGCAATAGTGAAGTGCAGTGCCCACAAGGCGATTACTGATAATGTTGGGAGAGGAAATGTGGAGAAGTTTGCAGTTCAGACAGCAAAAGAGACAGCTAGATCAAAGATGAAAAAGATGTTTGTGGGAGGCCCAGCTAGGTGGGTGGCTGAAAATGGGATGTTTGAGGACACACTAGACAATGTTAAGGAGATACAGAGTGAGGCGACAATGGACGAATTGGCAATGTGGCAAGAGCGTATGGGGCGTCTAGATGTGTATGGGTGCTGGACTGATCTGTCTGGGAAACAAGGATGGATGTTGCCTAATGCATATGTATTTCCTGTTGTCACTATGGCACATGGCCCAGACCACATTAGCGCAAAGGGAATATGTAAGGTGCTCGATCCTGTATGGCAGAATGACAATATCCCCAAGGTAGCCTCTCATCTAGTAAAGTACTGCATGATCTGTATGACACAAAATCCTGAAAAGGGCACCCCCACACCCACTGGCAACTTTGCTCTGCCTTCCTTTCCTTTCGAGGTTCTACCAAATGGATTTCATTGAAATGGAACGAGTGAACAATTTGAAATATGTACTGTTGGTGATTTGTGCGTTTAGTAAATGGATCAAAGCCTACCTCACTAAAAAGACTACAGCCTTGGAGACGGCGATGGCACTCTTGAAAGAGTTCTTCCCACGATTTGGTTTCCCGAGTTTGATTTGGAGTTACAGTGGAAGTCACTTCAATTCAAAAAATCATGCATCAAATCACCCTCAGTCAGCAGGTTTGGTTGAGAAGTACAATGGTACTCTCAAGCTGAAGTTAGCGAAGATAAAGGAAAGCACAGGATTGCAGTGGCCAGACGCACTACCCTTGACTTTGTTATCCACTAGGGTGACAGCGCATTCTAGAACAGGGTTGTCCCCATACAAGGTGGTTTTTTGGCCACCCAGGAAAGGTTTGGGATGTCCACGCCCCGACATTTCTCCGAGATAGAATACCTTTGCTTGTGGATTATCCCTATGAGTTGACTAAAGATTTACTTTCTTTCCACCAACAGATTCAGGAAAAGTTACATTCAGTACCTGAGTGGCCTGGGCATCAGCTACAGCCTGGTGATTTTGTGTTGATCTGCAACTTCCAGAGGAAGAGTTGTCTGGAGCCTCGCTGGAAGGGACCTCTTCAAGTCCTCTTTGCCACCCTGACCCCAGTCAAAGTGGAAGGTCGGAAGCATTGGATTCACGCTACGCACTGCCCAGGATCCCTCTCCCGCTTCCCTATGATCATTAGGTACTTGAAGGCATCGGAGACCACAAGACTGAAAGGGTCCCTCGATTCAATCCCTCCTCTGATGCCTGAGTGAGTTAGGCGCAGAGGGAGGAGGAGAGTGACACTGTTTTGCAGGAAGCAATACCTCCCGAGATGAGGGCTTCCCAAGAGCTATCCCTGTCTAACTCACCAGTAATTGAGTCACAGTCCCCTTCCTCTCCTGAGTTTCAGGTTCTTTTCTGTGATGACACTATGCATGGAGTTGCCCGGTACAATTTGCGTCCCCAACGGAAGGACAGTGCACCGGAGGGAAAGTCAGAAGAATAGGGATGGACTTCATAGATGGAGAATAGGGTATGGGAACCCTGTCTAAGGTCCCAATGATAGAATAGGGTAAAGAAGAGTGGTGCCCTGCCCTGGTCACTGGATAGGATCAGTTGAGGGTGTGTTTCCAGGTGGGAAGGTGCCCTATCCTGAGCAAAGAGGATTCTTCTTTCAATAAGGGCTGCAATCACGCAGCTCGACCAATAAGTGCTCACAGCAGATGAACAATAGGAGCCTACCAGCGAGGCTCTGAAGGGCGCTGGGTGACTTGTGCCCCTCTTTTAGTTTGTTTTACATTGTTGGCTCCAGTATACGGATTTCCTCTGGCAGTTGTGAATTACTCATAATATTAAAAAAAATATCCATTTGGTTGTCCTAATATGGAAAAAGAGCAGCCCTTTGCGGCCCCTCAGGTAGAGCAGAGTAGTCCTGGTTGGCCTAGTTGGTCCACTAAAAGTAGAACAGTGGCAGTGGTTTTTGTCTTTGTAACATTAATGACAGTATTTGGGATAGTGTGGTACTTAGAAGAGAAGTATCCTGTACACACTTTAATGGGGACAACTCCTGTTCCTCATGAACATATTTTTGTTACTTTGGCCGGCACAAGGAGAGACACAGACAGACGTATGTGGATAGTGTCTTCCTTCAGGTGCTCCATCAAGTGCATCAGATATCCAGTGTTACTCATTGCTGGGTGTGCGGGTTACTCCCTTCTGTTATGCATAAAAATGATTTGTTGGTGTCCTTACCCATGTCAAATTTGGGTAGCTGCGAGTCATGGTTCCAATTGCTTTCAATGATGTATATTCATTACCATGCCGATGCCATGAATATAACAAAGTCTGATTACGAGGCTGTGTTAGAGTTTATAGTGGAACACCAAGGATTTACTCCAGATGCTTGCATGAACGTCTATGAAAGTAAGAAAAATGCCACATGGCTCCAGAAGGAAATGATGGATTTTCAGGGATTTAATGTCTCTGAATACTTTATATCTTGCCACTAATACAATATTACCCAAGACAGAGCAATGCCTGTGCCAGTGGTTAACACTACAGACAGTTTTTGTGTTCAGGGTTTTGGAAATGTTCCAGTAGGGAAAGGTAATTGAAACTACACATATCACTTGAATACAACTAGTAGTCCGCCTTTACTCCCACCTTCTAATGTGTATTTTCTTTGTGGACCTCAGACTTATTTATGGCTCCCTAGGGGCTGGTCTGGCATATGTTATGTCTCCTTCCTTTTGTCACCTGTATATATTGCACCATCTAGTTATCACAAAGACCATAGGTTATGACGTAGAAGTACATACCTGCCCCGAGTAAAAAGGTCATTGATGCAGAGGATATCGATCAAACAGACTCTACCCAGCAGCAGTTTACTGATGCTATGAAGGGTATCTTGCCCTTCTGGGGTCCTATGTACAATAGTCGTAGTATTCGTCACCTCACCAGTGTGGTGGAAGGGGGTATTAGCACCATTGCAGGAACACTGACCAATATTACAGCTGAGCTTCAGGCTACCAGACTTGTACTCTTCAAAATCAGATGGTGTTAGACGTCATCCTTGCCGATAGGGGAGGAGCCTGTCGCATCATGGGCAGTAGTTGTTGTGTGTACATACCAGATCATGCCCCAAATGTTTATGCAGCCATACAGAAGCGGGCCAGACTTGCTTCTGACATTCACCAAGAGAATGGTACATGGTCCTTATCTGGGTGGTTCTGGGATTTGATGACAAAAACTATGGGCTTAATGATCAGATTAGCCTATTACAATTGGCTGTGGCCGGATGCAGTCATAAATACCCGACTAAATCAGATTGGCCAGTAAATGAGAAGCCATGGTATACGTTGAGAGATGCGACACAGAGATTAAAGGAAGAGGTCATGAAAACCTCTATTTTCCTAGATACTGCACACAGACTAATGGAGGGACTACTTCACACTTCTGTAAGAAATAAAATTATTCGTACTGCTCCTCTGCTTATAAGCGGTAATGATGACATTGTTAATAAGTCAAACAGGAAACACACTAGCTCAGGTGATTGAGGCACTTCGTGAGTTGGGCGAACTGGGAGAATGGATGAAGACAGAAAGACCATCTAGATTTGACGTCCGTACAGACAATAACAGGTTGACTAGACGAGACTTATTCACAGCCCTAATGAAGGACGGGGTGAGGAAAGAAGAAATAGATGCGGAACCTACTCCAAAGTTATGGAACATATTTCGGTAAAGAGGTTTGGATAGAAAAGAAGGGAGTAGGAATGTGAGTTAATAAACAAGATCGTGAACAGAGGCATTCGGAGGGAAGCGGTGATGAATCATATAGGGGGAGAAGGGAAGGATCCCCAGTACATAGAACACGATAAGAGAGGGAAGACTCCTCAGAATGCAGGGCTAGAAATGAAAGAGGTAGATCTCCGGAACTGAGAATGAGAAAATAAAGAGGTAGATCTCCTGATCGAAGATCACAGAGTGGCAGGAATATGAGAAATTCATATTATGAAGAGAGAGTGTACGAGGAAGACGTACTTCCTAAACGATATGAGAGTCTGTATCCTGATTTGTCCTGGGTGCCTGACAGGAACAAAAACGACTAGGAAATAGGTCAAGCTCTTGTACAGAATTGGGCTGGCAAATATTATAGACCCTATGTAGATATAGAAATATTCTGGAGGCATTGTAATATGCAACGGGCCCGAGCCCTAGTAGATACAGGAGCAAAGGCCACCTTGATATATGGAAATCCCAAGAAATTTAGAGGACACTATTTTACAATTACAGGATTAGGAGGTAAAGAGACCCCAGCAGTACAAACAAATCTCCAATTAAGAATCAGACAAATATAGTGTACTAGTTGTGCCCCTTACTGTATATATTATTGAAATTTACATCTTAAAAGGAATGACACTATGTCTAGATGATGTATACTACCACTTTGGAACGAAACGCTATATCTCAGCTAATGCTGTGAGAGTAGGTCTCTTGAAAATTCCTCAAGCGACTAAAGTCATTTCGATGAAACAGTACAGAATTCCAGGCGGGCATGATGAGATCAGTGCTACTATTCAAGACTGAATGGACACAGGGGTTGTGGTTCCGATTACTTCTGCATGGAACAATCCTGTGTGGCCGGTGCTCAAAAGTGATAATTCATGGCGCATGACAGTTGGTTACCGCAAATTGAATAAACATACACCATCTTTGACTGTTACTGTCCCTGACACTGTTACCTTAATTGAGAGAATTGAAAAACATTCAGGGACTTGGTATGCGACTATTGATATTGTCAATGCTTTCTTCTCCATTCCTGTAGCTCCTGAATGTCAGGAACAATTCAGTTTTTCATGGGGTGGCAGACAAATGACATTTCGAAGTCTGCCACAAGGCTATTTGAATAGTCCAATGATATGTTACTGGCTGGTGGCAGAACATTTAGATGAGGTACCGATAACTTCTGGTGTGCAAATTTGTCATTACGTTGATGATATATTGATACAAGGCGAAACACAGGAGCAAGTTCGAACACAGTTAGATCAAATTGTAACTCATTTGCAAAGGGTGGGAGATTAATCCTGATAAATGACAGGGTCCAGCACAGAGTGTGAAATTCCTAGGTATTCAGTGGCATCAGGGAAATCGAGAGGTGATCCCACAAGTGAAACAGAAAATTAACCCCTTCGCAGCAGGGGTAATTCCCCCGCTGTGCTGTGGGGCGGGGCGTGCACAGCACCTCTGTGCTCATGACGAGCTCAGCTCGTCATGAGGCACAGTGCGTGTGTGCTCATGACGAGCTCAGCTCGTCATGACCACACCCATTCCCATGGATCGCTCAGCACAGCAGGGGAATTATCCCCGCATGCTCATGACGAGCTCAGCTCGTTATGAGCACCGGAGCACCGTGCCTCATGACGAGCTCAGCATGGATGGAGTTAAGGAATTTGCAGTACCTCAAAACAGGAAAGAGACTCAGAGCTTTATTGGCTTGTTTGGGTTTTGGAGACAACGCATTTCCCATCTAAGTCAGATTTTGGCCCCTCTGTACAAGGTTACTAGAAAGAAAATGACATTTGAGTTGGGTGAGCCACAGCAGACTGCATTTGAACTGGCGAAAGAGGCTACTCAGCATGCTTTGCATTTTTGGCCAGTGCGAGAGGGTGACATTGATTTGAAGGTGACTGTACAGGGTTTATATGCGATTTGGAGTTTATTGCAAAAACAAGGTAAGACAAAAGTACCTCTAGTATTTTGGACAAGGAGATTGCTCGACGCTGGTGAGCATTATACACCTTTTGAGAAACAGTTACTTGCATGTTATTGGGCTTTGGTAGACACAGAACAATTGACCTTGGGACATGATGTGAATTTGAGACCTGAGATTCCGATCATGCAATGGGTTATGAGCTCCCTTAAATATCATAGAATTGGACATGCACAGGAAGTTAGTGTGATCAAGTGGAAGTGGTACATACAGGACAGGGTTCGAGGGGGTCCTAAGGGTACAGTGATGTTACAGGAGCAGGTGGGCTAGGCGCCAATAGAAGAGACTGATGTGGAGTACAACGTACCTATAGTACAGGAATTCCATGTTAAGTGGGGTAAGCCATTTAGCGATCTCCCCGTGGAGGAGAGGAAGCATGTATGGTTTACGGATGGTTCAGCCAGGTATGTTGGGGCAAAGAGACAATGGAAAGCAGTATCCTATAATCCTGTTACCCAGAAATTATAAGGTACAACTGGTGAAGGACAGAGCAGCCAGTTTAGTTTGCAGAACCTTATGCTGTTTAACAGGCTTTGAAACAGGAATTACCGGGAGTTTGCTATATTTACACTGACTTTTGGTCGACCGCTAATGGATTTGCGACATGGCTTCCCACATGGCACGCTCATAATTGGCTGATTAATAGGAAGGAACCATGGAGAAAAGAATTGTGGAAAGGGATCACTGAAAGAATATTGATTACAAAAATATAGACTTACCAAAATATTGAGTAAAAAATATAGAATGCAAAAATATCGACTCCCTATCTCCAAACAGGTAAGTACAAAAATATCGAATCAAAAATATTGTTGTAAAAAATATAGTTAATCAAAATATAGAATTTTTTAAATGTCTTAAAAGTAATTGAAAATTAATGAAATAGTAAATATAATTAACTTAAACATACTTAAAATACTTAAATAACCTTAAAATTAATAATTAATTAATGTAACTTAAAAAAACAATTTAATTTTTAATATATATATATATATATATATTTCTCACCACGTTCTCCTCATGTAAAAGTACGTAGGCGACACTCCAGGAGTTTGCTGTGAAGTGGAAGTTTATTGACAGCAAAGGAAAGCAAACAACGCGTTTCACCTCACGGCTTGTTCACGTTTGCCGAGGTTTCAAAAACAAAGTCCTTTTACATTGTTACTGAATGAATGGTATAAACTGCTTTCTATTAGGCATGTTGATAAATGTATGGGCCACAAGCGAATGGATAGATTATTCTGACCAAACGCATAATCTTCTGGAATTTGCAAACTGTCCTGCAGACAAGAATGTTATGATTAAGTCAAACAGTGGAGTTAGACCTAAAATACAACATAATCATCACACTATGCCCACTTGGGCGGTATTCCAGTCATCCACAAACTGTGAAGCACACAATTCCAACACTGTCGCATTGCGAATAGAGTGAAAGTAATTATCTCTTTTTGCTTTATAATTTATGTTATGCTAAAAGATGTATTTTGGTTAACATTGTGAAGTATATGGGATCTAAATGTTAATTCCCGTTCCAAAATGTCCCCCACACTGTGCACTAAGGGTGAGTTGGGAATAGTCCTACCTCTATGACGAGGGCTAAACAATGTAAAAGGACTTTGTTTTTGAAACCTCGGCAAACGTGAACAAGCCGTGAGGTGAAACGCGTTGTTTGCTTTCCTTTGCTGTCAATAAACTTCCACTTCACAGCAAACTCCTGGAGTGTCGCCTACGTACTTTTACATGAGGAGAACGTGGTGAGAAATATTTGGGTTTCCGGGACCCCAGAGGCGACCCACTCGCGAGCGGGTACTAGCATGTACCGGATCTCTGTGCCTGCATATATATATATATATAAACATAATATTAATAAAAAATAAACAATCTTTTTACCGTAGGATAGCGAAAGGGTTAAATTTACTATTACCACTCCAGTGAGTGCAACAGTAGGGAAAGCGTTGGATGGCGAGAGGGTAAAAATTACTATTCCCACTCCATAGAGTACAATAGTAGGGAAAGTATTGGATAGTGGGAGGGTAAAAATTACTATTCCCACTCCAGAGAGTGCAACAGTAGAAAAAGTGTTGGATAGCGTAGGAGTAAAAATTACTATTCCCACTCCAGAGAGTGCAACAGTAGGGAAAGTGTTGGATAGCGTAGAGGTAAAAATTACTATTCCCACTCCAGTGAGTGCAACAGTAGGGAAAGCATTGGATAGCGTAGGGGTAAAAATTACTATTCCCACTCCAGAGAGTGCAACAGTAGGGAAAGCATTGGATAGCGTAGGCATAACGTTTACTATTCCCACTCCAGTCAGTGCAACAGTAGGGAAAGCATTGGATAGCGTAGAGGTAAAAATTACTATTCCCACTCCAGTGAGTGCAACAGTAGGGAAAGCGTTGGATAGCGTAGGGGTAAAAATTACTATTCCCATTCCAGAGAGTGCGACAGTAGAGAAAGCGTTGGATAGCCTAGGCATAAAATGAACTATTCCCACTCCAGTGAGTGCAACAGTAGGAAAAGTATTGGATAGCGGGAGGGTAAAAATTACTATTCCCACTCCAGAGAGTGCAACAGTAGGGAAAGCATTGGATAGCGGGAGGGTAAAAATTACTATTCCCACTCCAGTTAGTGCAACAGTAGGGAAAGCCTTGGATAGCGTAGGGGTAAAAATTTCTATTCCCACTACAGAGAGTGCAACAGTAGGGAAAGCGTTGGATAGCGTAGGCATAAAATTTACTATTCCCACTCCAGTGAGTGCAACAGTAGGGAAAGCATTGGATAGCGGGAGTGTAAAAATTACTATTCCCACTCCAGAGAGTGCAACAGTAGGGAAAGCGTTGGATAGCGTAGTAGTAAAAATTACTATTCCCACTCCACAGAGTGCAACAGTAGGGAAAGTGTTGGATAGCGTAGGAGTAAAAATTACTATTCCCACTCCAGTGAGTGCAACAGTAGGGAAAGCGTTAGATAGCATAGGGGTAAAAATTATTATTTACACTCCAGAGAGTGCAACAGTAGGGAAAGTATATACTTCATATATGAATAAAAATAAATTAAATATTAATACCAATTACAAATTAATTAAAAGTAATTAAGAATGTTATATAATATACTAATAATCAATTAACAATACAAATAAAAATGTAGTATTAAAAATATTTACCTATTAATACAAATTATTTACCAATTAACAATTAATTAATAATCAAATAAAAAATAAATAAAAATTACAAAACAAAACCAATAAATAAATTAAAATATTTAATTAATTACAATTAAATTACTTCCCACCCTATTCCCCTACAAACCCACAACCCGAAACAGAAAATAAATTAATAAAATTAACATCATTATCAATTAATCAATTAATTAAAATAAATTACCAATTATATTTCATTTAATTACCAATTAAATATTTTAATATCGATTATTTCAAAATAAATACCAATAAATAAATGAAAAAATGTAATTTATTATAATTAAATTATGTCCCAACCTATTCCCCTATAAACCCACAACCCGCTACAGAAAATAAATTAATAAAATTAACATAATTATCAATTAATCAATTAATTAAAATTAATTACCAATTATATTTTAATTAATTACCAATTAATAATCAACAATTAATTCAAAATAAATACCAATAAATAAATTAACATATTTAATTATTATAATTAAATTACTTCCCACCCTATTCCCCTATAAACCCACAACCCGCTACAGAATTATATTACGCAAAAATTAAATACCATACAATCAATTAATTAAAATAAATTATAAAATAAATATACATTTTTCACACATATACTAACATAAAAAACACTTTAAAAAATTGGATATTATTAAAAAATTAATATTAACTTACTTACCTCAAATTCGACATTTTTGTTGTCTATATTCTGTCCATTCAATATTTTTGTTGTCTATATTCTGTCCATTCTATATTTTTGTTGTCTATATTCTGCCCATTCGATATTGCGTCCATTCTATATTTTTAATTCGATAATAATGTAAATCGATATTAAAAAACTAGATATTTTGAGTATATACCTTCACTTGATAGGTGGTTTGACCTCATTGCTGACAAAAATGCTAAGATCTCAGAGGCAGAGGTGGAAACACAGAATTCTGACCTGGTTGGATTGACGAGGTGGGCACACCAAAAGTGTGGACACTTTGGCAGGTGGGCAGCAGATAGAGGTATACATCTTCCCCATGATATGGTTAAATCCGTAATTTTACAGTGCCCCATTTGCCAGCATTCTCAACACCGAGAGGTACCACAGATAGTGAGGGGTCAGTTACATCGAGGTAAGTCACCAGCACAGATCTGGCAGATAGACTATATAGGTCCCTTACCAAAATGTAGAGGCTGTCAATATGTATGCACAGAAGTAGACACATATTCGTGATATTTGGTTGCATCCCCTTATAAACGTGCTACTCGGGTAAAATACACTGAAAACTTTGGATTTGATTGCTCTTTATTATGGGGTGCCTTTACAAATTCAATCAGACAATGCCACTCATTTTAAAGGGAGGATGGTGCAAGAATATTGTGCTCGACACAATATCAAGTGGGTTTTTAATATTCCTTATGACCCGCAGGCAGCAGGACTGATTGAGCGTATGAACCGCCTTTTAAAAGATCAATTGAAAAAAACTGTCTGATGGTTCATTACGCAATTGGAGAAACCATTTAGTTGATGCCTTACAAATTCTCAACAATAGACCTTTACAAAATTCTGATACACCCATTATGCAAATGTTGTCTCCTTCTGTGAATGTGCGACCCCATACGGCAGTGGCTACCATTGTTTATTGGAAAATTACTCCTGGAGCCTTGGCTCTGCAAAGAGCGACTCCTGAAGCTGCTGGTTTAGATTTGCATACTTTGAAACAACATGTGTGGAAGCAAAGAGATATTGTCCTCATTGAAACTGGAATTGGTGTCCAAATACCAGCAGTACACTTTGATCTGATCGCCCCACGCTCTGGACTAGCACTGAAAGGCATCCAGGGGATGGGCGGTGTAATCGATTCTGATTATCAAGGTGAAATCAAAATTATTCTGTTGAATAGTGGTGATCTGGATTTGAAGTTCAACCTGGTGATCGATTTGCCCATTTGGTTATAATGCCAGTTTTTAGAGGAGCAGTGAGAAAAGGGACTGCCCCAACCCTCCTAACTGTACGTGGAGAAGGAGGTTTGGCTCAACTGATAAAAACCCAGGAACCAAAGTGTGGATATAGTCGCCTAATCGACCCGCTGAACCAGCTGAAATAATCACCAAGGGCAGTGATAACACAATATTGATCATGAAACCTAGACAGGAAAAATAGGACCAGGTCCCTGCTGACAAATGTTATCGTCAAGAATGAATAATGCCTGTTTTTGACTTGTTTTCTTTAGTTCATTATATGGATTGTCGCTGCAGGATGTGTCGTCGCTGGACGGCCGAGATGGGCCGTGGAGAATCAAAAGTGAGACGATCATCCGAGAACGCAAGACGGATTCGATCTCTATTGACATTAAAAATGTTTAGGAGAATTTAGCACAGAAAATTATGAGCAATTCCTATTTCTGCATGCCCAACATGAGAAGCGTCCCTGACATTTTGTCCACATGCCTCGTTTCAGTTCCAACTCCGTTGCTGTTTTAATTAATTCTTTCAACATTACAAATATTGATAGCAGTGTTGAGATTGACACAGTGAAAAGTCGGCTGTCAGTGTATGACTATTGTGCCTCCTGCACAGTGTTACCTGATCTTGATCTGCCACAGACTTTTGCCGTTACCACTTATAACGTTACAGACGGCGATGTTTGCTTTGACTTCATGTGTGATCCACGATTAATTGGCAAATGTATTCAGACTAAATTAGACAATGTTTCCACGCTTCCCCGACATTTACGGATTTTGTGTTATAGTCGTAAACCCCATACTTGCCTTTCAGTTCATAACTCTATGTCCTGTAGAACAATTGTTCTTTCAGTTAGTTATTACAAAAATGTCCTACTACCAACAGGATGTCTATTTTCTTGTGGGAATATGTCTTGGTCCTTTATTCCTGCGAACATTTCCGGTGGACCGTGTGCCTTGGCCAGACTTAGCTTAGCCATGTTTCCTCTATTCCCCTCTATGCATTCTCGAACTGTACGTGAGGCACCTCCGTTGGATGAACATTGTGAATCTAATTTGCATTTGCTCTCTGAATCTGAATATATAAGTCTTGCTGCTTCAATTGTGGAAATTCCTGGGCTCTCAATTTACAATTTCAGAGCCATTAGTACACTGGCCTGTCTCATGGTCAAATCTATCAATCACACCTCCACTGCTTTGTCTGAAGTTTTATTAGCTGCACAGGGTGAGCGCCGAGCTATTTTGCAAAATAGAGCTGCCATTGTCTATCTTTTGTTGAAGCAGGGGAACAGCGTTTACAACGCAACTTTTACCACGCACTACTTTTACCACACAACTTTTACAACTCAAGTCGTTATAACGACTTGCGCTGGGGGGCGCTGTAGGATAGGGAATGGTTTCATTTACTATCCAAAACCTTCCCTACCATCCAGGGGGACTGGAGTTGGAATAGTAAATTAAACTATTCACTATCCAGCGCCCCCCAACGCAAGTCGTTGTAACGACTTTGCGTTGTAAAAGTTGCGTGGTAAAGGCATGCGTTGTAAAAGCATGCGTTGTAACGACATACATCCATTGAAGCATGATCACGGGTGCTCTGATTTCGAAGGTCTATGTTGTTTTAATCTTTCAGACCATTTGAGATCTATTCAATCCCACATTTTTTTTAAAACCTTTATTTTTCAGCAAAGAATAACAACATATTCCCCCTCAAAATTGGCATCGGTAAAAAGAAAATACACGTGTACATAGTTCATTGCCCCAGTACGGCCCCAGCAGGTGCAGACATCATAACAATTACAAGAATCAAATCTTCGGGATGCAGAGCAAATAAAAAAACTTACAGTATGGAACATTGTGCGTAGCCAGCAGGGCATTACCCCAACACCATCCCTCCCTCCCCGCCCCCAGCGTCCTCTCCCTCAGACCCCGACTCCCCAGGGGTGAACAATTCAGCACTAGTTGCATCCGAATCGCTGCAGACTGACCCCACAGCGCATATCATACGCCAGGCAAGCAAGTCCTCCTGCAGCCTCTCATCCCTGCATGTACGCTGCATGTGTGTCTCCTCAGCCAATGTCCATTCCCCAACATCCCGAAGCCATAGTGACATGACAGCGGCCCTCTGTCTCATCCAAGTAATAGCCACTCGTCCCCTTGCCAACACCAGGAGTAGCTGCAACATTTTGTAAGATAAGTTCCTCTTTTTGGGTTTTGGGACCAGGGCCAGTAAACAATGCAGCGGGGTCAGGGCAATATGAAGGCGCGTGACCTTTCGGATGTGGACCACCACCATCTTCCAGAAGTCCCCGACCAGCGGGCACTCCCAGGCCAGATGGAGAAATCCGGCTCTGACCGTACCGCACCTAGGACAGGCATCTGTTTTATCCACGGCGATGCAGTGCAAAGCAACTGGAGTCATGTAAGTGCGATGCACAAAATTAAAATGAATCAGCTTGAATCGTGCATTACATGACACCTTCCGAGTAAGGGTTCCTATTTGTTTGCATAGTCCTGGGTCCAGGGCAACCCCCATATCCGCTTCCATGCCGCCCAAGACGGGGAGATAGGAGGGGCCGAGTCACACCTCATAGCCGTATATAAAAGCGTAATCAGCCGTCGCCCCCTGCCACAGGACAGAAGGATATTCAGAGTGTGGGACACCTGGGGCGCCCCCAGGTACTGCGGCCAGGTCGCCCCTGCCATTTCCTGAAGGTCTCTATAATGGAGATACTGTCCCCCAGTGAGTTCAAAGGCCTCCATAGCCCTCTCTAGGGTCACAAAAGAATTGTCTGGATATAGGTCCGCCAGAATCTTACAGCCGCCCTCACGCCATTCCCGGAACGACATGTGTTCCTCCATCGATGTTACAGGCGCCAAAATCCATACCGGTAGCTCCCTATGAAAGTCAATCCCACATTAATGCCATGGAAGTTCGTCAAAATTTGGATCAAGGGGGGTTTATTTGGCTTTTTGGGTGGCTGCCTTATTTTAATTTCCTTCATTCTATTTTGGGTGGTGCACTCTTAGTAATTTTCTTTCTCATCACTATATATTGTTGCATCCAATGTGTACCAAATCTTTTGAATATGTTTCGACCTGGTACTGTATCAAGATCTGTCAGTTATGGTTCCTATTATTGTACTAATGATTTACAGTCTGTTTAATGTTTATCTACATACACTGGTATTAGACAATGACAGTTGCCCACTACTATCTCAGTATATTTTGCTCTAATATAGTGCTGCGTAGGCCTACATAATACGAATTAGCTGTAAAGTAAGACTTGATAATGTTCTTTCTGTGTCTGACTGTATCTTGCTCAAAGGGCTTACCTATTGGCTTTGGCATACTCTAATGCCATCTTGAATACTAAGGGGTCGATTATGATGGTGGACGGAAAGACGACCGCGGGCCTGGAGTATGCGGAAAATGCCTTTTACAGTCCGCCAGCCGCGGCTAGTCCGTCCGCCATATTAAGATGGGAAGCACTGTCAAATTTCCGTACTCAGCGGAAGAACATGCACCGCCACGTAAATACACCCAACCCCGCGGCGGACGTAACCAATCCAGAGACACCGCCGTACGGAATGACGTCTCCGACCGTCCTCAAAATCGCGATGGCGGAAATGACACAGCAAATCACTGCGGAGAAACCACCAGCCTGAAAACGGCGGATTCACCACAGCGGAGAGGCAAAACATTGCAGAGATACCCACCACAGGCAGACGGCCGTCATGGACCCAGCTCTACACACATTTCTGCTACTCTTTGTGCTCCACCACCAGCAAGTCATGGACCGTCGCCGACTACGACGCAGGTACGCAAACACAACAACCGCTGTCGGAAGGGGAGTACCTGCCGGGGCTGTGATGTGGGGAGGGGGAGGGGCATGTTGGGGGTCAATAATGTATGGTAAACGGATGTATGCAGGTAGGTCAACATATAAAAAAATCAAACAAATCTGACCCCACTCACCCAGAACACACACGCAATGCCAACAAACAGCCACACCACGGACAAAGCAACGGAGGAGAGCAGACAACAGAAACCATGCCCACAATCAACTAGACAGGCAGGCAGGCAGGAATGGCTAGGCCACACAGCTCACCCCCACACCTACCCCACTAACAGACAGGGGCCCATACACCACACACCACAAAAAACAACACTGCTGCACACACATAAACAACCAACACACACACGATGAGCCCTGACATGTACAATGACAAAGTCAACACTGAACAACCTACTGTGTACCCACAAATCATGAGTGTGACACATGCACCAAATGAAAAACATCCACATAACCTGCATTGCATGGGAAGCCACTGTTGTCCCAAAATAAGCCTCAGAGTGCCTCATCCACCCTTACACAAAATAACCATCATCAAAAACAACATTCCCCCCCCTCATCACCCCTTCCTTTACCTCTTCCCCCCATGAACTCTAGCCGTCTGACTCAGCTCCCACCAATTTCTCAAAATGAAATCTTCGCGCTTCTTCGCAAGGTTAGCTCAGGCTCCCCTAATGACTGCTGCCCCCCTCAGATCCTTAGAGAGGCCTTCCTGGCATGCCCTGGCCCTCCATTAGCTTTGCTCAACAACTCTCTCGCTACTGGGGAGGACCCCCGTTCCTTCAAACAGGCAGCTGTCATACCCATCCTTAAAAAAACTAATGCTGACCCCACCATTTTAAGTAATTATCGCCCCATTTCCCTCCTTCCCTACTTGGGCAAAATTCTGGAGACCTATGTTACCCGCTGCCTGAGTACCTTTATCGAGGATTCCTCCTTCCTGGTTGCCCAACAAGCTGGCTTTAGACCCCTCCACTCCACTGAGGCGGTCATCGTGGCCGCCATGGATGCCCTGAGGAAAGGTGCCGACAACAACATCTCTCAGGCCCTTGTCCTCCTGGACCTGTCGGCTGCTTTTGACACGGTCGATCATACTATTCTGATCGACCGTGTCAACAACGCCGGCATCCAGGGGGTGGCCCTCGACTGGCTCAGATCTTTTCTGAGCCATCGGACTCAGGCAGTTCACTTATCTACCTTTTCTGCGCCCTATTCATCCCTCACTTGCGGGTCCCTCAAGGCTCCGCGCTCTCACCCTTACTGTTTAATTTGTACCTTCAGCCCCTTCTTGCTTCCCTCCGTAATACCCCGGTTACTATTTTCAATTACGCAGACGATCTTCAGTAAATTTTTCCCATTGACCCTCTTTCTTCCTCCCGTTCCAACTTTCAATCCACTATGCTCAACATCGCAGAGTGGATGCTTCATAGTCAGCTAAAACTGAACCCCACAAAAACTGAGCTGGTACTTGTTGGGGGTTCCACTAATCCGTGGAATTCCACCTTTTGGCCCACTTCCCTGGGGACTCCGCCTAGCCCAGTTGGCACTATGAAGAGTCTGGGGGTGATCATCTCTGAGGACCTCTCAATGAGGCCTCAAATCAACGCAGTTACCTCATCCTGTTTTTTCCACCTAAGGCGGATTCGTAAAATCAGTAGGTTCCTCACTAGAGATGCTCTAATTTTAGTCATCCTAGCATTGATCACCTCCAGACTCGACTATGCTAACACGTTGTATGCCGAAATTCCATCAATCCATCTCCACCGGCTGCAACTTGTTCAGAACCAGGCAGCTCGCCTGATTTTCCGCCAGCCAAAATACCAGCATGTCACCCCTCTTCTGCGTAGCCTCCACTGGCTACCCATCACTAAACGCTGCATCTTTAAATAGGGCTGCGTCACTTTCAAAGCCCTTTCCGAGCTAGCCCCTGCATTCATCTCTTCTTGCCTGACACAGTATGTTCCCCACAGAGACCTCCGCTCCGCAACTCTCAATCTCCTTGTCATTCCTAAAACCAGACGGAAAAAGCATGGTGGCCTGAGTTTCTCTGCCATGGCCCCCACCACCTGGAATTCCCTCCCAACTGCACTCCGCCTCTGCCCCAACTACGATCTCTTTCGCAGACTGTTAAAGACCTTCCTGTTTCAGTCAACACTTGAGTAACTCCTCCACCCCAGCTGCCGTTATCAAGAGACAACCAAGTTGCACAAGCACCCTCTACAAAGTCAGTTATCAGAGAAATTTCTGTAAGGTAATAGTTTTTTTCCAAGGTTGTTATACCAACATCAACCGTAGGTTCATTAGGAGCTTCAAAGTATGGATCCAAAAACAAATGTTGTGCTTCAAGTTCTTTATTTGTCAAACATATTAAAAGTTTTCCAGCTTTACACTGCCGACACGTGTTTCGCCCTCACCAGGGCTTTTTCAAGGCTGGAAACATAAAAATTACAATAAGTACATCTAATAATTATAAACTAAATATATACAGTGTCCCTAAGTATGTACAATCGAACTATTTGTATGGTCTCATATATACAATATTTACACTAACATTCAATAGTTTGTCCTAAGAAAAACCACTAAAAACACGGACATTTTATACTATACATGAGTTCATTGTGAATACATTGAAAAAAGCCAGACAGTCCATAAAATTGCTAAATTTGAAAGTTGTGTCTCATGACAATAAACAAACGGATTCAACATGATCAGAATTTCGTGATTCAAGTATCCTGAGATTGTCAACTGTAGGAGTAGTACAAAGATTCCATTAGTTAATAAACTATCCTTGTTCACAGTTTCATAACACAGTCCTCAGAACGGTAACCTCAAATCTATGACTCCAAAACGGAATTCACTTTTAACAAAGCATAGACCTACCTATCTTAGTCAGTCTATACTGGTCTGGCGTCGGGGAGGTCTTATGATTCAAAAGGATACAGGTATGAAGCGTCGATATTAAAAATCCTAATGAGATAGAAATAAAATGTAACAGAAAAGTATATTATAGAAATATTCAAGACAAACAGTCAAAAGAAAAAAGAAGAAGAGTTCAGCCAAATTCCAGAAACTACCCCTACCTATTCGGTGTGGTGATCACAGCGAGCTATTCCAGGTATAGGTTCCACCTTTGTCACTTCAAGATATTAGGCCCCACGTTGAGTATTATAAAACATAAGGACAGTCGTGGAAGTATGTCCTGTAAGTTAGGAAGAACGCGGGCATACTAGTCATGATCCTTTGGTATAATGGTCAAACACATAAGCAGACATATATATGTGTTGGGGCGTGTACCAAGACACATTCCCAATAGATGTTGTAGGCTTGCGCAAGCTCAAATTAAAAGACTGATGCTAAGGGGTTAACCACCAAAAGTAAGCCCATGTATTCTCACGCTTGCAATAACATATTTATGCCAAAGGAATTAGAAAAATTAACTGATGACTCACTTGGTAGGGTAGTACGACTCGCTGCGTGGAGATGAGTCTTATCTTACTATGGTTAAGATTCTTGAAGACCTTGATAAGTCTGAAAAACAGAGTAGGTATACATAGTGCACCTCAAGTTTGATAAGTCTACACATAAGACTTCATGTAGGACGGAAATTATAAGTAAAAGAGCTAAAAAATGACCCTGCAAGCGGGGTGCCAAGTCGGCACTCGCAAAATATAATTAGTTAAGGAAAACAATGTATTCCATACAGTCCTATAGTTGAAACAATGTGTAACCATATAATAACAAACCTGAAGACACATTGTGTCAGAGTGATCGGCAGTATTAAACATGCCGTGAAAGGTATTGCTGAAATGACCCTGCAGTCAAGGTACAGTTTATTAGGATAGGATTAGTCAATAGGGACATTAAACTAGAGCTTTCCCTCATTCAAAGCCAATGTTAATCCATAGTTAATGCAAATTGCACCACCAAGGTTCAGATGCCTTAAAGGCACCAAGTGTATGCCCACAACGTGCTACATAAAAAAATGTATGTGATAAAAAAAACGACGAATGCAAACAGCATTAGTATCCCCCAGGAAAAGTTGCTAGCGCCAAGTGTGGATCCCACATGTCAGGACTCCCAATCTTACCTTCCGTTCGTTCTCATCGGCGCCGAATCTCCACTGCTGGGCACTGACATTTAGAATTCCCGCGTTCCGTTTTAAATAGACGCCGGGAGATAATTGACGCGGGAAGAAATGACAAGTGCCGTGACCCTATCAGAGACGGCTAATGTGAAACCACTGCGGCGGCCATCTTAGAATAGTAGGAAGTGCATTAAGATATATGCCTTCGCAGTGTAACGTTCGAATATTATGCCAAAATAGTTAAAACCGGGTAAACTAAAAAGCGTAATGTAAATCCAGCTCAAGTTCAGAAACAGCTAGTCACCCCCAATAGACTAGTAGGCTAGATTTGTAACGTCTATTGGGGGTGACTAGCTGTTTCTTTTACTATTGGAACGTTCTTCAACTTTCATCTATACTAAATATACGAATTATGATACACGGCCATCAGAAATGTGTTACTATCCCCGCTATGGCTATGTCTCTGCTTACAAAACGGACCCAAAAATGTTCTTTCTTTTCCTCGGATAGGGCTGCTCCTAATTATATTTCCACTGTGAACTTGAGCTGGATTTACATTACGCTTTCTAGTTTACCCGGTTTTAACTATTTTGGCATAGGGTCACGGCACTTGTCATTTCTTCCCGCGTCAATTATCTCCCGGCGTCTATTTAAAACGGAACGCGGGAATTCTAAATGTCAGTGCCCAGCAGTGGAGATTCGGCGCCGATGAGAACGAACGGAAGGTAAGATTGGGAGTCCTGACATGTGGGATCCACACTTGGCGCTAGCAACTTTTCCTGGGGGATACTAATGCTGTTTGCATTCGTCGTTTTTTTATCACATACATTTTTTTATGTAGCACGTTGTGGCATACACTTGGTGCCTTTAATGCATCTGAACCTTGGTGGTGCAATTTGCATTAACTATGGATTAACATTGGCTTTGAATGAGGGAAAGCTCTAGTTTAATGTCCCTATTGACTAATCCTATCCTAATAAACTGTACCTTGACTGCAGGGTCATTTCAGCAATACCTTTCACGGCATGTTTAATACTGCCGATCACTCTGACACAATGTGTCTTCAGGTTTGTTATTATATGGTTACACATTGTTTCAACTATAGGACTGTATGGAATACATTGTTTTCCTTAACTAATTATATTTTGCGAGTGCCGACTTGGCACCCCGCTTGCAGGGTCATTTTTTAGCTCTTTTACTTATAATTTCCGTCCTACATGAAGTCTTATGTGTAGACTTATCAAACTTGAGGTGCACTATGTATACCTACTCTGTTTTTCAGACTTATCAAGGTCTTCAAGAATCTTAACCATAGTAAGATAAGACTCATCTCCACGCAGCGAGTCGTACTACCCTACCAAGTGAGTCATCAGTTAATTTTTCTAATTCCTTTGGCATAAATATGTTATTGCAAGCGTGAGAATACATGGGCTTACTTTTGGTGGTTAACCCCTTAGCATCAGTCTTTTAATTTGAGCTTGCGCAAGCCTACAACATCTATTGGGAATGTGTCTTGGTACACGCCCCAACACATATATATGTCTGCTTATGTGTTTGACCATTATACCAAAGGATCATGACTAGTATGCCCGCGTTCTTCCTAACTTACAGGACATACTTCCACGACTGTCCTTATGTTTTATAATACTCAACGTGGGGCCTAATATCTTGAAGTGACAAAGGTGGAACCTATACCTGGAATAGCTCGCTGTGATCACCACACCGAATAGGTAGGGGTAGTTTCTGGAATTTGGCTGAACTCTTCTTCTTTTTTCTTTTGACTGTTTGTCTTGAATATTTCTATAATATACTTTTCTGTTGCATTTTATTTCTATCTCATTAGGATTTTTAATATCGACGCTTCATACCTGTATCCTTTTGAATCATAAGACCTCCCCGACGCCAGACCAGTATAGACTGACTAAGATAGGTAGGTCTATGCTTTGTTAAAAGTGAATTCCGTTTTGGAGTCATAGATTTGAGGTTACCGTTCTGAGGACTGTGTTATGAAACTGTGAACAAGGATAGTTTATTAACTAATGGAATCTTTGTACTACTCCTACAGTTGACAATCTCAGGATACTTGAATCACGAAATTCTGATCATGTTGAATCCGTTTGTTTATTGTCATGAGACACAACTTTCAAATTTAGCAATTTTATGGACTGTCTGGCTTTTTTCAATGTATTCACAATGAACTCATGTATAGTATAAAATGTCCGTGTTTTTAGTGGTTTTTCTTAGGACAAACTATTGAATGTTAGTGTAAATATTGTATATATGAGACCATACAAATAGTTCGATTGTACATACTTAGGGACACTGTATATATTTAGTTTATAATTATTAGATGTACTTGTTGTAATTTTTATGTTTCCAGCCTTGAAAAAGCCCTGGTGAGGGCGAAACACGTGTCGGCAGTGTAAAGCTGGAAAACTTTTAATATGTTTGACAAATAAAGAACTTATAGCACAACATTTGTTTTTGGATCCATACTTTGAAGCTCCTAATGAACCTACGGTTGATGTTGGTATAACAACCTTGGAAAAAAACTATTACCTTACAGAAATTTCTCTGATAACTGACTTTGTAGAGGGTGCTTGTGCAACTTGGTTGTCTCTTGATTCTTGGTACTTGCATTAAGTTGCGTTGCTCAAACACCCCTGGTGGTGGGTGTCCTATCAAGTTCTCAGTGCACCTCTTTGGATACTTCACGTATAACGTGTCCAGTGAGAATAATCATCAACAGAAGGTGCGGACGTTTTCTCTGGGTGAGAAACACTACCACCAAGTTTGTTGTATAATTTTGTCCAGCTGCCGTTATGTCAAGAGCGCCATGAAACCGTTGGTGAACGTGCGCGGTACAAATATTTTTAACGTAACGTAACGTTACACAGTCCACAGCCACATTGTAATGACTATTCCCCCAGCCAAACGAGAGGAAACAGTACTGGGCGATGGTAATGTGAAAGTGGCAGACACAGCATTTACAATAGCACCAATATATCAACAATGCAAGGAGACAACTAGGAATGACACAGAGAAACCACTACACAGGAGTAACTTGCTTTATTGCACATAATAGAGGTTGACTCCTAGAGTAGCCGGGAGCATTGTCACTGAATAGAACAGAGAAGGTACATCTGATGCAGCACATGAGAGGGGCTAAGTGCATCAACAGTCCGTGGCACAGAGCAGGTACATCTGAGGCAGCACATGAGAGGGGCCAAGTGCATCAACAGTCCATGGCACAGAACAGGTACATCTGAGGCAGCACATGAGAGGGGCTAAGTGCATCATCATTCCATGGCACAGAACAGGTACATCTGAGGCAGCACATGAGAGAGGCTAAGTGCATCAACAGCCATGGTACAGAACAGGTATATCTGAGGCAGCACAAGGACGTGTGTCATGCACACCGTCCCATGGACAATAATAATGCAAGGGTGGTTACAATGGACATTCCTGACATCATTTACAATCACATTTCAGTAATAGGAACTGCACCTCACAGCAAAGAATCAGGTGGACTGTGTGAGCTCATAGCTTCGGACACAGTCGCAGGATCTGATACAGGAATGGGAGATACAGGCCCAGTACTAGTGACTGACACATGAGCCATAGACCCAGACACACTGGCAGCACCAGATACAGGAGTGTGAAACAAAGCCACAGATCTAGTCACTGACACATGAGCCATAGATCCAGACACACTGGCAGCACCAGATACAGGAGTGTGAGACACAGCCACAGATCTAGTGACTGACACATGAGCCATAGACCCAGACACACTGGCAGCATCAGATACAGGATTGTGAGAGACAGCACAGATCTAGTGACTGCTCTCTGGGAACGTGCTGGACCCTGCTTGACGTTTGCTGTGGCCCTGCCTTCTGCCCTCTGCATCATGTGTAATGGGGGATGAAACAACAGTGTACTCCTTCCTCTGCGTCACCGGGGAGTGGATGGGAGTAGAGGTATGAGGGGACTCCCCCTCTGACACATGTGGTTTACGTTCCTTCAACAACACCAGCTTCAGGGGATGCAGGGGTGATGTATGCCTGTCCTTGGTGGATGTTGTGACCATTGGAGAACCCTTGGCCCTGGGAGGTGCCTGCTCCCTGGGAGGTGCCTTGGCCGTGGGAGACGCCTTGGCCTTAGGAGGTGTCCTGTCTTTGGAATGTGCCTTATCCGTGGGCGGTGCTCTGTCCCTGGGAGTTGGCTTGTCCTTTGTAGTGTCCCTGTCCTTGGGAGTGTCCCTGTCCTTGGGAGTGTCCCTGTCCTTGGGAGGTGCCCTGTCCTTTGTAGTGCCCCTGTCCTTTGTAGTGTCCTTGTCCTTTGTAGTGTCCTTGTCCTTTGTAGTGTCCCTGTCCTTTTTAGTGTCCCTGTCCTTGGGAGGTGCCCTGTCCTTGGGAGGTGTCCTGTTCTTGGGAGGTGCCCTGTCCTTTGTAGTGTCCCTGTCCTTGGGAGGTGCCCTTTCCTTTGCAGTGTCCCTGTCCTTGGGAGTGTCCCTGTCCTTGGGAGGTGCCCTTGCCTTGGGAGTACTTTTTGAGAGGGATGCCTGTGTGCCATGTGAATCCCTTTCCCCCAACACCCCTTGAGGATCCTGTGTGTCAACTCCAGGGTAGCTGGTGTCGTGTTCTGTGAAAGATTTCCCTGTCCCAAGGGATGGTGTCTGTGGCCTCCGTGCCCTGCCTTGCTGCCTGTGCCTGCTTCTAGTGCAATACCCAGAAAATGAGGCCTGTTCTGAAATGTCACTCTCCCCTGAGATATTAAGTGGTGTGGATAGGGGAACTGAAGTAGAACCTTGTCTATGCGACTGTTGAATGGCTGCAGACACTGTGTTGGATAATAACTGTTCTGTTCTGTGGAGACCAGCAACATCGCCATGCATCCCCTCCATGAATGCTACCACCTGACCCAACTTCCTATCGTGGTCCAGGAATGCATTAATCATGTTTGTCTGCCCTACACACAGCTGTCGCAGCAGATCAACCACCTCAGCACTAAGGACAGTTTGTGTCACAGGGGCAAGAGCAGCGGTGCCTGCACCGAAGGCCACTCTGACCCCCTACTCTGGCGAGCACGAGCAGTACTGCTGACCAACATGTAGCACCCATCCTGCACACGAACCATCCCTAGCAGACATCCTCATGTCAAAGAACCGGGGGTGCCTGTGAAACACGTACATCAAACAAACAGGGCAAGTGCATGCAGACCACCACACATGTGATGCCATGGGACCACAGACCTCAATGGCATGTCCTGGGACCCTGCACTACAATGCAACTGGTATGCCCACCTGGCTGACATGGATGCCAACGCTCCCTCTGCTAATGGCACCAACATGCCATTGTAGCACAACAGATACATCACAGATGTCACTACTGTGTCCGAGCAGCAATACATGCATGCACTCACAAGTCACAAACCCATTCAGTGTGCTTACCGCTAGTTTGCTGCTGCTCCCCTCTCAACCGGGCGGACAGGTCAGGATGTGTCACAGCTATGATACGGAGCATTAGAGGGATCATGGTACGTCGTGCAAGCCGGCCTGATCTTGGAATCAGCCCCAGTGTCATCTCTGCCACATTCTTGCTAAGCCTGGAGATGCCGTCCCACCGCTTGTGGCAGTGTGTGTGTCGCCTATTGCACACCTCCACTGCCCGTACATCACGTGCTATGGTCCTCCATACGGCCTTGCGAAAGTGCAGCTTGACCTACCATGATGGGAGACAAGAGGGGGCAAGTCAGTGAACAGCTGGCCATTCAAAATGAACCAATGACTGGCCCTGCTGTGGCGGGGCACAGCTTCAGCTATTTTTGAAACGCGTACGCGTCCTGCATTATCTGTTTCCATTGGCTACATGTGCAGGGACCATCACGGTCACACACTGCCAACCGCATGTGCGCTCTACCGCGATTTTTTTTTTTAAACCGTTTTTATTGCAGGAAAAGATGCAATTCGCATATGTACAATATTACAATCCAGCGGGCGTCGCCTCGCCCGACTTCCTTCAATGAAAAGATATACACAGCCATTCAGCCCACAACCCGGGGGTCGGGCGGCGTTAGTCAACGGGTCAACCTGCTTGCCATCGTACGCATATGATTGTTGTTTCATTCAGAGTATTCAAACCTGCTTTTAACATTTTCTCCCCACGCCCCTCTAATCATCCCTCCCCCCCATCCCTCCCCTTCTGCCTACTACTCACCAACCCCAACTTAAACGTAACCCTCCTCCCCCGAGTGCTCAACCCTGCGCCTAAGCTCTGCTTCAAAGTTCCTGTGTGTGTGCAATCAGGAGTGATAGTGTCATGTTGGGAATGTGCCACTGGTTAGCGATTGGGCGCTACTACACTCGACTCAGAAAGGTTGTCCTCACCCTCTAACGCGCTGTCCCTGAGCGCTTGCACTAGCATCTCCCATTCCATGGCCGCTTCCAGCGCTTTATCGTCTGATCTGCGGCAGGCCAATTGATACCTAAGCGTGCTTTCGCTAGCGGCCCATTTAAGCATTTCGTTAGTCCACCTTCGCAGCGTAGGGCATCGTTTTGACTTCCAATTTCTCGTTAGTTCCCTTTTAGCTAAGATCAGACCCATATCCACAAACTTGCTAGAAATTCTGTTCTTGGGCGTATGCGGGAACCAGTGTAATAAGCCCACAGCCTTGGAGATTTGTAGTTCCCGGTCAGTAACAGTATTCAAGGTCTCAATAACCTCCCCCCAGTAATCCCGCAAGTGTGTGCAGTCCCAGAGCATATGGCCCAGGTCCGCCCCCACTGTATTGCACCTGGGGCACGCCGCATCCGCCACTCCGAAGTACTTTTCAATCCTCCTAGGTGTGAGATAGGCTCTATGCAGTACATAGACGTGGATCAGCTGAAACCGGGCATTCCCTGTACTCTTTCTCGCCCGCCGCACTATCTGTGCCCATGTGGTATCGGGGATCTCAGTCCCCAGTTCCAGCTCCCAAGCCTCTCTCAGCGTGGTTAGGGGTTGCAACGTTTCACGTGACATTCGCAAATAGAGGCACGTTACTGCCTTGTACGTGCCGGCCGCCATCATTGTGTATTGACAAGCCATGAACGTCGGGGGCTCTTGAGTTCCCTCCTCCCAGTGTGCCTGCATCGCGCGTGTTATAGCTTAAAAAATCCCCCTTCGGAAGGTCGAAGCGGTCTTGCAGTGTCTGATAGGGGATCAGTTCCCCGTCCTCATATAGGTCTCCCAGTATCTGCAGTCCAGCCTCCTCCCATCTCTGTAGCCTCGACCAATCGCCCCCATGCGGGAGCGCCGTTACCATACCGAGGGGTATCTCAGGCACATACATGCGTCGCACCCCGGCCCGTTTCTGCGCTCGGTTCCAGCATAGTCTGTACATCTGCTCTTCCAGCGACAGATCCCTAAGAAACAGTTTTTGCTGTAAGGTAATGAAGGCTAGTACATGGCGGGGGTGCCCACCTCTCTGCCCTCCTCCGGTCCACGGTATGCTCTCGCCACCTCCTGCGTGAAGGTCTGCAGCTGCGCAGCCAGGTAGTATAACTCAAAGTCGGGGACTGCCATGCCTCCCTCATCCTTCGGACGGAGTAGCGTTGCCAGAGCAATTCTGCGCCTGCCCGTACTCCAAAGGAAGGAGATCAATAAAGATCTCAGCTGTCGGAAGATCGACCTAGGTATCCATACAGGCAGCACGCGGAAGTAATAGAGAAGGCGCGGCAGGGCTATCATTTTTACCAGGGATATATGTCCCGTGACCGATAGCGGGAGAGTAGACCAGAAGGACATATTACCACGTAGCGCCCATATACAGCGACCTACGTTGCCCTCTAGCAGGTCCGCGGCCTTGTGGTATATATACACCCCCAGGTATTTCAGGCAATCCGGCGCCCAGGCCAACTGTGTGCGGATGATAGGTTCCTGTTCACTGTGGCGTAACGGGAATAGGCACGACTTGGGCCAGTTCACCCACAGCCCAGATAATCTGCCAAAGGCCACCAGTATCTTTCTGCCCCCTCCAGTACCTCCCTCGGGTTTTCTAGATATAGCAGGAGATCGTCTGCATACAGCGAGACAAGGTGTGGTTGTCCCCGATAAGTCAAGCCCACGAAGGAGATCCCCTTCCTGACTTCCGCCGCGAAGGGCTCGATCGCTAAAGCGAACAGCAGGGGAGATAAGGAGCATCCCTGCCGGGTGCCTCGGCTAACTGGGTACGGGTCCGACACAAGGGGACCCACCTGCACCCGTGCAACCGCCGAGGCGTATAGGACTTTCGTCCAACCTATGTACCCGTCCCCAAGGCCGAAGTGTTGCATAACCTTGTATAGGTACTCCCACTCCAGGCTGTCAAATGCTTTTTCTATGTGGATCGACAAGACCACCGGCGTGTGCGTGGCAGGCCACTGTTCTCCCAGCAGGCAAATCAATCGACGTATATTAGCAGTCGTATTGCACGCTGGAATGAAGCCAGACTGGTCATTGTGGATCAACACCGTCATGTGCTGCAGCAACCTGGTCGCCAAGATGGTACTCAGGATTTTGTAGTCCACCGTCAACATGGACAGTGGTCTGTAGGAGGCTGGATGTTTGCTCTCCCTACCCGGCTTCAGGAGCAGAATCATGACCGCCTCGCACATGGAAGCAGGCAGCCCCCCCCCCCCCCGAGCCTTTGCCTCGTTACACACCGCCTGAAGCCTCGGGGCAAGTAGATCAATATACTTGCTATAAAATTCGACCGGAAGCCCATCCAGGCCCGGGGTTTTGTTTCTGGCCATTTTCTTCACCGCACTCCTTATCTCGCCCAGTTCTATACCCCTGCCCAGAGCCTCCGCCTGTTCTGGTTCCAAGCGCGGCAGCTGCAGGCCCTCCAAGAAAGCGGTTATCTCCGTCTCCCGCCCCTCGAGCGCGCTCTCGTAAAGCGTCTCGTAGTACGAGCGGAAGCGCTCCAAAATCTCCGCCTGGGTGTGGCGGTCTAGGCCGTCCTCCCCTTCAATGGCTAAAATAGGGTGGCTTCGTCTTGTGGGGTTGGCCAACCAGGCCAGCAGTGTCCCCGCTTTATCCCCCTCCGCGTGTGCCCTTACTGAGTAGGATTTATAGTCGAAACAGCGAAGCCGTTCCATCTCCAAAGCTACCGCTTCCTTGGCAGCACTCACCGTCTCTTGTAGCTCCGGACGGTTGGGGCGCTCCTTCTCGGCAGCGCGCAATGATGTTTCTGCTCTGTCCAGATCGTCTAGCAAAGATTTACGAGCCCCCGAGTACTTTCCTATACAATGACCCCTGATAACTGTCTTAAAGGCATCCCACTCATGCTCTAGTCGATGCCGTGCCCTCATTCTCCACGAAGTAGCACGTGACCCGATCCCCCAGCGCCTCCCTGAACACCAAGTCATCCAGCGTGTCCGGCCTCAGTTGCCACGTCGAGACCTGCAAAGCCTCAGTCATCCAATTGAGGGTCAGCAGTAGGGGGTTGTGGTCAGAGATCGTGCGTGCAAGATATTCCGAGTTGGATACCGCTGGTAGCACCTGCGCGGAGCACAAGAATTTGTCCAAGCGTACATGGAGGTCGTGCAACCCAGAGTAGAAGGAATAGTCCCTCACCGTTGGGTGGTGCACCCACCAGGCGTCCTGGAGTTCCCAACTCTCCTGCCAATGCACCCTGCGCTTCGCCAACCGGTGCATAGGAGACGTCCCTAGCGGAGGATGAGATTTATCCAGTTCGACATCGATCACCGAGTTGAAGTCCCCTCTTATTATAATGGGGCCAGCTAAACACCCCGCCAGAGCCCCAGACAGTTTGGTAAAAAAGGACGCCTGGTCTATGTTAGGCGCATACACACTGCAGAGCGCTATGTCCTTGCCTTTCAGATTCCCTTCCACTGCTACAAACCTACCCTCCGGGTCTACAATGTGCTTATTGGCTTGAAAAGGAGTCCCCACCCGCACCCAAATCAGCACTCCTCTGGCGAATGCGGAATATGTGGTGTGAAATAATTGTCCCATCCACCTTCTCTGTAGCGCTATACCCTCTTGTTTCGTTAGATGCGTTTCCTGCAGCAGCGCTATCTGCACCCCTCTCCGAACCAAGTATGCATGTATTTTATGCCTCCGTGCCATTGTGTGCAGACCCCTCACATTCCATGTTAAACACTTCACTTGTCCATTGTTAGCCATAATCACGCGTTACACTGCAAAGTCAAGTAGCGGCATTCAGCCTGGCACACAGGGTCACACTCCACCCCCCAGTCCCAAATCAACAGAACCCCCCCCACCCACCCCGCCTCGAGCATCCCCAACTACTCTAAGCGCCCTCCCCCCCAGAACAGGGCCCAGCCTAGCAAGCGCAGCTCCCATCCAAACTTGTTGAAGACCTAGCTTCCTACCTCCAACAACCCGACTATCCCGCAGTCGACACTACGGTGGCCTTATGGGCCCGAAAGGCGTTGCTCGGCTCCAAAGGTGATCAATCTAGTCCCAGTGCTTCCAGCCCATGATCCCCCCATGCGAGTCCAGCGTTCCATCCCTTTCTCAGTGTTTGTCGCCATTCGCCAGCAAAGGCATCTTCCAGGCACCTTACCATCCCGACATGGGGCATCTCCAGTCTCATTCGTCCATAAGGCCTCCCGACGTCTGTGGCGGAACGTCCGGGCCCTTACCACTGTTGAAGTCCGATTGTTCTGCTTCTGAGCCAGTAACTAGGCCCTTCGCTTCCGAGCTGTCGCACGATCTGGATCTCGTAGTCCCTGACAGTTCCATTACCGTTTGCAGCGCGGCCTTTCTCTCGCCTTCAGTCTGTGATTCCGTCGGTTTCTTGGCTCTCTGTCGGCGCTTCCGGATCCTCTGTGATTTTCTAGTCGGCTGCTGGGTTCGTTCGTCCTCAGCCCTGTGCTTCGCCCCATCGGTGCCGGCTTTGTACGTGTCCCACCACGCCCAGGCGTCCGCCGAGTTGTGGAAGAATAGCGCCTTATCGTCCACCACCACCCTGAGTTTGGCCGGAAACAGAAGTGTATACGCCAGACCCTCAGCTCGAAGTTCTTTTTAGAGCGACAAGAACGAGGCTCGTAGTTTCTGCGTCTCGTACGTGTAATCAGGGAAAAGCGTCACCCTGCTATTGTTGTCCACCTGGAAAGGACCCACATTCCTTGCCCGTTGCAGCAACCAGTCCCGGTCCTTGTAATGCAACAATTTTATCACTACTGGGCAGGGCAATTGGTCCAGTTTAGGAGGACGAGCCGGGACCCTGTGTGCCCGTTCCAATGTGAAGAAGGGAGAAAGGCCCTCTGGTGCCACCTCTGTCCTCAGCCATTGTTCAAAGTAGCCCACCATATCGTCCCCTTCTTTCTGTTCCGGAAGGCCCACTAAGCGCACATTGTTGCGCCTGTTACGGTTTTCGGCATCCTCCGCCCTCCTCTCCAAGGCCTGGATGCGGTCCAGTGCGTCTCCTAGCCTCCCCGCCATAGTCTTGTGCTCGGGCAGTATCTCCTTGAGGGTGGTTTCCGCAGCTTTGACCCTATCCTTCAGTTTGTTGTGGTCGGCTCGCAATAGTCCCAGGCCCGTCGCCACTTGGGCAATATCTTGCTGTAACGCCTCCTTGGTGGCTTGTATGGCTTCCAGGATGCAGTTTTGCAGCTGCTGCAGGTCCGTCGGGGATTGTGGTGGGCTTTCCGCCACTTCCGAGCTCGCAGCCTCCTCCAATTTTCCCCTAGGTTTCCCCATCCCGTTCACTGGAGAAAGGGAGGGGGGGGGGAGAAACTTCGGAACTCTCTTCAGCCACTCGGTGGAGGGCGCCTTCAATAGTCAATGTCTGAAATCGGCAAGGAGCGCCGCAGCCCAAACAGCATGGCAGCTCGAGCCCTCGGTCCGTCACCAGCAGGCTCCAGTCAGCTCTGACCCCAGGGCACCAGACCCCTCAGGGAGAGTGGGATTCAGTTCGCCAGTGCAGCCTCCGTTGGCTCCAGTCGATGTCGTCCCGGAGTCCTCAGGTCTACCGAACCCGGTTCCCTCTCGCTGGTGTCGCTCCGCCGACTAGGCCCGCACCTCGACCCCTCCGTGGGGCGACAACTCACGGGAGTCACTTCTCGCCTCGTCGTCGTGGAGTCCAGGGCCCGGTCACCCACCACCGGGTGCGGCCGGTCACTCACCGCTGGGTGCGGGCGGTGGGTGACCGCCCTGTTTATTGATGTTACCCTGGCATGGATGGCCATGGCCGGTCACCCACCGTCGGGTGCGGGTGGTGGGTGACCGCCCTGTGTATTGATGTTACCCTGGCATGGATGGCCATGGCCGGTCACCCACTGCCGGTTGCGAGCGGAGGGTGACCGGCCACAGCCGGCGGTGGGTGACCGGCGGCACGAGGCGGTGGATGACCGGCCATGGCCATCCATGCCAGGGTAACATCAATACAGCGGGCGGTCACCCACCGCCCGCACCCAGCGGTGGGTGACCGGCCATGGCCATCCATGCCAGGGTAACATCAATACACAGGGCGGTCACCCACCGCCTGCACCCGGTGGCGGGTGACTGGCCGCACCAGGCAGTGGGTGACCGGCCGCACCCAGAGGTGGGTGACCAGCCATGGCCATCCATGCCAGGGTAACATCAATACACAGGGTGGTAACCCACTGCCCACACCCGGCGGTGAGTGACCGGCCGCACCCAGTGGTGGGTGACCGGCCATGGCCATCCATGCCAGGGTAACATCAATACACAGTCGGTCACCCACCGCCAGCACCTGGTGGTGGGTGAACGCCCGTACCAGGCAGTGGATGACCGGCTGCACCCAGAGGTTGGTGACCGGCCATGGCCATCCATGCCAGGGTAACATCAATACACAGGGCAGTCACCCACCGCCAGCACCCGGCGGTGGGTGGCCGCCCGCACCAGGCGGTGGGTGACCGACCGCACCCGGCGGTCTGCGGTGGGTGCTGCAATGTGACTGAAAGGGGGGTACCAACTGCCATTTCCACTTGCACATTCAAATGTATGTGTTAGCCTGCCCCACCCCCGCGGAATCCGTGCTCTGCCATTGCGATGCCAGTGAGAGATGAATTTCAAATGATGCACCATTGCGGTAGCGTGCACATGCGGTTGGTGGTGTGTGACCATGAGGGACCTTGACCATGCAGCCAATGGTACGCAGAATTGCAGTATCAAGGATCATGTTCTGTGATGGTGGAAGGTGTACCCAGATGCTGTGTGTATACACATTGCATGTCTCCACACACATGTAATGATTGTAGGTGTACATGTGTGTCAGGCCATGTCCGGAAAACGACAATACTCGCTATGTCATGTAAATGGCCCCTGTCCATGTGTAACATTAATGTCCATTTGTTGCATGTGTGATCATACTAATGACCTTGCCAGTGCTTTACAAAGCACAGTGATGTTAGCCCAAGTTGCGTCAGATGTGCATGGCAATGTGGTGACATATTGGTTTTCAGGTCACACGTTTGTAATTGTACACATCTACACAGTCCATTAAGGCTGTGTACCAACATTTTGAAGCAGTCGTGAGTGTGTGTTTTGTGTGTGCAAGTAGCAATGATGGGGGTATACATGCTTTATGTGTATGCGTCTGTGTGTCGTCTGTTGTATGTCCATGCCTGTCATGTGAGGATGCACAGCATTGTTGGTGGGGCCATGGGTGCATGAAGACAAGGAGGGTGTGTTCCATGTTCGTGTTGTGAGTGCACATCCATGAGTGTCTGTGGGGTTGCTTGTCCACACATGGGCCCTCAGTCATGTGATGTTGGCTGTTCTTTCAACATGTGTGCACGTACCATTGGACATGTTTGCACACAGGATGTTGTTTGTGGGTGAACAGTGTGTGTGTAGTTATCTGTAGTGCCTTATATTTCTTAGTTATCTGTAGTGCCTTATATTTCTGTCACGTCACACATACAATCAGTGTCTGCAACATGTATTATTTGCATTGTGTTGGTCAAGACGTGATAGTGTGGCACAGCTGTGGAGTGTTGGACAATTGACATCTGCTACCATCTTCTCCCACACAGGAGGGCTCCAAATGTGCATCGACCATACACTGTGCTGAAGGACATGGTTGAAGAGGAGGTGATCTGCAAATTCCGACTTGACCGACCGACATTGCAGGACCTTGTAGCACAATTGGCATCTCATCTGCAGCCACGCAGGCCATATCCTGGAGCAATTACACCCACTGCAAAGGTGATGGCGGCACTTCACTTCTTCGCGACAGGCACATTCCAGTACACAGTTGGTTATGCCGGGGGGATGTCCCAATCCATGTTCAGCAAGGTACTGCGGGATGTACTGGAAGCCATGATGCGTTACAAGGATGATTACATCCATTTCCCACGTCCGGCAGAGCTGGCTGCAGTGAAAGAGGACTTCTATGCCCTGCGCCAGATTCCACACGTAGTGGATTCCATCGATGGCACACATATTGGTCTGGTTCCACCCCAGGCACGTGAACCCATCTATCGCAATCGGAGGTACTACCATTCAATCAATGTGCAAGTGGTGTGCCTGGCTGACAACATCATCTCCCATGTGTGTGCCAGATTTCCCGGGTACGCACATGACTCACACATCCTGCGGAGCAGCATTGTCCCCCAACTGATGGCTAATCTGCGTCAAGAACGCGCGTGGTTTGTAGGTGAGTGTGCTGTGATGACTACTGTGTTGTATGTGTGCCATGCTGTTCCCACCAGTCCTGGTAATGATGTATGTGTCTGTCATCCCCCCACCTAGGTGACTCTGCGTACCCAAACCGCCCGTGGCTGCTAAGCCCCCTACAGAATCCTACTACCCCAGGCGAAATGCGCTATAATGAGGCCCATGGGAAGAAACGTCAGGTGGTGGAACGTACATTTGGACTGCTGAAGTCTAGGTTTCGCTGCCTGGATAAAGCCGGAGGGGCCCTGCCATACTCGCCCGGCAAAGTATGCAAAATCGCGGTTGCCTGCTGCATTCTCCACAACCTGGCCTTGCGCAAGGATATTGAACTGTGGACCCTGCAGACCAACAGGTTGCCCCGCCTCCCATCCCACCCATGTCCAGTGATGAGGATAGTGGGGAGGAAGAAAGTGTGGACCAGAGGCGTCAGCTCATTGATCGCTACTTTCCTTGAATGTGAGTAACTACCTCTTGTGCTGCTGTTCAATGGGTGATGTATGTCTGCTGGTGATGGGTGGATGTGGTGTGTGAATGCTGCCTGTTCTAATATGTTCAGTTTGCACATGGGTGTGGGACATGGTGTACGAGCAATGCTCCCTGATGTGTGTCCTGTGATCCGCTTACTTTGTGATGATTGTGGTTTGTGGGATGCTACAGTACGTTGTTGTGTGATTCAGTTTTCTGACCTGTGCTTGTTGTTCTCTGATTGTCCCTAGGTCACTCACACAGAGCCATGATTCCAAACAACATTGATCCCTGCACCTGCTGATGACAACAACTGAGACAAACTTGTGTTTAAACATGGAGATCACACAGCCTTGAGTGTTTCCGTGATTTGTATTTACAGGGTGTGGATTAGTGTTAGTACATATTTACAAATAGGTGGTGGAGGGGAAGTGTGAGTTGAAGGTCATGTCAGATGACACCACCGTGGGGACACCACATTGTGTGATGTACAACTAGTATAACAGACGTGTGACAATGCTTGGCAATGTGGGGCAAGATAGTTCACAGAGTGAATGCCAGGCTCAAGGAAGGGTGTAGTCAGTGCCGGCCCCTCTTCGTGCGTGTGGCTGGTGCTTTGCCACTGCTCTGTCCTGGATCCAGCCTCAGACGGCCCCTCCGTCTTGGAACCTGAGTGGACCCAGCTGTGGGGGCAGGTTGATCGGGGACACCTCCCTGTCAGTGGCCTCAGGTGATGGTGGCGGTGGTGGTGGTGTCCTGTCCCGCTGGCCACTTGGGGGAGGGGGAGGTGGTGTGGCGCGGGATAACCACTCCCTCCAAAGAGTTGTTTGCTGCCCCATGATGTCCACCATTTGTCCCATACGGTTGTCCATAAACCGCAACAGCTGGCAGGTGTCAAGTGAGTCTTGGCGCACACGATCCGCCTGTGCCTGTGACCGCTCGTACGATGCTTGCACTCTTGCAATGGCATCCAGGTTCTCGGTCCCAGGATTGTGTGGGTCTTGTCCCCGACCTCGCCTTGCACCTGCCCTCGTGTTCGTGAGCTGTGGCCTCACCTGTGTCCTCCCCCGTCCACTCTCCCTGCTATCCTGTGATGTTGATGGTCCATCATCGTCCGATGGGTCAGGCAGGATGGCACTGGCAGGAATGGAGGTGGTGGTGGTGGTAGTGGTAGCTGCACAGGTCACAATGGCAGTAGTTGCTGTTGTTCCACTGCCCAAGGTAGTGGAGGCAGGAATGTCCTGGGAGCCTGATGGCCCTGGGAGTGTAGTTGGACCAACATCGTCTTCCGCACCTGAGGTGTCCAAGGGATCATCACTGGAGAGTCCAGGCTGTGAGGGCGGTGACTGGTGCTGGCGGTTGCTGGTTTCTCCTGTCAAGTTTCGGTCACCTGAGGGACAAGAATTTAAGAATCAATGCTGTGGACATGACAGGTTTGTTGTTGTTACATTTCAATTTTCTAGGGAATCAGGACATGGTTGTTGGTGACATCAAATTGGTGTGGTACACAGTACTGGGCATTATGGTGGTGTGGAGGTGGGGGGACAATACTTGGATATGTGCAGTCCTGTCCTGCTATTGGATGGTGCCCCTGCGAAGATGGCTACCTACATGTAAGTTTGAAGAGGGAGATGCATTGGTCAGCACATGGTAGGCGGACTCCATCTTGCTCTGAGATGGGACATGGATGCCTGTTGGGAGTTGTAGTGCTGGACCCACCCCCACCCCCACCCTCCCTGTAGCCATGGGGGCCTGTTGGGAGTTGTAGTGCTGGACCCACCCCTACCCCCACCCTCCCTGTAGCCATGGGAGCCTGTTGGGAGTTGTAGTGCTATAAGCACCCCCACATCCACCCTCCCTGTAGACATGGGGGCCTGTTGGGAGTTGTAGTGCTGGACCCACCCCCACACCCACCTTCCCTGTAGATATGGGGGCCTGTTGGGAGTTGTAGTGCTGGACCCACCCCCACACCCACCCTTCCTGTAGCAATGGGGGCCTGTTGGGAGTTGTAGTGCTGGACCCACCCCCACCCTCCCTGTAGACATGGGGGCCTGTTGGGAGTTGTAGTTCTGGACCGACCCCAACCCCCACCCTCCCTGTAGCCATGGGGGCCTGTTGGGAGTTGTAGTGCTGGACCCACCCCCACACCCACCCTCCCTGTAGTCATGGGGACCTGTTGGGAGTTGTAGTGCTGGACCCACCCCCACACCCACCCTCCCTGTAGACATGGGGGCCTGCTGGGAGTTGTAGTGCTGGACCCACCCCCACCCTCCCTGTAGACATGGGGGCATGTTGGAAGTTGTATTGCTGGACCCACCCCCACACCCACCCACCCTCCCTGTAGCCATGGGGGCCTGTTGGGAGTTGTAGTGCTAGACCCACCCCCACGCCCACCATCCCTGTAGACATGGGGGCCTGTTGGGAGTTGTAGTGCCGGACCCACCCCCACCCTCCCTGTAGACATGGGGGCCTGTTGGGAGTTGTATTGCTGGATCCACCCCCACACCCACCCTCCCTGTAGACATGGGGGCCTGTTGGGAGTTGTAGTGCTGGACCCACCCCCACCCTCCCTGTAGACATGGGGGCCTGTTGGGAGCTATAGTGCTGGACCCACCCCCCACCCTCCCTGTAGACATGGGGGCCTGTTGGGAGTTGTAGTGCTGGACCCACCCCCACAACCACCCTCCCTGTAGCCATGGGGGCCTGTTGGGAGTTGTAGTGCTGGACCCACCCCCACACCCACCCTCCCTGTAGCCATGGGGGCCTGTTGGGAGTTGTATTGCTGGACCCACCCCCTCATCCACCCTCCCTGTAGACATGGGGGCCTGTTGGGAGTTGTGGTGTTAGCTGCTTGACCACATGCAAGCCTGGGAACGTAGGAGGCTACATTTGTGGTTGATCATGGTGAGTGCATTTGAGCCCTGGCCTTCACATTTGGGTGACTGTGTGGTCCACATGCATGGATTTGAGCCTGGGAGATGTGTCTTAGCAGTTGTGCAAGGCAGAATATGACAGTGTGATAGTGGTCATTGGTTTGTACTTACCAGCCTCAACTCCCTCTTCTATTCCTTCCAGACTCTCAGGGTGCAGTATGCCTAGCACCTTCTCCTCCCATTCGGCGTATGGTATTTGCTCCGCGGGACCGCCACCGCAAGTGTTGTGTGCCCGCAGGTGGTTCTTGGACCTGATGCCTTTCACCCTTGCCTTGAGGTCGTGCCACCGCCTCTGGATGTCGTGTTTGGTGCGTGGCACGGTCCCTGAAGCATTGACTCTGGTCACTATCCTGTCCCACATAGTGGTTTTAGTTGCCAAGGCGGTCTGCTGCACTAGGGTACCGAACAGATGTGGTTCGACACGGATGATTTCATCTACCATGACCTTCAACTCACTCTCTGTGAACTTGGGGTTTTTCTTGGGGGCATTGGTATGTGATGTGCAAGGTGGTGGTGTGGGGTGTGCAGGTGTGTGGTATGTAGGGATGGTGTTGTGGGGGTTTGTGTGGTGGGTGTGTTGGTGTGCAGGTTGTATGTGTGTTTGTATGTGTCTGTTGTGTGTGATGTGCTGCCTCTTTCTTCCAGCTGTGCTGTGATGCAAATGATTGTGGTAATGGGAGGGATTCCTTTTATACTCTGTGTGGTGCTTGTGTTCCAATGGTTTTCAGCAGTCAGGTGTTCTGTGGGTGGGGAGACTTGGGTGCTCTTGTTTGTGCTGGGGGTGTCATTGGGGTGTGTAGTTGTTGGGGGTGGGTGTTCCAGGTGGGTGTGTGTCCTGTTCTTTGGGTTTTCTATTTACTTCCGTCCACCATTTTTGGTTCAGTTTGACGGCAGGGGTGATGTTCATTTGGTCCTTCCGCAGTCATGCTCCGTTTGTCGATGCTTTTTTTTCCGCGGCCGTCGAGGACAGTGGTGAGTTCCGTTGGGATGGCGGGATTATCCTAATCGTGCACCCGGACTCTCCACAGGTCTGGCGGCGGTTGGGCCTGTTTCCGCGGTCATTGCGTCCGCAGCGGACGGTGTTTCTGTGGTTCCGTCCACGTGCGGCGGTCTTTGATGTGATCCATCCGCCGCGGTCGGTGTGTGATGACAGAAATATCCTAATCGCACCCGCGGTTTTTCCGCGGTGCGGTCGGGAGTATATTTGCCGCGACCATGGCGGTCGGACCACTTTCCGTCCTCCATTGTAATCGATGTCTAATTCGGGCTCTTTGCTGGAATAGTGGCCTTTGCTTAAGCAACTCCATTTTCTAAGCTGTCGCCATCTTATAAGCTTTTCTGGGCGAGGAGTCATGTTTTACTTCTCACTTGTTTTCTGCACTTTGTATGCTGGCAGGAACCGGTTCTTGTCGGAGGAATGTGCCTGCTCTGCCCCGGAGTCCTAACAAACGCTTAGCTAGCTGATGCTGCGGCCTTGGCGCGGAGTGGTACGGAATCTGATGGGAACAGGGGGCGAGGCTTGCTAGAAGCTTCAATCAACGCTTCCACTTGTACTAACGGGGGTGTTTGGGTCTCGACCACTGGTAGTTCATCACAGTACAGACGTGTAGCTGTGACAGTGGAGCAGAGAATCCTGATTCGGATGAAGAAACTGACTCCCCTCTGGCGAAGTGGAAGCAGGATTTGTAGAAACTTGGTGAGGTGTTCCGCTAACTCTTATTTCCTAACTGTTCTTATCTAACTATCATCTCCTATTTTAAGGTTATATACTGATTTACATATACGTTCTCTATATGTACATCCTAATTGCATTTAGCAATTGCTTAGGGATTGATGTGAGGAAGGTCTATTGTTACATAGTAGTAATTTCTTTCTTTTGTCATTCTATCATTATGTTACAAAGAAACCCCAGAGCATATCATTATTTGTCTGTGTTTCTTGGGATGGGAGGTCAGGGCCCTTCTGACCCAAATGCTGTAGCACCGGAAGGATGGTAAGTTTTCCTTCCTGCCGGCAATTGTTGAGAGAGGGACGTCCCGCTCTCATCCAGGGAAGCCCAAAATAACAAGTAATCCACCCTGAGGCATTGTTAGGAGGGGTTTGCTTTGTCTATACAGTCCCACCTGGGTGGGCTTCGTTGCGTTGTTTACCGAGTGGCCCCTTGTTTGTGTGGTTGTCCCGGGTTGTTTGCATCGTTGTCGCCACTGGTATTGTTGTTTGCGTTGTTATTGTTGTTTGCGTGCTCCTCGGCAATAGTCATATATTCTAGGTAATCATTAGTATTATTCCTTTCTTGGGTAAGTATTTTGAAGTGTTGTATCCTTTTGGGTCCCAAGAGTGGAGAGGGTCATTATGCCCTGGTGGTTGGCAGAATTATCAGGTCATTACAGGCACCCATCTCGTTTCACTTACTACATAAATCAAGCCCTGCTCCTATCAATTGGTGGAAATAAATCACTCAAACACTGTGAAATCACAAACAGAAAGAGAAAAAAAGAAAGCCCAACATCAAAATATAAAGGATACAACTCACAGAGCAGCATATTTGTGGGAACAAAATACTCCTCAAAATAAGAATTGCACTCTGTTAAAGCAGCTGATATCAAGGCTGACCCAAAATAGCGAATAACCAAGAGTAAAACTGACCTGAAATTCTTCTCTGTAAATGTTTTATATATGATGAAACCTTTAGCAGACAGCTGAAGCTGTCTGTAGACAAACTTGAAAAGTAACTAAGGGCCAGATGTAGGTAAATTCAATTTAGCGAGTCCTTAATAGCGATTTTTACCAAACATCGCTATCAAGGACTCGCTAAATTGAATGTAGGTAGGAATCGCAAAAATATTAGCGATTCCTTAAAATTCCTTATTAACGAATCGCAAATTGAGATTCGTTAATAGGGAATACCTACCCATTCATTCCTATGGGCTAGGAGGCCCATAGGAATGAATGGGAAGATATTCACTATTCGCGATTCGGTATTAAAGAATAACAAATAGCGGGAGCTATTTCAAGGGTGACAGGGTGTCAAAAGGACACCCCTGAAATAATGGCATAAATGTGTGCCACATGGCACTTTTAAAAAAGCAAAAAAGTGATTTTTTACAGGAAATCTCTAAATACCACCAACTTGAATTTGGTGGTAATTAGCGATTCCTTAAGCTTAAAGTGCAATTTCGTTTGTGCTACCTACATTGAATTATCAGGTCATTACAGGCACCCATCTCTTTTCACTTACTACATAAATCAAGCCCTGCACCTATCAATTGGTGGAAATAAATCACCCAAACACTGTGAAATCACAAACAGAAAGATAAAAAAAGAAACCCAACATAAAAAAGTAAAGGATACAACTCAAAGAGCAGCATATTTGTGGAAACAAAATACTCCTCAAAACAAGAAAGGAACTCTGGTAAAGCAGCTGATATCAAGGCTGACCCAAAATAGTGAATAACCGAGAGTAAAACTGACACTGAAATTCTTCACTGTAAATGTTTTATATATGATGAAACCTTTAGCAGACAGCTGGAGCTGTCTGTAGACAAACTTGAAAAGTAACTAAGGGCCAGATGTAGGTAAATTCAATTTAGCAAGTCCTTAATAGCAATTTTTACCAATTCGCTATTAAGGACTCGCTAAATTGAATGTAGGTAGGAATCGCTAAAATATTAGCCATTCCTAAAATTCCTTATTAACGAATCGCAAATTGAGATTCGTTAATAAGGAATACCTACCCATTCATTCCTATGGGCTCGGAGGCCTATAGGAATGAATGGGAAGATATTCAGTATTTGCGATTCCGTATTAAAGAATCGGAAATAGCGGGAGCTATTTCAAGGGTGCCAGGGTGTCAAAAGGACACCCTGTTGCACCCCTGAAATAAGGGCATTAATGTGTGCCACATGGAACTTTTAAAAATAGCAAAAAAGTGCTTTATACAGGAAATCGCTAATTACCACCAACTTGAATTTGGTGGTAATTAGCGATTCCTTAAGCCTAAAGTGCACTTTCTTTTGTGCTACCTACATTGCATTTAAGGAATCGCAATTAGCGATTCCTTAAACGCAAGAGCAAAATAAGGAACAGCAAATTTTGCGATTCCTTATTTTGCTAGTAGATTTAAACTCACCTACATTGCTCTCAGCCAAACACTGGTCGGTAACACAGAAATTCTGTGAATTTCTGCGTTACTGCTCGGTATTTAGCCACCAAATTCTGGTCCTAAATGATTAAGCAAGGTAATTGTATGCATACTTTTTTTAGAAACCAGGATGTGTGACAGGCATCTGTCACTTTATCAAAATCTGTGCAGGCATATTTGTTAAACCACAATCATGACCACATTTTGCAGTCTAGAGCCCAGACTGCTCAATAAGTCCAAAATATGGCTGACATTCCCATTGTAGTGGAGACAGGCAGATATCGGAACTCCCGACAGGTGCAAATTCAAACCATACTGAAAACCTTTGTTTTTGTATACTTTCAGGGAAGCTCAATGCAGTGTTTGAGTATGACACGTATCCCATGTGATTAGTAAATGTGACCTACATATCCACTTTAGATCTGACCCATGACAGATACCCTTACATCATGACTATCATGAAAATCAAGGTTTTCTCCACCTCAAGTGGAATGCATCAGTTTGATTAATGCTTTGTATCTGTATGTGCCCTCTGTTGCCTTTCAAAGATTTAGGAACACCCGAACTGAGACCCCATAGAGACTATGTGACTGCTTACTTTGGTTCTATTATCTGTCCACTGTTGTTCATGGCCTGATCATCTACTTCACCTATCCGCATTATATTCCTTTCTTCATAATAGCCTCCATGCAGATAAATTTCACAAAAGTAACTTTGTGAGACCTACCGTTCATAAACTGGGTTACTACATGGGCAAAAAAAAAACGATTGAACCACAGTGAGCCAAAATAGGGATCTCAGAAGACTTCTCCCCATCTGGCACCAAAAAGTCAAAGAGAATTTGTGTACCTAGGTGGATAGTATCAGATTCTCATACTACCCTTATTTACAATAGCTGCTGCCTCAACTAACCTTTTAAACAGCAAGTGTACCAACAAAATACAATGAACAGAAAGAGCAAACTCTGCTGTTTGTTATCTCCAACAGGAGATGGGTAGAAGCTCAGTGGTGTCCAAACCTGACTTCTCTAAACTTTTGATTCTTCAAACTGAAACATGAAAATGTCTTGATTCCATTCCAAATATGAAGCAGGGTGGAGTAATCTGCAGTATGCATTTGTAGCAAAATGTTGTCTACAGAGAAAGCTTTTTCCACTTTGAAGAAAAGTGCTTCACCTGTATAGGGCCGTAGATTATCCATGCATTAACTAATAGGTTACAACTTTGAACTGATAATGACCCTCCTACTATAGAGTAACTATGACAGTTCACCATCTCCAACTCTTCAATTATGTTACCGCCCATATCTGTGGAATATATTCAATCAGTCCACTATAACTAACCACTTAATACCAATTAGACGCGCGTGTAATATCTAAAGAGATCGTGAAGTGCTCTGCTACACACTGAGGACACTGCAGGACTCTTATCTAGTCTACACCTGTCGGTCCCAAATAGCTATATTTTCTGATTACTATTCTCCATAGAACTGAGAATCTATAATATTATTCATGGAGGGGATGACTGTAACTAGGTCAATCCTGTTAGGTCCATGTCTTACATCTCCCTCTTTATACCACAGCTTCCCTCCAGTTTTCATAAGGTCTCAGTATGAGCAACCTACTGCTACTGTTAGCGTATACATTTGGACTCAGCATTCAAGGATATTATAAACCTAATAATGGAACCTGCAGGGCTAAGCACAGAAGCCAGCACACTACATTTCTTAAAATGTGTGTCTATTTTTCACGCCTTCTATTCATCACACAGCTAAGCACGGTGCCTGAAGAGAAGATAAGATCACCATCTGCCCTACCAAAATCATTTTAACACTGTTAGAAACAGGGGTCTCTAGTTGGCAGAGGTATGCACCTTTGTCCAAGTCTGGACCATTCCTTCTAGTCAGGATAAAGGAGTTACACACTTTAGATAACCCCTGCTCACCACCTTAAATAAAATAAAGTATCTTTATCCAAACCAAGCGAAACCAAAACAACAAAAATCCAACATACACAATTTAAAATATGACTTTTAAAGGTTTCAAACAATTCTGTCCATAGAAAACTGTGGATGCATGACTTTTAGGCAAAGTACCTCAAATGAGTCAAAATGCCCACGGCAAAACAACTGCAGAGAAGGGAAGCTTTAGGAAACACAGTGATGCATCAGTTCCTGAGTCCTTGGGGAGGTGATGCGACAGTCTGCTGCACACACAAGAAGTGATGCGTCAAATCCAGAGTGTAGGGGGAAGTGATGCTTAGATTCCAAGATGGTTGTGGTCTGCAGGTGCTGCGTTGGGAAACTTGCACACAGGTGTGATGTGTGGAAATCTGGATGCGCTGGAGGTCGATGCGATGGCGGCAAAACAGGCGCTGCATCAATTTCTTCAGCAGCTGTCCAACAATGCATGGATTCTTTTAGGCACACAGTGGGGCTTTTGTCAGAGTCAATGTGGCGACCTTGGACTTCAGAGATCGATGCACTGGACTCGGTGTGTGGTGGATTTTTCAGCCGCTGACAGGCTGGAATTCTTTGGCCACACGGCAGCTGTGTGTGGGAATTCTTCCTACACTCTGGTGCGGCGACAGAAAAACAGGCGCTGAAAGGGCAATGTGTGGATGTTCTTGGTTTCTTCAAGCTTTTTCAGTCCCCAGAAACAAAAACAACATCCAGAGGCCCAGAACTGGAACAGGCACCTCTTGGCAGCTTAGAACTCCTAGCAGTGGAGTTCAATGAAGCTGGTGGTGAAGTCTTTGTGTCCCTGAGACTTCAGAACAGGAGGCAAGAGCACAGAAGCCCTTGGAGATTGCTGACAAGAAGGTTCACAGTAAAGTTCCAGTATTTGTCCTCTCCTTGGCAGAAGCTACAGCTGCAGGCCAACCCAGGAAAGCAACATACTGAAAATGGGCAGTCTCCTCACAGCTCTTCATCTCTTCTTCCTTGGCGGAGATTCCTCTTGATTCCAGAAGTAACCTAAAGTTCTGGGGTTTAAGGTCTACTACTTGTACCTCATTTTCTCTTTGTAGTCTTTGTTTCAAGAGTCTCTGAGTTCAGTAAAAAATAGTCCCATCCTCCCTGGTCCAGCTTCACCACAGGAGGTGAAGACAGCATTGTGAAGATCAAACACAGCCTATTCAGATGCAAGTGAAAACTCCTCCCACCACTCTTAATGCAAGAAAGGTATATTCAGCCTGGCTATGAGTCACCCAAGAAAGACAGGACACACCTCAACTGCTCTTGTGACTGACTTGAGTGAATGCACATCCCCAGCTCCTGTCACTCCACAACCAGACAGTGAATATACAAACAGGCAGAGGCACACAGGATGGTTAAATAAGAAAATGTCCACTTTCTAAAAGTGTCATTTTCAACCACACAATTAAAAATCCACCTTTACTAAAAGATGTGTTATTAATTCTGAGCTCAGGGAGCCTAAACTCCATTTCTCAATCTTTTCCCAATTAGTGTTGAATTAGTATAGTGAAATATGAAAGTAATTTGAGTGGTGGATAGGTTAGTCAGTTATTTGGATTCAAAAGGATAGCGGAGGGATAGAAGAGGAAAAAAGATGAGCATTTATATGGCACTTGTTACCCCTGATGGGGTGTTTAAGCGTTTTTATAGCAAGTAGCATGTTACTCCAGAACCCATAAAGGATTAGAATTGAATTAGTATAGTGAAATATAAAAGTAATTTGAGTGGTGGATAGGTTAGTCAGTTATTTGGATTCAGAAGGATAGCGGAGGGATGGAAGAGGGAAAAAGATTTGCATTTATATAGCGCTCGTTACCCGTGATGGGGTGTTGAAGTGCTTATTTGGAGAGTAGCACGCTACTCCGGAACTCATAAAGGATTAGTGGTGAATTAGTATAGTGAAATATGAAAGTAATTTGATTGGTGGATATTAGTCAGTTATTTGGATTGAGAAGGATAGCAGACGGATAGAAGAGGGAAAAAGATTTACATTTATATAGTGCTTGTTACCCTTGATGGGGTGTTGAAGCACTTTTTTGGCGAGTAGCATGCTACTCCGGAACCCATAAAGGATTAGTATAGAGAAACATGAAAGTAATTTGAGTGGTGTATATGGCAGTCCGTAATTTAGATTGAGAAGCGTAGCGGAGGGAAAGAAGAGGAAAAAAGGTTTGCATTTAAATAGCGCTTATTACCCCAGTTCGGGTGTTGAAGTGGTTTTATGACGAGTAGCAGGCTACTGTGGAACCCATTAAGGATTAGTGTTGAATTAGTATAGTGAAATGTGAAAGTAATTTAAGTGGTGGATATGTTAGTCAGTTATTTGGATTGAGAAGGGTAGTGGAGGGATAGAAGAGGGAAAAAGGTTTGCATTTATATAGCGAGTATTACCCCTGATGGGGTGTTGAAGCACTTTTTTGGCGAGTAGCACGCTACTCTGGAACCCATAAAGGATTAGTGTTGAATTAGTATAGTGAAATATGAAAGTAATTTGAGTGGTGGATGTGTTAGTCAGTTATTTGGATTAAGAAGGGTATCGGAGGGAAAGGAGAGGCAAAAAGGTTTGCATTTATACAGTGCTTGCTACCCCTGATGAGGTGTTGAAGTGCTTTTTCGGCGAGTAGCACGCTACTCTGGAGCCCATAAAGGATTAGTGGTGAATTAGTATAGTGAAACATGAAATTTGAGAAGTGGACATGTTAGTCTGTTATTTTGATTGAAAAGGATAGTGGAGGGATAGAAGAGTGGAGGATTTAGACTTTTTTTTAGGTTATAGCAGTAGGAGGAGGAGGCTTGGGATGAGTAAAAAATGATGTTGAGGGGAAGAGTCAGAGGGAAGAGTTTAGAAAGGCTTTTGGGGGGATCGGTATAGTAAAAGAGGTGTCAGATGATGCAAGAAGGAGTAAAGTAGGGGAGAGTCTAGAAAGGGTTATTTTGGCAATCATAGTAGTGGTATGGGGTTTGGGATGAATGAGAGAGTGGATGTAGATGATATATTAATAGAGGTATAGGGTAAGAAATAGGGTAGTGTATTGGCAAGAGTAGGAGAAAGATGTTTGAGATGAGTCAGAGTGTTGTGGTAGAAGATATATTGAGAGAGGTACAGGGTGAGAATAGGGTAGTGCATTGGATATGCTAAATTAGAGGAAAGCAATAAATATATAGATCCATAAGTACATGGAAAGTATATAGATGCATAAAGGAAGGAAGTAAATGTAGATTAAAGATATTGATAGAGGTATAGGGTGAGAAATAGGGTAGTGTATTGGAAAGATTAGTAGATAGAGGATTGAGATTAGTCAGAGAGTTGAGGTGGAGGATATATTGAGAGAGGTATACAGTGAGAAATAGGGTAGTGCATTGTATGCTTTTTTAGGAGAAAAGTAATAAATATATAGATCCAAGTACATGGAAGGTATATCGATACATAAAGGAAGTAAGTATGTGTAGTTTAAAGATGCATTAGAGGAACTCTGGTTTTCAAGTGATGTTGTACTTAGAACCTTTAAAAAAAAAAAATGATTACACATGTTTATACAAATCACTACACATATATAGGTATATTTCTATAATACAAATAAATGCTTATATACAGAGGGATATTCTGTATATTTCTGTGTGTGGTGTGAAGAACCGGGTTTTAGAACCCAGCGGCACCAGGGGAAACGCCCGAAGTCTTCAAGTTCACCTGCCTTAGAATACAGAGACACTGGATACTTCTCGGTGACGCCAAAGATCAAATTTATTGGCTGCAACCAGGAACAGAAATCTACGAAGTACGACACAAGTAGGTTCGTCAGAAACTGCTCAATTTTCGTAGAGCGAGACATCGTCTTTTATGCTAAAAATCACATTCCTGACAAACACCCACTAATTACAGTTTGTCCAATCATAAGCATCATTACAAGAGGTATCGCATGTCGACAAACCCCCTTTTCAGTTGTCCAGCCCACCATCAATTACACGGGAAAGCCCAACATTCTTTCTCGGACAGGCCGGACAAACCCATAATAAAAGACTACAACCCATATCATAAACAGACCATAAAAGAAGGAACAGAAACAGATGAGAAGCAGGATAAGGGGTGTGTGCGTGTGCAATAAACTCAACAATGTCCTGTTCTTTGATCCCTATCTCGATCAACTACCGGACAAGGAACTGGCTTAGCAAAGCTAGCTTCAGGCAACGGGGTCAGTTAGCTCAGGTCACCTAGGAGTCAGCTAAAGCATACGTGTACAAAAAGACTTGTTCGGCCGTAGTCATCGGCCTAAGTGAGAGCAACCACAAAATGGCTGCTGTACACAAAATGGAACCCGAGGGTTCAGAACGAAATCTCTAAATACATAGTGAATCCATCGGTCTAGCATGGCGAAATCACTTGTACATGCCGCACTCGCTAGTTACGGTTCGCTACTATCAAATTCGTAACAAAACCATGACCATTATAAAATGGGTGTATAACAATCAACGTAAGAGTGTCAAACATATATGAAAAACAGAAAAGAGAAGCCAGAAATTCAGGCGGTCAGAGAGGTGGATTCCACCGACAGACAGTTCTCAATTAGTAAGGAAGATAGAGTGCCCATGCTTGGTGTGAACTAAAAGGACCCTCAGGCCCCAACTAAAAGTTGGTAGCCAGTTGTCTTCATTGGGCCCCAGATAGTTGAAAAGAACATGAAATTAGTGACTAGGAAAGTGATTTAAAAAGAGTATGGGCTACTCATCAAACAATCCGTTTTATTGAGACGGTAGCTCTAACTCTATTAAAACCAGTGAAAACAATTGGACTAATAGTCGGTTGAGTTAGTTTGAACCAATAAGTCCTAACAGTAGTGAATGAAAAACAAAATAGGTCAACATGTTTCTGCTTTAGAGCCCAGGGTCAGCTCAGCATTCATCAGGACCACAACATTCATTCTCACTCCCCGGTGGACACTCACTAAAGTATCCTGACCTGAGGTATAGTGAAAAAAGAACTAATACAACCTGATTCGGTAGAAGTTCTTATTGGTAATATTTATCCAAAAGTCTCGCCACATCCGCCGCCCAACACAGTATAATACTGTGTCGGGCGGCGGATGTGGCCATAGCAGGTTTAGCAGCGGAGAGTCGCTTAGAAGCAATGTTTCTGAGCATGAAGATATTTTCCCTGCCGCCAGCCCATGAAGTTTGCGCATACATTATTGCAAATTTCTAGTCACTCTTAATGAGGCGAGACTTTTGGATAAATATTCCCAATAAGAACTTCTACCGAATCAGGTTGTATTAGTTCTTTTTTCACTATACCTCAGGTCAGGATACTTTAGTGAGTGTCCACCGGGGAATGAGAATGAATGTTGTGGTCCTGATGAATGCTGAGCTGACCCTGGGCTCTAAAGCAGAAACATGTTGACCTATTTTGTTTTTCATTCACTACTGTTAGGACTTATTGGTTCAAACTAACTCAACCGACTATTAGTCCAATTGTTTTCACTGGTTTTAATAGAGTTAGAGCTACCCTCTCAATAAAACGGATTATTTGATGAGTAGCCCATACTCTTTTTAAATCACTTTCCTAGTCACTAATTTCATGTTCTTTTCAACTATCTGGGGCCCAATGAAGACAACTGGCTACCAACTTTTAGTTGGGGCCTGAGGGTCCTTTTAGTTCACACCGAGCACGTGCACTCTATCTTCCTTACTAATTGAGAACTGTCTGTCGGTGGAATCCACCTCTCTGACCGCCTGAATTTCTGGCTTCTCTTTTCTGTTTTTCATACATGTTTGACACTCTTACGTTGATTGTTATACATCTATCTGGAAGGGGTAGAAGAGTGGTTCTTGAAACCCTTTCTCTCTTGTTGTTTGACTTTATAAAATGGGTTCAGAATTCACAGAACCTCAGCCCCTCCTTTTGCCCATACATAGGCAATAACCTAAACTCACGTCAATCTGAATCCAGGTCTATATTCATCAGATCATCAAGATGTCGCTGGAGCATAATCCTAGTACTTAGTAACTCTCTCGAGACAGGTCTCCTTGCACACGGAGTAGCACAGAGGCCACATATAGCAGGAACACACTGTACACAAAGACAGAACAGGAAAAGAATCGCTAAAACCATACCAATGATCATCAGAATCTTCCATCCCCAAGTGGAGAAAAATCCCCAAAACCATCCCATCAACAACCAATCTCCTTCGTCCACATGTACAGACTCGGAGATCTTATGTAGCTTGGAAATGGCCTGGTACACTGTCGGAGCATTGTCTGGAATGAAAACACAGCAGCTCGATTGGATCAATTTACATACACCTCCTCTCTCTGCAAGAATGACATCTAACGCAACTCGATTCTGCAACGTCATAAGACGATCCGACTGGAGCTCAGCAGTCAAGTTACTAAGGGCACCAGCAGTCTCAACTACGGTGGACTCAACCACCCTCGTCAATTGCCGTATGTTCCTACTGTTGACCATAGGTCCCCAAAACGGCAGGAAACCCTTAAGAAAGTCTCCCAATTCTTGTCCTGAAGTATCTTCCTTACTGAAGACACCTCTAGCAACTCTCGTTCTGTGGAAATCTGCGGCTTCAGTATACGTAGGGGCAACAGGAACGAAACATAACATGTTCCCGAAAAATCAGGGGGCAACCATGTATATGCTCTATCGTAGCCGACAAAATACGTACCCTTAGCTGCTAAAAACGATGGGGAAGTCTGGGACGCAAAAACATACGTCTCAGTGCAAACACTCTTCCCTAACTGAGCTCTCGGATTCTTGCCATTACCTTGCAGACAGAAATGACCCCGATGGGGTACGATCCAAATCGGAGATGATCCTTTCCTACACTGCTTTTCACTCAGACTAACACCATATCCAGTCACGTTTCAACCAATATATGCTTGTGTCTCATCTCCAGGAATAGTCTCATAGGAATTAATTCCTCTAATCATGACTACTATTCCCTTCACAAGAGCACTATTGCTCGGATTATCTTTTATGGAACGCAGGGGATAGACTTCATGGGCATAAATGAACATCGTCCTATATGCCCACACAGAACCATTATAGCTAAATGGCAGGGCCAAATAAGGGATACCTTTATCCGTAGTATGAGGCATAAGACCACACACCCAACAATTAGTGGTGTTCACTACTAACTGATGCTGATGCAGAAGTTGTACAAAGGAATTATTAATGAATTCCAATCTTCTAATTGATTCGTGTACAGGCAAAGGGTGAAAAGAATGCGAAGAAGTAGTAGTAGGAAAAGGCATAGGTTGTGCGGTGGGTGCAAACGTCACTTGAAAAGAGAAAATTACATATCCGACCAAAAACATCGTCATGCTAAGTAGCATTAAAAGACACGTTATCAAAAAACATTTTCTACTCATTAGTTTACACAGTCTCGTCTTAAAGTACATTTCTTCAACATCTCTCTCGATCTCAAAAAACTCCATCCTCTAACCGTGCTGTTCTCGGCAGTTGGTTCTCTTCTGCTTAGATGTACGTCTGTAAGTCCAGATAACGCACTAGAACAAACCAGAACCATTGACCTTGTGTCTACCGGCTGTACCCTCTAAGTCTTTATACCACGACCTTATAGCTGAACCCGGATGGCGGTTCGAAAAAGAAAAATAGATCAAAACAGCTTTTCGGATGAGAGAGCGTAGTTTCAAAAGCAAAAAGGAAATTATTTTATTTGTCCATCGACTCTTGGTCGTAAATTATAGCAGCCTTTACCAGGCAATGTCTGATCACAAAACAACAACTCAGGCTCAGTAGTGTCTAGTCTCAAAGAAGGGGACACAGCTTCTTGCAAAATATCGTTGTCCTCACGCTCAGAGCTTGTCCCAATCAAACGCGCATCACTGAATGGAATGAAACGTGGCACAGTCTCAGTCTCTGAATCACCAACACCCTCCTGGACCCACTGGTCGTACGGCAGAGGCAAAGAAACCCTCTTACAATGTACGCCGTGGATCCAGTTCTTCTTGCCGTGAACTCTCACTGCGGTACGCGTCGCCAAAAGGACCTGAAAGAGTGCAGTCCAGCGGGGCTGATCGTTCTTTGTCCGCTGAAAATTCCGAACCAGAATCCACAAGCCAGGATCAATGGCGTGTCCTGGATCTTCAGATGCTTGTGGGAGGGTATCGTGAACCTGTTGGTGTAAGACACGCAATTTAGCCGTCAAATCATACAAATAATCAATCAGCACAGGGTGTTCAATCTCGCTAAACTTTGTCGGCCTCGGCACTCCCCATATGTTAGCCGGGCGACCAAATACGATCTCGTAGGGGCTAAGGCCCACTCGAGAATGCACTGCAGTTCTAGTTGACAAAAGTGCCAATGGCAAGGCATCGGGCCATTGGAGACCAGAGCTCGCCTGAATCTTGGCTAGTTTGAGTTTCAAAGTGCCATTGTAGCATTCGACTAAACCAGCTGATTGGGGGTGATTTGCAGCATGGAATTTCTGCTTGATGCCCAAACCTTCACATACTCTCTTCATGACTTGACCCACAAATTCACTCCCATTATCACTCCACACCATCCTTGGCAAACCATACCTAGGGAAAAATTCCTTGAGTAGGGCTTTAGCTGTGGACAAGGCAGTATTATCTTTCAGGGGGTATGCTTCTACCTATCTCGAAAAGGCACAAACAACCACAAGGACGTATTTCAAGTAGTTACATCTTTCCATGTGTATAAAATCCAATTGCAAAACCTCGAACGGATACGTTGGAGGCGCAAAATGACCGGCTGGAGTTGGAATTCCCTTGCCAGGATTATACATCAGACAAACCATGCAATTCTTGACCATATTCTCCGCACACTTAGGAATTCCAGCATTCTGCCATACTGGAGCCAACAACTTACAAATCCCTTTCGCACTAATGTGAGCCATTCCATGCGCCATCGTAACCACTGCAAGCACATACGCATCAGGCAACAACCATCGCTGACAACTCAATCCAACAACCAGTCGAATCCAATTTTGCTGTACTCTCTCTCTCCATACACTCAATTCTTTCTCAGTAGCTTCAGCCTGAATTGACTTCACACTCTCTATTGTGTCTTCACACATTCCTCTATCCGGAACCCATCTCGCTGGACCCGCAACATACATTCGACTCATCACATCTTTCGCCGTCTCTTTCCCAACTTCATCCGCAAACGCATTACCACGACCAACGTCATCGGTAACCTTCTTATGTGCACTGCATTTCACGATCGCAACTTGCATCGGCAAAGTTAGTGACTCAAGAAGTTCATTCACCAACTGACCATGCTGAATTTTCGTACCATGCGAAGTAAAGAACCCACGTTCTTTCCACAAGAGACCAAAACTATGAGCAACACCAAACGCGTACTGGCTATCGGTATACACAGTCACTTGCTTTCCTTTCGATAACACACACGCTCTCGTCAGTGCAATCAACTCTGCTGCTTGAGCTGAATTTTGTGGGACACGTGCAGCTTCAACAATCATATGCAAAGTCGCAACCGCATATGCTGCAGTCGTATCACCATTCGGAAGCTTAAAGCATGAACCATCTACCCATAAAGTACCATCAGATTTCACAAGAGGAGTATCTTTCAGATCAATTCTACCCTTCGTTTCTTCCTCTGTCCTAAGAAAGCAATCATGCTGTTCCTGAACATCCGTCTCTACAGAAATCGGCAACAACGTAGCTGGATTGTGTTGCATCCCTTTATATGCACATGACTCGCCAAAAGTGTCAACTCGTAACCTGACAATCGAGGACTAGTTAAGTGCTGTGTCTTGGTTCTGTTTAACAAAGTATCCACTGCATGTGGAACCATCACAATCAACGTATTATCCATCACCAAACCAGCAGACTGTCGAATAGAAACAGCTGCTGCCGCTGTAGCTCTCAAACAACTCGGCAACCCTCTAGCTACCGGATCCAAAGTCGACGAGAAATACGCACATGGGCGCTGTTTATCGCTGAACTGCTGAGTCAGGACTGACAATGCACATCCCTCTCTCTCGTGAACATAGAGTGTAAAAGGCTTACTGTAGTCGGGAGTACCCAACACCGGAGCCGAACACAATGCATCACGCAATTCAGAAAAACTCTTCTGGCATTCGTCAGACCAAGGAAGAGGATTCGGAGTATCCTTAAGCGTAAGTGCTAACAAAGGTTTCGCAAGCAATGAAAAATTTGGAATCCATTGTCTACAGTACGAAGTGATACCCAAGAAAGCACGCACTTCTCTCTGTGTAGTTGGCACACTCATGTTTGCAATCGCTTGAATTCGTTCTGGGGTCAACCTTCTTCCCTCCTTCGATAAGAGATGACCTAAGTAGGTCACTTCTTGTCGACAATACTGCAACTTCAAAAGTGACCCTTTATGATGGAGATCAGATAAATGTTGCAACAAAGAAAGAACAGCTTCTTTACAAGTCTCCTCATCATCAGCAGCAACTAGCAAATCGTCTACATACTGAATAAGAGCAGCACCATCAGGCAAGACAATCGTATCAAGCTGTGTTTTCAAAGCCTGACTATAGATGGACGGACTCTCACAATAGCCTTGAGGAGCACGTTTGAACCGGAAACTTCGGCCTCCTAAAGAGAAGCCAAAAATATCTCTACTCTCCTCGGCAATCGGGATGCTGAAGAAAGCCTTCTTCAGATCTATCACCGAAAACCAAGTAGCTGAGGCAGGAATCATAGTCAGTAAAGCAGTAATATCAGGAACAACAGGAAACTGTGCCACAACAATCTTGTTCACTTCTCGAAGATCGATCACAAAACGTATATACAGGCGGCTGAGAAGAATCAGTACGCTTCAATACAGGCAAAACCGGGCTATTGCACACATTACCTCTCGTTTCTTCAATCACACCTTTCTCAATGAGATCATAAATGATCGCTAAAAGTGCTCTTTCACCATCACTAGAAATCCTGTATTGGGGAATACGTGGCAATCTAGCATTCGCTTTCAGCGTCACAACGTATGGTGGAATCTCCAAAAGACCCACGTCATTAGGACCAGTAGCCCAAAGAATATCAGGGAGAGAACGCAATTCCAATGGAAGCCGATCTTTAGACAAATACATCGGAGAGATCACTCTCTTACCCAATGTAAGCTGTACTCCCGAAGGAAAACAATGCAATGTCGCATACAATCTCTTCAACAAATCCAATCCCAACAAATTCTCACCACAACCTGTCGTTAGAATGAGGGGTGCTTCCAATTCACAAGGTCCAACCGAAAGAGACAAAGGACTAGAAACCGGATTACAAACTGGGGCGCCAGAAAAACCTACTGAAACATTCGTCAAGCCAGACAAAGGTGCGCCAGGGAGTTTAGAGTGCATGATAGAACTCTTCGCCGCACCAGTATCCAACAGAAAAGGCTCTGACACACCCGATGTAATCACTTCAACATAAGGTCCCCTCTGATCTACTGGAACTGACACAACTCCCTCTCTTTGTCTATGTCTGTCCTAGCAATCATTACCGTCAGCATTCTCACTCTCAACATAGTAGTCGTCAGCATAGTACTGAGTCGATCTACCAGACGCAACATTCTGTTGATCAAAACAATTCATTGTATTCTGTGGAGGCAAGGAACGTGCATTCTGGGGGAACACACCACATCCTCTACCTCTAGGAGCTTGCTGAACACCTCGAGCTCTCACACCAGACGCACCATTCATACGTAGCAACAGAACCGGACAACTATTCTTGAAATGCCCTTCTTCTTTACAATACGCACACTGATTAGGGCCTGGAGGAACACGCTGCTGTGATCCTCTCTGAAACTGCTGAGGTTGCTGAAATTCACGCTGATTATAACGAGGCGGATACGCCTGTTGCAAAATAACCTTCGTCTTTAAATCCTTAGTCTTTCTCTCTGCTTTATCTTTCTCATCCTTATCCCTATTTTCATAATATTGTGCAGTAGCCAATATCTGGGCCGACGAAGAAACAGCCCATGAACTCTCTGAATCCTTCAACTTATTACACAACTCGGGAAGCAAGTAATGAACAAACTTATCTACGAACAATCTTTGGCCACCTTCCGTACTCATGTCTTGAACACTGTGATCTATAAACGTCTCTTCGAACCTAGTGAAGAAAGCAGACACACTCTCATCTTTCTTCTGCTTGCATGCAGACAATTTATTCCAATTCACTCGCATATCAGGCATCAAAGTCTTCATATAGTCAATAATCCTACCAGGAAGTTCTGCAACTAAAGCTTCAGGTTTAGTTCCTACACCCTGTAAACCATCTGCAGCAGTAATATTCGCCCATGTATCACCTAACTCTACTGCATGATCCTCGTGACGAATCTTCACCCACAAAGGCTGAGGAACTACATTCCCAAACAACATTTCTATATCAGCTAAATTCAGGATACACGCATCAGCTGTCTGTGATAACTCCTTATAATACCCTGTAGGATTCTTGCGGGGGTCAGGTAAAGTCTGCTTAAGGGCCAAAACTTCAGCTCGTTTCTACGAAACGTGTACCCAAACACGCTGAAAATGAGCTTCTACAGCTTGAATACTATTGTTAACATCGGCCTGAACTGCCTCTTTCCATACCGGAGGAACTTCTCTCATTGGATACTGTCTCACTTTTCTCCTAACAGAAGGATCGGGCTCAAACAATGACCTAGAAGGACACTCGCTCCTAAACGCAAGCAACGTCGCAACTGCTTTCTAAACTCACTTTCATTCCTTTCGCAAACTCGGACTGTACTTTAAACAACTCTGATGGAGTCTGACCCAACTCACCATCTTCCCATTCCTCACGGAGGAAAGTACACATGTTATCGAAGACATACCTCTGCTTTGGTGCTTCCCATTGTCGGAAGACATCCATAACCGACTCTAAATCATATCTCGAAGAATTCGTAACCCATTTACAAGCCAAGTGATCCAACACTGCCCGCTCTTCGGGACTCGGAAACTGGCTACGCAACTGTTTATGATTAAATACAGGAGTCATACTCAATGACTCAAAGAAAGGAGACAAAAGACCAGCAACAGTATCAGTCATTCTCTTTCGAACAGAAGGAGAAGTTGTTATAAGGACAGGAGGCAAAGCAGGCCGAGACAAAACAAACGTAGGAGTAGTAGCAGGAGAAGTAGCAAGTACAGGAGAAAAAGTCGTAGGAGTTTGAGGCGGAACTGTTAGCAGAGTCTGCGGCCCTAGAGGAGAATGCGCCAAAGGAGGAGGAACCAGCAGAAGAGGAGCTGGCGGCTGTGCAACAACAAGAGGCTGAACAGCTGGAGGTTGCGCAACTAAAGGTTGCAGAGGTGCTGTAGCACTCTGCACATAAGGTGGTGGCAAACTTAACAAATGTGACATCAAAGGATCCTTTTCAGAGTCCTTCGTTGCACCTTGGAGAAGAGGTGACAAGGCTGGATAACATTTATCGATGGCCATTTTACATTGCCTATGCAACTCTTCACTCGCTTGATCTTCTTCATTATCTTTAAACTGCCTAGCAGCTTGCATTATCGATATACCCTTCTCTCTTTTATCTCTCTTTGCTTGTTTAATTTCTCTCTGTTTGGCTTCCTTACGACAGAGGCGGAAAGAGTCAAACATCGCCGGCCGGGCTTTCTTCTTAAATAGTTTAACTTCCAGATTATCTAAAATCTCTGTGTCATAGCTACCATGTTGGGGCCATTTTAAAACACCTTCTTTCCTAGTGTATCGGACCCACAATGTATTATACGTAATGGGGCCCACACCATGTTTAGAATAGAGCTCATAAGTCGGACTTCCAACCGGAGGTAACAGACACGAATCCTCCAATCGGGAATCCCTATTACAACTACAACAAAATATCTTTCCAAGTCTGCTAAGACCAGGCATCTTCTCTCACTGATCTAGCTTCAAACTTCAAGGGATTACCAAAAACGATAGTCTCGCAAATATACGAGTCCCTCGGCTTTGGCACTTGCAAGTTCCAAATCAAAGATCCCGAAGGAAACCCAAAACTAAGGACTGGGAGCGCTCCACTTATACTTAACTGAAGTATCGATCACATCACCAGAAGACCCGTGTATCGTCTCGCTCTACAAATCGTCACGAATGGTCCAAGATAGGGCGACAGTCAGGGCAGCAGTATTTCGTAGCCGTCGGAAAGCGGGAAGCCTCGCAGCAAAAACCTTCAGTCCACGTTCGACATGCCGGGGTCGATGAAGTGGGGGCCGTCTTCCAGAATTTCCACACGAAGCTCCTCGCAATCTTCAGGCTTGGACCGGTACCACTGAAGTCGCCCCACATTGGGCGCCAACTGAAGAACCGGGTTTTAGAACCCAGCAGCGCCAGGGGAAACGCCCAAAGTCTTCGAGTTCACCTGTCTTTGAATACAGAGACACGGGATACTTCTCGGTGACGTCAAAGATCAAATTTATTGGCTGCAACCAGGAACAGAAATCTACGAAGTACGACACAAGTAGGTTTGTCAGAAACTGCTCAATTTTCGTAGAGCGAGACATCGTCTTTTATGCTAAAAATCACATTCCTGACAAACACCCACTAATTACAGTTTGTCCAATCATAAGCATCATTACAAGAGGTATCGCATGTCGACAAACCCACTTTTCAGTTGTCCAGCCCACCATCAATTAAACGGGAAAGCCCAACATTCTTTCTCGGACAGGCCGGACAAACCCATAATAAAAGACCACAACCCATATTATAAACAGACCATAAAAGAAGGAACAGAAACAGATGAGAAGCAGGATAAGGGGTGTGTGCGTGTGCAATAAACTCAACAATGTCCTGTTCTTTGATCCCTATCTCGATCAACTACCGGACAAGGAACTGGCTTAGCAAGGCTAGCTTCAGGCAACGGGGTCAGTTCGCTCAGGTCACCTAGGAGTCAGCTAAAGCATACGTGTACAAAAAGACTCGTTCGGCCGTAGTCATCGGCCTATGTGAGGGCAACCACAAAATGGCTGCTGTACACAAAATGGAACCCGAGGGTTCAGAACGAAATCTCTAAATACATAGTGAATCCATCGGTCTAGCATGGCAAAATCACTCGTACATGCCGCACTCGCTAGTTACGGTTCGCTACTATCAAATTCGTAACAAAACCATGACCTTTATAAAACGGGTTCAGAATTCACAGAACCTCAGGTGTTTATGTGGAGAAGAGACAATTCTTGAGTAGTTTTCTGAAAATGGTTGTCCATGAATCTTATGTTGGGGATAGAGAATTCCATAGTTTGGCTGCTTGAACAGAGAAGGATGTGCCACACATGTTTTTTTCTTGTATTTTGGGATTTTGAGGCGAAGTACCACTCTAGAGCCGAGGTTCCTTTGTTGAATGTGTTTGGTGATTTTATTCCTGATGAAGAGTAGTCCCATTCCACGTATCGCTTTGTTGGTGATACAAAGCAGCTTGAACATGGAACTTCTGGCAACTGGTAACCAATACAGGGCTTTCAAGGCAGGGGAGATGTGGTCTCACGTTTTGATATGCAAGAGTAGTCTGGCAGCCGATTTCTAAATCTATTGTAGTCTTTTCATGGTCATTAAAGGTGATCCATGGTAGAGGCTATTTGCATAATTAAGTTTGGACAGAACAATGGAGATGGTATCTTGGACCTTGTGTGGAAATCCCAAATAGGAGAGGATTCATCACTTAGTTTTTATAGTAACAAAGCTTGATCTTGCTAGTTTCTCTACTTGGGCATTCATCGATAGCTTCGAGTCCATGGTCATTCCGAGGTTTCTTACTTCCTTCTATACTTTAGGCGGTGATCCCAATTCATCAGGCCAGGCGGCAAGCTGGTTATAAGGTTTCCAATCACCACACATGAATATTTCCGTTTTGGAAGCATTCAATTTGAGATGGCTCCAAGTCATCCACTGATCCACAGCTCTGAGACAACTAAAAATTGGTGAGTTTCCAATTTCTTTGGGGCATTCCAGTTAAAGGATAATTTGTGTGTCATCTGCATAGTTATAGCACGTGAGGTGAAATTGATTGATCAGTCCCGGTAATGACTTCATGTAGATGTTGAAAAGCATGGGCGAGATGATTGAGCCTTGAGGGACCCCTGCTTTTGTGGAGTAGGGTTTAGGGGAGAAAGATGGGGTATGGATGACATTAGTTCTGTTTTGAAGGTAGGACTAGATCTAGTCTAGAGCAGTCCCCTCTATGCCGAATTAGTAGAATTTTGTAACAGAGTGCCATGGTCAACCATGTCAAAGTCAGCTGAGAGGTCCAAGAGGAGTAGCGCAGCAACCCCGTAGTGGTCAACTGTGTTCTTCAGCTCATCCCAGATGGCAAGGAAAGCAGATTCTGTGCCTCTTCCTGGACGGAATCCTGTTTGGAAGACTGAAAGTATGGCATTCTCTTCCATGAATTTGGACATCTGGCGAACGCTGCTCTTTCTATCAGTTTGCCCAGGAAAGGTCCATTTGTAATGGGTCTGTAGTTGTCAGGGTTCAACGGGTCTAAGTTTGTTTTCTTCAGTAAAGGGCGTATGTACGACTTTTTGAGTTCTTCTGGAAATATTCTGGTAGTTAAGGAATAGTTGATGATTCTTCTTACTGGAGTGGCAGTAGAGGTTGTTAGAAGAATTGTCTTGAAAATTTGAGGTGGACACGGGTCTGCTTCTTTTGACCAGGTCCATAAATTCATTGTGTGAAATTTGTTGGAAGGAACAGAGAAGCTGGGTTAGAGTATTTTTTGATTGTTTTTTTGTAAAAGGGTAAGTGCTGGTGCTTTGTCTCTGTTTTAAGTATGAGTTCAACGTGACTGCCTTGTCCGTGTAATGATTTGCCAGTTTCTCTGTGAAATCTTGATTTTCGGGATAAGTTCCTTTTAGGCAATTTGGTTTACGTAATTCATTGAGTATTTTATTGAATTCTTTATTTGCACATTTAGCATTCTGAATTCTGTCTAAATAGTACATTTTCTTTGCTTTTTTGATAGCTGACTTGTATAATGTATTCATTTTCGGTAGGCGAAGTTTGTCTTGTTTGGCGTTTTTTTTTTAGCCAGGCACATTGCAGCTTTCAAATTTGTTGTTCTATGTCTTTTATCTCTGTGTTTCTGCAAGGTTCTTGTTTTCTTTTGTTCTGTTGTGTGTCCCCATTTTCAGAGATCATCAATTAAACACAAAGGGACCACTGTGCCTTCCACTAGGCCGGGTCACCCCTCCTGCTCCTGACGCCTTCTTCTGCCTGCCGAGCGACCCAGCCGCCGCTGAGCCGCCCGCCTGACCAGATTTCCCGCCGCTGCCTCCCTGCGGCCCACCCACCACCAGCCCATTCGCCGCCCCGCTCCCGCCACCCAGCTGACCCGCCCTCCCGGCACCTGACTTAAGGGGACCGCAGTGTGGGTTCTGGAGTGACCACTGTGCCTTTCCCTAGGCCGGGTCACCCCTCCTGCTCCTGATGCCTTCCGCTGCCTGCTGAGCGACACAGCCGCCGCTGAGCCGCCCGCCTGAGCAGATTTCCCGCTGCTGCCTCCCTGCGGCCCCGCCCACCACCAGCCCATTCGCCGCCCCGCTCCCGCCACCCAGCTGACCCGCCCTCCCGGCTCCTGACTTATGAGGCCCCCTGAGCAACCGAGCAGCGGACGCACGCAGCGGGAGTGCCGACTGAGCGCCGAAGGTGCGCCAAAGGTAAGCCCGTCTACACATGTCCGCGCCTGGACCGCGCACAGCACCCAAACCCCTGGTCCCCGCAGACACCAGCCCACCCGCAGGACCTACAACGCCACCGACCTCAACGCACTCAACGCCGGCCGAATCCAGGGATGCTACCGAGCCACCCCGAGACGCACCCACGGACCCTTCAGCTGCCACTCCTGCAAGTTCACCTGCATCCGGACCTGCAGTACACCAGCACCCCCCAAGCCGAGCACCAGCAGCAACCACCTGAAGTGCATCCTGCTCATCACCCGCTCCGTCCACAGACACGCCATCGAACTCTGGAACCTCCTCGACACCACATCCCCAGACGTCGCCTTCCTCACGGAAACCTGGATGAACGCCTCCTCAGCGCCCGACATCGCCATCCCAGACGGATACAAGATCACCCGGAGGGACCGCGGCAACCAGACGGGAGGAAGCATCGCCATCATCCACAGGAACACCATCCGCATCACAACCAACACCGACGACACCCTCAAAACCGCCGAACACCTGCACTTCCAGATCCACACCGACCCCAAGACCACCCTCAGAGGCACCCTCATCTACAGACCCCCAGGACCACGCACACAATTCAGCGAAGACATCGCCGACTTCATCAGCCCGCACGCCCTCCCCTCCGCTGACTACATCCTCCTCGGGGACCTCAACTTCCACCTGGAGAACAACAACGACCGCAACACCACCACCCTGCTGGACAACCTCGCCAACCTCGGTCTCAAGCAGCTGGTGACCACCCCCACCCACTACGCCGGACACACACTCGACCCCGTCTTCTCATCCAGCAAGGACATCACCTTCAGCCACGCCACCGGACTCCACTGGATGGACCACAGCTGCGTACACTTCAGCTTCAGAAGGACCACGATCCACCAGCAACAGGTTACACGCAGAAGCTGGAACAAGATCACAGCCGACCAGCTCGCCGCTTCCCTGAGCCAGAACCCTCCCACCAGCGCAGCAAACCCCAGCCACGCCGCAAACAACCTCACGAAGTGGATCAGCAACTGCGCAGACGACCTCGCCCCTCTGAGGACCCCGCCTAGCAGACCCGGCAGCAAGAAAGCCCCATGGTTCACCGACGAACTCAAGAGCTCCAAGAAGAACTGCTGAGCCCTCGAGAAAGCCTGGCGGAGAGACCCAACACCAGACAACATGACCACCCTCAAGCTCGGCACCCAAAAACACCACCAACTGATCCACGCCACCAAGAAAACTGCATTCAAGGATCGACTGGACAACAACGCACACAACAGCAAGGAACTCTTCAACATCGTTAAAGAGCTCTCCAACCCCAACGCCGGAAACAACGACATCACCCCATCACAAGACCTCTGCAACTCCCTCGCCTCCTACTTCCACAACAAGATCGCAGACATACACAACAGCTTCAGCACACAACCAACGCCCCCCACCACCACCCTCCGCGCCTGGACCCCGATCAGCACCGAAGACACCATCCGCACGATGAACTCCATCCACTCCGGATCTCCTACCGACCCCTGCCCTCACCACGTCTTCTGTCATTGCACCCCATCTGCGGGACATCATCAACACCTTCTTCGACACCGCTACCTTCCCGGAGAGCTGGAAGCACGCCGAACTCAGCGCACTACTGAAGAAACCATCAGCGGACCCCACCGAACTCAAAAACTACCACCCCATCTCGCTCCTCCCGTTTCCGGCCAAAGTCATCGAGAAGACCGTCAACAAGCAGCTGGCCGCCTTCCTCGAGACGAACGGATCCCTCGACCTCTCGCAGTCTGGCTTCCGGGTCAACCACAGCACCGAGACCGCCCTCATCGCAGCCACCGATGACATCCGAGCCCTTCTCGACAACGGAGAAACAGCGGCCCTCATCCTCCTGGACCTCTCCGCCGCATTCAACACTGTCTGCCACTGCACCCTAGTGCAGCGCCTCAGCATCATCGGAATCCAGGAGAAGGCACTAGAATGGATCATCTCCTTCCTTGCCGGAAGGACACAGAGAGTCCGCCTCCCCCCGTTCAGATCAGAAGCCACCGAAGTCATCTGCGGCATTCCTCAAGGCTCCTCGCTCAGCCCCACCCTCTTCAATGTCTACATGAGCCCCCTTGCGGCCATCGCACGCCAACACAACCTCAACATCATCTCCTACGCCGACGACACCCAGCTGATCCTCTCCCTCACCAACGACCCCGCCACCGCCAGAGCCAACCTACACGAAGGGATGACAGACGTAGCCATGTGGATGATGAACAGCCGCCTGAAACTGAACTCAGACAAGACAGAAGTTCTCATCCTGGGCTCCTCGCCCTCCGCCTGGGACGACTCCTGGTGGCCCCCCGCCCTGGGCAACGCACCCAAACCAACAGACCACGCACGCAACCTGGGCTTCATCCTGAACTCCTCCCTCTCCATGACCAGACAAGTCAACGCCGTCTCCTCGTCGTGCTTCAACATCCTGCGCATGCTACGTAAGATCTTCCGGTGGATCCCCACCGAGACCAGGAAAACGGTCACCCAGGCCCTCGTCACCAGCCGACTGGACTACGGCAACTCCCTATACGCCGGAACCACTGCCAAACTCCAGAAGAGACTCCAGCGGATCCAGAACGCCTCAGCAAGACTCATCCTCGACATCCCCCAACACAGCCACATCTCCGGACACCTGAGAGACCTGCACTGTCTCCCGGTCAACAAGAGAATCACCTTCCGTCTCCTCACCCACGCACACAAAGCCTTACACAACCAAGGCCCAAGATACCTCAACAGCCGCCTCAACTTCTACAATCCCACACGCCAGCTTCGATCGACCGGCCACGCCCTCGCCGCCGTCCCCCGCATCCGAAGAGTCACCACAGGAGGAAGGTCCTTCTCCTACCTGGCCGCCAAGACTTGGAACTCCCTCCCGACCCACCTCCGCCTGACCCAAGACCACCTCGCCTTCAGGAAACAGCTCAAGACCTGGCTGTTCGAGCAGTAGCGGACCCCCCCTCCCCAAGCTCCTTGAGACCCTCCGGGTGAGTAGTGCGCTATATAAATGCTTTGATTGATTGATTGAAAGGGAGACAAGGTTCTACTTGTACCAGTGTTGGATTAGTTAATAGCTTTCATTCGTTTACTGCGTCATTGTATTTCTCTGCTGATGGGCACTGTCCATGAAGTCATTATTTGGCCTTCAGTTGATTCACTATTGTAGTCCTATTTACATGTTTATGTCCCACTTTGCGATTTTCAAATCTTGTCACCCTACCCCAATTTACATTCTCTGCTGCAGGAATATCAATGAAGTTAGAGAGATCTCTGGCAGGCCGATAGATGCTTGAATTTTTGTGTGACGGACACAGAGGAATTAACAATGTGGAGGAATTCACCTGCTTTTCCTGTTTCTGTGACTGTTCATCTCACTGGTGTGCTGCTACTCGTAAAGGATCATACTACATACAAGAGAGGCAACTGTTGCTCTGACATTGAGAGAGGCTCTTTGCAGTGATGACTAGATATGTGTCCTTTTAATCTTCCATAAAAGCGAACACCACCCCACCTGCCTGATCTGAGAACAGTAGTCCCACCCCCAATTAACTCCATTCTTAGCAGAAAGCATTGGAAGGGAAAAGTTGCAGAAGAACAGGAGACCAGAAGGATGCCAGAAGGTAAAAGAATGAAGAAAGTAATGGAAGAGGACCTAGAAGGGTGAATAAAACCACACTTCTACAAGTGGCAGTTAGCTCTTATCACTTTCCACCATAGAGAATGTCAAACCGTTGAAATGAAAGGAGACTAGGGGACTGTTTTATTGTTCTGCATCTGGCCTGCCAATTCTCTGTTGGTGAAGGCCATCTTCTCCACCTCCGGGAGTTGACCACCTGCCACACTCAGAGCTCACTGACTTCCAGGCAGGGATCTATGTAATGAAAATGAAGTATGCAACCTTGTTAAATTCCATGCATTTTATTACATGTTTTAGCTGATCATTTTAATGATTGCTTCATTATGAATTACGTACTGTATTATTGGAGGTCCATATTTATTTTGATGTATGTTTTTTAACTTGTATTTTATATGGATATGCTGTCTTTTATCCGAATAAAGTTCATATTGACTGATTGATTGATGGAAAATGAAGTAACCCATGTGATGCACTTTATACCTGTTTGAATGCTGAAGAGGTTGCCATGATTTGTTCGTCCCGCTCAGAATTCTCTTTTACGTTTCAGCAACAAACCCTAAAAGTAGGCCCTTGTCTTGCTGAAAGGCAAAATAAATATATCTTAAACTTGCAGAGGGATTTCTCCCTTCACATCAAGGACAGTCTTACATTTACCCTTGCAGTACTGGCATGCCTTGTCTGGCTGACGTGGGAAGGGAAAATAAGTGCCTGCTGAGATATCACTGATGTGTATTGAGTGGTCCCTGGTATAAGGGCCTCTAGTTCAAGAGGGGTTTCAATGGTGGTGGCAGCTTTGGTTCTGCTATCAGATGCTCAGTAGCTACCCACCTCTAAACGAGACTGTGAGGAATAGCGATTAGTGCGGGGGGAGCACGACCAGACTCTATGAGGACCCATGACCTGAAGGGATTCATTCATGCATCTTTGCCATATGCTGCTGTTCAGGTCTGCAAACGCTTCCCCGCTGCAAAGCAGAAACAGGGGCTGTGGTTGTACATATAATTTACACCATATAAAGACACAATGGTGTGCTGCATTCAGGCTGATCCCCATCCATAACACACAGCAGGAAGTAGCCATTGCAAGGGGGCAATAGCTGTCCTCATATGGCCTCGGAGTTCTTCGCCTGGCCTAACAATGACAGCCGGTATTATTTAACAAAGTTTGGGGAATTGGGGTACAGCTGTTGCGTAGTCATGGAACCATGGATACCGAGTCAAGTGAGGAATTTGAGGCAGCCGCCCCCAGGTTTTGCAATAAAAACAGACACTAATCGGGGTGACACCTTGTCCCGGATGGCACTGTACCTGCTGCGCTATTCACAGCGACGCCCTGTGTTTAGTGATGATTGATTTGTTTTACCCTGGCATAATTAAACACCCCCGTAAGTGTATGCTTCACAAAACAAATGGGGTCAGAATCACTCATTTGCGCGCTAAGCCAGGTTAACTATTGGGACCGTTTTAGAATTACAGCCTTTTACACCTAGGGACATACCTTAAAAGCTCAGTGCATCTTTAAGCTGCATAGGCGGAACGATTTGCGACCTTATTTAGGGTGTGTGCTCTAACCAGCTTCAGAGGTGTCCCGTGCAAACATTTTTGAGTAGATAAAATGAGGGCGGTATCGATCTGTGAGAATCAGTGCCAACAGGCACCCCCATGTTTGCTCCAGTACAAACCTTCCTTTAAAAAAAAAAAACGGCGGTCCCGGATGTAGTGCACATTGAATGTACTCGAACTACGTGTATAGATGTACACTGACGTGGGGCACATTGGAGTACTCGAACTTCGAGTAAAGTCCCAATAGACCCCTCAACCTCAGAAAACAGGTGGACGCGCTGTGCAGTACATAAGTACTCTCTGCACTTAAGTAACAAGTAATGCTACTTGTATTTGGAAACAAAAGACGTGCGATTCCCTTAACTACCAAACCTTGGATGCTTACAAATGTAAATTGGATGCTTGCAAACTCCCTTACTCCTCATTAAAAAGAAACGTATTTGTTTAGAATTTATAGAATGTGGAACTGTTCCACTTAAATGCTGATTAAAGCACCACTTAGCCAAGAATCCGCCAGCCCCGCCCCCTTGGAACCGTGAGATCAAAGAGAGCGCGTCACGCCTCTTTCTTACACTGGAATGAGAGACTTTGAAGATGCCTGCTGCCCTCTCTCCGCCCACAGAGGCGTCTCTGCCCCGCCCACAGCCGTGACAGTCACATGGGCCACAGTCACATGCTGCCAAACAGGAAGAGGAGAACGAGTTGTAATGTTAACTCAAGTCTAAATGTGATGGCCAAGCACAGGAAGAGGTATGTGTACTGAATTGGAATTCCATTCAGGTAACGCTTCTTACTCCTTTCATGCAACTGGTTCTTTCCTCCAAAAGCTCGCGTTATAGCTGTGCGTGCGCTGTCTACAAAGCACCGGGTTTCAACATCGCAACGCTGTAAACTTGCAACAATGTAGAGAGGCTTCCCCTTGCAACAGTGTGGCTTAGTGTGTGTGCCCTGGCAGATCTTCACATTTGTACTGCGGTCTTCGCAGATCGTCACTTTTGTCTTTGCTCTTCGCTGCTCGCCACTGTTTTGTCATCTCTTCTACAGGCATTGTGTTAACAGCAACACATGAATGGTAACCAACAAGTATATATTATGTACAAGTGTGCCCCCATGTTTCACATTTGTGTAAACAGGGTGGGTGGACAGTGACTGTAGGGAAACGGGATTTATTATTCTGTTCTGGGTTTTCATCTAGCAGCAAAATGCATGCTGGGACTTGTAGTTTTTTGTGATATGCATGGGCTTACAATATGCTTACCCCTGTTGGCTGAAAACACAAAACTGATTGCAAGTCATCCTAGTGCCATGGCGATAATTGATAGTTATATATTCATTCTTCATTTCAAATTCCTGTTGACTAAACTCGCGTTGCAGAATATGATGGATACTAATTGTAAATTGTATTGGTGCATGCACCGTCACTTGCATGACATTTTGTGTTGGCCTCTGTGGCCCACCCATTGCTTACCATTCGTTGGCTTCACTGTCAATCTAATTTGCTGGCTCCCAACTGGTCAGAGTGTGCCAGTTTCACTTTCTCTTAATTTATTTCTCCCTTCCATTGAACATGGACCAATTACTGATTGCTATATTTGATTTGTGTCCTTCCGCTGCTTGTTCTGGGATTAAGGTATTTTTTTTGTATCCCTCCCCCACATGTCATTGTTGTTGCTTGTACCCCATTACTCTCTTCCATGCTTGCCCGTTGTTGGTTGTCCCCCAACAGCATCATTGCATGCTCAGTTGTGCTTGCACAGTGCCCCCTCCTGCTTTGGTTCTTGCTTCGTTTTTTTTTTTACTTCACCCATGTCCCCCATACCTACAGCTGTTTGCCCTGTGACACCCACGACTACACCCCTCCCACCACAAAAAAACATTGACAAGCCAAATAGCTGCTGTATATGCGAGAGCTGTTTGGCTCTTTCAGTGTGTTTTTTAGCCATGTTGTACAGCAGCCGTTCAGAAAGTTATAAAAAGCGTAATATGACACGGAAAGCACTGACCGCATCATAGCACTTATGTTTTGGTACTTCCAGCCATGCAGCACAGTAGCCACATTGCTGTGCAACATAGCTAGAAAACTCATTGTCAAAGCCTCTTTTGTAGGTGAACCCTGTTGGTTTTGCCAATGTTTGTTTCTTTCAGGTTAAGCTATCTATGAGAGTGCATGCGTTTTCCAACTGTCTCTTTTGTATACTTCTTTCCTCCGGTTGTATGTACTTCGTGTTGCTCTCTGTTGCTCGTGATCCGCGTTGTTTCTCATTTTTTTTTGTTCTTCTCCCCCGCCCTATCAATGTTGCACTCACGCTTGTGTAGTTCTTCCCTGCATTGCTTTCTCCCCATGATTCTCCTCATCCAATCCACCTCACTGTCACTCTTGCCTGTTGCTTCTCCCTCACCTGGGCCTCTTTGTGCTCCTGTCTTCTATGTTGTTCGCACCCACCTTGTTGTTACCTCCTCCTCCATCCATGCCCTCCGTGGTGCTACCCGCACTTTAAAACAAGCATTGGCATAGCCATTAGGTCTTGCATTTGGGACTTTAGAGCTGTTTAGCCATGCAACAGTTGATGTTTTGCACCAAGGATATTCTGCTGCATAACTAAATACTTATAGGGTCCAAAAAGAGAGACCTATTGGCTATGCCAATGCTTGTTTGTTTTTTGTTGCTGTTTTGTTTAAGCTGCCAGATCTACAATAGCTGGACATAGTTTTTGTTAGCAGTTCTTTGCTTCAAATGAACTTGTTTTCATTGCTCTGAATGTTGTTTCCATTCTGGTTGTAGGAAGCAGTCATTCCCGGGGGTGTGGAGGCCGCCTAGCTGTGCGCATGCACCGAACTTTGCAAATGAGAAAAAGCCTGGTGCGGGCGCAATCAGGGCCGTTTCTGCCATTAGGCAAGACTAGGCAGCCGCCTAGGGCGGCAAAAGGGGGAGGGCGGCAATATACAGGAGTTTGAGATCGCCTGTCACTTTCTTGCAATAGTTTAGGAATGCAGTGGAGTAGAAAGTTAAACGCAGCCCATCTTGTCACCACAAAGATGTTTCTAAAGTAAAGGGAGAGCAAAAATCCATTTGTGTTGCTGTTGGTTATCTTTGATGGCTCAGAAATTATGGGCAGGCTCTGGCTTATCACAGGTCTGACACTCCGAATAAACGCTGCTATTTGGGGGCAGTCGGCTTGAGTGGAGGGAATCGAAAAAAAATAACAGTATTCCCAGGAATGAACTAAAGGTGCTGTATCAAGACAGTTCCAGATTCGATAAAAAGAGAATGGCTTCAAATTCTATTTGCAGTGCCCTAGGGAGGTGCCAACTCAACTTGGTACTAGGCATTCCACTTCAATTGAGACGTACCGCATCAACTAAGGAGCCGTGAACTTCTTTAATAAACACCCAGCAGCAAGGAAAAATAATCTGGGAGGCCATCAGGGGGTCAATTAACGCTAATCTCCACACAGATAGTTAGACGGGCTGAAAGGCTAAAATTACTTAGTGAGTGGGCACTAGGTTGCAGAATCTTATTGCAGAAGGTAGATCCTCGATATGAGGGAATATGCATCATAAATGTGTATATACAGAAGGGAAAGGCTCATGAATATAAGGAGAATCTGGGTAAACTGAAAGAAGATCTGGAGTCAACTTGCGCTAAGTATCAGAAGGATTAATACTAGTAGTAGGTGATTTCAGAGATCCCAGAAAGGTTGACAGTTGGCACAAAGAATTGCTAGAAGCCCATAATATTGAAATCGCAATCTTTCCAAGGGGGGAACTCTCACAGCAGGATGAGTCATTTAGTCAGCTAATGGGATCCTTGGGCATGGTATGTGCAAATGGAAGATTTCAGCAAGACCGGCCAGCGGGAAGGACTTTTATGAGGGGTCAGCAACTCTGCCCAATTGACTACGTATTTTGCCAGGCCTGGTGTTTCGATAAAATAAGTAATTTTGAGGTGGAGAAAATGACAGGTAGTGACCACTTCCCTTTGAAGTTAGAAATACACATACCGAAACGTAAAAGTAGAGATAGGGACCAACAGGTCAATGTGGACTACCCCAAACGACTAACAACCTGTATATCAGATGAACAGATAGAAAAGCTTAAGCTAATTCAAAAGTCAATTCCAACTGAAGGAATTCATCCTAATGCAGGAATTCCGTGGTTTGAACAAACCTTAGGTAAGCTGGCAAATTCCCTCAAGAAGGAATTCAAGTCAAAAAAGTCAGGACTGGGTAGCTATGTTGTTAATAAAAATAGGAAACCCTGGTTTGACGAAGAATGCAGGGTAGCTAAGGCCCTGATAAGACAGAAAGAGAGAAGAGTAAGGGCCATGTTCAAAGTGGATCTATACCAATCACTTAAGCAACTAAGGTTAAAGTATAAAACATTAATTCGGAACAAAAAAAGAAGGTATGAAGAGAAATGCTGGGCAAATATGTTGGAGGTGATTGAATCCAAGGATGCAAGAGGGTTCTGGAAATTAGTCCAAGAGAGTGTGGGGGGAAAATCTGGTTCCTTGGCCTGTATGGTCCCTGAAGATGACTGGGTAGGCTCTCTGGAAGAAATTTATGGAAGATGGCCGACACAATCAATACCAGGAACCTTAGTTTGGTCACAGGTGAGGGACGATATAAAGGACTACTTTACCCCAAGATATATAACGGAGACTATTGCTAGCTTGAACCTCACCCATGCTGCAGGACCAGATAACCTCCCGGCAATGATAATTAAAACGTGTCCAGAATGGTGGGCAGAGTTTTTTGTAAAGATGTTCCTGGTAATCCTGGACACGGGAATTGTTCCAGAAAGCTGGAAAGGCGCAATTATAAGGCTTATTCATAAAAAGGGCAGCCACAAATTACCAAAAAACTATAGGCTGATAAACCTCCTGGATAGAGGGGAAAAAGTCTTTGTAAAAGTAATATTAAACTTATTAAAAGATTGGGCAGAGGAAAACCAAATCATTCCCCCGGAACAGGGTGGGTTTAAATCCGGCCATTCTACAATTGATCATTGTTTTGCTCTTTGGGCCATAGCACGGAAGTCAATGGAATCTCGGGGTAGGTTATTCTGTTGTTTTGTTGACTTCCGTGCAGCCTTTGATCTAGTCGACCGGGAGCTGCTGTGGGAGGCCCTAATTAGTCAGGGAATTCCTAATGATATACTGCGGCTGCTACAAATGCTCCATACTAAAAACTGGGCACAGATAATCTTAGACATTGATGGCAGTTTATCAGGGAAAATAGAAATTGGAAATGGTCTGCGTCAGGGATGCGTATTAGCTCCCTTGTTGTTCTCCCTGTTCCTAGCTGACCTACCATCAATGCTGGGGAATACAATTGGGGCAAGCCCGAAAATAAATGGCAAGCAGATAGCATGTTTACTCTATGCTGACGATCTGGTGATTATGGACCAGACCGAGATTGGCTTGCAAAGAAAACTAAATGTATTTAATGACTACTGCTTAAGGAAAAAACGTGATAAATATGGACAAGACCAAAACATTGAGCTTTGGCCGGAGGAAAGCTGAGTTCTCATGGTGGATTGGGTCAGAAAAAGTGGAATCAGTAACAGAGTATAGATACTTGGGGTTATGGTTCGAGCAGAATCTGAAATGGAATACCCACTTAGAGGTATCTAAATTAGGAACTTCTGCTTCGATTAGCGGTCTGATATTGTTCAATAAAGCCTATGGTGCTATGACCGACAATCCAGTGCTAATAGCCTACGCGGCTATTGTACCCCTGCAATTTTTGTATGGTGCTGATTTGCTGTTCCTAAGTGGTAAGGAAAACGGATATGGAAGAAGGTAAGAACCTAAAAAAGTTATTTATGCTCCCCCGGTCAGCAATGGTTCAGGCAGTAAGACTGGAACTAGGCCTGACTTCATGGAGTACGCAAGTTGGTATGGCCCTATTGCGCTCTTGGCAACGCCTAGAAATAGGCGCAATAACCAAAATATCACAATGGTGCAAAAATGAAATTCAGGACAGTGAACTAAAATGGGCAAGAGAGACCAGGGGGATAATAACAAAGTTATGCAATAAGATGTATGCTCTACTGTCTCCGTGGCTAATATCGATAAAAAGTAACTTAGGTTGACGGGGAAGGAAGTATCGCATGCACAGGACAAAATCTATCTTGCAAGTAAAACTTCGATCTGTTTTATGATCGATGCATGGAATAATGGTCAATGCTTCCCCTACACTGATAAGTTACCTGACCGAAATTACGAAATGAGGTTCTGAGGGTAAGAATTGGGATAAACTCTTGTTATATTAACAACTCTGTAAAGCGGGCTATGATTAATGAGGAGGGAAGTTGCATTTGCTCTCTGGGGTCCAAATGTGATATGCTGCACATCTTGTTTGATTGTCTGAAGTTTTTGGATTTACGTATTACATTTTTAAAACCAATTTTTATGAAATATGAGATTAAAACTAGGACCCAGGTTGTGATATTAATGACAGAAATGGCCCACTTAGATATTGCTGTGGCTATGGGGAAATATATGCAAAAAGTGAAGGCAGTTTTATATCTTTTTAACGAGTTTTAACAAATAGCTATTTTTAGATCAGATAATTGTGGGCTTTTAGATCAAATACGTTTTAGGTGATTTTATGTGTGTTAATGAAATGTTTTGTTTAACTTGTTGGATGAATTTTTTAGCGACCTGTATTGTTTGTGGACCAATGGTCTGAATAAACGTGAAATAAACTTGAAATTTAACTTGAACACCCAGCGCCTCGATGACCTCCCTACTAACCTCTGCATAAAATATTAATCAGACATGGCATATGTTGGCTCAGCAGCAGGTGTACAATAAGTGGCAACTTATGGTCTGAAGAGCAAAATTAAATCCCTGGTCGATAAAATAACAAAAATGCTAAAGGAGGTACAAGTCTGTTTGAGTTATTATACATATTCCAACATATCTGAAATTATAACAAGGATGTGGCTATCATATACCCACAACGTTATATCATTTTCCAGATAACCATGCTATGCTGTCCAATTACAGCCCCAATGCCCAGTTACTGCCTCAATACCAGCCACAGCACCACATGAAAAGGCACAACTATGTACAAAAGGCACAGCAATCAGGAACAGCATCAATGGTAGCAGTGCAGGTTTCAATCATATTCATAGACTTCTGCTATAAGGGCTCAGGGATATTCTCCACTGGGAACATTTTGAATTATATGGGGTCAAATTTTACACTGATTGGCTCAATAGCCAATGGTGTGCCAAGCCACTGCAGCCTGACACTCCCCAGGCGTGGACCCCATTTATTTCAAATGCGCAGTGGATACACTGTGTATGTCAATTGGTGCACCTGATATGAATAGGGTGTATTCCCTTATGTTAACAATTACATCTAGTATGCCAGTGCCAGAATTTTGCTAAGAATTACTTTACATATGCCATTGCCGGAAATGTGTGATTTTCAATCACAAACACACGTGCTCACATGTTCACACAGACACACATTCTCTCTCTTTCTGTCTCTCACACATACACACATACACACAATCACAAACACACACAAACGCACACACATGCACTCACTGTCTCTCTCAAACATAGACGTTTTTTTTCCAACTTTCCTGGCTTCAGCTGCCAGCATCAGTCCACTACTGCTCCTCAGCTGCTGTTGCACGGACCCTCGGGCAGCATGCAGTTACTTCCAGGCTTAGGCTCTGAGGCAAGTAACTGAAAGCTGACATCTGTCTGTCTTCACTGCGCAGAGTACAGTTTTTCACTTCTAGATTTTTCTCTGTACCCTCTCACATCATGTCACTGGATTGAGTGAGGCCTGTCAATGTTGTACACAAACTGAACAGGGCAGGAGCAGTGACGGGACAGAAGAGGCGACAGGAAAGGAGAGGTGATGAGCAGGAGAGGTGACGGGGCAGGAGCAGTGACGGGACAGAAGAGGTGACGGGAAAGGAGAGGTGATGGGGCAGGAGAGGTGACGGGGCAGGCGCAGTGATGGGACAGAAGAGGCGACAGGAAAGGAGAGGTGACGGGGCAGGAGAGTTGACTGGGCAGGAGAGGTGACTGGGCAGGAGAAGTGACGGGGCAGGAGAAGTGACGGGGCAGGAGAAGTGACGGGGCAGGAGAAGTGACTGGGCAGGAGAAGTGACGGGGCAGGAGCAGTGAAGGGACAGGAGAGGTGACGGGGCAGGAGAGGTGACGGGGCAGGAGAAGTGACGGGGCAGGAGAAGTGACGGGGCAGGAGAAGTGACGGGGCAGGAGAAGTGACGGGGCAGGAGCAGTGAAGGGACAGGAGAGGTGACTGGGCAGGAGAGGTGACTGGGCAGGAGAAGTGACGGGGCAGGAGAAGTGACGGGGCAGGAGAAGTGACGGGGCAGGAGAAGTGACGGGGCAGGAGAAGTGACGGGGCAGGAGCAGTGAAGGGACAGGAGAGGTGACAGGAAAGGAGAAGTGATGGGGCAGGAGAGGTGACGGGGCAGGAGCAGTGACTGGACAGGAGAAGTGACTGGACAGGAGAAGTGACGGGGCAGGAGCAGTGACGGGGTAGAATAGTCGACAGGAAAGGAGAGGTGATGGGGCTGGAGAGGTGACCGGGCAAGAGGAGCAACAGGCAGGAGATGTGATGGGGCAGGAAAAGTGAGCGGGTCGGAGAGGTGACTGGGCAGGAGATGTGACTGGGCAGGAGCAGTGACAGGACAGGAGAGGCGAAAGGAAAGGAGAGGTGACCAGGCCGGAGAGGTAATCAGGCAGGAGAAGTAACGGGCAAGAGAAGTGACGGGGCAGGAAAAGTGACGGGGCAGGAGCAGTGACGGGACAGAAGAGGCGACAGGGAGGTTGAGGTGACGGGGCAGGAGAAGTGATGGGGCGGGAGCGGCGACGGGGCCGGAGCGGTGATTAGGCATGAGCGGGAGCGCTAACCGGGCAGGTGCAGTGTACGGATAGGGGCAGTGAACGGATAGGAGCAGTGAACAGGGCAGGATAAATGATGGGACAGGAGAAGTGATGGGGCAGGAGGGGTGATCGTGCAGGAGTGCTGACCAGACAGAAGCAGTGAATGGGCACGAGCGGTGATGGGGCAGGAAAAGTGATGGGGCAGGAAAAGTGATGGGGCAGTGGCAGGAGCAGTGACTGGGCAGGAAAGGCAACAGGAAAGGAGAGGTGACGGGGCAGGAGAGGTGACGGGGCAGGAGAGGTGACGGGGCAGGAGAGGTGACGGGGCAGGAGAGGTGACGGGGCAGGAGAGGTGACGGGGCAGGAGAGGTGACGGGGCAGGAGAGGTGACGGGGCAGGAGAAGTGACGGGGCAGGAGAAGTGACGGGGCAGGAGAAGTGACGGGGCAGGAGAAGTGACGGGGCAGGAGAAGTGACGGGGCAGGAGAAGTGACGGGGCAGGAGAGGTGACTGGACAGAAGCAGTGATTAGGCAGGAGCGGTGACCGGACAGGAGCGGTGACCGGACAGGAGCGGTGACCGGACAGGACCGGTGAACAAAAAAGCGATGGATTTAGGGCCAGATCTGTGTACTGGGGGGAATATATGACTTTGTTTTGCATTCTGTCCATCAGTTGTTCTTTTTGCTTTTATCACCCCGAGTGGGACGGGTATGCCCAGACGTTGGTCCTGTGCTCTCCATGCCACTGAAATCAAGCTATCCTGGCTGATGAGAGCTGAAAGCCCAAAACCGGTCCTAGGATGCTTGTTTCCAGTCCAGGGAGTACCTGGCCTGGCAGTTCGGGCTGGACTGTTCCCATTGGGCACAGGATCAAGACTGATTTGCATATGGCTGGGTCCAAACTGGAATGGCATAGTGAGCAAAAAAACAATGGATTTAGGCCAGGAGATGTGACGGGGCAGGAGCAGTGACGGGGTAAATGTATGACATTGTTCTGCATTCTGCCCATCAGTTGTTCTTTTTGCTTTTGTCACCCCGAGTGGGACGGGTATGCCCAGACGTGGCTCCCGTGCTCTCCATGTCACTGGAATCAAGCTTTCCTGGCTGATGAGGGCTGAAAGCCCGAAACTGGTCCTAAGATGCTTGGTTCCAGTCCAGGGAGGACCTGGCTTGGCAGTTCGGGCTGGAATGTTCCCATTGGGCGCAGGATCCAGACTGATTTGCATATGGCTGGGTCCAAACTGGAATGACATGGTGAGCAAAAAAACGATGGGTTTAGGCCCAGATCTCTGTACTGGGGTGAATGTATGACATTGTTCTGCATTCTGTCCACCAGTTATTCTTTTTGCTATATTATGATTGAGCAGCTAGTTGGCTGACATGAATATGAAGGAGCCTTGGTGCGTTTCCGTGAGTCTAGATTCTCCTGAAGTGTCCCTTTCTCTTCTGAGCCCTGCTTAACACATGTGTACAGGAGGCGCCCTGTATTCATGTCCTCAATGTTTGAGACAAAAAATACTCATGGATTTCTGAACAATAAGAGTAAAAGCATTAAGGTAACATGTTGTTCCTGCTTATATTTTGCACGCTTTACATAAACCTGTACTCCCTATGAGTGTTTGCTTTTTTCTGAATTAAACCTCAAATAAACATGTTTATCCATTGTTTGAATTAAATAACGTTATAAGCTGTAACTGGTCAGTGAAATGCTAAACATACTAAAAATTGGTATGTTTTGCTATTTCTAGCCACACCCCTGACTCCGCCCACTGATCCAATCTTCGGTTATTCCCGCCCCCTGATTCTCCACCCACAGCCCCCCTACTTTTTTTCCCCCACTTTGACCACTGGATGGGCCAGTCTGCTCTGCAGCAAAAGGAGCAGAGTTTCCACTGTAACTGGCAGTTGAAGTTCTCAAAGAGTGCTAAACGATTTTGTTGGATGAGAAAGAATGAAAGTGTACAGAGAGTGAGAAACTGCAAAGGCCTGGATGACAGGGGGAGAGAGTGATGGTAGTAAAAGGGAGGGGGCAGCATTTTTCTATTTCTCCTAGGGCTGCAAAACCCCTAGAAATGGCCCTGGGCGCAATTTACAAGTGTGGAGGGAGTGAGCCCCAGGCAGCATGACTAACTCACACAGGAGTTCATGCACTGCACCTGCATACTCAGCATGGTTTAAGGAAACTCGACGACTCCCTCCCAGGCATCGAACACATATTTACCAAGAAACTCCGAGAAGAGACTGCCTGCTGCACTGACGGCTGGTGGTGTGTGTGCCTGGTGAAAGCGTGCACTGACGGCTGGTAGTGTGTGCCTGGTAAAAGCGTGCACTGACGGCTGGTTGTGTGTGTGCCTGGTGAAGCGTGCACTGACAGCTGGTGGTGTGTGTGCCTTGTGGAAGTGTACACTGACAGCTGGTGGTGTGTGTGCCTGGTGGAAGCGTGCACTGACGGCTGGTGGTGTGTGTGCCTGGTGGAAGCCTGCACTGATGGCTGGTGGTGTGTGTGCCTGGTGGAAGCGTGCACTGATGGCTTGTGGTGTGTGTGCTTGGTGAAAGCATGTACTGACGACTGATGGTGTGTGTGCCTGGTGGAAGCAGGAGCATTCACAGTGATAGAAGACACAAATGAAACTGATGAAGAGGGAGGGGGAGAAAGGAGGGGGGAGTGTGAGCAGAGGAGCATGATTCCCAATGGCCAGAAAAGCAGAGTACTGATGGTCCGTAGAACTCGCTGGGTGGGCCCCACAAAGAAATCTAGCCCAGGGGATTGCATTGTGGTGACCTTCGAGGACCCGCATACGGCTCAATTTATCTGCTCCTGGCCTGGTCCTGAAGGGTCCCCCGTAATACCTAGACCCCTGTCTTTCTTTTACCCACCCCGTTTTCAGCATACCCCAGGGGATAATTGGCCCATAGTTCAACACCAACCCTGGAAAAGCCATCCTAAAGTCCACAACCAATTCCAGCCACTTTGGAATGGCTTTCCCACTTCAAACAGATATGGTGGCCTGGAGGAGGTGGATTGACTTTCTAGCCAACGTTTCCAGCATAACTCCGATAAATCTTTTGATTTGTTCGCCGTAAGACCACTAGAGCATGTACCCCCAGATCCAGCAGTGGGCTTAGTGGGATGTACCAATGGCCTGGATACTAAGGTAGGGTTGACGCCCCCTGGCACTTCCGACTTTCATACTTCGGAAGGTGACATAGTTCCATCCTTTACGACTCCTCAACCACTGAGTCTAGGGAGTGCTGCAGAGGTGAATGGGGCTGACTCAACCAAGACTCCTCTTTCGCAGCATTCTAAATCTAGACCAAATGTCTACAGAGATGTTGTATCTGAAGCTGCTCCGCCCATCCTTGCCTCTCTACAGCATACCTCTGATTCAGCGGTAATAAAGGTCCTGAGCTGGAATGTGGCTGGGCTCGATCGCAACCTCGATGATCCAGATTGGATTGCATTCCTAGAACCATACAACATCTGCCTCTTTCAGGAAACTTGGTGCCAAGAACCAAGGCACAGAGTGGGGTTCACGACTTACTTTGTCCCAGCCGTACAGCTTCCTGGATCTAAAGGTCGCCCATCAGGCGGTCTATTGATTTGGATTAGTATCGCCCTAAGGCTAGGTGTCACCCAAAGGTCTATTAAATCCCCTGACCTACAATGGCTATCACTGCATTGCAAAGGAGGGAGGTCCTTTGAAATCTTCAACATCTATCTGAGGGGCACTAATGGTGGGTCTTCACGATTATCATCTACAGGCCTAAGCAATGATCTAGCCTCTTGCAATATTGATTCCTATGTCCTGCTGGCGGGTGATTTTAACTGTTGCTTTGAGCCATTGTCTAGGGATGACATTCTGGACACCTTCGAAGAGGACTCCAAGAGAGGTATCCCCATTCTAACCATCGATCCGATCCCCAAATGGACTCAAAGTGCAATAGAAATCAATGCCCTTTGCCTGGAACACAACCTAAGATCAGTCAACGGTCGCTCCAAATCGGACCCCAAAGGAGCCCATACTTATAACAGAATCGGACGGACCTCAAGAATTGATTTTGTTATGCTTAATTTTAATTTGTGGGCTTTCCACCAAGATATGGAGGTCATTGCATCTAGTGCCAGCGACCATAACCCACTTTCTATTTTGATCACTAGCCCATGGAAAGAGGGGACCTTTGCTAGTTTAGATCATAAGTGGAAAACCTCCCGCGAAATCGTTCCCTCTAACTGTAGTAGGCGCTTGAAGTGGGCAAGAGTCTTAAGGGACGAAGAGAGGCTATCACAAGCGGCGTCTATTTTGCTGGAGGCTGATTCCAGGCTGGATGCATTGATCCCCACGGACGGAAGGACCTTGCCCCTGTTTGTAAAGACAGTGGAGGCCTTGAGTGATCTTTTCCTTATTTCCCAGACAAGCACCAAGGTTGTCCGTAATGGTGCTTATTCGTCCAGGTCAACGTGGTACTCTTCGAAATGCCGAGAAGCAAAGGGGGCCCTTATCTCGGCAGTAAAAAACGAGGAGCCTGACAAAGTAAGGGCTGCAAGGAAGATCTACAAAAAAGTCATAACAGCAGCAAAAGAAGCATACGACCTAAACTTCTGGCGGGATCTGGCCGAAGCAAGTAAAAAGAAAAATGCCAAGGAGTTTTGGGACCTACTAAGAGCCAGGGAAAAGCCTATTGATCACCAAATAACCTGTAACATCTCCGGTGCAGCATGGTTTGACCATTTCTTCAAGTTGTACTCGATCCCACTGGGGGTTTGTGATCATATTTTGGCTCCTTTGCCTCGCCCTACAATAGTTCCTATGAGCAGTGATGGCCCTTTTTCCAGGCAGGAGGTAGATCTTGCAATTAAGGGTATTGTTTCTAACAAAGCTGCAGGCCCCGACGGAATCCCGGGCGATCTGCTAAAAGCCTACCCGGCGTGGTGGAGCAGACTGATCACTTCCCTTCTAAATGAGGCCCTGCTAGGAGGCGCTTTTCCTGACTCCTGGAGGGGAGCGGAAGTGGTCCCCATTTTTAAGAAAGGCTCCAGAGACGACCCGGCGAATTACCGCCCTATCAGCCTGCTGGACTCTACCCAAAAAGTGGCGGGCAAAGTTGTCCTAAATAGGATATTGCAGTGGGCAGAAGAAAACCAGATACTGTCCAACCTTCAAGCAGGTTTCCGGAAGGGGACTGGCACTATTGAACAGACATTTCGCCTCCTTATTCTCTACTGGAAAGTGGTGGTGTTGGGAGGGGGGAGTTTGTATTTGGTCTTTATCGACCTACGCACAGCTTTTGATCTGGTCCCGCGAGCATCACTTTGGAATACTCTCAATGAGTTAGGCTTACCTCCTTACTTACTAGCCTTACTGAGAAAATTTCATGATAGCAATTTTGCCCAAATTAGATGGGGTTCACAAGGCGAAAAAACATCCCGCATTCCGGTTAACAGGGGCGTCCGCCAGGGTTGTGTACTCGCCCCCACTCTGTTTTCTCTTTATGTTAACGGAGTGGTGGAGCACCTTTTACGAGATCCATCTGATGCTCCGACCCTGGCGGGGAAAAAAATCCCAACGCTCCTGTTTGCGGACGACACCCTTCTAATTTCTAAGACCCCAGTGGGTATCCAAAAATTGCTATCCAGTTTTAAGTCTTTTTGTGATGACAAAGGTTTGGCCATTAATATAGCAAAGACCAAATTCCTTGTGCTCAATCCCCCAAAAAAAACAATCGCTACCCCTGTCCTTGACTCTGTGCACCTAGAGAGAGTCAAGGAATTCGACTACTTGGGTATTCGGTTATCCGATTCCATGAGTTGGAGGTCACATCATCAGAAGGTGTTTCTTGCCCACAAGAGGGTAGCTGGAGCCCTGCTCAAACAACAGCGAGCTTCGCCACTGAAACCCATTGGGGCTGTTCTAGACATTTATAGGGCAAGGGTTGTAAGCGCAGCACTATACGGCGCGGAACTGTGGGGCTCACAGAAAATTGATACCCTTGCCTCCCTTGATAACAACTTTCATAAAGACCTCTTGAGGCTGCCCCACAGTACCCCTACAATCCCTATTATGCTTGATGCCGGTTCACGCCCGATATGTGATCAAGCAAAATTACGCCCGCTTCTATTATGGTCTAGAATCAGGAATGTCCCAGAACTCCAAAGCTATGCAGAGGCCCTGGACGATCTTTTGTCCCATACAGGATGCCATAAGATCGCTTGGCTTAGAGATGTTAAATCCCTCCTCTTTAAATTGGGGTTAGGAGATTTTTGGGTTAGTAAAACCTCACCCCCAAAACAAGTAATAAAAAAAGCCTTCTGGTCGTGGTTGGACAATGAAATGCTGTGCAATCCTAATCACTGCAAAACTGTTGTCCAGTTCCTGTTAATCAAAGAGCTTCCTTTTAGGGAACCCTATCTGGACTCCATTCATAACTCTGGAGACAGAGCATTGTATATAAAATTCAGGTTAGGTGTCCTCCCTCTTTGTCAATTTACCTCATCCTGGAAACCGCCTCTGCAAACGGTCCCATATTGTCCCTTTTGCGAAACCAGGGTTGAAACTGTTGCACATATGTTGTTTGAATGTAACACCTACGTTGCACCCAGGAAGTTGTGGTTGAAACCACTATGCAGGACTCTGGGAACAAGATCGCATGTAGAAGCCCTACGCATATTGTGCACTGATTCAAGACCCTTCTTCGCCTGCTGTTTGGCAAAATTTTTAGGTTGGGCCTGGCGGATACGAACTGCAAATAAACTGTTGATACAGTAGTATGCTTTTATTGCCTCTTCTCCCCTGCTTAAAGAATCCCGTATGACTATTTAGATTGTTCTTATCGTATAATATGTAAAAATTGTACTGTATTGTATGCGCCAAATATTGTTTTTATTTGTTGTAAAATGCAGCTTTTATGATATGTTTTTATATCGAAATAAAGCTTATTCATTCATTCACTAAAAATTGGTATGTTTTGCTATTTCTAGCCACACCCCTGACTCCGCCCACTGATCCAATCTTCGGTTATTCCCGCCCCCTGATTCTCCACCCACAGCCCCCCTACTTTTTTTCCCCCACTTTGACCACTGGATGGGCCAGTCTGCTCTGCAGCAAAAGGAGCAGAGTTTCCACTGTAACTGGCAGTTGAAGTTCTCAAAGAGTGCTAAACGATTTTGTTGGATGAGAAAGAATGAAAGTGTACAGAGAGTGAGAAACTGCAAAGGCCTGGATGACAGGGGGAGAGAGTGATGGTAGTAAAAGGGAGGGGGCGGCATTTTTCTATTTCTCCTAGGGCTGCAAAACCCCTAGAAATGGCCCTGGGCGCAATTTACAAGTGTGGAGGGAGTGAGCCCCAGGCAGCATGACTAACTCACACAGGAGTTCATGCACTGCACCTGCATACTCAGCATGGTTTAAGGAAACTCGACGACTCCCTCCCAGGCATCGAACACATATTTACCAAGAAACTCCGAGAAGAGACTGCCTGCTGCACTGACGGCTGGTGGTGTGTGTGCCTGGTGAAAGCGTGCACTGACGGCTGGTAGTGTGTGCCTGGTAAAAGCGTGCACTGACGGCTGGTTGTGTGTGTGCCTGGTGAAGCGTGCACTGACAGCTGGTGGTGTGTGTGCCTTGTGGAAGTGTACACTGACAGCTGGTGGTGTGTGTGCCTGGTGGAAGCGTGCACTCATGGCTGGTGGTGTGTGTGCCTGGTGGAAGCGTGCATTGATGGCTGGTGGTGTGTGTGCCTGTTGAAAGCGTGCACTGATGGCTGGTGGTGTGTGTGCCCCGTGAAAGCGTGCATCGACGGCTGGTCGTGTGTATGTGCCTGGTGAAAGCGTGCACTGACGGCTGGTTGTTTGTGCCTGGTGGAAGCATGCACCGACGGCTGGTAGTGTGTGACGGCTGGTAGTGTGTGTGCCTGGTGGAAGCGTCCACTGACGGCTGGTGGTGTGTGTGCCTGGTGGAAGCGTGCACCAACGGCTGGTAGTGTGTGATGGCTGGTAGTGTGTGTGCCTGGTGGAAGCGTGCACTGACTGCTGGTGGTGTGTGTGCCTGGTGGAAGCGTGCACTGACGGCTGGTGGTGGGTGTGCCTGGTGGAAGCGTGCACTGACGGCTGGTGGTGTGTGTGCCTGGTGGAAGCCTGCACTGATGGCTGGTGGTGTGTGTGCCTGGTGGAAGCGTGCACTGATGGCTTGTGGTGTGTGTGCTTGGTGAAAGCATGTACTGACGACTGATGGTGTGTGTGCCTGGTGGAAGCAGGAGCATTCACAGTGATAGAAGACACAAATGAAACTGATGAAGAGGGAGGGGGAGAAAGGAGGGGGGAGTGTGAGCAGAGGAGCATGATTCGAACAGCTAGAAGACACAAATGAAGCTGATCAGGAGGTAGGCTGGAAAGCAAGGGGGGTAGTGGAAGCAGAGGAGCCTGATTACAGCAATAAAAACACAGATGGCCGCTGTGCACATGCACAAGCTCGTGAACGCAAGCTGTAGGCCAGTAAAAGCCTCTGGTGGCACTTTTAAAAGCCACTTAGTAGCACTGACGGCTGGTGGTGTGTGCCTGGTGGAAGCGTGCACTGACGGCTGGTGGTGTGTATGCCTTGTGGAAGTGTGCACTGACGGCTGGTGGTGTGTGTGCCTGGTGGAAGCATGCACTGGTGGCTGGTGGTGTGTGTGCCTGGTGGAAGCGTACACTGACGGCTGGTGGTGTGTGTGCCTGGTGGAAGCGTGCACTGACGGCTGGTGGTGTGTGTGCCTGGTGGAAGCGTGCACTGACGGCTGGTGGTGTGTGTGCCTGGTGGAAGCGTGCACTGATGGCTGGTGGTGTGTGTGCCTTGTGGAAGCAGGAGCATTCACAGTGATGGAAGACACAAATTAAACTGACAAAGAGGGAGGGGGAGAAGGGAGGGGGGAGTGCGAGCAGAGGAGCATGGTTCACACCTAGAAGACCCAAATGAAGCTGACCAGGAGGGAGGGGGAAAAGGGAGGGGGTAGTGAAAGCAGAGGAGCCTGATTACAGAAATAAAAACACAGATGGCAGCTGGGCACGTGCACGAGCTGTGAGCACAAGTTGTAGGCCAGAAAAAGCCTTGGGTGGCACTTTTAAAACTAAATGTCTCGAAGAGACTAAATGTCTCGAAGAGACAGTGCATGCGCTATCTCAGGCGAGCCCTAAAAAGCACCTGCTTTCTTGCAACTTTTTAAAATATTCTGAACAATACTCCATTCGGACAGCCCGAGGAACGCCGAGACGCTGGGTCACGCTCATTTGCAGGTCAATCAATCAATCAATCAAGACATTTGTAAAGCGCGCTACTCACCCGTGAGGGTCTCAAGGTGCTGAGAGGGGGGGGGGCACTACTGCTCGAAGAGCCAGGTCTTGAGGTGTTTCCTGAAGGTGAGATGGTCCCGGGTCAGTCGTAGGTGTTTGGGGAGGGAGTTCCAAGTCTTCGCTGCCAGGTAGGAGAATGATCTTCCTCCGGTGGTGGTTCTGCGAATCCGTGGGATGGTGGCGAGGACGAGGCTGGTGGAGCGGAGCTGGGGGGTGGGGGTGTAGAACGAAAGGCGGCTGTTGAGGTATTCGGGGCCCGTTTTGTGGAGCGCCTTGTGTGCGTGGATGAGCAGCCTGAACCTGATCCTTTTGTTGATGGGGAGCCAGTGGAGGTCTCCCAGGTGGGCGGATATGTGGCTGTGGCGAGGGATGTTGAGGATGAGTTGTGCGGAGGCATTCTGTATGTGCTGGAGATGATTCTCAAGTTTGGCCGTGGTTCCTGCGTAAAGGGCGTTCCCGTAGTCCAGTCGGCTGGTGTCAAGGGCCTGAGTGACTGTTCTTCTGGTTTCTGTGGGGATCCATAGGAAAATCTTCCGGAGTTTGCGCAGGGTGTTGAATCATGAGGATGAAACGGCATTGACTTGCTTGGTCATCGTGAGGGAGGAGTCCAGGATGAATCCCAGGTTGCGAGCGTGGTTCGTGGGTATCGGTGCGGTGCCCAGCGTCGTGGGCCACCAGGAGTCGTTCCAGGCTGATGGGGATTGTCCGAGGATGAGGACCTCCGTCTTGTCTGAGTTGAGCTTCAGACGGCTGTGCTTCATCCAGTCCGCTACCTCTTTCATACCTTCCTGAAGGTTGGTTTTGACGATGGCTGGGTCTTTGGTGAGGGAGAGTATCAGTTGGGTGTCGTCGGCGTAGGAGATGATGTTGATGTTGTGTTTGCGTGCAATGGTGGCGAGGGGGCTCATGTAGATATTGAAGAGTGTTGGGCTGAGTGAGGATCCTTGGGGTACGCCGCAGATTATCTTGGTGGCCTCGGAGCGGGGGGGGAGGTGGACTCTCTGGGTTCTTCCGGAGAGGAATGAGGTGATCCATTCCAGGGCCTTTCCTTGGATTCCAGTGTTGTTGAGGCGGTCTATTAGGGTGCGGTGTCGAAGGCTGCTGAGAGGTCTAGGAGGATGAGATCGGCTGTTTCTCCGTTGTCCATCAGGGTTCTGATGTCGTCTGTGGCTGCAAGGTCACACCTTGTGATAATATATACTCTGGATGGTTACGTGAGGGAACTCTCACAGATGCACATTAGGACGAACCTGTCTTCACGTAGACCCTGTGATCGGCCATATACAAGCCCACTGTTTATCGTACAGCGGAGCTCTTTGTATTTCACTGTAATCTGAATCGCTTCTCCAGTCAACTCAGACCCCAACCGGGTTGGAATTATCACTGGTTTTGGGATTTACCTTCTCATCCATTAGGATCTGGCCCTGAAGAGTCAGAGTGGAATGTACTCTGATAAAACACGTGTCGGCTGGTGTCTATGCAAATAAGCATTAAATCAACAAGAAAAGACTTGGCAACCGTTTGTCTTTCTGTTCTGTGGATTGGCATATTATATGTTGTAATTATATGTGTGCACAGGTCCTTGGTTTCAACTTTTTAAAATATATAGATCCAACTCACTAAATAAAAAGTGCTCACGCCATTTTGTATAACGCGTGCATGCATGGTGTGCGTATCTACAAAATTATGCAGTTGCCGCAAAACAGCACTTTTTTTCCTCTGTTTATTTTCACTAACCATGCTGCTTTGGCATCAGGGATGCTGTACAGCAGGGTAAAAACAGTTGGCAAAGCTGATAGGTCTCAAAGTCGAGACCTTTTGGCTTTGGCAATGCTTAAGATCTTATAATTATGCAACTTGCAGTCTTATTTAGGCAAGTCTAAAAAAAAAAAGGACTACAAATCCAAGATTTCTCAGAGAAAAATAGAACTGTACTCACTAGTCAATCACGGACCTGGAAAACCTGGAAACTATGACCATTTTGCAATTTTATCACATGTACTGTGCTATTAAATTGCAAAAAAATTACGCTCCACTGTTCCACTGAATATGGCATCACTGCTTCACCCTCTCCTGCGACAAGCCAGGTAAACATTTACTTGTATCCATGAGTAGAGTACTAAGGGAAAGCCGCATTAGAAATGCCTTTTGTGAGTTAACATGCAATGCCTTTCTAGTTCCACTTTAAGTATATTTATGTACAGCCTCGGATATAACCATAATTTCCAGTGTGAAGTATATGCTGAAGAGAATGATATTTATTTAACCTTAAGACAGCTCATCCCCGACGACACATTATCCTTTTACATCTGTCTTAATTTCTTTCTACATCATATGATGGTAGGCTTCATTATGTTGTGAAAATAATTACTCTTTCATTTTTCTTTTGTAGTAATTTGAGGCAACTGAAGAATCTACAGTTGAAGTAAATGAATTGAAGTAAATTAACATGATGCAGAGGAGCCAGTAATAAGTAAAAAACATCTTAAGAGTCTGGGTGTATTGAGCAGGCGAGTGGTGAAAAACACGGGCTAAGGTAAGCCTATCAGTGATTGCACTATATTTGGATGCTCTGGAGTCATGTACAAGGACGGGTTATCCACCTTCTGTCTGTCATTCAAGAGGAGCATAGTGGTGACCGACAATAGATTTTTAAGAAAACAACTGACTATGCAAATCATTTTCATTGAGACTTTTTGTGCATTTATCTCCTATGGGTGTCTTGATATTCTTGAATGGATCGCCCCTCCATGGCACCAGGGTCCACATATTCCAGTTACTGTCTTTCTCCCTGGAAAGCACTGTTTCAAATATTTTGATCCAGAATATTCCCTTTTGTGGATTAAAACTTAACTGCTACTTCCAGAATGCATTATGTCATTGAAATGAACGGCCACCTGGATGATGCAGTCCCTATAGACTAAGGACCTTATTAAGAGATCGGCAGTCCTCAGGACCGCCATACTCGCGATGACGATCTGACCACCACCATCCCTCCAGATCAGGCCACCGTATTTGGAGTGTGGCGGATAGACCGCCATGAGACCGCCGGCTTCAACGGGATAAAGGATCCCGATGCGCCGGAGGGCTGCAACCGGCCTCAGTATGCTGGCGGGGCCGATGCTGGCATCGCCAAGCATATTATGACCTACATATCCACGACCCTTTTCATGTAATGAATCGGCATGAAAAGGCTAGCGGACATGCAGGAAAGCACTCCCAGCAGGATCTGGGCCTGGAAGTGCATGCGGAGGGGCACATATTGTCCCCCCCTGAAATTACACCCTGCTCCTGCACGGTGTGGTTTGCATGACATGGTGCATGCCACACCTTGCATGGACGTGCCTGCAAGCACTGTCACGGTGGTAGTCTGCTGTTAAGGCACTCCCATGAGCCTTACACAGCCTCCACTGTAAGACGTCCGCAGCCTCGCCCGCCCGCTCTGGATAACACTCATAATCCGGCAGGCGGGTACACAACGGGCTTGGCAGTCCTCTTGTTGGTGGCAGGCCAGCAGGATTTCCGCCAAACTCACAATAAGGCCCTTAGGGCATTCAATAATACTACATGTGTGTTTGAATGACAGTGCCATTAAACGCTGTGAAAATAATCTTGCATACAAACTGTCAAACAATAGGGAATAGTGAGGAAAAAGTGCCCAGATGACAACTAGAAGTGCCCATGAGCCCCTGTAGGCCGGAAGGGGAGGTGTAAGAAAGGGTGAAACAGTGGCAGTAGAGGTGGCAGTTACCAGCGGTGGTCAATCATCCAATTGTTGCAGGGATGTAGGTGATGACAAATTAACATAGATGGTAGAAGTGGAAATCGGTATCTTCCCCCGAGGAGGTCTTAAATGCTTAAGAACAAGTGAGGAAAGTGGTTTGGGGCATGCTGCAGTCAGCTTTTCCTCTGCTGCAGGGATTGTGAATATGAAACACGGCTTTGGCAGCTCCGCACTGAAAGGAGTAGGGCATCGAAGTGCACACCAAGGTGCTGGCGGTGTGAAACCCAGCCACCCTTTTCCAGAAAGAAAACAGCACTGTGACTGATAATTGCCACCTGCAATCTGTGCATATATTGGCTTGTTTTACAAGTGATGTCATTTTGAGGGCAGATGGCACTTCTGACCACTTACCTATTGTGAGATCATAGACAGAACTTTATTCAAGCTACCACCGGCACTGCTGTAGTAATACAGTGCATCAACAGTAATCAGGTGGTTTAATATTATTGCTGGCAATTATGAAAAGAAACTTGAAGGTGAATTTCCTTATCACAATCTAAGGAAACTCTATGTCCATCGTTTAAAGATATATGATTTTTGTTTTTTTTGCCCGTTTAGGACGACTCATAGCAGAAATGAGAATTACCTTGTTATTCCCTACGAAATCAATTCAAACCCAACTTTTAAAAGTAGGGTGTCAAATAGGGCTTAAAATGCTTCCACTTGATATCCTTAGCATAGCTTCCATCAGACGTCATGCCCCTGACAAACAATCCGCGGCAGCCTTGGTACCTGGCTTTTATTATTTATTATTATTATTATTTAGAGGTTTTCTATAGCGCTAACAAGACCCGAAGGTAGCAGAGCGCTTTACAGTAAAGGCATGAAAAGGTGGACAAAAAGACAAGTAACAAATAAAGGTGATCATCAAATGACAGTTAGTTCTGGGGATGGATGTTTATCCTAGTTACCCAGGACCTAGGGAACGGATGAGGAACAAGGATTTGAGTTGGCTCTTGAATTCCGCATAGGACGGTATGGTTCTGATATGCGGGGGGATAGAGTTCCATATTTTGGGGGCATTTCCTGAGAAGGAGCAGTCCGCAGTTTTCTTCTTTCTGGTTTTTGGTAGGATGAGCAGCAGGGAGTTAGAGCTTCTCAAGATTCTACTTTGGCCAGCTTTTGTGAGTTTGTTTGCCAGGTATTCTGGTTTTCCGGTGTGGAGGGCCTTATGGGTTAGACAGGCCGTTCTGAAGGTGCTACGCATATCCACCGGGAGCCATTCAAGTTCTTTGAGTGCAGGGGAGATGTGGTCGGATTTTTTGCATCCTGTGATCATTCTTGCTGCCGCATGCAATGTTGTTTTTAATGGAGCCAGGTGTGATTTGGGGATGCCTGTTAGGATTGAGTTCCCATAGTCCAGTCTAGATAAAACTAGAGATTGCGTGGCTAGTTTGAGGTCCTTGTTGGGAATGAAAGGTTTGATTTTGTTCAGCAGTCTGAGGTTAAAGAATGCGCTTTTTGCCGAGTTCTTAATGTGGTTTGTCAAGGTTAGTTTGGGGTCTAGGGTGAAGCCCAGAGATTTTACGGAATCAGCTAGCGTGAGAGAACCTTTAAGAGCATCGATCGACTTCAGCCACTCGATGATTTGAGGGTTGTCTTCTTTGTTTGAGATGAGAAGAGTTTCGGTCTTGTCGGGATTGAGTTTCAGGTGATTCTTTGTCAGCCAATCTTGAACATCATTTAAGACGGCATTTACTCGGTGGATGTCGTTAATTGAAGAGGTTTCCAGGTAGATCTGTGTGTCATCCGCGTAGAGGTGGAAGTGGATATTGGCATTCCTGAGTAGTTTGGCGAGCGGTTCCATATAGATGTTGAAGAGCTGAGGAGAAAGTACTGATCCTTGGGGGACACCCCTGTTGACTTGCTGGGATTCGGAGGTGAAGTTCTTCATTTTTATTATTTGCGATCGGTTGTGTAGAAAGGAGGAAAACCAATCGAGAACTACCTCGCCGAGGCCAGCTCTTACTTGCAGAGTCTTGATGAGGAGCTTATGGTCCACCGTGTCGAAAGCTGCGGATAAATCAAGGAGTATGAGGAGGCAGCATTTGTCAGCGTCAAGGGAACCGTGAATATCGTCTATGATGTTCAGCATCGCGGTTTCTGTGCTGCGGCCTTGTCTGAAGCCGGATTGGAGGGGGTTTAGGAGATTGATGTTATCCAGATGATGAGTCAATTGCAGGAGAACGCATCGTTCCAGTGTTTTGGCAAGTAGAGGGAGGTTAGATATCGGTCTGAAATTGTTCAAGTCAGTAGAGTCAAGACCGGGTTTTTTCAGCAAAGGGGTGACTTGTCCCATTTTTAGACAGTCGGGGACCACTCCGCTTTGTAGGGAGCTGTTTATGATTTTGCCCCAGATAGGTGCTAAGGTGAGCTTCATTTTTTTGATTAGTGAGGGGGGAATGGGGTCTGAGATGTGAGCTGATGGTTTGGAGGTCGAGATCAACGAGATTATCTCAGTTTCCTGCACGTGGCGAAAGCTTAGCCAACGGAGGGGGGAGGAGCCGGATGGTAGGGCCTGTGGGATGGCCGCGTTGTTCTTCGGGAGGTGTGAGTTGTTGATGTCTAGAGATAATTCGATTTTTAAGACTTTATCGTTGAAGAAGGTGGCGAAGTTATCGCATAGTTCTTTGGACTCCTGCAGGGATGAGGGCAGAGGCTTGGATGTTTGACGTCTGATAATGTTGTAGAGCTCCTTAGGTCTGTTTTTGGAATTGGCTAGTGCCTCTCGGAAGAAGCTGGATTTCTTGTTTTTGATGTGGTTGTTGTATTTCCTGCGTGCTGTTTTTAGTTGTAAGCGAAGGATGGCTGTTGGGTTGTTTCTCCACTTTCTTTCTTTGGCTCTCAAGGATCTTCTTTCTGCGTTGAGGTCCGCATTGAACCAGGTTCTAGAAGGGGTGGCACGGCTTCTTTTGAGCTTTAGTGGAGCTAGATTATCGAGAATGGAGACTAGCTCGGAGTTGTAGTGGTTGATGAGATCATTGGTCGAGAGGTGCAAGGAGTTGTCTGGAAGAAGTGAACTTAGTTGACCTTCTAGAATGTCTTGGGGTACTTGGGAGAGGCTACTTGACCATTTGGGGGGTCTTGGGGAGGTTTGAGCGGGATGATGGGGTGATTGATGTGAAATAGGATCATATGATGATCTGACCAGTCAACAGGTAGTATGTGGTTGACCGTGATTGAGTTCTTTTGTGCGATGATGGCGTCCAGTGTGGCTCCTTTGTAGTGCGTCTCCTCAGTGCAATGTTGAGTAAGGTTGTTGTCGGCGAGGAGGCTGGATAGCGATTTGATTAGAGGGTTGTGGATTTCGTTCCATCGGAGATTCAGGTCACCAAGAATTATGTTGTTGGAATCACCGAGGGCGACTTGTGCAATCAGGTTGGATAGTTGATCTCCAAACTCGTTGTTTCTGCCCGGGGGGTGATAGAGTAGATGACACAGTAGAGAGTCGTTGTCTTTGGTTTTGATGACAGCGGATAGATATTCGAATGAGTTGTACTCGAAGGAGGAGGTTTCTGTGATGCTCCAGCTGTCCTTGTGGATGATAGCAACCCCACCTCCTCGTTGATCAATCCTGTCTTTGGAGATGAGGGAGAAACCAGGAGGTACCAGCATGTCAAGGCAGGGAGGAGATGCCTTGTTTAGCCAGGTCTCCGTGAGGAACGCAACGTCAATGTCATGTGTGAGGATAGCTTCGGCTAGGTCCGTTGCATGTAGTGAGGCCGATCTGCAGTTGATTAGGAGGCAGTTGGTGATTTTCTCCTGATTGCTGGTGGTTTTGTCTTTAGCCTCTCTAGGTATAGCGGTGAGGACTGGTAATCTCTGTCGTTTGAGGGTGGGTAGGTCTTTCCGGTAGCTCGTGATTACTTGGATTTTAGATTTAGGTGAAACTGAGATGGTAGGGTCGTAGGTAGTGGCTAGTACGGCTGCATCTCTGTCTGACATAGGAGCTTCTGATCTGCGCGGTCTGGAGGTCCGGTGTTTTGAGCCTGCTAGGGAGTGAGAAGAGATAGTGGTCGGGGGCCTGGTGCATGGGGCTCTGGAGTGTTCGAATTTTTTGGGACTGGAAACCGGGTCCTTGGGATATGGATCGATCGGGTGGGCATTGAGGGCTACTGTGGGCCCCTGGGTGGTGTTGGCGAGGAGGGGGGTTCGGAGAGGGGGTTTGTGGGGTTTGCAGGCTATACCGAGGTTAAGAAGGATTTCTATTAAGCCCTGGGTGATAGTGTCGACCTGGTTTTCAAGGGCTGTGAGCCGCTTTGTTATGGAGTCAGTGGGGGGGTTGTGAGCAGCTGTGGAGGGGCCGAGCGTGTTATAGTTAGAGAGAGTGGGTTGAGAGATAGGGATCAGGATAGTGGGAGGGGGAGGTTTGGGGAGAGGGCTAGGGGGGGGTTTAGACATGGGAGAGATAGGGAGAGGGACAGGAGGAGGATTGGACAGGGGAGGTTTGAGAGTAGGGGGGAGACTAGAGGGGAGGCTCGTTGGCTGGGGACTGCCTGTTGGTAGGAAGGGAATTGTCCTAGGCGGTGGTCGGTGGCTGTGGCTGGGGGGGGGTGAGATGGTTAGAGGGCGGGGTAGGGGGTGAGGGTTGGGATTCCTGTTGGTGGTGGATGGGTGGGCGAGGGGGATGAGATATGGTAGGCGGAGGGGGAGCCTGGCGGGCTGTGTGTGGATCGAGAAGGGGCGTGTCGAGGTCTTCTCTGTCAGCTGAGAGAGTGGTCGGTGAGGGTGTAGAGGCGAGGTGTGGAGGGGTAGGGAGGGCTGCCTTGAGAGAGGGAAATAAGGAGTCAAAAGATTCCAGGTTATCATTGTTGGCTTGTATGAGGACTGTGCCATTGGTGAAGATAGTCACGGTAGTATAACCTCTGCCAGCTGATCTGAACGGAAGAATCGCAGTTAGTTTGCAGCTGTGAGGAGTGGAGGTAGTTTTGGCGATGAACATCCGCGTTCTGATCGTGGAGATCCAATATTCGGGTCTTTCGGTGTGAAATATTAGATCCATCTTCATCGGTCCTATGGAGGTCGAGTGGTAGATGTCAGTGATTAGGGTTTCTTTATGTTTGCGGATGAGTTTCTGTTTGAAAGTGCGTCGAAGCTTTGTAGAGAGAAGGGGGGGGAAGATGATGGTGAAGGCGTTCCGACTGTGAGGTTTGAGGTGGGCAAGTGGGACTGGAGAGGGAGGAGGAGGCTGGTCCCGGGCCATCGTGGGGATGGAGAGGGGGTGGGGGGGGGGGGAGCCTGATTTTACTAACCTTTTAAATAACCTGAGGGAGACTGGCCACGTATAGAATTTTTAATTGTGTATTTTTTTTATTAAACAAGGAAATGTTAATATAAATATTTATCTCAATAAACTGTATATAGTAATTTTTTTCACCTACTACTGTTCAGGGTGTCAGCTGTCATAAGCGCAGAGGAACGAAAGCCAGTGGATGTGATTGGGCGCAATGGAGGGAGGGAAGATGATATGATTTTCCAAGCTTGCTTTAGGTCTCAGGGATCTGTGCTCTGACTTCTACAGGTGCTAGGCTTTTCTGCAAAAATCGTCGGGAGATGAAACCACAAGTAAAACTCCATAAATGAGTAACCAAGGGGGAACTCCTGAGAAACCCATTTTCTTTCAATCTAATATTCTACAGAAGAAACAACAGTTTGAAATCAAAGCACAGTGGTGCATCACAGCCTGTGCCGAGTCAGCTTTGCAGTTTTTAAGAACCTTTAAGGTTTACAGGAAAGGCAGCAGTAATGCATTCATGAAGGAGGCTTCAGATACGAGGCACACAGATTAATGGTTATTTGATATAAGGCTTCTTGTTTCAATAATACTGTAAAAAAGTGTCTTCCAGTCCAATGCTGAAATATGAATGAATTGTCTATGTATGGTTCTGATACATTTTAATATGTTAGTGGAACTTGATAAACCTTGACCACCAATGTGAAAGTGGCTTATTATTGAGATGCCTCAAATTAGATGGGCATCGCGGGTTGAAAGGCACCTCTTTCAGTGTGTGTTACTTGATTGTGCTTGAGTGGCTGACTGTGTGCATGGCTGACTGATTGTTTGGTGGAGAGTTAATGCCGCCAGTGTTCTTGTTACACATCTTATTTTGTAAGTATGATTCTGTGTGTCCCAGTTCAGTTTTAACCTCTAAAAGTTCCACATTGGTTCCAGGTCCTTGTCACTCGTTTTGTGCTTTGAAATGTGGGAGATGTGTTGCATCTTGCTTTCACTAGGCACTGTGTGCTCCACAATGAGTATGCTGATGTGTCACTGGGGGTGTTGGTTTAATAAATAGATGAATTCAGTGCTTAATTCATAAACGAATAAGTGCTGGTGCTCTGTGCTGCTCAGAAACCTGGTATCAGTGCAAATTAATGACTGTGCCAGCATGCCGAATACCAACGCTGTAAAGTCTTGAATTCACCTCAGGCCTCTTTAATCCAGTGCCAGACACTCCTTCCCCCTTTATCTCACTCTTGCAGGTTTCTGCTTTGTCTCTTTGTGACAGCTTTTCCTTCCTTCTTTTCCTCCTCCTTTCTTCTTTGTGTGTTTCCCCCTCTCTTGCTACTGAAGTGCTGGTGGCCCCCACCGACAACCTCAGGCTCTAATTAAGCACTGCATACGTTTGGAGCAGAGTCTGAGTATGGAAGTATCTTCTTACTTCTGGGGTACCGTGTGTACATACACTTTCGACCTGCATCGAAACCTGGTGTATCCTGAATATATCCTGATGTAGATTAGAAACTCTACCTGTTTGTAAAATATTTGTGTAAAGGGTATAGTAAGTGAACTTGTGTCATTTGGCGGTTAGAAGGTTCGTATTTGTTCTGGACAAAGGTAATCAGCCAATAGGACGTCAAACATTCAGCATCAGTGTAGTAGGTGGTGCTGTTCAGATGCCACTAAAAGTTGTATGGGAACTTCTAAGATTTTGATGAGGTTTTGAGAATTCAAATAGCCAGCTCTTGGCTAGAAAGATTGGTGCAGTGGGTTTATTTAGGATTTTTTTTTAAAAAAGGATTTGGGACCATACTTATGAGAGTATTTGCTAACGGGAGTATTTTTTTGGGAGATAAAGTGATGAATGTTAAGCAGTGCAAAATACGTTAATATTAAGTGTGTCCACTCCTAGTATGTTTAATAAAGTAATTGTTTCTCGATACTCCTGCACCGTCAATGCTTGTATTTCAGTTTATAAAATGGAAACTGCAGTTGTTTTAGGTCGAGCCTATACAGTGCTTGTGCTGTTAGGCGATCTGTTGTAGGTACTTTGTGGGGGTCTGACTCCTCCCAATCTTTGGATTGGCTTTTGTGTGTCCCTAAAAAATCGTAGCTTGCTAATGGTGCGTGTAAGTCCCACTTTTTTTCAGAAGTTCACTCCCATGGAGTATTGCCGTGGAAGCGAGCTGCGGCGCACACGGTGGCTGCTGCGGCAGGAAGCACACTTTGCTTCGGCAGCTAACCCCCACCCCATTAGTTCCACCCTGTCCCCGGCCTCTCTCCCGTCCATCACTTTCCTTACTGTTTCCCCCTGAACATCTGCCAGTTTGATTTGTAAAAAAAAGCATTTGTGAGCTTTGCTTCTACCTGTCACGTGTGTCACGCCGCGACCCTCTGTCGTTGTACATTCTTTTTACGGCCCAGTTGTGTTAACTAGGCACTTCTAAGAATGGCCACAAAGACCTCTGATCTGTCCGTTTCAAAACAGTTTTCAGGTAATTGAGTTCACATTGAAGATGGAGGGACCAGAATGCAAAGCATAGGCGATCGGATTTTTAAATTCTGTAGGTTGGGGCGCAAATTAGGGGTGGCACATAAAACTGTGCGTGCGGTATTGATGGGGTTACGCGATGGGTGAACATCTCTGGAATACACGTTTTAAAGCTGATTGAACTCCAGCAAGTCTATAGCTTCTGTATATGAAGCTTTAAGTCAAATCCCTGGCAGTTGTGCCAATTAGTCCCTATGAGCCTCCAGTCATGACAGTGTTTTAATTTGGTAGGAATTTGCAAGTAGTAGATACCTAAACTTTTTAAGTTAAAAGGAAAAGCACCTGCACTTCTCAGCATAAGTGCAATTCCTGGAATGGGAGAGAACCGTCCCTTCTCAGTAGCACTAAATGTACATATTATTGTATTTTTTTCAATTTAAAGACCCATCATCAGTAAGGTTACTTACTGGATGACTTCACTTCATTAGGGCAGTATATTCAAGTTCTAGGCTTTCCTTTTACTATTGATCGGTGCATTAGTCCAATTGTTTAAGTTGAAATGAGCCAGTGCTACAGTTCTACAATGCATGAGACTAATAAAAGAAAGACCGGGGAGAGAAATAATGCCGCTGGTAACAGAGTCATCTCGCACCATTTCTCGATCCGCAGGCACCGGGGTCATGTTGCTAGTGTGAGCAGCGAAGCTAACAGCAGGCGGTGTTCTTTTAAATAGGAATGTAAAGCTTAGTTAATATGCTGGGGCAGCTTTAGGACAGTGCGACTGGTGCCACCGGACCAGGCGCTGACCTCAGGGGGCACCAAATTTTCAAATGTACTTTGGATGCCCGTTGCTGGGGCAGCTGAGCGCTTTACAAGTATACTACATTTACATGTAAAAGCACCTGCTGCAGAGTTCCTTGCCTTCACCAGTGTTGAGGCAACATACAGATGGCCAGATAACTCTGACGAATAATGGGCCTGCTGTAGAGAGATGACATTTTGTCTAGTGGAAATTTTGGCTCATCAAAAAGAAGTGCAGAATTTTAATATATCTGCTACAAATCACGTGAGGCATGCAGATCAATTCAGTGCATTTATTGTAGATAGCCCAGGGGGTTACTGCTTTTGTCAGAGAGATGCTTTTGTTACTTGCAGTTTATAAGTTTAAATCCTATAATATTACAGTTAGCTATTATTTAATGCCAAAGAACTGCATGCAAACTGCAAGGTATTATGTAGCAGGCAAACTATGTAGCATAATACGGCACTATTATGGTAGTATTCATTATTTTGTCATTTGTACACTTGTTAACACTGTCTGGGCATTCCTTGCAGCTCAAGAGTACTAGCATAATGCCCAAAAATAGCAATATTACAGGGAAAAGGGTCCCAGTAAGTACGCTTCTAGAAAAAACAGGAAATACTTTATACTGTTCTATGTAAAAAATAATTACACAGTTTTAATGAGAGGTGTTATTTATTCACATCCTCATCCATCCACATTTATGCAAAAGCGTATTCAATGAATATAGATAAACATTGTGCCCAAAAAATGGCGGGGGAAGAGGTGGGATAGGTAAGAGGTTTGTGAGGATTGGGGTTGAGTGAAAAGTTTCAAAGGTCAAATGTAGTCACAGAATGAATAGTTGACATCACATAGGCATCTTTTTAGAGTCACATAAACAACATTTGGAGACCTATCCCATATGCTAAAACACAGTAACAATAATCTGTTGTTCATGGGTAGGTGTAGATATAAAAGTCGACGTTTCGACCCCCGAATGGCGTAGGTTGAGTTCCACCTTACTATGGGGTCTTCTTCAGGACTAGAACATGAAGTGGGGTGGGGAGGGGCACCTAGGGTTAATGAGAAAAAATATAAACTAACGAAAATACACCTAGTTATGAAGAAGCATAAATCAATAGTATAATTACCAGAAAGCCACCATAAGTGTGGGGCTGAGTCAAATAAAGGAGGGTTGGACCCATAGGCTCCTACTGTCAGAGAGTGTGCTACAACCTGAAAATCAAGGTGTGTACATGAGTGGCCTCATAATAAAACATTCCCAAATACATCAAAGCCACTTGCAGGCATGCAATCTAGTCAGTTGGAGAGCTAAACAAAAATAGTAACCAAGGTGAGGGACCAGAAAGGTCCTAACTACTAAAACAAATTAAGCACGATTATTCACACATATCAAATCAGGAGGGTATATCAATCAGTAAACATGAACCTAAAGCCAGAGCGCATGGCGCTAGGCACACAAACCTAGTTTGAACTGAAAGTCTGATCAGAGGTATCCACTAGTTAACATAATGGAGAAAAGGGTTTCTAAAAATCAAACTGAATACACGTGATTATAACTGTATCAATCAGTGGGGGCGAATCGCTAAATACACAGATGTAGTATAAATCTTAACAGATGTATGTACAAATACTAATGTGAAAGCCAGAAGGGTCCTAGTTGCTAAAACAAAATCAGCACTTTTGGTCACATATATCAAATAGTCAGGGTAACGGCAGAGCGCAAAGCCTGATCGGAGCCATCCAATTATCGCCATAAACAGGGTTTCATAACTGAAACTTATTGTACATGATTAACAGTATATTCATCAGTAAGTGTAACCACAGCGCCAAGCGCTTGACACATAAACGCAGTACATACCTGAACAGAGATATGTGCAATTCCTAACTCAAACTTATGTGCTAACTCAAACTTGACAATATATACATCAGTAACCACAGCGCCTGACACATAAACGTAGTAAATACCTGAAAGGTATGTGCAATTCCTAAAATGAGAGCCCGATATTGCTCCTGCGTCGGTCCAAAATATCCGGGAAATTAAGGAAACAAGCCTGTGCCTCAATCTGCAATTAAAGGTTGCAAGGATACAATAACTACTCTGAAAAACAGCTCAGGAGCTTGCATCATAAAGTACATTAGTACAGAACACTAACGCTAAACTTACAGCGGGACCTGTCGTCTGCACTCCCGAGTGAATCACGAAGAGTGCGGGCCGGCCGGCGAAGACAGATTAAGTACGCGAGTGCGTACAGCGGGTGTCCCTGCAGCTGCTAGATGCTGACAGGGCATGGCTTCACCGTGTCAGTCCCGGTTGGAAGAGAAAGGGAAAAGAGACTCCAACCAGGGGTATTTCTGTAACCAATTTGTGTAGGCAGTAAAAAGAGTGCTATTTGTTTAAACTCGGTTGAGTGCCAATCACTTCTTGCAGACAAAAATAAATGGGAATGATAAACCTTCACCCTTAATAGAGCATAAAGCCTGATGTGCTTATGCCAAATGTTAGAACTATTGAAAGTGGGCAATGGGCTCTAGACACATTGGACAATGCTAGCCATTATGTGGAATGAGCATTGGGAACAATAGAAATGGGCAGTGAGCTCTCATCAGGTTGTGCACTGCTAGGAGGTGTGGCTAGGTAGAGTAATTAATACAAATGATAAATGTGAATTTAAGCAGGGTTATATCCAGGTAGGGGCCTCAAGGTCGTTTTAGCCAGAACCCTATTAAGAGTCAGTTAAGGGCGCTGACGTAGTGTAGGAAATACTCAATGGAAATAAGGAGTACAGTACATGTAGACATACAATTCAAGCTTGATAATAGTACTGTGAACATGTACAAGCAGTCTCTCTTCATAAGGGACATGAAAGTGGAGTACATACCAAGTGAGCCATAGGCATCCTAACAGCCAGCATGGATAACTCAAACTTATCAGTGGAGGGTATTCCCATGATTGGCGTAAATTGATAGCAACAGTGTTTAAGAGGACGAATAGACTGCACGCAACATTTTCATATAGGACATATACATAATGGAAGTACTCATAATGTTGTAGATGTTAATTGTTTCATCTGTGAGATACCTGTAGAGGGGACAAACGTACATAGACACAGCAAATGTGATCATTAATGTATAATGTTGACCCTGCCTTAAATCAAATTTAACTGAGACATGCTAACTGGGCATAACTGGCATCGTGTTCATTCAGTCCTTCTTGGATTGAGTCAAAAACGGGTCATCCATTTGCTTTCCCTCAGATTCAAAATGGAACCTATATTGCCTCCCCTTGGGCCCAAGGACTCTTTCTCAAGGACAACCCACTGTAAGTCTTTGGGTGCATAATTGGCTGTTTTAAAGTGGTCTGAAGAACCGGGGTTTAACCCAGCGGTGTCAGGGGCACACCTAAGATCTTCGAGTTCCCCTGTCTTGGTATACAGAGACACGGAATACTTCTGGATGGCATCAGAGACCAAGTTTATTAGCTGCAGCTAGTAACAGTGATCCTAGAAATACATCACGGTGTAAATTCTCAGGAGACTGCTCATTTTACTAATACGAGACGTCTCCTTTTATACCCAATATTCACATTATAAATGTACACCCACTGCACAAAATTCTAGCCAATAAGGTACATTTTCAAACAAAGTATCACATAACAAAAACTCAATTTTTACAATATCCCAACTCAAAAGTTAATTATTAGGAATGTCCCAAATTCAATCTCCACAAGCCGGACAAACCTATAATTGAAAGCATAACCCATGTAATGAAGAAACATAAAAAAGAAACGGTAACAGATGCTGAACAAGATAAGGCATGTGCAAGGAAACTAAAAGTTAACGATGTCCTGAACATTGATTGGCAATCTCAGACAAAGATCGATCAGGGAAATTGGCTTTGCGAGGTCAGTTTCATGTGAAGAGGTCAGTTTCTTACAGTTCATTTCAGAGTCAAAAAGAAACCTAGTTAATGTATACATGAACTAAGAAGGCCAGGCCACTTTGTTCACCAGGCTACCTTCACAGGCCTATGTGAGGGCAACACAAAATGGTGGCACAGAACAAAATGGAGTCAGACTCGAGAATTACAAAACCTCAGGTCGTCCAGTGGTGCTCCCTGGACGTCACACCTTATTCGACTGCAGTGTTGCAGGATGCGTGCCTTAATGTTTTGCTGAGTTTGTCCTTCATAAATGAGCCCACGTGACATGTAATACAATAGATTACGTTGCTGGTATTGCAGTTTGTGAATGATTTGAGGTCTATGTTATGTTGTCTGTATATGAACTGTTTGGTTTGTACAGTCATTTTGCACAGTCATTTTGCATGCCTTTCACTGGCCGCACCTGAAGTGTCCAATTGTCACAGGCAAGTTCCACATGGTTTGTAATGTGGGTGATTCAGGAATGTCCAGGAAGGAACTGACCACATGGTCCCTGATACTCTTTGCCTTTTTAAAGGAATGCATGGGGGGCGACCGTTGGTCGATGTCGTCAGCAATCAAGGCCTAATGTTTGTTAACAATCTTGCAATTGACATTACTCTGTGTGCAGTACGTAGTTACGCAGATCATTCTCTCTAGACTTTCATCCTTCTTCTCCTGTGCTGTGAGGAGTAAGTATGGGCGAATTTTGCGAATTCGCGATCCGCGAATTTGCGGATTCGCGATCCGCAAAATTTGCAAATTTGTGCGAATTTGCGGATTTTTGTTTTTTGGGTGTTCGCAGGTTTTTTTGCGTGTTCGCGGGGTTTTTTGCGTGTTCGCGGGGCTTTTTGCGTCTTCGCGAGCCGCTTGCATAGCGAAGTTACCCATGCAGTCGTTTATGGGAGAGGGAGAGAGAGATAGATAGATAGATAGATAGAAAGAGAGGGAAAGAGAGAGGGAGAGAGAGAACGAGAGAAAGAAAGAGAGGCCGGATCTCTGAAGGGCCAGATTCCTGAGTTGCCCCTACAGAACATACAGCTTTTTATTTTTAGCAAAATGCATATGAAAATTGTGCTGTAAAGGTCTCTTTTAGTTTAAACCCTCCTGACAACTCAAAATGGGTGTATTTGCCATCCTCTCCCTTCTTCCTGTTTTTTATATCTGTAAGTGCTTCCTGATGAGGTTTAATTCCTTGGACAGGTGCCTCGTTGCCTACTTGTAACTATTCTCTGACCCTGCTTCAAGGGTCAGAGCAGGGTCAGTGAATAGTTGCAAGTAGATAACGAGGCGCCAGGAAGCAATTAGCTGCAGGTGTCCAAGTTGAAGTTAATTTGTTTGTAACCCTTTTGTAAAAGGTTACAAAGAAATTAGGTTCAACTTTTGCACCTGCTGCTGTAACCCTTGCTTGGCTGAAAATTCGTCCCCGTGATTCGCGGATTTTACCGCGATTTCGCGAGATTTGTGGATCGCGAAATCGCGGAAAATCCGCAAATTCGCCCGCGAAACGCATTTTACTCCCACCCTTAGTGAGGAGTGCTTCACGGGGACTGTACCATGCCCTCTTCTGTGCTCTTTTGATAAGTCTTCGTGGATAGCCCCTCTCCAGGAGTCTAGAACTCGGATCTTCAGATTCTTTGAAATAGTCCTCTCTCTTGGTACAATTGAGGCTTACTCCCAGGAATTGGCCTACTGGTAGGTTGTCCCTTAGGCCCTGGGGGTGGTGGCTGTTGTATCGTAATAATGAATTGCACTGGGCTGGTTTTCAATATAGGGTCGTAGATAGTTTGTTATCTTCTTGAAAAATGGTGATATCAAGAAAATCCACCTGGTTGTTGTCCAACTGTAATGTGAACTGGATGTCACTGCTCCGCTGGTTAAACCAGCTATGGAAGGAATCCAATTCTGCTTTGGTGCCCGTCCACAGCATCAGCACATCGTCAATGTAGCGTCGCCACCACGTGACATGGAAGTAGTAGGGGTTGTTTCCATTCAGAACATGCTTCTGTTCAAAGTCATCCCTGAAGATGATGGCTAGGTCCGGCGCGAAGGCTGCCCGCAACGCCCTTGGTCTGTAGATAGAAGCAACCTTGAAAAATGAAAAAGTTGTTCATCATGGCAATGGTCAGAAGAGCAATAATACATTTTGTAGGTACTGCCATGGGTGCAGGTCGTCTGTCCAGTGCTTGTTGGATAACGCCAGGGGCCTTTGTCTGCGGGATGCTAGTATACAAGGACAAAATATAACATGTAGCAAGTAGTTGCTTCTCAGTGTCAAACTGTTGCCCATCCACCAAGTTGATGGTCTGGAGAGTGTCTCGTGAGTATGTCTCTGTTGTCTCGGCAATGGGTTTGAGAAACACGTCGATGTATTTACAGAGGGGTTCCAAAATTGAACCGCATCCGGACACAATTGGTCGCCCTGGTGGTTCTTGCATCCTCTTATGGATTTTTGGCAGAGTATATATTGTGGGTAGTCGTGGGTCATTCTGGTTCAGATACCGAAATTCGTGTTCACTCAAAAAAACTTTTTCTTTGCCTTCCTTAGTCAGGTTGAGGATCTCAAGTGCCAGATCTTTTGAAGGATCAGTGCGTAGTGTTCGGTAGCTTACCCCATCACTGAGTTGCTTAAAGATCTCCAATTTATACTTCTCAGCATCCTGTACCACAATTGCTCCCCCCTTATCGGCGGCTTTAACAACAATATCTTTATTGTTTTTGAGTGTGGTGAGGGCTTCCTTTTCTTCCCTTGTTACGTTGAGCCTAGTATGTTTGTATACTTCCAAGGGCTTACATACATCCTTTAGTACCGTGTGCTCATAAGCCAAAATTTGATTGGTAATGGTGCTTGATGGTGGTACAAAAGTTGAGGGTAATCTGAGTCCAGTATTAGATATAGTTATGGACGGTGGACTGTTCCTGAAGAAGTATCTGAGTCTGATCCTGCGAAAAAACTTCATAAGTTCCGTCTTGATAGCGAACTGGTTTATATGGGCAGTGGGAACAAAAGATAAACCCTTGCTGAGAATGTTTATCTCGTTGTCCTTCAAGGCGTATGAGGAGATATTTACCACAGGGTTGGATCATCTCTCTACCATCTAAGGCTTTCCTGCGTGTTGCTATCTCTCTGTGGCTCTCTTGTGGGAAATGGACTTGTTTCTGGGTCTTCCCTCGTCCCCTGTCCCAATTGGGGTTGGATGGATGTTGTCCTCGTTGTGTGCTTCTTTGCCAGTTGCCCCTCTGCCTCTCGGTGGTCACCATTGGCCTTCCGATAAAAAAAGAAAACGGCCTTGAGGTTGGTACCAGTCACCTTGGTACCCGTAGCTTGTACTTGGATCTCCTTGATCGTTGTCACTGTCCGTACTATATGAAGAGTCTGAAAACGTTGTGTAGTTCCTACAGCCACAATAGCCACCTCTCCCTCTGCCAGTAAAACGGCCCTGGTTATCCTGCTTATAATCATTCACGTTCAGGTAGGGATAAGTGTTCTTCTTTTCATAATACCTGATGTCCTTAGAGAGTTTCTCTCGTTCTTTGTTGGGTATTTGTTTTGAACTCTTTCAGAGTTTTAGCAAGGTGCTATAATGCTTCCTTAGCATTAGATAACGCAGTGTCGCCAGCGATTTCTGATTTCAAGGCTGCAATCTCACGTTGAAGTACTTGTACTTGTTCTGCCACTGTTTCTACTCCCAGCACCATCCAGTGCCGGGAGCAGTTATTGGCAACAAAACTAAAGCCCTCCTTAAATTTAGGTACGTCAATGAATATTGCCGGTTCGTTCTTCACTTTGAGCTCCACCGGGATGATGTTAGATTGTATATATTTTGTCAAAAGATGGCTGTGTAGTCGAGTCCGAATCAACTTTTTTTCAAGTCTTTCTAGGCGAGCTATTTTGTCATTGAGCGTGTAATCAATATTGGGTGTGTCTGAAGATAGAAATTGGTTAGATATATCTTGTATTAACTGATTGATATACTCCTCCATGTATGGCAATGTTTCGCTCTCTACCATTGTGAAAGAAGTATATAAATTACAAAAAAAACTTGCAGGTATGCACCTGCTCAGATAACATTACATGGAAGGGTAGACCCAATGGTACTGGGACCTGGGTATTCAATGTTACAGAGAAAAGGGTCCCAGTAAGTATGCTTCTAGATAAAACCGGAAATATTTTATACTGTTCTATGTAAACACAATTTTAATGAGAGATTTTATTTATTCACATCCTCATCCATGCACATTTATGCAAAAGCGTATTCAATGAATATAGATAAACATTGTGCCCTAGGAATGGTGGGGGAAGAGGTGGGGTAGGTAAGTGGTTTGTGAGGATTGGGGTTGAGTGAAAAGTTTCAAAGGTAAAATGTGGTCACAGAATGAATAGTTGACATCACATAGGCATGTTTTTGGAGCCACATAAACAACATTTGGAGACCTATCCCATATGCTAAAACACAGTAACAATAATCTGTTGTTCATGGGTAGGTGTAGATATAAAAGTCGACGTTTCGACCCCCGAAATAGCAATAAGCAACAGAAAGGTGACCACTCTACCTTTGCAAAGGGCCTTCCATTGCATGGCAACATATGTTGCTGTGTTTTTAGTAACGTTTGAACTGTTTGAGCTAGCAGATAATGCCAGTGGTGGTTAGTGACCTACGAAAATGGTGAGTTCGCATACATACAATTAAACAATTTAAAATATACACATACACTTTTTAAAATGGAACAAAAAGTTTCACTTACCATTTCAGCATGCAGCACGTCCTACCCTCAGTGTTCTCTAGCTGGCTCCCAACTTCTTCCGCCAGCTCCCGACTTTCCAGCATGAGGTCATGCAGCTCCTTATCCAATCCTGACACTGCGCTCATGGTGCATGGGAGAAGTGTCAAGATTGGCTGGAGCAGGCTGCTTCAGCGCTCCAAAGAGCACCCAAGTACTGTGCCTGCTCTCCAACTTGGCTGTCTATGACATTCAGGTTGGAGAGGTTGAATTGCGCATATCTGTTTGGCTGTAATAATGTAGCTGGCCAAACTGACATGCCCAATTCACACTGAAAGGGCCACTTGTCATTGCTGCCAATCAGCAGCAATGACACACTGGCCCGCCCTACCCTCTCAGTTCGGCAGAAAGCCGGAAAACTAAAATGGTGATAAGATACTTTCATTACCATTTTATTTTTCCAGCTTTCTGCAGCTATGTGGGGAGGGAAGTGGTGCTCCTCCGATTTCATGGAGAAACCACCGCTGGAAATTGCATAAAGTAAGGAAATATGTGGCAAGTATAGCAAATCTATAATATTGTGAAAAATGCTGCTCAACTGTATAGCTCTGTGGCCCTTCCTGCAGATTAGAGTGTTATGATTTTTTCCCTGTATCTTCATTATCCTAATGTTGCTAAAAGGGGTTAATTTGGGTAGAAATCAATCCTTATTAGTAAAATCAACTTCTATCCACGATGTTAATTTTTTAAATCGGGAGCTTGTGCTTCTCCAGACCAAGTACTCTTAAAACATAGTGCCTACCAGTATGAATGACATGTGATGCCTGCACCTTGTAGTCCTCTTTTGTTTTTATTTCCTAAAGCCTTATTTACACACTTAGGCACATTGTACATAGACAATGATTCATATGATGTAAAGATCTCTGACACCCTACTCTGGTTAAGTGGCACTATAAAACAAAAGAAATGCATGTGAGAGAGAGTGGTTGTGGAGACTTTGGGGGCACTGTTGAAGGCTGGTAGGGAGGGAATTGCTGGATAATGAGGTCATTGGGGGGCTCTAACAAGCATTGTCACACCGGGCGTCAACAGCGCTAAAACCGTCCCTGGTATTATGTAACCAACATACACTAGCAATTCATAGATGGCTTCTTTTTTAGGTCTCGCTCTCGAGACCTATTGTCACCGAGATGTCTCTCAAGGGAGACAGACCGGTGCACGCGTGGCAATTCGGGACCGTGGATGCGCACGTCCAGCCCGACGCCGTGCACATCTGTTGTCCACATTCACGGAAAAAAAACACACACACACACACACAACCACATACACACACACACATACATACATACATACATACATACATACATACATACATACATACATACACACCCCCCCGTCGTTAAAACAGCCTGCAAGCTCTTACTGGCTCGGTCCTTGGCCTCCCGGCACGCCGCGGGCGGGGCTCTCCTCACCACTTAACCGGAAAAGGTGGTGCCAGAGAAGAGGAGGCGGGCCTCTTACCCGCTGACTGGCGATGGCCGCGCTTATGTGAACACCCTCCGTTGTGCGCTCTACGCCGTGCTAGTGGTAAATGTCTATTGCATAATCATCCGATGCTGCCGCTGATTTGCAGCAAATTGCTGAAAGGAGGAGTCGGACTGGTCATGGCAGAAGGTGGACTCGTGGTGGCAAGGCATAAGTGTGGTGCCCGGAGATGGGTAAAGGGTGGCGGGGGAGGGACTGGTGCGGGACAGGAGACGAGCAGGGGCTGAGTGGCAGAAGGGTGGCACGCGATGGGCAGAGAGTGACAGACACGGCTCTGTCAGCGGAGTTAGCTCACTGCCCCCACCGCCCTCTGTCACCGCTGCTCGTGCTCGCCACATGATCTAATCTTCAGTTGCCGCTTCCTCTTATCTGTCACTGCAGCCAATTCAAGGGAATTTAGACTAAAGTTGCCACGGAGGGAGGTTAACCCTTTCCAAGCCAGATGACGCCCACGTGCCACTGGACTTCTCCCAACTTTACTTAGAGTTTGAAACTCTCATTAAAGTTTGTCAGAGCGCGAGCCCCTGGGTTGTCTGTCAGCCCCTGCAGCGGACAGACAGAGGACGTCTTGTCGTTTACCCCCCACCGTCCAGAGTCAATACATCTTGCTTCTTTGCTCAATTGTTTGGTATAACATACTTTTCCGTGGGACAGTCGCTGTTTCTCTCCATTTCCTTGCATGCACAGATCTCTCCCCAAATCACTTCCTTTTCCTTGTTTCACCTTGTAGACCAGCCTCATCAGAATGCTTATGGCCAGAGATCTTCTCCAGATCCTCCGATGCTGGCTTGCAGAGTGGCACGGCAACCTCATAGCGGCCCTGAGAGGCATTCTGGATCAGCAGGTTGTTGAGCGCACATAGGCAGACTAGGATCCCTTAGCCTCCCTTTTCACCTGCAGCAGCGGCAGGCCTTCCCAAACAATGCCTCCCTCCGCCTGTTTTCCCCTCTAATCAGGGCTGCAACGCAGCCCACTACAGCCCCTGCCCCCTCCACCTTTCAGTTTAAAACCCATGGATACCCGTGTGTTATTGGATTTTGAGGGTTCCCCGACCACATTCGGCAGGGGGCCCCATCACTTTGCGTCATGGCAAGACCTCCACATATCTCCATTTACACTTGGAACTGGTACAACCTTAACCCGGAGGTTAGATTCTGAATAACAAACATGCCACCCCGCTGATTTGTGTCTATTACTATTCTGGTTCTACGCAGCTGTGCTTTGTGATGTACATGCTTTTTTTTTTAACAATAACATAATAAAAAGATTGACTGCTGCTCCGGAAAAACTAGAACAGCACATACTAATTATTGTCATGGTAGATAGGGAGAGAGCACCATGGCCCATTGACCACAGCCTCTCTCCCGCACTCCGAAGTGATGACTTCATATTCCACTCTGCACACCTGCACTTACGGTAATAATTATGTATGCCATACCTCTGAATATAGATGTTACCCAATACGCGTGTTTTTGATGCAAGTGCAGTGGTAAATGGAAATTCAGACACTTATTCCTACAATGTATTGTATTGCAACATTTATATAGCGCTTTATTACTTAGTACCGTAGTAATGGGGAGATGTTTCTAAATGATAATACTCTAAACTTCACTGCTTCATACTAAGTGTGAGAAGTTGGCCTGATATATGATGTTTCCAATTCTGGAACCACCTTGTATCAGTCCAAACAATCCCCTTATGGTGTATGGTTGTAAGTCAACCTTATAGACACGCTATCTTAATGGTAGCATAGACTAAGCAGCCTTAAAGGCTTAACTCAAGAGGTCGTGTTAAGCGAACTGTTTTACCACATACAATCCTGTAATATCAAATGAAAGGACACCATACAAGTATATATTATAAAAATATATGTGTTTATTTCTAAAATAATCCCCAGTACTCTTTATGAGCAAAGGGGCACAAGCGTTAAATCAAAAGCACAGTATAACATACAAAGTTGCACAATTATGGATGAGGGCAGGTGGCTAAGCATGGGCGAATTTTGCGAATCTAGCGTTCGCGAATTTTGCGAATTTGCGAACTCGCGATCCGCAAAATTCGCGAGAATTCGCGTTTTTTTTGTGTTCGCAAGGGTTTCTGCCAGTTCGCGAGGGTTTGGTACCAGTTCGCAATCGCGAACTTACTTGTCGGCTCGCAACGGTCGCGACTATGTTGTTTCTACGTCTGGTTCATCATCACAGGTTCCCAGCACCCTCTGTTTCACCCATGCCACCCTCTGTTACATAAATGCCACCCTCTGTTTCATCATCACTGTAGATTATGGGGGGGAAAAGCAAGCACACCTGCCCTGCTTCAACTGACATGAATTAATTTGGGGTTGGTTTATTAATGTGTCACTGTTTTAAAATTCCAGGTCTGCACCTGCTTCCTTATCAGTAATTTGCTTTCTGTTGCAGTGCAATTTTTTTTCCAGGACCTTTGTGGCCTACTTGTAGCTATTCTATGAGCCTGCTGTGAGGGTCAGAGCAGGGTCATACAATTGTTGCAACTAGCAACTGAACTCTGGCGGAGCCCCAGTCAGGAAGCACTACAGGGAATGGTTACTAATGATGAGTTTGAACTCTTGCACCTGCCGAGTGCTTTCAGTTTTGCAAAACTCGTTTTTCAGTAATTTCCCCGTATTTGCGGGGCGCGAACACGCGCGAGATCGGATTCAGAAGCCGCGAGTTCATGCGAATATGCGATTTGTTTTTTTTGCGGCGTGTTAGTTTGCAAGGTTTTGTGCGTTTTCGCGAGCCGCTTGTAGCGCAAGGCGCGAAGTTACCCTCGCGGTCGTTCAAGGGCGTGGCCATCTTGTTTGCCTGACGTATTTCCGTTTCCGGGCGCGAAGTGTAATCTCGCAAAGTGTGCGGCTCGCCAGTACAGTTTCGCGAGTGTTCGCGAGGAAAATCTCGCGCGAACTTACCCGCGCGGTCGTGAACGGGCGCGGCCATCTTGTTTCTCATTCATTGCTATGGTTCTGGGCATGCTCTTTGTATCCTCTCTAAATCTCTGCCATCCTTTGCTTGTTTGAAGTTTTTTTTGATCTATTTTACTTATTATCTATCCCTCTATATTTCTAGCCCTATATTTTTGTGTTTACTGCTACTTTTGGTTAATTTTAAACTACTTTTTTAAACTCTTTTCTTTTCTTCTCTTCCCTATTCTATTTTCTTTATTCCTTTCCGCCCAGACCATGGTGAAGGGAGCCGGGAAGCATCCCGAGAAGGGGAAGGGTCCCGCACCCAGTGTCCGGCTCCCGTGCGGGCGTTTGAGGGGGGAGCAGTTCGTCCCCAGGGAGATCTTTAGCCCGGAGGAGGTGGGCCAACTCATTTTTTATGTTCAGCGCCGCCTCCCCAGGACCATCATGGGAGGCGGCAAGATCAGTGCCGGGTACGGGATCCGGGAGCGCCGGAAGCGGTGGGAGAAGGTGTGTCAGGCCATTCACCACCACTCTCGGGTCTGGCGCACCTACAACCAGGCCACCCACCGCTGGACGGATGTCCTGACCCGTGAGCGAGATCTGCTCGACCTCCTTGGCCTTGAGATCCCCGGGCTTGGTGAGTAGTAGTAGCTATTTCTTTACTACTCTGTTTTCTCCTGCTGTGTTATTATATTGCAAATTTTTGTTTTTTACCAAGAGCAATAATGCTGCTCATTACATTGTAGGTAAATTATATTTCAAAATCTTCTGTGCATTTCAGGTGCACTGCTCTCCTTCTCAGTAGTGTTGCTACTATGCTTATTTGTTTTAGATTTTGTGTTCATTTCATTGGCCTGTGAAATTATGTATGAGTGTAGTTTAAAGAACTGCGTAATGCTACACACTAAGGTTCAGATTTTTAATTACTGGTGCATCCCTGCAAAGTAGCAGGGATGCGCCAGTAATTGTGCGCCACGCCACCATCACCCATGGTGCGCCGTATTTACAATGCGGCGCACCATGGGCCCAAAACGTCACCAAAGCGTTATGCATCTGTGCCGTAAAGGCGGCGCATTGCTGAAGTTGCGTCGCAACGATGGCGCAGCTCCATCAATGCTCTGGGGTGCCCTATCTCCCCAATGCTGCGTCAAGCCGTATGTCTGCTTCAAGCAGGCACAGGGTTTGAGTCACGCATCATTGTCCTCAAAGTGACTGATTGAAATCTTGTAGATTTCCCTCAGCCACTTTTAGGATGCGTTCCTGCGCAGGAACGCCCTCCCTTGCGCCGGAACGCCCCCTATTGGCGCAGGGCTTTACAACGTGATGCATCTCCCATATGCGTCACGTTGTTAATATACGCCGCACCATTGCGCCTCTTTTGTGCTGCCGCTGCGTCACAAAAGTCACGCAACAATGGAGCAAAAGAGCCGCAAGAGGCTTCTAAATCAGCCCCTACAGACTCAAGTCCAGTCCTTCCTTTGTACACATGGCGATAAGAAGAAATAGTGGTGGTGGGTTGATAGTTTGAGTATTTTAATGACTGGTTAATGTAGTAGGAAACTTTAGTGTTGTTGCTGATCTTCAATCACGATGGACTTTGGCTGTCACTTCGCGTGCTGCGGACTGCTGCCTGCCAATCCTAGGCAAACCTTTTTAGTACTTTGTTTAGTGAGTTACATAAGGTAGTTTCCAATTCGACGGTCCGCAAATCAAGCAATACTAAAGTAATAACGTAGTCGACCACATGAGATTGGTCAATAATATATCCCGTGGAGTAGTTGTCTATTTGCTATTTCGCAAAAATATTTTGTTAGTTCTTTTGAAATGTTTGATTTGGTTGACAAATATCATCCATGTTTTCTGTTTTTCTTTCTTTCATGTTGTACATCAGCTTCCCCCAGGGGCAAGAGGAGGACACAGGAGGAGGAGGAGGAGGAGGAGGAGGAGGGTGCTGTTGACGATGCAGGCCAGGACCGGGCAGGCGAGGGCTCCTTTGCTGGCCCCAGTAAGTTTTAATTTTAATATAGAGTACTTATTTTTTCCTAGCGTTCCTCATTCGATTTTTTTCTAAATCGTCTTTGATCTTCTTGTAGACTGGATCTAAATTCTTATCCTGCCTCGACTATGACTCCGTGTGGTATTACTAGATTATTCTTATTAGTCTGTCTGTGTAGCTAACTAAGATTGCACGTTTGGCATTTCCATTAGACTCCCATTCTAGTCAGCAATAGCTCTATGCACTGAGTGCAGTCCTCTGGGATTGTCCATAATGTCTTTTCAAGTATTCTAAATGTTTATGCTTTGAAAATTGCCAACAATAAAAAGGTGAATGACCACCAAGAAAGAATAAGATACTACTTTACTTTTGGTTTGGATAGGAGGACAATCCATTCTACTACTGTTGCAGGGACAAATCTGCACAAACAGAACTATGGACACTAAATAATGCATTGCTTAGCTTATCAATTATAATAGGTGCTGTTAGACTTTCCACATACCTCAGTGATAACAGACTTTGTAGTTGAACCCCCAATCTCCTTACTGACTAGATAGTGTGGCAGAGTCATTTAGCTCCCAAAGTCACCAATGGCAGAGGCACGGAGTCATGCTTGCAAAAATTCCAAAACCTTTAGCTCATCCACTCTAGTCTGGAGGACCAAAAACCACAGAGTCTATTTAAGTTTAAAAGCTTTATTAAAAGTACACACATTTATTTAAATCAAGTTTGTCATAAAAGTAAACGTTTAACTGAAAATGGAAAAGTGCTTAGTGCTGACGATTAATTGGACACATTTCTTGTGGTCGAGCCGAGCTCTCACCTGGTTTGAACTTGATCCTGCTCGTGTTCTTAGAAGTCCAGCTTCTGTCTGTTAGGAGAAAAAGTGGTGCGTGTTAAAAATAAAAAGCAAGCATTCATCAGTTGTGCCAAAAAGTGCAGCAAGACAACAGCCTTCCCTGGAAAAAGGGACATTTTTACTTTAGAGTAGACAGTCACAAATTATTATATTGTATTGTTTTTTTCACATTTCTTTCTTCCTCCTAGACCAAATATTATATAGTAGTGAGTGGTGTATTCTAACATTATTAAATGTACTTTGTAGGTGCAACATCTGGAGGCGGGGCCAGCGTGGAGGTGGCATTGGACGAGGACAACTCTGGGGAGGAGGCGGTGGAAGTGCTGGACGATCCTGTGAGGGTTCACACGGTGGTGGCGGGCAGAGGTAAACTATATATTCCTTACTTATTGAGATTGAAGACTGCAGAGTGTGCTTTCTGCATGGGTGTATTAGAAATCAACCAGATAGTAGCCTCCTCTAAATGTACTTCGACTTAGCTGTGAAGTTTTTGGCGAGAAGAATCCCAATCAGATCTGAGATGAACTTGATGGATGGGATGAACGGAAAGCGAAAGAAGGGTGTAAGTAAGTGTGGAAGGGCGAGAAATGTAATGATGACTGGCAAAGAGGAATGATATGTGTTTGCTTGGTCCCTGAGGTGGCTGGGAAGGAAAGAATATGGTATGGTGCATGGCTGGGTGAATGATGAAGCAAGGATGGGTGGAAGGAGAACAGCCTGGGTGGGTGAAACAGAAACTGTATGTGTGCATATACTTTGAATGGATGGATGCCTGGATCATTCATGGTACTATCTGACTCTTAGATAGCATATGTGTATCTAGAGAGAGTAGACGGTCACTGGATGAACTAAGTGTTACTTTGAAGAGCATGTAACACCGCACCCGCACGTCCGTTCCAGTGTAGGAAAGGCAAGGAAAAGAAGTTGTAATTTTGTCCAAATACTACCATGAATAGTAGCAGTAGTTTGTATTGCAACTGCAAGCACAGCATATATCCGGTTATTACGGTGGACACTCCCTACCTCTCTTAATAACTTTAGTTTAGTAGTAGTACGTCATTCATGTGTGGGTGTATCACTGTTCACTCAATAATAAGCAAAGCACCTAAAGTCATCCCATATGTCATCAAATACATCCCATGTGAAGTGATAGATAATCAGATTATTTAGCTTTTTCATTTTCATTTTCTAATACTCATTTGCACTATAGGGTGAAAGCTAAATTAATTAAGCAGTAGCCCTTTTAACAGAGTATTCTCAGTGGCACCCGTAATAGAAAAGTAAGAGCTTCACCACCTGCATGTACTGGACCGGTACAGTAACGCAAGTCTGTCTCACTCACCATGGTGTGCGTCTGTTTTTCTCGGGTGCAAGTTCACTGCGCTGGCATTATGCCGGCTTGCATAAGAGAACGTACCAATTTTCCTAAACAAGAGAGAAGAAGAAGAATAAGACTGGTGTACTGTCATAGTCGACTGTAATGGAGTGAGTCCATAGTGCTCGTAGAATTGATTCCTTAAACTCCCACTAATGTTAGAGCAAGGATGAAGAAGTCGGAGGTTACATAGATACTGTCCGCAATAGTTATGTACTGTGCTTTCAATTTGATACTTGTACTGTGACAACTTTCTGCTCAATCATTTTGTGTTAATCTTAAGGAGCATTGGTTACAGACTATGTCTTTCTTTCTTCATATAGTTGCTCCTTCCAAATCCAAGAGACCATGAAGGAGGAGGGAGCTGGCTCGAATGGCCCGGCAACGGAGGCTGGATGCCACTGTCGCTGAATATCGGCGGCTGGTGGCCCTCGAGGAGGAGGAGACGCAGTCTGGTACTACAACAACGTCCACTGGGACAGCTGCATCCTCCTCCTCCGTGCGGGCTGCCAGCCAGCGCAGTGCTCCAGCGGTACGGAGCCGGTCTACCAAAGCCAAACACCACCGCCGAGCAGCAAAAACAGCAGCTGCCCCCCACAGGATTTGCAAGGCACACCGGCGCCGCTTATCCCTCAGACTGTCCTACTTGGAGCAGGAGGCCCTGAACTATAAGAACTTGGTGGAGGGCCTCCGCTTCGAAAATGCCACCCTCCGCAAGGAGCATGATGCCCTGGCTGCTAAAGTCAACAGCACCCTGCCATAGTGTCCCTTGCCCCTTTTTTAGAGACTTTTGGGGGTTGGGAATTGGGTTTTTTGGGGAGTTTTGAAGGACAATCGTTGGGGTTAGGGAGGGTCTTGCGGGAGATTATTTTGTTAGGGCTATAAAAATATACTTTTTTAAACTTTATCTGACCATACCTGTTTTTTACTGCTTTTGAGTCTGGTGGGTGGGGGTTTAACAGTAAGTTTGTTTTCCTGAATAGTCCGAGGACTTTAGTAGTACTACCGTCAATCTCTCGTCTCTCCTAATACTCCATTATACTACCTCCAACCAAACGCTTATCTTACCTGTAATTTCTGTTTGAAAGTAGGGCTAGGCCCAGGGCTGGCTCCACTGGAAATGGCGATTAAGCTTGCAATCCAGGGCGGCTGAAATTTCCTCCTCATTGCGGTGGTACTAGTGTTGTGACACAGTGGCAGTTGCATGGCTATGGAAAAAAAGAAAATGAAACCTGGTTTGTCCTTACTGTAGCATTACAACGTTACGATAGAGAGTATAGCAGGTGACAGTACACTAGACTACAACAGTGCCACAATGTAGCCTAACAAATGGTAAAGTATTGATAGTATAACTTGTACTTGTGTAGGATTTCTTTGACATTGGCTACTACTCCAAGAAATAGTACTGAAGCTGAGTAAGTCTAGAATATATCCTCGGATTCCTTCACCAGCCTGTTGCTATGACCTTATCCTCCCCAGCAAGTGTGTGGAATTATTGATGTCATTTAGTCACACATCAAGCAAAACCACACAGCCCGGGGGAAGAGGGTTAGGGTTTGTAAAATGGATGGGAATGGGGGATTTTGGGAAAGTTTTGTTGAGAGAAAAAAAAAAAAGCACAGCATGGACAAACAAAAATTGAACATAAAGAAATTTTTGGGTACAAAGCTAACCATAAATCTTTTACGTGACATAAAGGAAGTGCATGCACTACTGAATGCATTGTTACTGAAAAGTAAGTAGTACTTTCGACAACCGTGAATGACAGAATGCGACAGTGCAGGGCTACATTAAATTAGGTTTAAAAAATAGCCGAAGTAAAACCTATAGAATGGCTGTAGGGATCAATTTAGAAGCCGAGAGAGATCCAAGAAGTGCAGTCACAGTCAGAGAAAAAAACAATGGATACTGTATCTGTATGTTGTTGTAGTTGTCCTGTTGAAATTGGTAAGTAAGTTGCATGCAGAAAAAAATTCCTCTTATTAGCGGCACTCCTCCATTGCAGCTGACGCTTCGTCCATCAATGCTGGTGACCAGAAGACACCCTCTAAAAAAAGCACAGCATGGACAAACAATAATTGAAGATAAAGAAATCCTTGGGTACAAAGCTAACCATACATCTTTTAAGTGACATAAAGGAAGTGCATGCACTACTGCATGCATTGTTACTGAAAAGTAAGTAGTACTAGAATGCAACAGTACAGGGCTGCAGCGTTTTCACTTGCCTATCTCTGCACTCAGAGAAACACTTCTTACATTAAATTAGGTTTAAAAAATAGCCGAAGTAAAACCTATAGAATGGCTGTAGGGATCAATTTAGAAGCAGAGAGAGATCCAAGAAATGCAGTCACAGTCAGAGAATAAAACAATGGATACTGTATCTGTATGTTGTTGTAGTTGTCCTGTTGAATTTGGTAAGTAAGTTGCATGCAGAAAAAGATTCCTCTTATTAGCGGCACTCCTTCATTCCAGCTGACGCTTCGTCCATCAATGTTGGTGACCAGAAGACACCCTGTCCACTGCCTGCCTGGCGGATGCTGAATTGCGGCTCGCTAATGTGAAGCCTGACTCCATCCTTTTTTCCCCATTGCACAGACTGAAACCCGGCCTGTAATTATTCAACGAAAAACAGGAAGTGATATAATATTACAACACCACTGTTAAATAAATATAAGGTATGTAGGCTGTGTAGTGCAAAAAGTCACACTTTGATTTTCCTAATAGACAGTACAATATTTTTGAAAGTGCGTACTCTGTCTGAGTCACCTTTTGAAGGATAAATAAGTATGGGCAAATTAATGTAGCGGATCTTTCCCCTCAAGCTAGGTGTACTGTAAACTGTGTTTTAGAACAAAATTAGACCTTCCCAGCAGTGCTCCCACCCAGACCCTTACTAAATCCAGTCGCAAAAATGTAGAAGACCCCCAATCAAATCTCAAAAAACGAGGCCTAGCAGAGAACTGGTGACAAAACGTACTTTGAAAGTAAAAGTAGGCCCAAATACCCCCTTACCCACCGTGGATTGTATTCAAACCACTTGCAAGCAAGCAAGCAAAAGTATCCATAGCCAGCATCGCTCCAAGACTCGAAAACCCCCCCACCCAAACACATGCAATAGGAATACTGCTAACCCTAATGAGCCCTAAGTTAAGAATAGTGGCAAAGGCTTTCTTTAACTATGCCAAATCCCCCCTTTCCCACCATGGATTTTCTTCAAATGACTTGCAACCAAAATTACACATCCTCACGAGTGCTCTAAGACCCCAGAACTCAGTTGCAAAAATCTAGAACACCCCGAAACACATGCAGTCCTGCTGCTAGGGCTAACCCTAATGAACCCTAAGTTACAAAAAGTGCCAAAAGGCTTTTCCGCGTGGATTTTGTCCCAACCACTTCTACCCGGTATTAGACCTTCCCAGGAATGCTCCAAGACCCGCCAACCCACCGCCAAAAAGCACAACACCCCCAAACAGCCCAAAAGCAAAATCTCATACTTGCAATATTTCTCGGCCTTCGGTCCAAACGCGCTGTGCAGCTAGGCCATAACTCCAGTTGTCCACCACGGATTTCCTGAAAAGCAAATGCAATCAAGATTAGACTGTCCCAGCAGTGCTCCCAGACCCCAAAACTCACCCACAAACACCCGGAACCCCCCCAAAGAGCACCTCAAAGGCAAGCAAGTCAGCAAAAACACCAACAAATTTCCGCCTCCGATTTGGTCCAAACCACTTTTGTCCGGTATTAGAGCTTCCCAGCAATGGCCCCAGAGCCGTCAACCCAGGAGAAAACTAGTAGAAGACCCCCAAACAGCCAAAAAGCAAAAGTACAGAAATGGGGACTTAGTCATTTTCTTTCCAATTTCCCAAATCATTCCGCGCGCGCTCTGCAGCTAGGCCCTAACTCCCCTCTGCCACCATGGATTTGCTTCAAACCTCTTGCAAAGTAAAGTATCCATAGCCATCAGTGCTCCCAGACCCCGAAACCCACCCACAAACACCAGGAAGCCCCCCAAACAGGCCCCCTAAAACGCTACATTGAGCAAAATGTCAGAAATAGCAACAAAAAAAATCAGCGTGGATTTTGTCCCAACCACTTCTATCCGGTATTAGACCTTCCCAGGAATGCCCCAAGACCCGCCAACCCACCCGCCAAAAAGCACAACACCCCCAAACAGCCCAAAAGCAAAATCTCATACTTACAATATTTCTCGGCCTTCGGTCCAAACGTGCTGTGCAGCTAGGCCATAACTCCAGTTGTCCACCACGGATTTCCTGAAAGCAAATGCAAGCAAGATTAGACTGTCCCAGCAGTGCTCCCAGACCCCAAAACTCACCCACAAACACCCGGAACCCCCCCAAAGAGCACCTCAAAGGCAAGCAAGTCAGCAAAAACACAAAAAAAATTCCGCCTCCGATTTGGTCCAAACCACTTTTGTCCGGTATTAGAGCTTCCCAGCAATGGCCCCAGAGCCGTCAACTCACCCGCAAAGAAGTAGAACACCCCCACAAGTGCTGAGTCTTTCTTCATTGGACGCAATCCAGCCCTCTGCGTTGAGGGAAATAGGAGTCTGGAGGAGGAGGATAGAGGAGCATGTTCTTCTGAACTTGTGAACCTGAGAAATGCAGACTGCGGCACCTTCAAATCAATAAGCAAACAAGTGAAGACAGTTCTGCTGATGGGCTTGTTTTTGTGATTAGGTGATTAAAGTTTGAATTATATTAACTGTGCACAACAAAGAAAGACAGACACACAGGAATAAAAGTGAATAAGGACGAAAAAGAAAGTTATTGATTCATTGTCTCATTTTCAGGGCTCGGTGTGGTCCCTGAATAAGAATAAAGCTTCGTCATCATACTCTGCGAATTCAGGCAGGGTGAGCTCAGTGTCACCTAACAGAGAAGAAATTCCCTCATCTACGTTGCTGTCCACCTAGTCTTCATCCGGCGTGCTTTCTCGTACTTTGTAATCTGGTGGTATGAGGTGCTGATTCATCTTGATCATTGTTAACCTCTCCACATTTTTGGGCGAGAGGCGGCTCCGTTTGGGAGTAACAATGCCACCAGCAGCACTGAAAACACGTTCAGAAGACACGCTTGCGAGTGGGCAAGACAAGTAGTTTAAAGCCAGGTTGGAGAGCTGTGTCCACAATTCTTTTTTCCCATGCCAATACGCCAATGGGTCAGCATTAAGATAGACCTCTGTTGAGTCATTCAGATAGTCCTGCACCATCGACTCAAGGTCCTCCTCCAAGGTTCCTCCACTTTGCTTAGCTGTTGCTGTGACCTTTTGAGAACCAGACCCAAGCCAAGTTAGCCAATCCTCTTCAGCATCCAATGTTACTGTTGTGTCTGGTGCAGATGATCCGGTTGCCGGTGTCTTTAACGGCTGAGAGGTCACTTGTGCCACAGGTGCAGAAGTGGATTCTTTTGACTGGGGATGGCCTGCTGATGCTGATGTACTGCCAGTGCCTTTTCCTTCAAAGACCTGCCGTTCTCTTTCAAACCTCTTGGCTGACAAGGCTAGCCAACGTTTGTACTTTGTAACATCTTCATCAGCAAAAGGAAAGAATGCTTGGCCTGCCAGCGCCTTTTTGTAGCGTGGATCCAGAATAGTAGCACAAATGTAATGCTGTTCTGAGTGGATCTTTTTAAGACGTTCATCACCTTGTAGGCGTTCTAATAATTTCTCCGCCAAAACAAAAGGGTCTTGGTTTTCTTCATTTTTTTGAAACACAGAAGACACCGCCTTCAGTTGGTGCTCCAGCATGTACAACAATGGGATAGCTTTTCCCAAATTACAGTCCTCCTTGCTGACTGAACGCGTGAAGACCTCAAAAGGACGAAGCATGCCTGTCAGGCTTTTAACTATTTCCCATTGCGCCGCATTCATCCTCAGGTCCATGTGAGCTGTACCCTGTTCTAAGAAATAGCAATCGAGTACCGTATACTGCTCATACAGACGCTCAAGCATGTAGAAGGTTGAGTTCCAACGTGTTGCCACCTCCTGGATGAGTGCTTTCACTGGCATTCGACGTTCATGTAGCAGGCTCCTCAGATGCTTCCGGGCCTTAAAAGAATGGCTGAAATGGTTGCACATTTTTCGGCAGGTCTCCACTACCTCGTACGCTGGACTGTGTTTATCACTCAAGAATTTTTTGACAACCAGGTTTATACAGTGCGCCAAACACGGCACTCTGAAATACTGACCCAGCTCCATGGCCTTAACTACATTGGCGCCATTATCCGTGGAAACATAACCAATCTGGCGTTTTTTTGGGGACAGCCAGCCAAGGACCTTTGTGTTAAACGCGTCCAAAATGTTTTGTGCTGTGTGACGTTTCTCCAAACCAAACATGGCTAGTGTTGCATGTTTCCGAGCAGCTTTAAAAACTTGGTCCGGGTCAACACCTGCGTTTAGCTTTGCTTTAACCCCTGAAAAAGAGACCCAGTGTGCAGTGATGCACATGTAATCTGCGCCTGCGCCACTGGTCCACATGTCTGTTGTCAGATGTATAGTGTGAACAGCACTCTTCTGCAAAGCTGCCCCAATCACCTCCAGCACATCTTCATTTAGTGCTGGAACCGCAACTCTGGCAAAATAGAACCGGCTAGGAACCTTCCATTTAGGGCAGAGCGCTGCCACTAATTCTAGAAAACCAACCCCTTCTACAAAAGAAAAAGGGAGAAGGTCCAGAGCTAGCATTTTAGCCAGCTTAGTGTTATACAGACGCGTCAGTGGGTGGTTGCGTTCATATTGCGCTTCTGTAAACAACATCTTTTTAATGTTGCCCTGGACCAAGCATTTACGGGATGATGACATTGATGATATCTTCGACCCAGTTACGCTCGCTGATGAACTTTTGCGCATTGGTGTCTCACTCTCTCCCACACTCTTAGTGTGGCTCACATGGGGTGTGCTGCTGACAGGGGTACTGGGTGTAAGTGAAGTGTTTGACCCGTCTTCTTCCTCCTCGTCATCATCAGATGAAACATCATTACGTGCAATTCGGCCTTCCTTGATCGCCTGTAGGTGCGCAAACCATTGGACAGCGTGCTTTCTTTCAAGATGACCTCTCTGGCCTCCGGTACCATAGTTGGAACCAAACTTACCACGACTAACTGCCAACTTACAAATGCTACAAATGGCGAAGTTTTCCATTTTTGGGCAAACACTAAAGAAGTCCCAAACTGCGCACTTGAAATGTCTTTGGGGGCCGGAGGAGGCGGCGATACTGGTGGTGGTGGTCCTGCTGCTAATGCCAGATGAAGTGGAGGATGTGGATTGCCGAACTTCAGTACGTTTTGCACTTTCACCACCACTAATTGGGGTCGAGGTGGATGGAGGTCCCTTCTGGCGAGTAAGAAATATGGAAGCGGTAGGAATTGGTGTACTAGTTAACTCCAATGATTGTGGTGTTTCTTCCATTGCCTCCTCGTCGACAACATCATCACGCTCAGCAGCTTCTCGGGCTAGGGTCAAAATGTCTTTTTGCTGTATGCCCGCTGGGGCTGCAGTGACCTTTATGATGACTGGTTCGTCGTCGTGAGAGCCTTCATCAACAGCAGTATCCGCCACTTCTTGTTGAGCCTCATCACCCTCCATAACTATGAGTTTTTCGACGACCTTCCTTTTACGCTTAAGTACCTTTGTCAGATCATGGTGTGCCTCACTCTCAGACGGCAGTGGTGGTTCCCAAGTTAGATCCGTATCATCAGAAGGAGGTGGGCTTGGTGAAGATGTAGACCTCGCCCTTGATCTCTTCCTTGCTAAGGGTGTGGAAGACAATGAATGATCATCAGGAGGAGTGGCTTCCTCCAATGATACCTCGGCTTGATTGGCGATTTCCTGATGTGCCCCTACTTCGGGAGGAACAACTATTGTGGCCACTTGTGACCTTCCATGCACCTCTGCTTGCGCATCTCCTTGCGCTGCCTCTCCTTCCACATGTACTTGGGCTTGTACTTGCACATGTGGTTGTTGTTGCGGCTGTGGTTGTTCAACACTTGTCAGATGAGTTACAACAACCTGTGTTGATTCGGGGACATTTCTGCTACTTTCTTGCGATGAGCCAACATCACTGGTCGATGGTGATTGAAGAAGTACACTGACTGCCTCTACAGCACTCAAGGGCTTGGACTTAAGTTGGCGTGGTGGTGGTGGTGGTGGCGGCACTGAGCCCAATGGAGCGGGGGTGCTGCTCCCAGCTTGGTCCCCAGCCGATCCCGCTGGTGCTGCAGGCGTACTTTTTTTTTTTAATCCCAAAAAATGTGGCGGGCGGCACACCAGTCTCCCTGGGAACTTGCTTCTTCTGCTCCTTACTGGCAACTTTCTTGCTAGAGGAGCTACGGGGAACTTTTTTTGGGGCCATCTTCTTCAGAGCAGGTCAGTACAGCAGGCCGCAATTGCACGAGTTGCAGAGTTGTCTGTGGCCAGACGTGACGTCGCGTGACGTTATGCTGCAGCTGCACACACACACCGCTGCAGGACTTCTTCCTGGCACTGGTGGTTCTCTTGAGTCTTGTGCACCTAAAAGCAATGGAAGACAGAGGAACATCAGTTCAGTTATACACCCCAAAAAATCGAAAATCACAGAAAAATCAGCACAATCCCATTCCATCCATGCCCTCCATGATGTTTAAATTCAAGACACCCCACAGAAAGACTAGGCCCATGCACCACTCACTACCCCTGGCGAAAAGGCCACAACAGGCCAAAAAAACGAAAATCACAGAAAAATCTGCACAATCCCAAGCCATCCAGCCCCTCCATGATGTTTAAATTCAAGACAACCCACAGAAAGACTAGGCCCATGCACCACTCACTACCCCTGGGCATAATGGATGAAAGCTAGGCAAAATGGGTGCAGGCCTGAGAACACTGCCTGCATTCAAAATGGCCCCCTCCCTCCCAGCACATGGCCAGGGCCTGTAGCAGCACTCAAAATGGCCCACACCCACATGGCCTCTCCCCACTAACACCCCAAAAAATCGAAAACACAGACAAATCAGCACAATCCCAAGCCATCCAGCCCCTCCATGATGTTTAAATTCAAGAAAACCCACAGAAAGACTAGGCCCATGCAACACTCACTACCCCTGGTGAAAAGGCCACAACAGGCCAAAAAAACGAAAATCACAGAAAAATCAGCACAATCCCAAGCCATCCAGCCCCTCCATGATGTTTAAATTCAAAACACCCCACAGAAAGACTCAGTGCACCCACCACTGAGTACCCCTGGGCAAAAGGCCCCAAAACAACCCAAAAATCGAAAATTCCAAAATTGTAGTTGCAGCAACTGTAATGCCCCAAACAAACTTACTTGTGAAATTTCTAATCCAAAAGTGATCCAAAGAAAGTCAAAAAGGCCTCAAATCCAAATATCCAGCAGCATCCACAAAAAGTAATCCTTCCAGCTCCAGATCCAAATGAAAAGTGACCAGGAGATGGACAAAGCACTGGGAGGAGCCTGCTGGACAGGAACAGGAAGTTGAAGACTGTGGGGCACTTCCTTCCTCCCCCCCCCTCCTCCCCAAAATGGACTCCTCGCAAAAAAAGTGCAGGCAAATGTCAACCTGAGGAGTCATTCAGATATAAATCATCATTTCCAGAAGGTTTATGCTGCGTGCTGGTGGATTTCTTGTGCAGAATTGCAAATTTTGTATTTTCGCGAGTGCGAGATTGTAGATGCGGCGAGCAGCAACAATCTCGCAATTGCGAAGTCTCGCGATACGTGATCACGGCGTACTCGCGTTGACAAACTCTCGCTGTGCAAGTTGGCAAGGCGCGATGACTAATCGCGCTTGCCAAATTCCCGCGGGATCTCGCAGCAAGATCCAAAATGGCGCAGCACTCGCAAAATATCGAGAAAAACAACTCGCCAAACGCTGAATGACGGTAAGTAAACGCCGCGCGCCGCAAAATTGTATCACCAAGAAAAAAAAAATCCGCTACATGCGAATTTGCGGATTTTGCGAATCTTGCGGATTGCGAATTTACCCAAAATCCGCGAGCGGAGCGGATTTTACGCCCACGCTTACAGGTGGCCACTCAAACCATATATTAAGAAAGTGGTATAAGAGATACCAATCGAACAGTGGTTAGGCCTAGGGCCTAGGGAATCGCTGGGAGCAGTCTGGACTAGCAATGCTGAAGTCGGGAAAAGCCCGCGGGATTCGGGTGCAGCACGTAAAGTGCGGCTTGCACCAATGAAATGTCAATGGTGCGTAAAAGTTACACAAAGAGAGTTTAAGGATACTTCCGCTGAACCTAGAGGAACAAAACTTAAGACACAGGCCCTAGAGGTGTATACCAGTGTGGGAACACCGGCGTTGCAATGTTACCTCACCCACAGGAATCGGGTGCATAGGGTCGAAGTGGCGTCGGGTTTTGACACGCAGGCTCTTGGTGCTTGAAGCTGAAGATGACCTTAGAGTAGTTCATACATGTACTTATATGATACTATTGTGTGTATGAATGACTCCAGGATACACTGCTAATGTATATTTAATGTCAGTGACCTGCTAGCTCACTTTTGTTTGCCTGATAACTTTCCTCACTTACCTTTACCCTCTTGCCTCGCTTTTCTCTGTATGGCACAGGACTGTGCCCCAATTTAACCCTTACCACTTGGGTTAATTGTTGTATTTTTGAGATCATAAACAATTGAACCAATAAATATTCCTTGGCCGGCTGGTCAAGGAATCTTAAACTATATAGAATCCCATTGTGATCTATATATACCATTTTTCTCGTTATCCTTGTATGCTCAGGACCACTTGTTGTTTTGATAAATACTTGCTACCCATGGTCCCGAGTGATTTAATGGGTTCCCCTTGTCCTCTTTGATGAATGAAGCTGAAGATGCTGCAGGCGATGGGAAGCAGAAGTGTCCGGTGTGATCCAAGGGTGGATCGGAGTCGAGAAGTATCTGAAAGCAGAGGGGACAGAGTTTTGGTCACTCAGCAGTGACCAGGGTGGAACCAGGACGGAACCAGGCAATGTCGGGCGCAATCAGATGGTTGTCGAGGAGCTTCTCTCCGCTGTCATGTGGGCTCTGGGGCATCTGCGACGTCCAGGAGCAGGTCACGATCTGTCACATACAGGCTCTCGCCGTCGGCGCAGTCTGCTTCAAGATTGGAGCAAACAACACTTGGCAAAAGCAATCCACGCAGGACTGGGAGATTGCTTCTCACTCGGACCGGGAGGGTCAGAGCGGGTGCTCCTTTTCAGAGGAGCTGGTGCAAATCTGGAGCAACCAGAATAGCAAGTCGGTTTTAGGTTTTCATCGGCACAGGGGCCACAAGCCAGCTGGCAAGTGACCAGGCAAACGCGTCGAGCCAAGACAAGCAGAAGGGCCCCACGCAGCACCCTTCAAGTGTAGAGGGGTGGGCTTCGGTGCAAGAGTGGCTCAGGGTTGGGGCTTCTCAAACCCTGGTGTACAGCTTCGAGGGTCACTCGTGGGCTGCACGGTCAGCGTCTCGTGGCCTTTTCAAGATGGTGTGCCCCACGCTTCCGGTCGCCTCCACGGGTCTCCGCTCTGTAGGGACTGTGGATCGGGCTGTAGGAAGGCAGGCAAGCTTGATCTCGTCGATCTCTGTCACTCGAGTTCCGGCGGGAACTGCAACAAAGCAAGGGTCAAGGTGCTGGATGGTGCCTGTTTGCACAGGGTGGTCACTCCTTGACCACAAGGGAGATTCTTCAGTCTTCTACGTTGAGTAGGATGTCGAAGGGTCCAGAGTTTTGTTTCTTATGTTTCGTCAGGATAATCTGAGTTGCATTGGCACTGCTCCCACTCTTATTCGAATCTGGTGGGCTGGATTACCTACTAGGTCCCCTCCTATGGGTGGGAACCAGGAAGGGGTGGTTACACCCCTTTCCTTTGATCCAGGCCGCGCTGGGACTGGGGCTGGTCTGCCCCAGAACCGGTTTGGCCGGATCCTGCAAGGAGAAGCCTTGTGCTCCCCAGGCAGTGTCTAGTTTCTTTCAAACCTCCCTGCTACAATCCACTATCTCCTGTCTGGGGTGGTGTAACACCTCCCTGCGACAGGAAAGCCTTTGTCCAGGCCTCCTCTGCTGAGTTTCGGTCAGCAGCAGGAGGTCAGACATGTGTCTGTGGCCGAAGCATCCATTTTGTGGATCTGAGGCTCTTTTAAAAATCAACCGCGTTTTAGCGAAGTAACATGTCGTCTCCCTCTAGAGGGGTGGAATGCTACCCCCGTCGCCAGGACTGGCGAGGGGGTAGTATTCTAATTCGTATGACACCTTACACGACATGTTTTGATAAAGCCAAACCAAAGTTAACATATAACCGCGAGGATTATAATGCACTTAATAGTATATGGTTTGGCATATCCCGGAACAGCTAAGGGAATTGGTCCCGACAGCTGCAGACAGGCTCAGCTCATGCTAGAGTCCCATCTCACATTAAACCACGCACTCTGCCTCCAGGATTGTTAAGGCCTGCCATAGGAGTGGCTTATAGGTTTATATGTGTCCAGTTAGGTTTAGATATAGGTATACTATATCTAAGCAAGGGGTGATTACACCACCTTGCCCCAGCTGAGTGATCAGCCAGTTGTGTCCATTTTAGATAGCCAGCCAGGGGTGGCAAAAGATATGCTGCAGCCCCTGGTAGGCCTTGGATGCACCTATGCCCTGGGCACCTATAGTGCTCTGTAAAGGGGCTGATAAGGTGACCCAAGCCAATCTAGTTATGCACCTAGGGTACATGGAATCCATTTTACAGAGAGAGCAGATAGCCTGGGGCCCTGATTAGCAGGGAACCAGGCCAACTAAGTCGAAAACCAGATAAACACTAGGCAAAAAATCTGGGGTAACCATAGTCAGGTAGCCACCTTCCTACACAACCCCCCCCCCCCCCCAAACGAAAGGAGATAAGGCTATCCTTGGCCAGGTAAGCCTATATTGCCTGAGTGGCCATATAAGGAAGTACCTGCACTAGCATGGGTACCCCCTGTCTCATGGCCCACTAAGCAGTCCCTCACCCTTGGGGTATCAGAGGGTCTCCACCATAGGGAATCACTACCTTGAGTGTGTCTTTGCAAGTTAGAAGGCTGGTTTGGATATGGAGTTTTGAAGTGAGGCTCCACTAATTTAGGACTCAGCTTCCTCCAATTATCTTCCACCATCTGTGCCCTTCTCTCTTCAACTGAGTTGCACTGTGCTCTCAGGATCAGCCTCTGGCTACCTAAAGCTGGAGGCTGGGTCCCTCTGTTTGGCTTGCTGGAGGGACAGTTCAGGTTTGGGCCCTTCGTAATGGTTCCCTAATCAGCGCTTCTGCCTTGTATTTGTTAGATTACATACTATCGATGGTACAAGGGACCCCCATGAATCCGTGAAAACATACGAACAGCGTCTGGGTTACATTACGGTGAGTCCCTCACCATTGTGTTAGTCAATACAATTACCTCCCCCCACCCCCTTTTTTGTATTAAAAGAATGTACCGGTTGAAAGTTTACACTCTAACCCTACAGATCCTTTCTCGAAATTGCCTCCGAACCTACGCATCACCGGGCCCTGTGTATACCACGTCCGTGGTAAGTTTTATCTGTCAGGCATTTTAATAGTAGCACCTACTAGCATTGATGCATTCAATATGCAAGTTGGCTATTACCCCTTGCTCATAATCTTGCTCGGGTGATTATGTTGAAACCATCAGTAGTCCTTACTGACTCTTTAAACTGTCCACCCCTGCTGATCTAGCCTATCCTCAATTGCTCTCGACCACTTGTTCTCCATTGTGTACTGAATAGTTGTGATGTTTAAACGCTACTCAACTACATGCATTACTTGCGCTGTGCGCTAAACGCTACTCAATCACGTGCATTTTTTGCGCCAAGTCCCAGCAAATTGGGCGGGACATTATGTCAACCCTAGTCAATCCCATCATGTGGGTGATGTGCATTGCTATCTCAAGTAATAGTAGGGATAATGTTTTCCCGTGTTTGTAATATATACATTTATATACCGATTAGGTTACGTGTCCCCTACACTCCAGTCCTGATGAAGACCCCACAGCAAGATTAACACTAATGTCTGCGCGTATGAGGGTCGAAACGTCGACAACCGATTGCCCTTCACCGTCAACTCCACACCCCATTGGTTTCATTCATTGAACATTTGGAGTATGATTTGTGTTTGAAATAATCCGCATGAACCTGTCGGTCCTGTTTTTGGTACAGAGTTTGTAACTTTGCGAAATAAGCCTTAATTGCTGATTTTACCGTCACATAAGAATCTTCTCTCTTTCCTTCACCAATTCCCATCACTATCACACTACCCTCCCCGCTTCTACCTTTGGGGCACTGTAATTAACCACTGATTGATGATTCTGTAATTTATGCATATTCAATATATCATCCCATTGTGAATAAAACAATGTGGACCGAAGTTATGTTTGTTTGATTATTTTCATCTCTTTGGTTAATGTCCTCATATTACTGGGACCCCTTCTCTTTACTCATTTGCTAACCCAGGTCCCCGTAACTTTAACTGGGTCAACCCCCCTATCAATATCCTTCTTTCAAACTAAAGCGCGCCGGAGGCCGTAGGTTTACTACCCTCGCACCCTGTGTGTGGAACTCTCTCCCTGTGGAGACCCGGAACTGTCAAGACCTCCTCTCCTTCCGGAAAGCCTTGAAGACCTGGCTCTTCAAACAAGCATTTCCATAAACACCCCCCCTCTATGTTCATGTTACTGCTGATCACAGCGCCAAGCAACCAATCGGTGATAGCGCGCTTTAGAAATATTTTAATAACATAACATAATAACATAACTAAGCAGCCTTAAAGGCCTAACTCAAGAGGTTGTGTTAAGCAAGCTGTTTTACCACATACAATCCTGTAATATCAAATGAAAGGACACCACACAAGTATATATTATAAAAATATATGTGCTTATTTCTAAAATAATCCCCAGTACTCTTTATGAGCAAAGGGGCACAAGCGTTAAATGAAAAGTCAAGTCAAGTCAAGTCAGAGAATTTATATAGCGCACTACATTCCCAGAGGGTCTCAAGGCGCTTAGGAAGGGGAGGAGGATTACTGGTCAAATATCCACGTTTTAAGTTGCTTTCTGAATGCTAGGTGGTTCTGGGTAAGGCGAAGGTAAGTGGGGAGTGAGTTCCATGTTCTAGCAGCCAGGTATGAGAAGGATCTGCCTCCCATGGTGGTCTTGTTGATGCGAGGTACAGTGGCGAGGGCTTGGTTGGAAGAACGTAGTTGGCGGGAGGGGGTGTAGAAGGACAGTCGAGAGTTGAGGCATTCTGGTCCGATTTCGTAAAGTGATTTGTGTGCGTGGGTTAGCAGTCGGAAAGTGATTCTCTTATTGACGGGTAGCCAGTGGAGGTCTTTCAGGTGACCAGAGATGTGTTCGTTGCGCGGGATGTCTAATATGATCCTGGCTGAGGCGTTTTGGATTCGTTGGAGTTTTTTCTGGAGTTTAGCGGTAGTACCTGCGTAGAGGGTGTTTCCGTAGTCCAGTCGGCTCGTGACCAGAGCATGGGTGACTGTTTTCCTGGTTTCGGTGGGGATCCAGCGAAATGTTTTTTTGAGCATGCGAAGAATGTTGAAGCAGGATGAGGAGACGGCGCTGACTTGTCTGTTCATTGAGAGTGAAGAATCCAGGATGACGCCTAGGTTCCGTGCGTGGTCTGTCGGGATGGGTGCTTTTCCAAGGGCTTCCGGCCACCAAGAGTCGTCCCATGCAGAGGGGGATGTACCTAAGATGAGGACTTCTGTTTTATCTGAGTTCAGTTTCAGACGGCTGTGTTTCATCCATTCGGCAACTTCTTTCATTCCTTCGTGTAGGTTAGTTTTGGCGGTGCTGGGGTCATTGGTGAGAGAAAGGATCAGTTGGGTGTCATCCGCGTAAGAGATGATGTTGAGGTTGTGTTGGCGGGCGATGGCCGCGAGGGGGCTCATGTAAACGTTGAAGAGGGTGGGACTGAGTGAGGATCCTTGTGGTACGCCACAGATGACTTCAGTGGCCTCGGACTTGAATGGTGGAAGGCGGACTCTCTGGGTTCTTCCGGTGAGGAACGAGGTGATCCATTCAAGTGCTTTTCCTTGTATTCCGATGTTTCTGAGGCGTTGTAAAAGGGTGCTGTGGCAGACTGTGTCGAATGCTGCAGAGAGGTCGAGGAGGATGAGGGCGACTGTGTTTCCATTGTCCAGTAGAGTTCGAATGTCGTCTGTTGCTGCGATGAGGGCGGTCTCAGTGCTGTGTTTTGCTCGGAAGCCAGATTGTGAGGAGTCGAGGGATTTGTTGGCTTCGAGGAAAGCGGCGAGCTGGTTGTTGACAGCTTTCTCGATTACTTTGGCCGGGAATGGAAGGAGCGAAATGGGGCGGTAATTTTTGAGTTCGGTGGGGTCCGCTGTAGGTTTTTTCAGAAGGGCGGTGAGTTCAGCGTGTTTCCAGTTTTCCGGGAAGGTGGCGGAGTTGAAGGAGCAGTTGATGACGTCTCGGAGGTGCGGTGCTATGACGGAGTCTGCTTTGTTGAAGATGTGGTGAGGACATGGGTCTGTGGGGGATCCTGAGTGGATGGAGTTCATCAGGCGGATGGTGTCCTCAGTGGAGATTGGGTTCCAGTCGTTAAGGGTGTTCACGGGGGGAGAGTGTTCAGCAACTGGTTGGGTGGGTTGGTCTCCGGGTTGGTTGTTGAAGCTGTTGTGGATGTCCGCAATCTTGTTGTGGAAGAATGAGGCTAGGGAGTCGCAGAGGGCTTGAGAGGGGGTGACGTCGTTGGAGTTGGCCGAGGGATTGGAGAATTCCTTGACGATGTTGAAAAGTTCCTTGCTGTTGTGGGCGTTGTTGTCAAGTCGATCCTTGAATGCTGTTTTCTTGGCCTTTCAGATTAGTTGGTGGTGAGTGCGGGTAGCGTTTTTGAAGGCGTCCTTGGTGCTGGTGGTTGGGTTTTTTTCCAGGCCTTTTCAAGGGAGCGGCAGAGTTTCTTGGACTTCTTGAGATCATCGTTGAACCATGAGGCCTTCTTGTTGCCAGGTTTGCTTTGACGTTTTTTCAGCGGAGCTAATGTGTCGGCGGTGTTGGATAACCATAGGGTGAAGTTGGCGGCGGCTTGGTCTGGGTTAGAAGAGTGGGCTGGGGTCTTTTGAAGGAGTGATGAGGAGATCTGGTCGATGGTGATTTTGTTCCAGTTTCTTTGCAGAGTTGGTTGGAGGTGGTTGATGGGTTTTGGCTTGTTGTAGGTGAAGTGAACGCAGCTGTGGTCAGTCCAGAGGAGATCCGTAGTGTGGCTGAAGGAGACATGATTGCTGGAGGTGAAGATGGGGTCGAGTGTGTGACCTGCGATGTGGGTGGGGGAAGTGACCAGTTGTTTAAGTCCGAGGTTGGCGAGGTTGTCCAGGAGGGTGGTGGTGTTGCGGTCGTTGAGCTTTTCAAGGTGAAAGTTGAGGTCTCCCAGAAGGATGTATTCTTTGGAGGGGAGCGCGTGAGGAGTGATGAAGTCCGTGATGTCTTCACTAAATTTTGCGCGGGGACCTGGTGGTCTGTAGAGGAGGGTGCCTCTGAGTGTGGTCTTGGGGTCGATGTGGATTTGGAAGTGAAGGTGTTCGGAGTTGGCGAGGTTGGCGTCAGAGCTGGTTGAGATGCGGATTGATTTCTTATGGACGATAGCGATTCCTCCTCCTGTGTGGCTGGTACGGTCCTTGCGAGTGATCTTATAGTCTTCAGGGATGGCAATGGTGATGTCTGGGGCGGAGGAAGCGTTCATCCATGTTTCTGTTAGGAAGGCGACGTCCGGAGAGATGGTGTCTAGTAGATTCCATAGGTCAATGGCGTGTCTGTGGATCGAGCGGGTGTTGAGAAGGATGCATTGTAGGTGGTTGGTGTCGGGAATCTCTGGTGTGGTCGTAGCGGAGATGTTGTCGGTGCTGCTGAATTTGCAGGAGTAGCAAGAGAAGGGTCCATGGGTGTGTCCGGGAACGGCTTGGACGCAGTTGGGGGCGCGACCGGGGTTAAGGGCTAGGAGGGTGGCGGCATCGTAGGTAATGCGTGAGGGCTGGGCAGCGCGAGGGGCAGGGGGTCTGGCGCTGGGCGCGGTCCAGGCGCGGACGGGCGTAGACGGGCTTACTTTTGGCGCACCTTCGGCGTGTACGTAGCGCGTGGACGCTGCGCGTGGGACCATCTGACATTAATGGATAGAGGAGGGGGAGGGGCGAGGGCGGTTCAGCGGGTCGGGCTAAGGGGGAGGTCAATAACAACAAAATGGAGGCGGAGGGGTCAGGACGGAAAGAGCGCTTGGGGGAAAACACAAATGCTGAAACAGAATCACGCTAGCAAATGAAAATGTTAATGAGCAAAGCGGCGAATTTGATCACAATCACAAAATCTGCAAATAAAGTCACGCTGGCAATGTAACAATGCAAAAGGGCAAATCGGCTAATTAACTATGCAAATGGGCAAAAGCGTCAGTCAAAGCGCGCAGCGGCAATCAGAGCACAAAGCAGGTTATAGTTCTAAATAACACTCAAAATCCGATAATATGCACTCTGCAACGATACCGCAGCAGCAGGGGAGCGACCACTCAGCTCGGAAGCGAAGAGCGAGTCACGGCGCTTCCAGGTAAGGGAGCGCTGTTTGTTGTCTGTGGGAGGGCGGTTCAGCTGGGAGGCGGGTCGGGCTAAGGGGGAGGTCAATAACAACAAAATGGAGGCGGAGGGGTCAGGACGGAAAGAGCGCTTGGGGAAAACACAAATGCTGAAACAGAATCACGCTAGCAAATGAAAATGTTAATGAGCAAAGCGGCGAATTTGATCACAATCACAAAATCTGCAAATAAAGTCACGCTGGCAATGTAACAATGCAAAAGGGCAAATCGGCTAATTAACTATGCAAATGGGCAAAAGCGTCAGTCAAAGCGCCCAGCGGCAATCAGAGCACAAAGCAGGTTATAGTTCTAAATAACACTCAAAATCCGATAATATGCACTCTGCAACGATACCGCAGCAGCAGGGGAGCGACCACTCAGCTCGGAAGCGAAGAGCGAGTATAACATACAAAGTTGCACAATTATGGATGAGGGCAGGTGGCCACTCAAACCATATATTAAGAAAGTGGTATAAGAGATACCAATCGAACAGTGGTTAGGCCTAGGGCCTAGGGAATTGCTGGGAGCAGTCTGGACTAGCAATGCTGAAGTCGGGAAAAGCCCGCGGGATTCGGGTGCAGCACGTAAAGTGCGGCTTGCACCAATGCAATGTCAATGGTGCGTAAAAGTTACACAAAGAGAGTTTAAGGATACTTCCGCTGAACCTAGAGGAACAAAACTTAAGACACAGGCCCTAGAGGTGTATACCAGTGTGGGAACACCGGCGTTGCAATGTTACCTCACCCACAGGAAGCGGGTGCATAGGGTCGAAGTGGCGTCGGGTTTTGACACGCAGGCTCTTGGTGCTTGAAGCTGAAGATGCTGCAGGCGATGGGAAGCAGAAGTGTCCGGTGTGATCTAAGGGTGGATCAGAGTCGAGAAGTATCTGAAAGCAGAGGGGACAGAGTCTGGGTCACTCAGCAGTGACCAGGGTGGAACCAGGATGGAACCAGGCAATGTCGGGCGCAATCAGATGGTTGTCGAGGAGCTTCTCTCCGCTGTCACGTGGGCTCTGGGGCATATGCGACGTCCAGGAGCAGGTCACGATCTGTCCCATGCAGGCTCTCACCGTCAGCGCAGTCGGCTTCAAGATTGGAGCAAACAACACTTGGCAAAAGCAATCCACGCAGGACTGGGAGATTGCTTCTCACTCAGACCGGAAGGGTCAGAGCGGGTGCTCCTTTTCAGAGGAGCTGGTGCAAATCTGGAGCAACCAGAATAGCAAGTCGGTTTTAGGTTTTCGTCGGCACAGGGGCCACAAGCCAGCTGGCAAGTGGCCGGGCCAACACGTCGAGCCAAGACAAGCAGAAGGGCCCCACGCAGCACCCGTCAAGTGTAGAGGGGTGGGCTTCAGTGCAAGAGTGGCTCAGGGTTAGGGCTTCTCAAACCCCGGTGTACAGCTTCGAGGGTCACTCGTGGGCTGCACGGTCAGCGTCTCGTGGCCTTTTCAAGATGGCGTGCCCCAAGCTTCCGGTCGCCTCCACGGGTCTCAGCTCTGTAGGGACTATGGATCGGGCTGTAGAAAGGCAGGCAAGCTTGATCTTGTCGATCTCTGTCGCTCGAGTTCCGGCGGGAACTGCAACAAAGCAAGGGTCGAGGTGCTGGATGGTGCCTGTTTGCACAGGGTGGTCACTCTTTGACCACAAGGGAGATTCTTCAGTCTTCTACGTTGAGTAGGATGTCGAAGGGTCCAGAGTTTCGTTTCTTATGTTTCGTCAGGATAATCTGAGTTGCATTGGCACTGCTCCCACTCTTATTCGAATCTGGTGGGCTGGATTTCCTGCTAGGTCCCCTCCTATGGGTGGGAACCAGGAAGGGGTGGTTACACCCCTTTCCTTTGATCCAGGCCGCGCTGGGACTGGGGCTGGTCTGCCCCAGAACCGGTTTGGCCGGATCCTGCAAGGGGAAGCCTTGCGCTCCCCAGGCAGTGTCTGGTTTCTTTCAAACCTCCCTGCTACAATCCAATATCTCCTGTGTGGGGTGGTGTAACACCTCCCTGCGACAGGAAAGCCTTTGTCCAGGCCTCCTCTGCTGAGTTTCGGTCAGCAGCAGGAGGTCAGACATGTGTCTGTGGCAGAAGCATCCATTTTGTGGATCTGAGGCTCTTTTAAAAATCAACCGCGTTTTAGCAAAGTAACATGTCGTCTCCCTCTAGAGGGGTGGAATGCTACCCCCGTCGCCAGGACTGGCGAGGGGGTAGTATTCCAATTCGTATGACACCTTACATGACATGTTTTGATAAAGCCAAACCAAAGTTAACATATAACCGCGAGGATTATAATGCACTTAATAGTATATGGTTTGGCATTCTCCCGGAACAGCCAAGGGAATTGGTCCCGACAGCTGCAGACAGGCTCAGCTCATGCTAGAGTCCCATCTCACATTAAACCACGCACTCTGCCTCCAGGATTGTGAAGGCCTGCCATAGGAGTGGCTTATAGGTTTATATGTGTCCAGTTAGGTTTAGATATAGGTATACTATATCTAAGCAAGGGGTGATTACACCACCTTGCCCCAGCTGAGTGATCAGCCAGCTGTGTCAATTTTAGATAGCCAGCCAGGGGTGGCAAAAGATATGCTGCAGCCCCTGGTAGGCCTTGGATGCACCTATGCCCTGGGCACCTATAGTGCTCTGTACAGGGGCTGATAAGGTGACCCAAGCCAATCTAGTTATGCACCTAGGGTACATGGAATCCATTTTACAGAGAGAGCAGATAGCCTGGGGCCCTGATTAGCAGGGAACATGGCCAACTAAGTCGAAAACCAGCTAAACACAAGGCAAAAAATCTGGGGTAACCATAGTCAGGTAGCCACCTTCCTACACTAAGGGTCTCTGAAGTCAAGATAAACTGTGTTCTAATTCAGTTTACATAACCGTGTTTATAAATATTAACTGCGATAGAACTATTTTGGAGGGTGGAGGGTATTCTTGTAGAAAAGTTTAATCAGAGACACTTGGGTCCCGTCCACTGCAACAATGCTGGCGCGGAACAGAGAAGGTTTTTCAGGACATGCCGTGCGTCGGCCCGCTGGAGCTGTTTGTAACTGGCTGTATCGAGCAGTGTTACATGCTCTTAGTCAGTGAAGCAACCGTTGCTGTTGTTGGTGCCTAATAAGATGCTGTTGCTGGGGGATGTTGTTAAAAGCATTACAACTCGAGGGCGTGCCATTTAGGTTAAGGGGCACTGGCCAAGCTGCTAAGGCAACGAAGTGGCAGCTAATGCGGAGAAGAAGCCTTTGATATTGAGAGTTTCCTGACTTTGTGCAGTTAATGGCTCATGCTGATTGTGAGAAAACAAAAATAACCTATTTTACCAAGATTTTATGTGAACGGGTGTGACTTATGAAGCTTTCCTGAATTTCCAATCGTGTTTCGCCTTCTCATGGAAACAAGCATTTGCAATGCAATAGGTCTCGCAGCATTAAAGTTTGAGTTATTGCCATTGTATATGACAATGTGTTGCATTAAATTTTTATCAAAGTCTGTATTGGTGTATAAAGATGATTTGCAAGATGATAGCTGTTGCAAAATATTGAGCAATGTTGGCAATAATATTATATTATAATAGTATTGCAAGTTACTGTTGTACTTATAAGCATTTTGGTAGCGCATAGTGATGTTGTGGTGCCCCTGAGTGATGCTGTGGTGGTGCCGAGTGATGCTGTGGTGATAGGATAGATAGTGAGGGCGATAGATAGATAGATAGAGGAAGGGCGAAAGATAGATAGAGGGAGGGTGAAAGATAGATAGAGGGAGGGCGAAAGATAGATAGAGGGAGGGGGAGAGAGAGAGAGGGAGGGGGAGAGAGAGATAGAGGGAGGGGGATAGAGAGAGGGAGGGGGAGAGAGAGATAGAGGGAGGGGGAGAGAGAGATAGAGGGAGGGGGAGAGAGAGATAGAGGGAGGGGAAGAGAGAGATAGAGGGAGGGGAAGAGAGAGATAGAGGGAGGGCAAGAGAGAGATAGAGGGAGGGCGAGAGATAGATAGAGGGAGGGCGAGAGATAGATAGAGGGAGGGCGAAGGATAGAGGGAGGGCGAAAGATAGATAGAGGGCGAAAGATAGATAGAGGGAGGGGGAGAGAGATAGAGGGACGGGGAGAGAGAGAGATAGAGGGTGTGCGAGGGATGGAGTGTGGGGCAAGGGATGGAGTGTGGGGCAAGGGATGGAGTGTGGGGCAAGGGATGGAGTGTGGGGCGTGGGATGGTGTGTGGGGCATGGGATGGAGTGTGGGGCGTGGGATGGAGTGTGGGGCGTGGGATGGAGTGTGGGGCGTGGGATGGAGTGTGGGGCGTGGGATGGAGTGTGGGGCGTGGGATGGAGTGTGGGGCGTGGGATGGAGTGTGGGGCGTGGGATGGAGTGTGGGGCGTGGGATGGAGTGTGGGGCGTGGGATGGAGTGTGGGGCGTGGGATGGAGTGTGGGGCGTGGGATGGAGTGTGGGGCGAGGGATGGAGTGTGGGGCGAGACTGTCTGTGAGATTTTTAAACATCGCCAGCTTGTGTGAAAAACCTGTCCCTACCTATCCTATAGAATAAAGGTTTTTTTGTACGTGTTCAACACGAGTGCAAAATTAAATTTGCACACTTGTTAATTTAAACAAATGTACTCGTTCGTTTAGTGCAGCTTTAAAAGTACCCTACCTGCCCCAAGGGCATTACTTGACCCACTGGCACCTTGTGACGTCGAGTCACAATGCGCACTGGCTGGCTTAAGAGAGGGGTGTCCACTTTGGAGGCGAGGCGAGTCTGGTATTGTCTTGGTGCAGGTAAGTACTGAGGAAAAACAGCCAATTTCTCTCCATGCCCAGGCTGCCGGCGCAAGACGCCTCTAATTTCCCATTGCAAATAGTTACCAAAATAAAGAGACAGGCGCTGGAGGTTGGAACGCAAGAACAGGTTTTATTTCTCATGAGGAGAGCCTGTCATTTCGGACACACACACAGAATGTCTTCGGGAGGTGCTCTACCAATTTCTCTGCAGCCTCGCTTCTTATACACAGTTTTATGGTTTTATTGCATGAAACACATCCTTGATAATACTTTGATGTACGGAAAGACATCCTCGGGATCCCCGCTTCAAGCCTGTTCCCACCCATATCTAACAGATGTCGTTCCCCCTCCCAAATGTAACAGATGGTTGTCACCTTACAGCCGGACATTCCACTAGGGCAGGAAAGTGTGTAGGAAGGATCGGATCTAAAGGGTTGTGTGAGTGATAGGATCAAGTGATTCTGTTTGTGTAACAAGTCTTGTGGTGTGGGGGCAGGAAGGTGCGTCCACAGGGCCTGGTTTACAGCCTGGGACTGGATCGAGTGGCCAGGTGCAGTTGGGGGGGGTTATCGGAAGGCTCGGCTCATGCGCAGGGGATGAAAGAACAAATGCATGTTAGAGTAGGAAGTGACTCTGGGGCTTTGTCGGGCGGGCAGGGTTTACGACCTCAGTGCATTTGGTCGTGTTGAATCAGGACACCGGGGATGGTTGCAGGGTTTAGGGTGAATCATAGATGGCTTGTGAAGCGTGAGATGGCCACGGCACCCAAAATGGATGCCGTTTACGTGTGCGAAAAAGGGCCTATGCTGGCAAGATGGCGTGGCCAATGTTTCACGATTTTCACTCTACTTTCAACAGTGGCTGTGGGGAACAAAAATGAACGCCGCTAATGTATACCTAGTTTAGTCATTTTCAACAGTCCCCAGTTTTTATCATAAGTTAGTTCATTTCTGTTCATGTCTGGGGTCTTTGGTAGTCCATATGTATTACAGGCAGATGAAAATAATCCTGCTATAAATGCTAACAGAATCGTACAGAACCATAGGCAGTCAATGCGATAGGCGAGGAGGCAGTGCATACAAAATTACATTAGCTGGGTCATACGTTAGACCTGGAGATGGGGACATTACTCAGATGATGTAAGAAGGTCGTTCGAATACAAACATAATGTCATACAAAAATGTTCTGGCAGAATAAGGGTTATTAAGTACATTACTTGAGATCTAGACTCCCTGGGGATCAAAACTAGACAGCATGTTCAGGTGCATGACTGGTGTTCTACAATCATCATGGTACAGAGTTAACGCTTTCTTAGTCATTCATATGCAGTTGAAAGTGACCGATGTAAGGGTTCGAAAGCTCGATTGGGTGATAATCAATACAAAGTGGTTGGGAGAGAAATTCAACTTAATGCAAGTGATAGTCAGGGGGTGGTAGTGTTCAAAAAAGGGGGGGGGTTCTTCTTTCCAGTGTCTTATTACAGTGAGCCATCCCTGGTAGGCTCTCATTGTCCTTCTTCTGTCGTTGGCGCTGTTGAGCACTGGCGGTGGAGCTATGCGTCCAGCTCTAATCCAGATTTCACGCTGCAGGGTGCGGCCATTCTTTGTTCTCAAGCCACAGTCCTGTTAGTCCCATTCTCTAACTAATCTATCATAGGTACTTTAGGCGGGGTACCCGCAGTCCGTTCTTCTTTCGAGACAAACCCTATTCTACCTGTGTGCTGTGTTTCTTCTTCAAGTCAAGTTCAAAGAAAACTCCATGTGGAAAAAGGGGGATGGGGGCGTGCTTTGGGAGGCCGCGGGAAGAGAGGGTGGAGTGGGATCAGATCTGGATGAACCAAGGAGGGTAGAAATTTCAAGCAAGTGGGCCCATCAATCGGGCTCAATGGGCTGGGACTTCCGGCACGAGTTGATCAACAAACAGGGGCTTCTGGGCAGCCCTGCTTTCTTTCACTTTCCATGTTGAGAATGGTGCCTCGTCCCGCATCTCTTTGCTCTGCGGCTCCGCCTTGGTCGAGGTCATAGATGTTCCACGATCTGCAGTCAGGCTGTGCGTCACGTCCGGCCCCTCTCCTCCGACGACTGCACGCTATCCATACAAGTACAAAAAACAAGTCTTAGAGAACTGGCAGGGGAAGACGTTTACACACTTCAATTTCTCTCCCAACCCCAAGTAGCTGGGGAAATGTTCATCGGTCACGATAGGGTGGATGCTTATTAATCCTTACATCGGGGTATGCTGTTAGCTCATAAATCATTGCTGTGGTGCAGGTTCGCAAGTATTTCTACAGATTTCCATCATCATGTCTGTTAAGTGTTGATCCCTGTTACATTCGTAAAACGCTGCAAGAAGTCTGATGTCTATCAACTACATGGTCTATCAATTTTAAACCGGCTCCTCCGGTAGAGACTCGTCTTTCTAAAACAAAACCTCTTGAGCTATATTTTTCTTCACGGTCTGCTAATTTGCGAAAAGTGCGAAGTGCTACTATCATGGGCTCATAGGTACTTTTTCCAGGGAGGGACACACATTAAGCATTTTTCTTTTCTGGAAGCAACGGCTAACCTTTATCAGTCTTAGAAGATTTATCTTAAGGAAAAAACAAGGTCATCAGCTATATTTCTTAAAATTTTCTGGGGCGGCTAGTACAGAACTGGGACTATTCGGGAGAAAACGGGGACGTTTCAGACACTCCACTTTTGTGCAATGGTCGGGGCAATCTGAACGATGAAGGTGGTGTTACTAAAGCCACTGACATATAGCTCCCCTTTTAAAGGGCCAGATTAGGGGGCATCAGTCGTCTTACCTGTCCTTTCTTTCTCAGTCAATTAAGTTCCATCATTTTACAGAAAGGAGAGGAAGTAATATGGCAAAATACGATTGTTTTGTTTCTGTCAATTTGTTCAAACATTGTCGTGTTTAAGGCCAATTATACATGTACCGGCGAGGTACAGTGTCGTCATTTATTCAAAAGAGAGCAAGGGAGCCCTCAGAGGGAGAGAGCGTTGTGCGCCTCAAATAGGCTACTTAGTACACGTACAACATAAAGAGAGAGAGAGAGAGAGAAGAACGTGTACAATAGGCTATTCAGTGCACACACAACATAGAACAGTACGGGTCAGTTTTACGTATAAAAACACAAGCTGAAGGAAAACATAAATTCACAGTTTACGTACACACGAATACCAGACAGGGTGCGACAGTACATACATTAAGTACAAAAACCTATGACAAAACACAGAACTATTTTGGGCAAAAGGACTTTTTCATGTGTGTTGCGCATTCTCAGTATTCCACTTAATTTATTTGGGGGTCGAGCTTTTTACTCTCCTTCCTACCTAATGGCAGACAATTCGTTGGAGGCCTGGTTTAAAAAAAAAAGAAATACTTACTCCTTTTAATCGGTCGGACACTAGTCCAGTCGTGTTTATACTCACGGGGGAGTCTTCCAACCTCTGGGCAGGCGATGACCCAAGCTGAGGTAAAGGAGGGGTGTCAGCCGGACGTGTAATGGTACAATTCTTATTCTCTATGAGGGTGGAAGAAGAAGGGGGTAAATCTAAAACATGGAAATATCCCTTATTTCTGGGCGGATGCGGATTTTGGGCGAACCCCAACCCGGGGTTCTCTTAACTTTTCTATTTAGTCAGTACATAAATTAATTCACTGGTGCGCATTCATTTGGTAATACATTTGAGATATCGGCTGGGTTCGTTGTACTGCAATGATCCTTCAAGTTTCTGATGTAGACCATTCTCCCATTCACTAGCTCCAGAGAGAGAGAGACCGTCGTTTCTGAGTAAGGAATGTGCTATACTCTCATTCATCCGTCACATGCTGATACCATGTTCGGGTCTATTCTTCTCATTCCATTGATCGTTCGATCCACGCTTCAGTCATACAAAAAGCATTCTTTTATCGGTCCAGACGTACGCCACACATACGCATTCATACCGTCCAGACGTGCGTCACACATACGCATTCATACCGCACAAATCAGGGCACACGCGCACATTCATACCATACAATTTTTCACGCTCCCAGAGATAGCCTCTGCATACAATGTACCATCTCCCAGGGCTAGCTCATTTTTCGCGTGGAACACAGTGCGTTTCAAGTCTTCTTCCATACTTCGGCTGAAATTCCGATGTAACCTGCAGAAAAAAGAAAAGAGGGGGGGCAGCATTCAAAGCACATCAGCGCGCGTAAACACGAAAATTTTTTATTTACCTCGTACCTGACCTATCTCTCTGGGATGCAGTTCCCGGCATTTCGGCATTGAAGCCCAGAGGAACTAGTAGTACGACAAAGATAACCAATGGTAGGCCGTTTATTACACACTTCCGGGGAATTCATAACTGTAGTGCAATGGTTTGAAAAATAGGGGGGGGGGGGGCGGTTTTGACCCGCGAGGGGGCTGCTAAAAGTTCGATCTACTGTCCTATTTCATAGATATATATATCTAAGTATCAGGATCTTTACCGATTGCTTATGCAGCAGAGATGCAAAATACAACAGATCTTTACTATTCTTTTCGTATCATTTCTGTGTACTATGTCTTTTTAACCTTTTATAATCAAAAGTGCTTCGTCTTACTTGTCGCTAAATTCGAGTTTTCTCCTTTGTGTATTCGTTTCTCAATTAGTCGTACATTATGGGACAAAATACCATACCTTATATTCGGCAAATAATTCAGGTTAAAAAGGCGACCATTTCCTAATAATTTTGGAAAAGACAGGCATGATGGATAAAAATCTCAATCAATCCTAAATTCAGACAAGGGGTCTGCACTATCTATCCTTTACTATTTGGAAATAACTACCATCATTCAAAACCTTACCAATCTAGGCGACTGTTAGGATGCTGATTCCATATATCTTTTTGAAAACCTTTATTGTGGAAAAATGTCCGTGTACAAATACGGGCCTACAACCATATAGGCCGGCCACGGTGCAGACCGGAAGTTCATAAAGTAAGGAGATATTACACTGTAATAAAAAATAAAAATACGTGACGGGCGAGTCAGTTAATTGTGAGAAACTAAATGCGACTAACCGTTGTAGGATCCGTGAAGGTTTAATCTTATAATAGAAAGTATGACAGGACCAGCTGCCATATAGTTGTCCAGATACACACCGCTGGCGAGTATCCCGAGTAACGCCACTTCGGAGCTATGATAATACAATAATCAATAATGAAAGACCAACATCAATAGGATTGTCCGCAGACCTAGTCGGTACCCTTCCCCGCCCGCCATGTGCACAAAGACCGCATACATATCCCATAACATCAAGGCTAAGTAACTGGAACGTCATAAGGAGTTGCAAGTCCCGCCTACATTGGCGCCATTTTGGGGCGAGGCCGGGCGGGTCCAGCGTACAGTCCAAATGCCTCCAATAACTAGCGGCCGGACCAGAACCCCTTTCGGCAGTTCAAAAATTTCATTAATGCCAACAGAAAGAACAGGCAGCATGAACCGTGACTCAAAGGTGAGGAAAGCAAAATCTTCCCTACCGGGTCACGCTGAGGTTCCACCGGAACTTGATCGAGTTGGCAGTCTACAGTGTCTCTTGGTAATTCGGACAAAAAGCTGGCGTCATCATGGGAGCACCACCATCTTGTGGCAATGTCGCGGCCGCTCTGGAGAGCGGGACAGCAGGCGTATCCCTCCGCCGATGCACTGAATCAGCCTCTCTCACGGCACCAGATGGGGACAAGGTGGCGGTCACCCGGGACAGTGGCAAGTCAAATGGGGAATGATCGAGCAGTAGTGGCGGTCGCCCCCGCCGGAAGTCCATGGGGGTCGAGGGCCAGTGACTCTCGTAGAATCTTTAAATCGGAGAGAACGTCTTCAAGAGTGGGACTCATGCCCGAGCAGGCAAGCATCCGAGTTCCATGGTAGCTCAGTGCCCTCCTAGTGGACCAGGCCCGAATCCGGGGAGCCGGCCACCATTTTGAGAGTCCCACAGCAGCCGTCCTTCACCACGGCCACCGGAGCGGGTTCCCCGGCCATCCAACCGAGTGGAACGCCAATGGCAGTCCTGGTGCAGCCGTCCGGCAGGAGAAACGCTAATGGCTGTCCTGCTGCAGCTGACCGGCGAGTGAAACGCTAAGGGTCGCCCTGCTGCAGCTGAGGAACCTCCACCTGGGGAGGTGGGGGAGGCCCGTTCGCGTCGCCTCCCCCCAGGGCACCCCACGCCGTCTCTTGGCGCAGCATTACGGAATGGCCGGACCGGGCAGCAAAGGGGGGAGCCATCATCAAGGCATCCCCCGCACAACTTGCTGGACACCACCTCTGGGCTATCCGTGCCCGACGCGTTGTGTTGCCTCCGGCCTATTCGCACAACGGTCCTCCATTCCAGGCCGCCACTGATGCCACCTCGCCGGCTGATGGATTTTGTAGGCTTTCTATAGCCCAAAGCCAACTGAAAAGCAGCCCAAAGCAGCCCAATGCTGCTACTCGAAGGAAGGAGGGACAGGCGCAGCGTCAAGCAGACGGTGAATGCTTTGGGATTGAAGTTGCAGCAGGCTGCCATGTAAATAGTTGTTTAATAAAGCGTTTTAACATACTATTTTGTTGGAGTGTTGTATATATATTTATAATCTGGCAACTAGTAGCACAAACCAAAATGTACCAAAATGTCACCGCGTAACCAGGAAAAATATAGCCCAATTGTGTGTGATCTAAGCCAACCTGGCAACACTGATAGGTATCAGCAGATTTTTATTTGTCTAGAGTTTGTCGTTATTGGGCGGGGTTGGCAGCGGAGCCGAGCTACCTTGCTGCCGTCATGGTGTCGAGTTCGGTTCCTCCCATTAGTTTCATATTTCCCGTGAAGGGCTGTTCCTAGTGTTTCTATTTTAGCGGGGTCAGAAGGATCCCATCAGTGGCCTACTGATTTTGCTCGATTTCTTTTGTTTTTCTTAGCGATTTTTATGCCATAGTTTGCTAGAAAGATATAGCGGCTAATCCGTATTTTATATATGTCCTTTTTATTAGGGGTGCCCTCCGGTGGAGCCGGATGATCTACCTCTAATAAACGGTCCGGGTAGAACCAATTACCAATCAGTGGGGAGAAGATAGGCATGACGGGTTACAACGGGGACAAAAGTCTGCATTACCTATCTTTTCACCGCTTGCAAAGACTAGGCAGAATATCTCTATTCTTCGTTATTTGTAAGCAGAGAATACCTCCAAAGAACCAATATCGAACAGTCAATGTTCGGACAATCAATCAATCAGTGGGGAGATAAAAATAGGCGCGACGGATTACAACGGGGACAAAAGTCTGCGCTACCTACCCCTCACTATCTGCAAAGGAAGAGAACCTTTCTATTCCTCCTCATTTGTAGACAGAGAGAATCTCAAGAGAACAATCCTCGAACAAACAATTGTTCGGGCAAACAATCAGTGGGGGAGAAAAGTAGGCACGACGGGTTACAACGGGGACAAAAGTCTGCGTTGCCTACCCTTCACTACCTGCAAAGGAAGAGAGAACCTATTCTGTTCTTCTCCGTTTGCAGACAGAGAATCCCCAAGAGAACAAACAATTCGAAGAGTAATACTAGTATTTTCCAAACAATCAAACAATCATTTCGCCATTTGTCATGTTACACGACCTTACCCAGACCACGTGGACAGTTCTTCGCCTTCCCCTTCCAGCGCCCGATCGTCCTCTTACTCCAATTTTTACCGCAGCACTCCTGTGGGATCCCAATCAGGACAGCAGGTCACTCGAGAGAGGTCCGTTCAGAATTGGTGAAGTTCATTCAATCGGCAGCCAGACGAGGGTCCTCTCAAGGCAGGTATACTCCAATCGTTTAGATGTTCACCCCGTCGTCAGGACCTCTCTCACCGAACCCACATGTCGCTGATGGGCCCCGCGTTGGGACGCCAATTGAGGAAAAACAGCCAATTTCTCTCCTTGCCCAGGCTGCCGGCGCAAGACGCCTCTAATTTCCCATAGCAAATAGTTACCAAAATAAAGAGACAGGCGCTGGAGGTTGGAACGCAAGAACAGGTTTTATTTCTCATGAGGAGAGCCTGTCATTTCGGACATACACACAGAATGTCTTCGGGAGGTGCTCTAACAATTTCTCTGCAGCCTCGCTTCTTATACACAGTTTTATGGTTTTATTGCATGAAACACATCCTTGATAATACTTTGATGTACGGAAAGACATCCTCGGGATCCCCGCTTCAAGCCTGTTCCCACCCATATCTAACAGATGTCGTTCCCCCTCCCAAATGTAACAGATGGTTGTCACCTTACAGCCGGACATTCCACTAGGGCAGGAAAGTGTGTGGGAAGGATCGGATCTAAAGGGTTGTGTGAGTGATAGGAGTAAGTGATTCTGTTTGTGTAACAATTCTTGTGGTATGGGGGCAGGAAGGTGCGTCCACAGGGCCTGGTTTACAGCCTGGGACCGGATCGAGTGGCCAGGTGCAGTTGGGGGGGGTTATCGGAAGGCTCAGCTCATGCGCAGGGGATGAAAGAACAAATGCGTGTTAGAGTAGGAAGTGACTCTGGGGCTTTGTCGGGCGGGCAGGGTTTACGACCTCAGTGCATTTGGTCGTGTTGAATCAGGACACCGGGGATGGTTGCAGGGTTTAGGGTGAATCATAGATGGCTTGTGAAGCGTGAGATGGCCACGGCACCCAAAATGGATGCCGTTTACGTGTGCGAAAAAGGGCCTATGCTGGCAAGATGGCGTGGCCAATGTTTCACGATTTTCACTCTACTTTCAACAGTGGCTGTGGTGAACAAAAATGAACGCCGCTTATGTATACCTAGTTTAGTCATTTTCAACAGTACCATAGAGATTATGCCCCGGGCTCTGGTGCAAACATGGAAAACGGGCCCTGCGACTGCTGGGGCGGGAGTAAAATGAGCGATTGTCAGGGTTTAATGCGCCGCTTGGGACCCGGTGCTACTGCACCTGCTGCACCAGTGGTCGCTGCGCCTCAGAGTGATGCCGAGAGGATGAGGTGCAAGAGCCGTTGCCTGGGAAGCAGGGCTGCGCCATCCCGAGGGGGGTGGGTGTCAGGTCAGCAGAGGTGAGGGGCCGTTTGTAAGCAGGGCAGGTGAGAGATGGTGGTTGCAAGCAGGGTAGGGCAGAGGGGCCGTTTGTAAGAAGGGGAAGTGAGAGATGGTGGCTGTAAGCAGGGTAGGGCAGAGGGGCCGTTTGTAAGCAGGGCAAGTGAGAGGTGGTGGTTGTAAGCAGGGTAGCGAAGAGAGGTCCATTGTTGAAGGCCGGGGAGAGGAGGTGGTTGGAAGCAGGGGAGAGGAGGTGGTTGGAAGCAGGGGAGAGGGGCCGGATGTTGTACTCAGGGAAGGGGGGGTGGATGTAAGCAGGGCAGAGGAGAGGGGCCGATTATAAGCAGAGAAGGCAAGATAAGGTGGTTAGAAGCAGGGCTGGCAAGAGGGGTCAATTGTAAGCAGGACAGGTGAGAGGATGTGGTTCAAAGCAGGGCAGTGGAGAGGGGCTGATTGTTGTAGGCAGGGGAGAGGAAATGGTTATAAGCATGGCAGGTGCAAGGGTCAACGTGTAAGTGGGGCAGGTGAGAGGGGAGATTGCTGTAAGCAGGGCAGGTGAGAGGGCGAATGCAGGAGGAACTGGTAATAAGGCCGGCTGTAAGCAGGGCAGTGGGGCCATTAGGGTCGGCGGTAGGTGAGCCGCTGTTTGGTTAGTAATTATGGTAGGTAGGTATATGCAAATGTGACTATCCCTCACGAAATGTTCAACTTCACACCATGCTTAAGTGCAGATTGCGAATACAAGTGTGCCGTAACAAGTTTGGAGCATCACACATGACTTCAAATAGAAAGCACTAAAAAATGTACACACACACACACCACACCACACCACACCACACCACACCCACATCTTACTCTATCACCAATAAACACTTTGGGCCCCTCAGTGGTAAGAAAACTCTATAGAAGTGCTGCAAGGCAACATCATGATTTAACCGGACATTTTTCAATATAATCTATTTCTAAACAATTCATCATCCTAACCAACCATTATCCAACATGATTCACCTTCACAGTTTACATCACACAATCAAGTGGCACGACCACAGCGCACTTCGACTCCAGTCACAGAGAGAGCAGTAAAGTGTGCACAGATTCCGAAAGCACTACTAGACCAAATAAATGGTGGAATTTCCCTATAAAAATACATAGAACATCAACTAAAACAGGGCGGTGTAATATTCAAGTTAATTTAAATTACACTGTTGCTGCCTGCTGGAAGGAATTTTTCATGGCAAGGGTTTAAGTCCAGGTAAAACGAATAAAATAACAAAACACACTTCAAAATCACTCCAATGTTAGTTTTAACGTGAGCTCAGCCTAACAGGTGAAAATAAAAAGGCACACAGCAGCCCGCACTGAGGGATGCAATCAATCACATCTGATGGCACTTCAAGCCCATTACAAAATTAACACCTTCGGAAGAATCCATGAGGGAGGCAATTAATCATAGAACGATACTGATAACTTGAACACTCTTAACATTGATTTAGCAGGTTTTTATAGACATAAGTACCAAGGCAACGCGAAGCCGGCATCCCACCGATAACCAATTTTGAGGGGGCCTCCGACCTCTCCAGATGAGCACATCACTGAAACAAGAGCGAGAACATGGCGCCTCAGACGTCTGCCAGAGAGAAATGAACACACGCACCGGCGATTTCCAACTCCTTTCATCAGCTAGGCCTTTGATGCAACTGAAAAATGTAGCAGCACATTTATAATTTCTCACTTTCCTTAACAAAACTATGCACCTTCAGCCCTCACTATCACTCATCTGGCCGTCTCCCAGGAAAACAAGCTTTGATAAGAGCAACGATATCCCTGGCGAAGGGCAGGTTGTAAATGAAGGGTACTCACCACACGCCCCCAGCGATTCAGACGTGAGCGAAACCGAAACCTTCCGTGGGGCGGGACTTCCGTCTTTGGAAGCCCGCGCATGCACCCATGGAGTGCCACGGAGAGAAGCAGTGCTGGTGACGCAGGGCTCCCATGCCTGAGGGAGAGCCCTGCTGTGGCGGCTGAAGTCCGGAGTGGCGGTAAGTGGGCCTTACTTTGGGGGGGGTCTCGGTGCACTTGTGTGGGTGTGTGCGCGCGTGTGTGTATGTGACGGTGGGGGTGGGTTCTCTGTATGTATGTGTGCGTGCGTGCATGGGCGCTCGTGTGTGTGTGTCTCTGTGTATGCGCATGCGTGTGTGGTGTTGGAGCTTCCCAGGAGACAGCAGCTGGCCACAGCGAGCGCGTTCGCGAGCGTGTGGCCCGCTCAAATCGCCTTCTCGGAGAGCAAATGTGCGCGGCCAGGTGCTGTCTCCTGGAAAGCTGCATCGGTCACAATAGGTCTCTGGCGAGACAGCGCTTCGCGCTGTTAAACGCCACGAGACCTAAAAAGACTGCCTCACTGTTTTCTCTTTCGACAGTTCTTGCCTTTTGGATAAGTGCTTCCATTGTGTTGTATTTGTGATGCAAGCTGTGCCGTTGGGAGCCCAAACCCAGTGGTGATTTTTTCATTTGTGATGTATGCATGACATTGGACTCGTTGGTATAAGTGTGATGTAATAATTTACGTTTTGCATTTGCAAGATCAGTGCTGATCTGTTGGGACTGCTGTGGTAGACTTTAATTACGGCCTCTGAGCATTATTTTTAGGTCTCGCCTAAGGCATTGCTTTAACACACACTCTGCGCCCTCTCACACACTCTGTGTCAAGAACTAGCTGATGCGCCTGCCGAGAAATTAAGAAGCGCCGGCAGAGAAACGGACTACGAGTCCCAGAATGCCCAGGGGGGAGGAGCTGTTAAAAAGAGGAGGTGCGCAATTCCGCGCGTGCGTAATTCTTTGTTTGGTGACGGCCCGTGTCCGGATTCGAGACGAGTCGACTTTTCCGTGAGCCTCTGCACCTACGTGGAAGTTAGGGGGAAAGGATTAACCCGTGGAAACTTCCGACGTTTCAGAGGCTCAACCTCCGACAGGTAGGGAGAGAGGAGTCTGCTCGGCTCCGTCTCTCGACGCTACCACCCTAACTTTCGTATATTGTTTAAGACTTGGCAGGGGAATCCGTGAAGAAACGGACAAGCCCCGCTACCCTGCCTTTCGGTTTCTAGAGGGCTGGAGTGGAGTATTTTTCTTTCCTGGAATAAGGAACACCGTGGAAGCTTACTTGCTTAGGTTTGCAGCGTGTTGATACCCCGTGAGGAGGAACGCTGCATGATTAAGAACGCCTTGGTTGTAAGGCGAGGACAGCGTGTTGATCCCCCCCAAAGAGGAGGAGTGCTGAAATAATTGGGATTAAAGGCGGCGGTTGTTATACTGTGGAAGCCTGTTCTAACATGTTCGTGCCCATGGCTTTTAAGCAGTATGGTGACATTTACGAGACAATCCCCCAGGGAAGGTGTTAAGGATACAAGGTTATTCTGATGAAGTAATCAGAGTGTTTGTGCAGGACATGGTTTTTTCATTTCTAGAATTGAATATTAGAATTTGGGTTTCATTGAGAAATTGATTGACAAGAGGATCTGAATGCTAAAGTACTTATGGTTTTAGTGAGACCTAATGAGAGTAGCATTTGGGGGGAGTGTAGGCTAATGTTGTCTGCTTATGTTTTGCAGATCCTTTGTCCCTGCAGTCCCTTCCCGTCCTATATCCCCTGCCCGATCTGACCTGAACTCAGTGCCTTTCATTCTGAGTTCGGAACGATCTGGAAGCGGAACCCTTCTAGCATCAACCTGACCCTGAGGAGCAGGAGGAACATAACACTCTGCACCCTCACACCCACTCTGCACCCTCACACCCACTCTGCACCCTCACACCCACTCTGCACCCTCACACACTCTCTGCACCCTCACACACTCTCTGCACCCTCACACACACTCTGCACCCTCACACACACTCTGCACCCTCACACACACTCTGCACCCTCACACACACTCTGCACCCTCACACACACTCTGCACCCTCACACACACTCTGCACCCTCACACACACTCTGCACCCTCTCACACTCTGCACCCTCGCACACTCTGCACCTCTCACACACTCTGCACCCTCTCACACACTCTGCACCCTCTCACACACTCTGCACCCTCTCACACACTCTGCACCCTCTCACACACTCTGCACCCTCTCACACACTCTGCACCGTCACACACTCTGCACCGTCACACACTCTGCACCGTCACACACTCTGCACCGTCACACACTCTGCACCCTCACACACTCTGCACCCTCACACACACTGCACCCTCACACACACTTCACCCACACACACACATTGCACCCACACACACACATTGCACCCACACACACATTGCACCCACACACACACTGCACCCTCACACACTGCACCCTCACACACTCTACTGAATGCAACACCCACTCCTCACAATACCACTCAGTGCCACATAATTATATGCTACATAATGACACTGCACTCAATGCAACATACACTCCAAACAATACCACTCAGTGCCACATAATTATATGCTACATAATGACACTGCACTCAATGCAACATACACTCCAAACAATACCCCTCAGTGCCATATAATTATATGCTACATAATGACACTGCACTCAATGCAACATACACTCCAAACAACACCACTCAGTGCCATATAATTATATGCTACATAATTACATTGCACTCAATGCAACATACACTCCAAATACCACTCAGTTCCACATAATTACACGCCACATAATTACACTCTTCTCAATGCAACGTAAATACACTCCACATAATACCACTCAGTGCCATATAATTAAAAACCTCATATTTACACTCTACTCAATGCAACATAAATACACTTTATCTGTCTATCTATCTATCGCCCTCACTCTATATGTCTAGCTATCTATCGCCCTCACTCTATCTATCTAGCACCTTCACTCTATCTATCGCACTTTCTTTATCTATCTATCGCATCACCACAGCATCACTCAGCACCACCACAGCATCACTCAGGGGCACCACAACATCACTATGTGCTACCATAGCATCACTGAACGCCACAGCACCACATGTCGCCACCACAACATCACTCAGTGCCACCACAGCATTAATCTGTGCAACCATTCAACAACTAGTTCAAATATGTTCTGTCAATGTTTCAAGCTTTATTACAAATGCCACAAAAATATATTAATATTTCACTTCTGTTCTTGGATTTTCGTCACAATAAAATACAACGAACATAATCTTAACAAAAGTTATTTACAAAAGCTATTGCCATTATAAACTACAATCACTTTTATTTAAGTATTATTAAAAAAAATAAACTATTTTTATTTGTAATATCAATACATCTAAGTCACGTAAATACAACACATATTGCATTACAAATGCTATAGGTGTCACATTTGCGAAAGTTAAAACTATTGGCATTGTAAATAACAAAGCTAATAATTTCGCTATTTTCAAAACCAAGACATAAATAAAAAATCTGTAATTTACAATACCAATAGCTCAAACTTTCCAAAAGCGAGACCTATTGCATTGCAAATGCTTGTTTGTTCTTGCATGCACTCGGAGAGCATACATATTAAAGCAAACTCTTTTGGCTGGAGTCACCCTCAGGCCTTTCCGTTTCTGGGCTTTGCTTTTATCTATCATTGTTATCAGATGTGTTGCTCAAATTAAAATAATTAAAAAAAAAACAAGACTACAATTCCCAGAAAGCAGTGATGTGGCAAAGCAATGTACAGAAAAGAACTGTGATTTTCCTGTGACATCACACCATCTTTTCATCAGTGTACCCAGCCGTATTTTGCTGCCTTTTGGCAAGGTTCACGCTATAGAAATACCATGTATACCAACATACATAACATACACAGTCTGTGGATAATCAAGACCTGGCTGTTCGATCAGTAGCGCCTCTCCCCCACGCCCCCCCCCCACGCCCTCCCCAGCCCTTGAGACCCTTGCTGGTATGTAGTGATCTTTACAAATGATTGATTGATTGATTGAGTCTGTAACCAACATGATGTAACACATGTTCTTTGGTGACACTGAACTGTTGTGACAAAGAATATTCTAAACTTTTAATGCAATAGCATATGTTATTCAACAGAATGTAATTTAGTGACTGAATTTAGAAATATCATCACAGTGTAAATGTATATCTGTGAGTTAAAGCGCCACAGCTACATTTTTTCAGACTGGAGATTGTACATCTGACCTCTCTGGACTCTCATCTGGTTCACTTGCTTTACATAAATGTTCATATAAATTGCAACTAAACTGACTGTGAAGAGATTAACTGGCATATGATTGACCTAGCATAACTATACAAAGCCCTCAACATGACTCAGTGAGTTAAACGCTCACTGCTGAGCAAAGCAGTGGTCTGTAAGTCTCAAGTTTAATTCCGGGCTAGGGCATGTCTGTCGTCCATCCTTTGAAGCCATTCATTTATTTGCTTGCCCTCCCCTTAATCTCCTTGTCCCTCATCATCCTTCCCACAACACTGCTCGCAGGCCGCCACCACGCTCGAGGCCACTGCTCATTTTGCTGATCTCCTATCCCCACCCCGTTTGGTTAATTTTCACATGATTTGCAGTGCAGTGCCCTCATTCAATCTCATCCCCCCACCCCCTCACTCAGCACTGCTTTCCCGCCTCCACCTACGAGATCACTGCATTGATATCTTATCCTTATTTTAAATTATTAGCTTTTCTTTATGCTAAGCCGACACCAGACTCGAACACGGATCCCAGGCTCCACAGTTGGCAGTTCTCACCACTGCACCATATCCTTTCCCTAGCCATGTTGGCGGGTGCAGTATCTTATGTCACCAAAAAAAGGTCCCAAGGGGCGCCTTGTGACAGCCTGTGGTACTGCACCCTTTCACTGATTAGTGCACAGTAGATCAGTAAATGTTGTTGTACCTGCAGTAATATGCTGCGTAGCTAAATACTTATCAGTTCCCAAAGGCGAGACCAACTGCATCGCTAATGCTTGTTCTAACAGCTTGTGCCCAGATCGATGCTTATATTTCACTTGGCATCTTATGAGGAATGATTGTATTCTTCTTTTATATGATCGATTCACATCATATTGCTGCTCATATTGGTAGACTCTGGAATATACACATATCAAACAATCATACAGGGCCACATGTCCACTGTGCAGTACAGAAACTGGTCTCCTGATTCCATCCACTAATGACCTGAGAGATAAGAAATGCTCCCCATGACACATGCCCCGAACATACTCTTACTAAACATAAAGGGGCTTAACCAGCCAGTCAAACATATGGTTGTTATTGAGTACTGTAATAAACTGAAAGTAGACATCATCCTACTTCAGTACACTCACATAAAAACCACCCAAGATGTGAAATTGTTCAGCCCTTTGACTGGTGGTACCGATGTCTTCACAGCCCCTCAAAAAAATGGTGTGGTCACGCTAGTGTTGTAAAAATCAATTATATCAGTTGTCCACATGCCCATGATCAGTTGGGTAGGTGACTTATTTCAATCTAAATTGAATTAGAGTGAGCTGGAGCTTTTCTTTGTAAACATTTATGCATCAAACACATACGAATTTTAGAGAGACCTTGACCAACAACTCTCGGACCTCCTGGATAACTTGTGGATTATCTTGAGCAGTGATTTTAACATGCATAAGGCCTGTAAATTGGACAGAATATCTGCCCACAAATCTATAGGCAATAAAGTGCATACAAAAATGAGAATTTCTTATAATAATAATAATTTGATAGAAGTCTGGTGTCTTCGTAATCCCGCTGGGAGCGACTACACTTTCTATTCCTCACCTTATCACTCATTCTCATGAATGGATTTCATCTTTGTGAGTAGATCTATGCTTCACCTTTCCCAAGCACCTGAAATTGAACCCATCATGTGTGTGTCAATCCAAAATAACACTTTATGACCCCGCACCGCCACCTCATCAATGGCATCTTAATATGACTCCCTCGATGACCCCAATAACAGAAAAGAGATCAAGTTAGTCATAGAAAACTTTCCCAATGACAATTTCCAAATTAAATATCTTATATGATTCTGGTTTGGTTTACTTGTCAGCCCCTAGTACAGTGCACTGCGTGTGCCCAGGGCTTGTAAATCAAATGCTGCTGGTGGGCTTGCAGTACTGACCATGCCAACCATAGAAGCAGCCTGTAAAATGTGTCTTAGGTCTGCCATTGAAGAGCCTGTGTGCAGTCTGGTACTGCCATGTTGACTAGGCAAGTGCACCCACTTGCCAGTCCCTAAACCTTCCCTTTTCTGCATATTAGTCACCCCTATGGTAGGCCTAAGGGCAGGGTGCATTGTAAGTAAAAGGTAGGACATGCCCTGGTGTGTGTGGAATGTCTTAATAGTGAATTACAGCCATTTTCGTTTTTCTCTATTGCATTGCTATATGTTCCCCATAGGCTAGAATGGGCAGTTTGATTATAACATATTATAATCCTAACTGAATCGGTGAACCGGGTAGAAATTCGAGGTTAGTATGCCTGAACTCAGAATGATAAAATACATCTGTTAGTGAAGGTGGTTTTAACATTCTGTGTTTGAAAATACCACTTTTAGAAAGTAGGTATTTTCTTTGCCTAACTATCCAACCTTGCCTCTGCTAGGTTGTGTATTCCTTGTCTGGAGTTTGAGTGACCGGGGCTGGGGGATTCCAGGAGACAGGGTGAGGCAGCACAGGGCTGATTAGAGCTATCTGCATGTAGATGGGTGGAGGAGTTGCACCTGGGACCTCAATAGGGCTGGGCTTGCCTTCCACAATGCTGGCTCCACCTCCTGTGGCGTGTCTGATGTCCCTGGCCCACACTGTCAAAGGAAAGAAGGAGTCTTGTCAACAAAGTACTCCAGGACTGCACAGAAATGGTTTGGACTAGGTACAGGACCGTCTGCCTTTAGAGGACAAAGGATTTGCTAGTATAAATATTGGGACACAGACCCAAGAACTTTAGATCACTTTTGGGAAACAAGAAGAACCTGGTGGAGAGGAACCAGAGAAACCGAGGAGGAGACTATCCCTAAGCTGAGTGCTTCGTGGGGGATTGGCCTGCAATGGTTGCCTGACTGCCAAAGAAAGGAGAAAGGACTTTGTGCTACTTTCAAATCCACTTGTAAAGGATCTCCAAGTGCTTGAGATAGAGCTTGCCGCCTGCTGAAGTCTCCGGGACAACAGACTTCACCAACCAGCTCCCCTGCCTTCCCTTGCTGGGATTTGAAGTGCCTGCTGTTGAGCTGGGCCTTCTGAGAGACTGTGTGTTGCTGGGAGCTGGAAGCGAGACACAAGACGAAGAAGCGTGTTGCCGCCGTAGCCGAGTTCATCGCATCACCAGAGAAGAGTGTCGCTGTTGCAGCAGATGCCGTCGCAGCACCGGAGAAGCGGGCTGTCACCATCGCATCACCTAAGCGCCTTGCATCACCGGAGAAGCATGTATCAGGGCCTGTCGCGACTCAGAAGATTCGTCGAGTCATCGCACTTCCGTCGGGCGTGCATGCATCGTTGTCGCATCAAGAAGAAGACGCCATTTTGTTTCATTGCACCAGATCTTCATCGCATCACGGCGCTTCTGGTCGCATTGCCACGGAAGTGCAGTAAGAAACCAACTAACCCTGGGCGTAGTGGGTGTAGTGGGGCTCCGCGAAGCTTTGTGAAGTGGGCATGAATCTATGTCCACCCACGCGCTTCGCGTAGCCCCACTACGCGCCGCCCTCTTTTACACCCCTAATTTGGATTTTCAATAGGTTAAAAAGTAAAGAAAAACACCTACCTTTTATGCAGCGTCCCGGGGCTCCATCTTCTTCTTTGCGCCGACTTCTTCCAAACCAAATGCGCATGCGCGGGCGCCCGCACATGCGCATTTTTAGCAAGAAATGTGCATGTGCGGCCGCCCGCGCATGCGCATTTGGTTGGATGAAGTCTGCGCAAAGAAGAAGATGAAGCCCCGGGACGCCGCATAAAAGGTAAGTGCTTTTCTTTACCTTTTAACCTATTAAAAAACAAAATTAGGGGTGTAGAAGAGGGCGGGAGGGAGGCGGGCGGTGGGCAACTTCACTCCGTCCACGGGTGTGCGTAGTGTTGCCTACTACGCCTACTTTGCGAATCGCGTAGTAGGCAACACTACGTGCACTCCATGGGCGGAGCGAAGTGCTCTGCCCAGGGTTAAAACCAACGCATCACCTCCCCACGGGGAGGAGAACCAACAGCCCTCTAAGCAGCAGTAGGGACCCGATGCATCACCGTTCTTGCGTGTAAGGAACCGTCGCATCACCTTCCCTGCAACACTTTCTTTGTATAGTGTTACGCATTCCAAGGTACATTGAACTTAAAATTTCGCATTTTACATCTAAAGAGAAGCTATTTCTACTATTTTTTATAAGTACAGTATTGTGGATTTTTGTTGTTTGTGGTCTTGTGTTAAATCTATATAAAACAAGCATTTACAATGCAATGGTCTCGGCATTGTTAAAGTTAGAGCTATTGGCATTGCTTATGACATTTTTTATTTATGTTTTTGTTTTTAAAACATATAAATAAATGGCATTGTCATTTACAATGCCAATAGCTTAATCTCTCGCAAATGCGAGACCTATTGCGTTTGCACCCACACACAGAGCCACACACAAAGCCACCCACACACATATACAGAGCCACCCACAGTCATTCACATAGAGCCACCCACACACAGAGCCACCCCCACACACACACACAGAGCCACCCTCACACAGACAGAGCCACCCTCACACAGACAGAGCCACCCTCACACAGACAGAGCCACCCTCACACAGACAGAGCCACCCTCACACAGACAGAGCCACCCTCACACAGACAGAGCCACCCTCACACAGACCGAGCCACCCTCACACAGAGTCACACACACACGGAGCCACACACACACAGAGCCACACAGAGGCAAGGAAAAAAACGAACAGCAGCAGGGAACAGAGGCAAGAAATAACAAGGGCAGGTCCCCCCAGATACAGAAACGTATTCCCAGGTGCTTTGTGAGTTTGAAACCGCCTGCCCCACCTACAGGGCAAATTGACCTAAAAAAAAACAGGCAGTCTCACCCCAAGGAGGATGGAAGCAAAAGAAACTAGGAGTGAGGGATGCAGAATGAGGAACTAGGAGTGAGGGATGCAGAATGAGGAACTAGGAGTGAGGGATGCGAAATGAGGAACTAGGAGTGAGGGATGTGGAATGAAGACCAAGGAGTGAGGGATGCGGAATGAGGAACTAGGAGTGAGAACTGCGGAATGAGGACCAAAGAATGAGGGAAGTGGATTGAAGAACCAGAAGTGAGGGATGCGGAATGAGGAACTAGGAGTGAGGGATGAGGAATGAGGAACTAGGAGTGAGGGATGCGGAATGAGAACCAAGGAATGAGGGATGCGGCATGAGGAACTAGGAGTGAGGGATGCGGAATGAGGAACTAGAAGTGAGGGATGCGGAATGAGGAACTAGGAGTGAGGGATGCGGAATGAGGAACTAGGAGTGAGGGATGCGGAATGAGGAACTAGGAGTGAGGGATGCGGAATGAGGAACTAGGAGTGAGGGATGCGGAATGAGGAACTAGGAGTGAGGGATGCGGAATGAGGAACTAGGAGTGAGGAATGCGGAATGAGGAACTAGGAGTGAGGAATGCGGAATGAGGACCTAGGAGTGAGGGATGCGGAATGAGGAACTAGGAGTGAGGGATGCGGAATGAGGAACTAGGAGTGAGGAATGCGGAATGAGGAACTAGGAGTGAGGGATGCGGAATGAGGACCTAGGAGTGAGGGATGCGGAATGAGGACCTAGGAGTGAGGGATGCGGAATGAGGACCTAGGAGTGAGGGATGCGGAATGAGGAACTAGGAGTGAGGGATGCGGAATGAGGAACTAAGAGTGAGGGATTCGGAATGAGGAACTAGGAGTGAGGGATGCGGAATGAGGAACTAGGAGTGAAGGATGCGGAATGAGGAACTAGGAGTAAGGGATGCGGAATGAGGAACAAAGAATGAGAGAAGTGGAATGAAGAACCAGAAGTGAGGGATGCGGAATGAGGAACTAGGAGTGAGGGATGTGGAATGAAGACCAAGGAATGAGGATGCGGAATGAGGAACTAGGAGTGAGGGATGTGGAATGAGGACCAAAGAATGATGGATGTGGAATGAAGAACCAGAAGTGAGGGATGCGGATTGAGGAACCAGAAGTGAGGGATGCGGAATGAGGAACTAGGAGTGAGGGATGGGGAATGAGGAACTAGGAGTGAGGGATGTGGAATGAAGAACCAGAAGTGAGGGATGTGGAATGAAGAAATGCTGGCATTGATGCTGTGCCTACATGGGCTCTTTTGGCATGACATGAAGCCGGGGACAGACAGAGGACCCGCTGAATCTCAGTGACCTTTGCATGCACAAGGTGTAATTTCCGCCTTGTGTGTCACTCCCCCTTTTGTAAACATTTGCCCTGGAGGGAGCGCCTCGAGTTTAAATCTGATGGAAGACACTACTCTCTGCCCTTGGTGACGTGGCATATTTTTTTAGTGTTGCGCTAACACAGCATTTTAAAATAATATTAGTAAGTACGACGCTGCACGATTCTCTCCCGATTGCTCGGCGCAGCACCCAGTATTTTCATGCAGCGCAACGTTGCATGGTATTTCTAATAACTGTGGGACTTTTTCAGGGTGTGGAGACAAGGAAATGGCTGAATTGAGCTGAAAAAGCGGAACTTAATAAAACGTAATAAAATTGTGATGAATCGGGTCTCCTCAATGTCTTTGACTTGTTTACTGCCAGTAGAGCGGGATTACTTGGGCCTTATTTGGAGAGATGTGTGATGTGACGTTTAATCGGATTACCGTATATATTACCGTATATACACACACCGAGCGCGCATCTTGAGCCCTTTGCAGGCCTCTGGTATCTACTGCTTCCTGCTCGGCAATTGCCCTAAGAAATAGCACTCAATTTAATGGAAGAGAATTAACTCACCTTAAAAGACGAAAGGCTAAATTAGTTTTGTGAAAATTCAATTTGTTATCCTCAGATAAAAGTAGATGTCAGCAGCAAACGTTTATTTTAACATAAAATGTGAACGGATTTGCTGGAAGGTAAATTCTAAACATAATTTTGCTGCGTTCTTTTTTTTATCGTACATCGCAACAAAATAAGGTTATTGAAGCATCTATTTATAGACATTAGTTTTGTTTTTTTTTTTTGCAAAGAAAATGCAGGGCACAACTCTTAGTCCTATGACCTATGCTATCCGTTAATTGTATCATATATGCAACGTTTTGGTGGGTCGCTAGGAGAGAAACTTGTAATCTTTTCCTCAAAACCACTGTAAAAAAAAAACATGCCGAATTAGCCAGCACCGTTATCGGTGAATTGAGTGATTTGGCAAAATCTGCAGTAAAATAACCCTTATGACAGTGACATCATTTTGTAAAGAGTAAATGTGAAGAATGTTTTAAAAAAAAAAAAATTATGTAGAGCGAACTCAGTCCAAGGGCATTGGAGAATTTTGCATGAGCACCAATTATTTTGCTTGTAGATTAGGTGAGTTGCCCAGAATCACAGGATGTTGAGTCGACGCCGAGACTCGAAGCTCCCAAGTCTGCAGCTGTGGCTATAAGACATTCCCTATGTTTAGGGAGACGCCTGGTGCGAGACTTGGGGAGGCTGGAGGTTTTCTGAGGGAGACAGGGGGCTCTCTGGGGAGATCGGGGCTCCCTGCGAGAAATCTCGGGGCGGGGGAAGCCACTCTACCTGAGCCAGGGGTGCGTTTTTATCACGGCACAAATCGTAAAACAAGCTGCCTACCACCGCATCCTAGATTAAGAATGGCGAGGCGGGGGTGGGGGGGAGGGGGGGTATGGGGGGAGTGCAGACAGCGGTGACGCCAACCCCCCCCCATTTAGCAAAATGTGCAGTAAAATAACCCTTATTACAGTGACATCATTTTGTGACGAGTACATTTGAAGATTTTTTTTTTTTTTTTTTGCATTTTTATGTAGAGCGAACTCAGTCCAAGGGCATTGGAGCGTTTTGCATGAGCACCAATTGTTTTGCTTCTATGCCCGAGATTAGGTGAGTTGCCCAGAATCACAGGATCTTGAGTCGACGCCTAGACTCAAAGCTCCCAAGTCTGCAGCTGTGGCTATAAGACATTCCCTATTTTTAGGGAGACGCCTGGTGCGAGACTTGGGGAGGCTGGAGTTTTTCTGAGGGAGACAGGGGGCTCTCTGGGGAGATCGGGGCTTCCTGCGAGACATCTCGGGCGGGGGAAGCCACTCTACCTGAGCCAGGGGTGCGTTTTTATCACGGCACAAGTCGTAAAGCAAGCTGCCTGCCATCGCATCCTAGATTAAGAACGGCGAGGAGGGGGGGGGGGGAAGTGCAGACAGGGGTGACGCCAGCCCCCCCTCCCCCAAATGACGGGCGTTTCTCCGAGCCATTTGTGAATGACCTCGGAGAAACATGGTGGTGTGGAGCGCTCCTCTCTTGCCTTACGATCTCGGAAGGCAAGAGAGGAGCGCTCCACACCACCATGTTTCTCCGAGGTCATTCACAAATGGCTAGGAGAAACGCCCATAATTTATTGGATTGAGGGGCGTTTTTAGGTCAGACTGGGACCTCGGCGAGAGGGAGGGTGTAACGCCCACCTGTACAAAAGGGGCGGGGCTTAAAAAAAGAGAAAAAAACGCCCCCGAATCGCGTCAAGGCGGGGACTGAACTGAGTGACGCTCCTCTCCTCCAATGGCTGGCCAGCATTTACGAGGCTGGGCTGCGGGGTGATTTTGTGCATTTATTCAATTCATGTTCATTTCAGCTCACAATGGGTGCTGCGATTAACATCAAAACTTTAGAAAATGCTCTCTTTGAGCAGGAAAAAATAAAATTATAATAAAGTTGTAATTATAATTTTAGTTTTCGCAGTTTCAGTGCTGAATTAGGGCAGGGCCGCATCAGGCTTTCGACTAACGCATTTTAATGCTAGTGTCCGCATCACCGAATTAAAATACGTTAGTCACATATTCTAGCACCCCTTTGACAATACCGAAATTAAGGCACACTGCCAATGAGGCAGCACCAGCATGCTAAAATTGTCTAACATATATGAGCATGCAACTCTGCCTTCAAATTTAAAATGCTAGGCGTCCAAGATAGAACGGCGCTGAGCAGGCAGGCCAGAATTTAACCGGTCAATTAGCCCTGCCTCAACCAGCCTTCCTGTGAGTCTACTCTGGGGGTACCAGCCATCACGTGGGTGATCCAAGGAACGGGTCTTGCCTGCTGATTTCCCACAATTACACCACCCTTTTGGTGACCAGAAGCACACACATGGTTTGAAGATTGGACACACCGGTGGGTGGTAGCTTTGTTTTTCCTTCCTGCTCCCCCCAGCAGGGAAGTCACATTACCAGAGCATCTTGAGCAGGATGTTATAGTTTTACAGCCTGGTGGGCTCATTCCCTCCTAAGCCCCTGCACAGAGATTGTTGACAAAACAGTCAACTTCTCAGCGCCTGCCATGCCCTCTGAACATGTGTACTTTTGTGAACTGGAGGCACAGTATTGGTCTTGTCGCTTGATCCCAGGACTTGATCATCGTCAGAGCGGCACACAAGTGTTTTAAGTGCGACCAGCAGCGGTAGGAGGCATTTTTGAAAACAAGCTTATAATCCATATTTTCAGGCATTCTGTTTGTATGATCTGAGTTTAAAGCAATAATCGCTTATATACTTCAAAACACTTTGTTTTGGAAATAATCTGCTTTGCGACACTTTTCGAATCATCGTCTTTTAACTAGTCTCACCATCAATGAACCTTGACAAAAGAAAATCTTAGAAAATGGACTTCGGGAGATTCAGGTCGTTACCCAACTCTTACCTTGGCTACCTCCTTCTCCACAAGCATGAGGGGCCAAGTCTTACTGCTTTGTCACACAGTAGCTGCTGCTGAGGGCACATCATTTCAGGGGTCAAGAATTAGGTTTTCAGGGAAAGGGAATGGGATTGGTAATTCCAAGTGTACGCGATTCAGGACCCCAAGCTGGACCGGGGGTGGGGGGCAAGGCTGTTCTGATACTACTCGATCTGTCTGCGGCCTTTGATATGGTCCCTCATGAGAGGCTCTTGGATAGACTCACTTTTTTTAATCAGCATATTACCCTTGTCTAATGCGTAATTTGCATTGTGTCACATTCAGGAGTTTATAGCGGTGCACAATGGGGTTGTAGCTGAAGGTAGTGTAAGGTTCCCTCAATGGGGCAGTATGGTGTTCAGGAGAGGATGTGGCACTATGGTCAGAGGTGCAAAATTTGGAACTGGGGAACCAGGTTCAGCCTTCATGACCAGTCCACCAGACGACTCTCCTGAGGGAGCACATTCCCTTGTAGACCATAGAAGCCCTTGTGGACCTGCATTTGGACCCTAACGGTGGCAACTGTGGGTTAACCTTAAAGGCCTGTCAGCCACAATCCATACTGAAGTTCACTTCCAGTCTTGCAGGCAGGTCTAAGAAGCAGCACACCCTAGCACGACAGTCACTGAGGTCACAGGATATGGGTGGCTCTAGGGCGGTGCAACCGCACCGGGCCCTGACTTCAGGTGAGTTGTCATGCTTAAAAGTATATTTTGTTTCTAAAAACACTTGCTGCCGCTTTCCTGTCCTCCAGCAATTTTAGGCAACAATAAAGATATCATGGAGTTTTGTCAAGTGGAAAGGTTGACTCATGGAAAGGTAGCGCAGAGGGCTAATTTACCTGCTGCAAAGAACATGTACCATCCAGATCACAAAGTGCATATAATGTAAATGGGTCAGTGGGTTACTGCTTTTGTCAGTGAGATCCTTTTGGTGCTTGCAGTAAAAGTCAAAATCTTAACATAAAACAGTGAGCTATTAACTGTCCTCTAAGAGCTGTATGTTTTTCCCCAGTCTGATTATCCTAATGTTGCAAAAAGGGTTCATTTGAATAGAAATCAATTCTGGTTATTAAAGAGAACCCCAATCGTGGTATTACATTCTAAATTCAGTGTGTTTCTCCAGACCAATCACTATTAAACTATACTGCCTACTAGTATGGATGTTATGTGACTCCTACACCTGGTAGTCCTTACCCTTATGTAACATGTTACAAAGAGATTACACACATATGATTAATTGTCTCTGTGTAATGAATGTGATGTAAAGTGCTCTGACACCCTACACTGGTATCAGTGGTGTTGTAAATTAAGTTAAATTCATCTAAGCAAGAGTATGGTTATGGAGACTTGAGGGACACTGTTAAAGGGTGGTAGTGAGGGAATCAGTGGCAGAGGGAATCATTGGGGGGGCACCAACAAACATTGTCGCATAGGGCCTTGTTTCAGCAGTAGTAGCTGTAACTCACCAGGGGTCGGCAATGCAGGATTTGCAAGCACACCAAACTAAGGTCCCAAACTTCCCAGTGAGGTTTTGTAATTCTCGAGTCTGACTCCATTTTGTTCTGTGCCACCATTTTGTGTTGCCCTCACGTAGGCCTGTGAAGGTAGAATGGTGAATAAAGTGGCCTGGCCTTCTTAGTTCTTGTATACATTAACTAGGTTTCTTTTTGACTCTGAAATGAACTGTAAGAAACTGACCTCTTCACCTGAAACTGACCTCGCAAAGCCAATTTCCCTGATCGATCTTTGTCTGAGATTGCCAATCAATGTTCAGGACATCGTTAACTTTTAGTTTCCTTGCACATGCCTTATCTTGTTCAGCATCTGTTACTGTTTCTTTTTTATGTTTCTTCATTACATGAGTTATGCTTTCAATTATAGGTTTGTCCGGCTTGTGGAGATTGAATTTGGGACATTCCTAATAATTAACTTTTGAATTTGGGACATTCCTAATAATTAACTTTTGGGTTGGGATACTGTAAATTGAATTTTTGTTATGTGATACTTTGTTTGAAAATGTACCTTATTGGCTAGAATTTTGTGCAGTGGGTGTACATTTATAATGTGAATATTGGGTATAAAAAGAGACGTCTCGCCTTAGTAAAATGAGCAGTCTCCTGAGAATTTACACCGTGATGTATTTCTAGGATCACTGTTACTAGCTGCAGCTAATAAACTTGGTCTCTGATGCCATCCAGAAGTATTCCGTGTCTCTGTATACCAAGACAGGTGAACTCGAAGATTTTAGGCGTGCCCCTGACGCCGCTGGGTTAAATCCCGGTTCTTCAACTGGCGCCCAACATGGGGCGACTTCAGCGGTACTGGTCCAAGACCGAAGATTGTGAGGAGCCCCGTGAGGAAATTCTGGAGGACGGCCGCCACTTCATCGACCCCTGCATGTCGACGTGGACCGAAGGTTTTTTTTCTGCGAGGCTTCCCCTTTCCGATGGCTGCGAAGGACTGCTGCCCTGACTGTGGCCCTGTCTTGGACCCTCTTGTGATGATTTTAGGGCGAGACGTTAGACGGTCTTCTGGTGGCGTGACAGACATTTTGGTTAAGTATAAGTGGGTCGCTCCCACGACTTTGTTTTGTTTCTTGGTTTTGATTCGGCCATTGCAATAGTCGAAGCCGAGGGGTTCATATATTTGCGAGTGTATCATTTTTGATAACCCCTTGAAGTTTGAAGCAAGACTAGTGAGCTAAAAGATGCCTGGTTTTAGCAAATTTAGGAAATGGTTTTGTTGTAGTTGTAATAGGGATTCCCGGTTGGAGGACTCGTGTCCGATACCTCCGGTTGGAACTCCAACTTATGAGCTCTATTCAAAGCATGGTGTAGGTCCCATTACCTTTACTGAAGTATGGGTCCATTATACAAGGAAAGATGGTGTTTTACGATGGCCCCAACATGGTAGTTTTGAATCAGATGTTTTAGATAACCTAGAAGTTGCGCTATGAAAGAAGAAAGCCCAGCCGGCGATGTTTGACTCTTTCGGCCTTTGGCGTAAGGAAGCCAAACAGCGAGAAATTAAGCAAGCTAAGAGAGATAGGAAGGAAATGAATATATCGGTAATGCAAGCTGCTAGGCAGTTTAAGGAAGAGGAAGAAGATCGTGCGATTGAAGTGTCAGATAGACAACATTGCATGGCCATTGACAAATGTTACCCGGCTTTGCCACCTCCCCTTTCAAATGTCACATTTACTGAGATTACCACCCCCTTATGTGCAGGGTGCTACTGCACCTCCGTTACCTCCAGTTGTTGCACCCCTTGTTGTCGTTCAACCCCCTGTTGTTGTTCAGCCACCCGTTGCTTCACAGGTGGTTCTTCCTCCTCCGGCGCAGCCCCCTCCAGGGCCGCCAGCCTTGCCACCAGCCTTGCCTCAAACTCCTTTGCCTTACACTCCTTTATCTTCTACTTCTCTTATTTCTGTCCCTACGTCTCTGTCACCTCAAAACACTTTGTCTCCTGTCCTCATGTCAACTTCTTCTCCTCGGCAACGAATGAATGCGACTCTCACTAGTCTTTTGTCTCCTTTCTTTGGGTCACTGAATATGACCCCTGTTTCTGAACGAAAGCAGAGATGTAGTCAGCTCCCTGGTCCTGAAGAGCGGGCAGTGTTAGATCTCCTTGCTCGTAGATGGGTTTCCAATACCTCCAAGTACAGTCCACAAGTGGTTATGGATATCTTCCTACAGTGGGAGGCACCAAAACAAAGGTATGTTTTTGATGTCATGTGTACCTTCCTTCGTCAGGAGTGGGAAGATAATGAGTTGGGTTCAATTCCACTGGAATTGCTTAATGTTCAGTCTTAATTTGCTAAAGGGACGATAGTGGGTTCCGATGTTGAGGAAGCGGTAGAGACACTACTCACTTTTAGGTCTACACTTCCACCTCAGTCATTGTTCGAACCTGACCCTTCTATTAGGAGAAAAGTGAAGCAGTATCCTATGAGAGAGGTTCCCCCTGTATGGAGAGAGGCAGTTGTGGCTGATGCCGCTCATGGTATTGCGGCTGCACCGGCTCATTTTCAGCGAGTGTGGGTGCATGTCCCTTGGAAGAGAGCTGAGGTCCTGGCTCTTAAGCAGACCTTGCCTGACCCCCGTAAAAATCCTGCTGGTTATTACAAGGAGTTGTCTCAGACTGTTGATGCATGTGTTATGAATTTAGCTGACATAGATATGTTGATGGGTAATGTAGTTCTTCAACCCTTGTGGGCGAAGATCCGTCACGAGGATCACGCGCCAGAGTTAGGAGATACGTGGGTTAATATTACTGCTGCAGATGGTCGGCAGGTAGGAGGTGACAAACCTGAACCCTTAGTTGCAGAACTACCTGGTAGGAGTATTATTTAATGAAAACTATGATGCCTCCTCTGCGGGTGAATTGGGACAAGTTAGCAGCATGCAAACAAAAGAAAGACAAGAGTGTGTCTGATTTCTTCACTAGGTTTGAGGAAACATTCATTGATCATAGTGGGCAGGACATGAGTACAGAAGGTGGTCAGAGGTTGTTTGTAGATTAGTTTGTTTTTAATTTACTTCCTGAACTTTTAATAAGTTAAAGGACTCTGAGAGTTCATGGGCTGTTTCTTCTTCGGCCCAGATATTGGCTACTGCACAATACTATGAGAATAGAGATAAAGATGAGAAGGATAAAGTAGAGAAGAAGACTAGAGAATTAAAAACGGAAGTTCTTCTGCAGCAGGCTTATCCGCCTGGCCCTAATCCGCGTCAGTTTCAGCAACCTTCCCAGTTTCAGCAACTCCCACAGTTTCAGAAACTGTTGCAGAAGCCTGAGTCTTTTGCTTCGCGACTCCCGCTAGGCCCTAATCAGTGTGCTTATTGTAAAGAAGAAGGTCACTTCAAAAATAGTTGCCCGATCTTGCTACAGCGTGCAAATGGTATGTCTGGTCTGAGAGGTCGTGGTGGTTTCCAACAAGTACCTAGGGGTAGGGGACGTGGTACGTTTCCCCAGAATGAACGTTCCTTTTCCCCTCAGAATTCTATGAATTATTTTGACCAACAGAATGTTCCAACCGTCCAGTCAGTACTACACTGATGATTATTATGTTGGAAGTGAGAGTGCTGGTTTTAATGATAGTTAGGACAGCCATGGACAATGAGAGGGAGTAGTGTCAGTTCCAGTAGGCCAGAGTGGACCTTATGTTGAAGTGATTACATCAGGTGTGGCAGAACCTTTTCTTTTGGATACTGGTGCAGCAAAGAGTTCTATCATGCACTCTTAACTCCCTGGCGCACCTTTGTCTGGCTTGACCAATGTTTCAGTAGGATTTTCTGGCGCCCCAGTTCATAACCCGGTTTCTTGTCCTTTGCCCCTTTCTATTGGTCCCTGTGAATTGGAGGCTCCCCTTATTCTAACGACTAGCTGTGGCGAGAATCTGTTGGGTGTGGACTTGTTGAAAAGATTGCATGCGACATTACATTGTTCTCCTTCGGGAGTACATCTTACGGTGGGTAAGAAAGTGATTTCCCCAATGTATCTGTCTAAGGATCGCCTTCCACTGGAACTGCGTTCTCTCCCTGATACACTTTGGGCTACAGGTCCCAATGATGTTGGTCTCTTGCAGATTCCACCCTACGTTGTTACCCTTAAGTCGAATGCTGAGTTACCTTGCATTCCTCAGTACAAAATTTCCAGTGATGGCGAAAGAGCTCTTTTAGCGATTATCTATGATTTGGTTGAGAAAGGTGTGGTTGAAGAAACGAGAGGTAATGTGTGTAACAGTCCTGTTCTGCCTGTCCTTAAGCGTACTGACTCTTCTCAGCCACCTGTGTATCGGTTTGTGATCGACCTTCGAGAGGTCTATAAGATCGTTGTGCCACAGTTTCCTGTTGTCCCGGACATTACTGCTTTATTGACTATGATCCCTGCCTCAGCTGCTTGGTTTTCTGTTATTGATCTGAAGAACGCTTTCTTCAGTATTTCGATTGCTGAGGAAAGTAGGGATAATTTTGGCTTCTCTTTAGGAGGCCGCAGTTTCCGGTTTAAGCGCGCTCCTCAAGGTTATTGTGAGAGTCCCTCCATTCATAGTCAGGCTTTGAAAACTCAGCTTGATACTCTTGCATTGCCTTCTGGTGCTACTCTTATCCAGTATGTTGATGATCTGTTGATTGCTGCTGATGATGAAGAGATTTGTAAAGAAGTTACTCTTTCTTTGTTGCGACACCTGTCTGACCTTCATCATAAAGTGTCACCTTCGAAGTTGCAGTATTGCCGCCAAGAAGTGACCTACTTAGGTCATCTCTTGTCGAAGGAGGGAAGGCGATTGACCCCAGAGCGTATTCAAGCGATTGCCCAAATGACTGTGCCATGCACACAGAGAGAGGTGCGTGCCTTCTTAGGTATTACCTCGTATTGTAGACAGTGGATTCCGAATTTTTCTTTGCTAGAGAAACCTTTGTTGGCACTTACTCTTAAGGACACACCACACCCTCTTCCTTGGTCTGACGAATGTCAGAAGAGTTTTTCTGAATTGCGTGATGCATTGTGTTCTGCTCCGGTGTTGGGTACCCCCGACTACAGTAAACCTTTTACACTTTATGTACACGAGAGAGAAGGTTGTGCGTTGTCAGTGTTGACGCAACAATTTGGAGACAAGCAGCGCCCATGTGCGTATTTTTCAGCTACTTTAGATCCGGTAGCTAGGGCGTTGCCTAGTTGTCTAAGAGCTGCAGCGGCTGTTTCTATCCGACAGTCTACTGGTTTGGTATTGGATAATACATTGATTGTGATGGTCCCACATGCAGTGGATACCCTATTGAATAGAACGAAGACTCAACATCTTACCAGTGCGCGTTTGTCAGGTTATGAGTTGACGCTTTTGGCTAGCCATGTGCACATCAAGCGGTGCAACACATTGAATCCAGCTACATTGTTGCCGATTTTTGTAGAGACAGATGCTTAGGAACAGCATGATTATTTTCTTCGGACAGAGGAGGAAACGACGGGTAGAGTTTATCTGAAAGATACTCCTCTTTCCAATCCTGATGGTACCCTATGGGTAGATGGTTCGTGCTTTAAGCTTCCGAATGGAGAGACGACTGCAGCATATGCTGTCACAACTTTGCACACGATTGTTGAAACAGCACATATTGCACAGAATTCAGCGCTAGCAGCGGAGTTGATAGCATTGACTAGAGCGTGTGTGTTGTCAAAAGGAAAGAGAGTGAATGTTTATACTGATAGCCAATACGCATTTGGCGTGGCTCACAGTTTTGGTCGCTTGTGGAAAGAGAGAGGATTTCTTACTTCCCATGGTACGAAAATTCAGCATGGACAATTAGTGAGTGAACTTCTTGAATCACTTACTTTGCCGACCCAAATTGCGATAGTGAAGTGTAGTGTGCATAAGAAGGTTACGGATGATGTGGGTCGAGGGAATGCGTTTGCAGATGAAGTAGCGAGAGAAACGGCGAAAGATGTGACGAGTCGGATGTATGTTGCAGGTCCTGCCAGATGGGTTGTGGAAGGAGGAATGTGTGAAGATAACACAGAAAGTGTGAAGATGATTCAGGCAGAAGCTACTGAGAAAGAATTGAGTATGTGGAGAGAGAGTACGGGAATGTTGGATTCAACAGGCTGTTGGGTTGAGTTGTCAGAGCACCAGCGATGGTTGTTGCCGGATGCATATGTGCTTCCGGTGGTTACTATGGCTCATGGGTTGGCTCACATTAGTTCAAAAGGGATATGTAAGTTGTTGGCTCCGGTATGGCAGAATGGTGGAATTCCTAGGTGTGTTGAGAATTTGGTTAAACACTGCATGATTTGCTTGATGCATAATCCTGGAAAGGGAACCCCAACTCCAGCGGGTCATTTTGTTCCTCCAACGTATCCGTTCGAGGTGCTGCAGATAGACTACATTCATATGGAAAGATGCAATAACTTGAAGTATGTCCTTGTGGTTGTTTGTGCCTTTTCCAGATGGATAGAGCCCTACCCCCTAAAGGATAATACTGCCTTGTCTACAGCCAAGGTTTTGCTCAAAGAATTCTTTCCCAGATATGGCTTGCCGAGGATGGTATGGAGTGATAGGAAGTGAATTTGTGGGTCAGATTATGAAGAAAGTATGTGCGGGTCTGGGTATCCAACAGAAATTTCACGCTGTGAATCACCCCCAGTCAGCAGGCCTGGTCGAGTGCTAGAATGGCACTCTGAAGCTGAAGTTGGCCAAAGTGCAAGCAAGCTCTGGTCTTACATGGCCCCTATGCCTTACCATTGGCACTTTTGTCCAAGAGAACGACGGTACATTCTCGCCTGGGACTTAGCCCATACGAGATTGTTTTTGGACGCCCGGCGAATGTCTGGGGTGTGCCGAGGCCTAAGAAGTACAGTGATATCGAGTACCCTATGTTGGTTGACTACTTACATGATTTGACTGCTAATTTGCATGTTCTTCACCAACAAGTCCATGACACTTTGCCTTCGGTTTCTGTAGACGCAGGACACACGATTCAACCTGGCGACTGGATTCTAACCAGGAATTTCCAGAGGTCAAAGAACTTGGAACCAAGATGGACCGGTCCATACCAAGTCCTGTTATCAACTCGGACTGCTATTAAGTTGTTCGGCAAGAAAAACTGGGTACATGGTACCCATTGCAAGAAGATACCTTTGCCCTTACCGGTACTATAAGTGGGTCCGGGAAGGTGTTGCCGATTCCGAGAGTGAAAGTGTTCCGAGATTTGTACCTTTTAGCAATGCGCATCTGGAATGGACTCAGTCAGAACGTGTAGATGATGAAGTCTTGCAAGAAGCTGTGCCGCCGTGTTTGAGACTTGATACTACGCACCCAGAGACACTCTTTCAGAATCAAACTGTGCCTGGTAAAGAACGCTACAACTTAAGGTCTAAAAAGGACAAATAAAATCTGAATTTTTTTGTGAATTACACTCTTTCAGACAAGAGACTATTTTTCTTTTTTGAACCACCATCCGGGTTCAGCTGCAGAGTCGCGGTATAAGACTTAAGGAGTGGCCCGCGTATTGACGAAAGGTCTGCGGTTCTAGGGATGTCTAGGACGCCTGGCGCACACTTGACTGAAGAAGGAAAATTGCCGCGAGCAGCACGTTAGAGGATGGAGTCTGTTGTAACTGAAAGAGATGTTGAGAGAAGAGATCTTAAGACAAGATTTTTACATTGATACATAGCAAATGTTTTATAATATTGTGCTTTTTGATGTTTTTAAGTATCACATTAGCTTGTGTGGGTTGGACTGTCTATGCTACACAACAGACATCTGCACCCACCTCCCAACCTATGTTTTCTTTCACTACTGTTTCTTTGCACCAGTTTTATACGTTGCCTGAACATGAACAGACAAGGAGATCAGAATTTGTCAACAACTCTTTCATACAGTTGTTGCATCCACATCAGTTACTAGTAAATACCACTAATTGTTGGGTTTGTGGTCTTAGGCCTCATACGACAGATAAAGGTATGCCATATTTGGTTTTGCCTTTTTCTTTTAATGGATCTCTGTGGGCTTTTCAGACCATGTTTATCTATGCAAATGAGGTACGCCCCTTACGTTCCCTTAAAGATAACTCGAGCAATAGTGCCTTGATAAGGGGAATAGTAGCTATGATCCGAGATATTGATGCATATAATGCTATCCCTAAGGATGAGGTGCAGGCTTACGTTGGTTGGAACGTGACTGGATATAGTACCAGCTTGACAGAAGGTGAGATGAAAAAGGTCTCCCCCCTATTTGGATTGTACCCCACCGAGGCCATTTTTGTTTGCAAGGTAATGGTCGGAATCCGAAAGCTCAGCTAGGTAAGAGTGTGTGTGCTCAAACCTATGTCTATTCATCTCGGACTTCTCCACCGTTTGTGCCAGCTAAAGGAACATATTTTGTTTGTCATGACAGAGCCTACACATGGTTGCCACCTGATTTTTCAGGAACGTGTTATGTGGTGTTTCTGCTTCCCCCTACATACACTACTGCTTCAGACTATCATAGAACGAGATATGGTAGAGGTGTCTTCAATCAGGAAGATACTGCAGCACATGAAGTAGGAGATTTCTTCAAGGGCTTCCTGCCCTTTTGGGGTCCTATGATCAATAGTAGCCATATTCGACAGCTTGTCCGCGTTGCTGAAGCTACTATTAATGAGACAGCAGGTGCTCTTAGTAATGTTACAGCTGAGCTTCAAGCGGACCGCCTTATGACTTTGCAGAACCGTATGGTATTAGACATCATACTTGCAGATCGAGGAGGAGTATGTAAATTGATTGGATCCAGTTGCTGTGTTTACATACCAGATAATGCCCCTACAGTGTACCAAGCCATCTCTAGGTTGTATAAGATCTCTGAGTCTATCCATGTAGACGAAGGAGACTGGTCATTGACGGGATGGTTTTGGGGACTGCTGTCCAAATGGGGATGGAAGATTCTAACATTCCTTGGTATGGTTTTAACCATCCTTTTCTCTTGTTGTCTTTGCATCCAGTGTGGTCCCGCCATTTGTAGTCTTTGTGCTACTATGTGTGTTCGGAGACCTGTCCTGAGAGAAGTAGAGAATAATAAGATGATTCTACAGCAACACCTTGATGACCTAATGAATATCGACATAGACCTACATTCAGATTAACATGAGTCTTTGGTTATTGCCTACGTAATGGCAAAAGGAGGGTCTGAGGTTTTGTAATTCTCGAGTCTGGCTCCATTTTGTTCTGTGCCACCATTTTGTGTTGTCCTCACGTAGGCCGGTGAAGGTAGCCTGGCGAATAAAGTGGCCTGGCCTTCTTAGTTCATGTATACATTAACTAGATTTCTTTTTGACTATGAAATGAACAGTAAGAAACTGACCTCTTCACCTAAAACTGACCTCGCAAAGCCAATTTCCCTGATCGATCTTTGTCTGAGATTGCCAATCAATGTTCAGGACATCGTTAACTTTTAGTTTCCTTGCACATGCCTTATCTTGTTCAGCATCTGTTACTGTTTCTTTTTAATGTTTCTTCATTACATGGGTTATGCTTTCAATTATAGATTTGTCCGGCTTGTGGAGATTGAATTTGGGACATTCCTAATAATTTACTTTTGGGTTGGGATACTGTAAATTGAGTTTTTGTTATGTGATACTTTGTTTGAAAATGTACCTTATTGGCTAGAATTTTGTGCAGTGGGTGTACATTTATAATGTGAATATTGGGTATAAAAGGAGACGTCTCGCATTAGTAACATGAGCAGTCTCATGAGAATTTACACCGTGATGTATTTCTAGGATCACTGTTACTAGCTGCAGCTAATAAACTTGGTCTCTGATGCCATCCAGAAGTATTCCGTTTCTCTGTATTAGGCGTGCTCCTGACGCCGCTGGGTTAAACCCTGGTTCTTCACCAGACTCTGCTTCATGCACAAGCACTTTTAACATGTGCTGCCTGCTTTGGGGCCACTGGAATTATGCTGCAATGGAGTACAAAATTATGCTGCAGTGTTGACTAAATTATGCAGCAAAAAAAGGATGCAGATTAAGGCAGTATATGTTCTGATACTTTATTATTTTAAAATTTTTACAGATGCTAACAGTCTCAGGAATTTGTTTTGCCTTATTAGTACCAGTGTAACATACAAATCCAGCAATGACAAAGGTGATCAGTCAACCTTTGCAAATGGCCGTTCACTTCGCAGACACACAAGTCACATTTTTTAGTAACATTTGATCCGTTTGAGCTACAAACAATTTATTAGTTAAAATCAGCAAATTATGCAGCGGATGATGCATTATGCGTTAAATATTGCAGAACCAGAATTATATAGAAAACATTTGCAAACTAGGATATTTTGCCATTCATGCTTGAACTGCTCTTGTGGAAAAAGGGAGGAAAGGTGCTTATGACGGAAACTGCATGGCTCGGAGACAAATGGTTTGTGCTTCCACTTTTAAGCTTATGCCACCTGGAAGCAAATGCCACATTTGTAGGTTCCTCGGCCCTGCCACGTACCATGCATCAGGCGTTAGTCTAACACATTTCAGTGCAGTGATCTACATCACCGCACTGAAATGCAAAATCACTCATTATAGCACATCCTCAGCTGTCAAGCTGAGCGCTGCTATAATGCATGACTGAACTCCAGTGTGGCAGACCGCTGTGCGCCCTAGCTAACAGGTGGGACTGTTTTGCTGCTCGAGCTGTTACTGATGGTCTGCAGACTCCTGACAGTGCGAGTATCAGCATTACTGCTACCACTGCACACTGTGCGGGTAGTAGTATCATGGTTTTCTTTGCTTGCCTGCCTCCTTGCTATCTATCACATGTCCCTTTGTCTGCTTGGAGTTACCTGAGCGCCCTCGGTGTCCGGAGAATGGCACATGCCTACTGACTAGCACATACAATGGGGCACTATTTTTGTGCCATCACCTGTCCATAGAAAAATATTTTTCCAGGGCCGAACAAAGCAGTCATGCGCACTCCCGCTTTTCCTCTATGTAGGCTGCATGATGCAGCCTACATAGAGAAAATGGCCTGGCTGGGGCGCTTTCCTCTGCACCTCACCAATCCCAATACTGCCTTTGCAGCATTGTGATTAGCTTAGCCTAGGGTAGGAGCCGGAGGCTGCCTGCTGGCTGCTTCCTGTTCCTCCACCAGGATTAAGAACACGCATCCAGGAGCAGACTTGGAGGCAGCGCGGTACTGGCGGTAAAGATACCTAAGTTTTAATTTTATTCTCAACCCACGCCCCACCCCCGTCTCCATTCCGAGCATTCCGGCGCAGCTGCATGTGTCCACCTTTCTACCTAGGACTTGTTCTAAGCAGTGGACGTGCTCCTACTCCAAATCTTAAGGCAGCTGCCATACCAGTTCCCAGTCTCCTTCTAAGCCACCATCCTCGGTTAAACCAAAGATGAATAAGAGAGACACTCATCATGACAAATGCAAGGTGTCCAAGAGTGACTCGTCACCATACCATTTCTTCCGCTTCAGATAGAAGTCACTCATTCAGCATTCAAACTGGCTGCAGCATGCCAGAGTGTGACGGGTCAAGGTTGGTTGCTAATAGAGGCCTTAATGGAGGCCATGCTGCAGCTCTGTAGGACAATGCCAGCTCACTGTAGACAGCCTTCAAGTCCATCTGAGCCACAGAGACCCACAGTCGGGCTTCTGTTGGCGGAGCCTGTCCTAATGTCGACTGACTCAGTTGGACTTCCATCCGGTCCTCATCTGTGCTGGCCTATAGCTCACTCCGGTGGTGGAGGCCCTATTGATTCCGACTGCTCGGGCGCCTGCTCCGACCTCAGTGGTGCCTATTCCAGATCTGACGCTGACACCTGTCTCAGATCTTGAACCAAAAATTATGTGTAGGGAGCTACCCTTTCTGGCAGGAAAAGGATTGGGTCAACAATCTTATAAAAAACAGAGATCCTTCTCCTGAGTTCAATAAGTCATAGGTGGTGTTCTAACACCACCTATGACTTATTGAACTCAAGAGAAGGAACTCTGTTTTTTATCAGATCTTGAACCAACATCAGTCCGGACCAGGCTTGTGTCTTTTTGTGGGATTGACAAGGTACAACCAACTTTGGATGAGCTCAAGTCTCTTCCCCAATGCCAGTACTTTCATAGAATCTACTTCTGTTGCCATTCGAGGGCTTCAAGATGCTCCACATAATGAGAAGGACGACGGGGTGGACGGTTTACTCACCCATCATTAAACAGATTTCAGCCTCTTCTTAGACCTACAGAATGCTAGTGGCGTAGATACCTTCCAATAGACTGATATGAGCTCCCTACCAGCTCCTTCCCACACTGAGGAGAGTAGTTCATTAACAATTAGTCTATTTTAGAGACATATTCTAATTTCCCAATAGAATTCTTGCAGTGTGGGCCTACTGCTTCACAGCTGTTGTTCCTTTCAACAAAGCTTTGATAGAAAAGCTTTTAGCAACCTGGTCTAAACCGTGTTCAACTCCCTCTGTAAACCAATCCGGGCTAGGGGACATAAATATGCCCCAGAAGACCCATCCTTCCTTACCCAACTCGAGGGAGCTTGGTGTTTCAGGCATTTACCAACAAGGGAAATGCCAGCACAATCCATACTGCACCTCCGGACAGAGTCAAAGTGCAAGTCAAAGTCACCTGCTTTCCTTGGCTGCCCCTCCATTTCTGCTTGTCCCCCTTCCTTCCCAGCAGTATCTGGCCTCCTGTGATCCAAATTCCGCCCTTTTAGTGCCTATAGCACCTCCTTGCCCTGCATGAAATACACTGTGCTGGCCTGGAAGAGTTGTTACTGCAGTCAGCATCACCATCCTGCCCCCTTCCACGCCATGTCATGTATTTTGTGCTGTGGTCTAGATACTGATGAGCTACATGGTGCCAAAGCAGCTCTGATTTAAAATTAAAATCTGCACTTTTTTTGCACCAGACATCCCTCTTCTCAGCTTTCTATTGCCTCATGGCACAGTGCTTTGTTGTGCTTCTGCAACTAGGTCACAATATTTTTGTGACAGGAGCATCTTGTGCCTGCCACAAAAATACCAACAAAAACTGTTTTTTTGGGCTGCATATTTCATATTTTTGAGTCTGCAAAATCTGACAAACTGAGTCACAATATCACAGGGGTTACCTACCCATCTTTTTAGCTCTCACCTTTCCTTACTGTTACCTTTCTAGTTATGATGTTTTCTATTTTTCCAACTCCTCAATTTATTCCCCTATTGGGGTCATTTTGCTTTCTCAAATTCCTTCACCGTGGGTCAGCAACCTGCCTGCACCCTACATCCCAGTCTTGGTAGCTCCCAGCATTGTTATTTATGAGCACCAGATAGAAGAGGCTCATGAATAATTAATTACATTTTAGTGGGACTGGGTTCACCAGGCCCGGTGGCAGCCCCGCTTGAGATACTCTAGTTGGATAGCTCACTAGTCACTACGTCCCTACCTTTTGAAAAGCGCATTTATCAAATCGATTTCATTTTGTTTTTTCAAACCGCAAATTGGCAGTGCGATGCTCTAAGGATGTTACTTCATTGTATGTTGCTGTGTTAGTGTACTCACTGTTTTGTTGATATGCTGATATGCTGATGCGGTGTTAATTGTGGGGAAACGTTATTTTGTGTATTGGTGGGTTGACTTGGAATGTGGTTTTTTGTGACAGTTGTGTTGACATCGACAAGCATGTAAGGGCAGATGGCTCAGTGAGATAAACGTTTGCTGATAATTAGCGCACAATTGCTGTAAAGGTGTCCTAACACAGCTTTACAATTCCTGGATAGCAGACAAGATGGAGCCAGTTATCTATTAAAATGCAAGGTTTTGGATGCGGGCTGGGGCATTCAGTTCCAGGAATTCACTGCCTAACAAGTAAAACAGAGATGTCTTTGACAACCTTTATTGATTGTAGTTCTTGAATAATGGAGGGACTGTTTTGAACAGAGGTTCTGAACAAATACGGATATATTTGAACAACTTTTTGTTTATCGGCAGTCAGAAGAGATCTAAAAAAATTGCCAAAATAGAGGCATGATGAGGAAAACTAAGTAGCAGTGCAGTACAACTATAATGTTAGGCCCGACAGTTTCAAATGTCACCTGCTTCCACTGTTTTCATGTTAATGGCAGCGCCCTTCATGAGCTGCAACACGAATACTTAAACAAAAGCACACAAGGAGACCCACAGCCACACTCTAAATGCCTCTACTTCTGCTTGTTGGAAATGCCAGTTCTTCACACTGCGAAAGGCGGTAGCGCGAATGCTCCCTGGGGATGTGTGTACGCGCCACACACACAGCAGTGCATGCTCGGGGGCACTGATGTGCACGGGTGCGCAGGCGCGCACCTTCATGGGAACACTGGCTCAGACTCAGAGGCCAATGGACAGGGGCTCAAGCACAGATGGCCTAGCAGACTGGGGCTCCTGGATGGCCCTGATCTCAGGAGGCACTGCCTCATTCAATACTGTATCACTTTCACTCTCTGTTTGCACACACGTCAGCCGAGCATCCTAGCACAGAACAAAACGAGTTTCGTAGTCACCCACTGCATCAAGCACCCACTGATTGTAGGGCAACGGAAGAGATACCCTCAGGCAGTGGTTAGATTGGATTCAGTTCTTCTGGTCAGCCACCTTGACTGCCGTGCGAGTGGCGAGGAGGACCTGGGTAGGCCCCTTCCAGCTTGGCTCCAAACTGCCTTTCCTCTGAAAATTCTTGATGAGGACATTGTCCCAGGCTGGAAATCGTGGCCTGGTCCCTCGGAAGCTGGTGGTAGGGGTTTGTGGATCTGTTGGTAATTAGAATGCAAGCTTTTTGTCAACTCATATGAGTAATCCACAAGTAAAGGGTATTCTATCTCAGAACACTGTCGAGGTCAAGGGACGCCCCGGACATTCGCCGGGCATCTAAACATGACCTCGTACGGCGACAATTCTGTCCTAGAGTGAGCTGTAGCTGTAGACAAAAGAGCGAATGGTAAAGCATCGGGCACCGCAATCCTGTGCTCCCTTTAATCATTGCCAGTTTCAGTTTCAGAGTCTCATTGCACTTCTCAACCAAACCTGCTGACTAGGGGTGGTTTGTAGTATGGAATTTCTGCTTGATGTGCAGACTGTTGCACACCAGCTGGATAACCTTTGAATTGAAATGACTTCTGTTGTCACTCCAAATCAAATGGGGAAAACCAAAACGCAGGAAGAACTCCTTCAGGAGTACCTTCGCTGTCTCCATGGCGGTGTTCTCTTTAGTCAGGTAAGCCTCAATCCATTTACTGAATGCACAAACAACTACTAACACATATTTCAGATTGTTGACTTGTTCCATTTCGATGAAATCCATCTGGAGAACCTCAAAAGGGAAAGAAGGCGGTGCAAAGTTACCAGGGTGTGTAGGGGTGTCTTTTCCAAGAATATACATCATGCATACCATACAGTACTTTACTAAGTGAGCAGCAACTTTGGTAATGTTGTCTTTCTGCCATACTGGATCTAACACTTTACAGATGCCTTTCACACTGATGTGGGCTGGCCCGTTCGCCATAGTGACCACAGGGAGGACATATGCATCTGGTAACATCCATCTCTGTTTTCCTGACTTAATCGTCTAACACCCATCTTCATCTAAGCATGCTGTGCTTTCCTGCCATACTGCTAACTCCTCATTGCCTTACTTTGGGTTCCTTTCTTATTGTCTAGAGTGTCAAACATGGTGGCCTCTGGTACCCACCTGTCCGGATCTGCTACAAACATCGTTTTCATCTTTGTCCAAGCTGTCTCCTTAGCTGTCTGGTCTGCAAATGCATTTCCCCTTCCCACATAATCAGTAATTGCCTTGTGGGCACTGCACTTTACTATTGCCAATGTCTTAGGAAGTGTTAAGGCGGACAGAAGCCTATCTATAAGAGAGCCATGCTGAATGCTTGTCCCATGTGATGTAAGGAACCCTCTCTCTGCCCATAGCCGCCCACAATTATGGGCAACCCCAAAGGCGTACTGGCTGTCAGTATAAATATTAACAGCCAGTCTCTTGCTCAATACACAAGTTCTGATAAGGGTGACTAACTCAGCTCCCTAAGCGGACTGATAAGGGACTCATGATGTCTCAACTACTGTATGCAGTGTAGAAAGCGTATATGCCGAGGTGGTGGTGCCATCTGGTAATTTGAAACAAGAGCCATCGATATATAGTTCCCCCTTGGGGGTCAGATAAGGGAACATCAGTCAGGTCTACCCGTCCCTTCATCTCTTCCTCTGTCCGAAAGACAATAATGTATGTCTTTGTCCTCACTCTCAGAAGGGAGGTATAGTAACGTGGCAGGGTTCAGAGTGGGACATCTTGTTAGCGCACTATGCTGGGCAAAGAGAGTTTGCTCATAACCGGTCAGACGTAAACTGGTAAGGCGCTATGTCTTGGTTTCATTCAATACGGTGTCCACAGCATGAGGCACCATGACTGTGTGGTCAGTATCAAGTGCGAGCCCAGCCGATTGCCTAATAGAGATAGCCAAAGGTGCGACCCCTTTTAGACAGCTCGGGAGGGCTATGACGACTAGATCAAGCAAAGCAGAAAAATAAGCACACAGCCGTTGCTTACCTCCAAAGGCCTGTGTTAAGAGAGCGCACAACCAGCTGTCTTGTGTACGTACAACACAAACGGCTTCCCATAATCAGGCGTACCAAGCACAGGAGCATAGCAAAGCGCGACCTTGAATTGCTCAAAAGACTACTGACATTTAGGCGTTCAAGGCAGAGGCTCATGCACATCTTTAGTGGTTAAAGCAAGCAAACACGGTATTAGTAATGAATAATTTGGAATCCAATGTCGACAGTAGGTGCGTACATCCCTCTGAGTTTTAGGGATGGGCATTTTAACAATGGCGCTAATGCGCTTAGAGTTCAATCTCCTACAATCCTTTGACAGTAGGTGACCTAAATAGGTGACCTCCTGTCGACAATATTAAAATTTAGAAAGGGACACCTTAATCTCCATGGTGAGCCTAATGTAGTAACAACTTAACCAGACTGGCTTTGCATCCCTGTTCAGTGTCAGAAGCAATCAGTATGTCATCCACTTACTGGAGCAATACATTACCTGAGGAAAGTATGAGGGAATCCATTGGGCTTTCAAGGCTTGGCTATATTTACTAGGGCTCTCTGTATAGCCCTGAAGAGCATGACAGAATTTGAACCTTCTGCCAGCTAGTGTAAAACCAATCAAGTGGCGGCTATCAGGATCATTTGGGATACTGAAAAACGCATTTTTCAAATCAATTACAGAGAAGAATGTGGCAGAGCAATAATCAATGTTAGAAGGGTAGTAATGTCAGGGACCCCCAGGAACTGAGTGACCACTATTTTATTAACTGGGAGCAAATCAATAACAAAACGTTACACATCTGGGTGGTTATTGGGGGAGTCTGGAGATGCCTTTTTTAGAATAGAAAGAATAGAACTGTTACACAAATTCGCTGCTGTCTCCTCAACTACCCGCAACTCAATCAGATCCTATCTAATGCGTAACAAAGCTCGCTCCCCCACCGGAGTAAGTTGTACTGGGGAGTATGGAGCAAAACAGCGTTGTCCTTAACTTTAATGGAGATTGGGGAAATTTGCAAGAGGCTTACATCCGTGTCACCTGTCGCCCACAAAGTGGGCGGCACAGCCTTAAACTCAGCAGGAAGGGGCGCATCTTTGGACAGACACTGCTTAGAACTTTTCACATTCGGTCCCATCGTCATATAAACCCCTTCTGGAGAGCAAAAAATTGTTACATGCAACCTTTTCAATAAATCTAGGCCCATTACATTTTCTCCACAATTGGATGTCAATCTAAACTGCGAATCCACAGTGAAAGGACCGATAATCAAGGAAAAAGATTTGGAAAGGGGGCTTCCAACCGGTACACCTGAAACTCCTACCAAAACACAATTTTGGCCAGACAGAGCTGCCCGGGGACCAGCGAACGAGAAATAGAGCTATTCATTGCACCTGTATCCACCAAGAATTTCTTAACTGAGCCTTGCAAATCCGCGGTGACATAAGGACCGAGCTGATCTACAGGTATTTGGACTGGGCCCCCACCCTTCCCCTGGCTGTCCTAGCTGTGAGACACCCATGTCACATTATCCAGATCATAATCATCATACTGTCTCCCTCAGGGTCATCAAAATAATTCTGATCTGTGCGACTCTGCTGTGTCCTATCTTCCCGAACCCTCTCTTGGTCACCTTCTTCACGACCCCGTACATGAGAACTTTGTCCCCTGGGGGCCTGAACTTTTTGCAATAAAACCGGGCACTCGCTATGCCAGTGCCCCTCCTCTTTGCAGTACGCGCACTGATTCAGCCCTACTGGCGCAGCGTTTCTGCTGGTACGAGGAAGCTGCCAGGCCGGACCAGCACCAAGTCCCCTTCCATTTACCCTAGACGCCTGTTGCAACAACACCTTTGTCTTCAACTGCTTGTGCTTCTTCTCTACCTTGTGGTTCTGTAATTCTCAAACCTGACTCCATTTTAGTCTTGCCCTCACGTAGGCCTGTGAAGTAGGCCCAACGAACAAGTGGCCTGGCCTTCTGAGTTCGTGCATATATTAACTTGGGTTTTTCTGACTCTGAATGAGCTGCAGAGACAGTGACCCTTTTCATCTGAAACTGACCTTTTGCAAAACCAGTTTCACTAGCTGATCGTTGTCTGAGTATTTCAATCACTGTTCAGGACCTTGTTAACCTTTAGTTTCCTTGCACATATCTTATCCTAAACAATATCTAAAATTGTTTCTTTCCTTACGACTTTCTTTTCTAAACATGGGTTTTTGCCATGCGTCGTGACTGCCATCTGGTGTTGCCTTTTACGTAGGCCTCAGAAGTTAGTCTGCGAGCAAAGCAGTCTGACCTTTTGTGGGTCATGTATACATTAACTAAGGTTTTCTTCGTGCGCTGGAGTTAATTTCAGAAGCTGGCCTTTCACCTGGAATTGACCCTGCCAAGCCAATTTTCCTGCAAGATCGTTATCCACTTTCCCAATCACCATTCAAGACATTTGTTAACTTTTAAGTTTCTGTTATCTTGCACATTATCTGAAACTACTTTTCTTTACTGTTTCTTCATTTCATGGGTTACGCTTTCAATTAAGGGATTTTCCGGGCCTTCCAGATTATTATTTAGATATGCCTAAATATTAACTTGTGGGTTGGGACACTGTAAAATGAGCTTTACTGTATGATGCTGTGTGATGTCATGTATTTTCTATTGGTTGAATTTTGGTGCAGGGGCATGCATTTTAAATGTACCTTTTTGTGTATAAATAGGGATGTCTCGCCTTAGTAAAATTGAGCAGTTTCTTGAGTTGTACACCGTGTTGTATTGCTGGGATTTCTGCTAGTAGCTGCAGCTAATAAATTTGATCTCTGACGCCACCTAGAAGTATTCCGTGTCTCTGTATCCCAAGGCAAGGGAACCCAGAGGACTTTGGGCGTGTCCCTGGCGCCGCTGGGTATTTGATATCCCAGTTCTTCAAGCTTTTCCTTCTCCTCGTTCTCCCTGTGTTCATAATACTGTGCCATATTTAATATAACAGAGGGAGAGGATGCTGTCCAAGTGCTTTCTGAAGCCTGCAAATGAGCTTCTATCTCAGGAAGCAAATTTGTCATAAACCTATTAACAAACAATCAAACACACCCTTCCATCGACAAGTTCTTCCCACTAAAATAAAAAAATCACCCTCAAACTGGGTGAAGAAATCTGACGCACATCTTTCTTCTGACGACATAAAGTTAACTTATCCGAATCTACCCTTCTTGTTTGAATGAGAGAGTGCATATACATAATAATTCGGCCAGGCAAAGCTAGTATCTCAGCCTTAGGCTTTTGCCCAGGTTTCCTGATTTGTCCCATTCTTTAATCTGCTCCCAAGTACCACCCAATTCCACAACATGGTCCTGCGTGTGCACCTGCCTCCAAATGTCGACGGGCACCAGCAGACCAAAGAACATTTCAATGTCTGCAAGCTTCATTACAGTTGAAGAAGCTGCCTCAATCAATTCTTTATAATACGCAGTTGGATTTTTCCTAGGGCTAGGTAACTGGGGCTTAAGGGACAAAATCTCACTCCTTTTCCACGGAGTGTAGGCCTATTGTTCTTGGAAAAGGGCCTCTACTCTGTCTAATAACAGTATTCTGCTGATCCCGTAGCTCCGGTAGTTCAGGGTGAAATAGGGGGCGAACTTCCTTCATCGGAAACGGGGACACTGTCTTCGGGCTCTTCTCATACAGCCTACCTCGATAAGCTAACAGAGTTGCAACATTACCGAAAACCTCCTCGGGTGCCATACACATTGTCCCTGATATCATACATTATTTGAGGCGCTGTAGCGTTGAAGCACTGCTCCCACAAACCAATCAGTGTAGTCGACATGTGCTTAAGGGCATGCTGATGCACAAACAGCTCATACGCTTTCATCACACTCCACACATCTTCCATACTATAGATGGGGTGACAAGCCCACTGAGCTGCCTGATTGGCTACATCCTTTTTCTCTTCATCTCCCACATCCGATCATATCAATATCCGCCCCAGTCGCTCCCTAGCATTTGCCCAGTTTCCATCCCCTACTCCCAGTGCAGGTGTCCTGCTACCCAGTACCGTTGGGGAATGAAGGACAAGGGAAGGAGTAGTGACCGAAGGAACAGGCACTAAAGTCATCAATGGCTGTGTCTTGGGTATTGGGGTTGGGGAGAGTAGTGGCGTAGCAGGGACCCCAACAGTTATCGCAGGTGCAGATGGCAAAGCCACAGAAACTGCAGGAAGGTCGGCGGCCAAAGCAGCTGGGTCAGTAACAGAAGAAATAGAAGCAACAGGGCAGAAGAGGCAGACGACTGGGGTTGTGATACAGCAGGGAATATACTCTGTGGGGCTTAAGGAGGCGGAGGTTGGGTGTCCAACAACTCCTCCACAAATGCATCATTTTCTTCTCAAACCTCATAAGACTTTTCACAACCTCCTATCAGCACGCTCTATCCCCTTCTCAGTTCTCTCTTTATCATACGCATCAGCTTTCTGAGTCACTGTCTGCATCCTTCCCTTTCGGGCATCCTTTTCTGCTTTCATTCGTCTTTGTTTAGCTTCCTTTTGCCAAGTTCTGAGGAAATCAAACATAGACTGCCTACTTCTCTTTGCAAACAATTTATCTTGCAGGAAATTATGCTTTTGTTCATCAAAAGTACCTGTCAGTGGCCACTGCAACTCAGCATTGTGCCTCGTATATTTGTGTCATAATGTACTAAACATAATGGGGCCAAGGCCCTGTTTCACATACATCTCAAAATTCCGCGTGCCTTCCGGAGGCGCAGGCTGACTTACTTCCAATCGAGCATCCGCAGAACAACAATGACAACTCACACAAGTCACATAGGGCATTTTTCCAAACAAAACTTTTTATGCCGAGCAGATATTTGCAAATATTTTACCAAAGTTGGTCTTCAGGTCTCCCTAAATCCAAATCAAAGTGGTACTATCTCCCAGATTCACCAAAGTCCTGTTTTGCGAGTCCTTAATAGCGAATTTTAAGGATTCGCTATTAAAGGCTCGCAAAACGGGATGCATGTAGAAATCGCAACAATTTTAGCGATTTCTACAGCTTCCTTATTTGCGATTCGCTAATTGCTAATCGCAAATAAGGAATAGCTTTCCCATTCATTCCTATGGGCCTAAAGGCCCATAGGAATGAATAGGGAGTATTCCTTATTTGCGATTAGCAATTAGCAACTCGCAAATAAGGAAGCAATTCCAAGGGTGCCAGGGTGTCCAAAGGACACTCTGTTGCACCCCTGAAATGGTAATGTCCACTGGTGTTGCGCACACACATGTCCGAAGGACATGTGTGTGTGTGTAACATACAACTTAGAAAAGCACTAAAGTGCATTTTTCTAAGTTTTTGCTATTTACCACGTAGTTAGACTTCGCGGTAAATAGCGGCCCCAGATTGCGATTTCGCAATTTTAGAATGGTTCATGAAGTGCATTTAAGGAATCTCAAACTGAGATTCCTTAAATGCAATTAATCGCAATTTAGCGATTTCTACATTTCGATTTTTGCATTTGGGATGATGCATCCCAAATGCAAAAATAGCGCTTGCAAAGGGCCAGATTCTCAGAATCTGGCCCTTTGCGAGCCGATTCTGGTTTGATGAGAATCTGGCCCTTTGCGAGCCGATTCTGGTTTGATGAATCTGGCTGTATGTTCAAAAAGAACCCAAACAAATTCAAGCGCTTGTCCAAAAACGATCCTCAGAACGTACCAAATACAAGCCAAAGTGGGGCCAAAGCCACAAACAAAACCAAAGCAAACTTGCCTGGTGCACACAGGTCACACAAATTTATTCTCCACTGCCGACTCTTCGGACCAAACGGTCAGAACCAAGGGTTTCGCCTTTCAGGACCCCAGTCGGGATCACCACTGGGCGAGGCACAGCCCGGTCAGACAGACCGGGCAGCTGTGAGTACTAGACTCTCTCATGCATGGATCCCTGATTTCCCCTCCCCCCCATCCGGCCTGATGTGGCTCCGTCCTCCCCACCCATCTGCGGGTGAGGATGGGTCCCCCGATTGAGTCCCTGTTCAGGTGCCAACTGAAGGAAGTGACCCTATTAGGGCCACCCAGGTCACTCAAGACCACCACACAGCCTTATGTACAAATGAAGAGTCTGTCAGACAGTAGAGAATACAAATCAAAGTTGTTTGTTAGTGCTACACTCGAGCTGAGTCCAATCTGACCAGCCTCCTTAGAATGCTGTGGTGTGAGGTTCTGTAAAATTCTGCTTTGTCCTGTGATATTATGGTTCTGTCACGATCTTGGTGATGTTGTACCGTATTTAGCAAGTATGGCTAATATGGAGTGAATTTGTCATGTTAACTAGCGAGTTCATTACGTATTCAGAGACTTTGTCTCGAATATGGGTTCCATTTTGTTCGTGCCTCCATTTTGGTGTTGCCATCACGTAGGCCCATGGAGGTAACTAGACGAACGAAGTTGCATGGGCTTAGTTGTTCATGCACTTATTAACTAAGCCTTTTCTTGACTCTTAGGTGCATTGTAAGGAACTGACCTCTTTATCTGAAACTGACCCTTTGCGAGGCTAATTTCCTTAGTTGATTGCTATCTGAGATTGCAAGTCAAAGTTCAGGACATCGTCAATTTTAGCTTTTATACACATGCCTTATCTTGCTCGTTATCTATCATTGTTTCCTTTTTATGTTCCTTCGTTACATGCATTGTGCTTTCAATTATGGGTTTGTCCGGCTTGTGGAAATTGAATTTGGGACATCCTAATAATTAACTTGTGGGGTTGGTACAATGTAAAGTGAGCCTTTTGGAATGTGATAATGTATAGAAATGTGCTTCTATTGGTCAGAATTTGTTGCAGTGGGTGTCCATTTGTAATGTGAATATTGTGTATAAATACTGATGTCTTGCTCTACAAAATTGAACAGTTTCTTGAGTTGTACACCGTGTTGTATTGCTGGGATTACTGTTACTAGCTGCAGCTAATACATTTGATCTCTGACGCCACCTAGAAGTATTCCGTGTCTCTGTTTGCCAAGACAGGAGAACCCGAAGACTTTGGGAGTGTCCCTGGGGCCGCTGGGTTCTAAAAACCCGGTTCTTCAGTTGGCGCCCAGCGGTGGGGCGACTTCAGCGGTACCGGTCCAAGCCCGAGGATCGTGAGGAGCCACGTGAGAAAATTCTGGAGGAAGGCCAACCACTTCATCGACCCCTGTATGTCGTCGTGGTCCGAAGGTTTTTGCTGCGAGGCTTCCCGCTTTCCGACGGCTACGAAGGACTGCTGCCCTGACTGTCTTGGACCCTTGATTGATCCTTTGTAGAGCAAGATGATAGACGGTCTTCTGGTGACGTGACAGATACCTTGGTCAAGTATAAGTGGGTCACTCCCACGATCTTTGTTTTGGTCCTTAGTTTTGATTCAGATATTGCAATAGCTGAAGCCGAGGGGCTCATATATTTGCGAGTGTATCGATAGTTGATAACCCCTTGAAGTTTGAAGCTAGATTAGTGAGCTTTAAGATGTCTGATCTTAGCAAATTTGGGAAATGTTTGAATGTGGTTGCAACAGGGATTCCCAATTGGAGGATTTGTGTCCGATACCTCAGGTTGGAACTCCGACTTACGAGCTCTACTCAAAACACGGAGTGGGTCCCATTACGTATAATGACATGTGGATCCACTATACTAGGAAAGATGGTGTTTTACGATGGCCCCAACATGGTAGCTTCGAATTAAATATTTTAGATAATCTGGAAGTTGCCCTATTTAAGAAGAAAGCCCGGCCGGCGATGTTTGACTCTTTCCACCTTTGGCGAAAGGTAACCAAACAGCGAGAAATTAAGCAAGCAGAGAGAGATAGGAAAGATAAAAACATGTCAGTACTACAAGCTGCTAGGCAGTTTAAGAAGATGGAGAAGAGCGTGTGAGTGAAGTCTTAGATAGACAGCGTTGCATGGCTATCGATAAATGTTATCCTGCCTTGCCGCCTTCCCTTTCAAAAGTGAATGAAGACCCTGAAAAAGATCCTTTGATCTCTCATTTACTGAGATTACCACCTCCCTATGTGCAGGGTGCTACTGCGCCTCCATTACCCCCGGTTGTTCCACCCTTTGTTGTTCAACCTCCTGCTGTTGTTCAGCCAACTGGTGCTCCACAGATGGTTTTGCCTCCTCCTGCGCAACCCATTCTAGGGTCGCCAGCTTTGCTACCAGCTTTGCCTCAAACTCCTTTTCCTTCTGCTTCTGCATCTTTGACTTCTACTGTTCTTGTCCATACACCTTCTTTGCCTCAGAATACTTATTCTCCTGTTCTTATGTCTACTTCTTCTCCTTCTGCTCGAAAATGAATGACCGAGACTGTTGTTAATCTGTTGTCACCATTGTTTGGGTCACTGAATATGACCCCTGTTTCGGAACGTAAGCAGAGTCGTAGTCAGCTTCCTAGTTCTGAGGAACTGACAGTGTTGGATTTGTTGGCTCGTAGGTGGATTTTAAATGCTCCGAGGTATGATTTGCCAGCGGTTATGGATGTTTTCTTTCAGTGGGAACCGCCTAAGCAAAGGTATGTTTTTGATGTAATGTGTACTTTTCTGCATCAGGAATGGGAAGATAATGAGTTGGGTCCGATTCCGCAGGATGTGCTTGATGTTCAGTCAGAGTTTGCTAAAGGGATGATAGTGGAATCTGATGTTGCAGATGCCGTAGAGACGATACTTGTTTTCAGATCTAGGCTTTCGCCTCAGACATTTTATGAACATGATTCCTCTGTTAGGAGGAAAATGAAACAGTACCCTATGAGAGAAGTTCCTCCTGTATGGAAAGAAGCAGTTCAGGCTAATGTAAATCAGGGTATTGTTGCCGCTCCGGCTCATTTTCAGCGAGTATGGGTACATATCCCTTGGAAGATAGCAGAGGTATTGGCTCTTAAGCAGACCTTACCTGACCCTCGTAAGAATCCTGCTGGTTATTACAAGGAGTTGTCCCAGACAGTTGAAGCCTGTATTATGAATTTAGCTGACATCGATATGTTGATGGGTAATGTAGTCCCTCAACCTTTGTGGGCGAAGATTCGTCATGAGAATCATGCTGCTGAATTAGGTGATACCTGGGCGAATATTGTTGATGCAAATGGTAGACAGGAGGGAGGTGCTAAACCTGAACCTTTAGTTTCAGAATTACCAGGTAGAATTATTAATTTGATGAAAAGGATGATGCCCGCTTTACGAGTGAACTGGGATAAGTTAGCAGCATGCAAACAAAAGAAAGATGAAAGTGTGTCTGATTTCTTCACTAGGTTTGAAGAAACGTTTATCGATCATAGTGGTCAGGATATGGGCACTGAAGGTGGTCAAAGGTTGTTCGTGGACAAATTTGTCTTTAATTTGCTTCCCGAACTTTCTAATAAGTTAAAGGACTCTGAGAGTTCATGGGCTGTTTCTTCGTCGGCCCAGATATTGGCTACTGCACAATATTACGAGAATAGGGATAAAGATGAGAAGGATAAAGTGGAGAAGAAAACTAAAGAATTAAAGACGAAAGTTCTTTTGCAGCAAGCTTATCCACCTCGTCAGAATCAGCCTCAGTTTCAGCAACCCCCACAGTTTCAGAGATTGTTACAGAAGCCCGAGTATTTTGCTCCGCGATTTTTGCCATGCCCTAATCAGTGTGCTTATTGCAGAGAAGAACGTCACTTTAAGCATAGTTGTCCGGTTCTGCTACAGCTTGCGAATGGTGTATCTGATCAGAGAGGTCGTGGTTTTCAGCAAGCTCCTAGGGGTAGGGGACATTGTGTGATCCCCCAAAATGAGCGTTCCTCTTCTCTACAGAATTCTGCGAATTATTTTGACAGACAGAATGTTCCGAGTGGTCAGTCTGCCCAGTATTATGTTGAGGATTACTATGTGGAAGGTGAGAGTTCTGGGTATAATGATAACTAGGACAGCCAGGACAAAGTGAGGGAGTACATCTTACGGTGGGTAAGAAAGTGATTTCTCCAATGTATTTGTCTAAGGATTGTTTGCCACTGGAATTGCGTTCGCTTCCTGATACACTTTGGGCCACAGGTCCAAATGATGTTGGTCTTTTGCAGATTCCTCTGTATGTTGTTACCCTCAAGTCGAATGCTAGACTACCTCGTATTCCGCAATATAAGATCTCGAGTGATGGCGAGAGAGCCCTTTTAGCGATCATCTATGATCTGGTTGAGAAGGGTGTGGTTGAAGAAACGAGAGGTAACGTGTGTAACAGTCCAGTTTTGCCTGTCCTTAAGCGTACTGATGCTTCTCAGCCACCTGTGTACCGGTTTGTGATCGATCTTTGAGAAGTGAACAAGATTGTCGTGCCACGGTATCCTGTGGTACCTGATAGCACTGCTTTATTGACTCTGATTCCTGCTTCGCAGCTTGGTTTTCTGTCATCGATTTGAAGAATGCTTTCTTCAGTATTCCGATTGCTGAGGAAAGCATAGATATTTTTGGCTTCTCATTGGGAGGCCGAAGCTTCCGGTTTAAGAGAGCTCCTCAAGGTTATTGTGAAAGTCCCTCAATCTATAGTCAGACGTTGAAAACTCATCTTGATAATTTTGTGTTGCCTTCTGCTGCAACTCTTATCCAGTATGTTGACGATTTACTGATTTCTGCTGATGATGAAAAGATTTGTAAAGAAGCTACTCTTTCTTTGTTACGACATTTGTCTGACCTTCACCATAAAGTGTCTCCTTCTAAGCTACAGTACTGCCGCCAAGAAGTGACCTACTTAGGTCATGTCTTGTCGAAGGAGGGCCGGCGATTGACCCCAGAACGAATTCAAGCAATTGCGCAAATGAGTGTGCCATCCACGCAGAGAGAAGTGCGTGCATTTTTAGGTATCACTTCATATTGTAGGCAATGGATCCCCAATTTTTCTTTGCTAGCAAAGCCTTTGTTGGCATTGACTCTTAAAGATACTCCGCATCCTCTCCCTTGGTCTGATGAATGTCAGAAAAGTTTTTCTGAATTACGTGACGCATTGTGTTCTGCTCCGGTGTTGGGTACTCCGGATTACAGTAAACCTTTTACATTGTATGCTCACGAGAGAGAAGGTTGTGCGTCGTCAGTTCTGACACAGCAATTCGGGGACAAACAGCGTCCATGTGCGTATTTTTCATCGACGTTAGATCCGGTAGCTAGAGCGTTGCCGAGTTGTCTGAGAGCTACAGCGGCCGCTGCTGTTTCTATCCGACAGTCTGCTGGTTTGGTATTGGATAATACATTGATTGTGATGGTCCCACATGCAGTGGATACCTTATTGAATAGGACCAAGACACAGCACCTTACTAGTGCTCGTTTGTCATGTTACGAGTTGACGCTTTTGGCTAGTCATGTGCACATCAAAAGATGCAATGTGTTGAATCCAGCTACGTTGTTGCCGATTTCTGTAGAGACAGATGTTCAGGAACAGCATGATTGTTTTCTTCAGACAGAGGAAGAAACAAAAATTAGAGTCGATTTAAAGGATATTCCCCTTATGGATGTTGATGGTAACCTATGGGTAGATGGTTCATGCTTTAAGCTTCCGAATGGAGAAACGACTGCAGCATATGCTGTCACAACTTTACATACAGTTGTTGAAACAGCACGTATTGCACAGAATTCAGCTCAAGCAGCAGAGCTAATAGCATTGACGAGAGCGTGTGTGTTGTCAGAAGGAAAGCGAGTAAATGTTTACACTGATAGCCAGTATGCGTTTGGTGTTGCCTCATAGTTTTGGACGCTTGTGGAGAGAGAGAGGATTTTTGACATCGCATGGTACGAAAATTCAGCATGGGCAATTATTGAATGAACTTCTTGAGTCACTTACGTTGCCAAAGCAGATTCCAATTGTGAAGTGTAGTGCGCATAAAAGGGTTGTGGACGATGTGGGTCAAGGAAATGCGTTTGCAGATGAAGTTGCGAAAGGGACAGCGAGGAATATGACGAGTCGAATGTATGTTGCAGGCCCCGCAAGATGGGTTGTGGAAAGCCGAATGTGTGAAGACACAATAGAAAGTGTGAAGTTGATTCAGGCTGAAGCTACTGAGAATGAAGTGAGTACGTGGAGAGAAAGTACGGGTATGTTGGATTCTACAGGTTGTTGGGTTGAGTTGTCAGAGCACCAGCGATGGTTGTTGCCAGATGCGTATGTGCTCCCAGTGGTTACTATGGCTCATGGAATGGCTCACATAAGTTCAAAAGGAATATGTAAGTTGTTGGCTCCAGTATGGCAGAATGCTGGAATTCCTAAGTGTGCTGAGAATGTGGTGAAGCGTTGTATGATTTGTCTGATGTACAATCCTGGAAAGGGAACTCCAACTCCAGCTGGTCATTTTGCTCCTCCAACGTATCCGTTTGAGGTGATACAGCTAGATTATATACATATGGAGAGATGCAACAATTTGAAGCATGTCCTTGTGGTTGCTTGCGCCTTTTCCAGATGGATAGAGGCCTACCCCCTAAAGGATAATACTGCCTTGTCTACAGCCAAGGATTTGCTGAGAGAGTACTTCCCTAGGTATGGTTTGCCGAGAATTGTATGGAGTGACAATGGGAGTGAATTTGTGGGCCAGATCATGAAGAAAGTGTGCTCTGGATTGGGTATCCATCAGAAGTTCCACCCTGCGAATCACCCCCAGTCAGCTGGACTTGTCGAGTGCTACAATGGCACGTTAAAACTGAAGCTAGCTAAGATACAAGCGAGCTCTGGTCTTACATGGCCAGATGCCTTGCCATTGGCTCTTTTGTCAACAAGGACGACAGTACATTCTCATATGGGACTTAGCCCATATGAAATTGTGTTTGGTCGTCCGGCCAATGTTTGGGGTGTCCGAAGGCCCAAAAAGTACAGTGACATCGAGTACCCTATGTTGGTGGATTACTTACATGACTTGACTGCTAAATTACGTGTTCTCCACCAACAGGTCAATGACAGTTTGCCGGCAGCATCTGCGGATCCAGGTCACAAGATCCAACCCGGCCACTACGTTCTGCTGAAGAATTTCCAGCGATCGAAAAATTTGGAGCCGAGGTGGACTGGACCGCACTTAGTTTTGTTAGCAACTCGGACTGCTGTTAGAGTAGCTGGCAAAAAGAACTGGGTGCATGCCACCCATTGTAAAAAAGTTCCTTTGCCTTTACCGTATGATCAGTGGGTGAGGGATGGTATAGCTGATACAGATTGCGAGAGAGTTCCCAGATTCATGCCTTTTAGTGATGCTCATTTGACATGGACACGGTCAGAACGCGAGGATGATGATGTTCTGCAAGCTGCTGTGCCTCCTCATCTAAAGATTGATACCACCAATCCGGAACTTTTATTTAAGGATCCAACTGTACCTGATAAAGAACGTTACGATTTGAGGCCAAGAAAACCTGTTGTTATGGACAAATAAAACCGAATTTTTTATGTAGTGAATTACACCTTGTCAGATCAAGAGACTTTTTTTACTTTTTTCTTTTTCGAGTCACCATCCAGACTCAGCTGCAGGGTCACGGTAGGAAGTTCTTAAGGGGTGAGCCGCGAATTGACGAAAGGTCTGTGGTTCATGGTCGTTGGTATGATCTTAACGCACACTTAAGTGAAGAAGGTAATAGCCGTGAGCAGCACGTTAGAGGATGGAGTCTTTTGGGTCTGAGAAAGGTGTTGAGAAAAAGGTTTCAAAATGAAAATGTATATATTGATCCGTAGCAAATGTTTTTTAATATTGTGTTTCTTAATGTTTTTAAATATTACGTTAGCTTGTGTGGGTTGGATTTTCCATGTCACACAATTGCCGCTTACATCTACCTCCCAACCTACTCTTTCTTTTTCTACTGTTTCTCCATATGAGTTTCATACGTTACCTGAACATGAGCAGACACGAAGATCAGAATTTGTGAACAATTTGTTTATACAGTTGTTGCATCAGCATCAGATAGTTGTAAATACTACGAACTGCTGGGTATGTGGTCTTATGCCGCATACGACAGATAAAGGAATGCCTTATTTGGTTTTGCCTTTTTCGCCTAATGGGTCAGTTTGGGCACTCCAATCAATGTTTATTTATGCGAATGAAGCATCACCTGTACGTTCCGTTAAAGACAATGCGAGTAATAATGCCTTGATACGGGGAATAGTAGATATGATCAGTGATATCGATGCATACAATGCTATCCCCAAGGATGAAGTACGAGCATATGTTGGTTGGAACAAGACAGAGTATAGCATTAGTTTGACAGAGAAGGAGAGACGAAAAAGGTCTCCTTCTATTTGGATCGTACCCCACCGAGGTCAACTATGTCTGCAAGGTAGTGGTCAGAATCCGAGAGCTCAGCTTGGTAAGAGTGTGTGTGTCCACACTTATGTCTATACGTCCCAGAATTCTCCACCGTTCGTGCCAGCAAAGGGCACGCATTTTGTTTGTCACGACAGAGCATACACGTGGTTGCCATCTGATTTTTCCGGCACATGTTATGTGGCATTTTTGCTTCCTCCTACATACACTGCTGTTTTCGATTACCATAAGACAAGATATGGTAGAGGTGAAGATACTGTCGCACAAGAAGCTGGAGACTTCTTTAAGGGTTTCGTGCCCTTTTGGGGTCCTATGGCCAATAGTAGGAATATTCGTCAGCTTACGAGAGTGGTCGAGGCCACTATTAATGAGACTGCTGGTGCCCTTAGCAATATTACAGCGGAGCTTCAGGCGGATCGTCTTATGACGTTACAAAATCGTATGGTTTTAGACATCATACTTGCAGATAGAGGTGGGGTATGTAAATTGATCGGATCTAGTTGCTGCGTGTTCATACCAGATAATGCCCCGACAGTGTACCAAGCCATCTTTAGGTTACGTAAGTCTGCTGAGTCTATACATGTAGACGAAGGGGACTGGTCATTGACAGGATGGATTTGGGAATTGTTGTCCAAATGGGGATGGAAGGTTCTGATGTTCCTTGGTATGGCGTTAGCTATCCTTTTCTCGTGTTGCTTATGCATCCAATGTGGTCCCGCCATTTGTAGTCTCTGTGCTACGATCTGTGTGAGACCCGTTTCGAGAGAAGTTAAGGAGAATAGGATGATGTTACAGCAACACCTTGATGATCTGATGAGAATAGACATAGACTTGGATTCAGATTGACGTGAGTTTAGGTTATTGCCTACGTAATGGCAAAAGGAGGGTCTGAGGTTCTGTAAAATTCTGCCTTGTCCTGTGATATTATGGGTCCGTCACGATATTGGTGATGTTGTACCGTATTTAGCAAGTATGGCTAATATGGAGTGAATTTCTCATGTTAACTAGCGAGTTCATTACGTATTCAGAGACTTTGTCTCGAATATGGGTTCCATTTTGTTCGTGCCTCCATTTTGGTGTTGCCATCACGTAGGCCCATGGAGGTAACTAGACGAACGAAGTTGCATGGGCTTCGTTGTTCATGCACTTATTAACTAAGCCTTTTCTTGACTCTAAGGTGCATTGTAAGGAACTGACCTCTTTATCTGAAACTGACCCTTTGCGAGGCCAATTTCCTTAGTTGACTGCTATCTGAGATTGCAAGTCAAAGTTCAGGACATCGTCAATTTTAGCTTTTCTACACATGCCTAATCTTGCTCGTTATCTATCATTGTTTCCTTTTTATGTTCCTTCGTTACATGCATTGTGCTTTCAATTATGGGTTTGTCCGGCTTGTGGAAATTGAATTTGGGACATCCTAATAATTAACTTGTGGGGTTGGTACAATGTAAAGTCAGCCTTTTAGAATGTGATAATGTATAGAAATGTGCTTCTATTGGTCAGAATTTGCTGCAGTGGGTGTCCATTTGTAATGTGAATATTGTGTATAAATACTGATGTCTTTCTCTACAAAATTGAACAGTTTCTTGAGTTGTACACCGTGTTGTATTTCTGGGATTACTGTTACTAGCTGCAGCTAATAAATTTGATCTCTGACGCCACCTAGAAGTATTCAGTGTCTCTGTTTGCCAAGACAGGAGAACCCGAAGACTTTGGGCGTGTCCCTGGCGCCGCTGTGTTCTAAAAACCCGGTTCTTCAGGTGGGACTGACCCCCGTCCACACGGTAGCACAAAATATACATTTCCAACATCTCTAAAGACCCACAGAGACTGGAATCTTCCAGCCTGGGCACTGATGAACAATGGAGGTACAGAAAGATGAGCTACCATCTTGAGAACGGGTACATGCTATCTTAGTTTCAAGGTTACTCTGCCCGTGCCAGTCTCTCTGAGAATAGAGGCAGGGCTACCTAGGAGGAAAGGCATGCCGAGACAGAACGATGAATTCATTAGTGAAGTGAAGCTCAACCTTGAATATGATAAAGAGGAACAATCAAGGTTGCTTTCTGCTGAGGCAAACATTATAAGACCGAAGCTTACTGTCAATCATGGTACAAAATGGCGGGTGAATACAAAATGGTGCCGCAAATGCTAACTTAACTCGCACAATGCTATAAGGAGCTGGCTAGACACATTCTCAGTCACACACAGGTAAAGTGCTAACTAATTATCTAAAATATGCAAAAAACAAATTGCTAATAGCGGCCATAAAAAACTGAGTGGAGTGATTCCCACATACACCATGGACATTCTTGATCCATTTAAGCGCTTCTATGAGGAACTATACAACTCAAATGCCTCCACCCTTCTCACCAAAATTAACAAATACCTCAACTCCTGTAAGCTCCCTACTCTATCACATCAAGACTCCCTAACTATCACAAACCCATCACAGAGGAAGAGGTCAGTGCGGCAATATGCTCCCTCAAAATTTTGCAAAACCCTTGCTAACAAGGTAACAGGCCCCCTACATGCGGTTTCCCACCAATATGCATCAACTGGACTCATGAAAATTGCTGCCCGTAGACTTGATTCAGTTATCCCACAACTGATTCCAAACCCTCATACATGCTTCTTTAAGGGTAGACTCCCAACGGATAACATCTGGACATTCTGCCATGTTCCTAAAAATGCCAAACTAATCCACTTCCCAAATGTGGTCTTGGCTCTTGATGCAGAGAAGGCCTTTGACATGGTCTCCTGGCCCTTTCTACATGCCACCCTACACAAATACCACCTTGGCGAGGATTTTATATGGATGACTATAGCTCTCTACTCTGGTCCGTCCACAAGAGTAAGGATTAACGGTCATTTATCCCAACCATGCACTCTCTCTCAAGACACTCGCCAAGGATGCCTGTTCTCTCCCCTACTCTTTCTCTTAGTAAGTGAGCCCCTAATCTTTGCATTCAGAGATAACCCAGCAATTACAGGTATTCACTTCTACACAGGTAGTCATGTAGTAGCCGCCTATACTGATGATGTCTTATTCACTGAGAATGCCCCCCAGGCCATTCGGATTATTATGACCGAAATAAACGGATACCTGCTAGTGGCGGGCTTTACCCTAAATAAAGATAAAACAGAGGTTTTCCTGTTAAATGTACACTGAATAGCTGCTGTCATTAGCGATCTTGGATTAAAATGGCACCCAACAGCCATTAAATACATGGGAATCTGGGTCTCTTCAAACCTTAAACAATCTGTTGCTCTCAATGAAGAAAAAACTCAGCTAAAAATTAAACAACTTATTTCAACGTGGTCTCCAAAATATATTACATGGGGGTGGCGTGTAAGCACGGTATAAATGATGATAGCTCCCTTGATTAATTTAATTTCTAGAATGCTCCCAATGTCCCTATCCACCACCTTTTTCAAATCAGTGGATACTGCCATTTCAGAATTTATTTGGAAAAAAAAAAGAGAGAATCTCCATGAAAATCCTGAAAAGGAGTAAATGCTCTGGTGGTATAAATATCCCACATTACACCCGCTACCAGAGGGCTATCCTGATTTCCCCAGGCTCTTTGTGGCTGAGACCACGTGAACCCAACCCCTCTCCATGGCTTAACATTGAGCCTGGCCTCACCGCTCCTTTACCCCTTACTGCATTCTCACTATTCACAACTTGTTGAAATTCCTGTTGGAACAATCCAGGCAAATTATATTAGACACTACGTCCTCACTCCTTCTGCTTGAAAGACGCCTACAACACCGAATACGGGCTTTGACCCTTACCTCGCAATAGTTTAACCGTTAGATTAAACTTGATGGGAAAATGCTATGCTGGTCTACCTAGGCCCATAAGGAAATAAGTACCATACACAATCTGGGCTCCCCCCTTTTCCACCCTACAAAAAATGTTGACCTCCCGAATATTGACTTCTATAAAATGCTACATCTCAAAGGTGTTCCAGGTAAAGTGAAACCCACCCCCACCAACAGGACCTACTGACCTCGTTAAATACCCTTAAAATGAGAGGTCATACTCCCTCCCTCCTCATTACATACAACGGTCAATCTTTGAGCTTATTTATTAAAAAATGGGAATCACACATCCAATTATCCAACAAACAACACCTTAATTAAACTATTTGGAAGAATATCTGTAAATCCCTCTTTGATTCCAAAATTAACCAGCCATAGCACACACCAGGTTCAGGTCTATTCATAAAGCATATTGGACCCTAGCTAGACTGCACAAGCTAGGGCTGAGGGACTCTTCCTTATGTTGGAGATGTGGGGAAGACGCAGAGGATCTTCCTCGTGTGCTCTGCATGTGTAAAATGGCATGTTCATTCTGAACAAAAGTCCAAGATCTGCTACTTCAACTCACAAAGATCAATTGCACTAGGACTTCATGCTAGTCCTCATGCACCTGCCTTAGACTCTCACATCTCTTTTTTTAGTGGATTGCCTTCTATCCCTAGGCACTAAAACAGTTATTTCTGACTGGAAATCGCCAGGACACCCATCCGCGGAGTTGCCCAGTATGACAATTGCATACTGAGTGCCAAGTTTGGCTGAGGGGTACCGTGTGGCTGTAGAGAGGTACAAAACGATTCCTCCATAAATATGGAGATGGTGTACTAATTACCCATCTTTTCCGTGACGAGAACACGGCCAGTATAGCCATCTGTTTGTTGATTTGTGATTTAATTTTGGCAGTGATTTGAATGATTATCTGGTCTTGAGGAATGCCTAGATAACTCGGTCTGAGTCTGGATAGAGACCGAAACATGTGGACCATTAAGGGGGTATATTTGTTTTGAACCCCCACTCCTCTTGTTTTTTAATCCTATCCAAGGGTACAACCGGATAAAGTTATTGGGCCCCTGAGATATATTTAAACATTCACTATTTTTGAGTGTTTGCACTCAGCCCCTCATTCACCTTTTTTCTCACTGGGAGTCCCTACGGAAAACACCTCAGCTCCTCTCCACCTGCACTTTTCGGATGGGGAGTTGTAGCCCACATTTGGGACCTTGTGGTCCCAATGTGAGGAGGGAACCCAATGATGAAGCATGTCACCCTTGGGTGAGTGAGGGTACTTGTCCTTAAAAAGGATCACTTTCTTTCCAGTTTACTTGTTTCAGGAATGACCCTGGTTACAAAGGGGACGTACCTTTTGTGAGTTTCATAATCTAGTTAGGGAGAGGTATGTTTTTCCCCCTCTGGGGATTGTTTCCCTTGGAGCCCTTGTGTGGGTTTGACTAAAACAGTTCTTTCTAACTGGAAATCAACATCCACACGTGTCTTTGATAAGTGGTGGAATCTATTATGCTTGGTCGAAAGTGCTGATAATTCCTTATATTCTAACCTTGACGGCTCCCGGAGCTCAAGGCATCTTTGAGATGCACTCAATAAGAATCTAGAAGAGAATAAACCCCCATAAAACCATTTACCACCCTTTTGCCACTTGGGGCTTTGCCGGTGATATGCATGTGAGTAGTCTATCTCCGCCCAGTGTAGCCATCCTTTTTGCCTTCTTCTCTATCTTTTCTTTTATCTCTCTCCCTCCACTTAACCCACCGGCAGAATCGCTCTTGCGGTGCACTCTTTTTTTGGATGTTTGGAATTATTGGTCTTATATAAGATCTTGGATTTATCATTTGCCAGACTCGACCACAATCCTATCTGTTTTCTCATTCACTTATGCCTTATTATAAACTTTGTCTTGCAACCATTATATATGCTAAACAAAGTATCACATGCCGTACCATATCATTGCTGTTTCTGTCACCCTCTTATGAGGATTATGGAGTGTACTGCATATTTTGTAATATCTGAACTTTGTTTATTTTTTGTTTTACACTTTGCATAAAATAAAAAGTTTCCGAGGTTAAAAAAAGACATGGATTGTAGATTTCCATTCTCCAACGGATTTAGGGTGGACGCCTCTGGTCCATAGAAATAGCAATTGACTCGCATCATTTTTGTTTGCATATACCTATTTTGCATTAAATGCAAGTTTAAGTTTTTAGGCCATCCAGAGTGTTGTGTTGTGTTTTTTCTTTTACAGCTGGGAGAAGCAACTGGGAGTGGGCTTAGTAGTTTGAGCTTCCAATTCTAGGCTTGGACATTGGGGAAGGGAAAGGATGCAGTAGCATTAACCATATGTTTCTTGATGCTTTAATCCAGTTCTTACGTGAGATTATTGCGCAGGGATTCAGATAGTATAAATTCAAACATATTTCAAAATACAGTGTCCAAACATAGATCTAGTCCTGAAGCCTAATGCTGCTTATCCTCAGGGTAGATTCACGTTCTGCTTCAGTGGCATCCAAAAAAGGTTATTTGCTGTTCCCTTTCGATAGAATTAAACAAACTGCAGAGAAGAGCTCATACCCTTGCAGGACACCCATCTCATTTCTGTGTACAGGGAAGTGTCACAGCTTTTGGCTTAATCCGAGTGTAGACACTGCACAGATAGAGCATGTTTGTTCTTTCCAACTGAGCCTGTTGTGTGTCCACTTTTCTGTCTTTTGTGCCTTTCTCATTTTCTACTGCGGACTTTTTCTCTTCTGTCCTCCCGAAGCACACAACAGCATGGCTCTGTTTGTGTGGTATGAAGCTTGGAGCATAAATAGTGTGACTGCATAAAATCAGGGGGGGTGAGTTGTGAACGAGTGTGCAGCGTATGTCTAGCGTAATGGTGCTTCAGGGTGTGCAGTATGTGGGTCAGAGTATTGTGGCAGTTTCAGTGCTGTGATACTGTGAGCTCTTTGATATTGTTGATGGCTTCCTGTGGTCTACTAGCCGAAAGATCTTCATCTGAAACATTGTAATACCTACTGTTTAGGCTAGTATTGCGATACCACCTGGTGCATTATAGATCTAGTACGATTTGATGATCAAATATGTTAGTCTGTAGTTTTGCCTACCATGTGTTATAATGTTTGCATGCTGGAAACCGCGAGAGGGATCTGTCATAAGTCTATTTCCGCGCATTCCCTTTGAGCAAATGGTCATACAAGTGTCTCTATGGGCAATGTTTGGGCATCATGTTTTACTGAAGCTGTGCTCAGGATGTGCCAGCCCAAGGGCTGTGCACATATTCCAATACTCGTCTATACCAGTAGATGTACATGACTTCAGTACAATCAGCTCTATGTTGCTTTCACATGTTATGTGTGAACTAATGATTAGCCTCATATACATGCACATGTTAAATGTGGATTACTAAACAGGCCTCCACTTCTGTACTTGCAAATACACAAACAATTGCTAGAGATATCTTTAGATTTTTTGCCAGCTCATATATTAAAGAATAAATAAATAAATAAATAAATAAATAAATAAATACATACATGCTCTATACCTACAGCGATCGGGTTTAGATCAGCCCTCTTCATCCATTGACCTTTTCAGCTGTCTTTCCCAGTTCGCTTCCAGCCAACCACAGCTTTAAACCCGGGACAATGGAGCAGTCCACTTCTGCCTTTGGCTGTCTTTCTCTGTGAGTGATAGCGTTTAGTCTGATGACATGTTCTCAACCACCTACAAAGAAGTGCAGTTCAGTGCTTCGGCTGCTAGGCCAATACTTTTCCCTTGCCTGTGCGTTTCTCGTTCCGAATTTTTCCTTGCAATTTTGTTTATTATTCATACTTGTGTGTTTAACCTATATCTTCAGGTTCCAATAATCCAAAGCCGATAGTACCTTTTCTTTGCACTAATAGCTATCAAATTTTCCTGTGTTATGCATCACAATTAAACAGGGTTTGTATAACTCTTTTAAATATACGTACTTTCTAAGAAGCATCCATCATTTTCTTCTAAAATTATGCGTAATATTATTTTCTAATTTCAACGGTAAGGTTTAGGTGGTGGCATATTAACTTTTTATATTTATGTGGCACATTCCTGAAATTAAAAATAGAAGTTGCGTCAGCTTTCCAAAGCCAGACTTATTGGCTTTGTCACTGATTATTCTACATTTGAGTACATACCCATTAACCCTGTCAGGGGACTTGCACTGCCAGGTCACCGTTGTTTGTGTTATCTTTCTTTGTGTGGATTAACAACTATATTTGTGGCTATCTATGACTATGGTGCAAATTGAATACACAAATAAGGTGCGCATCTGATGGCCCGTGCATCAGCATACATTGATCATGTTTGTTCTTTACATGGACCCATAGGCAGTAACTGATAATGTTCATATTTTTTAACAGATGAAATGTGTGCTTATTGCCAGTGAAGCATCTGAAGTACTATTTTACTGGTTAGATGAGGAGTTTCAAGTGAATCTGCGCCAGCGATATGGGTCCACTGAGCAGGAGCAGGTGAGAAAAATGTATTTCAGGTTCAACTACTTAGTAACATACTACCACCCTCAGATGTACAACATTCTGTGTCTGTGTTCATTTTCCTGGTTGCCTTGAATAATTTCTCTTACAAATGAGTGGTTGAAGGTTTGCACCTCTCTGGTATTAATGTTAAGTGCCAGGTGCATTAGCCCAGTACCCCCCACCCCTGGACTTACCTGCGCCCAGACTTCGGACCGGTCAAGGCACTTGCAGACGCGGCTCCAGTGCCTCAAGTCCACTTCCTCGCCTCTTTCCCTATCACCTTGGTCTCTCTCTTTCTGTGCCTGTTGTACCAATTCTTTCTGCCTTTTCTCTCACTCTTACTGCAACTTTTTGTGCCTTTTTTACTCGCTCTATGTGCCTTCTCTCACTCTTTGTGCCTTTTATCTCTTTGTGCCTTTTCCTCTCAGTCTTACTGCAGCTTTTCTATGCCACTTCTCTCACTCTTTTTGCCTCTTTGCGCCATTTCTCTTACTCCTATCTCACTCTCTGTATGACTTTTCTATGCCTTTTCTCCCACTCTTTGTGCATCTGTGCCTTTCTGTGACTTTTCTGTACCATTTCTCACAATCTTTTGCCATTTCTCTCACTCTTTTCTCACTCTCTCTCTGTTAAATCAATATCCAGGAATACAAGTAGTTTGATAAGTAAGTTTATTCCAAGATAGGAGGCAATCCCCGGCACACATCCGATGGCTCCGTGCAACAGCAGTAACTGATATACATTCACAGGATAACACAGTATGGTACGTTGTAAACAGCACAGTGTAGCGAGGAATACACATTTGAAATAATACATGTCACGAGATACATTTGAAGGTAAATACACTCATGAGCAAAGCGCGAGTCTGTGCACGTGAATGCCAGCGCGAAGCAGGCAAGCACGAGATGACATGAGAACACAACACACCTTCCTCTCTTATAAAATGAACAAAAACAACAACAAAAAATAAAACTCAAAATTTTCCCATCATATAGGCAACAAAATCTGACAACCACCCTGGTTTTTTTTTTGCTCTTTTCTGTAAAGATACATTATCACCATGGGAATGAGGAATACCCTGATTGAAATTGCTGGTGCTAGAACAACAGGGTGTCACATCTCCACCAAGATTGGTGTCGCTAGTGGTGGAGCAACAAGGTTCATCAATTACAGTGTTTCTACTCAAATCCTCATCTAAATATGAAAGATCAGAATTTTCTAATGTAGATTCTTTACGATAAACAACTTTATCAGCCTTGAGAATAGCAATTCTACTAAGATTCCAGACTTTATTGTCTGATAATCTTACAGAGTTTTTTAAGATTTCAATGACTTCAAAAGGACCCATGAACGCACTGTAATCGGCGGGACCGGAATAGGGAGGAGTCGAGTCTTAGTAGTACTCAAACTAGGCTTTATTGAGCGATATAAACGGTCAGTACAAGTAGGGCGGGTGGTAGGTCGCCGCGGAGATCTGCTTCTCTCTCTCCGGCTTTTCCCAATTACTCCTTCTTCCCGCTTCAGATTAATCCCTCGTCTTCCGCTTCTGTCGGTCTCCGTCGTCCCGGCCTCCACCGAAGGAGAGAAGCAAGACAGAGGAAAGTATCAGTACAGGGTTGTGCTTTCTAACTTTATCAGGGTAGGGGGGTGAGGAATCACACTGTGCAAATGGTTACCAAAACGTGGCAGTGAGGGATGTGCACAGGGGATTTTACTCCAAGGGAACGGGGCTCTCACGGCGTCTATTCCACCCCCACCCCGCAACCTTGTTACGCACCTCTGTGAGCCACGCCCCTCCGGGGGAGTGGCTGGGCGAAGCGTGGGGTCGTTGGCCTCCTGGCTCTGCTGATCCCTCCGGGCGCCTTCGGAACCACCGGTGTCTTGTTCCTTCCGTCGCTGGCGCTCTTGGTCTTGGAATGCCTGTCGGCGATACCTCGGGTCTGGTCTCGGCTCCCGCCTCTTTTGCTCCTCCCGTGCAGTCTCCGTCTTCGTCCTTTGATGCTGATTGACCTCGTCCTGATCCAGTCGCCTCAGCCGCCCTTGTCGCGCCTTCTCCTTGACCTCCGCTGTCCTCTCGATACCTCGCCTTCTCCTCACGCTCGCCTCTCGATACTCCACTGCTCCACGCCTCACCGCCACTCCAATCCACTCTGACCGCTCCTCCGGTGTATAGACACACCTGGTCCTGGGGCAGGGAGTCTTTTATGTCCGGTATAGGCTCCTCCTTCTCCATCAGCATACCTGTCCAGTTAAAGGGACCATGTTCCCATTCCTCCTCGTCGCAGCTGTATGTTTCCTCCACTCGGTGCCACGTAGGTTCGTTCGCTGCCTGGGGAGATAAGAGGGGGGGGTCACACGTTAAGAGTTCACTCCCACAGTCCGGGGTCAAGGGCCCCGCGTCCCTGCTACACACCTCCCCCCCTGGACTCTTCCGTTCGGGAAGGGGGTTACGTGACAGGTAGTCAGCCCCCGTGTTGTCGACCCCTTTCTTGTGGCACACTCGAAAGGCAAAAGGTTGTAAAGCCAAGAACCACCTCAGCACCCGCGGATTGTTGGCTCGGTTCCGTGCCATCCACTGGAGGGGGGCGTGGTCGGTGTACAGGGTGAAGGGGCGTCCCTCAAGGTAATAGGCCAGTTTCTCTACGGCCCATCTGATCGCCAAACATTCCTTCTCCACCGTGGGGTATTTGAGTTCACGTGGAAACAGTTTGCGACTGACATAGACTACTGGATGGTCCACTCCGTCCACCCCTGGTTGCGACAGAACCGCCCCAATGCCGTAGTCGGAGGCGTCCGTATGTAGGGCAAAAGGACGATCGAAATCGGGGGACGTTAGTATAGGCGATGACGTGATCCTTTTTTTCAGGGTGTCAAAGGCTCTCAGCATGTCCACCGAGGGGGACGATAGCACCGCCTGCTTGACCGTTTATTGCAGGGTATCCGTTAGGGGGGAAGCCAGTTGCGCGAACTGCGGAATGAAGCGCCTGTTGTAGCCGATCAGGCCAAGGAACGCACGCATCTCCTTCTTGGTTCTCGGAAAGGGAGTCTCTGATATAGCTCGGACCTTCTCGATTTGGGGTTCAATCATCCCGTGTCCCAGGACGTAGCCGAGATATTTCACTTTTTGAAAAGCCAACCGAGTCTTCTTGGCGTTGATGGTCAGCCCTGCTTGGTGTAGCGTTGTGAACACTTGATCCAGATGAGACATGTGGGAGGCCCAATCCGGACTGAACACGACTATGTCGTCTAGATAGGCCGACGTATACTCATTGTGGGGTTTCAGTACATTATTCATGAGCCTTTGAAAAGTTGCGGGGGCCCCGTGCAGCCCAAAAGGTAGTACTGTAAACTCATAATGCCCTGAGTCAGTTGAAAAAGCCGTTTTATGCCGATCCTCCTCTCTCAGGGGCACCTGCCAGTACCCTTTTGTTAGGTCTATGGTACTGATGTACCGGGCCTCTCCTAGTTTTTCAATTAGTTCATCAATCCGTGGTATGGGGTAGGCATCGAAGGTGGATATTTCATTGAGCGCTCGAAAATCCATACAGAACCGGCGGGTTCCATCCGGTTTGGGGATCATCACGATAGGGCTGGACCACTGACTGTTAGAGGGCCGGATCACTTTCAACCTCAACATGTCCTCCACTTCTTTTTGAATGCCTTTTCTTCTTGCTTCCGGAATTCGATACGGCTTGATTTTTATTACCTTGCCCGGGGTGGTCCGGATCTGATGTTCCGTCAGAGATGTTCTTCCCGGTTGATCGGAGAATATAGGAGCATGTCTCCCAAGTGTCCTCTGTAGATCCTTTCTCTCGTGGGCCAGCAGGTCCTCGTTAATCACTAAGTTACAGATGGTGTTGGTGTCTTCTCCCTGAGACGATTCGGTGTTCAGTACCCTCGCCGGAGGTGGTCCTAACCACTTTTTGAGTAAGTTAATGTGGTATACTTGAGTCTTCCGTGGAGTCATCCGAAGCTTGTAGCTGGTGTTTCCTATAGTCGACACGACAAGATATGGCCCGCCCCATTCGGCTTTGAATTTCTGGGTAGAGGAGGGGAGCAGTACCAGGGCCCAGTCCCCGGTTTGTAGTCTCCTCCATCTCTTTCCCTTATCGTACACAGTTTTTTGTCTTCTCTGGCTTCTCTCGAGGTTGGTGTAGGCCAGGTCTCTCATCTTTCCCAACTTGGACCGCAGATTTCGGGCATACTCCAAGGTGTGCAGGGTATCTTCAGGGTGCTCCTGCTCCCAGGCCTCCTTGGTCATATCTAGGAGAGACCGGGGTTGTCTCCCATAGAGGAGCTCGAAGGAGGAAAAACCCGTGCTGCTCTGTTTTTGCCCTCTGATCACATACAGGGCTAAGGGTAGCACTTGGTCCCATTCTTTTCCATTAACTTCCAGCATTTTCCTCAGGGTAGTCTTCAGGGTCCTGTTGTATCTCTCTACAAGGCCGTCTGTCTGTGGATGATAAACAGCGGTTCTTATTTGGTGTATATTCAACAGTTGACAGACTTCCTTCATCAATTTGGACACAAAGGGGATCCCCTGATCGGTAAGTATCTCTTTGGGGAAACCCACCCTGGAAAACAGCTCCAACATTTTATCGGCCACCTGTCGAGTCGTCGTAGATGATAAAGCGAAGGCCTCGGGGAATCGGGTGGCATAATCTACCATCACGAGCACGTACTGTTGACCTTTCCTGGTTGTTGGAAGGGGTCCGATCAGGTCCATGCCTACCCTTTCGAAGGGGACCCCTATGATGGGTAGGGGTTGGAGGGGCACCGCGGAAGGCCTGGTCATGTTCTTTTTTTGACAGGTTTCGCACGTTTGACAGTATTCCATGGTGTCTTTGTATATCCCTGGCCAGTAGAAATGGCGGAGGATGTTCTGCGTTGTCTTCTCTGCCCCGGTGTGTCCTGCCACTAAGTGGGCATGTGAATAAAATAAGACCTGTTCACGGAAGGCCACTGGGACTAGCAGTTGCTCTGGATCGTCTTTAGTCCCTTGTCGGTACAATAGGTCATTTTTGACGAAGAACCGAGGATAGAGCACCGGTGTTTGTCCCTGGGTCCTTTGAGCGCTGTCCCAGGCGTTGTGCAAGGAGGCATCGTTAGCCTGGGAAAACCGGAAACTTCGGTCTAGTATCCAGGGCTCCTGGGACACCAACGCGGGTTTCACGTGGGGTGCGGGATTCCTTCCCCTTCGCGGTTTCAGACTTCTGTGAAACATTTCCAGAAAAGCTGGGTTGTCCGTCCCGATGATTAGGTCCTCCGGTAGGGTGGGCAGTACTCCAACTTTTACGGACTGGGGTCTACCCACGACGGGACATATCGGAAGGAGGGCTACTGGATAGGGCCTAACATCGCCGTGGACACACCGGATGTATACCTGATCCTGGGGTATTAGTTGAGACGGTTTCACATGTAATGATTGAACCACTGACTGGCGGCAGCCCGAATCCAACAATGCCTGTATGGGGGTACCATTCACCTTAACACTCACCCTGAATGCGGGCCCCATCTCCGCAGAGTATAACACTGTTCGGGGTAGGTATCCTACTTCCATGGGCTCTTCTCCTGATTTCCTCCGTGGACACATTCGAGCAATGTGGCCCCATGTACCGCACTCAAAGCACTGGGGTCCTGTGGGTACCGGAGGCTCCGGTCTCCATGGCTTAGAACGTACGGGTTCAGGGGGCCTCATGGGTTTCTTATCAATTTTAATCGGCACTTTCGGTTTCTCAACATCCCAAGAAGGAAGAGACCTGGGTTGAGCCCTTGTGAATGTGGTGGCCATTTCCACGGCTTGTGCCGTGGTTAGATTATGGTGTTGCTTCAACCATCTTTGTGTGGCGAAGGGCAGGGCCTCCAAGAATTGTTCCAAGTAGACTCGGTCCATGATCTCCTCTTTTGAGCACACTGAGGGGGTTAACCATTTGTCGGCCGCCATCTTCAGCCGGACAAATAGCGTCTTTGGTGTTTCCCCTGGAACGCCCCTCTCCTTCCTGAATCTGATTCGGTAAGCCTCAGTGTCAAGCCCCAAATGATCCAGGATTATGAGCTTAATGTCTTGATAAGATGTTTCTCCCTTTGGATTGGCGACCTGGTAGGCCGCCTGGGCTTCCCCCACCAGTAAGGGGGCCAGGAAGAAAGGCCATTTGGCCACGGGCCAGCCACAGGCCCGGGCGACTCTTTCAAAGTTGAGGAGAAACGAATCCGGGTCCTCTCCCGGAATATATTTCTGGAGTGACACTCCTCCTATGCTATGGGGCACCGATCCCGTCGAAGAGGTCACCGTGGGTATCACTGGATCCAGGGCATGGGCCGTCACTGCAGCCTTCATGATCTCCCGGTCGGCATCCGCCGATTGTATCTGCTTTTCGACCGCCCATTCCAGCCGCTCCTGACCCTTCGCTAGTCGTTGCAGGATTTCCTCCATCTTGGTTACACAGATGGCCGGGTTGCCCGCATTCTCCACCACTGTAATCGGCGGGACCGGAATAGGGAGGAGTCGAGTCTTAGTAGTACTCAAACTAGGCTTTATTGAGCGATATAAACGGTCAGTACAAGTAGGGCGGGTGGTAGGTCGCCGCGGAGATCTGCTTCTCTCTCTCCGGCTTTTCCCAATTACTCCTTCTTCCCGCTTCAGATTAATCCCTCGTCTTCCGCTTCTGTCGGTCTCCGTCGTCCCGGCCTCCACCGAAGGAGAGAAGCAAGACAGAGGAAAGTATCAGTACAGGGTTGTGCTTTCTAACTTTATCAGGGTAGGGGGGTGAGGAATCACACTGTGCAAATGGTTACCAAAACGTGGCAGTGAGGGATGTGCACAGGGGATTTTACTCCAAGGGAACGGGGCTCTCACGGCGTCTATTCCACCCCCACCCCGCAACCTTGTTACGCACCTCTGTGAGCCACGCCCCTCCGGGGGAGTGGCTGGGCGAAGCGTGGGGTCGTTGGCCTCCTGGCTCTGCTGATCCCTCCGGGCGCCTTCGGAACCACCGGTGTCTTGTTCCTTCCGTCGCTGGCGCTCTTGGTCTTGGAATGCCTGTCGGCGATACCTCGGGTCTGGTCTCGGCTCCCGCCTCTTTTGCTCCTCCCGTGCAGTCTCCGTCTTCGTCCTTGGATGCTGATTGACCTCGTCCTGATCCAGTCGCCTCAGCCGCCCTTGTCGCGCCTTCTCCTTGACCTCCGCTGTCCTCTCGATACCTCGCCTTCTCCTCACGCTCGCCTCTCGATACTCCACTGCTCCACGCCTCACCGCCACTCCAATCCACTCTGACCGCTCCTCCGGTGTATAGACACACCTGGTCCTGGGGCAGGGAGTCTTTTATGTCCGGTATAGGCTCCTCCTTCTCCATCAGCATACCTGTCCAGTTAAAGGGACCATGTTCCCATTCCTCCTCGTCGCAGCTGTATGTTTCCTCCACTCGGTGCCACGTAGGTTCGTTCGCTGCCTGGGGAGATAAGAGGGGGGGGTCACACGTTAAGAGTTCACTCCCACAGTCCGGGGTCAAGGGCCCCGCGTCCCTGCTACACGCACTTTCCCCTTTCTTAACCTTCCAGGGTTTTTTAACTTTCACCATCATCCCAATTTCTAACTTTGGATCTGTTTTAGAACCACATTTCTCATCAAAATACTTCTTATTAGAACAATGAGTACGAATAAGGTTCTCTTTGACTTTCTTGAGATCCACACTAGAGAAAGATGACTTCACTAACCATGATGGATTCACCTTGGTCCTAGGAGTTCTCCCCCTCATGATTTCAAACGGGGAATAACCAGTCATTGAATTCATGGTTGTTCTATACATCCAAATTTTTTTAAAGATTTCAACCTCCCATTTCTTATCATCTTTGCCAACAGCCTGTATGGCACTCTTGAGAACTCTATTGAACCTCTCTATAACTCCATTGCCACTGGGATTATATAGGGAGGTGGTAGAGTGTGCTATGCCAAGCCTTGCAAAATAATCTTTGGCTTTTTTTTAATTGAATTGAACTCCATATTCAGATATAATCCTTACTGGCAGTCCTTCCTCAATGAAAACTCTATCTAAGAAACAAAGTACTGAATCAGTATCTATTCCTTGAACAACTTTGATCACAGGCCACTTAGAGAAAATATCAATTGCTGCAATTACATACTTAGAATCACAACCGACAGGGCCCATAATGTCAATAGCAATGGTCTCCCATGGATTGTCAGGAATGGTGTGCGCCCCCATATTTGGCTTCAGAGTGACTAATGATTTGTCAGAGTTCGCACAAACAACACAATTCCTCACCATTCGCTCAATAAACACATCCATCCCAGGCCACCAAAATAGACGCTTAACTAGCTGTTTAGTTCTGACCATGCCGCTATGCCCTTCATGACTTTGTAAGACAATAATCTTCCTCACACCAATAGGTGGAACAATACGTTCACCTCTCTTAATGATGTCTTCACAACATGAAAGCTCTGATCTTACTTCCCAGAAGCTCTTCAAACTAGAATCAAGATACTTTTTATCAGGCCAGCCGCTTGTAACATATTCTGTCACACATTTTAAAGTTTCATCAACTTCAAATTTCTCTCTCCATAGAGTCTGATCAATGGAAATAGGGCCTTCATCATGAATCAAAGCAATTTGAAAATCATCCCACTCATTATGCAAGTCTTCTTGAATAGGTAAGGGCATTCTTGACAAGAAATCAGCAGAAACATTTTCTTTCCCTGGTACATATTGTATGTCATAAATGAAATCCTGTAAACGCATGGACATGCGCGTAATACGGGCAGAGGCTCTTAACATCCCTTCAGTGGTAAGAAGACGTACCAGTGGTTTATGATCACTCCTCAGTACACACTCTTTTCCCCAAATAAATACTCTGAAATGTTCCAAAGCCCATATGCACGCTAAAGTCTCCCTTTCTATTGTGGAGTATTTTTCTTCAGCAGGAGTAAGAGCCCTAGAAGCATGTGCAATAACAACCTCTTTTCCTTCCTTAGTCTTTTGAGTAAACACAGCTCCTAGACCCTTCGAGCCAGCATCAGTGGTGATGATATTTTGTAAAGATGGATCAAACCAGGCAAGAGCATTGGCAGAGCAAATGGCACCTTTCACATCACAAAACTCCTTCTCACATTCATCGGTCCATTCAAAAGCAACCCTATTCTTAATTAACTGCCTAATGCTGTATGTTCTGCATGAAAAATCAGGTACTTACCTTGCGTAGAATTCCACTAGTCCTAAAAATGATCTTACATCATCCTTTGATTGAGGATGAGGTGCAGACTTAATTGCTTCTAAGAGAGAAGGTTTAGGTTTGATACCTTCTTCACAGAGTTCATGTCCCAAGTAATTCACAGAATGAACACCAAATTTACACTTTTCATGCTTTATAGTGAGGCCATGTGCATTAAGTGCACCTAACACCTCTTCTAAAGCAGAGATATGTTTGTCTTTGTCATCATTAAACACCAGAATATCATCCTGAAAGCAGATGGCATTTTTACAGTCTTTCAGGATATCTTGCATTACTCTTTGAAAAATGGCTGCCGCAGATGCCAAACCGAAAGGCATCCTGTTGAATCTGAAACACCCAAAAGGTGTAATGAATGCGGTTAAATCCTTGCTTTTCTCATTAAGTTCTATCTGGTGATAAGCTGCAGATAAATCTATGGTTGAGAAAAACTTAGAACCACCAACCACAGATAGCATCTCTGAAATACGGGGAAGAGGAAACTGATCTACAATGATATTATTGTTGAGGTGGCGAAGATCGATGCAGAGTCTCACTTTACCATTGGCCCGTCTGGCAACCACTATGGGCGAAACCCATTCAGATGATTCAATTCTTTCTATTATGCCCCCTTCCACTAAACCATCTAACTCATTTTTTACTTCTTCCCTGACAGCAAAAGGTATATTTCTTGCTTTATGCACTTTTGGACAAGAATTCTCTTTTAACCGAATTTCATGTTTAAAGTTGGTTAGCTTCCCAATACCTTTCGAAAAAACGTTAGGGAATTTACTTAACATTAGTGAAGAAATCCCATTCTGTTCATCAACTAACATTACAGGATTGGGACTATTGGGATCAAGTATGATGTCAAGTTTTCCAAAATCAAACCAACTAAGCACTGAAGGACCTTTCTTTGAAACATATAATTTTGCAATACATTTTCTATTTTTGAATCTGAAGACTAGAGTCCTGAACCCTAAAATATCTATTGTTCCGCCGGAATACCCTTCTGGGTTGATGTCACTTTCCTCTAGATGACTGCCCAATCTAGGAACAAACATTTTTTTCCAAACGGATTCACACACAATAGAATAAGGAGATCCAGAATCTGCATACATGTTGATCTTTACACCACCAATAATCATATCACATAAGGGTTTTTTCTTAATAGTGGTATCACTAACATTCAGGATGGCAGATTCTTTTATATTAAGAACAAAAGAACAGTTATTAGAATAATTATTGAGATCCTCATCATCACTATAGTCGCTTAATTCAATGCACTTCACCTTCTGGTTAATTTTACTCCTTCTACATGCAGAAGTGAAATGACCCATTAAGCCACAATTTGAACATTTCTGTTTTAGACCAGGACAAATTTTGTCATTGGCTAAATGTGATTTACTGTTGCACCTAAAACACCTTAAATTACTCTTGGAACCTTCAGAATTTCCTTTTTGAGGAAATATTTGTTTCTTTTTTGAAAAATCTCTATTTTTGTTATCATACTTTTGGTTAATCTTTGATACAATGTCTTTACTGACAGAGACTTCCTTCCCTTTGACTTGTTGTGCACTCCTACAAGAGAGTTCTGCTTTTCTTACAATGGATAAAATAAAATCTAAGTTCTCATCACCATTGATCCACAACCTCTCCTGTATAGTTTCATTCTTTGAGTGCATGACAACTTGATCTCTAATTAAATCTTCTTGTAAGTTGCCAAATTTACAATCTAATGCAAGAGTTTTTAAAGAAGATACAAAATTGTCAACAGATTCCTCAGTTAGCTGTTTTCTCTGGAAAAACTTGAATCTAGAAATTCCTATACATACTTTAGGAGAACAATATTTATCAAAATCATAAATAGCCTTATCAAAGACGTTCATATCTCCACTGGCTTGCGAAATAGGTAATTGATTAAATGCTTTCAGACCCTCTGGTCCTAGTGAATGCAAAAAAATACCTTTTTTTTCAGGGGCTTTCATCTTACCATTCGCATCTAAAGTTTCTATGTAATTTAAGAAGTATGCCTTCCATTCTATCCATGGCATGCAAGGAGAACTGCCTGCTGACCAGTAACTTTGTGGTGGAGAAAGAGTGTATCCTTGTGCACACATAATGGAGTAGAATACAAGGCTTAATCAAGATTCAATATAAAAGTACAAACACTTTGCTTTCAATTTAAGAGGATAAAAAAAAAATAATCAATTAAATGTTAAAGAAAACGAGATGGTAAAACTCAATTCAGATAAATCAAAGTACTTGTAAATAGTTGATGAAGGAGAAGAAAAACGAGTAGTTCCAAATTCCTTCCAGAAAACGATGTTTTGCTGTATAAGCTCTGTATATGTTACAGCAAAGTCAAAGAATTCGCCTTCCTTTCTTTTCTTCCTCTCGCTCCGTAAGCTAAGAAATGCTTTTTACCGTTTTTTTAAAGAAACTGATGGAAAACGGAGAAGCGAGAAGTCACCTCTTTACTTTTAACCAAAATAGACGAAGAGTAGCGTCTAACGGAAATGCGCTAATCTTTTTCTGCCCACAATCCTCTTCTGCTTCACAATCATCCACACGGAGAATGTATGCTCATACGGAGTGCAGCAGAAGACTGGAGAGAAGATAAGAGGAGGTATGAAGGAAGGGTTAATTTATATAAAATCAAACCACAGTAGATCGGTGACAGTCCGACTTGTAGTAATTAAATCTCGTTGAAATTGAAGAGATGAAACACACGCGTATTCAGTAGCGTGTTCAAAATCCATCGAAGATTTGTAAAATGTCAGGAAATGCCTCCAAATGGTCCGTAAATGCTCCGTCCCTCGTCGCCAAATTGTTAAATCAATATCCAGGAATACAAGTAGTTTGATAAGTAAGTTTATTCCAAGATAGGAGGCAATCCCCGGCACACATCCGATGGCTCCGTGCAACAGCAGTAACTGATATACATTCACAGGATAACACAGTATGGTACGTTGTAAACAGCACAGTGTAGCGAGGAATACACATTTGAAATAATACATGTCACGAGATACATTTGAAGGTAAATACACTCATGAGCAAAGCGCGAGTCTGTGCACGTGAATGCCAGCGCGAAGCAGGCAAGCACGAGATGACATGAGAACACAACACTCTCTGACTTTATAGTGCTGTTTTTCTTGCTCTGTTTGCCTCTTCATGTCATTTCTCTCACTCGGTGTGACTTTTATGTGCTGCTTCGCTCACACTTTTTGCCTCCTTCTGCCACTTCTCATGCCCCTTTACGGACCTTTGCTTTTCCTCCAGCTTCTCTGCTCCCCTTTCCTTCCCTCTCTGCACCTTCCTTCCTCCTACTCCCACTCCCACTCCGTACCTGCTCCTTCACGGCGCTCTATTAACTGTCCACTGCCCCTGCTCCTAGCCCTCCCAGGACCTACTTAATGACGGCTGCAGCACAGGTGCACATAATGTGCCTCAAATGCAAGCCTGTCTGCGCCCACCTGTGCATAGTTTGCGCCAAGCCCCAGAAACCTTGATTCCTCCTAACCCACCCCTGCTTTGCCACTCTCCCTCTGGCTTTGAACCACGGATGCCCACCCCCCTATGCTGACATGCTACAATACACAACACAGAATGACCCTTCTCCTGCTCCCTTTACTGCTTCACCTGCACCACTGTGCCCACAGCACCAACCAAGAGCATATCCTTTACTCCCACACACACACTCAAACACCTACCAATGAATGCACCTGCACTCCCCAACACACTAGTGACATGCTTTATGGACCACTTCACCAAACACAAGCTTCTCGACTCCACACAATCAAGATTCAGACCTAACTACAGCATGGAAACTGTCTTTTTAAAAGCAACATATGACATCCAGATGATCCTTAACGGAGGGTGGAAAACACAGCCCTCATCCTTCTAGACCTATCAGCAACCTTTGACATTGTTTACCACCCCATCCTAATCCAGCAACACCATGAAGCAGGCATCCAGGGATTCACTAGACTTGGGCGTAATTGCAATTACGCCAGAGTAATCTGAGTAATTTCCGTAAATCTGCATTACTCTTTCTACAATTACTGATAATTTTGTGATTACTCCTGCTTGCGTAATTTGGGGGAAACAATTCTACCACATGAGCACATTGCACAATCGGCCACTTGCACTCAGTATTTGTTTTCTTGTGCATTTAGTGCTATTTCTTAGCTCAGAAATGCATCCTAGCATCTATTTTGAATGCAAGGGTGCATTTAGCGCCAAGAAATAGCGCTAAATACTTAGAGTAAGTTAGGGACAAATACTACCACAGGAGTATATTTAGCGAGCGCATAATTACCAATAAATACATGTTTACTCCTGCTTAATTTCGGGGGAAAACCTACTGCGGAGGCAAATTGCTTGAGTGGCCACTCATGCTCGGTCTTCGTATTCTGTTGCATTTAACGTTATTACTTAGTGCAAAGTGCATCCGTGGGTCCTTTTTGGACTCGAGGGGACGTTCTTGTGCTAAGAAATATCGATAAATGTAGAATTATGCTTCTTGTGTAATTCTGCATAATCGCACAGAAATCTTTGGTAATTCTGCATGATTACGCTACACTGAATTACTCGAGCTACATCCACCCTTGGACTTATCCTCAAATGGATCTGCTCTTTCCTTGCCGATAGAACCCAAACTTTAAAATTCTCCCAATGCCTCTGAAGCAAGAGATCTTATTTGAGGAGTCCCACAGGGCTCCTCGCACAGCCCAATGTGCTTTTCAACTTCTACATGACTCTGCTGGCTGATGTCATATGAGCTCACAACATAAATATCCTCACTTACGCCAATAATACACAACTGATACTGACCCTCTCTTGGACATAGCACCCACCACCAGGAACAAGTTCACCACATGCATGACAGAAGTAACCACCTGGATATAAAACAGTTTCCTCAAATAGGACTCTGACGAGACTGAGATGGTTGTCTTGAGGAAGAACACCTGAACATGGGACTTCAGCTCATGGGCCACAGACTTCTACCCACCGCCACGCCCTGTTCACTAGAGAGATACCTCAGAATCATCATAGTCAACAATCTGGACATGACCTCCCAAGTGAACACAGTGTTATCTACCTGCTTCAACACTCAAGGATGCTGAAGGAAATCTTCAAGTAGGTGCCAGACAATATCAGGAAAATGATCACTCAACCTCTTGTCACCAGCAAACTAGACTATGGAAACACCCTGTACGAAGGATTACCAACCAGCTCACATGAAGACAGATCCCTGCCCAAAAAGCTGCAAACAGTCTAGTCCTCGACCTCCCATGCCAAGCCCATATCACATCACACCTTAGAGAACTCCACAGGCTAACGATACATAAATGCACACATCTAAAACTCCTCAACAACATCTACAAACTTCTCCACAACGCTGGTTCTGCCTACCTGAACAGCTGCGTTCGCTTCCAACAACCTTTCAGGCACCTATGCTCTGTAGTCTCTCAGTAGTACAGACCCCACGCATTCACAAAATCAGAGTAGGCGGGCCATACCTTCTTGTACCTGGGCCCTAAAGCCTGAAATAACCGCCAACAACACATCTGAGCATCCTCCCCTCTGTTTGACTTTCGCAAGAAGCTGAAAACCTGCTCTTTTGAGTTTGTCTCTAGGTCTGGCCTCGCACACCTGCTACAGAGTACCTGGATACCTTCACTGGTGAATAGTGGGCTATGAAAACACCAATGACATAACCATGTCAGTTAACCTAACTGTTAGAACTGGGGGTCTTAGTTGGCTGAGGTAGGTACCTTAGTCCAAATAGGGACCCTTGCTTCTAGTCGGGGAAAGGAGGGACACAATCTTTTTTTAAATTTTATTTTATTATTATTTTTTTTTTATTAAACGTTTTTTATTTTCAGTACATAGTCAGGAACAGACATACATCCATTAACTACAGTCTTCCATCAGTTACAATATTCACATTTAGTCCTCGGACACTACATACATAGCAAGGTTATTCAAAACTTTCCACGTCCCAATTCGGTAGTAATCTTCCCTCCCTCTCCTCCCACCTTACCCACCCTGTCCTCTCCCCGTTATTGACTTAACAGTGGTCCCACTTCAGATCAAGGGCTATTTTCAGGGGTCGGTGTCATGCTCGGTGGTTCACAAATGCTCCCTCGTGATTCATTCCACTTCCCCCATATTCTCGACCATTTCTTGGGGCATCCACGATGGGTGTAAACTGCTTTTTCAGCTACCATAGCTGTGTCCATATAATTTTCCCATTGCGACTGCATGGGTAGCACCCAGGATCCCCAGTTCCTGGCTATATTACGCTTCGCCAATGCCATTCCTAGAGTTGCCCATGCTTTCAACCCCACATTAAGGTCCGTTGGTTGCCATATATTTAAGAGGCAGCACTTAGGGTCTGCCTGGATCTCCGCACCTCCCACCTCTGAGAGCTCGGTTACCACTTGCTCCCAGTGGGATTGTATCTTGGGGCATTCCCATATTTTATGAAAGTATGTTCCGACCTGCCTGCATCCCCTCAAGCAAAGTGGGTCTAGTGCATGCCCAAGTTTGTGTATCATGGTACGAGGGTAATATACCTGGTGCAGCACTTTGAGCTGTATTAGTTTTAAGCGGGATGGAATCGCCGCCTCCCTGGCCGAGGCCAATGCGTCCATCCAATCAGAGTCCTCTATGTTACCTAGGTCCACCTCCCATTTGCCGTGTAGTACTACCGTCGGGTCCGGGAGATTATTGATTAATTTCCGATATGTCTGAGATATGGCTTTTTTGGTCATATGGTCTGTGAGGAGTCTATCCTCAAGAGGCGATGCGTCAGCTAGTTTAGTGCCCGGGGGATAGCGCCCTTGAGTGCGTGTCTGATTTGGATATATCGGTAAAGCTCCGAGTCTGCCAGTCCATACTTTTCTCGGAGAGCTGTGAATGTAATCATCTCCCCTCTTACCCATAGATCTCCTATGTTTGTGATACCTATTAGGTCCCATTGTTTGAACCCTTTAGTGTTTGCCAAGGTGCCCAGTTTGCGTGTTTCCCAGAGTGGAGTGGCCAGTGTTAGTACCCCTTCCCATCCTAAAGCTTTCTGTGACGCATGCCAGATTTTAATTGTGTGGGCCGTAGGGCCTGTCAGGGCCTGCCTTCTCTTGTTTGTGTATAGGGTTTTCATAAGGTGGTCTCCCGGTAGCACGTGTCTAATCTAATCTATATGCTGGGTCGTCCTGTGGGGAGTGGAGCCATTGATTGATGATGGTTAGTTGTGCGGCCCAGTAATATAACTTAACACTCGGTAGGGCTATCTCCCCGTTGTACCAACTATGTATTAATTTAGAGTGGGCTATCCGGGCAGGTTTCCCGTCCCATAATAAGGAGGATATTTTGGCATCAATTGCCTTAAAATACGAGAGAGGGATCGGGAAGGGAGTTTTATGAAGTGCGTATAAGAACCTAGGAAGTGCTAGCATTTTAAAAAGCGCCGCCCTTCCCAGCAATGCCAGCGGGAGAGCCCGCCAGTGTGAAACATCCGATTTCAGCCTCTGTAGGGGTTTCATCAGATTTTCCTCCGTAAAGACACTCTCTTGGGGGGTGGCATAGATACCTAAGTATTTGAATCCACTGGTCACTATTTGCAGGGGACAGTCCGGGGGAAGCGGTGGTGCCGAGCCATGTAGTATGTAGAGCAGCGATTTCGACCAGTTGATGGTATATACTGACTTCCCGACAAACGCTGCGAAAATATCTAAGAGAGCCCTCAGTGACTCTGCCGGGGACGTCAGATAAATCAGTACGTCGTCCGCGTACAGGGAGATTCGATCTTCCCAGTCCGCCTCCCATACTATTCCTCTGAGCAATGGTGTCATGCGTATCCACGTCGCTAATGGTTCCAATATTAATGCGAATAGGAGCGGGGAAAGTGGTCAGCCCTGTTGTGTCCCTCTTCCCAGTGTAATCTCCCATGATATATGACTTTGTCACCACATGGGCCAAGGGTGCTGTGTATAGCAGTCTAATCCACCCGCAGAATTTGGGGCCGAAACCCATCTTTCGAAGTACTGCAAATAAGAATGGCCATTCCACCAGGTCGAACGCCATCGTTTCATCTAATGAAAGGATGGCCGCATCGTCTTGGAGCAAGTGAGTACGGGCCAGTACACTATTGAGCCGTCGTAGATTTAGGGAGGTGTTGCGCCCAGGCATAAAGCCCGACTGATCAGGGTGGATCAGTGTCGTTAGATGGGTTTGCAGTCGGAGTGCCAGCGTTTTCGCCAAGATCTTTGCTTCAGCATTTATGAGGGAAATTGATCGATAGGATGAGGGTTGTTCCGGGGGTTTGCCCGGTTTGTCTATCATCACTATGGCTGCCAACCTTTGGTCTCTTGGTAACGTTCCCTGTGTGAGGCTATCACTGTACATGTTGAGCAAATTGGGGGTGACCTTACTTGCTACTTTTTGATATAATTATATTGGTAGACCATTAGGCCCTATTGCTTTGCCAGTGTGAAGCGCCCCCAGTGCCTTTCCCACCACCTCCGCCGATAAGTCAGCTTCAAGTGTTTCCCTGTCCTCATGGGATAATGTGGGCAGTGGTATGTCATCTAAAAACTGCACGCACTCCTCTTTCGTCACTTCTACTCGTGGGGTGTATACTTGCTCATAGTAAGTTGCTAATTCTTCCACAATCAATTTGGGATCTGTTGTCAGAGTGCCGTCATCCAGTGTCAGTCTGGTTATCCACCTGTCCGCTCTCTCCTTTTTCTCCAGCCATGCGAGCATTTTGCCCTTCTTGTCACCTAGTTCATATACCCTATGCATGGTACTCGTGTGTTTAGACTTTGCCATGTCCTCGGCGTAGGCTCTGAATTCCTGAGTTGCTAACACCAGGGTCTGTGCTGTGGCCTCACTGGGATCCACGGCGTGATCCCGTTCCGCCTGCAGCGCTGTCGCTTCTAAGGACTCAATGGTTTGTCTGCATTCCCGTTTGTGTTGGGTAATAATCGAGATGGCCTGCCCCCGGATTACTGATTTGTACGCCTCCCAGAGCGTGGTTGGAGAGTTCACTGTTGATATGTTCTCGGTAAAATAACAATCAGTGGCAGTCACCAGGGCCTTCACAATTTTACGGTTCTGTAGGTAGCCAGGGTAGAGTGGGTAGATTCTCCGTCTTTTGGGGAGTTGTGTAGTGTAGGTCAGTTGTATCGGGGAATGATCTGAAATCCCTCTCATTAAGTGCTCAATTGCCGTGACCTTCTCGGGGGCTACCACCAGCGTCAGAATATAATCTATACGGGAGAGACTGTGGTGCGCCCCTGAGTTAAAGGTGAATTGCTGCTCAGTGGGGTGTTTGAGTCTCCACATGTCAGTGAGGCCCATGGCGTCAAGAAACTCCCTAAGGACCTGATTAGATCTATTTTCCCCTCTCAGTGGGTTACGGTCGATGGCTGCGTCACAGACTGCATTGAAATCCCCTCCCATGAATAGGTCACCCTCCGGTAGGACCAGTAGGAGCCTCCCGAGATCGCGAGGGGCTTTTTGGTGGAGCATCGGGGGGATATATACTGATACCATATTATACACTCGCCCCTCCCATTGAAAAGTGAGTGCGGTGAACCGTCCCTGGTCATCTGTCCAAGTTTTCGTGATTATCAGTGGGGAGCTTTTGTGAATTAAAATGCCTACCCCGCGATCCGGAGGTGAATTCTGCATGCGCAGCCATTTTGAACCCCCATCAGTTAAGCGCCTTACAGGCCGTTCCTGTCAAATGTGTTTCCTGCAGGAGTACCACCGTGGGGGCCTTCCTTTTTAGGTATTGTAGTACCAGACCCCGTTTAATTTTGTTACCCAACCCATTCACATTCCATGAGATGACTGTCACGGGAAGGGCGAGTATGTGGGACGTCTGGGATCTAGGTCCCGCTGTTTCGCTACCTGGCATTACGTTTATGGGCTAGAGTACTTCGGTCCGGCAGTATCTGCCGTATGTTGTGGTAGTCCTCCACTTTCGACATTCCCCCCCACCTCCCCCAGCAGAGTTCCTGTACGAACTACATATGCAGCACCACTGTGATTTCGGTTGAAACTTCCAGACCTTCGTCTGTGACAAGATCAGTAATGTGCGTCCCTCATAGTCCTTCCTCCGTGCAGTTCCTCTCGTCGTCCGGACTGTTGGAGCCGTTACCTCGATTCCTGTGGCTATGCGCTGGCCGCCAGCCCTCCAGCCAGTCTCTTGCTTCTCCTGGGGACTCAAAGAACCATGTCTTCCCTTCGGACTCCACTCGTAGCCTCGCTGGAAAAATCATGGAGTATTTGATTTCTTTCGCCCGGAGCTCCTTCTTCACCTCATTGAAACTCCTTCGTTGTTGCGCCACTGCGGCCGTGAAGTCAGGGTAAAAGGTGACCTCTGAATTCTTGATCTTGATCGGCGGGGCTATCCGGGCGGCCTGCAATATGGCGTCGCGGTCACGATAGTTTAAAATGGGCGCCAAAATTGGACGGGGAGGGTTTCCTGGGTGAGGTTTGCCTCCTGGCACGCCGTGGGCCCTTTCCACCGAGAAGAAATTAGATAACCCTCATGGTTGAAGCTGGTTTTGGATTAGATCTTCTACGAAGAGGTCCAGGGCAGGACCCCAGGCCGTCTCTGGTACGCCAACCAGGCGCACGCTATTGCGCCGGGACCTGCCTTCCTGCTCATCCAGCTTAGTCTTTAGCATGCTGTTGTCTTGCTTCAGTTTGCGTACTCTGAGTTGCAGGTCCGCCGTTTCCGCCGTTAGTCCCGTCGTCGTTTTCTCCACTGTACCCAGGCGTTCCAACACTTCGGCTAGGTCTGCGCGCATGAGAGAAATGTCCATTGAGATTGTGCCCATGGAGGATTGCATCGATTGCAGTGTCGCCATTACATCTCTTAGGGTGATCTCCCCCATGGCACCGGGGCTGTCTGACGCGTGGGTGGAGGGTTGATGTTCGTCCCCTTTCGCCGAGCCTGCACTGTCTTTGGTGTCAGCGTATTTTTCTAGCCAGGGAGCCTGTTGCACCCTAGGTCCCCAGCCACTCATGTTCGCTTGCTGTGACGCACTATCAATTGGCCTGCGTGGGTCGTGGAGCAGCAGCGTATAACCTGGCTTCCGCGTTTGTCCCCCCTCTTCAGTGTCGGCCCGGGCCCGGGCCGAGCACTCTGTTTCGCTCGGTACCTTTTATCTGGGCCTGCTCCGCTTCCACTTCCCCTTGCTGTGGGCTCCCTACTGTCTTACACGTGGTCTTTCTCTCCTGTGGGGTCTGCCGGCAATTACGACCAGGCCTGGGTCGTAGTGTCGCCTGGGCCGCCCGCTGGTGCCGCTTATCCGCTACAGGCCCGGAGTCAGGCTCCCTGCACTGCACGCCTGGGTGGGGGGGTCGCTGGTTGTGGCCCGGCAATGTGTGGTATTTTCGCTGCCCGTCTTTGCTGCACCGCGGCCGTTAGGGTGCCCCAGCGTGCCCGCTCCGACTCTCCCTCACTGTCTGGGCCACTCGCACCTCATCCGGACTTCCAACGGGACCCTCTAACGCCGGCCGGCGCCCCCCGGGGTTCCGGCGCCGTTTCTGGTGTTTCCTCCCCGCTGCCGAGGATCAGCGTCTCTACTGCCGCCCGAGGCACCGGGTCTCTGCTCAACTTTAGTCCCCGGCTCTGACCGTCCGTACAGTCCGCGTTTTCCACACCGGCAGATCTCCGCCCAGGTTTGTAGCACAGCGATGAGGGTACGTTCTATTGGTAGCGGAGGCGCTCCGGTTGCAGAATCACTGTTGCGCCGTTTTTTGGGCAGGATTAGTAGGCGAATATCGTGGGGAAACTTTCCTGGTCACAGTGCTCTTCTAAGCTGCGGCCATCTTGCCTGGTCGCTAGCCACGCCCCCTAGGGACGCACTCTTAGATAACCCCTGCTCACCCTCCGGTAGCTTGGCACAAGCAGCCAGGCTTATCTCCTAGGCAACGTGTAAAGTATTTGCAACCACACTCCTAGTAACACAGGGATATCACCACAAATGGACACCACACTGATTTAGGAAAATAGCGGTATCTTTATCAAGAAGAAATACGATGAGACCAATCGATAAAATTATCCAGCATATGCGTATTCGTAATATTTCACTGGGTCGGTTATTAGGAAAACAATCACTTGTTGGTTCGTGCGGTATTAATAAGCAGCTCATTATGATCTAATGCAATCCAAACGCAATGCTATGCAGTTCATAATGCTGTTCATAATGTAGAAATGAGACAGTCCTTAATGCAAGTACTAATGCGCTTTGTAACGCAGGAATAATGCAGTTCGTAACGCCGGAATAATGCAGTTCGTAACGCCGGAATAATGCAGTTCGTAACGCCGGAATAATGCAGTTCGTAACGCCGGAATAATACAGTTTGTAACGCAGGAATAATGCAGTTCGTAATGCAAGAATAAGGTGGTTCGTAATGCAAGAATAATGCACTCTGTAATGCAAGAATAATGCGGTTCCTAATGCAAGAATAATGCATTTCATAATGCTAGAATAAGGCTATAAGCCAATCTGTGCGATCAGCTTGGGCACCACTACGCCCAAACAACAGTCGTAAACTGAAAGTGGTGACCCTGGTACTGCTGGGCAGGTATGGGCTTGGGGACTCGGAGCGTCTAACGCTGTGCAGCGGGAGAAAGATCGGAGCACTCCTGTACTCCTCCTGCATGCCTCCCCAGGCCACTCACGCATGCGGCTCCCTACCAGAGTCCAAGCCGTACATGGGGGGGGGCGCTGCCTCACTCTCTCTCACCGCTTGTCAGACTGGGTGGTCCCGATGACGTTGCAGCTCTGGTGCGTGGCGACGCTGTAGCCGGACGGGTTACAGCGCTGCCTTCTCCTTCGTTGAGGATCTTGGGCAGATTCCTCTTGGCGAACAACGATCTCTATCCCTTTCACCTTTCAGCTTCCTTAGCTTCCAGAAATCCTTTAGAACGTTGCGGCTTGGGCCGGCTGTGGCGATCCTTACTCATTGCCTCAGTTACGATAATTGCTCGGGCCACAAACAGCAATACAGCAGCGTGGACGATGTTTCACGCTGTTGGGGCAATGCGGTCACGGGGCACCTCCATAAACAGTACCACAGACCACACAGCAGTCTCAGGCATGCAAAAGCACCAAACACCAAGAATCGCTGAGACACAGTTGGAAACTTTAATGTTCCTGAGTTTCCACAACAAGGGACCAGCTCTCCTCGGGCCCTTGTAGACAAGTTACTTCAGGACACAGCAAAGTCCTTTCAAGCAGGGGGACACAGCACGCAGCAAAGTCCCTTGTCCTCTCCTTAGTCAAATCAGCAACTGCAGGCCAGCCCCAGAACACACAGCAAGGGCAGTCCTTCTCTTCAGTCTCTTCAGCTTTTCTTCTTTGGCAGAAGTTCCTCTTGAACACAAAGTAGTTTCAATCCTTTTCCAGGCTTGAGTTCAGTCTTGAGTTTAGGGGTTTCAGTTCTCATATTTATACCTCTAAATTCCTTTCAAATCTTTATGTTCAGGGCGCTCTGAGCCCCTTGTAAATCAGACCTGGGTGTCTTCCTGCCAGTGCTCGCCCCCTTCCTTTGATAGTGAGGGGCTGGGCCCCAGATGCTCCCCAGGAGGTGGAGCCATCCTTTTGTGGCAGCAACACAGCCCTCTTCACATCCAGGGGGCTACTCCTCCCCCCCTCATCAAATTCAGGCCAGCCGGTTGCGGTCTCACCTACTCCTCTCTGGTGTCAGGACACTCCCCAGACCCTGTCACATCCAAACCCAGACAGTCAATACACAACTAGGCAGAGGCACGCAGGATGGTTGGTACAAGAAACCAGTCACTTCTGAAGAACCGGGCTTTTAGAACCCTTCGGCGCCAGGGGCACGCCCAAAGTCTTCAGATTCACCTGTCTTGGTTTACAGAGACACGGAATACTTCTGGGTGGCGTCAGAGACCAAGTTTATTAGCTGCAGCCAGTAACAGTGATCCAAGAAATACAGCATGGAGGTATTTCAGGAGACTGCTCACATTCGTAGAGCAAGACATCTCCTTTTATACACAATATTCACATTTACAAGTATTCACTCCCACTGCGCAAAAAGTTAACCAATGAGGTACATTCTCAAACTAAGTATCATATGACAAAAAGCTCAGTTTGCAGCGTCCCAACCCAAAGTTAATCATTGGGAATGTCCCAAATCCAATTTCCACAAGCAGGACAAACCCATAATTGAAAAGCACAATGCATGTAATAAAGAGCATAGAAATGGAAACAATGTCTGATAGTGAGCAAGATAAGGCATGTGTAAGGAGACTAAAAGTTAACGATGTCCTGAACAAAGATTGGCAATCTCAGACAACGATCAAGCCAGGGAAATTGACTCGGCAGGGTCAGCTTCAGGTGAAGGAATCCGATTCTTGCAATTCACCTCGAAGTCAAGAAAGACCCTGTTAATGTATACCAATACATGAAGGCCAGGTTGCTTCATTCGTTCGACCATACTAGTCGGCCTGCGTGATGGCAAGACAAAATGGAGGCTTAACAAAATGTTCGAGACGAAATCTCCAAATACATAGCGAACTCGCTAGCTAACGTGACAAATTCACTCCACATTAGCCGCATTCACTAAATACGGTCCGACATCACCAAAATCGTGACGGAACCATAACCTTACGTAACAAGGCCCGTTTTCACAGAACCACACTTCTAAAAGCGCGGTTTCTAAACACACAATTCAAAAACCATCTTCATAAAATATTAAATTCTGAGTTCTGGCATACTAAACTCCATCTTATGCCTATGGGAAGATATGCTGGAAACATGTGACACAGCATTCCCTATTCTGTCCTATGGGCAAGATGGCCATGCAACAGTGAAAAACGAATTTGGCAGCATTTCACTGCCAGGACATGGTACACACCTCAGTACATGTCCTACCTTTCACATACACTGCACCCTGCCCAGGGGGTACCTCAGGCCTACTATAGGGGTGTCTGATGTGCATAAAAAGGGAAGGGTAATGACAACAAGGCAGTTAACAACCTGCACGCAGGCACTGCAGTGGCAGGGCTGAGATCTATTTTTTAGGGCTACTTGTGTGGGTGGCACAATTAGTGCTGCAGCCCCACTAGTAGCATTTGCAATACTAGCCCTGGCACACATAGTGCACTTTACTAGGAACTTTAGCAGTTAGAAAAATATACGAATTATGGACAACCAATTACCATAACACTTTACACAGGGAGCACTTGCACTTTGACACTGATCAGCAGTGGCAAAGTGCCCAAAGCATCTAAGTCGGCAACATCATGTCAGAAAAAGGTCTAGGAGAAAGGCAAAAAGTTTAAGGAACTTTAGCCAAAAAGGGCCAAGTCCAACACTAGCTGTCCTTCATTGGGCAGAAAAACCCTCTGCGGATAGAATGGAGCTGGGTGTGCTAGCACTTTACACTTTCTTTAGAGCAACCCCTCACAGGCTGAAAGATAGGACAGCAAATTAACTCTCACAATGGAATGTAACCTTTATCCAAGGTACTCAGTAAGAGGTGGGATGATATTTACTGCCATTAGTGTGGCCCTTGCCTCACTAACCGATATGTTAACTACCAGCTTCGGTTCCAAGCATTTCTCTTAGACCAGAGTCTGGTCCAGCTTATGGACTGTAACATCTTCAGCATTTTTGATGTTCTGTTATCATTACAGTGGCTTAGTAAGAGTGGGGTGCTGGGGGCAGTCCGCCCCAGGCGCCATGAGTTTTAGGGGCAGAGTACCTTCCACCACCCTCTTACCCACAGCCGTCCCACCCCGCTCTCACCTGTGCCCGTCGCGGAGCAGCACATGCCCGACCGCCATGGGTGCCAAAAGGTCTAGCTTTGCCACTGTATCATTATCGTTGGTATCTAGTTAGTGTTGATGGATCAATGGATATGGAGTTTTAATGGTGTTGCTGAAGGTCTTGCTAATACGCATAGGTATTGTGTAGGTTATTTAGCACTCTGTATAACCGACCCATTGTTACATGACATACTGCATTGAGGACTGGTATAGTATAGGCATAACACCTTGGTCCCTCCTTATAAGTGACCCTAATAAAGGGCTGGTATTTCCCCACCACACAGTTAATAACACTAGGGTACCTGAAACTCTGAGGATGAGGAAAATAGTCTTTTATGGGTTGGACTGAGGATGTAAAAAGAACTTAGGAAATAACAGTATTGACCTTTTATTCCATCTAGCATTTCCCTGCACAGACTTGTGCCTTAGGTATGTGGTTTTTAAAAGTGAATGGCTGCTGGCTCTGTTTCCAATTCGCTGGGGTTTATGGACTTGTCAACAGCAGGCAAAGAGAGAGAGAAAGAAAGAGAGGGGGGGGGAGAGAGAGAGAGAGAGAGAGGAGATTGGAAAGAAAGAGAAAGGAAGAGTGCGGGAACTGGTTTTAATATTTTTTTCGTCAGGTTTGCGTTTGGCTCCCAGACTAACCCTGAGCCCGATTCCCTGTTCACTCCTCATTTGGCACAGACGTTTACTTAAAGATTTCAGCTGCTCCCACCCAGCATCCAAAATCTCTGAGTGATAGTAAACAGATCCACGGTGTCTGTGGATCTCATCATTCTGGCAGGGACAGTTACTGCTGTTTCCACCCCCATCGGAATAGAGGGGCCCCTTTATAATGAGAGCCTGTGTTGGGACCCGGGTTTGCATGTTTGTTACCAACTATTGATATGAATCTTTTGGAAGGGGCACATTTCTTCACTTCAGATATTTTATGTCGCATTGCTGAGCGATAGTGTACATTTATAACATGCCACTGTTACTTATCTTCACGGCTGTCTATGAAGCGTGTTTTTAAAAACATACCTTCTCTGACAACTACACAATTTTGAGTTTTGCAGGCTGTGCTCGTTCTACTAGCCCAAGGTAGTGGACGTATGGACTTTTGTCATTGGCAGCCAATGCGGTAATAAAACCCAAACGGTATCCATCTGCATACAAAGGTGCACACAATCATCAAATATTGCATTTATAAGGAATGACCTGCCAAGTCATTAGCTCTTAAAATGCTATGAAGTAAAGCCGTGTGAGCATGAGCACCCACCTTGAGCAGCGAAAACTCTGAACACAATTAACTCAATAGGAAGCCACAGCTGTACATTAAAAAAAAATGTTTAACACACACTAATTTAGCTGAAGTAAATCAGATAAGATGTCGTTCATGTAAAATTAGAATCAGGCACTCATTGCCTGACCCAAAGCATCAATCTCAATAGGCGCTTAAAATAATGTTTCTGTTCGGCAGATCACACATTTTTCTTTATTTCGTCCTTGTAAGTGGTGGACACACCATCCTAGGCATACGGCAAACTTCTTGTATACATTTCATCTGTTTATTCTCAGTGGTAGAAAGCGACTTAACTTGCTTTCTGCAATATACTTATTCAGATAAATATGCTCATATAGATGAATTGTTTCATTAGACCTGAGAGGGGACGGTTCTTCAAGATACCAGTTATGTTAGGTGCACTGGTATGCCACAATTAGATCTGTATTTTCTCCTCTGTGAGATTATCATTTTTCATGTAATAGTCCCAGGTTTAGTCTGTAATGTTTTTGGAACGTTAATGAATTTTGTAGACATTTATGAAAATTAACGGTAAATAAGGGAATGTGAATATGAGTGACAATTGAGCAGTCGTAATAAGAAATAAAGTATAAATAGTTTACTTGACTTCTTAGAAAGGGGCTTGACAAAGGGTTGTATCACAGAACCATGCATGCATTTACAACACATGCCTTTACCACACATCCATTACAATCCAATGCCTTTACCACGCATTGCCTTCACAATACAATCTTTTACCATGCATTTACCTTTACCATGCATGCCTTTACAATGCAAGGTAAGTATATATAAGGTAAGTGAAACGAATTCCCGATATCGCTAGGTGTATGCAGTATGTCTTCACTGTTTATGCAATGATTAGAAACAGCCGTTGCAAATCAATGTTTTTTAACTATATAAGCCCTCTTTTATGTCCATGACACATCATGTGATCAAGCCTCCGGGTGGAGGCGAAACGCGTCATGGTAGGCTGCTGGCGAGAAATTTTGCACGAATAAAGCACCGAGGATATTTGCACAAAAACGTGGGTTTCGCTCTTCGTTATTCTGTCTCTTTGGGAAGGAGTAGCAGTGAGTGGCGATTTTCGAATCTAAAAGTACCGGAGAGCCTCCGGGGTACGAGTGAAACCCCTCTTCAATTTGGGCGAGAAGCGTCAGGAAGCTGAGATTCCGTGCACCGGAATCGAAATCGGACTCCGGTAGGAGGAGCCACGTAGTCCCTGCGAGTGTAGCACACGCCTGTCCGGGGCAATAGGAGCCGGCATTATCCGAATTCAACTGTGGATATGCGGGCAGCCTGGTCCAGGTAGGACTGCAAACGCAAAGTGCAGCGAAGAGTGTGCCCGATAACGGCGTGGTGATTTACGAACACGCGTGTCAACGGTTCCTCGGTGCAGTGCTTAAATTAGAGTAAAGTCATTGAAAGCAACGCAATGTCTGCCGATGTGTTGAGACACAGGGGGGAAGTTTCCGAGTCTGTGTTCGAGCCCCCGGCTGGGGGAGAATCGACCTCTGGTCAACCAGACAAGAGTAACACTAATCCTACGACCAGAGACTTGTTCCGTAAACTAGAAAAGCTGATAAAAAAAGAACAAGCAAAATGGTGGGAGAACAAGTCCTTAACCCTCTATTTGCTAGCAGGGCGCGTCCCCAGGGGTCTCCGCATAACTCTGGCGCCAAGTTACGACAATCTGGACCCGGCAATGCTGGAGGAATGGGCTGCTGCAAACTTAGAATCCTCTGCGAAATTGATGGGGATTTTGGTGAGATACGCCGAGAGTGATAGGATAAAGTTGCAGTTAGAAATGGAGAGTGTGGAGGTTGAACTGGAAAATATGGAAAAAAATGAAAATACAAAAAAAAATGAGAGAGGACATGCTGGCGAGGCTGGCGAAAGAAGAGGACATAATCAAAAAGCGTAAAGCTTTCAAATTTGAACGGGATAGACTGGATTACTTGAATGGCCAGATTTTCACCTTCGCCCGAAGGTATGATAACATCAAGGCGCGAGTGAGTAAACCCGGGCAAAAAGCACGATAGACAGCATCAGTGTCCGTATCATCAACGGACTTGAGTTCTGCAGCGGAGAGTGACGTAGAGGGTGACCCCGCGAGGACACAAAGATTGGGGTCTACCAAACTCTCCCTTGCTCAGGAAGTAAGCTGCCTATGCGAGAACCGGAGGGACACTCTGAGGCCGAGGGTAAAAGTAGATACCAATCAAAGCGGCAAAGGGCAAACCGCATGCGGCTCCAACGACGCAAATGCCGCCAAAGGAAAAATGGGCGGGGCAAAGAAAGGCAAGCGAGGAAAATGGAACAAGTTTCCAAACCGGGGGCAGGCTCCGGCACAGCATCAATTATAAACCTAACAAATATAACTTTATCGGCAAAGGAGGCGGCTATTCTGGGCTTAGGACTATCATACTGCCCACCCAAAGACTTCAGTTATACGAACACACGGATGGACACATTTAGGTTTATAAGAAAGCTCAAACTGAGCAAATTCCATCACTTGCAGCCCTACAGAAAATCTAAGAAAGTTACGACAAAAAGTTCATCTCTCCTGACAGCGGGAGATGGCCCTGCTTTTCAAGAAATCTGGTCGCTCCAACAGGAAGGGGCGGATGTGAGCCTAGTAGGTGCTACCTCAACTGGGGATGGTACCGGGTTTGGGACTACACCGTTCAAAGCAAAGTCGACCTTTCTGCCAGTTATGACACATGATAATCTTGACGTCTATCACAATCTCATCACAGAAGATTTGAAGAAATTATACACTGCCACCAACAAAAGGTACTCTGCCATTAATAGGCAAAATCAGAGCTACAACAATCTAATCAAAAAGTTAAAAACGAACAAAAATGTAATTGTGAAACAGGCGGACAAAGAGGGAAATATTGTCCTTTGGGATCGATGCCGATACATACAGGAGGCAGAGAAGCAACTAGGAGATCCAACCTGTTACAGAAAGAGTAATATTGTAGCAATAAAAGCAGCATGGAGTGAACAGAATTCCAAACTGATGGCCCGGAGAAGCAGTGGATTAATATCGAATGATGAGTTCAAACTTTTGAAAAAAGAACAACCTGTCATCCCGGCCTTCTATTTTTTACCCAAGGTCCATAAGGATGTTAAGACGCCACCTGGAAGACCGATAAGTTCGGCCTTTGACAGCTCTACGGAGAACATCTCAAGGTACATTGACTACTTTTTGCAGGAATGGGTTAAACTGGACTCATATGTAAGGGATACCACTGATTTCGTTTGCAAGCTAAGGGAAATTGATTGGAATGCAGATTATCTATTGATGACTCTTGATGTCACGTCTTTGTATACTTCCATAAGGCATGGTGATGGTGTAAAGGCAGTGGAATATTACTTGGACAAGCGCCCCATGGATTATGTATACCATAACAAAATGATAGTTGGAATGTTAAAGTTATGCCTTGAGCAGAATTTTTTCACTTTTAACAACCAGGTATACCAACAGATGAGAGGTGTGGCCATGGGGGCCTGTTTCTCCCCCAGTTTCGCGTGTTTACAGATGGGACTGTGGGAGGAGCGGGTCCTCATGGGCCAACACAGGGACATCATGGCCAACAATGTGATATTATACCTCAGATACATAGACCTATTTCTTATATGGAAGGGGTCTAGGGAGGACGCTGCCGTTTTTGCAGAGGTATTAAATGTCAACACTTTCAATCTGCAGTTTGCATCTGTAATCCATGCACAAACAGTCAGCTTTCTGGATGTTGAAGTGTTTATCATGGACGGGAAGCTAGAAACCAAACTGCATAGAAAGACAACGGCGGGGAACACGTTGCTTCATGCAACCAGCCAGCACCCGCGGCATCTAATTCGAAGCATTCCATATGGAGAGATGCTAAGACTTAGACGCATATGCAGTTCGGACATTGACTGTGAGAGAGCCAAGAGGGAAAGTAAAATCCGTTTCCTGGAGAGGGGATATAATGAAGAGTGTATTAACAAAGCCATCAAACGCACCAGAACAATCACGAGGGAACAGGCTTTGGTACCCAAAACAAGAGCAATACAAGCCAACACAGTCAATGATCACATCCAGTCAAGGGCCATTGTGACATATAGTATACAGCATTCCGAGATTAGGAAAATCTTCACCAAGAACTGGAATCTAGTAAAGGGTGATCCGATAATAGGGGTATTGGTAGCAAACAAACCAGACCTCACATTTCGTCGATCACCAACCATGGCCAATGCGTTAGTGAGCAACAGCTTAGACATGACTGTTTCAGGAACTTGGGCGGCCCTGAGTAAGGGCTTTAAAAAGTGTCTTTCCTGTAAAGCTTGTTGCCATGGAATCAATAAAACTCATTGTTCCAGTCCGTTCCATGACAAACCATTTCCCATTAGTAAAAGACTTGCGTGCAAAACCGAATACGTGGTCTACGTGCTGCAATGCCCTTGTGGGCTTCAATATGTGGGCAGTACACGTTTGCCCGCCCATAAACGAGTATTGCAGCACCTAAGAGCCATTTCGGGGAAGGATCAAACGAATCCCATGGCAGGGCACTTTGAATCCATTCACAACAGTGACCCCGGGGGTCTGCAATATTACCTGGTTGACACCATCTTACCCCTAAAAAGAGGCGGCAATAGGGATGTAAAGTTGCGCCTATTGGAAACCAGATATATCTTGGAACTTAACAGTAAAAACCCGGGGGGCCTGAATGCCAGCGAGGACCTTTACACCTGTTTATAATATACTAGCATTACAATTGACTTTGAGTAGCCATGGTAGGGATTATTCTGTCTGAATATTTAAAATGAGTGTAGAATAAGGCCCATTAAGAGCCAACAGTTGTATGAGGGTCTTTTCTCTAGAGTCGCTGGAGCAGACTTGTTAGCTTTGAAGAAATGATCATGTTTTTAACATTGCACTTGCACTTAAGTTTATAACACACATTATTATCACAGCACCCCGAGGAGGGCATAATAGCTTGAATAAATTTGAAGCTATTCTAAGGTTTTGACTACCCACATGGGTTAGATAGATAGGGAGATGTAGATCTGCACTTTACTGTAAGCGAGTAGGGATTAAGATGTGGAGGATACAGGTCAGAACAAGACGATCTGAATGTATTAAATAACCTCTTGAGAACCATGTAATGTCACCAGGTTTGAATATGCGATACAGACAGATTTCTATAGGGGTAATTACCCATGTATATAGACATGTATAAATGTACAGATGTTTTTACATTTGTATATGTTTTTATCTGTATATATATGTATATATAGCATCTTAAACATCAAAAGAGATATGTTTTGAGGTTTCATGACAGATGATGTACCTTTGATTTTTAAATCAAACACTGTCTTCTATGAATTCCCGATATCGCTAGGTGTATGTAGTACGTCTTCACTGTTTATGCAATGATTAGAAACAGCCGTTGCAAATCAATGTTTTTTAACTATATAAGCCCACTTTTATGTCCATGACACATCATGTGATCAAGCCTCCGGGTGGAGGCGAAACGCGCCATGGTAGACTGCTAGCGAGAAATTGTGCACGAATAAAGCACCGAGGATATTTGCACAAAAAGGTGGGTCGTTATTCTGTCTCTTTGGGAAGGAGTAGCAGTGTTATACAAAGCACCCTTGCGCTAACAGAAAGGCTCACCACAGTCTCCCAGGCCCTCCGGCCCTCTAAACGGCTCCAGGCATCTTCGAAGCTTTGCCCTTTAAGAATACATCAAGTCCGACGTGTTTCGGGGCCAACAAACGCCCCTTCTTCATGGACAAACAACCACAGGACAAACAACCGAAGGCATCTCAGCTGTTGTGGTTCCAAACATGGTTTTGTTTAAAACAGTCCGCCCTAAGTGGGTGTGGCTAGTAGAAAGGTAAAACCTGGAGACCTGGTATTTGTAGCTCCAACAGGTGAGTAGTCTTTATCCTTGAGTAGGTGCTATGCCTGGGTGTAATAAAGTCTTTCAAATCAAACCTTAAGTAGGCGGGGTGCCAAACATCGAGTCTGCAGCATTATCAGGGATCTTGTGCTGACTGGCGGAAGATTGAAGTTCTGCCTCAGTCTCCCCATGCGCTGTGTTGTCTTCGCGCATGGGAAGCGGAGCTCTTTCTACGGTTCGGGCCAACCGTCAGTAAATGTTTAAGCAAAGCGCCCTTGCGCTAACAGAAAGGCTCACCACAGACTCCCTGGCCCTCCGGCCCTCTAAACGGCTCCCGGCATCTTCGAAGCTTTGCCCCCTTATGAATACATCAAGTCCAACGCGTTTCGGGCCAACAAACGCCCCTTCTCCATGGACAAACAACCGCAGGCATCGCATTCTCAGCTGTTGTGGTTCCAAACACGGTTTTGTTTGAAACAGTCCGCCCTTAGTGGGTGTGGCTAGTAGAAAGGTAAAACCAGGAGGTCCATGAAGAAGGGGCTCTGATAGAAAGATTACTGTAATGCAGCCACAACTGAGCTTTAAAACACTTGGGTGCCCAGGAGGTTAGTGTTGTTCTTTCACTTGTATGCCTGTAACAAAAAAACTTTTACGATGCAGTTGTCACTCTACGTTTTTAAATGTGACACTGTATACAGTTACTTGATCAGTCATTTTGTAACATTGTGGTCCATGCATGTTCTCGAAATTCAGTGAGTCGCCATCTGCCCAGAACCTTCACTACAAGTGACTCGCTAGAATCCCTGTTTTTTGCCTGTTCTGAAATTACTGTTACCGAAGAGCCAGGTATTTCTGGGACAGAGAAAATAATAGGGACCACTTATTTTTAAGGAATCATGTGGGCAAAAGTGTTTCCATACCGATTTTCTCATATTTTCCCAGAGCTTTACACAAAGATTTTGGCTACTTTCAGGATGTCTATGTTCATCCGGCAAGGCTGTATTGGCAGAGTTCTAATTTCCTTTGTTGAAAGTTATCCAAACATTTCTTTAGAATTCACTTTTTACTCTTAGCACCATTGCTGGCTAAGGCTGTAGATATGTGGCCTAATATTGAAATACACATTAGCAAGGAAACGGTTAAACCCCTGGAGGACATTCTTAAGGAAAACTACCTCTGCATTCCCTCGTGTTTTGATGACACACAGTTTCATCTGGCTAAGACCAAGGGTTCACCATGCCAGAAGGTTTATTGGCTGTTGAAGTGTGATTGAGAAATAGTCACTTAAAATCCCACCAGGCTGAACCAGAGACTTGGGTAGGGTCTAAACATTGTTTACCTGCTTACATTCAAGAAAAAGCTTGAATTCTGTTGAGAAGCAGGACTGCTTATAGCCATTCCATTTCAAAGCTTCAATGCTGCAATAGAGAAAAAGAGAAACCCCACAGATAATAATTCTGCATTAATGCAACCAAATGGTCCAGAGATATACTGCTTGCAGCAAGAGGTTCAGAATTGCCTACTCAGAAAATAACTCAAAACCCATTGCTTCATGCAATACCTACTAGTACTGTACTGAAATCTTCAATCTTTGTTCATGGTTAACTCCACAACCAACAAAACCAAGGACTAAAAGAAGGAAACGATTAAAACAGACCACAGTATGTTTAGTATACAATCCTGAATCCAGTTTTGAGAGCCACTAGGCAAATAGATTCCTTAATTAAGGTCGCAAACCGGATACAATCACGGTAGTTACATACTACAAACATACATTTAGTTTATATTCTGGCAAATGATAAAATGACCAGATCTGTTAATTGTTGCAAGTGCCTCACATGGGTACAAGTTCACCACTCCTAGACTTCCTTTGTGACGACGCAGTGAACACTATTATAGCTCTGCTTCTTGCACAACAGTAGGAGCATGACCACTGTGATCCATAGGAGCTACGGCGACCTCTATGTTGTGTTCATCTGATTCCTTGGGCAAAGATAGTCCTCACAACCATTTGTTTCAGGATTAATGTCCCGGAGGTTACCTACAGTTTTTTAGGTCTCGCTCGAGACCTATTGCTGCCGAGTTGCCTGTCAGGGGAGACAGAGCGGTGCACGAGCCTACCAGTGTCCGTGGACGCGCTTATGCAGGCCGGCCAAAGGCAGGCACACACACACACGCGCAGACACACACACACGCGCAGACACACACACACGCGCAGACACACACACACAAGCAGACACACACACGCGCAGACACACACACACAGACACACACACACACACACACCCACACACACACACCCACACACACAGACACACACACGCACACACACAGACACACACACACACACACACACGTGCCAAGCCCCCCAAGCCCCACTTACCACATCAGCAGCCTCAGCCGCCACTCCTGACTTCTGCTCTCACCGGTCCTCTGGGCCATCCACTCCGTGGGCTTCTCGCAAAGACGGAAGTCCCGCCCCACGACAGCCGTGAGCGTGCACATCCCGAAACCGGAAGTTCGGGAGCTTGCACGCTCACGGCTTGTGTTTTACGCTGGTTGCTGCTCTGCCCTAAGCGTAGCACAGAGTGGAGTTCTTCCCTATGCTCTGCGGTACCCACGAGTACTCTGCGTGAGGCCGCCTCAGGATGTTTGTGGCCCGGTGCGTCGCGGCCGATCTCAAGGACCTTATCCACAATGTGTCCTTTGACTTCCATGGCCGGAGGATGGCCACCTGCTCCAGCGACCAAAGCGTCAAGGTGTGCTGGGCGCGACCTGAGCGTCGCTTTCCCGCGCTCTCCCGCGAGCTGTGGCTAATGAGGGCGCCTGGGTTCCTCAAGGCACCAAAAGGGAAGGGAGCACGCGCCCTGGTGCTTTTGACACGCCGTTTTACCTGGGGCAGATACTTGTGTTACATCAATTTCTGGATTAGAAACTTCAGCGCCGCAGCATTGGGCTATATTTAGCGTGGCAAAGTGAGAATAGAACGTATGCATTTTCTTCTTACTTTCCCTTTATATTTTATAATTCCTGGCTTTGGCAGCTCGTCCCTTTATTATTGACGTGCCTCTTCATCGTGTTACACCCTCCTTTGCTTGTCCTGGCCACATTAGGTTGCAGCATCTCCCGTCGCTTCTAATTTCTCTAGTCTCTCCCCCCCGCCGTCTGTTAAATAACGCATTCTTAGACACGTGAGTACGTTTTAACGCCATAGTGGTCAATGATTATTTTCTGTTTATAGACATGCCATTTTAATACATTCAGTATTGGTTAAAATTAATTTACGGTGTTTGCAAGGTATACTTTACGGGCACGCGGTTGGCTCGACGTCTCTGGCTGTCTTGAGGGCACAGGAATCGTATAGATCAAACACGGCACTGGAACAAACATTATACTTAACTGAACAGCTGTGCTTGTAGCTTGAGCAACAGGCGTTTGCAAAGCAATAGGTCTCGCATTTACTAAAGTTTGGGTTATTGGCATTGTAAATGACAATGCCTTTTATATGTTGTTTTTAAAACAAATAAAAGGCATTGTCACTTGCAATGCCATTAGCTTAAACTCTCGCAAATGCGAGACCTCTTGTATTACAAATGAGTTAGTGCTATAAAAATAATAAAAAAGCGTTAGAGGTCGTGTCCTGTGGCAGGCAGGACATAGCTATTTGAGAAAATTGTTCTCGGTGTCAGGAACCTAGTTGTTTGGGCTCTCTTGAGTTCCTCAGAAGCAGTTCCCAAAAACCCACCTTCCAGCACCTCTGACTCTTTACTTAGTAAGTTAGTCTTGACCAGATAAGGTGAGTTTCAATAATGGAAATAACTTGGAACCAATATCATCATCTTACTAAAAAAGCAAAGAATGGCTGACATTCAAATAAGAAGTTTTATAATCAGTTAAGCAAGATGGCACAGTTACAAAATAATAACAGGAGCTTCAGCTCTAGCCTCACTGAGAGATCAAAGGTTTCAATTCGCAATCAACATAATTATCCTACTCACATGAAATTTTCTTGAAAGGCTAATCACTGTTAATCTCACACAGCATAACAAATATAAAGTTTGACTTCAGCATGACTTAAGATTCAATATAATATTGTAGCCACTCTGTTAATTCCACAGCACTGACTGAAAAAATCCCAAAGAAATCTGAATGAGAACCAAGTTCCTTGACACTTTTAAAATACTGTCTCAGGCGTCAAAAAATGAAACGGGAGTGAAAAACAATCAGGCAAAGTCTGGATTCAGCAGCATGAGTTAAATGACATCGTTCGGTAAGTCAAAGCAAATAAAGTTGCCAGGGAAACGCCCCTCGCGCGATGTCTGACGAGCGCCCTTGAAGAAATCACCAGCCGGCAACTCTTGACTCGGCACCAAGAACAGAAAAGGATAAATCCTACCTGCGTTTTCAGCAAGCGGATATTCGTGGTAGATTACTACCATTCAAAGGAATCTGGAAACTGGAACAGCGGAGAAATCCTCAGCGCAGGAACGAAGACAGGAAACAGGAGACCTCCGAACTCGGGAACCGGCAAAGAATAATCCGCACGGAGACCTGGGCGTGGCATCTTTTATATTCCCAGCTGAAGGTACAGGGGCTGCAGAGGGAAAAAAGACCTCGGCAGCAAATTCAAACAAGACCTTCAGAAGCCCTGGGGCCAACAAGCATTGGTAAGGCGGTAACACGCAAAGATCTACCAAGCGAGTTGCAACAAGCATTGGCAAGAGGAAAAGATTCAAATAGGCACTGATACAGCTCAAATAAGCACTGGTACAGCACAAAAGCATTGGCACAGCACAGAGTAAAATACTACGACTCTATAATACATTGGTACAATCAGTGGTACGGTACAGGCAAGAAAACAGGGTACAAAAGACAGTTGCAATAGGGATCCTGACACTCGGAGGCTGTAATTAAAACAACACATGTAACGGGATGTCACCATGGGAGGTTACATAATGTGACAGGGTGGTACTAAGGAAGGACTACTAACCCTAGTGACAAATGAACCAGCACAGTTTGCAGTGGACAAAGAGGCCTTAATACTCTCTCGCCTGGACGATGGAAATGCCCTGTATTTAGGGGTTCCTCGACCCACCACTAAGAAGCTACAAATCATCCAAAACTGTACAGCACGGTTATTCAAACTCCCCCCCCCCCCCCAACAACCAATCTGCTTCACCTGCGCTGAATGCCTTAGATTGGCTGCCAATCACGGATAGAATACATTTCAAATCTCTCTGTATAGCCCACAAGTCTTTCCAGGTGAGCGGACCCCCAATCAGTCGGGATATCATCCCTCCATACTGTCCTAATGGATACCTACAATCAAATCACTTTGCCTCATTTCCCAGGATTCAAGAGTGAGGGGGGAGGTTGTTCCTTCTCTTATAACGTTTCTAAACTCTGGAACGTGCTTCCCTCTCATCTCCGCTTAGAGGTGAATCATTTTGCTTTTCGAATCGCCTCAAAACCTGGTTTTTCGAAAACTCCAACCCCTAGCCTTCACTCGATCAGTCTGTAATCGCATCTAGTGCTCCGAGTCCTTTGGGTAGCCAGGCGCTCTAGAAATACTATTAACGATAACAATGACACAAGTCACAGAAAAATATGGGCAGAGCTTCAAGTCTCTACCTAAATACAGGATGTTTCACAGAGCAGCGCATGCGCTGCCAAGGCTCAACCTAAAAATGCATGCGGAAAGTCATGGACATTGGCCTTCATGTATGCGACGCCCTGTGTCGTGTTACAATATTCCTATCCCATTGTATTGTGTTCTAATTGTATTTGTGTAATGCTCAATACCTCTAATGTGGTGTTGAAGCGATTTAAGGCGAGTTGCACGCTACCCAAGTACCCGTGGTTAGTGGGCAATCTAGTGGTTGTTTGGCTTAGCTACTGAGGCCACTGTTCCTTACATTTCCATACATTTTACATCTACTGTTCCATACATTTCCAACATTTTCTTGGTGGTAGATTAGGTTGATAGGAGTTTGACGTGATTATTAGTGAGTTCGTGCGAATGGAAGGTGTGATGAGCAAGTAGCCTAGAAGGGGTAGCTAGTGTTAGATTCCAAGGAATGTGTACCTAATGGACAGTTTATGAGGAAAGGTATGGCCCAGTAAGGCACATAACCATTGAGCAGAATAGGCTTAATTCAGGGATAGTATGGCATGTACAGGATGGAGGATAATGAGAGGATCATTTGAAAGAAAGGAAGGAAGAACAGAAGATTCCATCTATATAGTAGGAAGATACTTTTTAGAATTGTATGCAATCTGAGGTTACAGAACGCGTAGAAATAAGGATTCATGGCTGTTGTCAGTGGGCAGGTCCTGTGTCGTTGCATCTTTGTTCTTTTTGACCGGTGATGGCATTGAACATTTTTATCATATATTTATGTCATGATCCAAACTGATAAGGGCACTAATTTGGAGCCCAGAAACCAATGTTCAATGCCATTCCGCACTTGCCACCCCATCTGATATAATGTAGGCTACTGCTTTTTGAGGACTACACAGTCAGCAGATTACTCAGAGTTGGACTGCTTTTGGAGAAGGTGTTATAAAGCGAACCCAGCACTCTGCGCAGGAAGCGAAGTCTTAATGGCAAGTAGTGTTGAAGGCAGTGACATGCGTCTCTACACAGGTATGTTTGCTGATTGAGAGATGTTTGTACGCAAAGATCAGTTTTAACCCCACTAAGGCTATTTCTCTTTTTAAAACATATATTTTTATTGAGAGAATTTAAAGTAATCTACAATACACAAATTAATTTATCCCAACTTCATCTACAATGTACATTGTTAATAGAGGCATTGGTTTCATGTGAACATTAATCTGTATTTTTGCTCCAGTCACGGATATCGTAGCGAGGAAATATTGGGACATCTCAACAAAGTGCAATCATGCCTAAAATACACATATTCAAATAATCATAGTAATAATGTTATTCAGTATTTGAGTAAAGTGCAATACATTGTCAATTTTTGGATAAAGTGCAGATACGTCAAGAATATACTCTATAAAAAATTTCAACAAAATGCAAGCGTGCCTAAAAATACACATATTGAAAAAGTCCTAAAAACAATGTTATTCGATATTTGAGGAAAGTGCAATACATTGACATTTGGGGAGGGGGGTAAAGTGCAAATGTACCAAGAATATGCATATGTGCATCCCCACAGGGAAATTGTTGGATATTTCAACTAAGTGCAAGCTTGCCTAAAAATACACACGTTCTGATGATTCTAGCTACCATGTTGTTCTATATTAAAGGAAAGTGCAAAACATTATTCTATTCTAAATAAAGTACATGCATGGCTAAAAATAAACGTTATGCGATATTTGAGGAAAGTGCAATGCATTAACAATTTGTAAAGAAAGAGAAAATGTGCCAAGAATATGCTTGTTTTAATATTCCTATAAAAATGTGTATATATATATATTTCTTTCCTAACAACCATGTTGTTCGATATTTAAGGAAAGTGCAAAACATGAATCTATTTTAAATAAAGTGCAAATGTGCCTAGAATGTTTATTTTTATGTTTCCTGAAAACAATATTTTTTCTGTTAGTAAAAACGATAATCTTTTACAGCTTTAATAAAGTGGATCAGTCTGGATTCTACTCTCTACCTGTTAACGAAACCCTTCTACCAAGTATGAAATAACACACAAGGCAGACCTTATTAAAAACTAATATATAATTTTGTTTATCAGATCTTATGTTAATGCATTTTCTTTTTCCTCCATAAACTTACTTGTGGTATTGAATCTTTTAATGCCCCTACCCTTTTTGCAAATTTCTCCTCAAACTTCTTCGTTCGGCTCATCTTATTTTGCTACTTCTTATACATTGGTACTCTGGTTGTCTTCCAATTTTGCAAGATCAGAGATCGAACTGCTGAAGAGGCAATCGCAATAAATGATTCAGCCCCTTTATCCAATGGCAAATTCTGCCTCTGCCTAAAAAAGCCAAAGAGTGCTATGCTATGCCATGCCTGCCTCCGGTTCAATCCTTCTTTGCAGTCCTAATCCTGGAGCCGCAAATATTTGTCCACAAAAAAGTTCAACCCTGGGGTAGGTTAAAAAAAAGTATGTATCCAATCACCCTCCCCAAGCTGCTGGCAGTGAAAACAACGATCCCCCTTCTGGATACATTCTATTAAAGCTGCTGGCAGTGAAAACAGCGATCCTCCAGTTCTGGATACATTCTATGAAAGGCCTTGGGAGGATAGTATACCATCCAGCGCAATAAAAAAGACCTTCTCTTTAACTTTGCGGCTCTTAGGGCCTTATTACCTAATTTTGAGATTGTCTGCTACTTGACCGGAGAAAAGGTTCATTGTGTTGTATGCATAATCTTTTCGCCAAACGTTTTCACCAGATGGCATTCCCCTTGGCAATGCAATCATCTTTACCATTTCCCAACCCCCCTTAACTTTGATCTAGGAGCAGCTGATATTGGGGAGGAACCTAAATTAGACTGATGGCAGCATTTTTTTTTATAAGTGCACAATCTGCTGATATCCCCCCAAAAAAGAGCTTACACATATTCCCACACCTATCTTAAAGGTCCTGTCAAGTTATACTGTTCCCTCTTATCAAGAAATGTCACAGTTCTTTAAAGCCATTTGAATTCCAAACCCTTAAATGGCTATTTTGTATTCGTAGTCTCTGAACTTTGCGTTCACTAAGCTGCAAATATTCCTATCCTACTGACTGAGCTTTCACAGAATAAAAGGTTTGAAGTCTCCGGCTATATTCCAGCATTGTTTTATATCTCGTCTTTTTTGGAATGTTAGCCATCTTTATAAATACGAGAAGCTGGGACCCGGAAACCTTCACCATCTTCACTAAAAAAAAATTTTTTTTAAAAATGGCAATCCAGAGACCTCTTAGCATCTTTTGACTGAACTAATATGTCTATAAGAGAGGCTTCATAATATGTAACTTATCTGAGGCAGGGCCAGACCCCCCTGCTTAATATGTAAATATGTAGCTGGAGCACTGAAATCTGATCTCAAGACTCATTTTTTTAAATTTTTTTTTTTAGGTCGGGCCTGTCCCAATTCGCAGGAATAGATACGGGAGAATTTTAGTGGCCAAAATAGGTTCTCAAACCGAGGGCCGGATTTTCAACAGTTCACGTGAAGACAAGCACGCGCATTTCCTCACATCAAAGCAATCCGCCTCCCTCCCACAGGCTTCCCCAGCGTGCGCAGTGCGCGCTGGCCTCAATTCTCCTCCCCCTAATTGCTTTCACGGCCACGTCAAAGGGATCCTTTCCCGGCCGCTTTGCCTCAGGCATTTCTCCTCCCCTAATTATTCACTGCCCACGGCCGACTTCACTTTCACGGCCGCCAGGCCGTGTCTCGCATTTCTCCTCCACCCTCCCCACAGCAATGCCAAGAGCTTGTTACTTATGCCCTCCTCACACACCAAGTGCAGCGTTGTTAGAATGAAGCCTGCCCCAGAGTTGATCCGGAACCACAGACAGGAAACGGACACTGGAGGTACCCAGAGTTCAGACCTGTTGGCGTTGCTAGTGCTTCTCAGTGTGGATAAGCATGTACATGAAGCATACTCTTCTATGCTGCTGTGTCAAAAATGGCTCACTTCGACGTATTTCCATTGGTGTGACACGTCCACTTTTAGTCCGTCTTCTCATGCGATGGAAGAATATTGAAAACGCCCTGGCCTGTCACACACCACCACACAGTGATCCCCGTCTCCGCTGAGTGTTGCATCTATGACCTATCGGGCCACCCCCGCCCGTCGCTCTGTGCCCTTCACCAGCTCCTAAAAGGATGAGCACACTCTCTAGCTTACGTAAACGAGTAAAGACCTACACATCTGACACTGCCGCCTTTCATGCACGCTTAATACCCAATCCTGCTATCAAAACAGCGTTTAGGGTCAGAGGGCGAGGGCCTGACCTCGGATGTGCACAGGGAAAAGTGCTGCGATGTGATTTATAGCACCCCGAGGGTCGATCAAAGATATCCTCAGTGTGTGCTGATGCGAATGCCAGTTTAATGGGTGGCTTTTAGCGCGTTGACATTGGTGGCTCGGTTGCTGGCCTGCTGCGGCTTCTGTGCCGTAGGGGGCAGGAATCCCCCCATTTGCAGATGCCCACGGCTGTCCCAGAAAGGGCGTAATCCGTTCCACAGTTGAATTCCATGATGAAGAGGTTCATTTAATGCGAATCAATGCTACCTTTGAAAACTTGCGTTTTACCAGACACCTTTGTGTTGTAGAGTTAGCAGCGTTTATCCACAAAGAAACAAACCAGAAGCAAGGCGCTTAGCTGCTTCCAACATGCGAAATGGATGGCTGCTGACTGCGCTTTAAGCAGCACTACACTTGTCATGCTGCTCAAAGGGCCCATCTCCGGGAGCACTTTGCGTTACTTCTAATTAAGTCATAAACGCAGGAGTTCTCTTGGACTCTGTATTATTCTTCCCCATTTAGGTTAGCTCTGTAACCAACAATATGGGTTTCCACCACTTTTCCTGAGCCTATTATCGATGCTGCAACACTTTATCTTCTTGTTATTGTTGGTAACATTTCTTTTGATATGCATGAATAGTGAGCGATTTTTTTAATATTGGGAGAACGGTTTTACATTTACATATTATATTTGTAGGGTCGTGCTTAACTACTCCAGTGGAACATTGGGTTATTATTGTGGCAGCTACGGCATATTTCTCCTTTTATGGGAATATTTCACATAGCATGGTGTTGAAAGACACTATACCTGCCAGTAGTTTCATTTTCTTTCGTTCATTTTTTCAGAAAGATTAGGATGCATATTTTCTCTACCCTACACCCGGGGTTAGAGGACACTTGAATTGTGGAGGTTAGTTTTTTTGTGTACTTGGTCCCCTGCTACCCCTCCCCCGCCCCCCACGCCTCGCACCACACTTCATTGGAATGCCTCCCTCCCTCTTCCGAGACCACACGCTCTTCTTCCCTGCTGACCGGCCTTCTCGGCTATCAGTCACTTCAGTCCAACTAGTTTTTTTTTTGTTGACTCGACATCCGTTTCGCACCACCTCCTGCTGCGTAACCAATTTGATTAATTCACCTAGGCATCACTTCTTCTAAAATGCCCTCTCCATGCCCCTGCTCGAGCCCGCCAGGTTTGCTCCCAAATGTTTTGTTGAAAAACAACAACATTTCAGTGTTGCTGTCCCTCCCCCACTGGTACTGCAGCTCGAGTTTCACAAGACCGCCTGGGCCCTCTTCCCCCAGCACCTCTTCTTCCCTCCCTCTCTCCGCTTCCCTCCCTCTTCCAAGACCACATGCTCTTCTTCTCTGCTGACCGGCCTTCTCGGCTATCAGTCACTTCAGAAATCCCGCCCCACTCTCCCCTCCCCTCTTCCCTCTCTCCTTACTCTCCCCTCTCTCCTCACTCCCCCCTCCCCCTCTCTCTCCCCTCCCCCCTCTCTCCTCACTCCCCCTCTCCCCTCCCTCTCTCCACTCCCTCTATCCTCACTCTCCCCTCTCCTCAGTCTCCCCACTCTCCTCTCTCTTCTCCCCTATCCTCTCTCTCTTCTCTCCTCTCCCCTCTTATATCTCCCCTCTGTTCACTCTTCCCACTCTCCCCTCTCACCACTCTTCCATCTCTCATCACTCTCCCCTCCCCTCTCACCTCAATCTCCCCTCTCCTCCCTCTCCTCACTCTCCACTCCCTCTCTCCACTCCCTCTCTCACCTCCCTCTCTCACCTCCCTCTCCCCTCTCACCACTCTACCCTCTCACCACTCTACCCTCTCACCACTCTACCCTCTCACCACTCTCCCCTCTCCCCACTCTCCCCACTCTCCCCTCTCCCCACTCTCCCCTCTCCCCACTCTCCCCTCTCCCCACTCTCCCCTCTCCCCACTCTCCCCTCTCCCCACTCTCCCCTCTCACCACTCTCCCCACTCTCCCCTCCCTCCACTCCCTCCACTCTCCCCTCCCTCCCTCTCTCACCTCCCTCTCTCCCCACACCCTCCTCTCCTCTCCTCTCCTCACTCTCCTCTCCTCACTCTCCTCTCCCTCTCCTTTCTCCTCCCTCCTCCCTCTCCCCTCTTCTCTACCTCTCCTCACTATCCTCACTCCCCCACTCTCTCCTCTCTCACCACTCTATCCTCTCTCATCACTCTATCCTCTCTCATCACTCCCCCCCTCACCACTCTCCCCTTTCACCACCCTCCTCTCTCTTCTCACTCTTCTCCTCTCTACCCCCCTCTCCTCACTCTCCCCTCTCACCCCTCTACCCTCCCCTCTCTCCCACCCCTCCCCTCTATCCTCTCTCCTTACTCTCCCCTCTCTCCTCACTCTCCCCTCTCTCCTCACTCTCCCCTCCCCCCTCTTTTCACTCACCCCTCTTTTCACTCTCCCCTCCCTCTCTCCACTCCCTCTTTCCTCACTCTCCCCTCTCTCCTCACTCTTCCCTCTCCCCTCTCCTCACTCTCCCCTCTCTTCACTCTCCCCTATCCTCACTCTCCAATCCCTCTCTCCCCTCCCCCTCTCTCCTCACTCCCCTCTCTCCTCACTCCCCTCTCTCCTCACTCCCCTCTCTCCTCACTCCCCTCTCTCCTCACTCCCCGCTCTCCTCACTCCCCGCTCTCCTCTCTCCCCACTCCCCACTCCCCTCTCTCCTCACTCCGCTCCATCTCCCCTCTCCCCACTCTATCTATCGCCCTCACTCTATCTATCGCCCTCACTCTATCTATCGCCCTCACTCTATCTATCGCCCTCACTCTATCTATCGCCCTCACTCTATCTTTCGCCCTCACTCTATCTATCGCCCTCTATCTATATATCACCCTCACTCTATCTATATATCACCCTCACTCTATCGCATCACCACAGCATCACCACAGCATCACTCAGCACCATCACTGCATCACTCAGGGGCATCACAACATCACTATGCGCCACCACAGCATCACTGAACGCCACAGCATCACTCAGCGCCACCACAGCATCAATCTGTGCAACCATTCAACAACTGGTTCAAATATGTTCTCTCATTGTTTCAAGCTTTATTACAAATGTCACAAAAAGATGTTAATATTTCACTTCTGTTCTTGGATTTTCGTCACAATAAAATACACTGAACATAATCTTCACAAAAGTTATTTACAAAAGTTTAAGCTATTGCCATTATAAATTACAATAACTTTTATTTAAGTATTAAATATTTAAAAAAATGAAAAGCCATTGTTATTTGTAATATCAATACATCTAAGTCACGTAAATACAAAACATGTTGCATTACAAATGCTGAGGGTGTCACATTTGCAAAAGATAAAAGTATTGCCATTGTAAATGACAAAACTATTAATTTCGCTATTTTCAAAACCAAAACACATAAATACAAAAATTGTCATTTACAAGACCAATAGCTCAAAATTTCCTAATGTGAGACCTATTGCATTGCAAATGCTTGTTAGATTTAGCTACCAGTCAGCAGTAAGTATTCTCGAAAGAAAAAATATGGCGCTTCTATCTTCTCTCATATGCAAAATGCAAGAAAAGGAGAAATAATCTGTTATTTTACTAAAGTGTATATTGTAATGTCTTTTTTGTTTTTTTTGTAGGCTCCTTCATTTGCTGACAGCATCAACACACTCTTTGCGCCTTTGCTCATCTCATGCATGACCATCCTAGACCAACTCAAGGATGTCTATACTTGTTTTACGACTGAGAATGGACACATTTGTGTGCTTCACCTGGTATGCTCTTACTAACCAAAGCATGAGTGTCTCTCCAATGACGTGCAGAAACATGTCTGCTTTCAATAAACCTCTTCTCATTCTTTAACATGTAGCACTGTGTATTACTCAGTTTCAAACTGTATCTTGTTCCAGAACAATCACACCTTAAACATTATTGCCTTCTTACCAATCGGCCTTATATTTTACTTTTCTCACCTTGCAAAATGTTTTACTGCTGTTTCTATTCAATTCTGTTTTTAGTTCATTCACATTTTTTAGTCAATCTGTTTTTTTGTTGCTGAAAGTAATATTTTCAAGGGGGCGAGTGGCAGGATTTTCTAATCATTTTCTGTTTCTCCATGCTGACATCACTAGAGGTGCCATCTTTGTTTAGCAGCGCTCTAGTTGTTTGGTGCAGATGCCCAATTTGATGAGCTCTGCCTGCAAAAACACAACCATGGCGTGGATGCGCTTATCTGGTGTACCGCTGGTGTGCCTCTAGCACACACCAAAGGCAAGCCTGATTGCTCTCTCCGTGTCCCCACCGTGGTCAGAACTAGCCACTATGTGTAATGTTCTTATCTTCCCCCACAAGAGGCTCTGACACAGGTGTGAGGTTTACTGCGTTTATATTTATTTATTATCACTTTATATGCTACAAGGGCGCCGAGCGTCTAACAGGATACCGCTCCGGTCGCCAACTGCCGGCTTTCCGCGTTCGCGCCTTTCCTTATGCCTCATTGCGCATGCGCGACTCTCCCGCTCCAGTCTACGGCGTCACGCGTCATCGCGTGTACGCCGGTAGACTAGAGCGCACACCACATATCTCCCCCCTTTACCAAACACAACGTAACACATTTCTCCCCCCAACCAAGTGTCCTGAACAGTGGACGTAGTCTATGTGGGGCACCGGGGGACGGCACCAGCTAGTGTCCGTCCATCACAAAGTCATTGTAACGAGAGGGCACCACAACTGCCCTTCCACTGCGGGTGTGTCTTACCGGCATGTTCTCTCTCGCCTCCGTCTCTCCATGGGACACCCCAGCTTCTCTCACATCTGTACCCTGCTCCGCCTCAGCTTGTATTCCTCCTCCGTCACTCGGCCTGGCTCTCAGGACAACTTCTTCATTGTCCTCGCCTGCATCTTCCCTTTGGTTGTCTGAGCTGAACTCCGGAAGACGTCTATCCTCCGGTTGATCCACGCATCTCTCGACTTCCTCGGCCTTTGGCCAAACCAGTATTTTGTTGACCCTGGCCATGCGGTCTTGCGACCAGACCTTGCCGTCACTGAGGAGAGCCGCCCTGCCACGCACCTCCTTGACCTGCAGCGGCTGGCTGAATTTGCTTTCGCCCTTCTTCTGTAGGGTGGGGAGTTTGATCCTAACCCACTCCCCTTCTTCCAACACCGTTTCCTTCGCGCTTCGTCTCTTGTTGTAGTGTGCTGCGTAAATCTTCCGGGCCTTCTCCAGATTGTGCTGCACCACTGCTGGGGACCACTTGCTGGTGATGGTCTTCTCCCTCCATACCACGTTGTCTCGGGTGAAGGGGTGCCTTCCTCTTAACACTTGAAACGGACTGTACCCCACTACAGAGGGCGTTATCCGGTATGCCCAAACCATGTTCATCATCTCCATCTCCCAGTCTTTCCCTTGCGATATGGCTGCCTGGATGGAGCCCATGAGCACTCTATTGAACCTTTCGACTTGGCCGTTGCATGCTGGATGGTACACGGCCGTGTGTCTCACCTCGATCCCATTCCTTTTCATGTATCTTTTCCACTTGTCCGATACAAATTGCGGCCCATTGTCACTGAGGATTGTTTTGGGAATTCCTTCTCTGAGGAACACCCCAGTTAGGAACTTCAGGATCGTGTCTGTGTCCATCGCTTCCTGTATGTCCACCTCTGGCCACTTGGAGTATTTGTCCATTAGCACACAAATGTACTTGTTTACTCCTCTACTGTCCAGGACGGGACCCAGGATATCTATAGCCACGTCCTCCCAAGGGCCATGCGGGGTGTCGAACTTCCCCAGAGCGGGTCTGAGGGGGCGGAGCACCTTGTCCGCTCCTTGGCACTGTCCGCACTCCCGCACTTGTCTCTCGATGTGGGCATCCATTCCTGGCCACCAATACATCTGTTTGACCAGTGCTTTGGTTTTCACTATGCCCAGGTGCCCCTCGTGGAGTACTTTAAGCAGTCGGGGTATCAGCGTCTCTGGTGGCACCACTCTCTCTCCTCTGTACAAGAATATCCCCGAGTCACTCAGGGACAATTCTTCTCTCATCTCATAGAAACGTCGGACACCCTCCGTTAGCTTCTTCTTGTCCGGCCACCCCACAGTGAGATATCTCCTTACTTCCATCTTCTCCTCATCGAGCTCATAAGCCGCCTGCCACTCCTGCGCACTGATGGACGACTCATGATCCTCCATGCTGGCGACCATCTCCTCTGTGTCCGGAGTCTCCCCTGGTGCCTCTTCCATGGCCGATGCCCGGCTGAGGTAGTCAGCCACCCTGTTCTGCGTACCTGGAAGGTATTCCACGTCGTACGTATAATCTAGCAGCTTCAGGGTCATTTTTGCTATTCTCGGGGTGGCTGTGTCGTGGCCTGATGACGTCAATACTTTGATGAGTGGCTTGTGATCCGTCTGGAGTCTGAATCTCGTGCCCCATATGAACTGGCGAAATTTGCTCAACGCCCACGTGACCGCCAGCATCTCCTTTTCAATCACGCTGTACCTCTGCTCCGTCGGGGACAGCGCCCTGGATGCGAAACTGATGGTTTCTTTTGTTCCGTCCTCCCTTTCTTGCGCCAAGACAGCCCCCAAGCCCTTGTCGCTTGCGTCTGTCGTTACTATGGTCTTGCCCGTGGGGACATACCCCTGCAGTGGAATTGCATAGCTGATGCAGTCTTTGATGGCCTCAAATTCTGCCTGGGCCTCCTTATCCCACTCGAACTTCGTACTGTGCCTGGTCAATTGTCTCATCCTGTGCGTTCTCGTGGCAAAATGTCTTACAAACTTGCTGTAATACTCGGCCATTCCCAGGAATGACCGCACTTCCTCTTTGGTAGTTGGGGCACTGGCGTCCTTGATTGCCTTCACATTCTGCTCCTTCGGTGAGATCCCGTGTGTGCCAATCTCGTGCCCAAGGTAGGTCACTGAGCGAGACCCAATCCTGCACTTGCTCCACTCCGCCGTCATTCCTTTGCCTTGCAGCACTCCCAACACTTGATGTAGTTTTCTGTCGTGATCTCCCTTGTTGGAGCCCATCACTAGGATGTCGTCTTGGAAGTATTGCACTCCCGAGATGTCCTTAAACAATTTATGCATCAGCTTCTGGAATACGGCCGCAGCGGACGCCAGGCCGAAGGGCATTCTCCTGAATTGGTAGCATCCAAAGGGCGTTATGAACGCCGTGTACTTTCTGCTCGACGGGTGGAGTTCTATCTGGTAGTATGCAGACGTGAGGTCTATGGTGGAAAAATGGGTAATACCTTTCGTCTTTGCCAGCATCTCTTCTATTCTGGGGAGCGGGAACCTCTCCACTATGAGGTTTTTGTTGAGCTCCCTCAGGTCCACACAGAGCCGGACCCTGCCATTGGGTTTTTTTACCACCACCAAGGGCGATAGCCATTCTGCACTGTCCACTGGCTCGATGATATCCAGTTCTTCCAACTTCCGTAGTTCCTGGCGCACTGCCTCGCTTGTGGATATCGGTATGTTCCGGACCTTATGCACTACCGGTACTGCTCCTTCCTTAAGGACCATTTTATGCACAAATTTGTCCAGTTTGCCGACCGTGCCTTCAAACACTTTGGGGTATGCTGCTTTCCAGTCTTCCTCCCTCGAGAGGGGCCATTCATCGGTGAGCAGGATCTGTTCTTTCCCTCCTGGATTGAGTATTATGCCGAGAGCACCTGCATCTCTCCATCCTAGGACGGATGGGCCCTTTTCCGCTACATACAGGGTGCACGTGGCCGACCTTCCTCTGAATTCGAACTCCAGGTCCTTGCATCCTACCAATGGAATGGAATTCTCGGTGTACGAGATGGGTCTGATGTCCGGCGGCTCCAGGTCGGGTCCTAATACTGGCGCGAAATCCTCTTCCCAGATAGATCTTTGCACTATGGTCCAGGGGGACCCCGAATCCACGGCCACGTAGACCTTGACGCCCCCGATGTGCATGTCGGTGCGGGGCTTATCCCTTCGCTTCCCGGATACGTCCAGTACTTGATCCTCTATGCATAGCACCAGGTCGTCTTCTTCCAGGTCCTCTTCATCACTTACGTTGGCTGTGGCCGCGTCGATGCACTTGACCGTGGACTTCGTCCCTTTCTTTCGGCATACCTTTTCAAAGTGACCGTTCAACCCGCAAAACGCGCACCTGGCGCGAAACGCTGGGCAACGCCTGTCCTGGGCTGTGTGTGCTGCACTGCCGCATCGATAGCACGCAAACTTCGATCCCTGGCTGGGGCGGGGCAGCTGCTTCCCTGGCCCTCTTGTGTCCTTCCTCGGGTCTCCGTAGGTGCTTTTGGGCTTGCTGGCATGTGGCGCCTCGTCGATTTTGTTAACCATCGGTCTCGGCCCACTTTCTCTTTTCGCCGCGTCTGCGCCCCTCTTCGACATTTCTGCCTTCTTGACCATTGCTACCACTTCTTTCAAGGTTGTTTCATTCATCGCCCATAGCTTGTCTTGTACTGCTCTGCTGGTGGTGTGCATCACTATTTGGTCCTTGATGTATTCATCCTGCAGGTTCCCGTACTTACACGTGATTGCTAGCCGGCGGAGCGCTGCCACATAGTCATCGATGGACTCTCCTGCCTCCTGTTTTCTCTGTTGGAAGTTATAGCGGTCTATCGAGACACAAACTGCTGGACGATAATGACTGTCCAGATCGTCCAGTGCATTCACAAAGACGTCCGTCTCCGCTGCACCTCTCTCTTTGGGCACCAGATTCTTAAACACCCTGACCCCTTCTGGGCCTAAGTTGTGGAGCAACAGCCTTTTTTTTCTTTCCGGCTTGTATTCCCCTTCGCTCTCATCCTCCAGGGCTTCAATGTAATTGAGGAAGTATTCCTTCCAGTCTTCCCATTTGAGCTGGGGTTCACCTGGCCTGGTTAAGAATGGGACCGGTGCCATTAGGGCTGATGCCTGGTTCGCCATTCTGGCTTCGCCTCTAGGTACCTCTTCCTGGGCCCTTTGGGTGGGTTCACCGGACGCTCCTGCGCTCGCTGCCGTGTCCCCTTGACCCCTTGGGCTACCTGGGGTGTTGTCCCTCGTAGTGTGCGCTGTCTGCACTGTCCTCCCCCCTTCCTCTGACTCAGGGGTGTCTCCCTTGGTTGCCAGGTTGCTGCCTGGGGGCTCCCGGGGTCCTGGGCCACACTGACCTGGCTATACTGTTGGTGTCTAGCTCCTGGTCGTGCTGCTGCGCTGCTGCCACGCCCTTGTTTGTTTATTTCTTGCAGATCCTGTGCCCTCCTGGTTCGTGGGTGTTGCTGTGGGGGGTTTTAATCTTCTTGCCGATGTCCCTGCACCTGGTGGTGTCCGGGTCCCAGCCTCGTCGCCACTGTAATGTTCTTATCTTCCCCCACAAGAGGCTCTGACACAGGTGTGAGGTTTACTGCGTTTATATTTATTTATTATCACTTTATATGCTACAAGGGCGCCGAGCGTCTAACAGGATACCGCTCCGGTCGCCAACTGCCGGCTTTCCGCGTTCGCGCCTTTCCTTATGCCTCATTGCGCATGCGCGACTCTCCCGCTCCAGTCTACGGCGTCACGCGTCATCGCGTGTACGCCGGTAGACTAGAGCGCACACCACACTATGGTCGATTTAACCCAGACAACACCACGCGGATTAGCTACACTTCGGAGAAATTGCAGGAGCTTACTTTTAATACCTGTAAGTCTCCTTTACCCCTTAGCATGGTCCCATTTTTTTGCATGAATTGTAAAACAGTTGTACATATTACGAATACGGGCATAAAGAGTAGTCGGCATGGTTAGGGGGCAGACTGTCCTGAAAGGAGAGGATGTGGCCTAGAAAGGAGTGGATGCAGTCGGCCTCGAAACTCGGGAACCGGGTTCGAGTCTCGACAGAGACGCTCAACATCCTGTTATTCTGGGCAAATCACTTAGTTTCCCCCTGCTTAACAAAATTAATGTGTCTGTCTGGAACACAACTGGTGCTCATGTAAAGCGCTCTGATACCTTTGGGTCGAGTTCGTTCTATATAACCCCCACCCCCCTCCCCCAAAAAGAAGATACTTGTCAGTGTTCTCTCAGAGAAGAGCTGTTTGTTACTTTCAAACACTGGAAAACATATTCACTGTTTGGGATTTCTAATAAGACAACTATTTTTATTGAGTTCATCCTTTCCTGACTACTGTGACATGGTCGACTGTGTCTTGCTGAAGAACTTTACCCAACAGTTGTATTTCATCCAGAATGTAGCACAATGGCTCATACATCCTCAATTACAGAGCACAAATCCTCTTTACTTTGTGCTTCGTGTTCAACAGGAAAGACTTTAATTAAGAGGGGACTAGCATGTGTATGTAACATATATCAGATAAGTTACCACCATCACCATGTATAGTGCACATCGCAAAGGAGTTCTGTAACCAAATAGGGTCTTGAAGGTGAAGCGTGAGTTTCTTGACTTGCAATATTCCTTTCTGTGCATGGTAAGGAGTATCACTTGGAATTCATTCTTCATCACCCTTTGTATTGGATGTTGGCCAGATGTAGAATTTACACTATTTTATTCCATATATTTAGGTTAGTTGTAAAGTGACAACTAGACTATAATAAAGACAGCTGTATATAAAATTTAATTTTATATACTGTAACTGCCAATGAAAAATGTACACATAATAAGGAGAGGGTCTTTAAGTATTCGGATGTGATTACACAGTTTAATTAGGTCATCGATTTCTCATTTACTTGGTGGAGATTATAGTCAGCAGTGCCCGTAAAGGCCAATAAGTAGCCTGAAAATTCTCCCTTACAAGATGGCATTTTTGTGAAAAATTTATTTTTTTCATCTGATAAAAAATTGTTATCTTAAAGATATGTTTTACAAAATTCCACATTCAAGTAACTGATTTATCTTAGTTGATTTTGCCTCTTGCCAACGTTTTGGTGGTAGCATCAGAAATATTTCTGGTCACTCGATGTGGTGGATATAACATTTTAGGTAGCTTAAAACTGTAGTACTGTTAAACCGGGACTGTTTAATAGCTTGAGGAAACGGTAGTTTGAACTTGTTGAAAACACTTTGGATCACAGAATTTTAACAAGTGTTCTGTCTAATTTATCACAGTGATGAGATCTAACTTTAACAACTGCTGCCACACAGAATGAATTGCTTTCTGAGTCTGCCAATCATTGTAGACTGTTAATTATCTCTGAACTGAGTTATGTGATGTTTGGAGACTGTAAAACTTATTGGCACATTGTGCTTGTTTAACACTGTCTAAAATGATCTAAAAAAAATACTGTGTTTTTGTAAATATGACTGTCCTACACGCTAATATAGTACTAAGTTATCTTTGCTTGGCCGTCATACTAATTCCACTTTTCCGTGAAAGGTGTAAGTGATGGCAGTGCTCTGGACAGTGAAAACACTGCGATGCCAAATGAGCTTCACAAATTCTAGAAAACATAACCTCTCTTGTTTACAAATGCAGCTTTGCTCAGCAATGTTCTTGTAACACTCTGGCCCTGATTATGATGTTGGGCAGACTCCTGTCCACCCAACACCGTTGCGGAATGGTAACCGACAGACCTCAGGTCAGCGGTACCGACCGCATCATTTGAATGCGGCCTCACACAGTGGGGCCGGAAAAATCCATTTTTGATTGGGGGCTTGTGCGGTGGCGCAAAACACCCTCCGCATAAGCTCCCATAGAAAAATTGATGTTTCCAAACATCCCTGCACCTTGTGGCAGGCACTTCACGGTGCCTGCCACACGGTGCATAAATGTTTAAGGGGACAGCTAAATGCAGAGGACCTGGGGGGAAGGAGGCCCTGCTAGGGGCGCAAAAGTCAGTTTCCAACAGCCAATCCATTTTGGAAAGTCTGACATGGATTGGCTGTCGTAAACAGTCCTCATAATCCAGACAGAGGAAACGCCGTCATTAAGGGATTATGAGGCCTTTCCGTCTAGCCGACGGACTCCTTGAGCTCACCGGAACCGCGTCTGAATACCCGGCGGGTATAAACTCCCACTGCTGTCATCATAATACGGAGGTCGGACTTTAAACCTACAATGTCGGTCAGAGAGCCTCCGACCAGCGGTCAGAGGTTTTGCGACCGACATTGTAATTAGACCCTCTGTATTTTTTGGTCCCATGCTGGGCCGCTTCCTGAAAGTCTCACTTTCCATCACATTAATAGAAAACTGCTAGAATCCTGCCATAGGGCTACTAGACATGAAGCAATTGCCTGTTGTATAATAAACATGGGCCTGGTGTAGTATGTGTTAAATTGTGACCTTTTTCGTCTGTATTGTCCAGGAGCAGGTTCTTTCAACCAATATTCCAATACTACAAAAGGCCACATATATCTAAACTGTGAGGTGGGCTATCTGGCAGATTTCCGCATCGTACAACAATTACACTAAAACCATGTCCGCATTGATTTCTGATAAAGCTGATTTAACAGTAAGGGGCGTTTGTGTGGCATCACTTCATAAATAATGACTTTTATTTAGGCTAATCATAGTCACTTATTCACTTTCATAGAGGAATTTTCCTTCAATATTTATTAAACTGTTAGAGCGGTTACCTTTGAATTGTTGGCGCTAGGTTTTAAAATTTAGGTGGCGCCTGTGTAGGACAGAACTGAACTGGTGTGGCTGCCCACCATCTCGTCATCAAAGGTTTGCCACCTGTGTAAATCTGCTTTCCTTATGCGGAGTGTGCAAAGCATGTTACTGTTGGGAAGGCCAATTAGCCAGCAGGCATGGGCCAGAAACACTTCAAGTTTGGCACCTGAATAAGCAGTTTGTTGATTGTTTCTGTTTTATTCACATAGAATGACTGAGGTATCTCCTAATGTTGGAAATCTTTGTCATTGTGTCGTGGTGTACAAGGCGCCTGCAACAGCACTAATCAATCCATTGATTCCCTGTCTCAATTTTTACCATTAAATGCACTTTTCAATGAGAATCCCACCAAAAAAATGCAATTCTCTATCATTACTAGAGGAAACTGACAACTACCACTTTCTTTCAAAGGCATTACCTGCTCAGTTTTATGTCAATAGCTAGCACAAGAAACCCTCTAGTATCTTCCCTTCTCATCCTCCGCCTAAACACTAATCCTTCAGTGTCTATGGTGATTGAATCGTCACTTATACTTTGATCTTGGTAATTTTCATGTTATTCATGATAATGGGTCAGGCGTACAGGATATAATTCCAAATCATTATTAAACCTTTTATTTACTTTTAGAAATGTGTCACCCTTTGAAACATGCAGGCATGCCCACACATTGATCACGGTCCCCCTTCTACCCACAACTCCCATATTAAACTTAGTTGCCATTGAGAACAATACAACATCCAGAATAATGCATGCTTTTCAAAAGATATTAGCCCTGTTCATAATTATTAGCTAAAGTCATTACTACTCAGGCCCATTCTCTAGATGCTTAAACAATTATACTTACAATGCTAAAGAAAGTACCTACACAGAGATTTCACCTGTTCTATGCAAACATTTACTATTGGTATAACAACAAAATAATACAAAAGTGCCATTGATTTATGCCATTGATGCTATAGGAGTCTAATGTAAATGGCTCTGAAATTCTTCTCACATCACACATTCCCATACTGTGCCCATTAGACCAAAATGCAGATTGATTTCAACCTTCTTTATTTCATCAACTTAATTCCAAATAGCGGGTGATGTATAGGAGAGATACTTATAGCCCCTCACTTAGGACCATTTCCCTCATTTCGGACCAATTGCCTTACTTTTCTTTCCAATATAACACTATTCCAGCTGGCGTTCTTCACAACACGCTTAATAATTCATTGTTCCTATTTTTAAAAATGTAACATTTCCTTGTCCATTAAATCAATCACTTCTTTATGCAAATTTTCACCAATTTCTTGCTCTAATAACCATCCATTCAACCAACTTGAATCTTGTCATTCATAAAAAGAGCAGCAGTAATTGTCACTTGACTCCACGTAATGTTGCTTTCTCATCTATGCTTGTATGTAATCTGATTTGGCAGCTTGTAGGGCTTGTGATCTAGAGGAATAGATGTCGGCATCCCTCATCCTCGAGTGTCCCAGCATTGAGTGAAACCATTGGCTAATTTTACTGCTGGACTTGGCCCTTTCTGCAGGGCCATCCCCAAACTCTTTGCCTTCACCTCCTGTTTTCTGAAAGTGTTTTTGTTGGCTTTTAGGACTTTGCGCACTAGACCACTGCTAGCTAGTGCTAAAGTGCTTGTAGTCTCTCCTTTAAACATTATGAAATTGGCTCATACCCAATTGGCGCATTTAATTTACTTGTAAGTCCTAAGTATAGTGGTATTACATGTACCTAGGGCCTATAAATTGAGTACTACTAGTGGGCCTGTGCCACTGATTGTGCCACCCACAAAAGTAGCCCTTTTAAACATGTCCCAGACCTGCGATGGCAGCCTGTGTGTTCACTGCCATTTCGAACTTGAGAAACAAACGTTTTTCCCGGCCTAAACCATCCTTTATAATACATATAAGTCACTTCTAGCTTAGGTACTAAATGGCCCATAGGGAAGGGTATTTGAAAAGTTGGACAAGTACTTTTAAGTTTCACATGACCAGGTAGTGAAAAACTCATAAATTCATTTTTCAGTACTGCAAGGCCTATCTCTCCCATAAGATAACAGTGGGTGTCCTTTTTACATTTGAACAAGTGCCAACTTTTGATTGGGAACTGGTAAACATTTCATGTTTGGTGTCTGAAAGACTGTAATTAAAAATCTTAAATGGTAAAGTTGGAATTTGAGTTACGATTTTGAAAATGCTCCTTTTAAAAAGTTGGCTTTTTCCTGTCCTATTTGGTGCCTACAGCCTGCATCTTTGTCACATGCCTTGGTGTATTTGGCCATTGGACTTTATTTTTCCCAGACAGCTGCGAAAATAGTGGGATTATGTGTGCCTGGATGGGTCATCAACTGGCAGGATGGGGGGCAGAGCTGGGCACAGCCCCGCTTGCAACTGAATAGGCTGAGCCTTGCCTTCACACAAGGACTTGTCATGACTGCATTGTTCATGCAGGCAGCTTGGTGCCAGGGAAGGGAAAGCAGGAAACTACAAAAACCTCAAAGTGAATTCTCAGGAAACTTCTCTCACTTCAAAGAAGGCACTAGGTAGTAAAATAGAACCCTCAGACCCACTTTTCAATACGTTCCTGGACCTGTGGATACTAAAGAAGAAGGACTGCTTTGCTGATAGAAAAACTACCAAACTGCTGCCCTGCTACTATGCTGCCTGCTGCCAAGCTCGCTGAGAAGGAAGACTGGGCCTATATTCTTCATCACAGGCTGAGGTTACTCTAAGGGTTAGGTGACTGACATCTTGTTCTGAGCTACAGGGACATAACAAGGTCCAGAGGCTCCCTGCAACTATCCAGTTGAGCTGCTGCCTGAACCTGCTTCTGGACCTACAACTGGACCTGCCTGAGCCCTGCTGGTGTGAGTTTCTGACCCCCAAGATGTGCCCCTTAAGTTTTAGACCCTTGGCGTGGCCTCAGTTGAGCTCCTCTGCAAAGAAAATGAGAAATCCTGAAGTTCTGGGCTCTTCATAAATGCAAACAGGCTTCTGCCTGCCAAGATCTTTCTGGCCGCATCTCCTGCCAATGTGAATCTCTGGTGAAACCGACCCTTTATGCCACAGCGACCACCAGTGAAGCTAGGCAATGCGAGATCTGCACTTTGCGCTACAGCATCAACAGTTCCCGGTGATTGCCAACATGAAGCTCCAGCAACGACCGTCTGTGACAGGATCTTTGTGCTACAGCGTCAACAGTCCACGATGCCTGACCTGCTGTTTGTGCTACAACTGTGACCATCTGTGATGCTCTCCCTGCACCTTGGGCTCCATTCACCATGAACAGAACTCTTTGTGCTGAACTTTGAAGAAAACTCTTTCAGTGGGACTAACCTGGCTTCTGTATCGAGCTTGCGCTCAATCACGGTTGGCCTGAACATGTGACTTTCACCTGTTCTCGCACAACCAGATACCCTTGACTGGCTGTTTGTGTTTTTAGGCACTTTACTTACCTGAAATATTTACAATTACATGTCTTTGCTTCTACTGATTGAATTTTTGTTGTTTTGGTCTCATATAAGTTATTAACTTTTACTCTATTTTCTAAACTGGTGTGGGATTTTTCTTGTGTTGTCATCTCCCTATATTACTGTTAGAAGTGCTGCACGACTTTACACGTTGCCTTTAAGTTAAGCCTGGCTGCTTTTGTGGCAAGTTACCTCAGGGTTGAGCACAGGTTAATTTGGGGTTTGCTTGTGTTTCACCCTGATAAAGACTTTAGTTGCTGCTTAAGTAGGGGTTCACCCCCTCAACCGGTAACCCATTTTTCAACATTTACCAACTGGAGTAGAGGCATCTGTGTGTAAAGTATCAGTTTCAGGAAACTTAGGGAGCATAGCTAATCATGTCACTAGTGATAATGTAAATGGAGCTTTGGATACCATGCAATAGATTAATAGCTTTGCATGATGGAAGGCAAGTGACAAATAGTATGTGTAACTGATAAGGAATGTGTATATATATATATCAAGCTGGAATGTCAGTCACCAGACTTAGTTCTTGCTTATTTGTTTTTCATTTTATTTTTATTGTTTGTAAAGCATATTGAGATTACTGGGTTTCCTTGTGCTGGAAGGCACAAGAACTTTGAGAATGGGCCACCCTGGAAACAGCATATTACCCAAATTAAAAGGCTTTAAGAGCTCTCGTAAAAGCATGGTAGTGTCCAAAGATCTGATCCTCCATGCCAAAGGTGTTCCATAGTTCTGCCATCACATGACGAAAGGAGCAGCTACTGCGGCACATTTTTTATCACAATAGGTGCATTTAATATAAAGAGGTGTGATGACTATAGGGGCGACTGGGAACCTAGGGCACTAAAATGTTTTTTAAACCTGATCTCTCTAAATCAAAGAATATCTTATGGGCTAAACGGAGAGCATTGAATTGTACTCTTTGCTCAACTGGTTGCCACTGGAGGGAACCCTATGCTTCCGAAATGCGATTACATTTTTGCAGCTTGCAGGAAGTGTGTGCTGCTGAATTTTGAATTTCCTTCTATGTGTTTATCAAATAAAGTGGAAGGCCCAAATACAGGCTGCTATAATAATCAAACCCAGATAAAGGCAAGGCAGATACAAGTGTGGAATGTTTAACAGTAAAGAAAGGAAGGGTTTTCCTGATGACGCAGGGTCAAGAAACATGAGAATATGACCAAATGAAAATGTGCAAAATGAGAGGAATCATGGTTGATTGTAAATCCTAATTCCTCGGTTTTGGGGCTGCAGATGGCAGAGAACCCAGGTCAGAAGGCCATAAGATATCATTCCAACAAACATGATTGTTAGCCAGGAGCAAGAGGTTCATATTGCCATCATTTACGTTTTTGAAAGCTGCGATTCATCCACTTTTCAACAGCTATCAGGCCTTTCTTTAGTAGTATTGCTGATTTTGAGGCCAAGTGATCAAACCTGGTGATATTCTGATAAAGTTTATCTCCTGGAGACTTATCCCTATTTTTTTGATGCCCATAAAATTTGATTACAGAAAACTTGGTTAACTGTAGATTTTGTTATAGATATTGATATTAATGCTTTTATATAAATGAGGATCTTTGTTTTGCCCTCTAATTATACGCCTCTAGCTAGTTGAAGTAGATTATCTTTACACAAAAAACATATCTCTCCTGCAAAGACGGTCAACAACGTAATGACTGCTTCCCTATGAGCAGTGCAGCTTTAGGGAAACACTTCTTCACTTGATTTCATATCTCTTGGGCGTCTTTAGGCGAAATATCCAATTGAAAGTTATCAACCTCTTTATAGGGCATTTTTTGACTTTTCGACAGTTTTCAAGAACGTTGATTGCTCTTTAATTTGAAAAAAATAGATATTGCTTCACTTTCATTTAATGTGCTTAAAAAATTACTGAAATAAAAAAAAAGCTCCATACAAGTGATTTGTAAATAAATGTACAACTCAATGCAGCCAATGCATTTAACTCCATTATACCTATTAAAAATGGCTTACGTATCGGTGTGTTGTGGCCTCTCTGTTGTTTTCCCTACAATGCGCTGATTTACTAGCAGAGCTACATAATGCTATCTTTCCTGCTAAATTTGAATGAACCGCTGACCAATCCTTTAAGCGGTACAAAAGTGGATGGTGATGGACGGAGCATCTGAACCAATCAAACACTCACACCCAGTCAACAGATCTGGGTTTAATCCATCACCGTTCTTTAGCCCACTCTGCCACCCCAATTCATACCAATCCTTTAATGCATACTGATGACAATGTGTTATTAGATCTTAGACCCCCACGTCTTCACATGAAACTGGAGACTTTAAAACAATTTGTCAAAAATCATGTCCTTCAAGCCAGTACTCAGAAAATAAAGATTGTTATCTTAAGACAATCACTTGTCAAAAAATGTTGTACCTGGAACATACATAAGGTAAAAATAGACACATTTCATCAATATATGTATATAAATATGTTCTTTAAATCAAACCTTACTACTGTTCTCCTTCTTGATAGTCAGAGCATAACAAAATGCTCAACCAAATTTTAGCAAAGTCTCATTAATCGGCGTGGGTTTATTGAGTTTTTTTCTTGCCATTATTCAACTAGAATTTGACACCTTGTTAAGAGAGTGCACCACTAATTTGGCGGCAGTACTAGCTCATGCTATTGAATTTCTTACTTCGTTAGAGATCAACTCATTTGAGAGTATTGAAAGCTATGAATGGAAATCCTACAAAAATGTAGGAAAATCCCTCTCTATTGAGGCCATTCATCTTTCATCAGGAATGATAGGTACAGTTTATAGTGGTTTAGCTCAGATTATCGAGGCATGGCATAGCATCAAACTGGCTGAGCCAGGGTCTCAGTGAGCCTTTGTTTGTTTAGAATTGAACTGCACAAACAACCACAAAACATTCTCTAGATTGGAAACGTGGGCCATAGATACCATGGTCATTAAAAATAAAATTGTATTTCCTTTGTTTGAAGCAGTATTTGAAAACTTGGGTCAGAGTTTGATGAGCTCAAAAAGTTAGAGGAGAATGATCTACATTGTTTACAAATAGAATGGGGATTAAAGTAATATGATTGTTTACATTAATTCAAATTCATACAAAGCATTGCCCTTTTTGAAGCATAAATTAACATAACATGAAATATAAGAATGATTTTAAACAATGTTTACAAATATTCAGATTATAATGTATGTGCATTAAGTTTTATAAAAATATGGTTTACAAATTTGACAAAGGGGGAAAGTTCTGGGGCATCTTTGGAGTTTAAACAGTGACTCGGTTTACAGAAATTCCTAGATGTCTTTGTACTTTTTATGAAATCTCTGGACCTAAAGGTGAACCATAAAAAATCATATATTTTGCTGTGCAGTCCCAAGAGAACTAGGTCAAATATATTTAAGGTACAGGGCACGGTGGTTAAGAAAGTGCCAAGCTTCTCCTACTTTGGAATTATGTTTATTCCCAACTCTCTTGGGATCCTCTAGTGGCACCTATACAGACCACCAGAGCTATTGAGGCTCTTTTCCGGTTTACTACCCATCTGAGTCATAGACCTGTTAAAGAGAGGATTACTTTTACATAAAGCAAAACGCCTTACTATTGCCTGTTACTAGGCAGGAGTGTGGAGCTACAGTGATTGCTCCATGATCCACGAGGTAGAGAACACTTTTGTACGAAGGCTTTTATCAGTACCCAAAGGTTCATCTACATCCTTCTGCCAACACAAATTGGGCTTAGGACACATTGAAGACAGGCTTCAATTAGCTCCCTTACTGCTATTGGCAAAGATCTGGCTTACCCCAGAATTCGAATTTACAAGGTCCATTATTTTAGAAAGTCTTCTTTTATCCAATATTGATTTTATTCCCTGTTCTGTTATCTTAAACGTTCATTTCAGGAATTGGACCTATCTTATTTTTATCTAAATCCTTCTAACAAATCTATTATTAAAACAGCTTATGGAAATCGAGTGAGTGCAAAGAATTTACAGTTGCTGAATCGAAATTTGCCTAGTGTAGTAACGGTAAGTTTCAATTCTATTAAGGACACGGAGGCGAGGATTATGCTTTTCTCTCTTCGCTGTTTATTAACATCACATCGCACAGCAGCCAGAAAAGCATCAAAACTTGAAACAAATGTTAGTATTCCCAACATAGGAATATCAGAAAACATTGTAATAACATCGTTTAATAACTACAAATCCCATGAGATGAACATTTAGGCAGTCCTTCTTTAGTGTCCATAAACCCCAATATAAGGCGTCCAACCAACGAACTCCTCCTCTTTCTTCGTGGCGAGTCAGGCCAAAGTCTCAAGCATCTCTTTTCGCACCATCATTCCCTGGCGGAAAAAAGAACAGCGTGAGCTAAACCATACCACTTAAGCCTGAAGGCAAATCAACAAAGCAGAGTATCAAGTCATCGACATGCAACCCAAGAAAACAGTGACCATACTGCAAGTCGGAAAACGGATTACTTACTCCAGTACGGGCGGGATCTCCGCAGGAGGTATGGGTGGGATAATCCTCGCCTCCGTGTCCTTAATAGAATTGAAACTTACCGTTACTACACTAGGCAAATTTCGATTCTCTGTCAGGACCGGAGGCTTCAGATTATGCTTGTTTAAAGCTTGTTCACCACCAAACTAGCAATATCCACCACTGGCTTAAAATAGAACCGTTTGAAGGTGGAATCCGAAGACCAATCCGCCGCGCGCATGAGGTCTTCTAATCGTGCCCCAAGGGCAAAAGATTTCGAGGCCATGGCCCCTCTTGCTGAGTGAGCTCCGAACTGCCTCGTATCAATACCAGCTTCCTGCATTACCCAACGCACCCACCGGGCTATAGTGGGGGAAGAGACAGCCTTGTGCGGCTTGCGCAGCGCAATCAGCAACTGCCGTTCGCCCGGAGGGCGAAGTTCCATTGTAACATCCTCATAGGTTTTCAAACACTGTACCACACACAACTTGGGGGCATCTGCAAATACCGGATAGGAAATAGACCTCGTAGCCGATTTCGTGCGTCGACCCACGGTAAAGGTCACTCCATCCGGGGAGAACGCTCTCGCCGTGACATCCAGGGCACGCACATCAGACACTCTGCGACAAGATACTAAACACAAGAGCATCGCCAGTTTAGCTGACAGTTCTTTTAAGGAAAGATACTTGTTAGGCTGCCAGGAAAGAAAAAGGTTCAACACCACGTTAACATCCCACAGGACGGAATACCGTGGCTCCGGCGGAAAAGCCAGACGCACTCCTCTAAGGAGTCGACATACCAGGGGATGCTCCCCAACCGCCGCTCCATCTATCTGCACATGAGCCGCTGATATGGCGGAACGTATCGTATTAATCGTCCGGTATGCCAAGCCGGCGGTAGAGAGTTCTGCAAGAAAATTAAGGATAGGAACGAGGCCTGCGACCATGGGATCCAAACCCCGTCGAAGACACCAACGAACCCACCTGGTCCAAGCTGATCTATACCTCTTGGCAGTGCTGCCCGCCCAGGCCTTGGACAAAAAGTGCTGAGCTGAGCTTGAAAGGCCAGGGAGCGACCAACGTCGCCTGAAAGCCTCCATGCCATGAGGCGGAGAGAACCCTGGAGGAGATGGTGAGGGACCCCGTCTGGATTGAGGAGAAGACGAGGAAGCCGGGGGAGTAGGATTGGAGAATACCAGGAAAGTTCCAGAAGAACTGGAAACCACACTTGCGACCTCCACACGGGTGTCACCATCACCACGTCCGTCACCTGCCGGCGAATCTGGGCCGCGGCCCGCACTATCATGGAGAAAGGCGGGAAGGCATACGGCCGTTCATGACTCCAGTCTTGGAGGAACGCATCCGTCGCTTCCGCCAAAGGATCCGGTCTCCAGCTGAAGAACCTCGGAAGCTGGAAGTCCAGACGGGACGCAAACAGGTCTATGGAAAACGGACCCCAGCACGCCGCCAGCCAGCGGAACACTTGAACATCCAGCTTCCACAGGCTGGAGTCTCGGAGATATCTCGAGTGCCAATCCGCCACCTGATTGGCCCGACCCGGCAGGTATTCCGCCTGAACCGAGACTTGATGAGCAAGACAATAATCCCAAAAGTCTTTCGCCAGGTCCGCAAGGGCTCTTGACCCCGGACCCCCTAAGTGGTTCACATACCGAACCGCTGAGACATTGTCCATCCGCAGAAGGACGCATGACTTCACCGAGTCCCTCGTCCTGCAACGGACGGCGAACGAACCTGCTAGAAGTTCCAAGCAGTTGATGTGAAGTCGCTGTTCGTCTGACGACCAAGCGCCGCCTGTGGAGAAATCCCCGCAGCGGGCGCCCCAGCCAGACCTGCTGGCGTCAGACTCTATCACCAAGTCCGGAACAGACCCAAAAATCGCGCGGCCGTTCCACGCTTCCATGTGGGCTAGCCACCAAGACATTTCCTCTTTGACCTCCACCGATAGGGGAATCAAGTGATCGTAGGATAGCCCTCTGCGCAAATGGTGCGCTTTCAGTCGCTGAAGGGCCCGATAGTGAAGAGGGCCCGGGAATATCGCCTGAATAGACGATGAGAGAAGGCCTACTACTCTGGCCACCTGCCGGAGGGAGGTGTGCGATTTTGAGATAGTTTGCCGAAGCAGATGCTTTATTTTGGCCATCTTTCTGGATGGCAAACTGAGAGTCGATTTCACTGAGTCCACCACAAAGCCCAGAAACACCATTTGCTGGGCGGGGGTGAAAACCGACTTCTCCCTGTTGACAATAAACCACAAACCTTGTAACAGGGAGACTGTCTGAGACAGATGGGCGGCCAACTTGCTCGGGTCCTGGCCCAACAGCAAGATGTCGTCCAGATAGACGATAAGCCGAATCCCCTGACTCCGCAGGGTTTCGATGGCCGGGTGCAGAATTTTTGTAAAGCGCCGAGGAAAGACCGAACGGAAGGGCCTTGAACTCGAACACCATGTCTTTCCAGCAAAACTGAAGGAAACGACGATGCGGGGGGTAAATCGGAACCACCAGATACGCATCCTTGAGGTCCAGATGGACCATCCAGTCGTTCGGGAGCAAAACGTCCCTCAAAAGATGGATGCCCTCCATCTTGAAGTGGTTGTACACCACCCAGCCATTGAACTCCCTGAGGTTGATGACTGGTCGTCTGCCCCCGTCCACTTTTTCCACAAGAAAAATATTGCTCAGGAAACCCCGGGGGTGGCGCGTTGTTCGACAAATAGCCCCCTTGCACAGCAGCGCCGAGACTTCTTCGTCGATCAAGAGCGCGTCCGATTGAGAAAACGTTATGGGCCGGGGAGGCTCCGCCTGGTACGGCTGGTCGTAAAACTCTATGCGGAACCCCCGCACGGTTTGAAGGACCCATGTCCGTTGTAATAGCCTCCCACGCTTGGGGAAAACACGCCAACCTCCCCCCAATAACCACCTGATCTGCAGGAATAACACTCACCGTGTGAACTGTTGCCGCCGGAGTCGTTCCGGAAGGTTCCGCGTCCTCTGAAACGCTGACCTCTGGTGGGGTAGAAGTTGTTATAATTCGCGGAGGAGTTGTAGCCTCCCCTGCCGGAGCCATGCCCCTTTCCGGGCTGTTGCTGACCACCACGGCCGGTCGTGAGGCCCCTACCACGACCAGCCCCCCGGGAAAAACGCTGGTGGAAGACCCGCTTGATGGTCGACTGGGCCTTATCCAGGGAGGTGAAGGTGGAAACGAACTTCCCCAGTTCTTTAATGAACGGCTCACCAAAGAGTCCACCTTGGGCGACAGCGCCAGCTTCCGACGAAGCCAAATCGCCCAACTTGGGATCCAATTTTATCAGGAGCGACCGACGCCGCTCGGTTGACAGGGCACAGTTGGCATTCCCCAAGAAGACAACCGCCCGCTGCGCCCAATTGGACAATACTTCCGGGCAAATGGCGCTGCCCGACACCTTGGCTTCTTCGGCCATATCGAGAATCTTGGTGAGGGGGCCAATGGTGTCCTGGCAGGAGCGCCAGGAACGGTCGATCCCCTTCCGGGGGTCCTTGACGAACTTCGCCATGAAGGTGGCCATTTTCCCATCAAGTTCCGGCGTCATGGCCACCTTCCCCTCCAAAGTCGGGCGAGGGCATTCGCCCCTCAGACAGCTGCGCACCTCCTTCTCCAAGGGCTTGCGGAGGCGGCCCGCCACAAACTGCGCCACCTTATCGCCAGGCGCCCAGGCGGTTGACCGCGGGTGCATGATCTCGTCCGGGTCCAGCATGCCCGAGGTGTCTTTGGGCAGCTCCGTTAAATTGGACGACGGTCGCCATGACCGCACGGAGTCCTCGTCCTCGTCGTCGTCGTCCGTATCCGCGGGTGAAGCCCCCCCCGGGGAGGCCGGGACAACGTTCGCCGGTGTAGAAGGTGTCTGAGGCGGAGGCGCCTCGGGGGTTGACCCAGACGCTTTAGCCAGGAAAGCGTCGCGTAGGCGCTCGAAAGCGTCCTTGTCCACACCATGCGAACCACTGGGACCCGCGTCCCCGCGTGACTTTTTGGCCGCCGGAGGCTGGCCAGGATCGTTGGCGGGGGAACCCCCTGGGGCCGGTGCCAACTTTGCACATTCCAAGACAATGCGGGCTGAAAGTCTGTCTTCCATAGACCCAACGATTTCCTGCACACACCGGTAAATCGACTGGTCCACAGCCGCATAGAACTCGTCGTCCTGGAGGTATTGGTGAGACTCCTCCTCCTCGACGTAGTACCCCTCAGCCATGGCGCTACGCAGTAGATAAGAAAGTGAAACTGAGGGTTCCGATGGCGTACACAGACTGCCATGTTTGGGCCGACTGAAGGTTGGCAAAAGTTGTAGGCCGGTGGAACCGGACAATTAAAAGGCAGCACCAGCCTTTACAGCGCGCCGACCCTCTCTGCAGAGACCGGGCCGCACCGCCTCCCAGCGCGCTCGAGCGGGGAAAACCCCAGCGGAAGCTGTTGCAGAAAAAAGGTGCTGAAATCGCCCGCAGGCTTCAACGTGGGTACAACCACTATACAGACCCCACCGGGGCGTTCAACACGGGACAGTACAACCCAAGAGGGCGTCAGGGTTAGGCGGCAGCAGGGCACCTGCGATGTCGACTCCCCAGCGCAGCTCCAATCAATGAGACGAAAACTGCGCGCGGGCAGGCGAGACGCAACGGTGCCCTCTAGCGGTGACTCAACACCGCGTAATACACGGGGACATCGCGTAAGGGGCGAAGGCGTCCCCGCGATGGAAGGGGCTCTGAAAGGGAAGAAAAACCCCACAGGCCCCCCCAAAGCAACAATCAATGCAAATAGAATAGAAGAAAACACAGAAAAAACCTCAACAAACACAAAAGTGCAAGAGAGGGATAATAGCACTTAACTGGCTGCGAAGTAGCAAAGAAAGAGGAGGAGTTCGTTGGTTGGACGCCTTATATTGGGGTTTATGGACACTAAAGAAGGACTGCCTAAATGTTCATCTCATGGGATTTGTAGTTATTAAACGATGTTATTACAATGTTTTCTGATATTCCTATGTTGGGAATACTAAAAAAAATTTCAAGTTTTGATGCTTTTCTGGCTGCTGTGCGATGTGATGTTAATAAACAGCCAAGAGAGAAAAGCATAATCTGAAGCCTCCGGTCCTGACATAGAATTAGCAGAGATCTATAAGGACCATATGTATGAAAATGTCCGTTTGTGATTCTCAAATAGCGTTTTTTTGTGAATCGCTATTTGAGAATCGCAAAACGCTATATATGTAGGATTTGCAATAAATTTTGCGAATCATACATATTCCTTAATTGTGAATCACAGAGGCCCATAGGAATGAATGGGAAGACATTCTCATTTTGCGATTCTCAATTAGAGAATCGCAAATTGAGAATGCAATTTCAAGGGTGCCAGGGTGTCAAAAGGGCACCCTATTACACCCCTGAAATGAGCATGGGTGCAGATGTGGCGCACATACATGCCCTAAGGGCATGTTTGTTAGTCACATGGCACTTTGAAAAATGCAAAAAAGTGCATTTTTCAAAGAAATGGCAAATTACCACCAACTTGAAGTTTTCTGTGTTTCTTACACTGCATTTAAGGAATCGCAATTCGCGATTCCTTAAATGCAATTGCAAAAATAAGGAATCGCAAAATGTGCGATTCCTTGTTTTGCGAGGGGTGTTTTGTGTCATACATTGGACACTGCTGATTTGCGATCACAAACGCCAAAATTCAGTGAATTTCGGCGTTTGCGATCGTAAAATTGCCTTCATACATATGGCCCTAAGTCATCTGACTGTGGGTGAGTTAGTTTGGAACCTCAACCGTATCTTATTTTATTTACAACCTCTAATATAGATTTTATCTGACTAAGTTCCACGTCTCCTTAATTCATTTTCTTGTTGCCTTCCCTCCGCAATGTGGATGGGCAATCTTCCATTGTGCCCATGTAATAACAAGAAAAAACAATGTACTCTGCATATTATGTGCCCTGTATAAAACCGAGAGAGATATATTTCTGTTACCTCTATTGAGGGCTGATTGCCCCATCCCTTATATTGAAGATTTTGGATTTCTTCTTTCTCTGGATTCTCCTGATATCTTTTACTGTGTCCTCAATTTTATTAAAGGAGCTATCGCAGTCTGAAAGATGTACGTTTAAGAGAGAGAGTTTGTGTTTTAAAGTCAGTCTAATATAATGTGTGTTAATTATTTAATTTAAAAAATATCTTAAGGGACAACTGTTTTAACCAAAATTATAATGTAACTTTCAATCATTCAATCAATGAACTTTTAAAGCGCGCTACTTACCCCTGAGGGTGTCAAGGTGCTGATGTGGGGGGTGGGGTGGGGGCTGCTTCTGCTCGAAGAGCCAGGTCTTGAGGAGCCTTCTGAAGGTGAGCAGGTCTTGGGTCTGCCGCAGATGGGTGGGGAGGTCTTGGCGGTGAGAAAGTCTTGGCGGTGAGGAAGGAGAAGGATCTGCTGCCGGAAATTGTACGTTGGATGCGCGGGATGGTGGCAAGGGCGAGGCTGGCGGAGCGGAGCTGGCGGGCGGGGGTGTAGAAGTTGAGTCTGTTGTTCAGGTAGGTTGGTCCGGTGTTGTGGAGTGCTTTGTGTGCGTGGGTGAGGAGCTTGAAGGTGATCCTCTTGTTGACGGGGAGCCAGTGCGGGTCTCTTAGGTGGGAGAAGATGTGGCTGCGGCGGGGGACGTTGAGGATCAGTTGGGCGGAGGCGTTTTGGATGCGTTGTAGTCATCCTGGTGTTTGGCCAGGATTCCTGCGTAAGTGTGTTGCCGTAGTCCAGCCTGCTGCTCACGAGGGCTTGGGTCACCGTTCTTCTGGTTTCGGTCGGGATCAATTTGTAGATCCTGCGAAGCATGCAGAGGGTGTTGTAGCAGGAGGAGGAGTTGACCTGTTTGGACATGGAAAGGGATGAGTCGAGGATGAATCCTAGGTTGCGTGCGTGGTCTATGGGTGTTGGAGCTGTTCCCAGTGTGGTCGGCCACCAGAAGTCGTCCCACGTAGAGGGGGTGGGGCCGAGGATGAGGACTTCAATCTTGTCCGAGTTCAGCATCAGGCGGCTGTTCCTCATCCACTCGGTGATGGCCTTCATTCCCTCATGGAGATTGGTTTTGGCGGTGTGAGGGTCCTTGGTGTGGGAGAGAATGAGCTGGGTGTCGTCGGCGTAGGAGATGATGTTCAGGTTGTTCAGGTTGTGCTGGTGGGCCAGTTGTGCGAGGGGGGGCCATGTAGATGTTGAACATGGTCTGGCTGAGAGATGAGCCCTGGGGTACGCCGCAGATGATGTCAGTGGCTTCTGATCGGAATGGTGGGAGGCAGACTCTTTGGGTACTGCTGGAGAGGAAGGACGTGGTCCAGTCCAGAGCCTTCTTCTGGATTCCGGCTTCTCGGAGGCGTGTTCTTAGTGTGCAGTGGCAGACCGTGTCGAAGGCGGCTGACAGGTCCAGGAGGATGAGGGCTGAAGTTTCGCCGTTGACCAGTTGGCGCCTGATGTCATCTGTGGCAGCGATAAGGGCTGTCTCGGTGATGTGGTTTCGTCTGAATCCGGACTGGGATGGGTCTAGGATGGTGTTGTCCTCGAGGTGGCGGGTCAGCTGTATGTTGGTGATTTTCTCGATGACCATCGCCGGAAAGGGGAGCAGGGAGATGGGCCGGAAGTTCTTGAAGTCTTTGAGGTCCACCTTGGGCTTCTTGAGGAGGGCGTTGATTTTGGCGTGCTTCCAGCTTTCCGGTAATGTCGCTGTGTTGAAGGAGATGTTGATGACCTTCCGTAGTATGGGGGCGATGGTTGCGTTGGCTTTGTTGAAAATGTGGTGTGGGCAGGGGTCTGACGGAGATCTTGAGTGGATGGAGTTCATAACCTTGCGTGTCTCGTCGTCGTTGACGTGGGACCAGCAGGTCAGCTGGTTGGTGCCCGTGGCATTCAGGGTGGGGTTTGGGGTGGTCAGAGCGGATGAGGTGTTGAAGCTGTCGTGGATGTTGGCGATCTTGCGGTGGAAGAAGGGGTGGCCAGCGAGTCGCACAGATCTTGCGAGGGCGGGATGTCGTTGGTGTTGGTGTTGGCGCTGGGGTTGGAGAGTTCCTTCACTATGTTTAAAAGCTCTTTGCTGTTGTGTGCGTTGTTGTCCAGGCGGGTTTTGAGGGAAGATCTCTTGGCTGTTCTGATGAGGTGGTGATGTCTGCGGATGACGTCCTTGTGGGCTGCGTGGCTGTCTGCTGTGTGGTCGTGGAGCCATTTCTTCTCCAGATTCCGGCATGTACTTTTGGAGGTCTGGAGTTCTTTGGTGAACCAGGCGGCTTTCTTGCTGGAGTGGTTGATGGAGGGTTTCTTGAGCGGGGCGAGGGTGTTGGCGCAGTCGTCGATCCACTGTCTGAAGTTTCGGGCGGCGGTGTCTGTGTTGGTGGGGTTGGTGGGTGGGTTTTGGGTGAGGGTGGAGGTCAGCTGGTCTTCAGTGACTTTGCTCCAGCAGCAGCGAGGTAGCTGTTGGGTGCTGTGGTACGTGGTTGGTTTCTTGAAGGTGAAGTGGATGCAGCGTTCGTCGATCAAGTGGAGTTCAGAGGTGTGGTTGAAGGCGATGTGGGTGATTGTGGAGAAGACGGTGTCGAGCGTGTGGCCGGGGGCGTGGGTGTGTTTGGTGATGAGTTGTCGGAGGCCGAGGTTGTCAAGGTTGTCAATCAAGGTGGCGGAGTTGGCATCGCTGTTGTCCTCGAGGTGGAAGTTCAGGTCCGCGAGGAGGATGTAGTCCGTGGATGCGAGTGCGTGGGTGCTGGCGAGGTCGGGATGGAGTACCTGAAGAGGGCCGGGGTCCTAGAGGTCTTCAGATGAGTGTACCTCTGAGGGTGGTGTTGGGGTTGGTGTGGATCCGGAAGTGAAGGTGTTCGGCAGAGTTGAGGGAGTCGTCTGCGAGGGTGTGGACCTGGAGGTTGGACTTGTGGACAATGGCTATTCCTCCTCCCATTTTGTTGGTGCGGTCTCTGCGGGAGATCTTGTAGCTGTCCGGGATGGCTATGGCGATGTCAGGTGCCGAGGAGTCGTTCCATCAGGTCTCGGTCACAAGGCGACATCTGGGGTGGAGGTGTCGAGCAGGTCCCAGAGCTCGATGGGTTGTTTGCATGCGGAGCGGGTCTTGAGGAGTATGCAGTGGAGGTGGTTAGGTTCGGTCCTTGGAGGTTTGGTGGATCTGTTGCATGTGAAGTTGCATGCATGGCAGGAGAAAGGTCCGTGGGTGCGTTTTGGGGCGGCCAGGAAGCAGCGGTGGTCTTGGCCGGTGTTGAGGGCGTGGAGGATGTTTGCGTCGCATCGGAGTCTGGCGTCGAGGCGGGTGCGGGTCCAGGGGTTCTGGCGCTGGGCGTGGTCCAGGCACGGATGGGCGCAGACGGGCTTGCCATTGACGTGCCTTTGGCGCGGCCGCTGCGCGGACGCGCGGCGGCCGCAATTTAAGGCGGGGAGGGAGGGAGGAGCAGCTGGGAGTCGGGAGCAGGATGGCACAGGGGCTTGGCCGCAGGAGTCCGTGGCAGGAAAGCGGGGGACACAAAACGAAAAATATAAGGGGGGGAAGTGTACAAAGCGAAAACAAGAGTACAAAACAGTACAAAAATGCTATGGCACTTAAATACAAGGGGAAAAACACACAGAGAGCTATACAAACCACAGAATCATAGCGGCAAACGGAGGAACAGCAGGAGCGAACTTGCGCTGGAGATAGCAGCGGGTAGTGAACAGGTGGAGCTGTTAGGGGTTGGGGGGGCGACCTGGCCTGCAAGGAGGGTCAGGGGTCACTCCCACTGTCGGGCAGCGGCCGCCATTTAAGGCGGGGAGGTAGGGAAGAGCAGCTGGGAGGTGGGAGCGGGATGGCACGGGGGCATGGCCGCAGTGGTTCGCGCCAAGAAAGCTGGGGACACAAACCCAAAAATATAAGGGGGGGGAGTGTACAAAGCAAAAACAAGAGTACAAAACAGTACAAAAATGCTATGGCACTGAAATACAAGGGGGAAAACACACAGAGAGCTATACAAACCACAGAATCATAGCGGCAAACGGACGAACCGCAGGAGCTAACTTGCGCTCGAGGTAGCAGCGGCTAGTGAACAGGTGGAGCTGTTCGGCGGTGGGGGGGCGACCTGGCCTGCAAGGAGGGTCAGGGGTCACTCCCACTGTCGGGCAGCGGCCGCCATTTAAGGCGGGGAGGGAGGGAGGAGCACCTGGGAGGCAGGAGCGGGGCAGCGAGGAGGGGTGGCCGCAGGGGTCAGCAGCGGGAAAGCGAGGGACACAAAACCAAAAATATAAGAGAGGGAAGTTTACAAAGCGAAAACAAGAGCACAAAACAATACAAAGATGCTATGGCACTGAAATACAAGGGGGAAACACACAGAGAGCTATACAAACCACAGAATTACAGCGGCGAATGAGTAACCCCAGGTGCGAACTTGCGCTCGAGGTAGCAGCGGGCAGTGAACAGGTGGAGCTGTTCGGCGTTGGGGAGGCGACCTGGCCTGCAAGCAGGGTCAGGGGTCACTTTGTATTAATCTTACTAATTGTGATACTAATGTCTGTTTAATTGTCTTATAAGGCCTGTAATGCTTGGATAATTCATGTATGTAATTGAATAAAGCTTGTTTGACTTGACTTGAAACAGTGACTTGGTGTGTCCTTACAAGTGTGGATTACTCTTTTCAAAAAATTTGAATTCAGCAGTTTCTGTCTCTTCTCGTGCTCCCATCCAACAGCATAAAAGGTGGGTGATTATCTGCTGGTGATAAGTTCAAAGTATGCAATGATGTGGATCGAGCAAACACGCTGATCCTGAACGGGGGCACTGACGGATGAAAACTATTCAGGCGAAAGCCAAACTCAACCAAAGTGTGGAGTGGAGTCCATTGGACATATTATAGTGGACATTATAACAGAAGACCCCCGTAGAACCCCTATGCGGGTTGGAATTATCACCGCATACTAATAAAAGAAAACGGAATTGAAAATAGTCTTGAAAAAGTCGTTGGGTTATACTCCCGGTCACGACGAAACACGTGTCGGCTGTGTGGAGAACTTGCAACATTCAAGAATAAATTGAATACCTGTATTACCAAGGACTACGTATTGCAATTGTGTCAAACGGGTGGCAACACCTACATATAACTAAGGAGTTTGTTTCTGCAATGATGTGGTTCACACACGTAGTTGACCCTGTTCCGTCTGTAATCGTTCATGGGGAAAACCTGAAACCTCATCCGGATCATGTTATGTCAGTTTGCTCTCTTCAATGCAAGTTGCAAACACACGTGTCTTTTCGTTTTTTTCATGTGATTCACAAAGTATTGCAACTTTACTCGAAAGTGCAGTAGTGCAATACTCTTCCTCTGGACAGAGCTGGTGCCCATGTCAGCTGTATATATAATAACAGTGTGAGAAAGCATCCATTTTTGTGTTCGGCGTCATCCAATTTTGAGACATGATTTCTGGGCCTAGTTCATATTCTCACCCACTCTTTCGAGAGAGATATGATTGCCCTAAGTAGGGTGCACAAAAGGCCACACTTGAACAATTTGGACTAGAGGATATTTCTATCTATCTTGTCGAAGGCTGCAGAGTAATCCACTAAGCAAGCAAATAGCAGTAGACCGAATGAGTTAATGGTTTTTTGAGTCATATAGGATAGACCAATGATGTCATCAGTAGTGCTGCATTGTGGTTGGAAGCCAGTTTGATGAAATGGCAAAATTTGCAGGGACCCAGCTTTCGCAGTCACTAGGAGGATTCTTGCGTATGCCTTAACTTTTACATCAAGGAGGACTATGAGGCGACAGTTTGTGGGGTAAGCCCTAGTGGATATAATTTGCATAATTTGCAAAAATTTCTGGGTCCAATTTGTACACTGAGGCAGTATGTTGTTCGGTCCTAGTGCTCCATTTAATCTTAAAGATGTTATAGCTAGCTTGAACTGTGCTATGGTTTTTATCACTTCATCTTGTGTCCTGCAGAGCATGATGTTAAAATTAAGAGAATTTTTGTTGGTTGTAAAAGGATTATCCTCTATCTTATTTTACAGGCAGTATAAGGAGATGAAGTGGTCTCGCAAATTATCGAGACCTACCCCATTCCCTATGTCTTGTATCTTTGGTGTGTCCAGGCCATTGATTGCTTTCCCAAAAATGTACTTTGATTTTTTTCATGCAAATGAGCTTATGTAACAGTTTGCAAATGTGTTTGTTGTGTTTTCTTTTCATTTCCCAGGTTAATTTTTATAGTGTTTTGTTTTAAGCTTGAGTGTGTTTGGCCCGCTATAGAAACAAAATGTTTTTTTTCCAATTTGTAGAACCGTCAGGAAGAACCATATGCAATTTTACATGCACGCTAACTTGGATACTAAAGTTAGATGCTTTTATATTAATTTTGTCTTTTTGGGATTCGAGTTGGTAAAAATCTCTGGTCTTCTGTATGTGTATTTTTTTTTTTTTTTTATTTATTTATTGAATTTGTAAAGCGCTACAGCTACCCAAACCGGTTTCCCGGCGCTGATTGTCACAAGTAACCTGACACCCATGAAAAGAAAGAATCTACTGGTTAAAGAGCCAGGTCTTAACAGCTCTTCGAAAGCAAACATAGTTGACCTCCGCACGGACAGCCAGCGGGAGAGAATTCCACAGTCTGGGTCCCAAGTTGGCAAATGCACCACCCCCCATTCTGGACAACCTATACTTAGGAGCACAGAATAAATGTTGAGAGGAAGAACGGAGCAAGCGGGAGGGAGAATAGGGCTTAACAAGTGACTGAAGATAGAGGGGAGCCACACCCATCTTAATCTTGTGCATGTAGCATAGCGCTTTGAACTTTATACGGCTTTCCACACAGAGCCAATGAAGTTCCCTCAGGCGTTCTGTAATGTGGTCTGATTTACAACATCCACAAAGGAGTCACGCGGCCGCATTTTGTACCAGTTGGAGACGGTGGGTGACCGCCTTGGTGGACCCCAGATACAGTACGTTGCCATAGTCCAATCTGGAGGTCACCAAGGCGTCAACCACGGATCTCTGGGTGTCCGAAGGGAGCATCCAAAATTATTTTCCAAGCCACCGTAAGATGGTAAAGCAGGTGGCAGACACTCTGTTGGCTTGGTCCCTCATAGATAGCCCCCTATCAATGATCACTCCAAGGTTACGTACACGCGCAGACGGAACTGGCAGTGCACCCATAGCTAAAGGCCAGTGACTCGGACTCCAAAGATCAGGTTTATTGCCCAAAACCTCCGTCTTCCCACCATTTAGTTTGAGGAAGTTCCTATTCATCCAGTTTGCTATATCGCTAAGTCCAATTTCCAGGGGAGAAGGCAGGGCAGGGTCAGTTTGGGATAGGGAAAAAACAATCTGTGAATCATCAGCATAAGTAAATAAATTAAGACCGGCCCTTTGAACAATATGAGCTAACGGAGTAAAATAAAGATTAAACAAAAGAGGACTAAGAATGGAACCCTGGGGTACACCGTGTGGGGATAGATAAACTTTAGAAGTGGAAGGGTGAGAAACAATTTGGAAAGTCCGGTCTTTCAAAAAAGACGAGAGCCAATTCAAAGCCTTGCCACCAATACCAAGGTGTGTGAGGGATCTGATGAGTATACTGTGTGATATAGTATTGAATGCTGCACTGAGATCGAGCAATATCAGTGCAGCAGTTTCCCCTCGAACCAGATGTAAACGTAGATTTTCTGTCACACCTAAAAGAGTAGTCTCCGTAGAGAATCCCGGGCGAAAGCCAGACTTAGAAGGATGTAGGAAATTGTTAAGCGCCACATACTGAGATAGATGCGTGTGGATATGTCTCTCCAAAACTTTAGAAAAGATAGGCAACAGAGAGATGGGACGATAGTTTGAAGAAACATTGTGGGCTTTTTCAAGAGTGGTGTAACCATTGCATATTTCCAGCAGCTTGGGACAGGTGCCGTATTCAAGGAGTGGTTTAGCAAAGTGCAAATAATAGAGAGCAGGGTGGGCTCCAAAGATCGTAGGATGGAAACAGGTACAGGGTCCAATGGCGAGCCCGACTTAACTTTACCCAAAATCTCTAAAAGAGTAGAGGGGAGAAGGTCGGGCCAGGACAAAAGTGAAGCTGATGTCGGAGTGTGAAGAATCACCTCAGCAGCTGCAGGGGGAAATTTAGCAGAGGTGTTACTGATGTTGCCAGCTCCCTGCGCAGTAATGTCCAGGTGGATATTCTCAATCTTAGAGATGAAATACTGAGCGAGCTCGTCACATTTATCGTTGGATAAGGGAGGAAGTATGGCCGTAGTTTTAGAGCCAGCAAGCTCCTTGACAACACTAAACAGTGTTTTAGCTTTATTTGAAGCTTCAGAAATCATCTTATTCACATAGCTAGCCCTAGTCTGGGCACAGGCTTTATGGTATTGCTTAAGTTCAGTTTTATAAATAAGACAGGCGGAGGGAGAATAATCTCTTCTCCAAACCCGTTCAAGTTTCTTACAGCGGGATTTATCAGTTTGAAGTGACTTATTATACCAAGGGGCAGGGGTTCTGTGAGTTGATTTTCTCTTCAGAACTGAAGGAAGACAAGTATCAATGGCTTCCGAAAGCCAGGCATTCACGGCACTGGCCGCAAATTCGGTGTCTTCTAAGTTCAGGCGACTAAACGGTGGATGGTCAGCGAGGACCTCGTTTAAAACACCTAAGTCGAGTTTTTTCCAGTCTCTCTTCAGTATGCTTCCTGAGGCTTTACTATTGGTTGACGCTACAGTGTTCACAACTGAGAATTTAATTAAATAGTGGTCTGACCAAGAAACTGGTAGGGATAAAGAACAGTGTAACTGGGGAATATTTTAAAAGATAGGATCAAGTAAATGACCACCACTATGGGTTGGGCCCTTGTTATGTAGGGTAAGGTTCATAGCAGCCAGATCATCAATTACAATATTACTCAGGCTATTGGTGGGATCTTCCAAATGCACATTAAGATCACCCACCACAAGGAAATTGCTGGATGAAATCACCGAGCTTAAGTAATCCGTAAACTAAGCCAGCCATGTATTTGCCGGACCAGGAGGCCGATAAACTAGTAGGCTGGTAAGAGTCGTCTTAGAGTGCAGGGCAAGCTTAAAATGAGCTGCCTCGCAATTGTCTAACGCAACAGAATCGAATTGGCATTGGTAGGAATTTTTAAATATAATAGCCACACCGCCCCCGGTTTTTCTGGGGCGGTCACACCTGACAATGGCATAGCCAGTAGGTAGTGCTTCTGCCACATCGGGACCGGAGCCGGCATGAAGCCAGGTTTCAGTGATAAAAAGGCCATCAGGGGATTCATCTGTGAGGTCGAAAATCTCGCGTCTATGTTTCGGTAAAGAGCGGCAGTTCAAACTGAAAAATTGTGTAACCCAAGGAGGGGAAATAAAATGCCTCTGCATAAGGCTACCACAGAGCTGCGGAACATCAAGAGAGAAGGAGCAGTGTGGGCACTCGTGCGAAAGCTGATCAAACTCATCGAACACAGGAGAAGGATGATTTAATGTGGGTCTCAGAGCATAGAGTTGTTTCGCCTGATACACAAGTCTAGGCGTCGCAATTTGGCCAGGGGTTGGGGCCCCTGGACCCGTATGGGCGCGGACAGGCGCAGACGGGCACGCCTTTGGCGCGCCTGCTGCGTGGGCGAAAAGGGACACACATTTATATCGGAAGGGGGGCGGGAGGGTCGGAATGTCTGGACCGCCAACCCTGCAAGATGTCTGCTCACCCCCGGGTCAGCCCGCGACAGCACCTATTCGGCTGCGCGGGGTGACGTAATTGCCTGAGAGGTAGCCGTGGGCGAGAGGAGCAAGTGTGCAGAATCGGCAAGAAACAAGGTGAAGCAGTTTAAAATTTCTTTTAGGGTAAAACACACGTAAAAAACTAATTAGCAGCCTAACTTTCCCGGCTTTCCGCCTCAGGAAAGGAAAAGTGCAGAGTGCGAGTGTATCCAGAGCAGAGATTGTCTATTTTGCTTATATGAATTAAAAGATGAAACGGCAGCTATGTTGGTATGTTCCATGGCTGTCTCAATTATTTGCTGTGCAGTTAAATCCTATTTTCTTGAAACGTAATATTGTAAAGTTATCCTGCTGTTGTATTTCTGATTCAACCTATTTTGATAAATGTTTGTAATCGACTTTTTAAACTTTTTAATACCATTTTAATTTTTTAATGTAGTGTATCCTACAGAATATGCTAAGTAAAATTATTTTGTTTTTAATATCTGTGATAAACCAAAACTCCAATAATTTTTGAGCGGTAGCCGAATGTGAACTATATTTCTCTGTCTGCAGCTCACTTTTGACATTTAAATAAATATGTAAACATGCTTATAATCTATATATGTTTGCATGTTTTCACAATCCATTGCATGCCATGTTGTTATGTACGCATACTTTGTGAGTACTTAGTACATTTATTGTGTGTGATTCATGAATAATATACATTTGTGCACACTACAGCTATTTGGTGCCAAATGTCTACATTATTCCTGGTAAAAGTCTATGGGCCCGATGTAGGTGCCCTAATACCGGTCGGAAACGGCCGAATTCGGCCGTTTCCGACCGGTATTACGCTTTCCAGATGTAGGGCATGCATTTACAGAATCGGTATTTTACCGATTCTGTATTTACCGATTCGGTAAAATTACCGAATCGGTAAATACAGACTCGGTAAAATACCGATTCTGTAAATGCAGATGTAGCTGGCACATGTCAGAGTGCCACAGGGCTTTAAGAATCGGTATTTTACCACCCAATCCTATTGGGTGGTAAAATACCGAATGCAGGTGTGCATGCACATGTGTGCATGCACACCAGTGCCATGTGACACACAGACATGCCCTTAGGGCATGTCTGTGTGCCACATGGCACACGTGCCTGAATTCAGGGTGCTAGAGGGTGTCAAAGTGACACCCCCTGCACCCTTGCAAAAATCGGTAATGACCATTGATTCCTATGGGCTGCAATGCCCATAGGAATCAATGGGCTTTACCGATTCGGTATTTACAGAATCGGTAAATACCAAATCTTAACGATTCGGTATTTACCGATTCTTAAATTTTAGAATTACCTACATCGGGCCCTATGTGTGTTCTATGATTTTACTAGTTTTCTAGGGCCCGATGTAGGTAAATCTACATTTACCACTTCATAAATACCGAATCATACCGAATCGGTATTTATGAAGTGGTAAATTAGAGGGGGGGAGATGTAGGTATTTCAGATTCGGTAAATACCGAATCTGTAAGATTGGATATTTACCGATTCTGTAAATACCGATTCGGTATCCCCCATTGCTTCCTATGGGCCTTGAAGCCCATAGGAATCAATCGGTACTACCGAATCGGTAATTACCGATTCGGTAATTACTGATTTGTGCAAGGGTGCAGGGGGTGTCACTTTGACACCCTCTAGCACCCAAAAAACAGGCATGTGAGCCATGTGGCACACAGACATGCCCTAAGGGCATGTCTGTCTGTCACATGGCATAGGTGTGCATGCACACATGTGCATGCACACCTGGATTCGGTATTTTAACACCCAATTGGATTGGGTGTTAAAATACCGAATCTGAAGGGCCTGTGGGATAGAAAGTAGTCCCACTTACATCCCAAATATAAAAATCGGTAAAATTACCGATTCGGTATTTTTGCGATTCGGTAATTTTACCGAATTGGTAAAATACTGAATCAGACAAAAAAAGGTCCCCTACATCTCAGTAGGCCAAATACCGGTCGGAAACGGCCGAAATCGGCCGTTTCCGACCGGTATTTGGTACCTACATCGGGCCCCTAGTTTCTAAAAAATTCAATAGAGAGTCATCAAAATGATTTGAATACGCAAAATTGCCTTCTCCAAACGTAACTGCAAACACTCATATCCACCCAGTTCATGAAGCCAAGGTTTGAAAAATGCGAATTATTGATTTTTTAGTATGTAGTCTTTTCTTAAATGTACATTTTGTTTTGCACACAGCTTTCAACACGCAAACACCAGTGAAATTTGTCTGCGCAGTCTTATTTTTCTCCCTTTCAGTTCTAACCACATTTGTTCTTCTTTCAGTTTGGAGATTGCATGTTCATTGCAGTGAATGGGGATGGAGAAGAAAATGAGGACGACTTGCGCAGGAAGCTCTATGTCCTGAAAAGACTCTGTGAGGCTTATTTCGGCCTGGTTACCATTGACGGCAGTCTTATTAAGAAGGAGTATGTAAATATCTAAATTAATCAATTATTTCGAGCGATCATTTTGCCTTGGAACACTAGTAAACACTAGTTTAGTGACAAACTCACAAGATTTGTTTTGTTTAGTAGTAATGTGGTAGTTAAAGAACAGGGAGTCTTTGGGTTCAGCACCAAAGTCAGCTGTGTGCCTTTCCTCATTGAGCTATGCTTAATTTTTTGAATTATAGCCACCATTTTCCTGCCCCAACACAATACTAAGACATCATATTTCTGTTTTCTTCCATGCGTAGTGACTACCTTTTCTACAAAATCCCTGCAGTGCCTCCTGTGTTCCTTCCAACTCGCCAAACTGCGAGAGTAAAACAATTCTACAGTGCTCTGTACAAAATACTTACTTTGGTCTTCATGCAGGCACACACGAGTAACACCAAACAATTGACATTTATGTTAACCTCACAACCAATATATATTGTACTTATCTATTCATTCCTGCATGCTCCAAAGAAAACACAAGTATTAATCAGGAGCATTCTCTGATCTCCCATACACATCTCAAACCCCCATTTTCTTCGACAATTATCGCACTGTTTCCATATCCATAAAACAAGACTACATAAACAGTACACGTTTTCAGCCATTTAGTCCTGCAAACAAATCTAAGCTTAGGACCAATTGGCTTTAATGTCCAAATTATAGCATTGCATGACCTATTGATTCATATCAAAAGGTTCATGAACGTTACCAAGGACACGCACATTGAACAGGAAACGGGAAACGAAAAATGGTAGCGGTTCATTTCTCAAACTATAGCTTTGAGTATTTCACTGACTTGGACGTACATGTCAATGGCTTGAATCACAAGGTTTAGTGATTAGGGCAAAGGTGACTCTCCTAAGTCTGCTAACTACATGAAGTATACTGATACCTGCTTGAAACTGTATGAAAATAGCTGCATTTTGTAATACAATGCAGACAGAAATCAAGAGATCACTATTGATCCTGGATTGTTGATCAGGCATTGTCTGTTGGTTCCTCTGAGTGTCTCATTAAACCTGTAGGATGCCTACATAGAGCTAGTAGTTGTATTTGCCATCAGGTACACTGCAACTTCAAAGATGGCACCAAACCCACTGTTGCTGAAAACGTGGGTGTTCCCCTTCCTTCAATATTCTGAAGAAGAGGACACACTATAAATTGTTATTGACTCTCTGTTAAATCTCTCATGACATTGGATTTGGCTTAAACATTGCTTCCACAATTTGCTCCTTGTAGGCGTGTACATTTTACAGTGGTAGTTCTGGTGATGCAGATTTGTGTTGTACTAGTGTGACTATGGTAAGTCATTTGTTGGTTAAGCAATTTATATAGGTTTCTATGTGGCTTACAGTCCTTGTGTGCACATTTTGAACTTGCTCCTTTGAAGAAATGTTTATAAGAAATGCTCAGCACAAAATGTTTTCGAAAGATCTATATGTGGCTAAATCTATTGAATATAATAATCATAATTGTTTCTTTTTATGCACCAGATTTACTCACCATATACTTACAGTTTAGTAGTGAGGTCTCTATCTCATGACCACTAGAGATTTATTCATGTTTAAAATATACATATGTTTTGATACTGCACATCGAACCATCCGGTACCTTTATTCTTTCCATATCTGCCGACTGCATTTAGCTTTCAAGCTGGTTCTCATAGTTCTGATATCATGTGTTCTCTACAGAGTCCACCACATGACCGTTAGGGATGTCTAGCTACAGCCTTAGCAATGTGCCAGATCTCATGTGAAAAACAAAAGAAATAACGTAGAGGGAACTTTTGCGACTCCCTTTCAATCTCTAGTTGCTTTAGGGGGGTCAGGACCCTTCAGTCATTGCTTGATAAAAGCACTTTTCATGGTACAAGTGCTGATCATCCAACATGGAATCCCAGAGTCCCAATATGCAGGCCCCCCAAGTGAACATCTCTGCTGCCACCTGGCATTTGGGTAAATCTGGGTAGAGCACATGGGAGACCGTGATTGAGATTGATATGCGAGTTCCCCAGCTTCCACAGACTTGTAATTGAAGCGAGGCCTGTGTACTGCGGCTCCGTTAGGGGTGCACACTGGGAGGAGAGTGACTGCTGCTGCCTCCTATTAAGCTTAAATTTAGTGAGACTTTCCAGGGACTATCACAAGCACTCTACTTGGGCAATTTGTATTACCAATTATTATTATTATTATATTTTGCCTCATTACTCTGGCTATGCAGACCTTTTGCCACTGTGACCTTTACCCAGGTTTTTTGAGGTTCCACTCTCTAACTCAGATGCTGATAATTGTGCTATCCTGGTGATTACTCGCTGATTGATCTTTATCAGGTCAAAATGGCGACATGATTCACGTGTTGTAATTCGATCATATTCAGTACTCATTCACAATTACGTATGTGGTCCTGTACCCACCAGCTTCTTGTTCCATTTGTATATTTTCTTATTTGGGCCTGCATATTTTGATTGAAATTGCTTTGAGCACAGTTTTATTTGGTGTGTTACTTGCACTGTGTCGCACACAGTATTTCTCTTGCACATTACTTGTATAAAGTATGCTGCAATATATGAATTCAATATATTCCCACTAGATAGTTTCTTTTGTGTCCTTATTAGTATATGTTTTTCAATAATCCTTCATTATGAGGAGTCTGATCAATCAGGCATACTATCATGGAAGTGCCTCAACACTCTACTAGGGGCAACTGTGTCACTTAATCACCCTTGTTCATCTTTCATTAGTGAGCTATGAAACGCTTTCTGATTCCTTCAAATAAGTCATTTGTTGCCAAGGTAGAGGCAGAGTCCACTTTTGTTATCCATACCAGCGAATAAGGTAATACTTACCAATCTAAAGCCCTTTGAGAGGACTAGGAAATTATGACTGTGGCATAATTGTCTGTTGGGAAAACAGTATCTTCAGTAGCCTTCCTCGACCATTAAAATATTTGTGCCCAATAGACAAATTAGGACTGGATTCACAAGTGTGAAATGCTAAACATTGTAGTCTTCTGCATAGTCAACTGATTGTTTGTCAGGTTTACACACTTTCTGGAGAGCAGCTACAAATCCATACTAGCCCCAGATTTCTAGTCCTGGTACTCCCTTGTACTTCCTCAACCGGCTGAAGTACATTTTCTGTATATATGCATTGCTATATGTAACCTTTGTTTTCTGCACATATAGGCATGCAGAAAATAATTTGCGTTCGTAACTTCCACATCCTTAATTCCTAAAACAAGGATGATTGTGGATTTTTTGAAGTCAAATCCCCATCCTGATTCAGAGAATCTGAACTTGTGAATTTTATGAATGTAAATCGAACTTGCAAATGTCAAGAATCTGCCAGTATGGCAGCTTTTTCACTGCCGTAAATAAAGAGTTTAGGCAAGAAAGAGGGTATTTGGGGTAATCCAGCTAAAGACAATGCTTATATTCAAACCATTACGTTATTGTGTTATTAACAAACACCCTGCACCTAGCTTGCTCCTGTAAATGCACTTAAAACTACTCCCATTTAAGGCAGGAGTAATTGCCTTTTCAATGTGGGAAAAGAAGGGCTTTCCCATATTATAAGTAAATAGAGCAGAATACATCTCTACACTGAATTAAAAAAAAATCTGACTGAGTAAATTCAACCCATTCGAAGTACTCCTGAAAATCTACAAATGGGATCCATTTCCAAGAGTATTCGTGGGAATCCTTATGAATCTCATAAAAGTAGGAATCTATACCAACATGTTGAAACACCTAATGGACTAGATTTATTTGTTTGCTTTATGCATCTGACTGTGATTTCTGATTGTTAAAATCAAGAGAGTGAAGGAAGAGGGAAATGAAGGTTGTAACTCTCCTTGATTATATACAGTGACACAATCAAGAATGAGTCAACCTTGAGTCATCTAGGGTTGGTCCACTGAAAATAGGGGAACGACTTTTTTCTAGAAGGAACTCTCACTCACTAAATTGTATCCAGTGGCATGCTTCATCATAGAGGTCTTCCCAACCATATGAGGGTTGGAGCATGCTGCTTCGTCTTTCCTTACAAGGGAGCACTTTGTAAGGGCAAAGGGTGTGAGATGCATATGAGGTAATCTTTAAAACTGCCTAGGTGGTGGGCAAATCAGTATTTATTTATGGGTCCTTCTGACCAGGTTAAAAACTGGAGAAAACGGGCTAGTTGGGGTTACTATCACTCCTTGACCCCTAATGGTGATCAACTGGTTTCTGCCATGTATCCCAATCCGGTGGCTTTCGTCCGGATCAGTATGTCTCTATTAATACCCTTTTGGGAAAGGGTGACTGGGTATTTATTTAATCAAGTTTTGCCACACACATGCATGGTACACTACTGTAATAGCTTTCTTAGAAGAAAGTACTGCTGATGTTAAGAAACACATTTAGTCTCAACAGGGGACCACGAGTATGGTCCAAACATGGTCCTGGTTTGACCTGTATAAACAGAAAAAAACAGAAAGGTACTGTGAGGCCATGTTGAAACAGAAGCTGGTGCCTGTATCAGTGTCTTCGATGCAGATACAAACAAGGTGAAAACACTGCAAATGCAGGCAATATGTGAGAGGGTCAATGCATACTAAGGACATTCACCCTTACGGATAGTTACATTAAATGGCTACTAATTTAATAGACCTCTGGTACCTCATATGGGTCACTGGAGGGTAGTATACCCTGTGGTCACATACTGTAGGGAGAATAGGTATTGTATATAGCACACCATAGTTGGTTTTGTGAGTACTACACCACCGATTCCTCTGGTAAAGGATCATGTACTCACGTCATCACGGTTGCTCTCTTGACCCAAGACCTCTTCCACCAGTGTGTTGCTGCCAAGAAAGACCACCATTATGCAATGATCAAAATTTTACCAGAGGTGGGCAATGGCCATCCGAACATGCTTGGCCACTATTTGTTAAGAATGGCCACCATTGAGCCAAGGTCTGCATTTTACCACGATAGGCAGCACACACTAACTCACTTGCACTCACACTCTCTCTCATACACAGACCCAAACCATTTTTTCTACTTTACTTATGCTGACATCCCAACTCCAGAGTGACAGACACACACAGGCAGTTTTTCAGAGCAACATGTGTGCAAACGCACACACCATTCAAGACGTTTTCCTATTTCTCTTATACTGACATCCCACTAATCCAGAGTGGTGTTGTGACTCCTACTGTGGGCTGCATCTTCTCTGCCCGACACAACCAAGTAGTCTCCCAGGAAGAGAGAGTTGCAGACTGGAATGCTTCAGGCAGCTGTGGGCCCGGGAGTGCTTTGGCCAACTGGGTGTAGTGAGTGATAAGGTGTGATTCTGATAACCAGGAGGGGAAGGAGGTGGATGAGGTCATCAGTAGTACTTTGGAGGGATGGGAGTAGGGCAGGGACGTGGCCATTGGTTGCTCTTCAGGTGGTTGAAAAGAGGGGCAGAGGGGTTCGACTACTGTTTCTTGGGTGGCGGGGAGACGGTAAATGTGCAGATTGAATTGCCTGATGTGACAACAAATGAGCCACTCCAGGGCCCTGACAGGGGGCCGACAGGTTTGGTATCGCTGGGGCACAGGATAGGCGGGTCATAGGAAATCTGCAACTTCTTCATTGGCAGAGGGAATTCCTTTGGCCTCTAGCATAATCAAATCACTTATAAATAAAAATGTGCATACATATTTACACACATATATAGTCTTTGGCCCAGTCCTCTTCATCTACTGGTCTATTCAGCTGTCAATCACATTTTGCTTCAGCCCACCATGACATACACTATGGAGTAATGTTTCAGCCCACTTTGGCCATTTGCTGTTTTGCACCGAGAGTGACAGTATTTCGCCTGATGACCTGCACAGCTGTACTTCCGTGCCAGGTGTGATGTGCCAATAGTTTACTTTGCTAAAGCATCCCACTCTGTTGAAATTGTATGCAATAGTTATTGTTGTAATTTAGTTTTTATTTCAACAGAATGTTTGACACATTTAGAGATGCCATAAGCCACATGCTACTGATAAAAAAATCCAGAATGTCATGTCTTTCCTACCTTGTTTTTTCTTCCTTTAATTTGTATGGCATTTGTTTGCAATAAAAAATAAAAAAAACAACAACAACCATCGCACCAGCTTGCCAAGGCCAAACATACTGGATCTTTCCAACGGGTGTTCGTTTTTTGTCCTCCAGACAACTGTGCAGGTGTTTTTTTTTACATTCATAGCAACAGAGACTTTGTTTTCCTTGGCAATGTTCCATCAGTCCTTTATCCTTGAAATAACACTATTGGTATGGCGTCAAATATATTTTTTTACTCTGCCTAAATGTAAGAATATTTTAGTTGAATAGTAAACTTTTATGAGCAGTGAGTAAAGTAATAACACAAACCTTGACAATTTAATAAATGTAGCAGTGTGTTGAGCAATCCATCGCAATGGCATAGGAGACCTACTCAAGGGAACTGAAGATGAACTCAGTGTTCCTGAAAGGACGGGATCTGTCTGCTGTCAAGTTTAGAACACTGGGGTCGCTGAGAGGGTTAATTAACAAGATGAGGTGGGAGTGAGTGATAACATTCTCTTGAATCCAACAAAATAGAATCTTGTCCAATAGACAGATTAAGTATAATCTTGAATGGTTCCTGTTTTCATAAATTGGCAGCAAAACTATATTGAAAAGCTATGTATTCTATCTAGAACGGAAGGGTATATTTTGCAAATTTGAAACACGAACTAAAAAAAAGTTTTTGTATAAAAAAACAAAAAAAAACAAAGGTACCAATAGAAGAGCATAGCCGCTTTTACTGAGGTAACTTAAGGTGTTTTAGTTCTTTGTGAAAATGTATGTTTTTCAATTCACTGATGTGCTAAATAGGAAGGTTAATATATGTAAATTACTGTTACCTCCGTGCCAAAATCCCTACCATGATTAGATCACATCAGTCTTTTCTCACAAGAAAATCACAGCTTATTTAGAATTGATACTACGTGAGAAAGTGCGATCTGACATTTGATGGCACATATAGATATCAATCGTTTTATCGGCTTGCAATAAAACTGTCCATGGGGGGAAGCTGTTGAGCATGGAGAATTATCGGACACAGGGGCCCCTCTGCTCGCAGTGGCATACTGAAGCAGTTTATTTATACTAAGGGAGGCATGCCTGTAATATAGCATGCAAGAGCACAAACATTCACTTCTTGTATAGGTATGTAGATATAAATCTGGAAATAGGAGACAGATTCCATATTAATCTGCTGTGATTGGCTAAAAAACATCAAAAGTAATAAAAACGCGGACACATTCTGAGGAATTCAAGAGGAGAACATGTTTCTGAAAGCATTCCTGTCCGCCTGATCTTAAACGTTGTTCAAAGGTGTCATAAAGAGGGTCAAATTCAACGAGATGATGCCGGTGGCCTTTCTTAGCCAACCAAAAATGTCAATCATAAATTGTCTTCTCAAAGTTCTTCAGTGTGCTCATCCAACGCATCTATCCTATTTGCTGACCACTTTGAAATCCTTGGGCTCTATGCCCCATTACAGCAATGGAGCTCTGACTATGTGTGCTGGTTCGAAACCGGAAGATTGGGCGCTATTACTGATGGTGGTGGAGCAGCCCATCAATCTGCTCCTCAAACGGGGGTGAACGGGGGGGGGGGGTAGGGGGTAGAGATCCCCTTGCAGGTAAACGCAGTGAGTGACTGCACCTGCAGGGGGATGTCAGAATGGTTCTTAGGACTGGATGTCCACTCTGGAATAGCAACCTCATGGAGTGCACTAAATGCCTCTTTTCCTCCTTGCTAATGTCCATAAAACGGCACCTGCACAGACGCAAAGTGTTTCCCCATGCAAATGAGGACAAACCCCACTAGGACAGCAGACAGCACTGACACAATCTGTATTACAATAAGGGCCATGCAGACCTCTGCAGCCCCTTCTGTAATAACAAAGTGCCAAAGGGATACAGAAAGTCACAGGGTGCTTTATGTAATACTGCTGCAGATGACCTGTTGTTGCAGTTGCCTCTTTGTTGGAACAAAGCTATTCATTACGTAGCATTAAGTCATAAGACAATGCATGGCTCTTTTATATGAAGCCTTTCCCAATTGTAGTCTCAGAGAACTACATTAATAGATACACATTTTAATAATATGAACTAAAAGTATATGTGATGATTAAAGTAATTAATTCCACATGTGATGTATATCTCAATAGGCCATCCAGTACTGGACTTGGACATTACAAGTTGTTTTTCTTCAAAGAAGATTTGAGTCACAGGATACTACGTGACCCCTTCCTTAGTTCACAGTGTGCATTGGGCATCTACTCCTCCCTTAGCGTAGCTGTTCGATAACTTCAACACCGACAATCTGAGAACAATCTGTTGCTATTTCTCAAATGACTGCAAACTATCGAATCGAGAAAGAGGAAAAATGACACAGTGGTATCCTTCCTGATCTCCTTGATGTCTAGTAGAAAAGGTCAGAGAATGCGGGCAGGCATATGGGGATGGAACGAAAATCCTTTAATTTTTGCCTACAGTTGAACGACAAAGACTCTTATGCTGATCGCCACTGTGTTGATAAGCTCTGTTTCTCCCCCAAGCACAGCAAGGCCTCCTGCAAGTCCTGAAGAACTTTTCGGTGCAAGATGATGGTAAGGTACAGGTGGGAAAGATGTTGGGTTTGTCTAAAGATTTAACAACAGTCATCCACTGAGACGCTGGAAATCTTCGGCAAACAACCCCCCCTTGATGTTGAGCCAGAGGAGGCTGGACAGTCCAGAGTGTTGGCACATCAGCCGATGCCCAGTCCATAGACTGTGTCTTGAAGTGCCTCCGAGGGGGAGGGCCTCGATGCAACTCCTTTGGTGCCAAACAAAGGCTACAACTAAGGCTGCCAGCATTACTGCTCCGGCACTGAGACAGGGCTCTAGAGTATAGCAGTGTCTCAAGGAAAGTGATAGAACACTACCATATCTTGAGTATCTCGCCCACAAAGACACACAATGCTCTGCTTTTGGAATTGAAGTTGATGCCAAAATAGAACTGTAGGCCCATTATCAGGTCCTTGGTGCTGAGATCAGAGGGATCCAAGGCACCCATTATTGAAAGGCTAGTGGAAGAACTGGATGCTAGTCAAAAAAGACTTGTTATCGACCTCAACACTGGAAGCATTTCCGCCATGCCACCTTTAAGGAAGTTTTCAGTAGTTTGCCTCCAATCCTCAAGAAATAAAGACTCAAATTTGAAGAAGAATTAGTCCCATGAGGAACTTCTGCCCCTAGTGCCTATAAGGCGCAAGGACCAGGCCACAAGCCCTCCTCCATTGCCTTATATTCCCAATGTAGGACATTGGGGTACTGGTTGAGGGGGGTGAAACACTTTTCAAGGAGCAAACCAGAATTCTTGTCAGAGTGAAACACAAGCAAAGCCCAAATTAACGTGGGCTCAACCCTCTTGTAGCTTAGCACCAAAACAGTCTGGCTTAAATTGGAAGCAATATGTAAATTATTTATGGAGCACACAAATAGTAATAAAGTGAAAACACATCATAAGAAAAATCCCACACCAACTTAAAAAACTAGACAAAATAATGATAATACATTATTTGACACAAAAATGCAAAAAATCCAGTCAGTTAAGATAGCGCTTACAAGCAGAAAGTGCCAACTGTGGTTATCTGGTTGTGCTAGACTGAGATAAAGTCACCAGTTCAGGCTGACCGGTATGTCACGCAGTATCGCTCTGAGGAGAATCAAGGATCAAGGATGTGTCGTGCAGCAGCAGTTTTCATGAGCTGCGAGGGCTGCGTTATGGACTTGCCTTGAGGCTGCGTCTGTTCCGATGAAGAGCTGTGGGATCTGGGTCAGTATGCATTGCGGGCTTGCATCATGGTTGTTTCAAGCTGCGTTGGTACTGATGAGGCACTGTGAGGCTGTATTGGGTTTACAGTGCGATGTGTCGGTACTGGTAGAGACCTCAACTGGGCTGGCAGCGCACCTTTAGCCCTACTTCCAAGCATTCTGGACTTGAGGGGCACCACTTGGATGAGGGGAAGTGTGGTAAGTCCCACAGCAGGCGGAGTCCAGGTGCAGGGGTTCAGATAGTTTAGTCTTTTCAGTTCCCAAGAGCCTGTTCAGGAGGCCAGCCAACTAGTAGAAACTCTGGTGGCCCTGGATTCAAGTTGCAGGTCCTGTCGTTCTCACTCAGGCAGCATGGTGGTGCTTCTTGCAGCAGAACAGCATTCCTTCTTCTGAGTCTTCCACAGATCCAGAAGTGTACTGAAGTGTTGGGTCAGAGGGTCCACTCTTTCTACCTGGTGGCCATTTGAAGTGTGAGAAGCTTCAAGCGTTCTTCCACTATAGAGGTGTATGGCATTTCCTGCCTGCCTCCCTGCTCTAGCCCCAGCTTGTCTGGGTGAGTACGCTGGAAGCAGAGTCTTCGTGATGTGCAAGTGTGGTATGTGACCGCTCCTCCTCCTAAATCAAGTCAAGAGATAGCCATCCGGTCAACACATATTCCCACTTTCTGTCCCTGTCTCGGAACAGTACACACAGACCAAAGGTCAGCTCCAACCAGCCATGTGACCCAGGATACAGTCTGCAGGCATCAAATAGTTGTGACAAGAAAAAATTCTTTAGACTCATAAATCTACATACCTATATTCCTACCTGCTCCCAATCGAAAGTTATCACTTAATAAATGTAATAAGGTAACCCAATGTTATCCTGTGCGAGAGGTAGTGAAAAACATAGGAGTTTTTCATTTTCAGGAAATGTAAAAGTGCATGCAAAACATTTTAAATACAACACACCCTACCCTCCTGGACTGTTTAGGGCCTACTATGGGGATGACATATGCATTAAAAAAAGGCAGGTTTGGGCCTGGCAAGAGGTTACCTTGCCAGGTCAAAATGGCAGTTTAAAACTGCACCCAAATGCTACCATGGCAGGCCTGAGACATATTTAAAGTAGGTGGCACAAGGAGTGCTGCATTTAGTGTACAGGCCTTCAGTACATGTAGTTCCATTTGACTGGAAAGTAAATTAAATGTGCCAATGGGCTGTAAGACAATGTTACCATGTTTTAGGGAGAGAGTACAATCACTTTATCACTGGTTAGCAGTGGTAAAATGTGCAAAGTCCTAAGGCCCTCAAAAAACAAAGTCTGCTAAAACAAGAGGATTGAAGGCAAAAAGTGGGGGAAATCCATGACAAGAATATTCGTTCCAACACCCAGACACTCACCATACACTCACCTCCAGCAACGCTACCACCTTCATTATGCCCATACTCTCCACCCAATCCAACTCCACCAGATTCTTCAGTGGGAACAGTTCACTCTTCCTCTGACCCTGAGAGCCATTATGGGGAAGAGAGACCCATATGATCCCCTCAAGTTGGCAGGAACCAGTCTGTGAGACCATTATTAGGTTCACCCACACAATAAGCCAGATCTTGAGCGCTATCCCACAACGCCATTTCCCACTGAAGATACTGCTGCATATCATGGAGTTATTTAGAGAGTGGGTCGTCATCATAAGGTTTAAATGCACATGATTCCGGGTTTCAATGACTTCTTAGTAGAGGTCCTTTAGTAGAGGTCCTCTCAAACTATTATTGTGCAGTTAAGTTTCTCCCAATGCTCAAGATTGCTCTGGAGAACTTTAAATATTGGAGCTAAAATGGCTACCCCTAGAGGAGAGAGGATATTTAAGGCAGATGAAAAAAAGCAAGCTTATTGACTCTGCTGGTAAAAGGGTCATAGTAGGGGCAACTACCCACTGTCAAATTGCCAACTTTGTAGGTTTTCTCTCAAGACACAACAAGTATCATTAGGAGGAAATGGATGCCCTAGTACAATATACAACACCTTCTTGAGGTCTGTGGGAAGAAGTATGAAAAACTAGTTGTAGAGGGAATGAACCATTTCCAAAGCAAACACCATGTGTGCTCTAGAAGCTTCAGACACAGCCTCGCACAGTGTTTACACTAGTGTTCTCCCCAAAAATGCATAGCTTTTAGTCTCAGGTTTTAAACCTGAGGTACAACAGCACCTTCTTAACATCCTGTTTGATGGGGAGCAGCTCTTTGGCCCCCAAGAGAATGAGATGTTAGAGAGGATAAAGAAATTCCACAGGTGCACTACAGTCAGCAACACCAACGGGCTCCTTTTGTAGGTATAAGGCAAGAGGCAACTATCTCAAGTGAAATCTTACCTGTGACAGCAACAGTCAATTATGAGACCCAGACAGGCAGGCGTTACTCACATGGAGGCTAAACAGGGAATAAGTGTAACGGCAACAAAAGTGACTCTGGAAATGGATTCCTCTCCTCCAGGTGCTGACTCCCCATCCATCACTCCTGATCATCAAACAATTATTGGCATAGAATAACAGATTTCCACCTTAGCAGGATGGAAATTGCCTCATACCAGTGGGATTAGATGCGGTTCGTCAGGGCTACTGCTTAGGATTCCATACCACCCCACCGAACATACAACGACTCCGTCACAGCCTCAATCAAGACCACCGCTGTCTCTTAAAAGAAGATGCACTCCGCAAAATGGTCACCAAACTGCCAGTGCCCCACCCTCATGCGAAGAGGGAGTTTACTCACCATACTTACTCATTTTAGAGGAAGGTGGCTTATTATGCCCCATACTAGATCTGAGGGCACCCAATAAAGTACATACGGTCAGAGCATTTAATATGATGACTGCAGGCTGTCATCCTACTTTTCCATCAGGAGGACATCTTGACTGCATTAGATCTCAAGGGTGTATGCTTCCACAACCATACCCACCATGCTCATCACACATAGCTATGGTTTTTATTAAGTGGACTACATTACCAGTTCACAGTATAGCTTTCAGGGTCACCACAGCTCTGACAGCCGTCACAAAGCTTTTGGCTGTCATGAATACTCCTCTACCGAGAGCAGGCATTCACATATTCCCATGCCTTGATGATTGGTTGATCAGAAGCAGCAACAGGCAGCAGTGTCTAACTCAGACACAGCTCTAGACCTGGTTCACAGCCTAGACCTCACAGTAAATTCCCAAAAGTCCCATCCCCAACCTCACCAGACCCACCCAACCCTTCCTAGAATCAATTCTAAATGTCGTCAAGGGGAAGGCATAACCCAGTCAGGAGAGGGTGCTGGTATTCCAACAGCTACTGCCTCTTTTTTGCCCATTAACAGTAATGAAACTCTTAGGTATGATCAGCTCTTGTATATCGACTGTTCCACACACCAGATTTCACATGCGCACACTTCAGCAGTGTGTCACTAATCAATAGTCACCAGTGGGGGTCAATGGGAAGAGAACGTGTTGATAAAATTTAGCACTCAGTGTACTCTTCAGTGGTGAAACAACTACCATCTGTTTCTTGATGTGGCTTTTGTAGACCCTCTACTGCATTTGTCCATTATTACTGATGCATCACTCCTGGGGGTAGCTGCACATCTGGACCATATGACTGTTCGGGTCATTTGAAACCCGCTTCACAGGTGCCTCACACCAATTACCTGAAACTCATGCCCATTATTCTGGCCCTCAGAGCTTTCTACTCTAGGCTCCAAAACAAGGTGGTACAACTTTGGTATTGGGCATTTATTCAAGATGTACATTTTCTCACAGAACACCTCCAACAACAATTCTTTGAACCTCTCAGCAGGACGCATCAGCAAATCCAAGAGTGGTAACTGTATCCACTCTAAGCATCTATAGGTGCTTTACCAGTTGCCAACTTATTTGCCTCCCCAGGGAACACAAAATGCCAAAGCTTAACCTCTATGTACCCACACCCACATTCCACAGGCAATGCATTATGGATGAACTTGTTAGGGATATTTGCCTGTGCTTTTCCACCTCTACACTCCTTCAATACGTGGTCTGGAAAATGAGGCAGATCTCTTTGACTCTCATTCTGGTGGCAACAACTTGGAACAGACAATCCTGCTACTCCGTGCAGTTGGAGATGTCCATCTTCCCACATAATGTGCTCCCAGTCAGGCCCGACCTTCTCAGGCAGAAATAAGGTTGAATCAAACACCTGAATCCTAGGCAGCACAACCTTGCCATCTGGCTCTTGAGGTCTTAGAATTTGGATATTTACGCCTCTCACTGGAGAGTATGGCAGTCTTGAGTGAGGCATGTAGCCCTACTATGATTGAATGTTATGCAACCAAGTGGAAAAGATTTTTCCAATTCTAAGCATTTTACCCCTTTAAGTTTTCAATTCAAGAAATCATTTCATACCTACATCACTTTCACAAGGCAGGTCTAACATATACATCTATGCGACTTTATTTAGCGCCTGTAGTACATACATCCATAATGGGGAAGGCGCATCCCTTTTTTTGATTCCCAGTATTAAATTGTTCATGGATAAACAAAAGAGTTATTCCCCTCAAGAATGCCATCAACACCAGCTGGGAACCTTAATGTGTTTCTCACAAAGCTTATGAACGAACCACTTAACTTGCAGTTTCTTTCATGGAAAGTGCCTTTTCTGGTAGCAAGGTGCATTTGGTAGCTCAAGCGCATCAGTGACTGCAAGCTCCTCCTATCATAGTCAGTCTAACAAGTTTACAGAAATAGAGTAGTCATATACCCCAAATTCTTACCTACAGTAGGATCACCATTTCATATGAATCGGACAGGTGGGCTTTTTGTGTTATTTTCACATCCTGATTCTGCAACAGAAAGAACATTACACTCCTTAGATCTTAAATGGGCACTTGTGTTATTTTGATAGGACTAGATCTGTTTGAAAGACTAATCAACTTTTTGTGGTCTTTGCTAAACCTTTTAAAGGTCCATCTATTACCAAATCAGTCTTGCTAACTGGATTGCTATACGCATCCAAACTTGAAATGAAAGGCTAAATGTGTACTCCACATACTTAGAGGGCACCCTCTACAAGTAAAAAAGGAGCCAGCATGGCTTTCTAGGGTAACATTCCTTTAGCAGGTATTTGTAAATCAGCTACTTGGTCAACGCCACACACTTTCACCAAAACATTACTGTGTTGACCTATTCATTCGTCAGATAGCTGTGGTTGGCTAGATGGTATTAAGAAATTTGTTTCAAACATCTGCATTATCTGCCCATTGGCCACCACAAGGAGGACATCACAGTCGATGCAAAGCATGTGTATCTACAAACACACATGCTGTGAACTGAAAATGTTATTTACCCTGTCAGCCTCTGTTTTGTAGTGTGTATTGCTGCAGATTCACATGCATCCATCCATCTCTCCAGAATCGAGCTGTGGTAGCACTTGTTTGTCCCCATTAAATGTGTGCTTATTATTGACCAAGAATGTGTAGAACACATATCTAGTATTCTCTACACTCCACTTCACCTTTCACCTGCTGAACAAATAACCAAGGGTGGAGTCGATGCCTATGTACATTTCTGGACAAAGGAAGGAGTCACCCTGAAGAAAATCAAATTGTAATGTCTGAGCCCAACACTAGATGGGAGGAGTATGCACAGCATTTGATTCTACAGCACTACACACTATAAACAGATGCTTACAGGGTAAGTTACATTTTCCTATACTATGGTTTCACTCTACCCACTCTGTTGTAGAGGGGTTGGCAACAGCATGGTGATAAAAACGTATTTCCATCATTTTTAAGTTTTAAAGACCTAAACACAAACTTGAAATTAGAGTCTTTTTTAAAATTTGAGTTATAGCTCCATTTTAGGAAAAAGAAAGACACCCATGTGATAACCACAATCCTAAAATAATTCTGCCCATGTGGAAAATAGAACTCAAATAGCATACATTGATTATGATCTGTAAAAATAACTGGTAGAATATTTTGTTCAGGAGATGCATAGTTTTTATTTTGACTTGCTGAATGTTAAGGGGTGTTCTTCAATCACTACAGCATGTTTACTTTATTTTGTAATGTATTCACTACATTGTTATATATTTTTCTCTTCCTCTCCCTTGTAGGCTGCGACCTACTGATACAGAGCAACGTGAGCGAGTGTGGTCTCTCTTCCAGAACTTACTACTAACATACAGCCGCTTGAGGGAGGAGGACCAGAGTTTTGTGGTTGAGGTAACACAACCACTTTTTCTCTTGGGGTGTTTGTCTAACTGCATATGTGACACTCTTGATTAGGAGTGGGCATAACTCTCATAATTCATGTGGAATTACCTAAGAACTACAAGATTGCGGGTAAATGCGCGATAAGAGTAATTCTGCGTTTAGCGCTATTTCTTAAAGCAAAAATGCCCCTCACATCCACAATGGATGTGAGGATGCATGTGTGCACTAAGAATTAGTGCTAAATGCAGCAGAATATGATTTAGCGAGCGCCTTGGGGTAGGATTTTTTCTCAACTTATTCCCAGAATTCAGCACCCTTTCCTTAATGTAAAATGCACCCTCACATCCAAAGAGGCTGCAAATATGCATTTTTGCTCTAAAAAATAGTGCTAAATGCAGCGGGCATGATTAGCGGGCGTCTACTTGCTCTTGCTAACTATAATCTCGGTAGGATTAGTTGCCCCACATTACACGAATAAGAGACATCTCAGAATTATCAGTAATTCTGCGTCAAAGAGTAACGTGGAATTGCCATATTACTCCGATTAGTCCGGCTTAATTGAAATTCCACCCAACCCTATTTCTAACATACATACAAAGACTTTAAAACACATACACAAAGACTCAAACCGTGATAATGCCCCTATAGAGGGGTCGTGAAGAATCTGACAGTCCTGATTTCTGTTCTTAAAATGTGCTTGCCTGCAGATTCTAATAAAAATATCTAAACAATTATTTTTAATGGTTATGCAATTGTGATGTTGAATGTTTAATAAAACTTAAAGAAAAGTACCTATTATAAAGCTAGCATCTACCTGCCGGTTGTATGACGTTACAACGCAGGCTTTTACCCCGCATGCTATTACAACGAAAGTCGTTACAACGACTTTTGCTGGAGGGCGCTGGATTGTGGAATAGTTAAATTTTCTATTCCAACTACAGCCCACGTTGAAAGTAGGGAAGGTGTTGGATAGAAAATTAAACTATTCCCTATCCAACAGCGCCCTCCAGCGAAAGTCGTTGTAACGACTTTCTTTGTAATCCCTGCGTTGTAATGGCATTACGGGGTAATCCCCGCGTTGTCATGGCTGTTCCCCCTACCTGCCTTACCCTTCCGGCTAATTAGCATAATTCTCTGCCAACTCTCAGCCTGCGGTCAGCCTTAAATAGGTGTAAAATGCCTCCCAGGAACAGAAAAATAATTTGATCTGAATGGGCAGAGATGACTTCTCTGAAATCCACAGAAATTACATGGTGGGGACTGTGGGAATCCTATTTCATACTAGAGTGTCAAATTCTGCTTCACAGGTCTGTTGAGCCACATTTAACTATCGCGGCACACTTGAAAGTGAGAGAACAGGATGCCAAGTCCCTTCTTATGTATTGACTGCTGGAGGACCATGGTGCTTCCTACCAGACATCTGCCTATGAGTTTGTTGTGGGTACAGGGCCTGCCTCAACTGGATTTTGGTGTTAGGTTTGAGAGTACACTAGGAACACTATAGTACAATCTCCCCCACACACACCTAGCCCAAGTTTAGTGTGGCTGAAGTCTTTCGACATCTTGAAAATTAGTTGACACATAGCATTTTGGGCTTGGGCTTGTTTGCAGTAATGAGGTCTTTCTGAATGACGAAGGGAGAGAGAGAGAGGGAGAAGAAGAGAGAGACTGACTGACTATCCTTGTGGGGCCTTGATTGCACAGTGGTGACCTGAACCCAGGTCCCCATAAGGCAATATTTTCTAAATGATATAAAATGACTTCAGGAACATCTGTGTCAATTTTTACAACTTTTGTAAAAATTGACTACTGGGGGCCTGGGTTTCATCAAGAGTGTTTATATTTTTGCTCAGCGCTACACTTGTAGTAAGTCTAATTATGCACTGCTACATTTTTCTAGTGTCAAATGCATAATCATTAAAAGCCATCTTAAGTGTGCCTGGACACAAGCAGGTATTCATAAATGAATAACCTATCATATATTTAAGTACGGTATTGAAATAAAATATTTAGCCATTTGTTCATGAATGTATTCAATCACAATAAATCATTTTGGAACAAGTTCTCACAAGGATAGTAACACATGTTCAAGTTCCCATAATGATGTTTCTGTGCGCGCACTTAAATTTAGCTATATGTGCCTTTTATGAAGCAGGATCCTGTAGAATGCTTTTTTCTTAACATTTTTCTGCAGTTAGTGCATCTTAAAAACATTGGGAAAAGTTAGTCACCACAAGGCGGGTATCCACACATTGTCACTACATGGATGGTAACGTGTGTATGTCTGTCTGTCTGTTTGTTTGCCTGCCTTCCTCCCTTCCTTCCTTCTTTTATAGTCCTTATTCACTGAACTTTTCCCAAACATACATTAGAATGAATAAAATTAACAATTGGCTTGTAAAATTTGAGTGGTTAAAACTTTAATCTTCACTTCTAAACGTAAAGCTGCATAATTTTCACCATAGATTATTTATCATATGAAGGCATTTTTCCTCTGTTATATGTCAAATGTTACATCATGAATGTGTCCTATTTAGTTGGTCATTGAAAAGACCAACTGAGACCCTTTGACAAGTATCCCTCACTGCTCTTGATTGTGCATAGGCTTAATAAACTCAATACAATTGCATTATACTGTGGCTCTCCTTGTACCATGTAACAACCAGCTTGTGATCCTTGTTAGACATTCAGAATTTTTAGCTGTTTTATCTGTGCTTTTCTTGTAGGCAGTAGAGCGACTGATTCATCCGCAGCTGTGTGAGCAGTGTATTGAAATTTTAGAACGCCAAGTTGTCCAGCAGATCAATGGCAGTTCTGAGCGTGGAGGTGAAGAAGTTATGCATGCCTTTATCTTGGTTCACAGCAAACTCCTTGCATTCTTTTCTAGGTGAGCTTTTAACCTCTCTGGGCATTTATTAGATTGATTGAGATAATGTTCAAATTCTAATTACTTTCTCATGCTCCTGCTTAGCACAAGAGGGGCGAACTACCCATCCTGAAATTGGTAAGGTATATTTAGTTACATAAGCCGGATTACAAAAAAGGTTTTTTTTAATCATTATTTTACATATCTCTCTTTACATGCAAGACTAGGAAAACGTAGTAGGTTCAAAAGTTAAAAAAAACACTTTATTCGGATAACATCGTATCCATAAAAGCACAAAGACACAACAACATGCAGGTTAAAAATATCCAAATAAGTAAGTCATAAAAACCCATTCGCAGCATACAATATACAATTATCTTTAAGTTCGTAAAAGTTCATTAATAAATAATGTAAAAGCTCAAGAAGTAGACCTCATTTGACGTGCTCGAACTGCAATTCTCAGAAAAGTGCCTATGTGGAAGACCAGCTCTTCATCATCCAGGGAAAGTAGCCTCAAATAGGCATTTTCCAAGGTGATGGGCATATGCTTTTTAAAATACGAAGCCACTTAATATATTTTAAATAATATTTACAAAAAAACAAAAAGTGTAAAATAGATTGGCCGCTCTGACCATCACACAGAGAAGGTATGTGATCAAGGTCGCAGTGGTGGCCAAGAGGAAAACCTAATACAAAATTAATGGTGCCTGCACTTAGACGAAACAAAAGGCTCCTCTCCCAATGGCTCATAGGCATGGTAATGGTATTAGCCAGCGGGTGTACAGAATTTACAATGGCCATTTAGCCATGGACAAGGTATTTTTTTTATTCCTTTTCTATCCTTCTGCTCTGTAAAATGAGTAGAGCGTGCTCCTAAGCTCATTTTTGTTTGTAGTCATTGTTGTACTAGGATCTGAGAAATTCTTCCCTTGTTGACGCTGCATAGGCTCTGATGCACCCCTGACAGCCATGATATGTCCTTCCCTTTCGCACATCCTGTACAATCACTGATAATCTGTCTCGTTAGGGATGCAGCCGGATTTTCCAAACCGATAACCAAAAAAGGGCAGGGTGGGCCCTAATATAATATTCAATAAAATGTAAGTTAAATACCCTATGGCAAGTATATTGGAGATTAGGACGCCTAATAACTTCCTGGAAAATCTGTTCTCTTCCTGTTGGATGCAAGTACTCTTGGCAAAGCCCCAAACCTCGGCGCCATACGTGGCTATTGGCACACATTAAATCAATCAATCAGTGGTTTATAGAGCGCTCTACTCACCCATGAGGGTCTCAAGGTGCTGGGGGGATGGGGGGGGCAGCTCCGGGTCAGTCGAAGAGCCAGGTCTTGAGGTCCTTCCTGAACATGTGGAGGGTTTGAGAGCGTCTGATTTTGACCGAGAGCTTGTTCCAGGATTTGGCTGCTATATAGGAGCAGGCTCTACCATCGGTTCTGTTTCTGCGGATACGGGGTACCTCTGCCAGGGCGAGGTCACCAGAGCAGAGGTTCCTCTTGGGTACGTGGAAACCAACTCGGTCGTTGAGGTATTTGGGTCCAATGTTGTTGAGGGATTTTTAGGCGTGGATGAGGAGTTTGAAGGTGATCCTCTTCTTGACGGGAAGCCAGTGAAGGCCCATAAAGTGTTTGGTCATATGTTTGTGACATGGTGTCCCTAGAATGAGCCTCGCTGCGTTGTTCTGGATGGTTTGGAGTTTGTGTACAAGAGTTTTGTTGATTCCGATGTAGAGGGCGATGCCATAGTCTAGTCTGCTGGTTATGAGTGCATGGGTGATGGTCTTTCTGCAGTCGGGTGGGATTCATTTGAAGGTCTTTGCCAAGGACGCGGAGGCAGTTGAAACTGGTGGACGCGACGGCGTTGATCGGGCAGTTCATGGAGAGGGAGGAGTCGAGGGTTATGCAGAGGTTCCGAGCGTGGTCTGTTCGGACTTACATTTTTTTTAAATGGCTAAAATGGCTCCTGTTCTCTTTGGGCGTGGAAGACTAAGAATTGACTTGGAGGCCTTTGAGAACTTGCTCCTGGAGTGAGCCATTTGCTCCGTCCAGGAGCCGTTCTCAGCAAAGACCACCCCCGAGATAAGGAAAGGTGCTAGTGCTCATCAGCTTCTGGTTATTCATAGATATGGAACTAAGTTGGCATTTCTTTGAACCACACAACATTATGAAAGACTTTTTAGTCCATAGGTCCAGGATGTTCATATGGTTGACAAGACCCTGCACTAGGGTACGTAAAGAATTCGGAGTGCTGCGCATAAGGACTGCATCATCCATGTAGAGTAGTACGGGGAGTGATTTTCCATTGATTTTTGGGAAGTCTTGAGTTAGTGATTTTAGTGTTTTATTCAGTCCATTGATTAGTTAATAAAAAGTAGGGGGGTCAGAACGCATCCCTGTCTGACCCCCCTACCTACATCAATGGCTTCAGTGACCTCACCCCCGCATCCAATCCTCACCCCGTCTTTAAGGTCTTTGTCAAGGTGTGCCAAAAAATACACCAGGGGCTCATCCAATCTATAGGTCATCAGGATAGACCAGAGCTTTGACCTGTTAACGAGCAGAAGTCAAAACCATAAAGGCCAAGTCGATTTTAGAGTCCCGCGCAATGGTGTATTCGCCCATAATTCGATTAAGATTAAGGCATTGTTTGTTTGTGCCCACCCTGCTTCAGAAGCCCAGTTGACATGGATGGATCTAAAATTCAATTTTCCTCAGACCACTCTAAAATCATGTTGTATAGGACTCTACCTAAACATTTTCAAGTATTATCAGTTAGGGAGATAGGCCTATAACAATTGGGTTGAGAACTATCCCCTTTTTAAAAAATTGGAACACTAATGCTTGTGGACCAGGAACTGGGCAGTGGAGTGTACATTAGATTGTTAAAACCAAAAATGTAGTAAGCATAAGGATACAAGCATTCATCAATCCCCAAAAAACATTCTAAACATCAGGAATCTGCCCTGGCTGCAATATACAAAATACAATCAAGAACAAGCTTGTTCTGCTAATTTAACTAGGCAAGCATGCTGCTACTTACACCATTATCTACTGAGTACTCTTCTCCGGAATTTCTTCCAACGTTGACTTTAGCAGAACTGTCATAAAGTGATTCGCCCTCTTAACAATTCATACAAATAGAGACTTTCTGATAACTATTTCTCCTCATCTTTACTGATAATCCCCAATGGCCCACCCTTGAACCAAGTGTCTTTTATCCTCAAAACTGAGCCTCTGAGGGTTCTGTGTACAAGGCAATACGTTGCACTACAGCCTAATCCCAATCTCGCTTAAATCTGCTTCAGAGTTTTTCTAGTCATTCTTAACCAGTTGCTGAAACCCTCCTGGTTCTCAATCATTCTTGGATGACAAGCGTTTAGGCACAAAGCAACCAAACTGGCCAAACAATGTTCTGAGCAGTGTTGTGTGATTGTTCTAAATTACTTTTATGGAGGCTATAGAGGATTATGCAGAGTAGAGGAAAATATTTAATGACAGTTTGGTAGGATTTATTTTATGTAAAGATCATATCAAATTCCATCCAGTATGTTAAAATGTGGATTGTCTTATCTCTGTGACCACATGTTAAAGTGTTTAAGGAGATGTAGCTATGGCAGCAGTGTGAGCAGATGCGCTCTCCTCTCGCTCCTCTTCTGATACCGAAGAAGTAGAAGTAGTCAAACACCACATCACTGGAAATTGATCGACCCAACACCAGGAGTCACATGCTCCAATAAGATGAGATTGTCATCAAGTTTATACCTATTTGACCAGTGGAGCTGGAGAAATGAGTTACAGAGGCTAGACCTGCAGATGCTCACTACGAAGATAGTAACCACAAGAAGGCACAGGCCCTCTAATGTAAAGTAGAATAGCTTGTGATGGATATTGCTCAGCAGTGACTCCAAGCAATAATCACTACATTCAGGGGAGACTAGAAGAGTAAGAGTATATGGTTTAGACTGGGACAAGTGATCCCTAACAACCGCTAATTGGTGGGGCCTACACAGCTCCCTGTGGCTGAGAAGCAGCGACCCTGATATACAGTGACTGCTGAGAAAGCAGGTAGAATGGCTGAAGTGAGTCTTTAGGAATCCTTTCAGTGCACAGCTCTCGAAGGATATGTGAGGGTCTGGCTGCCTAGGAAACAAAGACTCTTCTACCCTCCAATTGTTCTTTGAACATGGAGGCGTAGCTACGCCGTGTATGGGATGGCCATACGGTGCTGAAGCTCTCCTGGATCTAGCACCCAAACACCATTATCTCTGACATCCATAAGGCCAAAAAACACCTGAAAATTGATATGCAACCCTACAGGTGGCACTGTTCACCTCTGCGGGATGCGGAAAGCCCGGGCGGAGGTGCAAAAACGACGGTCGAAGCGGAATCTGTCCGGAGCGTTCGGGGCAAGATGTCGACTGTACGGATCCTGTTGGGGGAGGAGGCCGTGAAGTAGTGAAGACGCGGCTGGCTGGGGACAGGAGGACGGTGCGGTAAGGCTGAACGCACCGCTGCGCACCTGGGGCCTGCGGCACCCAACAGTGGCGAACAGAGGGAGCGGAGGGCTTGACAGGTCCTACAGGCCGGGCTCTCAACTGCCCCGGCCCGTGAGTGCTGCCATCACACAGCGGCGGCCCCACTACACGCGGAATACAGGGCTCCAAGCTGGGCCCTGTTTCCACCTGCATGTGACGCTTCTGGGGTCACAAGAAACAGCGCTGGGCCCCAGCGCTTGGGATTACACGCAGCACCTCCTCCTCCCCCCTGTACCTGGAGCTCCTGCTCGCTGGGGAAGTCGCCCACTGGGCTGGGTGGCATGATCACGCCTCGGGCCACCTTTGCCTACTTGGAGCCTGTGGTTGCAGGGGAGACCACCAGCCTACACTTATACCTCCTCGACCACCACATATTGCGGTAAGGTGAACGCTCCATTTGCGGCCTGCACAGTTGTGGGAGTGTGGGCCGGGTCCAGAATAGGGCCCAGCCGGCGAGGCTCTGGGACTGGTCGCGACTGCGGCATGCCTCCAGCGGTGGCGGAGAGACTCTGTCTTGCAACATCTGGGGTAGGCTGCTCTGGCATTATATCACAGTCTGCTTATCATACTAAGTTATCGCCAATCTTCACAAGTACACCAGCCTTAGTGGCTGCGGAGTGGGCCGCAGAGACCCTAAACAGCGCGTCCTCCCCTTTGAGAAACTAGGGAAATCTTCTAGAGACCAATTAGGCGACATGGCGGACTGTGGACACCCTCCTACTGTTCCGGTGGACGACCGAAACCACTTGCACCCGCTGCTGTTGGAAATGGGAGCGGGGTTCAAGGCTCTGGATGTTCGCTTCGACTCATTAGACAAGCACATACAGGGCCGGACTGGGAACCAAAACTGGCCCTGGCAAAGTGCTCGGCCGGGGCCACCCCTCCCCACTCGGGGGGGTTGTAGGTGCCGCTGAGCACTTTGCTAGGGCCGGTTTTCGGCCGATTTTATTACAGGGCCGATTTTGCAGCTATGCTGCAAAAACGGCCTTGTAACAAAATCGGCCCCCAGGGACTCAAAACCGGCCCCCACCTGTGCGGCGCACCGGGGGATTGCCCGGTGCCAGCTATGGCCAGTCCGGGCCTGAGCACATAGAAGATCTTGGCGTGACACTCCAAGTGCACGATCGCCGACTGGATGTCATCGAGTCCCGCACATTGGACCTAGAGGATGGAATGGTGCAAGCATTGAAGAAAATAGACCGCATGGAACAGATCCTAAAGGAGGTTGCTACAAAGAACGAAGATTTGGAGGTGGGAAGTCGTTACATCAATGTCCGCCTGGTGGGTGTGCCGGAGTCCACAGTTTCAGGGCGCATGGATAATCTAGTGGAGACGATCCTCACTGACCTGTTTGGGAAAGAAGCCTTTACTCCTGGCTTTGTGTGGCGCGCGCCCACAGGTCTCTTGGCCCCCACCCCAACCCGGGATGCCCACCCAGGCCCATCATCACGCGAATAATGAACTTTCGCGATAGGGACACTGCACTGCGGCTGGCTCGTGAATGCGGCAAACTCTCCTGGCAGGGCTCCAGGCTGTTACTATATCCAGACTTTACGACCATGGTCCAGGACGCAAGGAGGAAATACCTAGGGGTTAAAGCTGTGCTAAAAAATCTAAGGTTGAAATATGGCATGCTTTATCCCGCCAGGCTGAGAGTGGAGGTGAATGGTCATGTTCGTATTTTTTAAAATACTACAGAAGCGCAGGAATTCTGCAGCAACAATAAACTTAACAGCAAGCGCCCAGCAGACACTGCTTCACCGCCGTACAGTGACTCTACCTCCAGGGTGGATTTGTTCTAAAACTCTGGGCATGGCTGACTGCAGGGCTCTCGATACCTGATACTGTGCCTTGCATTTGGAATGTTACTGTCAAGAACCGGGACTTCCTGCATTGATTATATTATTTGTTGGGTTGCTAGACCATGGAGAGCGATGCACCTTGGTGAACACCTAAAGGATTGTAATGGTGATGTTTGACAGTACCGCATCGGTTTTATTGTTGGTTATTTTTGTAAGATCATGGGTGCTATTACAAGTTCTTGGAATGTTGGTATTGCCTCTCTGGATGGGTGGAAAGGCTGGGTGGGGGGAGGGGGGAGGGGGGAGGGGTACTGTTCGTATTGCATTGCACTGCTGCTGTAATTCCTATGTTTGTGTCCAGACTTTTTGGGTATTGTGCTTGGTTACTTTTGGTCGGAAGTTTTTCTTTCTTTGTATGGCACAGTTAGGTTATAATTCAGGCCCATTGAGTGTCATATTAGCGACATGGAATGTCCGAGGCCTAAATGATACCCGGAAAAAACATCAGATTGTTCATTATTTGCTCAGGCACAGGGTAGATGTGGCCTTTTTACAGGAGACACACCTTCCCACCAGTGATCAGTCCTGATTCGCTGCCTCCTGGGGTCTGAATAGATTTTCTGCGAACTTTAGCAATTATGCCAGAGGCACAGCCATCCTTATACACAAGAGACTCTCTTTTAAGTGTCACTCTGTCATCTATGACCACCAAGGCAGGTTTGTAATAGTGGTGGGTATGCTGCTAAGTCACAGAATTACATTGGTATGTATATATGGCCCGAATACTGATTCCCCTGATTTTTATGATAGACTGTTATCCAAATTGCTACAGCTTGGCCCCATACCCCTTCTTTTAAGGGGTGACTTCAATATTGCATTGCACGCGCCCACTGACAGTACCTCTAGGGCCCTAGATCCCAAGCCCCTAGCGCGTAAGGCTCTGCACTCTATAATTGAACACTTCTCACTCCTAGACATTGGCCGGACTCTAGACCCGAGCCACACCACCTACACCCATTCCCATGGCACCTGGACCAGACTGGATTATTGGTTGGCTACTCCGGACATTTCTAGATGGTTCCGTAAAATTCAAACGCTACCCAGAACATACTCGGACAACTACCCAGTGCTACTCTCCCTGATGATCGCTCGCCCTGGAGATTTTGAGAGGCAGTGGAGGTTCCCCCACCGGGCACTAGAAGATGAGGTTTTTAGGAAAGAGGTCCAGGACGCAATTGAAGAATACTTTACACTCAATACTGGGTTGGTGGACACGGAGGCAGTATTGTGGGAGGGCTTGAAGGCTTACATTAGGGGTGTGTGCATGGCCAAAGGTTCTCGAGTACTACGTGACATTCGTGGTACTCCGACATGTGTGGAGGGCGAGATTGGTGCCCTAGACGCTGTAAAGATGGCGGCCACAGACCCTACCTATGGCGAGAAGAGGGTAGCTTTACTTCTGGAATAAACGGAAATGGCAGAGAGGGAAATTCTATACATGGGGAAATACCACAATGCTAGGATATATGGAGAAGGGGACCGCCCTGGTAGGATCCTGGCACAAATGGTTAGACCCCCTTACACGAAAACCTACATCACTGAGCTGCAGTCACAGGTGGGACACCACATCAATGAACCCCGTGGGCATACAGCAAGAATTTCTCACTTATTTTAAGACGCTATACTCCACCAGGTTGGGGCAGGACCGTTCTGCTCAAGAGGCCTATTCAGCAGAAGTAGCGCTTGTCTATCTAGAGAAGTTTATGCAAGACTTCTTGGCGATCCCCATCACTGCAGAGAGCATAGATGAAGCCATCACCTCCTTGAATCCCTCGACTGCCCGAGCTGGATGGGTTCACTGGGGAATCTTACAAGGCATACAAGGAGCTCTTGATCCCTCATCTGTTGGATATGTATGCTGAAGCTTTGTAAAAACAGGTCCTCCCGCCTACGCTTCGCAAGGCGGTGATTATATTACTTCCCAAACCTGGGAAGGACCCGTTGTTGTGTGGCTCTTGTCGTCCCCTATCCCTCCTCAATTTAGACTATAAAATCCTGGCCAAGGCATTAGCATGCCGTCTCTCGCTCCTGATGGAATCCATAGTCTCTCCGGCTCAGTCGGGTTTTATACCCCATCGCTCCACGGCATTGAACCTCCGTACCCTGTTTAACACCATACATAGAATAGATCTGGACACCCCTGCAGCTGCCATCCTGCTAGACACAGAGAAGGCCTTCGACTCTCTGGAATGGCCCTTTTTTCTGTCTGTAATGCAGCAAATGGGTATGTCGCAGGGCTTTGTGGCTACCACAGCCTTATTATGTAGCCAGCCCACTGCCAGACTCGGACTCAATGGCAATCTTTTCCCTGTCCCGGGGTACCAGAAAGGGGTGCCCGTTGTCTCCCCTGTTGTTCATACTGGCAATGGACCCACTAGTGAGGCACTTCCAGGAGAAACATCTACACAGAGCCCTGCGATTCCGTACGGGACCACTGCTGGTCTCCCTTTATGTGGACGATACAATCCTTTATGTCCATGACCTCCAGACTAATTTAGAGCCCCTTATAAGAGAAGTTCTGTGCTTTGGTACACATTCTGGGCTGGGGATTAAATGGCATAAATCGGTTATCTTTCCTCTCACGAAGAGTACTGGGCAATGGAATTTCCACTGGAGTGATGCTCAGACTCAGGGAAGTATCTGTGGGTGCACATACACTTAGAGGTGGACCAAATCATTTGTCACAATTATGGCGGGGCTATTTCCAAACTTGAGACACAAATTGATCTTTAGCTGAAACTCCCACTTTCCATGGCGGGACGAGTAGCCCTCATTAAAATGATAATCCTACCAAAGTTCTTATATTTATTTCTCAATATCCCAATTCCCCTTACAAATAAATTTTTTAGCGCACTTCGTACCCAGTTGATCAGACTGGTTTGGGGCGCTAGGACACCCAGAGTTAGGTGGCAAGTCATGACACGTCCATGCGCCAGGGGTGGATACGGCGTACCTGATTTATGGCTATACTACCTGGTGGCGCAGTGCAGCTTTGCGCAAGCCTGGTATCACCCGGACACCAGGATTACCTTTCTGAAGCTGGAATCTGACTTTGCCTTCCAGACATGCTGGCCACAGTGCTGCCTGTCGGTGTCCCACGAGACTGCACAGATATCCAGCTGGTCTCCACAACTAGCTGGGCATGGGCCCAGTTGAGGCAACTCACGAACACCCAAATGGTGTATTCCTCAGACATGCCACTCCCCAACGCAAAGCTACTGCCGATAACTGGGGAAAAGATTTTACAGAAGACCTGCGAGAAGTTCAAATTACCAAGCTGGGAGATTTTTTCCCTGCGGGCCATATATTCGATGCTGAAGACACGTCCATTTTTCCAGATGCCACGTTCATGGATAGGTTTGTCCTTGCCAGGCTTTGTTCGGCCCTTCGGGCCAGATTCCCCGACTTCCCGCGGGAGCCTCCATATTTCCCGCCACTTACAATGACTATAGGTAGTAGCAGGGGAGTTCACTTGTTTTCGCAACTTTATGAAACATGTGTAGAGTTGATCCCGGTGGAAGATAGCAGGGTGCGGAGTGCATGGGAGGCAGATCTAGGCAAACAGATATCTGATGAACAATGGACGGCATGTTGTCAGGAGACCAAAACTGTCTCCAAAAACAGCAAACACCGGCTGATCCACTTCAAGTTCCTGCTACGCATGTATGTCACCCCAGACAGAGCACACAAGATAGATCCCAATAGGCCGCACCACTGTCGGAGATGTCAATCCCCTCTAGCTTATTTCGCGCATTTGGCCTGGACGTGCCCACGTATACACACATTTTGAGTGGAGATTCACCACACATTGAGCAAGATTATTCAGGTCCAGGTCAACCCACTCCCGATATTGCACTTTTGGGGTATGTTGTACAGCTCCCGCTTAAAGTTAAATGCTATTGCCTTATTATTAGCCAAAAGAGAAGTAGCAATACACTGGGGAGGAAGGAGGGCATCCACGAGACAGAGCTGGCTTCAAAGCTTGGTGACCTGCTCTAATAGGAGCGAGCAGTATGCAGACACTGCCCCCCCCAGCCTCCAGACCAAGAGACATTTGGGGCCCCTTCAGGGAGTACCTGGCGGCACAGCAACGGGACCACCCGTCACTGTGGGAACAAGGCCTGGTGCTGACAGGAGGGGGATAAGCGCCTGTTCTTTATTGGGGTTTGTCTAGAATCTTACCATGCCTACCACACAATGCGAGCTTCCAGGCCCGCTACATTCCCAGGTAGAGGGTTGCCGACGGGCTGGTGCAGGGGGCTTTAGCAGTAACAACTAAATTGGGCCTTTAAGATGTTAACAATGCTGGATGTGCTATCACGAGACTACTACTATGCTTCAATGATGGTTAATGAAGATGTTTTGTATGTATGTAACCAAGATGCCCTGCTATTCCAGCTCAGTGCTTTGCTCTATGTTGTCTTTCACAAAACTGCTAAATAAAGTTTTGTTTTTTAAATGGTTCTTTGAACATCACTGCTGACACCACACAAAGATGTCTCACATCCTTTCCCTCCCCGGGTCCACTGATTCATTTTAATATCTAGTGCATCTTAGCCCTTAAGGAAAGCCCATTTCAGAAATGTTGTAGAATAATTGCACGCCTGTTTCAGGAAGAGGGGGTTAAGTCCCTTTCACAGTGCAAAATGGCATTCCGGCACAATGAATAAGAAAGGTTAAACTTTCACATTGGGCCTTGACCCGAGAGTTAGAAAAGGATTAGGACAATTTTTAAGAACCTGATGTCCAAACTGATGGGCACCAAGGGAACAGTATCCCATATGTAAGCAGCACTTATAAATTCCTTTTCACAACCCTCCTGGGCACTTATGTCATCATAGGAGCAAGCATTAGACAAGGAGATCACACAGAAGCAATGGAAACCGTATAGTAAGACTATACACAGAACCTCTATATGCTTTAAAAATAGAGAAAAACTTGAAAAGACACATATGTGTTTTGAAGCATGTATGGCCGTTGAAACACATACTCTTCACAGTCCTGCTATCTAAGTATTGGGCCCAGTGGTCATTTTTCAACAAAGTTTGAATCACAAAACGTTGTATGACTTCTTCCTTGTCCCATAATCCCTCAGCACAAAATCTCCACCTCAGATTGTTTTCAACTTCCACCAGGCTAGGATGTTTGGAATGCTGCTCCGAAGTCGAAGCAGGTAATCATGTCAATAGACCTTGGCTAGGTTTCTGTTTCAGGTCTAGCAGCTCTAGATAAGAACAGTCACTTACATCAAACATATTCGATCTTCTTCTCAGTTTTTTTCAATTACACTCATAGGGTGCCTTTGACTTGCTGTTTCCCTTACGAAACTTCAAGCGGAGTCTGCAGAATGCACCAGGTATGGAGAACTCTCATTTTCGCTTCGGCCCTCTCTGTAAACTGTGCCTTTTCTCAGATCAGAGAGTTCATTTGTTAGGCCTGTCTCTCGTTCCCCGTAAGAAAACCCTTAAACAATGAAGGGAGAGGTGCTGGCTGCATTACAACTTGCAGCTCAAAGGCCTAACAAGCACACCCAATACCTTCAGAATCCAGGATATACAAGAGCCCAGGGTCAAAGCATAAGAAATCAAAGTCCTCAAGGCATAGTAATCTAGATGCAGGCTTGGCATGCTCCAATTACGCTGACGAATGTGGGCAAGAGACGCTCAGCTTCGTAGCAACAGGCTACATTGGCATCAAATGTTCATTTGGACAGGGCTTCGAAATCGATGACACCCCATCAGTTGTTGGCAAGCCCACCAAAGTTGTAGAGCCAACCAACTCTAACCCTGAAATCAAGTTCAAGCCTCTGCCAACACCCAGGACTCAGACCTCTAAGGGATCAATAATTTAAATGCTCACAGATGTTCTCAATGAAGAACAAAGACACTTCTGTATTCTTTCACACACAGGGAGGATTGTTGTTAAGCCTCCAGCTCCAGGTCGCCTCACTTTACTAAAGAAGAGATGTCTGGCTTCTGAAAAAGAGACTCACTCCCCTCCACCACCAGGTCCCAAAAGGGTCTGGTACATAGCTACTAATCTCCCTTGCTTTTCACCACTGCCTACCACACCTCCATCACTACCTCCTCCCCTACCACCACACTATCTGCCACCTGATGCCCAGGGGACTGACTCTGATCCTGGGAGCCCTTCTTACCTTCAAGAAACAGGCGAAGAGCCATCCTTTGGAGGAGCCTAGAAGAGTATAGAAAAAGGGGTGAGGAGCTAGTTGCTGAAGGAAAAACAATCTGCAACGCTAACATTAGGTGCACCTTAGATGCAGTGGGCACAGCAGCCAGGGATATTAATACTAGCATGCTACTCTTGTGGCGTGTTTTGATTAGACTGTCCGCTTTTTGCACAGAAGTGCAACATCACTTTTGTAAATGTAACAGTTAAATGGAAACATCAGTTTGTCCCTCAGCTTGATCAGATGCTTGAGAAAATGTAAAAAAATGGGTGCTGTACAACCCAACTCAACAAAACCTACATGCATTGAACTGCATTTTGATGAAAGCAGGTTCTGGAGGTAAAAAAAAGAGCAAATATAAAGGGTGATAACAGATTTTTGTCGCAGTATGAATAATTTATTGGTGGCCCAATACCAGTTGGAAGAACTGTGGAGTGTTATAAGGTGATTTTACCCAGTAAAAAATGCTGACCCTCTCCTGGGATTTACTGAACCATGTTTGAGATAAAACTTTTTTCTGTCATGATTTTGTCATAGACGTTATGGATGGTGATCAAGAAAATTAAATTAAGCAAATTTTCTATTAATTTCCTTCCTCAGCTATGTGAGAATAAAGTCTAATATTCTGAGTAAATCATATTCTTCCAACAGAAGCAGTAGCTTGTCAGTTGATTCCCCAGTGTTCTACAGTATCTTCTCACTGTGTTCAAATGAACAACTGAATGCTAACAATCTGCATTTACGACAGAAGTGGAGCACACTCGAAGCTCTCTTGATGGATTCAAATCTATAAAACATAAGCATTTCCTTTAGAAATTAACAAACGAAGAGGGTTTGTTTTGTTATAGAAATTATGGTTAGTGCTCTAGCAAGCTAAAATGAGGACACATTTTTCGATGAGTTTTTAACTGTATTTATCTTCTGTCAGTAAAACATTATGACATGCAGATTGGAACGTACTTTCAACACCAGCAGCAACCCGAAAGTTAACTGCACAGTGTGCTACTATTGTTCTCCACAATGCTCTAATAAACGACTAGAGGACTAACATTTGCATTTATGGCAATAATGTGGCACACCTAAAGCCATCTTGATGGAATCCAAGCATTCCCTTTGTAAATGAACAACATTAGGGGATTCTGTTTGGCATATAAATTATGGTTATTGCTTAAGAAAGCTAAAATGAGGATAAGGCAGGGGCAGTAGCAGCACAATAGACTGTGGAGGGCAGGAGGTAGGGTGCAAGGGCACGCACATGGACTATGAAGGGGAAGGGAGCTGGGGCAGGAAGCTTACCATGGAAATCAGGCCAGTATAGGCAGTGTCGGCACAACGGACCATGGAGGGCATAAGGGAGGGGGCAGGAGCATGCACATGGCAAATGGAGGGCAGTGGCAGCAAGTTTTAAACTAATGTTAGGTGGGAGGTGGCAGGGACTCATAGTCGGCAAATAGCTGGTAGGCGAGAAGAAATCAGGGGGGCAAGCTGATTATGGAATACAGGCTGTTGTAAAAAAGAGCAGCGCAGTGGACCTTTGAGGTCAGGGGATGGTCAGTAACAGCAAGCTGATCATTAAGGGCAAGCCAGCAGGTGAAGCACAATGGACCACAGAGAACAGGAGAGAGGGGGCAGGGCATGTACTCCGAGAACGGAGGGCATGGTGATGAGGGCAGGGGAGGCAAGCTGACCATGGATGGCAGGTCTGCGTGGCTGGCGCAGCAGGCTGACCAGGGAGGGTAGGCGAGAGTGGACAGGTGCATGCAAACAGAGGGCAGACAGGAGGGGTGGGGCAGGGGTAGCAAGCTGACTCACGAATGCAGGTGGGATGGACAGCAAGCTGTGCATTCAGGGCAGGCGGGCATGGGTAGGGACTGCACTACAGACAATGTGCTGAGGGCGGGAGAGGGCTGGATATTTACAAGGAGAATGGAGGGCAGGGCTGAGTAGGCCAGAGGCACGGGACCCGAGCTAGCAAATGAGAGCCGGCAAGAGTTGGCAGGGACGAGCAGATGTAGAGCAGAGAGTTGAGGGAGACAGGGCAGGAACGCTGCCACATAGCCAGCTGGCTGGCTTAGGCAGGAAAAGTACAGTGAACCACAAAGGGCAGGATGGAATGGGTAGGGGTACAAAAACGGAGGACAGAGAGTGGGAAGTGGTCCAGAGCAGCAAGCTTACCAGAGAGGGCAGGCCGTCCTCGACCGAGGCTGCCCAACAGACTACAGAGGGAGGGAGCATGCTCTCAGAGGAGGTAGGGCAGATGGGAGTGGTGCAGGAGTAGCAAACTGTCCATGGAAGGCAAACTGGCATTGGCCGAGGCAGCAAGCTGACCACACATGGCAGGCAGGTGGGGACAGAGACATGCAGACAGAGAACAGAGGGCTGGCCTGTGGTGGCTTCTCCTCTAAGGTGGAGGAGCGTTGCCCCATTGCATTTCAGCACTTCAGTAAAGGATAGAGAAAATGAAAATAACGTAAGGTATTATCATTTTATTTTTCCGTGCTCAGGCAGTTTTGCAGGGCGGAGCTGGGTAGCGCAAGTGGAAGGAGCGGTGGCACACTGTAAGTGCGCATTAATGTTTGGCCAGCCGTCTTAGGCCGGACAAACAGTCATGTGCACTTTGCACGTTCTCCACCCAGGCTGTATTACAGCCTAGGTGGAGAACATGCCCAGGCTCCCCTTCCCTGTCTGAGTGCCAAACCGCAGCCCTCAGATGGATGTTTTTTTACCCCCTCCCCCCTTCCCCCCTTCCCCCCCTTCCACCCCACCTCGCCCCACTTCAATTTCCCAGGAGCAGCTGCCACTGGTGCAAATGAAAGTGGTACAGTGGCAGCAAGCCGCCTATCATGTGGCCTCACCAGACACTGCTTATGTAGTCCCATATTACGTCACTCATGATATATTCTGTGACATAATTGATAACAAGTGACATAAAATGATATCTTTGATGACAACACTCTGCATGGCGGGGTGCATGTTCTAGTTACTTCACTTAACTATAACTGGCGAATTTCAGTGATTTCTTTAGAAGTTCAAATATAATGATTTAACTGAATTTTCACCTAACTAGAACTTCACTTAATCCTTTGGCTTTTCAGTGACGTATTGTATTTTGTTGTATTGGGATTTGTAAAGCGCCGGGTATCTCTTTGCTGTCAGAAAGACAAAATACAGGACAGGCACTAGCAGTAGCAAACGTAATTTAGTAAATATACCATACATGTAATCCTCTTTTTTCAAACCTTTAATAAAAAGGTGTTTGACAACAACTACTTAGAGCTCAAAGTCAACCATGAATAAACCTTGATGCCATCACTTTACACTAACTATGTATGTCAAATACCTTGATTTCTACCTCGGGTGACAACTGCCCTTCAGTAATATCTTAGTAAACTGTACAAATTGTCCTTATCTTGTTATTCTGCAAAATAAAAATGTACTTACCTGTTTCTGGTGTATATCTCCATGTACTGTATATGACCATTGATACAGAAGATATCCTCCTCATCAGTCTGCCTATTACCTTCCAAGGACCCGTGAAAACAGTCTTCCAAGTAGAAGCAGGACTGATCGCAAATAATAAAAAATTTGGTGACATTACACCATACTTTACACTGCCTTCCCATTCATTCACACTTCCTTTTCAAGGCCTGCAGTTTCATCAATATTGTTGTCCCCACAAAAAAAGTTAGACTGATTTTCCAAGATACTCCCCATTCTGTGTTGGTGCTGGATCCCTTTCAGCTAAGCCTAACCCGATTTCAAATCAAACAGTGTTCATAGGAAAATACACAAATTCTAGTTTTTCACTGTAGGTAGTTGAGAGGGGACGCAGTTCTATTTGGTGACAACAGTGATGGCTGGTAAGCCTTCTCCATACTTTGTGTCACCTGAATGAAAGACTTAAGAGCCAACCTAATGTGCACAGAATGGTGGAAGACATTGGAGTACCCAAAAACTGTATCCCAAAATTCCACATTGAAACTGATAGAATTAAATGTATTGCACTTTTATAATCTAACATACAACTGACTGCATATGATTTACCCATCGGTCCGCAATGAGTGTCCTAGGTGCCGCTCTGGCAATGCTTACTTTATGCACAATTCTTGGAGCTGCTGAACCGGCACGTTGAACTCGAGTAGTGCATGCTATGGGGCAGCTGACAGCCAACACATTTCGGCTGCTATGAATCAATACATTTCTTCATGAATGAGGAAAACCCCTTGATACATCTGGCCCTTTACACCAAGGTTTGTCTCTTGGGCTTGTAAGGTTGTACTAGCTATCAGACAGGATCAGACATAATACTGCTTAAGAACTCAGACAGAGTTGATGACAGACCTCTGTCAACTAGCACAAAGGACAAACACTACGACTTGGGGGCAGGGTCGAAAGTACTGCTGCGTTGCCGGCTGGCCCCAGGCTGCCCCGTGCGGTGCGGGTAATCCGGAGGTGGGCCCGGGGTGTGGCTCCCAGAAGATTGAGGCCTGGTCATGGTGCCCCCGCATTCAGACTCAGGGGCGGGGGTGCTGTACTGCTGTGGTGTCGGCTGGTCCGGGCTACCTATTGCCCTGGAGAGGGGGTCTTCCCGTGAGTCGCTTCAAGGCCTGTGGTGAGCATAGAGGGTGGCCACGGTATGAGGCCGATGGATGGACGGCGCTCTCGACCAAGCTTCTCGTACCTGTGGTACGCAGAGGTGCAGTCGGTGTGACTGTGATTGGCAGCATAAGGCTGGAGGTGGACCCACTCTTCACTCTCTTTCAGTTAAAGGAAGGTCTCCTGGGCCCATTGGAGGTGTTAGCACCGCAGGCAGGGGTTGTCGCTGCATTGGACCTGCTCCACCCCTGCCCTACACACAGAATCGCTGCTGTGCCAAAGCGCGGGGACCCCCCTGGGGTCCTGAGGAGTTGCACAACCTGGCTCTTATATCAGCAGCAGGTGGTTCCAGGGGGGGAAAAGAGTGACAGCAGACACTGTGATATTGTATATTCTGCCACAAGAGGAGACTGGATAGCGCGACCTTACCTGCGACGCAGGAGCGAGTCGGCAGATGGTTCTTGTGCTGGACCTGCTGCCCCTAGTGGATTTTCAGTTACAGACTACTTTGGGGCTCCCAATGCCTGCATTTACTGAGACCCACTGGTGGGTGTTAGGTGCCTGCCCACACATCCTGAACAATTACAGAGCTGCTATCCTGTGTGCGAGGCACAGCCTACATATAGTGTGCTAGTGTGCAGTGGGGGTGCTGCATGTCGAACACTTCGGGAGGTGTGCCCAGAGATGGGCAAGGATGGCCTGCAGAGAGCTTCTTAACAAACAAAGATGGGCCAGTATACGGCTCCGAGTGTGCCCCTAAAGACTACTGTGGTTCCAGGGATGTCTGCAGGTGGAGATGCTGCGTGACCTGAGCTCACAGGATCCCAGATTTTGGCTGCAATCGAATCCTCTAGTGTAAGAGTGCAAGCGAAGATAGATGCAGACTCTCAGGATGTGGGGATGTTGAGGGCAGTTCTCCGCACTGCTGCAGAACGCTCACTGGCCGCAGAGCAAGACGAGGTTTCTGCCCTGAAGGTATCTTTCTCCGAGCTGTCGCAAAAAACATTGTCCCTGGAATGCCAAGTGGAGGATGCAGAAGAAAAGTTCAGCAGATGTAATCTTGTTTCGTAGGTTTTCCGAAGAAGGCGAAGGGAAGTAGACAAACTCTTCCTTGAAAAGTGGATTAGGGAGGCTTTGCCCACTGCTGCTACCAGGGGCCCCACCCAGGACTCTCATCCTTGGGTCCTAAACTATAGGGATGGAGACTGTATCCTTAGAGCTGCACATCGAGGGGGGGGGATCCAACGATTGAGAATCAGAAGATACGTACCTTACCGGATTACACGCACATGGTTTAACAGCAGAGGGCATCCTTTCTTGGGGTGAAGCAGAAATTGCGAGCCATGAACCTACAGTATATGCTTCTCTATCCAGCAAAATTGAAAGTTCTTCATAATGAACGTGCACATTATTTTACAACGCCGAAGGAGGTGTGGGATTGGCTGGAAGTGCATGGAGACGGAAGGGAGCTGAGGGGGGGCGGGTGATGGCAAGATCCTCGCTGCGTTCTGAAGGTGGAGCTGGTAGTGGTCATACGAGAAGATGCAGAAAAAGCTCTAAATCAAAGCAGAGAGTGGTGGTGCAGCGGGACGGGTCGAATCAGAGAACGACAGCAGGAAATCCCCCAGAATAGATTTGGAGTCTCAGTAGGCTGAACGTGATGCTGCCAGAGCATTGGTGGAAGTTGTGACTGCTACAGGTTGGGGCTCCAGTATGGGGGAGGCTATTGTGGATACCCCGCAACAAATAGGTCCTGCATGAACGTTCTTATAATGGACATCACGGTGAGTGAAAGACCCAAGATGCGGGTATCGTTGGCACATAATGCTATAGTCTCATCTTTTTGAGAGTGTGTGGGAATGACACTTGTGGGACCCCTCTTCTCCCGTGCCTTTCTCCTCCCCTAACACAGGGGGGGTTTACTCTCTTTTTCCTGGCGTGGGGTGGCTGGATGGTACAAAGTCATGGTACTGGTGGGGGGTCGTCATCTGCCCTTACCCATCTTTCTCTTCTTGTCCTAATTTTCTTCTTTCTATTTCAGATTTTTCACTTAGGGTAGTGTGTGAGATCTTTGGTTCAGAGTGACATGGGTATGTGTGGGAGTAATTGTTGATCGGGCTTGGGTGGCCCAGCTGATGGACCCTGGTGGTCCAGGTGGGACACAGTCCTTTTGTCCCGATAGTAGAGATGATCGATATGTTTATGGATGATGGGTGTGGTGGTGCACGTAATTTGTTGATCTGAAAGAAACACGTAGTTATTGATTCCTTACCTTAGAATTACGCCCAGGCGTCCGACTGGATTCGGAAAGTTTTTTTGTCAACAGTACCCATGCGCGTCGGTAGGCGGAGTCGTGCGGCTCCGCGTGCATTGTTGGCGCCGGAGCTACTTGGATGCGCCCACGCGTGCTGATCCGGGAAGAGCTAGTACCCCCAGTCACTTTTTGACTATGTTTTTCGAGGCCTATTACCTCATTCTTTCGAGTCGATCAACTCCTGGTGTCATAGGGATGCTCGGGTACAAGAACTGTGGGGACTGTCATCGCATGATGTCGGTAACAGACCCCCACCACGTGTGTCTCTATTGCCTGGGGCGCGACCGTGACCCCAAGTCGTGCTCCGCTCAAGGTCCCTGTCCCATGGGAGGTGGAGGGACCGGTCACGGAGTTGTCACCACCATTCTTCTGGATCTACGTCTACGCACTCGGGGTCAGGTAAGTCGAAGCATTCCAAGAAGAAGTCGAAGAAGCATCGTTGCTCTTCCACTTCCCCTCGCCCTTCCCGGCTGAGGGTGGGTGTGGTGCCACCCCGGGGGCTCCGGCAGAACCTTCGATGTTGCCTCCAGTCTATCCCCCTTTCCAGGTGCGGGGCGATGCCTGCTCAGTTGCAAGAGTTTCTTGCTGCCATGGCACGACTCTATGGGCCATCTGGCCTCGCGGGCCCGATGGGGGGTCCTGCTTTACCATCTCCAGCGGCTCCGGCCCCGGTACTCCGGCGGCTCCGGCCCAACACCACATGCCCCCCAGGGATCCGTGATCAGACCCCGATCGACGCAGGTTGACCTCGTGACACCTTCTCCGGCACGATATTCCTGGCACCGGTTCCGACGTCACCCGCTCCTCGGGACAACGTCGTCCCTAGGTTCAGCCCTGATGCCGATGGGGCCTTTTGTGCCCTATGTCCGTCCTCCTTATTTTGAGCCTGTTCCACAGATTTCGGAGGAAGGGGATGGCTGGGAGGGGTCTGAAGACCCTCTAGCACAGGATTGTGCTTATGATGTGGACTGGGCAGAGGATATGGGGGAGGCCAGTAGTCTTGACACCAACCTGACCCTGGCATGCTGTTTCCTCCTACCGTGGCTACGGAGGAGGGACCCAGTTACGCAGTGGTGTTGCGTAGGGCAGAAGAGGCTCTCCACCTCGAACTTCCTACTTTGACCATCAAGACTAACCTCAGAAGTGCTCCAACCGGCGGCTACCTCTTTGGATCCTTTGCTGCCTTTTAATGAAGCACTGACAGTTGTTCTTTTGGGCATCTGGTCCAGGCCTAACACAGGGGTTCCGTTGGATAGTAACATGGCCCGACGCTGTCTCCTGGCTCCGGGCGACCTCCTCTTCCTTACCCAACATCCCACCCCTGAGAGCCTGGTTGACCAAACCTCAGCTTCCCAGAGCGCGTTCTCTACCGCACCTCCGGATAGGGAATCCAAGAAGCTGGATCAGTTTGGTAAGAAACTGTTTTCATCTGCCAGCTTAGGTCTGCGGTTGGTGAACACCGCATGCCTCTTGGGCCATCACATCCACTCCCTGTGGGACACGGTTGCGCAGGTGCTGCCCAACTGTCCGGAGGAGGCCTAGACAGTTCTTTCCCAGGCGATTGCGGCCGGGAGAGATCCAGCAAAGTTTATCATGCTTTGTGGGCTGTAGACCGGTGATTCACTGGGCAGGTCGATTTCCACGACGGTGGCGCTTCGGCGCCACGCCTGGTTGAGGACTACTGGCTTCTCAGGGGATGTCCAGAACACCTTGATGGACATGCCCTTTGATGGCATTCGCCTTTTTGGCAACAAAGCAGACAGTGCGGTGGAGCGCTTCAAGGATTCCCGGGTTATGGCCAAGTCCTTGGGGCTGTTGGCCGCTCAACCTCCTCTGCCTTCTGCCTTTTGCTCCTTTCGCGGCCATGGAAGGGGCGCCCGCAGCGTTCGCAGAGCCACCGGTCACAGCAGCAATAAGCGCCAAGTGATCCCCTGACATGCGGTGGTACTGAGGTGGCATGGCTGGAGGGGTTGCCTCGAAGGGGAGGGAGTAACCCCTTTGGACAATTTGCAGCACCTCCTTGTCCGAAGTGATGTTGCGCCAGTGGTGGAGATGATGGTGTATTCGCCCACTCACTGGCATCTGATGGGCCTGGAAGGTCGGACTAGGAGCGCTTGGAAGTGGATGCTGCTGGGGTGGATGTGGACTGGGCTGCCTGCTGGCCCCCTGAACCGCTTCAAGGAAGTTGCGGCCCTCTTGGCCAAGGGGGCCATCAAGTGCATTCCAACGCCAGAAGTAGGTCGTGTTTGTTATTCCCACTACTTTATAGTTCCAAAGAAGGACAAGGACCTGCGTCCTAACTTATACCTTTGGAACGCCAATCGCTTCCTCTGGAAAGAGAAGTTCAAGATGCTCACGCTTGCTCAGGTCTTGTCTGCCCTAGATCCACAAGACTGGATGGTGGCGTTTGACTTGCAGGACGCCTATTTTCATATCCCCATCCTGCTGCCCACAGACGCTACCTACGATTCACCTTGGCCATGAGCATTTTCAGTTCACTGTGCTCCACTTTGGCCTTACCAGCGCCCCTTGGGTGTTCACGAAAGTGATGACGGGGGTTGCAGCTCATCTGAGCAGATCAGGGGTTTCAGTCTTCCCCTATCTCGACGACTGGTTGTTGAAGGCGGGCTCGCCCCAGGCAGTTGTCTCCCACCTCCAGACTACGGCCAAACTCCTGCACTCGCTGGGGTTCTCCATCAATGTGCCGAAGTCGCATCTTATTCCCTCACAGAAGCTTCTTTTCATCCGAGTGGTTCTGCACTCTGCACAGTTTCGGGTTTATACTCCAGAGCAGTAGCTCCGTGACATTCAGGCTATGATTCCGATCTTTCAGCCTCTGTCCCGGGTTTTGGTCAGGATGACGCTTCGACTACTGGGTCTGAGAGCCTCCTGCATCCTCCTGGAGGATCATGCCAGATGGCATATACAGGCTCTGCAGTGGGACTTGAAGTTTCAGTGGGCACAGCACCAAGGCAACCTGTCTGATCACGTCCAGATCTCGAAGGGCACTGCAAGACCATTGCAGTGGTGGCTCACGAATCCCGATTGGGTTCATGGCAGATCCCTCTCCCTTCCCCAACTGGAATACACAGTGGTGACGGATGCGGTCCTTCTGGGATGGGGCAGCCACATCGGGGAGGCGGAGATCAGAGGCCTCTGGTCTCCAGGGGAGTCCAAGCTCCAGATCAACCTGTTGGAACTACGGGCGATCCGGCTTACACTGAAGGCATTCATTCCCTCTGCCATGGGGAGGGTACTGCAGGTGTTCACCGACAACACCGCCATGTGGTACTGCAACAAATGGGGCAGGCTGGGGTCATGGACCCTTTGCCAAGAGGCTTTGCACCTCTGGCGTGGCTGGAACATCAGGGCATGTCCCTGGTGGTTCAACACCTTGCAGGTTCCTTTAACGCCAGGGCAGACAAACTCAGCCACGGTGCATGATGGATCACGAATAGCGCCTGAACTCGGACATGGCGCAAGGTCTCTTTCAGCGATGGGGGGAGCCTTGGTTAGATCTGTACGCCACCAAAGAGAACGCACAATGACATTACTTCTGCGCATTAGAGTTTTCAAGGCGCCACTCGTTCGGCAACGCATTTGGTTGCGAGTGGAGTTGGGGTCTGTTGTATGCCTTTCTGCCTATACCACTTTGCCCAGAGTGCTGAAGATCAGGCGCGGCCGGGCCCAAGTCATCCTTGTGGCTCCGGACCGGGCTCGAAGAGTGTGGTATCCCGAGCTACTAAGTTTGAGCATCGATCCCCGATTCATCTGCCTCTTCAGGAGGATCTTCTGTCACATCAGCAGGGGACCTTTCTCCACCCAAACCTGTTCAGTCTCCACCTACTTGCATGGAGATTGAGCGGCAGCAGTTGACGTCTTTCAACCTGCCTCCTAAAGTTTGTAATGTTATTGTCAGGGGGTCCGTGCCTGCCATGAGTCGGGTACTGACATTTGTCCCTCTTCCTTTCCACCCCGGCGTACGCAAGATGGCTACGCTCCCTTTAAGGCAGCCTGGGCTTACCCGGAGGAGGGAGCTCCGCCAGTGACGTCGTCCACGTTTGTCCAATCAGGAGCAACGACGGCGCTGATAACGCGACGTCCTGAGGAGAACACCGCGACCGGCACAGGAGAGGAGGAAGCGTCCAGCGAACCTTGAGAGGACTTCGCCGTACCGCAGGAGAATACCGAAGCTGCATTGCCGCCGCCGGAGACGAGAGGAACCAGACGCCAGGTCGCCGCAGGAGATGGAAAAGCCGGGAGGCCAACGGGACCACGCTCCGCCCCGCCACACTTCAGCAGGAGAAGTGTGGCTCCACAAGGTACGGGCAAAGTTACGGGGAGCGTTCTTCACAGAGGGAGGTAACGGGTAGGGGGTGGTTGGGTGGTCACGGGACGTGCGTGAGTGTGTGCGAGCCTAAACACTTTCACGAGTCTGCAGTGCACAAACCGGTTGTGGTCCCTGGTGATCCCCTTCACTTCCCCGCCCCCTTCCTGTCATTAACGGACTATCGGTCACGCCAGTAACCTAGGGTATTCTTTCTTTCTTTTCTTTTTGAGTATCTTCGAAGTCAGAAGACATTCTGTTGGACTACACCCTGGGAGCCTACAGTGAAGGACGTAAAACTGGCTGGATATAGACTATTGTTTGTTATCTCAAGCTACGAGACTCTTATTATTTACCTAGGACTATAGCCCAATAAAACCAAATGTTATTCACAAAGCTACTCTGGCTGAATCTCCTTTGCTTTACGGGTTTAGTTCCCCCTCGCCCGAGGACAATCCTTACAGTTATCTTGGCACCCAGGCGTCCCTCCACTAAAACAGTATACGCCTGCAGGTGGAATAAGTTTGTGGCATGGTGCACAGCAAAGGCTGTGGATCCCCCTTCTACCTCTCTTTCAGAGGTTATTCTTTCTCTTCTCTCTTTGGCCCAGCGGGGCTCTGCTCTGGGCACTATCAGAGGCTATCTCTTGACCATTTCCTCCTTTCTAAGGCTTCCAGATCAGCCTTCCCTTTTCAAGTCCCCCGTGGTAAATAGGTTCTTGAAGGGCATCACGCACATGTTTCCTCCTGTCCCTTTCGTAATGCCTCAGTGGGACTTGAACCTTGTTCTTACCTTTCTGATGTGTGCTCCCTTTGAGCCACTTCATAATTGTCCTCTTCGTCTCCTCAATCTAAAGACTGCTTTCCTGGTTGTCATCACCTCTGCCAAAAGGGTGAGGGAGGTCCAGGCTCTCTCTTCTAAGCCTCCTTTTCTCCGGACAAAGTTGTTCTGAGGACCTCTTTTTTCTGCCAAATGTTGTCACTGGCTGTCACATCGGGCAGACCATCACTTTGTCCACCTTCTTTCTGCCTCCGCATCCCTCGAAAGAGGAAGAGAGACTCAACCGTCTGGACCCAAAACGTGCACTCTCATTCTATCTGGACTGCACGCTACAGTTCCGGGTGGATGACCAGCTCTTTGTTGGCTATGTGGGCGCCAAGAAAGGTCGGGCTGTGCACAAGCGGACCATCTCTCGGTGGGTCGTTCTGTGCATAAAGGCGTGTTCCTCCTTGGCTAAGAAGGAGCTTCCGGTGGGGCTGCGCACCCACTCTACCAATGCGACGGCAGCCACTACTGCCTTGGGACGTGGCGTTCCCTAGCATGACATCTGTCAGGCAGCTATGTGGGCCTTGCTGCACATGTTTACCAAGCACTACTGCCTGGACAGCCAAGTTCGGAGAGACGGTTTCTTTGGCCGTTCTGTTCTCCAGGACTTTTTGGTGTGATCTTGGTTCGCAGACCTACCATCAGGGTTGTTATTGCTGGTGTATCCATTCTAAGGTAAGGAATCTATCACTACGTGTTTCTTTCAGATGCACAAGTTATTTACCTTTGGTAAATATATATCTGTATGAAACATTAGTAGTGATAGATTCCTTACCGCCCCACCCATCCTCCTCGTTCTGCGACCTGATTTCTAGGGTTAAGGTCATCCCTTTCAGGGCACTAGTTTCATGGCACCAATGCTCAGTTTCTTGACTGGCTCTGCGTTCCTGGCGTGGAAAGTCATGTACAGAACTGACGTCTGCGCGGGTGCGTGCGTCTAAGTAGCTCCGACGTCATCCCTGCGCCAACGACCTACGCAGAGCTGCACAATGCCGCCTACCGACGCGTAGGGGTACTGCCGACGAAAAAACTTTCAGGATCCAGTCTGATGCCTGGAGGTAATTCTAAGGTAAGTAATCTGTCACTTCTAATGTTTCTGACAGATGTATCGTTACCGAAGGTAAGTAATTTGTGCGTTGAGGCGAGTGTGTATGTGGGTTTACACTATTGTTGTTCATTTCTGCATTAAGGGGGATGGTGCTAGGGCTACAGGGTTGCATAATTGGGTTGGGGGAGTTATATTCGGGAGCCGCATGGGGATGCACGTTAGTTTTAAGAAGTGTCTACCCGTGGGGTGGGTATTTGTTGATGTTTTCAGGGGGAGGGTGTTTGGCAGTTGCAGCGATTGCAGGCAGGTCGCTTATTTGGAAAATGAGCTGGGTCGTAACAATAGCTATGGGACACTGTAGAATTGTTACGTGGAATGTGAGAGGGCTGAATTCGTACAATAAGCGTTACAGGGTACAAACATATTTACGCCGGCAGAGTACACAAGTGACTATGCTTCAGGAGACTCACCTGTTGGACAGGGAAATACAGAAACTTCATAGAAAATGGAGGGGGCAACTGTTTGCATCTACTTTCTCTTCCTATGCGAGGGGGGTAGCTATCTGGTTGGCACCTCAGATACAGTTTAAACTTCGTAGTTATGAAGTGAATGTCATGGGTAGATATGTAATAGAGCATGAGGAGATGGACGGTGTGGAGATGTGCTTGGTGAATGTTTATGCTCCAAATCTGGATGATGCCGACTTTTTGGGTGAACTAGAAGTTCGGTTAGTACCATTCATGGGGATCCCCATGATCTGGGTGGGTGACTTTAACTGCATGCTAGATGGGTCGTGAAACAGAAATCCCCCAGACATCAGACCAAGCCAAACATGACCGCATTCCTGAAGGGTCTGATGGGCAGGCTTCAGTGTGTAGATATATGGCGTGAGACGCACCCTATGGAAAGACGATACACATGCTATACCCCTGCCCGTGAGGTCTATAGTCGACTCAATCGCTTTCTGATATCATGCGAGATCTCTGATACTGTGAATGGAGTCATGATGTTGGGTCGGTTTCTATCGGATCATGCCCCTGTACTGCTGGAATGGGGGCCTTTAGGAGCTTGGCAGAGAGTCCCATGGTAGAGGCTGCATGCGCCGTTGTTAGAAGATTAGATATTCAGAGATGAACTGGGGACAACCATAGCAGATTACTATAATGAGAACTGGTCTACCACCAGTTCTCGGAGTAAGGAGTGGGATGCGTTCAAAGTGGTTACCAGGGGGGACTACCTGTCCAGAGTGGGGGGCACAAGAAAACTTAGAGGTGGAGTTAAGAGGGCAGAATAGGTGCTGGCCAGATTACAACATGAGGGGTGCACGGTGGAGCCGCCTTCAGATGCCCTATTGCAGGCGCAGCGAGAAGTGGGGGAGACTTGGGATAGATTAGATTGTCTGACCCGCAGAGAATATTGGCAACTATTCATAAGGAAGGGAATAGGTTTGATAGATTGCTCGCGTGGTTATTAAAGCGTGAACGCCCCCCCACTGATTCTTACAGTACGTCATCCAGGGGTAAGTTCTGTGAACACACAGATCGGAGTAAACCAGGTTTTCACTAGCCACCTGATGGACACATACTGCGGGAGTACTGACATAGATTCTAACAGACGGATACGATTTGCTTCGGGGGTCCTGCTACCACAGCTCCCAGATGACCAACGGAAGGAGTTGGAGGCAAAGTTGCAACTCATGGACCTTCGGGTAGCCTTGAGTGAGCCAGATGTAAATTCCTGGCCCCAATGGTCTTCCCATTGAATTTTATCAGGCTTATGCTGGTGTGATTCTTCCATGCTTACTGGAGGCTAAACAGACCGTAGTCCTACCCCGCTCTATGCGCGAGGCACAACTTGTTATGCTGCCCAAACCTGACAGAGACCCCGAATACCCCTCTGCATATCGGCCTTTATATATTTTGGGAGTGGACGTTAAACTGTTGGTCAAGGTCCTGGCTCTTAGACTGCAAAGGGTGGTAAACTCCTTGGTGCATGATGACCAATGTGGGTTCATGCCTGGGAGGAGAAGGCATATGAATCTGCATAGATTATCACATGTTCTCCACTCGGTGGTGGATACAGATATCAGGGTGGCAGTAGTCGCGCTAGATATTCAGATAGCTTTCAATACCCTTCGGTGGGATTACCTCTGGGAGGTGCTGCGGAGAATGGGGTTTGGAAGTGACTACATAGAATGGTTCAAGCTGCTTTATCATGAGCCGATGGCTAGGGGTGAACCAGGGGATTTGTGTCAGAAACTATTGAAATTGGCAGGGGCACACAGCAGGAGTGCCCATTGTCTCTGTTACTAATCGCCCTGGCCATGGATCCTTTGGCGATCAAATTGCGTAGGGATATGGCTCTATGGGGTATAGAGGTGGACGGTCGTACCCACGTGGTCTCTCTGTATGCCGACGATGCTCTCCTCTATCTGCGAGAGCCAGAGGAGGTGCTCCCTGTGGCTCGGGTAATGTTGAATTCCTTTGGGATGTCTTCAGGCCTCCTCATCAACTGACCGAAAACCATACTGTTCTCTCTTGCTGCACTGGCAAGGGGTATAGTGCAAGATCTTCCAGCGGTTGGCATGGACTGAAATGTGATCACTTCTGGTATCTGGGATTGCAAATTGCCCACCATCGGAATGCCCAGTATGATCTGAACATAGGGAGGGTCCTCGATGGGCTGCGGACATCTATATCGTTCTGGAACAAGTTACCACTGTGAGTTTTATGTGGAGGGTAGCTGTATCAAAAATTGTACTGTTGCCTTGCTGTCTTTACGTGCTCTAGAATGCATTCTGCAAAATTCCGGAGTCAACATTCAACACACTAAACAGTCTCCTGACCTCCATGGTCTGGGCTGGAAAACGGAGCAAATCCAAACTGGAGTTGTTGAAGTTGGATATGGACAAGGGCGGGCTTGGGCTGCCAGATCTATGGCTATATTATGCGGCTGGTCTATTGCAATATGCCGCTCAATTGCAGCAACTCCTTATGATGGGCTCTAGAGTACCTAAAGCATGCCCACAAATAATCTGTAGGGTTAAGGAAGTCTGGGAGCAGGCAGTGACTCTGGTGGTTAGAAGGGCCCTGTATGCTTGTGCATTACCCTACGCTGGTTAAAGGGCTTTCAGAATATCCAGAGTGTTATGGATCTTTCGATGTGGTACGAAGAGGGATGTGAGACGGCAGGGGTTCTATATTAAAATGGTACCTTTATGACGTTTCAGGAAGCACAGGACTGGTTCCAGGTATCCCCGGGGCAATTTTTGCAGTACGCCGAAATATCGAGTAGCGTACGTCAAATGTGGACAACGTTCCCTGATGAACCAGGCGAGTGCAGCACACTGGTTACATTGCTGGACCCTGGTTCTAATCAGGGGCTCATCTCCCAAATCTACATGACACTGAAGAACGACAGGGGGGCGAACTTAAACAAAATCAAGGCGAGGTGGGATGAGGATCTGCCTGTCCCTTTGACGGATGGTGAATGGAAGAGAGCACTGGCACAAGTGGCTGAAGCCCCTGGCAATGCACTGTTTAAACTAATCCAGGTCTACTATCTGCATCGCACGTATATTACTCCCCAACGGCGAGCACGGTTCACACCTGGGTAGTCTTCCGCATGTCCACGCTGTGGCACAGATCCAGCCTCGTTTTTACATATGGTCTGGAATTGTCCACTCCTGCAGTTGCACTGGCAACGGGTGGTGTTATCTCTGGGTGCGTATCAATATGTCTATAAAGCACTGTATTCTGGAAGTGCTTCCAGCGTCTAAGAAAGGGGCTAAGATGCTCCATAAATTTTCGCTCCTAAGGATGGTACTTGCAAAACAAAGAATAGCAATCCACTGGATACATCCCGGTCCACCGGTGTGGAAGAAATGGAGAGATGACTTGTGGGAGTTGGGAGTAGCAGAGGAATGTCGACTCAAAGCAGTACGGACTGATGAGAATGCGGAAGTTGATCTCCTTGAATGGGGGCAAATGTTGACTGAAGTGTCCACAACAGAGTATGAGGGCGAGACTGTAAGCACACATAGCTCACCGAGCACCGGGCCCACTTCAACACCTCCAGTTATAACACTCTCACACACATCCTCTCCCACCACGATTCCATAACCTTTGAATAGGATGTGAGTGTACTGCTGTTTTTTTACCTAGATTGGAGGTATTGTGCCACCTGTAGCTGCCACAGGGGGTGAGGGGGGATGGGGTAGGGGGCTGGGATCAAGGAATAGCATTAGGATTCTTGGTTGTGATTTTTATTATCGTTAATTAGGTTGTTGGTTGAATTGTTTGAAAATTACGGTTCCATAGATATTATTGTACTGCTGATAAATGTACGGGCAACTTGTTCTTACGAGCAATAAGCCTATGTATGCTCACTGGATGTGTTAACAGTATCAGTGATATTCTGACCATACTTTTTGTAAATGTACTTGTGAGTACTTGTACTTGAACGCAGTAGTTAATAAAAATAAGTTTAAAAAAAACTCACTTACTATTGCCCCACTTATTTCTACATGACTCAGAAAGGTGCATACACACACATAGGGCACCCACTCTATTGTTGATGCCAAATTGCCAAAGAGGATACTGAAGAAGAAATAAATAGAGGGTAATCTTCCACCCCTATGACCGATGAGCCTTTTTTAGAAGTTTTGGTAGTTATACTTCAATGCAGAAAATAATCTAGTGGTATAGCATGAATGAAGTCTTGGAAGTTAATTTTGCTGTTATAGTTTTACAGGAGAACATGTTATATATTATAACATTATGTTTATAGATAAGAGAAAAATGTAGTCTACATAGTATCTCAAATATGTTAATTAGCATATTGAAAAAACAAGCTTTACACCTCCACAACAACATTGTTGCAGCCAATGTCGTAGTGCCTCTATTGGCAGTAGGCTTGTTGGATGCAAAAAATCGTTCAGCTTGGTTAAATGGTCCTTTCTTTTTGCCAACTTGGAGAAAATTAGTATATGCCCCAAATTCAGATGTTGGGTTGGTCTTCTCTACGAGGCACCACGGGCTCAAGTTAAAGTAAATGTTATTCCATCTCAGGAATTCCCTATAAGCTGAAAGACTAGACAGGATTGCCCCTTGTCACTAATGCCTAGAGGCTTTGGCAGAGTGGGTCCGGGTAGATGGACAAGTATGGGGCTGGCGGTAGGAAGATACTTTTGAGAAGATATTGCTGTACACTGACGATGCCCTTTTATACTTAGTGGAACCAGATCAGTCACTGGCACGTGTGGGAGATATATTCAGGATATAAGGAAGATACTCAGTGTTGGGTGTCAACTGGGAGAAAGTACTTCTTCCCCTCAGGGTACTTGGGAATCTTGAGAAGCTCTCCCCATGACTCTTTGGGTGGTACATCACTGTTTCAGATACCTGGGTCTCTGGATTTCCAAGGATAGGCCCACTCACTATGAGAATAATTTTGCCCCGCTTTTGCAAGGACTTAAAACTGATACCACGTACTGAAGGGCACTCCCCGACGACCTGTTGGCTAGAGCGGGGCTGTTTCAAATGATTAATTTGCCTAAACTAACATGTCTTACAAAACATCCCCTATCAGATATCAGAGGTCTTCTTTCGGAAGATTAATGGGTGTGTGAGGAAACTATTGTGACTTAATGGAACACAGTGAGTGGCCCTTCGCATCCTTCAGAGGTTGATGTCGGGATAGCCTTACCAGATGCTTACAAATATCACAAATCTGCTTAGGATAGCATTGCAAATGAGTGGGCATTTTCAGCACTGGACGGCCTGGCCTGTCAACATGACCAAGAGGACCTGGGAGTGAAGGGATAGCTTCATGCTCTCTATGGTGGCAAAATAGACCCGGATGCTCCAGACGCGACTAAGATGGTATGTAGGATATGGAACTCCTTTTTGAAGGACATGGGCTGAGGGAAGAGGCTAACCACAAAAACCCCATGATGGGTGGGCATGAAGCTTGGGGCAGTATTGACCCTGCAAGACTTTAGAGGGTGGGACCTAATTGGCCTCTCCATGCTCGAGGATGTATGGGATGCAAACAGTATGGATCCTTTCACAAATCTTATATAGGAGTATGATATAGCGCCCTCCTAATTTCTTAAATGCTACCAATTGAGACACACCCTGAAGGGGCAAATTACACCAGATGACGACGGGATGGAGAAGTATCCAATAGAGAGACTACTCCTAGATGTCCATATGATGATTAAATCAATCCCATGAATCTACAAGACCCTCATAAATAACACACAGGGGTAACAAACCCATCTACAAATGAATTGGCTGGCAGATGTGGGCAGTCGGAAGGATGAAGGATGATGAGTGGCAGAAGGCATTGCAGTTTCCAAGGGAGGTGACCATACAGGCGCGATTCCACTTAATTCAAATTAAAATCCTTCACAGTATTTGCCACATTAGAACAGTCTTGCACAAGATCGGTAGGGTAGTGAGTGATGAATACCTGCAGTCATAGAGGGTCCTTTCTGTATACATTATGGGAATGCCTCAGGATCCGTTGATTTGGGAGGCTGTAAAAGGTCTGTTGAAGACAGTGGAACCACTGGCATTCCAAGTTCAGTTGACGATATTTGGGGTTTGGGGAGCTTCAGACCTAAACTCACATCAGAAGGCCTGGGGGACTTGAGGTTTCTCCCAGCAAAGCAAGAGGTTGCACAGAGATTGGATAATGCAGCTAGCCCAAGATTACAGGATTGGGTGCTGGAAAAGGATGAAAGTTGGTCTGCGAGGCTGCCCAAGGGAATTCGAGATGTGGGAGGGGGTGGACTTGGGGTGGGGGGAATAAGAGGGGTCACAACGGGATGGGGGAAAGCACTACAAAATGTATGATCGATGTTTACGGAAATAACAATGGGGTTGGTATTCATACTTACGTGACTGTATTACCCCCTATACAATGTAATGATCAACCCATACTGCAGAATGTTCACTGCATTATCTTATGCACAGCCTAAACCTCCTCCCTTTGATGTCTCCTACCTTTCCTACTGTGTATTTATTTTGTTTGCCACTGCCTATCTCTGTCTGCAAAAATGTAATAAAATATTTTAAACTAAAACATGTTAGAAAAAATAAATAAATATATTTGCAAATTAAAAAAAGCCTTTTCATTTTATGCTTGAAAACTATTCCATTCCTTCAAGACAGGACCCAACCTTTTTCCAATGCTATTTCCATAGCCCAAAATATTGCTTTGTAAACTTTCATCTGCCAAGATTCTTCTGGAACCCTAAGTGCAATGTAAATGGATATAGATATACTCATGTCTCATGTTCTTTGTGCACTGTATTCGCTCTCTCTGAGTTCAATTACTGATGGGACATATAGTTTTCCACTGCTGCCCAAGGGCTGGTTCTGCTTTCAATATAAATCCTATAGAAACGAAATGCGGCCTGGTGGCCTACTGAAACGACCATGTGCATGCCACCTGTAGTTCTAAAGCTGAAGGAAATGTACACATGTAGCCATGCTCATTTGTAAAACAGTGGAAGCAGTGCTACGGATGTGAAACAGAATGTTTTGTATTTGTCTCTACTGATTAGCACTGGTGTTGACTAATTATTGAGTATTGTACATATGGGACATGTTCTCTCATATATACGGATTGCACATATTAATGCTACTTGATATTATTTTTCTCCAGTCGTGTGTGTGTAAAAACGTTTGATTACACAGTGCCCATGGCCACTTCAAGTGGTGGCTTGTTTGATGGGTGTGGAACATGGGTTTAATATCGTAAAGCAAGTCTCCTAGTCCAGTCCAGGGAAGCAAAACACAAGCACAGTCAATTTATTTGGTAGCTGCGGAGCTATCAAATTCACCCCATTTCACTATATGTATGTGTATATGTATGTATATGTATATCTATACTACTATTATAAAGAGAGAACACAAACCTTTGAGCCAGGTAAACTACAAAAGTAATGCACCAATCACTACACCCAATACACCATTTGAAAGGGGAGATGTGGCAGAAGGACATAGGCTATAGATATGTACACCATATACATTAAAAAAGCAAAAACGCCAAAAGTGGTAAAGTAGTCCCTTGGGGGCGTGGTCGTGGGTGTCTCAAACAACAAATGTGGGCGTGTACAGGGCCGTGCCAAGTGCAAATAACAAACATAGGCCAAGCGACTTCACAACACACTTACATATGCACACATAGAGCGGAAATGCGCTTTCACTGAATTTAGAACGCACAATATTCAGACATAGAGCGGAAATGCGCTTTCAATGAATTTAAATTCACACATACAGCGCGGTAACACCAATATACAAAAACAGCAGAGGTGCGCGCTTTAAGAAATATACACACATTCATTGCAGTTACCCAGAGAACATTGACGCCTTCGCATTAAAAACCAGTCGGGCCTTCCATCGACGAGGAGTTTCAAATGACGCCACACAGGGGGCAGGATTAATCGCATACTACACCAATCACAACGCACTAAAGAAAACACACACATGACTTCGGCTTACAAAAAAAAAGTCTTTAACCATTGGCCATTGACCAATGACGTCACAGGGGGGTAAACACAAACAAAAAAAGCCGACATTTCTTAACGGAGAAACGCAATCGACTGCGCATTCACGAGACTTTCCTCACATCTTGCGGACAAAATAAAACGCTTACAATAAGACATACGAATAACGAAAATAACACAACTGACCATAATCACTCGAGCACTGCCAGGACTTCACCACACAATTGACAAAACAAAAGGGAAACTTCTTTCAAGGGATACAAAAACGAACACACGGAAAGAGCCTTCGAAAGAAAAAAAAACATTAAACAGGTGACACAACACTTTCCTCACATCTTGCGGACAACATAAAACACGGAAAACAATACATAAGAATTAAAAAAAATAACACAAGTGGGACAAATCAGTTGAACAGGGCCAGGACTTGCTGCACAGACAACTCTTCTGCGGGGCGGGCGGGGCACCCTGAAGCAGCCCCGTCCCGGACAACGTCGGGACGGGCTGCTAGTGTGTATATATGTATGTGAGCAAAAAATTGAAGTAAGGAACACTGGGCGGTTCCCACATTTTAGAGCCGAGAGCAGCTCCTTTGTATGGAACACTACACCAGCAACATTGTTTTTCTAGCAAAGATTTATGCATAGAATTAGCAAGTGCCATCCACACCAAGCTGAAATGTAACGAAAATCTTTTACTGTTCCAGGCATAGAATTATGACTTTGGATTGGTAAATACCTCCCAAGCCTGCCGGTTATTAATGAAAGCAACCAATTTAAGTAATCACAATTCCCTGTCTGGCTTACAGTGGCAAAAAAGTATGCAAAAAAAAAAAAGCAGGGAACCATGGGTAGTTACAAGGTTTAGGTGGAGAGCTGCGCCTTTAAGTGGCATGTTCTACCACACCAACACTCCAAATCTGCTCGCCTTATATGTCTGTTTTTCTAGCAAATATTTTAAGCATAGGATGAGGATTACAACATCTATTGCTCTGAAACAGATCTGTCCACTGAGCAGACATTGTGCTGTCCATTTACTTTTTGTAACTGGTAAGATTTATTGATCTTTGGAAATGAAAAGTCCAACGCTAGAAATCTGTTCACCATAAGCAAAGCCCAGTCAAACCGCATTAATTTGAGGAAATTCTGGTGTTCCTCTGCATCTTTACACTTGAGTAAGCCGGCATCAGCCTCCAGCAGACACAAAGTACCATCTCTGCCCTATGCAACCATGTATGGGATGGGCTAATTTGCAGTGAAAATAATTGTGGGGGGGGGGTAAAGTGGAGAGCGGAGGAAGACCAGCCTCCATAAAACATCTGAGTTTTAGATTTGCCATCGACAAAGCTCACTACCAGTTCACAGCCCTGGCCTTCGGACTAAAATCCGCACCAAGGGTCTTCACAAAATGCCTTGCAGCTGCAGCGGCACATCTACGGAGGGAGGGGATTCATGTATACCCCTACCTCGACAACTGGCTGATAAAGGCAAGTTCCTACAAACAATGCCAACTACATGCATAGCGGGTCACACAGACGCTGACAGAACTGGGATTTTTAATACACTGGGGGAAATCCTCAATGGAACCAGAACAGGTGAAGATCTTCCTGGGCGCACAGATCAACACCATTCAGAGGAAGGTGTTCCCCAGTGAGGAGGTAGCGATTAGGGCTTCTGGTGTGATTGGTTGCTGGACTGGTTGTGGGACTAATAGGCTATCTATTGGAAGTAGGGACAAGGGCTTCCTGTGCCATTGGTTGCTTGCACTTTGGGTGGGACTACTGGTAGGGCTAGGGCTTCTATTGTATGTAGAGATTAGGGTTTTTAAACTGATTGGGTGCTTGGACTAAGGCTAAGATTGGCTGTAAGGTGCTGGTCTCCTATTGGTTCTAAAATTTTAGGGCTAGTGTTGTGATTGGATGGTGTTAGGGCTAGGGTTCCCATTGGCTGACGGGGTCACCTGATTACTAGGGCGTCTCAGCTAAGGGCGGAGAGGACAAGGGCAGTTGCCTGTTTGAGCCTGTTCGAGACTGACCAGGGCCAGCAATACTGCCCAATATACATACCTCCATTATGCATCTATATACTTTCAATGTACTTATGGTTCTATATATTTATCACTTTCTTCTAATTTAGCATTTCCAATGCACATCCCTATTTCTCAGCCTATACTTTGCTCAATATATCCTCTACATCCACTCTCTCATTTAACCACAAACCACATACCGCTACTATGATCCCCAAAATAACCCTTTCTAGACTCTCTCCTACTCTACCCCTCCTTGCATCATCTTACACCTCTTACTATACCGATCTCCCAAAACAAACATTTCTAAACTCTTCCTTCTTTTCTACCCCTCCCCAACCCTTCTCAATCCCAATAACTTACTAACATATCCACCACTAAAAATACTTTCGTGTTTCACCACACTAATTCAACACTAATCCTGATGGGTCCAGATTAGCGTGCTACTTGCGCTTCAAAACCCCATCGGGTTTAGCAAGCTCAATATAAATTCAAACCTCTTTCCCTTCACTATCCCGCCACCTACCCTTCTCTACCCAAATAACTGAATAACCTATCCACTACTCCAATTTCTTGACGCCGCGCTTTGGTGGGGATTGCCGAGGAAAGCTCTGCACGGACTCCAGAGCCCAGGAACCAGCGGGGGCCGCGGAGCACTATCGCCAGCCCCTCCCTCCTCACCTGCTGGGACATAATTACTCCTTGCGCCTCCCGCTTCGCGGGAGACGCCGTGCTTTGGTGGGGATTGCCGAGGAAAGCTCTGCACGGACTCCAGAGCCCAGGAACCAGCGGGGGCCGCAGAGCACTATCGCCAGCCCCTCCCTCCTCACCTGCTGGGACATAATTACTCCTTGCGCCTCCCGCTTCGCGGGAGACGCCGCGCTTTGGTGAGGATTGCCGAGGAAAGCTCTGCACGGACTCCAGAGCCCAGGAACCAGCGGGGGCCGCGGAGCACTATCGCCAGCCCCTCCCTCCTCACCTGCTGGGACTTATATTCATCGTTAGCTTCCCGCGTCGCGGGTCGCGCGCGGGACGCGCCGGGCTAAGCCCGGGCAAAGGGCAGGCCCTCTACGGCCCTCAGCGGCACGAGGAGGACGGAGACGGGCCACCCCCCCTGTCATTCCCACAAAAGAAGGTATAGTGTCTATTTCTACATTTATAAGACTCATGGACTTTCTGTTTCGCCAGCAAAGTCACATCACTTAAATCATGACTTCTAAGGGGGGCTATCCAATTTTCATTCAAAAACGATGCCCGGCCCAGGAAATGGACACGTACACTCAAAAGCATAGGACCTTTAGCACTATCAGCGATACTAATTCCGATGATTGCCGTCAACTTCTAGATCCAATTCAAATTCTCCCTCAAACCCCTGTCAGACCGGAAAAAATGTCTTACTGGGAGGAACAATGGGCCCGATGTAGGTAAACGCGATTTTCCGATTTCAAAATACCGAGGCGGGCCGAATCGGTATTCTGAAATCGGAAAACGAGATGTAGGTGAAAAAAACCGAATGAATACCGAATCGGTCGGCATCGGTAATGAGATTCGGTACGTTCCGATTCTGCTCGGTCCGAATCGGAAAGTACTGAATCGGCCAACAACGAATCGGAAATCACCGAATCGGCTACCACCGAATCGGATATTCCCGAATCGGCGAATACCGATTCGGTAAAAGCCGATTCGGTAATATCCGATTCGGCAATCATAGATTCGTAGCCATGAAAACACACCCATGGCGAAAAAGCCCATAGGAATGCATTGAATGAACCGAATCGGCTTTTACCGATTCGGATAATACCGAATCGGTAAAAGCCGATTCGGCAATAGGCGATTCAGCCAATGAGGTGGCTCCCCCTCCCCCACCCAAACAGGGAGTGGCAACCCTGGCAGGTGCAGCTAATTAAGAAGTTTCTGGAAAGCCTGCCTGAGCCCAACACGCACAGTTAGCAGCAGTGGGAGAAGGAGGTTGCCAACTGAACTGGAGAACATGGCAGAGCAGTCTGAAAGCCAGAAGTCCTCCCAGAAGAGGAAGCCCAAGTTCACCACCACCGAACTTCAGGTGCTGGTCGGAGGAGGTGGTGAGGGTGCACCGCCAGCTGTTTGGCAAGCTGTCCCTCAACGTGCCAGACAGCACCAAGAGGAGAATCTGGGCCGACATCGCCCAGAAGGTGAATGCTGCGGGTGTCACCCCCAGGTCCATAGAGGAACTGAAAAAGAGGTTTTATGACATCCGCAGCCTCACTAAAAGGAAGATGGGTGAGTTCCAGAGGCAGGCTGGACACACTGGAGGAGGCACGAACCCGGCGCCACCCCTCACCGAGCTGGAGGAACTGGTCTCCAGCACCATTGAGAGGGAGAGTGTCGTTGGAATCGGGACCCTGGACAGCTCTGCGAGAGCTACAGCTACAGGTAAGAAGCATGCGCATCATGACACACCCTACCAGACACCTCCCCATTAGACACAATGCATAGGCAAACCCCAGCACTGTACTGTCACCAACATACAAGAGACAAGCATCATGGTACATGTAGTCAGCAGAAGTTAGCCAAATATGTCAGTGCAGAATCACAAGACAGGAAACAGTGTGACACAGTGTAAGGAGATGCAAGGACATGTGGAATGCCATAATTGTACTGACTGTAATACATCGGCACTCACTTTACAAATGCTTCTTTGTACCTAGGGGCCCCATCAGGTGGAACAACAGCGACAGCAGAGGGAGCAGCAACGTCCAACACTGCAGTCGCAGGGCCGAGCACCAGCCAGGCTGGCCAGGAGGAGGATGAGGAAGGAGACACCCCAGGGCTAGGCATGGAGGGAGTCCTGGTCATTGACTTCCAAGCAGTGCACTCCCCAGTACTGCCCAGCACACCCCCCTTGCAATTCTCCCCAGATAACTCCCCTACAAGGCACACCATTCCGCCTACACCAGCTCCTGCCACAACCGTGGCCTTGCCACCTGTTCAACCTGTCCTGGGAGCAGGGGCACAGGGACCGGCCAGCTTCACACCCCCACCAGTGGCACCCCAGCCCACTCAGCAGGCGGAAGCAGCAGTGCCCGACGCCGTGCCATCACCACCACTGCTGCACCAGCACGGGAGGGCAGTGTGTTCCTGGGCCTGGAGGGACAGATGGTTAAAATCCAGAGGCAACAGGCAAGATCCACCATGGCCTGCCAACGCCAGCTCCTGCAGCACAACATGCAGATGGGAGAGTTGGTGAAGGGATTCCAGGCTGTTGTGGAAAGCAACAAGGAGGTGGCAGCAGGGTTAGGCAGGCTGACCACTGCCATCACCCACTCATCTGCCAGACAGGAGGAGCATGAGCTGGTGCGCAGGCGGGATGCCCGGGTTCTGAACCGCGCCATGGCCCGCCTTGCAGCGGCGACGGCACAACTGTGCCATCGCAGCGCCAACCAAGAATCCGTCCTCAGTCAGCATACGGCTGAGCTCACTAGGGGGATGGCCAGGATCACCACGGCTATGGAGGCCATGATAATTTCAAACACCGCCTCCAATCCTGCCCTGGACCTGGGTGATGCTGGAGACAGCAGCAGCCGCAGCAGCCCGGCCAGCGCTGCGTCTGAGCCACGGAGGAGCACCAGGCGATCCGCTGATGCTGCTGGGCATTCAGAGGGGGCTGAGGGACACCCCAGTGGGTCTGGCAAGCGGGCGAAAAAATAGCCTGGCAAGGGCAGATTAGGCAACCAGAACCCTGGACTTTATTTGATTTTACATACTCCATTTTTTGATGCACATCAGTGCTGTAACTGTGGTGCAACACTATTAAAATTTGTTTTTTGCAAGCAACATTTAGCTGTCTTTGCATCTGTACTCAGTCAGAAATAGTTCTCAGTGATCTCCTCACGTCTGTATCTGCCATCACTTGGCGTACACACCCTAGCTGGCTGTGTCAGTGGCACAGCTTCGTCGTCGTCATGGTCCTCGTAGTCAGACAACTCCACCTCAGTTCCCTTCTTGACCGCAAGGTTGTGTAACATTGCACATACAGCTATGATCTTGCAGCAGGTGATGGGGGTATACTGCCTTGCACCTCCACTCTTGTGCAGGCATCTGAATCTACTTTTCCAGATGCCAAAGGTCCGTTCAACAACATTCCTTGTGCGTATGTGGGCCCGGTTATACCTCCTTTGGCTGGGTGTGGAGGGGTTGAGGTAGGGGGTGAGTATGAATGAGCGGAGGGCATATGCACTGTCGCCTGGAAGAGAAAGGGGTCACATTAGACACATGCATACATGTATTACACCTACCTACTATGTGTTATGGGGGTCTGATGATGTGTCTCACCTAGGAGGTATCCTTCTCCAAATTCGCCAGCCATCAGCCGTGCATATATGCCGCTCTGTTGGAATATATAGGAGTCATGGGTACTCCCTGGAAATTTTGCTACCAGGTCTGTGATGGTGCACTTGGCATTGCAGATCACCTGCACGTTGATGGTGTGTGTAGATTTCCGATTGCGGTATATGTATTCGGTGTCCGCTGGTGGGCAAATCGGAATGTGTGTGCCATCTATGCAACCGATGATTTGGGGAAATTGTGCCATCTGGTAGAAGTCAGCTTTAGTTTGTAGCAGTTCTGCGTGGGTTGCAGGGAAAGAGATGTATTGGTCCATCCTGTCTATCATGGCGTCAAGGAATATGTGGAAGAACCTTGACAGGCTGCTCTGGCTCACCCCTCCTGCTGCTGCTACTCCACTTTGATAGCTGCCAGACGCTAGCAGGTGTAGGCTGCATAGCACCTGGACGTGCGCAGGGATGGCGTGTGCCCTTGGGGTGTGGTGGTCCAAGAATGGCTTAAGGTCCCTGATGAGCTCAAGTATGGTGTCAGAGTCCAGCCTGTATCTCTGTAGGATCTCAGCCTCAGTGAGCATGAACAGGGTTATCCTCTGTCTGTAGACCTGTTCATTTCTTAGCCATTCCCTCTGTCCTTCCTGCTGTAGCCGTAGCCGCCTCGCAATGACATAGAAAGCTGCCATCCTGCAAGTTGCAATGCATTTTGGGACTGTTTATATGGGTTGGAGTTGGTTACCACCTGATTGCAATCCATGGTAAATACCGAGTGAATTCTACCGATTTTGAGCCGATTTCGGTGTTTCTGTGCCTCCCTACATCTCCCCAACTGTCGGAATCGGGGAATTTCCCGATCGGAGATTCATACGAATCGGCATGTTTTCCGATTCGGCTCATGTCCGAATCGGTATTTGTACCGATTCGGTACATGGACCGATTCGGTGATTTTCCGAATCGGTGTCACTAACGAATCGGTACGTGGACCGAATCGGTGAATGTCCGATTCGGTGTCACTAACGATTCGGTACATGGACCGAATCGGGGAATTTCCGATTCGGTGTCACTAACGATTCGGTACATGGACCGAATCGGTGAATTTCCGATTCGGTGTCACTAACGATTCGGTACATGGACCGAATCGGTCTTTGCATCCGAATCGGTGTTTTTCCGATTCGTTACATATCCGATTTTCGGTATGTACGTATCGGATTCTTTCCCATTCGGTGCTCATTCCGAATCGGTTTTCTATCCGATTCTTTCTGTTTTTGGTTCCCTACATCTCGATGGCTGTTTACCGATCGGTAAGGGCCAAAAATCGGTATTTTCGGCCGTTACCGATCGGTAACGCCCTACCTACATCGGGCCCTAAATGCTTTGTGCGGGACTAATTTTCTTCCTGTTATAGCCCCTTCCCCTGTAAAAGGCTTTACTATCAACCATCGCGCAGATAGTCCTGGCGATCCACCCCTATCACCCAAGGAGGATAGCAGCCAAGCTAGTGGACTGCCAAATGGCCAAAGTGCGAAAAGGAAGCACGAAGGGGTTAACGAATACGAAACAGAAGTTAAAACACAAAAACTCTTTACTGATCCCTCATCGCCTGCCACAAATCCTATCTTACCTAAAATGCACACTGAAACGCTGGATGACGAAGTAGCATCCCCTCATTTGCAACTATTGACCCAGTTTAAACTGATGTTAAGAACTGTAATAGCACCCCTGTTTGACCAAATCAACATCTTAGGGGACAGGTTGACAAGCCTAGAGACTATCATTAAAACTAATTCTTTCCCTCCCGCAAAGATTGCTAGATCTAAATGTTTTTCTCTCCCTACTGCTCCCAAAGTACCTCACACTACAAAAACTGTTCCCACTGTAAGTAAACCTCCCAACTGTCCACCTCACACCGTTACCAAAATTGCCCATACATCTGTGAGCAATACCTCAAAAAATGTCTTTACCGATAGACAACCTCCCATGAGACAACCTCTAACTGCTACCAAAATTGCTCGTAAACCTGTGTTATCTAATTACTCTGCTACCAGAGCAGAGCCTAACAGAGTAGCTTGTATAGATTTGCCTCCAGAAGCCACCCCCTTTGTGCTCGTTCTTGCAGGAGTACCTGCACCCATCCACGGGAAACCTGAAAGTCACCAGGACCTATTGCACAAGGTCCTGTTTTGGTTATCAAAAAATAGACCCCTCCCACCCAACAAAGACGGTGGTATCCTGACCGTTAGAAGGGTGGCCTGGTTAGGGTCATCATCTAAAGTAATTCCCGGGGACCTAGTTCTAGTCAAATTCAGGGACAGGCACACAGTCCCCTACATACGGTCCTCCCTGCCCCAAGAAAATGATGGCTCCATCTCCGTTTGGGATCTGTATGATTTTTATCCGAGTACCCCACCCATCCGCCCACCAAGATTAACAGCCTTACACAAATATCCCCTAGGTAAGGGTACTATTAATTCTCCTACCCTTTTTAGATCAGCGTTTGCTATTAGAAACCCATACTGAATGTTTATGAAAATCCAGCAAATGTTATGAAAATTAGAATTATGTAAATATATACTGTGGTTTTATTGTAGCTGGTGTTTTTATATTTTATATTGTTATTGATGTACACTTTTATGATTTCTTTCTTTGTGAAATCGAATAAAGTTATGAAATGAATGAATACTATACTAATTTTCAACACTAATCCTTTGAGTTCCGGAGTGGTGTGCTACTCGCCAGAAAAGTGCTTTAACATCCATCAGGGGTAACAAGTGCTATATGAATACAAACCTTTCTTCCCCTTTTATCCCTCCACTATCCTTCTCACTCCAAATAACTGACTAATATCCACCACTGATATTACTTTCATATTTCACCATATTAATTCACCACTAATCCTTTATGGGCTTCCTGAATAGCATGTTTCAACACCCCATCAGGGGTAACAAGCGCTATATAAATACAAACCTTTTTTTCCTCCTCTATCCTTCTGCTATCATTCCAAATCCAAATAACTGACTAACTATCCACCACTTAAAATGTACTTGCATGTTTCACTGTACTAATTCAACACTAATCCTCCATGGGTCCCAGAGTAGCGTGCTACTCGCCGAAAAAGTGCTTCAATGCCTCGTCAGGGGTAGTAAGCGCTATATAAATGCAATTACAATACAATACAATGTATCATGACACCCAGTCTCTCCCGTACCACAACAATACTGTAGTTGGACTTGCATGAGAAATAATAGAACAGTAAATATATCTACCATACTCAAAGAAAACACCAATGCAACGCAGTGGTGTTCAAATGTGTCCATCACATTAAACCGACTAAACTAAAGGAAACCAAATGTATGTATGCATAGCACTGGAACAACAAACATCTTTAGGAAGCTGTCCGCTGACAGAATACTCGTGATACACCTGGTTTCAAACATTTACAGGAAAGCAATGCTTTATGAAGAGATGTTGCCTACACCTTCATTCGACCAGCTTTGTTTGCCTTTTAATGTATGTGACAAACTTGATTTGACTTCGGTTGCGCATCTGTTAAACACATTTTGGGCTAGAATAGTCTTTTTTACTTTTAAATGTTGGCCCTTGAATATTAGCCCTCTCCTTATTTCGATGCTTGTTACGTGTGTGGTTTTATATTACCTCTGAAATATTTTCTCAGTGGTGCCTTACTGGTCTCCAGACCGCATGTTCCCCAGAGTTATACAGCGCCAGGAGACCTAAGGATGGGTAGCAGTGCGCTTTACAAGCTCAAGTACATTTACATTTACATGTTCTGTTTCACAGGTACATTGTTGGCATTATGTGTCAAATCATTCTATATTGCCTTAATTATATATGAATGGAGGTTTCGATACATGGTTTGATGACGCTAGTAGCGTACTTGCACAAATAATAGCTTGAGCTCACGTACATTCTCAACTAATTGCAGGCCAAACATTGGAGAGCATGTGTTTTTCCGTTGACATTACATTAAAGTGGCAATGTTTTCCACCATGAAGCAGGATGAGGGATTTTGGTATCTACATAAGAGAGTGAAGGCATTTTCTGGGTAAGCTGAAAAGCAACAGGGAACAATATCCTGTGGTGAACTTCACTATCAACCAATGAAACACACATTCCTCATAATACCACCCATCCCACAATTAATTATTTTCAACTTTAGCGTGCTTCGCTTACTCCACATTGTGCAGTTCAGATAAAATGTAAAAAAGGAAGTTTGATAGAGTAGAAATTACAACATTACTGAACACTAAGGACACAATTCATTGCAAAGCTTAGTGGAACTTTTTCAGGGGGGCAACCAGTCACTAGCACCTAGGCTGGAGGTTAATTGTTTTGCAGATGTCAGCAAGAACTATTTTAGGTTGTTTTATTCTTAGGAGCTCCAATTCCTAAAAGAACATACTTTGTAATTCCAATCAAAATTAATACCTCTAATTTATCTCTTTTAAGTCAAGCACATTTCTATGTTTTTGTTTTCAAGGAAGAATGCCAGATAATATTCATACTTGGACAAACATTCTGTGATGGTATCCCTGCTATACTCACCTTGATACATTTCATTAAATTAAAATTGCAACCTTCCTTAAAGAAAAACAAATCTTTTGAGAAGGGTGATGTCCGATTTGGTGTTATGTCATCCATCCAAATTTCAAAATTGACACTGACATCTTTTCTCCAGATTATTTCCGCTATTCATCTTTTACCAATAACTCAGATCGCCTTCTGGCCCCTATGTGGTTGGATAACTAAAGCGTTCTGAAACTGCAGAAAGTATTGACCACATATGGTACAATATTAATTGTATTACTGAAAGTGGGTCGGAGACCAGACATTTTAGAACACTAACATTGCTCCTTTAAAGGCAGGTTTTGTTGGGGTTAATTGAATCTATACACAGCTTAATAGCAACTGGAGATCAGGGAGCACAATGTTTGTTGGCATTTAAAATTGGAAGTATTTGTCCAGTTTGATCATGTGCAATAATTTCATGGAAATGGACATGAATAGTTCTAGAAATATATTTTAAAAAATTACATCCCTGCCTCAATTAGGCACTCCGACGGGAATCATGCAGTGGCAATAAATATATTAGAACCAACTACATTTCGGCTTATAAGCAGTAGTTTAAAATGTTCAATTGGTTAGCTTCTTTTATGGGGTGAATAAAGAATAAAATATTCCATCAGTACTAAAATTGTTTTTTAATTACTGAGATTGTTGCCACGCATCATAAATACGCACCCCACTTCATTCTGCATGATGCAAATCTATTTATGGGGGCATATCATTACCTTATAGTTTGTCCAATGCTTCATCAACGTTGAACATGTGTTAAGATTTATAAATATAATGTCTGGTTATCTCATTTATTGTTTGGTTCTCTGTTTGAAAAAATAAAGATAATGAGACTGATGCAGTATTATTTTTTCTTTTTTGTGCCTTTAGTCGCAGTGCCAGTTCAGTCAGAGCTGCCGACCTTTTGACGTTGATCCTGATTGTACAAAACCTCTATCCCAGCTCTAGTGCAGTTGAGGATCTAAATCCAGAGGTATTGTAAAGAGATTACATATGGCTCATTTCTCAATATGTATTGTGTAATTTGAATATATTCTATAGCAGCGTCCAGAATTAGAAAATGTTCAATTCAAAAGCATTATGACCCTTTGGGAAATTCATCAGACTGGAGTACAATTAGCTCAAAATGTAATGATATTCATAACACTAATTTACAAAATATTTCTGTTCGGAAAACAAAATTTACTTTATGGGTCGATGACAAGCAAGGCAAATGCTAACGTGATTTTACAAACATTAGTTTAATAATAGTTTATTTTTATGAAATAAAGATTTTTCTTCTGAAAATAATTGATTTTTCTCTGAAATTAACTTGGTTTACAAATATATATTACAAAGTCATTAAATTATATCATGGTACTTTAGTATTGATGTACTTTATAACTTGCCATGCATCTTTAATATGGTTATTGTCTATAATGTCTAATCCGTGTTAGTGAGCATGCCACACCTTGTGTGTGCAGTAGGTGCCAAATGAATGTTTTTTAATAGGTGACCAGCCACACAGGCATGGACAGAGGCCTTTTCATACGGCAGGCATCCCTTACTCCAATGCGGAACAAGAGTATAATGAGGGCAGTCGTTCATTCTCCTCATACTATTAAAAAACTGAAGAAAATAACGATGCAACCATGCATCAAGATGTCTATGAACAACAAGTGCAAAGACTTGGCAAATATTATAATTTTGGAATTAGCCAGCCTTAATGCCCACATTCTGGGGTGCTGTATGTTTGTAGCACATTGATGTTCACATTTGAAGTACATCATTATGGGTCTACACACTCATGGCATGCCACTATGCCCTATTCTCTGACCAATATTATATCACCAATTGGCAAAAGTTGGCCAGTCTAGCTATGCCAATGCTTGTTGTTTGTCACTATTGGCTTCTCCAATTTTCTCTAAATTGCTCTGGCATTAGCAAAGCCAACAGCAGCAGCTGGATATCTTGGAATTATATTTTCTATATTTCAAAGATTGTAGACATAATATTACAGACATCTTGGAAATGTAGAAAATAATGCTTGTTCATCTTAGAACATTATTTTCCACATAAGTGTAGGAAATATAGTTCCAAGTTGGCTACCACATTGGCTTTACATGCAACATGGTGGCCATATTGGAAGTATAAAAATAATGTTCCAATATAGTTGAATGTTATTTATTGTACTTTCTTGTGCTGTGGTGACCATTTCTGAAGTACAGAAAGTAAAATTCCGTTTTTTTGTTCTTCCAATGACAACACGCAATTTATTATGACCTAACATGACATTAGAATGTGCAAATTTGTGCATCTAATTATTTTTTATTAGTGCTAGGCCTGAATATGACCTTTTTTTAATGTCAAATTTATCATCAGACAACGCAATCTAAGATACATACAAGTTAAATATATACAGTACATAAAACAAGAAATTGTACCATCTTGCAGACATCTCGCTATCAGATACACAGGATTGTAAATAATCATCATACTGTTAGCATGGAAAATAGATATACTGTTAGCATGGAAAATAGATATACAACAAAAACAAAATGTGATTTAAGAAAACAAAAGAAGGAGGGGCAGAGCAAGATAAATCGACTTAAATCATCCTGATAATAACACTTAAACCTGCTCCATATGCATTCAATTTTTTTAATAGAAATTAGTCCCCTAGCTTGAGCAAGTTCCCTCTCATAAATTCCCCTCTGAATTTCCCATCACTTTGCTCTTCTTGGGGGCGTTGCCAAAATCCACGCCCTAGCTTTACACAGCCTAGCAGTAACAATATTAACAGAGAAGAAGCCTTATAGAACTAAATCTGCTGCGTCCCTATACTCAAGCATGACCTCCTTATCTGTTAATTGCAGATCTAGACTAAGACAGATGCTAATAGTCTGGCTCACCTCCTCCCAAAAGATTCCCAATAATGGCAAGTAACGAACAAATGCAGCAGGTTTGTTGCCATTAGTCCACATTCAGGGCATTTATTCTTCTCCCCTCTTCCTGCCACCTCGTTACCAGCCCCCTGCTATTGTCTCAGGAGTATAATTTAACATACAGACAGTTCTAAATTGCTGTAATTTTAAACTCATGGAATGTGTTGACCTCTCCGTTGTGTCTTAACGCTGCTATTACTTCTGTGGAAGTAATATCACCTTATAAAAGATTACTCCATTTCCAAGCAAGCTTTGAGCTGTCATTAATTCTGTGTTGGCAAAGGTTCCGATAGATAGTTCTTATTAATGACTTCTTGGGTGCCTGATGAAGAACTGTCAACAGATCTGAGCTCTCCAACACCTTTATCACTGACGCACCCAAAAATAATCCCTAATCTGCAAATATTTAAAAAATAGCCCATGAGGAAGATCAAAACTGCTTTGCAAGCTTTCATATGTTCGAAACCCATTTATATCATATAAATGTCCTATTTGCTCAACCCCATAATGTGCCCAGATCTTGCCAATAGGGTGATGAAATACTTCTGGGAGCACTGGATCTTCCCACAGGGGGAAGTTTGCATGAATAAGAGGTAGGTAGTACTTCGATAAGCTTTTGTGCCAAATAAAGACTATATCTATAATAGCCTTAAATCTGACTCTTTTAAAATAGTTGTGATCATTGGCTCTATATAAGAACAGTCTACTATCTGGTCCAAGCGCGTAGCAATAACAAAAATCTGGATTACCCACAGACAGCAAATTACCAAGGCGTCCAGCAAATGCAGCCCAATAATACAACTTGAAATCCCAAAGCTGTCACTCGCCCTGATTATAGGGAAATGTAATGTTCGTACTGCATGCCGTGCTATCTTATACCCCCTAATGAAGGTACCAATAGCCCCGTCAAGTTTATAAAAAAAAGAATTTGGACCCAGTAGAGGTATTGTAAGAAAAAGATATAGGAGTTTTCTGTAATATACTCATTTTAATTATGTTACACATTCCAATTAACTTATACTAATTTTTAAAACTTTTAATCATAGACTGCAGCAGGGGGTTCGTAAAACTAGTTCCACCTGGGGAAGGATCTTAACCCCAAATACACAGCAGATGAACAAGCACCAAGGACTAGTCTAGCAGGTTGAAAATGAAGAAGAACTTGTATCTCACTGATATTCAATTTATATCCAGAGAAAGTGCCAAATTTATTGGCTTCCTCTTTAATAGACTCTCATGCAGCTACTGGATCAGAAGAATAGACAGCCACACCATCAGCATACGCAGTAACCTTCAACTCACATGGGCCTGATATAACAGGTTGGAAATTAGTGTTTAAATAGAGCAAGAGTACAAACAGCTCGATATATAGTAAAAAGTAAAGGGTAAAGCGGGCACCCCTGCTGAGTTCCCCGCTGTATCGGAAAAGAAGTAGAGCGTAACACTGCATTTGCCAACTGAGTCCTAGGATTGGTTGTTATATAGGGCCTGCACCTACTTACAGTATCGACCGCTTAAACTATATGCCAAGAGTGTGGCCCAAAGACAGTCCCCTACCACTCACTCGAATGCCTTTTTGGCATCCAACAGTACCATCCCCATAGTAATGCCTGATTTTCTTGCTACATCAAAAGCTGCTATTGCCGTACTGAAATAGGCCATGGTATCCCTACCCAATATCAAACCATGTTGCTGACTAGATACCAGCCCTGGCATCAAGGGTGCCAACCGGGCACCTAAAATTTTAGGAAAGATCTTTGCATCCACGTTTATAAGAGAAATAGGTCGGTAGTAAGTACACTCCTCTGATGCCTTACCCTTCTTTAAAAAAAGACAATATTCGTCATGTTCCATGAGCTAGGTAGATTCCCACTATCCCCTATATATCATAAGACATCACCCAGAAAAGACACCATAATATACCATTTAATTAAAGTCGATTGGTATTGCATCTCCACCGGCTGCTTTACCAGATGGCAATGCTGCCAGAGCCTCCAGAATTTCCCCACCTATAATTTCCTCTTGAAGAGCCTTCACTTGCTCTATGCTCAGCCTTGGGAGGGCACATCATTGTAAGTATTTACAATACCCCTTTTCATCAAATACATTTATTTGCCCATATAGTTTCTGATGAAACACACCAAATTTTTCCACTGTTAATTGTGATTATGTATGTAATAATCCATCCTCACCCTTAATAGCCTTAATTCGGCTCTTAACTTTTTTATTTGCCGATTGGTGCACCAATACCCTCCCTACCTGTTCACCCTATGCATACTGGAGAGAACAATGTCTATTATACCTGGCCACTAACTTCTCCTTTAATATACTTCCCAGACATGACCATTTCTCCACCAAAGAGAAATATATTTTCTGTTGCGCGTGACCCCCCATGCCCGATTTCAGCAGAATGTAAAATTTCTAGATGCATAACTGCCAGCCGAGTTGCCCTCATGTGAATTTCTTTAATAATATTTTGCTGAAACATATACTGCTGGGTAACACCCCTTCATAGTGTTCCCATACAATCAGTGGGGATGCAGAAGCAACATTATTCTCTATAAATTCTACTAAGATTTTTTGGACCACCAATATGTATTCTTTATCCATAAGTAAGTGGTGAGGAAAAGAAAATGAGCGCCTTTACTATTTACTGCCTGCAAATGGAAAGATAAGTACTACAATGTGTTCTGTTGGGTGATTCAGTTGCTTAATTTAAATTATAATAATTCATAATCAATATCATCAGTAATTAAATAATTGAAGGATAAGTCAAAGGAACACTATACTCCTAGTATACTTAATATCACATTTATATATCACTTGCTGTATCATGTTATATATGGCTGCTGCACAATCAAATACGCAAAAGAAAATTAACAAACAAACAACAGAACCATCTTTAACCCCCTTTGAGAATCTTCAGCCTAGCTGGCTCCTGCAAAAAAACCTGCGCTCCGGCAGCTTTTAATCGGTCTATATGTTATCGTAATTTCCACCGCCTATCCATTGTAGGCTTGCAGAAGTCAGAGCGAGCTATCATTGACATCAATTCGACTAAAACTGGAACTGTTGGTCAAGCTTTAATAGAAATAGCTTGCTTCAATAGAAAGTTACCATTCTATATCAATACCAGACATGCACTTGCCTTTCCACAGTGATCAGGAATGTTTGACTTAGCAGAGCGATTAATGAGGAGTCTGCGTGCTCTCTATATTTATGAGTCCCTATCCCAATCTGACAGCTCTCGAAATGCCTTTCTGATAAGCTTCATGATGAACTGACATGGATTCCCCCCTTCCTTTCCTTCTGGTATACCAAATATACTCAAGTTGTTTCGCCTCTGTCTTAGACTACACAAAATACAGGGGTCTATCATGGCCATCTACAGTTTTCCAGTGTCTGTTCCGGGGACCTCTTTGTCCAAAACCCATTGTTGAAGTTCTCCCATATCTGTGGTAAGACAATCTGTTTTAATAGTTGCTTCCATCAATGTACGGTGTCTAGCTATGTTATCCACTCTGACTTGTGCATAATATTGTTGTACCTAAGCCCGTTGGGTCTGCAGCATCTCTAAGCTAGTTCATAGCATTGGCTTCTGTTCATTGTCTGACATAAAAGGGTCAGATGAAGCTGTAGGCTTAGAACAAGAGGTAAGAGCATCCATTGTTGAGAGAAGACTAGTCTCAGATGGGACCAGCATCCCGACTATCAATAGTTGAAGATGAGTTTGCAGGGCCTTGTTTGCCCTTCTTGCCATCCTTGCCTGGATTTTGAGAATCTGCTGAAGCAGAAGATAAACATGATATTAACCCCCTTTGGACACAACCCAGTTCCATAGTGGTCTGTCTTTGGCAGCCTTTTGCATTGCCTGATTTTTCTGACCTGCTGGAATGTATTTACCAGCCCTCTTGTTGTTTATTATCCTCTCCAGTGCTGCTAAGTGGGAGCTTGTCAGCCCTTGCATGGGTTACATAATCATGATGCACTATCCCGGCTTCCGATGTGCTCCCATGCATATTATCTGCTCCAGTATCATCAGCAGTTACTTCTTTATAGGCATCAAGCAATTGTAGGCTAGTGATAGTAGATGTAGTAGCTGAGGCAGGTGTGGCCGTTGGGGCCCCTGGTGTTATTGTGAGATTAACAATATGGGTGTCCCCCTGCACCTCACTTGAACCCCACTGATGCAAACCTTGATGCCTTCTCCAGCCACGCAGTCAGCCAAGCCCACTGCCCCTTCACTACTCATGGCTTCTGCAATGTCCTCGTCTCTTTTTCAAAACGACTGGTTGCCATCTAAGAGTAATATATCCTGCTCCCGCTCTCATGCTCTCATGCAGCTTTGTTGCCATCCAAAGCCATTAACAAAGTATCTATATTCCCATCTGGGGCAGCACCTATCACTATATCAGCAAGCAAAGTTTTTCCTCTTGAAGACTCTCTGGTGTATGCCTGAAGCTAGCTTGATTCCAGTGGCACAGTGAGCAAGAGACCCACATCTGGGTATACCCATCCCACGTAGGGCGAAAAGTGCTACAGCAAACAAATGATGGACGGAAATATAGAGTCAGCATTACCTATTTTAAGCAATTTTAAAGTTTGGCCAATGCATGGAGGCTTCTGAGATATCCTCTTGCTGCCAAGGAGGCTCCTCCAGCCTCTTGTTGTTTGCTTGGGGGTGGGCTTTAGCCAGGTTACAACTCTTCTGGCTCCATGACTAGTGTTTACTCGGGGAAGAGCCATATCAGCTTCAATCTTGTCAGCACTTTTGAAAAAGACCAGCGCCCAAAGCCAGTTCCGCACAAGGATGAAATGCTGCCACATATGCAGTCCTCAGTTTAGCCCCTCCTTGGTTTAAGCAGTGAAAAAAACTCCTTTAGCCCGAGCATGCTGCGAAGCCTCAGGTGAGAGCAGAAGTCAGAGCTGTGGTCCGTGTCAGGTGTGGGCTCAGGAGAAACACAGGGCGGAGGTCCCTGTGGCGAGATCAACCCACCATCCTCCCCAGCAGCAGCAAGCAGGCTGTGCAGCAGAAAGTAAAATTCCAAGAAGGCCAGCCACCACTATTGGCGTTGCTAAAGCCAGCTTTATTTTACAAGGTCATTACCAAAGCGAATGGTGGCAGAGAGCATTGCAGCAAAGGGAGTGTTGTTGATGAGGCCCTCACAGAGCACATACTGAGGCAGTGTGAAAGGGAAGAGAGGAGGACTTGGGGGGTAGAAAGACTGTGCAAACTGAGGAAAACAGCACGAGAAGCCCATGCACTCCAGAAAAGCAAACATGGAGAGAGAGAGAGAGGACGATAAAGAAAAGAGCAGGACATGCATTTTCAAGTGATTTAAAAGAAACACAAAAGAGATTCCCTTCCTTCAGCAGTGGAAGAATACATTGAACCAATTAAAAATTAGGGTGTACCCTAAATGCTCCAGGGCGGGAAAAACACAAATACAGAGGAACTCCACTGAACAAGTATAACAATTGACAAAAACCCCATCCAGTCATGACCAAGGAAAGGAACAGAACCATACCCCACTCATAGCATTGGTTAAAATGCTATCTACAACACACAGCTAAATCTACCTGCTGCAAAGCCACAAAGGAGACAAATGTACCCATTTCCTCTGCATCTAAACATGTGTAGCGAAAATGGCTGTCATACATCAACAAAATTCTAATGTGTGCTGACTGCAATTGTGCATCTGTTGGATGTATGTCGTTACAGCGCGATGTTTCACATCGCAGTACTTTACGACGCATGTTTTACAACGCAAGTCGTTACGACGACTTGCGTTGTTGGGGGCTGGATAGTGAATAGTTAAATTTACTGTTCCAACTCCAGTCCCCGTGGATAGTAGGGAAGGAGTTGGATAGTAAATTAAACTATTTACTATCCTGGAGCGCCCCCCAGCGCAATTCGTTGTTACAACTTGCGTTGTAAAAGTTGTGTCGTAAGGGAACTGCGGTGTAACATCCGCGTTGTAAAGGATGTTCCCCGCATCTGTTTGGTAAATCTACCCCATAGTTGTACGGCCAATGATCTTGAATAATTCTGGTTTCTTTAGACATAATAGCAAAACACATTTACAAGTAGAACTTCTTTCTAAGACCAAGCACCCTCAACTCGCCTACTCACTGTACACCAGACTGTGATTATCAAAGCCTTTTCAACAGGCGTGGCTTTTCATGTGAATGCTCACTGCTCTTCACATTCCCTAAATTCTCTCTGTGCTAAACGTTTATGCGAAGTTGTTATTCAGTATTAACTAATCTCAAAGTTGTTGCAGCTTATATTCATTTGAAAGAACTCTGGATCTGTTAATTTCAAGAATTAATTTGTCAATTTTCCCTTTGTATCCTTCTTATCTAGAACATGTTCATCTTTATCTGACTGAAACACTTTAATTGTTCCCTTGATTTGATGTAAGGCACTCCCCCTCTTTGTGTAGCTCCATTGCAACCTTTACAGCCTGCTGTGGTAGCACGACCGAGCAGTCCAAGGCTTGTCAGGGGAAGGTAGACACAGAGGAGTCAACAGAGGCCCATAGGTTAAAATACATTCAGCAGCAGTAGTAAATTATTGACCAGCCATATACTTGCTTTTATGAAAGAAGGAGTATTTATATACAAACACAGAGTAAAATACGACTTTTACAAACAATAAACATAGTCCCCTGAGGTCAGGGTTCTAGTGTTTTATCGGCAGGCCTCTGAGTCCCACTCCCCTCTCACTAGCTTTAGTGGCTATTCCCCACTCAATATAGGCGATATTCAGGTAAAGCTCCACTAGTACGAGTCTCAGGGGTCCCAAGCTGACTCATTAGTAAATTATTATAAAAGTGTTACTTGGGACAGCTAATAGGTGGGGATAAGGTGCACCCCCTCCATGGCAAGATATAAACCATCATGGCCTAGGAGCACCCAAAGACTGAAACATAAGTGAGGGCCTTCTTATGCCTCCAAGGATATTACAGGAGGTTTGCAGAGGGATTTGGCACCATTGTTTCCCCTTGACTGAGCTGACTTCTAAATAGCAGCCCAGGGTGGAGATATAGACAAAGGCATGCCATAAAGCATTTGACTCCCTAAAGTAGGCAATGTGCACGGCCCTTGTGGTCAAGGTCCCTGAATTTTCCAGAGAATTCATTGTTCAGACTGATGCATCAGAGAATGGCATAGGAGTAGTACTTTCACAACTTAATGATGAGGGCCTAGGCCAACCTTTAGTTTTCATCTCTCGGAGGTCACTTGCCAGGGAACAGAGGTAGAATGCTATTGAAAGGGAAGCCTTTGCTGTGGTCTGGGCACTGAGGAAGTTGAGGCCATACCTATTTGGGACTCCCTTCCAGACCCTCAGGTGGCTAATACAAATGAGGGGTGAGTATCCATATTTTTTGAGGTGGGCCATGTCCCTACAGGGAATGGACTTTACGTTGCAACACCATCATGGGGCAGACTATGCAAATGCTGATGGTCTCTAGGTTCTTCCACCTTAGTGATGAAAACACCCAAGAGGTTAGGTAGCTCTTCCCACTTTTAGCTAGGAAGGACACATGTTAGACCTGTCAACCTTAGGATGGTCTTCCCACAAAACATTTTGCCTGCTTGCCTCCAATTTTGCTGATCTTGTTTTGTTGCTTAATGGACTCTAGGCACTTTACCACTGCTAACCAGTGCTAAACTGCATGTGCTCTCTCCCTAAACATGGTTTGATTGTCTCATCCACAATTGGCATATTTAATTTACTTATACGTCCCTAGTGAAGTACACTACCTGTGTCCAGGGCCTGTAAATTATATGCTTCTAGTGGGCCTGCAGCACTGATTTTGTCACCCACTTCAGTAGCCCTTGAGAATATGTCTCAGGTCTGCCATTGCAGGGCCTGTGTGTGCAGTTTACACTGCCGTGTCGAGCTGGCATTTAAAAACCCTTGCCAAGCCTTAAACCTCCCCTTTTACTACATACACGTTTCTTCTAAGGTAAGCGCTAGGTACCCCATAGAACAGGGTGCTGTGTAAGTAAAAAGCAAGTTATATACTTTTACACTTTACATGTCCTTGTAGTGAAAAACTCCCAAATGAGTTTTTCACAACTGTGAGGCCTACCCCTCCCATAGATTAACATTGGGGATTCCTTGTTACTTTTAACAAATGTGGAGAAGTGTGGCTCACTGGTTAGAGCAGGCAGACCCTGAAGCAGAGGTCAGACCCGGGACCAGGGTTCGATTCCCGACGCGGCAGGGTGTTGAGCTCAAATGTCCACGGACTCGATAATTCTCGCTTCGGTGCCTGACCTAATCATGGGTTCACACTGTGCAACTCTGGGCATTAAGCTTGCTTAATCTCCACAACGGCCCCCCTGCGGCGGGATGCCTGGCTTTCACCTTGGGGATGCTCTGTAGGGGCTATCTCACAGGGAAAAACCAGGACGGGTTCCCAAGGCAAGCACGGAGATACCCCTTCGGGGGTCGATTCTGGCGCTATATAAGAAATGCAATAATACGTGTAGTTCACATTTGGAAGGTGGTAGAGCTGTCATGTTTGGTACCTATAAATTGCATCCTCGAATTTGAGCCACTCGGAGCCAAACCATCACCTTCATCCTGTGGTCCAACTACGACGCATTGCCCCTTTTGCTTCTCGCATCTCGGCTCCTGTGATGACACAACTAAGGTACTTTGTAGCAGGGCAAAGCTGGACCCTGTAGCCAGCATGCGCTCCACCGTGGTTTTCCAAAACCTTAGACTTTGTGCCTGTCTAGCGCGCCCATATAGACCCAGTTTGCACTTTCTGCTTTTAAGCACTGTAATTCAATATATTCTTTAAAAGATTATAACTCCATTTCTACTTATGGGATTTTTGTCATTTTGGTCTTACTTTGTTAATGAAATTAAGCTCTGTTATTCTAACCGGTATTTATGTTTGTATATTTTTGTGTGGTGTTTTCACGGTTTTACTGTTTGAAGTGTTGCACAAATACTTTACACATAGCCTCTTAATTTAAGCCATCTGTGCTGTGCCAAACTACCATGGGTTGAGCACAGGTTAATTTAGGATGTGTTTGCGACTGTTGTTCCTGCTTGGACAGGGTGCATACCTCTGCCAACCTGAAACCCAATTTCTATCAGTTTTGTCATTAGCAATGTTTTAATTTAGTGATATTGCATTTTACATATTTAATTCATGAAGGTTCGTATAACATGAGTATACTTAGACATGCACAGTTAACCTATTTCCTCTAAAGGTAAGTGTGCAGTTTTTCTTGTTATTTAAATGCTATTTTGTATTACACAAGTCCAAGACTATTTCCCTGAGGTTCTTCTTGAACTTATAAATTCTCCCAGTTAATTCCGTTTCCAGTAATGAGCACTTTGTCAGTCAGATAATTCCTTCCTTCCTTTCTTTCCTAGCTGTTTTAAAAATGGCCCGTTTCCATGTGTCCCAATTTCAAGAAGTATTCTGTAATGTCTCACTTGTCAAACAGGAATTGTTTATCAACGTTCTTTCCAAAATACTTAACTTTGCAAATTCATAAGATAATTTGTGAGATGTATCATGAGTTGTTCCTTGCATCTAAAGTTGGAACTAAAGACGGATAGGATTCTAGCATTTTCAATTAAATCTTTCCCAACTATAATTTTATTTTCTCTGCGTTCTGTGGATTTCAAGTGCCAAATCTTGGAGCTTGTCATGATGTCTCAGGCGCAGGGATAATTTGCCTCTCTAACACACATGGAGATAATACTACCTCAGTAAATAAAGGGTCCAGGGGAGAGAGAGAGAGGAGACAAGCGTTGTCCAAATGCTATTGAGGCTGAGCATGTCCTGGGAATTCACAGGGACTCACTAGACCTTCAGGTTTCCAAATCGAAAGCATACAACACAGTGGAAGTATAAACATTAATCAATGCTGCGAAGCTACCCCAGGACATACCCATGGTCCATTCGCCTGCCACTCCTGCAAGTTCGCCTGCACCAGGACCCACACCAAATCCACTACCTCCAAACACAGCTCCAACTCCAACCACTTAAAGTGCATCCTGCTGAACACCCGCTCGGTCCACAGACACGCCACTGAACTCTGGGACCTACTCGACACTGCATCGCCGGACGTCGCCTTCCTAACAGAAACCTGGATGAACGCTTCATCAGCGCCCGACATCGCCATAGCCATCCCGGACGCTTAAAAGATCATCCGAAAAGACCGCACCAACCAAACAGGAGGAGGCATCGCCATCGTCCATAAAAACACCATCCGAATCACGACCAGCTCCGACGATAACCTCGCGACTGCCGAACACCTTCATTTCCAGATCCACACCGACCCCAGGACCACACTTAGAGGCACCCTCATCTACAGACCACCAGGAACACGCACACAATTCAACGAAGACATCACCGACTTCATCAGCCCACATGCCCTCGCCTCCGAGAACTACATTCTACTTGGAGACCTCAACTTCCACCTGGAAAAGAAAAACGACAGAAACACCACCACCCTTCTGGACAACCTGGTCAATCTCGGACTCAAACAACTTGTTGACACCCCCACCCTCCTTGCCGGACACACGCTCGACCCTATCTTCACCTCCAGCAAACACATCTCCTTCGATCACACCACAGCTCTCCATTGGACAGACCACAACTGCGTTCACTTCAGCTACAAAAAGACCACAACCCACAACCCCCACAACCTATTCCTCGAAGAAACTGGAAAAAAAATCACCAACGACCAACTCTTCACATCGCTAAACCAAAACCCTCCCGCCATATCATCGGACCCAAACCAAGCTGCCACCAAACTCACACAATGGATTTCACACAGCGCTGACGGATTAGCACCCTTGAAAAACCATCAGATCAAACAAGGTAACAAAAAGGCCCCCTGGTTCAACGATGACCTTAAGAAATCCAAGAAGTTATGCCGTACCCTCGAGAAAACCTGGAGAAAAAACCCAACCTCTGACAACCTGACCACCTTCAAGGAAGCCACCCGCAAACACCACCAATTGATCCGATCCACCAAGAAATCAGCATTCAAGGACCGACTCGACTACAACGCCCACAACAGCAAGGAACTATTCAACATCGTCAAAGAATTCACCAACCCCACCGCCGGCACCAACGACATCACTCCCTCCCAAGACCTCTGCGACTCTTTATTCTCTTTCTTCCACAACAAAATCGCCGACATACATAACAGCTTTGAAAACCAGTCCGATGAACAGCCCACTCCACCCACCTCCGAACCAAAACAGCACTCTCACAACCTTTTCGCTTGGAACCCAATCACCACTGAAGACACCATCCGCCTGATGAACTCCATTCACTCAGGATCGCCAACCGACCCATGTCCCCACCACATCTTCAACAAAGCAGACTCCATCATCGCACCCCGTCTCCGCGATGTCATCAACTGTTCCTTCAACTCCGCTATCTTCCCGGAAAGCTGGAAACATGCCGAACTCAGCGCCCTTCTGAAAAAACCCACAGCAGACCCCTCTGAACTTAAGAACTACCGCCCCATCTCACTCCTCCCATTCCCTGCCAAAGTCATTGAGAAAGCCGTCAATAGTCAGCTCGCCGCCTTCCTTGAATCCAACAATTCCTCGACCCTTCACAGTCCGGCTTCCGAGCCAAACACAGCACCGAAACCGCCCTCATCGCAGCTACAGACGACATCCGAACACTACTGGACAACGGAGAAACAGTTGCCCTCATCCTACTCGACCTCTCCGCCGCCTTCGACACAGTATGTCATAGCACCCTCATACAACGCCTCAGCAACGTCGGAATACAAGGAAAAGCTTTGGACTGGATCATCTCGTTCCTCGCCGGAAGAACCCAGAGAGTCCACCTCACCCCATTCAAATCAGAGGCCACCGAAGTCATCTGTGGTGTACCACAAGGATCTTCACTCAGCCCCACCCTCTTCAACGTATACATGAGCCCCCTCGCATCCATCGCGCACCAACACAACCTCAACATCATCTGCTACGCAGCCGACACCCAGCTGATCCTCTCCCTCACCAAAGACCCAAACACTGCCAAAACCAATCTACACGAAGGAATGAAAGAAGTAGCCTTATGGACAAAGAACAGCCGTTTAAAACTTAACTCGGACAAAACAGAAGTCCTCATCTTAGGATCATCCCCCTCTGCCTGGGACGACTCATGGTGGCCACCGGCCCTGGGTACAGCACCCATACCTACAGACCACGCACGTAACCTGGGCTTCATCCTAGACTCCTCCCTCTCGATGACCAGACAAGTCAACGCCGTCTCATCTTCATGCTTCAATATCCTACGCATGCTCAAAAAAATCTTCCGCTGGATCCCCACCGAAACAAGAAAGACAGTCACCCACGCACTGGTCACCAGCCGACTGGATTATGGGAATACCCTTTACGCCGGGACCACAAACAAACTACAGAAAAAACTCCCAACGCATCCAAAACGCCTCAGCCAGACTCATACTGGACATTCCCCGTCACGCTCACATTTCTGGTCACCTGAAGGATCTCCACTGGCTCCCCGTCAACAAGAGAATAACGTTCCGTCTCCTCACCCACGCACACAAGGCCCTCTACGACCTAGGACCCGAATGCCTCAACACACGACTGTCATTATACACACCCACTCGCCAACTACGATCATCCAATCAAGCCCTCGCCGCAATTCCGCGCATCCACAGATCCACCATGGGAGGAAGATCCTTCTCCTTCTTAGCGGCCAAAACATGGAATTCTCTCCCCACTCACCTCCGACTTACACAGAACCACCTCTCCTTCAGAAAGCAACTAAAAACCTGGCTATTCGATAAATAATGCACCCACCCTCCCTCAAGCGCCTTGAGACCCTCTGGGTGAGTAGTGCGCTATACAAATTCCTGAACTTGAACTTGAACTCTCTAGGTCCATACTCAATATGGGTGCTTATTGAGGTTGGGTAGTGAATGCGCTCTAACTAGGCCCTTAGCAACCAGGATACAGCTGGAGAACTAAAAGAATAGAGAGAGCATCCTTTAAGACGAAACTCTGGTATTGGAGTCCTTAGTAAACGAGCCAAAGTGATGAAGGAATGCCAACTGGTTAAAAGCACAGGACAGAAGAGGAGGAGGGAATACTGGTAGAGCCCTGCCTAAAATAGAAGTAACTACTCAGGAAACTGAATAAAAGATAAACACAAAGAACATGGGGGAAGCCAAACAGGTTCAAACTTAGTCAAAAGAGTGTTGTCAAGCACAGTTTTCCATGATAGTTGTCCTTTTAATTGGTTCTGTCTCTCATACATCAGAAGTTAAACCAATAGCTGATGCCGTTGGCCTGAGCTTCACAGATACATCCGTGAAGGGCTGTCTTAGTTTCCATCTTCCTGTTCTCCAGAGCCTCCAGGACTGTGTCTGTTTGTGCCACTGCTGTAACTTGCTAAGGACCCTTGGAACATGAGGTCCTAGCTGCATCGGATTGTCTTTTAGTAAACTTAACTCCTGGAAAATTGTGAGCCTGAGATTGATTCTTTACATCAATGGCTTTAACAGCTTTATAAAGAGCTGTTTAAATAGTAAATCCATCTCCACAAACGTTTGTGTTCTGTCATCTGTGCTATTTGTACCCTTCTTAGACCTTTCTTTTTTATTATTCCTAATCTTAAAATCCTAACAACCCCTTCCTTTTGTGTCTCCACACTCTCTGGGTAATTGTCCTCCTTTTCCATACTTTTAACACAATTCTAGTTGTGTTCATTAACCTTTTGTAAAGTAACGTTCATTATTGTGCTGATGTTTGATACAATGTAATTACAGTTTAAAAATGTATTTATTGAAACTCAGTCTGAATAAACAAAGACTGTGAAACAATGAGCAGAATAATCGACCACCCGGACACCTTGGGTAGTCGCCACTTGCCTGACTTCGGGAAATCCAATGTTTGGTCCACATCCATTTTATTAGTGATTCGCTCCATATCCTCTTCCAAGCTGAAATCTCTGTTCAATGTGTACGCTGTCACCAGCCGCACACTAGATCCTGTAATATATGAGTGGGCTGTGATCTTTAACTCCACTCACCACTCTTTCAACCCCCCCTCCCATCATTTTACCTTATCCATCCCCTAATTGGGTGCAAAAACCTAATGATAGTTGGATTATGGGAAATGCACACAATTTTGCAATTTTGCCCTTTATCTTCTCCAAGTTCCCATGAGTGGGATGCTCTTCTGGCACTATAAAAATTTCACTGATCATCATAAATATCTTAGGACTTAGTCAACAAGGTCGATAGATAGGACACGAAACACGTGAACACGAAAAACAAACAAAATGTAAAATAGACAGTAGACAATACAGGATCACAAACTCATTTTGTCCAAGTGGGCATTGCCATTTGACAATACAGTACTCACATGGATCGTATCCCGTAATGGCTAATAAAACTACATTAAGAGAAAGAAAAGGGAATAAGAATAGGGCGACACAGGAGCATGTAAGAAAGCACAAACGTATGCTCAGTAAAATTAAATCACAATGATCTAATCCAGAGCGGACAAATACACCTGAAAACGATTGTTCAATGACTTCTTATTCAACTGTACTTACCCCAAAGAACAAGAGAATCTGACTATAGGCACAACTATAAAATCTATTAAAAAAAAACCAGAAGAAATAAAAAGTTTAAAATCACGATCAACAAAAAGAGACCGACGGGAAAACAGATCACAGAGTCCACAGTCATTCGGGCTGGACTGTTCCCATGAGGCACAGGGTCAGACTGATTTGCATATGGCCATGTCTGAACTGGGGTGGTGGGGAGTGCAAAAAAACGATGGATTTAGGCCCAGATCTCTGTACTGGGGTGAATGTATGACATTGTTCTGCATTCTGTCCATCAACTGTGGTTTTTGCAATTGTCACCCCGAGTGGGTTGGGTATGCTCAGACGTGAGTCCCATGCACTCCACACCACTGGATTCAAGCAAGCCGGGCTGAAGACGGCTGGAATGCCAGAAACCGGTCCTCGGAAGCTTGTTTCCGATCCAGGGAAGGCATGGCTTGGCAGTTCGGGCTGGACTGTTCCCATGAGGCACAGGGTCAGACTGATTTGCATATGGCCATGTCTGAACTGGGGTGGTGTGGAGTGTAAAAAAACGATGGATTTAGGCCCAGATCTCTGTACTGGGGTGAATGTATGACATTGTTCTGCATTCTGTCCATCAACTGTGGTTTTTGCAACCATCACTGAATAGGCACTTGCGAAGGACTCCCTTAACCACAATGCAGCAGTGCAAGTGAGGAGCGCCTAGTGTCTTGCACCTGTGAGGCAAGGGTGGGACTTGATCATGTGACTGGGAGTGGTCACGATCACAACAGCTATAAGGAAGGAACCCCCGGAAGAGCAACAAACAATCTGGATGGGCACTGATGAAGCCATTGAGGCGGAAATGCGTCTGCCCTGCATTTCCAGAGACTCTCGAATGCCAGCGCTGTTTTTAAAATAAAACTGTTCCTGATTTGCCCCCGAGCAGTGTCACACTCTTTTTGTAGAAGAGGAGAGAGCCTGGTTGGGGGGGGGGGGTGTGTGTGTGTGTGTGTGTGTGTGTGTATATATATATATATATTTTTTTTTTATTTTTTTTTTCTGGTACAGATTACTAGAATTGTGAGATGATATATATATATATATATATACATACACAAACATAGGTTTATAGGTTTTGAAGTAAAGCAGTATATTACGAAAAGCAGGTCAAGAAAAAGTCACTAAGCATCTCCTAATCTTCAGGAACCCAGGCGGATGGTTGCTTTCTCATCTTGGTTAAGACCAGAGGAATCTTAGTTTTCAGAATATTGATGTTCCTGGATTCCAGGCATCACAGTCTCAGAATGCTATTCCCACCTCTGACTTCCTGGCCTACCCTGTTGATGGCATTACACTGTAAAAGATTGGCATTATTGTCATATTTGGCCTGAAAGTGCCTTGCCATAGAATATGTAGGGTGTTTGGTAGCTATAGCACATGTATTTTCTAGCACCCTTTTCTTGGCAGAATGTATGATGATCCCCCTATATCTGAGCTAGCAGGGACATGTAAGGACATCACACTGTTTCAGCTGTTTCCTTGTAGAACAAGCATGTGGTGAGATGGTTATCCAAAATAGTGATTCTAATGTTAAGAAATGTAATTACTGCTTATGGTGCTGGTGAGATGTAACTTATGAGTGTTAATGTTCAAAATCTCAATAAATTGTTCAGCTATTGATGCCTCACCCTCCCAGATCACAAAGAGCTCATCTATATTTCTGCACCAAGTCACCACAGGTTTAGTGTATGCCACATTCTTCATATACCAGACTCGACTATCCTTAGGATAGGAGAGTAAACTTTATATTTATGGATTCAAAAAGAAATCATGTATTTAGATGTGCTTTCTAAAAAAGTTTCAGAGGGGAAATATCGGTCTGCTAGGAGGAATATCCTTATCGTCACTAATGTACATTAGAAAGAAGGTACTTTGCAGGTAGGGTGAGGTGGTAGAATCTCAGAAAATCAAATTGCCAAGGCTCAACATACCCCATCCCTTCATTCAGAGAGCATGTCCTTGAATGTGGTACTTGCATGATCGTACGATGCTTTTGAATGATATGGAATAGCATGTAGAGCCAGCGAGTTCATGATAAGTCTCACTGAGATACATAACCTTGGGTAAGACCACCATATTACAGCCTTTGTCCGTCAAACTGAAGGGCATGATCATTGGCTTGTCTGGCAAACTCAGGAAGAGCTGGGATATCCCCCTTCAATGCCTACAGTTTGCCTGCAGGGAGGTCCCACAAAAGGGGTTGGCTTTAGCCCCTTTGAGCTGTTGTTTGGGCACCCTGTAAGAGGGCCATTGTGTCTGGTGAGAGAGTCTTGGGAAAAGCCTCTCAAGGAAGCCAAGGACAATGTGCTTGACTATGTGCTAGGTATAAGATCTCACATGGCAGAGTACCTGTATGAGGCAAGCAAGAAACTGGAGGCCATTGGAGCTCATGAAGTACTGGTATGACCAAACGGCTACTATGCCTGAGTACAATCCAGGACAAATGGTGTGGCTATTGGAGCCTGTGGCTCCCAGGGCCCTCCAAAACAAGTGCCTGTGCCCTATCCAATCCTTGAGAAGAAGGATGAGGTTACCTACCTAGTAGACCCGAACCATGAACCCCCACAGAGTTCTCATTGTAAATAGTTTGACACCCCATCAAAACAGTGCAGACATGACCAAGTTGATGGTCACCGATGAGGGAGGAGAGAAGAAGACTGAACCAATGCCAGACCTCCTATCCATCAATGTGCACAATGGGTCAGTGGAGGGAGTAGTACTATCTCCCTAGTTGACAGACGAGCAGCACAGAGACTGCAAGCAGGTGACGGGGCAGGATGCGGGTCTGTTTTCTTTGAACCTAGAGATCTCTGATTGGTGTATACATGACATTGACAAAGGTGACAGCCTACCTGTCAAGAATAAACTGTATAGGTTGCCTGACTGTCAGATCAAGGCTGAGGTGGCCAAGATGTTACATTTGGGGGTAATAATTGAGCCCTCTGACAGTCCATGGGCCATAAGGCAAAGAATGTCTTAAGTTTCAACTTATGTTTATATTTAAATTAACCTATACATGTTTGCGTATCATCTCCAGTGTTCCTCGGGCAGAAGAAAGACAAGCCTCATGAAGTGTTCTTTCTGATATAAATGAATTGCCGTCAGATCCATGCTGGCCATTAGCCCTTGCCCTTGTTGCCCCTTGTCTCCATTCTCACTGGGCCTGATCCGTTGCTTCTACCTTCTTTTGGCCTTTTGTCTTCTTTGCCTCTTCCTCCTCCACCTAATTTGTCTACCTCTGATTCTCTTTGTTTCAGTCTTACCTCTGTTTAACAGTTTGAATTCTGCTAAAACATTCCTTTAGTTTTGGTTCCCTTATTTATCCTTTTTTGACCTCATTCTTGGTTCACATATATCAGCCACATCACTTTCGTCCTCTGTGTCACATTTCCCCCTCTATTACAGAATCATGTTTGACATGTGACAGATCTTTCTGTTCTTTCTTACGTAAAGCATCATACTTTGTTTTTTTAAAGTCAAGATGTCCTGACCTGGACTTATAGTCATAAGGTTCCTTACAAATGTTGTCTGTTTTTAGGCTTTGATCTTATATTCCAGTTCATCTAGTTTCATGTAAATGTTATTATTTTGTGTTGCTTGCAGCTCAACACATCGATCTCTCCATGTTTCAATGCAGGCCACTCAAGACTCCACAACACCATACACCACTGACCACTACCACACTGGAAAGGCATGTACAATGCGGCCATCTCTGTGGCACAGACAAAAGGATGGGAGGAGCGTAGTCACACCTTCAGAGTCAACCATTATGTTTATCAGCATGCTTCAAATCTGTGCATCGAGTGACTGTTATGTGATGACTATATGAACCCCCCTGTAACACACCTTTCTCTTTGATATTTATCTGCAGCCTTCTGAGGGACTTCATGCTCTTGGTAGACTGAAGATCAGTGATGAGATATCTGTCCCACAACGGGAAGGAGTCCTCAAATCTTCTGGTAATGTTGGAGTGGATGTGCAAATTCAGGTATTTCTTTTAATTCTCAAAAAAGTCCAACAATAAATCCCATGAATTATGTTTCCCAGTGGTTTGTTGTGGGTAATTGAATCATAAAGTTCTGGGAATGCCATGGAATTATGCAAGGTTACCTGCAACTTTCTAGACTATAGGTTGGGCACCCTGTGCATTTCAGATTTTTTGATCTATCCTTTTTTTGCATTTAATGTTTCCATTGTTTTTTCATTACTTCAAATACTTTCATCCATGAGCTGAATAATAGAACATTGCCAGATATATGTTTCCAGGATGGCCTGATCTGTGGCACATTTTTGTTATTACCTTTTAGTATGTAAATGATTTCCTTTCTGAATTGTGATCTGTAAATGTTAAATCATATGGTAAACCTAAAAGTCTGCCATGCACAGTCCTGATTTTAAAGAACATTAGCTATGCCTGATTCACATAGAGTATATATATATTTTTTTCGCTTCATACCAAATGCAAACACTTAACATTCACCAAAGCATTTTACAGTACATTGAACCACGGCACATAATTATTAAAGGCATATATATATATGTTTTGAACTGCCCCAGGCCTAGCTCATGTATCAATTCAAAAGGACTTAAAAGCAATCTTTTATGAAGGTATTGTGGCTCAAAAGAATAGATTAATGTTTAACTAAATGTAGTTATTATGTCTTGTTATTGTGTAAAATAGATGACAAAGTAATATTTCAACAGGATTGGGAATTGACATACGACTCTAATTTTCATTTTTGTTCACAGTTACTCATGTTAGTGATTTCTTGTGGAGCCTCATATATTAATAGATGCAAAATATACAGCTTCCAATGAATAACATCAATATAACCTGGTTGTGACTGTCCTCAGAAGGGGCAATTGTTCAAAATCCTTCAACACCCACAACTGGGCAGTTCATTAGTATTTGCCTATATCCAAAAATGCTAAGCCTATCTTTTACCTAGGTAGTATGACAGTATTTGTTTACTGATAGTGTAGTTTTGGAAGAATCACAATTTTTATTACCGCAATATTTACCAATTAGGAAATATAATGCATTTTCCTCATACTCCAGTCTGTCATTTCTGTGTATAACCTAGGGCAATTGGCATTGTGTAATGGTTCACGCTCTCTTATTACAAAGACTTTAAGATACTTCACAGCCTCTCCTGCACACTAGAGTTAATCAACAATCCTGCTGTCAATTTTTCACCTTAATAGAGAGAATATAGTTAATCTTTGTGGGCATTCATTTCATTTATTATGACTTGAGAGACCATAATGAACTGTTCCAAATCCTGCAGCAAAGAAGGTAAAAAGCCCTTGCGGTCACCCAGTTATAGTAGGCAATGGACTGCAGATGACTACATTTGTGCTCCACCCCACCTTAGTGTCTCCATTTGCTATTCTATTTGAAGCTGGGGTTAAACCAGCCTTGTAAGCAGTGTTGGAAATAGAAGCATTCCGTGCCCCTTCCCAAATGCAACTATAGCGATGAGTTGCCGTTCGTAAATATCTTGCCCTAGGAAAATGCTTAATTCACCTGGATCAGACAGCACATGTTTACTCCTAATCCACCTCAAATAGGACTTTCTTAAGGATGCCCATTCTAATTGCTTAACGACTTTTTCAGTGTCTAAGGAAACTAGCATTGTTGGTATACTTTTGAACTTGCCCTGGCTTATAACATTTTAAATCTTTCTGGAGTTGTTACATGCTTGTCAGTGCTGCATAATTCTCACATGGTCTGGGTCCACACGAAAAGGGAGAATTGCTTTCAAAAAGTGGTCAATATTTAAATGAAGATATTTGCATCGACTGTAATGAGTGATTTTGGTTTGTCTGCAGTTCAGAGATCTTATCTAATCTTAGGATAACTGTAATTGTAGGTTCAGACATTGACTGGTATTAATCTTCCTGTGTTTAGGAATGAGGTTTGCAATTTCTCTAGTAGCTCTAGTAGTACTCACTCCTGCTTTTTCTAAAGGAGGACCATTAGACCATCAGGCCCCTGCCTTGTTTTTGGTGCTCTAATTGTTGTAGAAATGCGCTCTCTTGTTATTGAATGTAAGTCAAGAATATCTCTAATTACTCTTACTTTCTTTAAACTTGCCTTCCTTTATGTGTCTATGTAACAAACGCAAAAACCTTAGCACTATACATATAACCCCTAATCCTTAACCAAAACAAAGACCCCATTTGTGATACATGTAATGGATTTTATGCAAGCAGGAGTTATGCCATTTCCCCACACAGGGTACAGTAAAACAGTCCTAATCTGATAACAACACTGTCCTTCGATTCTTAGCTTGTGTTAAGGGGCAATAGCCTCAGCTATTGCAGTCATTGACTTAACAGCACAATATCAGAAAAATGTGTAGCACTTAGTGTAGATTTACACATTGCCAAGTCCCCTAGCAGTATCATCCAGTGCAAAATTAGAAAAAATCATTAAGTAAAGTTGACCTGGCAATGTTTTCAGTGCCAGACGTCTAAGCTGGTATGTAAATGTTATCTATATAATGTATTGTTGTAAATAAATGATGATCTGAGTTTTGTATCCTTTTCTAAAAGCAAAATATTAAAGTAGATTGAAAACATTAATTGTATCTGAAGGACATGCTTTGCAACAACTCGCACATCTGATGTGACTGCTGTAAGCATTCCGATAAACATATGGGTGATTAAAGATGTTTAAGAGAGCATACATTGTCAAACAAGGGATTTAATAAAACAATTGCTTTGATATATTATATGGCAAGCAATAAACTTTTTTGTAAGGTCGAAGAGCAACATTTAGTTTTGATGTACTGTCTAAGGACATGGTGCCCTGTTTCATCCTAGATGTAAACAAGCTTTTATATTTTGAAATTTATGGTTTTGGTAAGATATGTTACTTCTAATAAATGTGTGTAACTGTTAAAAAATATGATTGGGCAAAATACAGTAAATTTCATGAGTGAGTGATTAGGAGGTAAGCAGAGCTAACAGTAGAAGTTGCCTGGGAAATTCAACACTATTTTAGTCCTGACATTTGACTTTGCCTTGAGGCAAATTTTATTTTTAAATATGATGGTGGAGGTGTTGCAATTTTAGCTTTGTTCTAGTTTTAATCAGTCACTCACCAATCCATGATTTACCAACCCTCGCATCACTGCGAACTGTTACCATGGAAAACAAACCTATGGCAACCAATGACACAGTTGTGAGAAACAAAATCTATGTTCACTCTATGTAGATATATAGATATATCTATGTCATATGTATAATCTCCATACCTACAATTTTACATACTCATAAATTATCTCATAGCCTTTAAGATCTCAAGGTCTTTTCTTCAAATATTCTGTGTATGGGGTAATTGAAGGTCTCTTGTTCAGTGTTAGTACCAAGAGATCCATACATTTTTGCAAATCATCTCGAGGTCACACTGCATGGTCTTCAACTATTGTGGGTCCACAACCTGAGATGTGTGCCGAGTCGATGTTAATCCAGATGGTATGATAGCTGAAAACCAGAATAATTTAAACAATTGTTTGTAATATTGATGTTATAGATAGTTGTAGATATGCATATCAATTGGAAAGATTTCTGAAAGGAGAGTACTCTGATATAGGTGGATCAAGCAAGATGAATTTAAGAACCCATATATCCAATAGCTCTTCTTGAAAGCATGAGTCTCTCAAATGCATAGGCCAATACCAGAGGATACTTTATTGTACAAGGTGCAAACAGTGATACCAATGTGTGATTTTGCATTTTTATAGACCAAATTAGTACATTTGTATCGTATATTTGGTCATTATACAGCATTTATCTGCCAGAACTCACCACTCAACATTTACCCCTCTCACAGCATTCAGACCCGGTGGCGAGCCTGGATGATATATCTCTCCAGTTGCACCTTCTCACTGTTGAACCTCATGATCTGAAAGCCTTCTCTATTGAACACCTCCCCCTGAACCGTTCCCTCCTCTCTGGTGCAAAGTTGCCCAGAGCACATGCTAGTTGCAGAACTCGCTTTGGTCAGCCACCCCCCGTCTCTTTCTCTAAACCCATATCCCTACCTAACGCTCCCTCCCGCCCAGAAGAGCGAAGGCCTATCTCACCTCTAACGATATCAATGACTTACTCATTTCTTACTCACTTATCTTAGACACCAACTAGATTACGGAGGGACAGATTCAAGCTATTCACCCTAACCCATACAGAGAACCCCCTTACAACCCTAGAGGCTTAAATATTGACAACCTTATGAGAGTGAACGTAATACAGCCTCCTCCCCCTTATACACCGATTCAACTTAAATGCGTTCTACTCAACTGCAAGTCAGCCAGCAAACACGCCTCTGACATATTCAACCTCATCCAGCACAATGAGATACATCATCAACCTCACTGAAACTTGGCTCAATCCCGCTTGCACTCCCTTCCTAGACCTCTTAGTGCCTCCTACCCATGACATAGTCCACCTAGAAAGAGCTTTGAAGACGGGTGGGGCCTAGCTTGCATACATTGGAGCACACTATCGGTCTCCCTCTCAGAGTCCTCTACGCCATCCTCATGGACAACGTCCCCTTCATCGAGCAATGAATGGAAATCATCTCTGGCAATGTTGATTCCTCTATTGCCCAAATCTTCCTCAGTGATTCAACCTTCACTGGTCCAACCTCAATGACCAAGCTGTTACATGCCTCAAATCCTTCTTAAATGATCACATACTGATTCAACACTGTGACCAATCAACCCATAATAAAGGAGAAATTCTGGACCTCATCATCTCCAAAGGTCACACCATCACACTGGACACAATTTCCTCGCGTGGTTGGTCCGATTATCACAGCATCTTCTTTTTTGTCAACTTGGAAGTCTCTCTTAGGAAGGCTCAACCAACAAAATCGAAGATTTGGAAAAGGGACCTCAAAAATATCAATACAGCAGATCTAGCACCCACTGTATATCTGCCCACTCTCCACAAGCTGACATGACTGAGGTACATGCACTCACTAACTTCTACTACTGTACTATTACATTGCTCCACTCCAACAAAAAAATGCCCCAACTAAAATTTCCAAACCATGGTTCAATGACAACTTAAACACGGAGTGCCGCCACCTTAGGGCAATAGAACGATCCTGGAAATAGAATCCATCCTCCGACCAACTAATAATCATTTGAACGATAAGGAACTCCTATAACAAACAAATCTAGATTGCTAAGGCCGACTACTTCAGTTTTCTACTTAATCAAGCCGCTAATTAGCCCCAAGAAATTTTTTGGTGAAACAACAATCTGTGGAAACACCAAACTGCTCGGTCTCGGAGGTCAACCCACCTTCATGCGATGATCTGGGTGCCTTCTTTACTGAGAAATCCAGACTCATCAATATTGATCGTGACTCCAGAAGGCGCTTTTGCTAGCTGGGGGGTCTGTGCCCCTCAGCCTTATCAGAGAAGTTTGAACCGACCAGCACGAGCACCAAGAACAATGCCTCATGGGGCACCTTCACTCCCCTTAGCGAAAGAGGCATCAACAAGATTCTTCAGAGTATCAACCCATCTAATCATTTTAGCAACCAGTTACCACCGTCCATCTTCAAAGAACTGAAGGAGGTTGTCACCCCCATCTGGACAAAGATTGTCAATGCGTCTCTCCCACAAGGTATGATCCCGGATTGCCTAAAAGCTGCTCAGGTAACACCTATCCTATAAAATCCTACAGCAGATAGTACGGACCTTAACAACTTCTGCCCTATCTCTAACATCCCCACCCTAGCCAAACTCCTAGAAAAATGTGTCCAAACTCAACTCTGTGTCCACATCAAGTATTTCCATCTCCTGGACCAACACCAATCTGGCTTCCAGAGTGGGCACAGCACCGATTCGGGTCTTACTCACGTTATGAATGACATTTTAAAAATGTTCAACCAGAATGAATCCTGCCTTCTTATCCTACTTGACCTTTCCTCAGCATTTGACACTGTTAATCATGACAATCTCCTATCCATTTTTAACCACAGGATGGGCCTTTCTGGCTCGATGCTTCACTGGTTGTAGCTCTTTCTCCACCACAGATCCCAAAAAGTTAAGGCAAACCACTCGCTCTCCCAGCTATCACTAGTATCCATGGGGGTCCCCCAAGGGTCCGCCTTATCCCCATTACTCTTCAATTTGTTCTTGGAACCTTTAGCTAATGCACTAAATTCCGCATACATTCTCTTTCATATGTATGGGGATGATACGCAACTCTATCTGAAAATCTCCTCAGCGAATAACCTCATATCCTTCAACTCTACCCTAATAAATACTCAAAACTGGTTAACTGAGAACCACCTCTAGCTCAACACCTCCAAAACAGAATTCCTTCTCATTTCTCCCCTGAATCAGATCCCCTAGATAGATCTTTGGATGAACCACCTCACTGCCTTCTCTGCTCCCCCCTCGTTGTTAACTCAGCCAAATCTCTCAGACTCACCCTAGACAAGCATCTGATCATGAAAACTCATATAAGCAATGTTTGTAAGGGAGCTAATCACCTAATGAGGATACACAGGAACCGCAAACCATTCCTCCCACAAGCTGACTTCAAGCAAGTGGTCCAAGTGCTTGTTTGCCGAGGCTAGACTATGGCAGTGCTATGCTCTGTGGCCTCCCCAAATATACCTTGGCCCCTCTAAGGGCTTCACTTAATGCGGAGGCCAGACTGGTCTGGGTACCAAAAGCAATAAGCACATCTCCCCAGTCTTAACCCCTTGTTCGCAGGGCTAATTCACCGCGATGTGGGGGAGGGGTGATTGTGATGAGCTTGGCTCATCATGCAGCACTGTGGCACTGTGCTCATGATGAGCTCCGCACAGGAGGGGAATTATCCCTGCATGGGCGTTCCACGGCAGTCATGACGAGCTTAGCTCGTCATAAGCACAGCGCCACTGTGCCTCATGACAAGTTGAGCTCGTCATGAGCACCCAAAGTGTTAATATCCCTAAATTGGTTGCCCTATGAAGCAGGAATTCAGCTAAATGTTGCCTATCTGTCTCACAAAGCCCTCCATTTCAAACCCCCCAGTTATCTAGCGCAAAAGCTAGAATTATCCAGAGGGGGTAAACCATCTCGGAGTGCTAACTCTCTCCTTCTGAAACCTCAGATCTTTCGAAGAAAGAGAATGTGTCACCGAGCTTTCTCTGGCTCTGTACCAAAGATCTGGAACTCTCTACCACCGGAAATACGCAGAATCTCCTCCAAGGTTGCCTTCAAATTGGAAGTTAAAAGATTCCTGATGAACAAGTTCCTACCTTAAAAGGGTCTCGGATCGTCTACTCTAATGCTTTGGACTTACACCTTAAGTCCTGCGTTTGGTGTTATTCTGCTTTACTAGTCACTTTCTCCTCTCCCAGTACACTGTGTTCCAATTAGTATCTTACCCATTATTATCCCTTTCGATTGTAACCTTTTGTTTGATATGCATATGTGATTTGTTTGGGTTGGTATTCCTTCTGATGATTGTACTCCAACTATTACCTTCCTCTCCCTCAAATTGTAAAGCGCTCTGATATCCTTCGGGGTCATGTTCGCGCTATATAAAACTTTATAAATAAATAAATACATTTAATTCCATCTAAATTGCGATGAGGAATTTCCTTAGAATTCTTTTTATGTGTGTGAATTTGACATTTCTTCCCTTTACTTAATTTATCAGAATTTTCATGAATTTGAATGCATTTATCCAAGTTATAAGTTGCATTTCCTTTCTGTCCATCCACATGATGTGTTCTTTGTTTATTTTCACTTAATTTCACAAACAAAAATCAGAAATATCAAAAGGACTAACGCATTGATGCCTTGGAAAAGGCTCCATCTTGTGATCTGGAAATATACATATATTTGTGTTCAAAGCTCCTATGGCAACTAGCATGGGAAACTCACTTTTTTATACCCCCCCTTTTTTTCAGCCCCGGCTTGGCATGACGGATCACCCCAAAATGTTACATGCACAACAAGAATCACTGGCACACTATTTTAGGAAAGTTTTGTGAAGAATCGTCAAATGGTGCCAAAGATAAAGGCAAATCAAAAAACACTTTTTCTATAGAAACATGGTCCCAACTATAACCACCTACTGGCCATCGCAAGTAGGTAATATATAGGAGCTTTGAAATGTAGCCCGAACTCCTGGACACAATTATAAAAAAATTGGTAGGAAGGTTTTGGTTCGCAGATCATGCTTTCAATTATTTGGTGTAAATTTGGTCAGTAGTTGTTGAGAAACTTAAGGGAAAAAAATAAGGATATCTGTGGCTGTGGCAACTTTTCGACTAATAACGAGCTTGTGCAGGGAATAGCGGACCTGGTAGCCTTTGGAGAGAGGACGTTCACGCACGCGGCTTATCAGAGCCCACTACCCATGCCCTTCAATCGAAAATGTTCATAACCTTTTCTAAGGAATATACACGCCCATAACCTGAAAAACTAGTTCGAGGTCATCATCCTATGTACCAAAGAAAAAAGAAACTAAGGACAACATCAAATAAACATTAGAGTGTTTTAAGGGATAACGAACTCAGAGGGATAAATATAACTTGCGAACTCTGACTCAAGTTTCCCATACTTTACGGTGGTCCTTTGACGCACTTTGACAAATATACTAACATTTTGCGTCACCTTAGATTCGTGCCTTTCAGACTAATAATACGTAGATTATGGGCCGGACTTATGAACTACAGTAAATAGGAGCATCAAAAACACTTGACAAAGTCATTCGTTAAATGAATTCTGAAATCTTGGAAAAACCGAGAAGAACACATATACAGACACCTAACCTCGTCCTATAAATATTCAGAAGTCTTGAGGAAGTCACATGACGTGACAAAACACGTGTTGGCTGTTGTTTCTTGTGGATCAGGAAGAGGAGGACATACAAATACCAATTGTACCGTATACTTTGTTTACCATCCTCTCCTGGCCAGTCTTTCATCAGTGAAATTTGTATTATCCTTTGTCTGATTTATAAATTATTCTGATTGTGCTCACTAATGTGTGTTAATAAAATCCTCTTACCTATAAGAACCAGAATTGTTACTTGTGGATGAATGTTTAGGATCTACGCACAGAACAAGTCTTATTCTTTAATAAATAAGGAACTAAATTGTTACAACTGAGTGCCGGGATATTGGATTATACAGGGACAGAGTTCTGATTGGCTGTCAACACATCAACTAGGACCCTCCCTCAGCAAAAAAGCATTTTTTTAAAAAATGTCTGTGTATTTCACGAATTCACTGCAAAATCCCCAGGGCCAACTTAATTATGGAGCTGGGGCACGCAGACTGCCCCAAGGACAGCCACTTCCCCAAGGGCTTTCTTTTTTTTTTTTTAAAGGAGTGAGGCTGCCCTGGGCCGCTCCGGGGAAGTCCACCACCTCCCCAGAGCGGCCCATGCTAAGAGAAGAAGGGGGCTGCGCTGCCCCCTAGTTCAAGTTCAAGTTCCAAAATTTGTATAGCGCACTACTCACCCAAAGGGTCTCAAGGCGCTTGAGGGAGGGAGGTGCTTTACTTATCGAATATCCAAGTTTTAAGTTGCTTTCTGAAGGAGCGGTGGTTCTGTGTAAGGCGGAGGTGGGTGGGGAGAGAGTTCCAGGTCTTGGCCGCCAAGTAGGAGAAGGATCTTCCTCCCATGGTGGATCTGTGAATTCGCGGAATTGCGGCGAGGGCTTGATTGGACGATCGTAGCTGGCGGGAGGGGGTGTAGAAGGAGAGTCGCGTGTTGCGGCATTCGGGACCTAGGTCGTAGAGGGCTTTGTGTGCGTGGGTGAGGAGACGGAACGTTTTTCTCTTGTTGACAGGGAGCCAATGGAGATCTTTCAGGTGGCCGGAAATGTGAGCTTGCCGAGGGATGTCCAGTATGAGTCTGGCTGAGGCGTTTTGGATGCGTTGGAGTTTTTTCTGTAGTTTGGCTGTGGTTCCTGCATAAAGGGTGTTTCCGTAGTCCAATCGGCTTCTGACCAGTGCGTGGGTGACCGTCTTTCTTGTTTCGGTGGGGATCCATCGGAAGATTTTTTTAAGCATGAGTAGGATGTTAAAGCATGATGATGAGACGGCGTTGACTTGTCTGGTCATCGAGAGGGAGGAGTCCAGGTTGAAGCCCAGGTTACGTGCGTGGTCCGTAGGTATGGGTGCGGTTCCCAGGGCCGGTGGCCACCATGAGTTGTCCCAGGCAGAGGGGGATGACCCTAAGATGAGGACTTCCGTTTTGTCCGAGTTAAGCTTTAAACGGCTATTCTTCATCCACTCGGCTACTTCTTTCATTCCTTCGTGTAAGTTGGTTTTGGCGTTGTTTGGGTCTTTGGTGAGGGAGAGGATCAGCTGGGTGTCGTCTGCGTAGGAGATGATGTTGAGGTTGTGTTGGCGTGCGATGGATGCGAGGGGACTCATGTATACGTTGAAGAGGGTGGGGCTGAGTGATGATCCTTGTGGTACGCCGTAGATGACTTCGGTGGCCTCTGATTTGAAGGGGGGAGGCAGACTCTCTGGGTTCTTCCGGCAAGGAACGATATGATCCATTCCAATGCTTTTCCTTGTATTCCGACGTTGCTGAGTCATTGTATGAGGGTGCTATGACAGACTGTGTCGAAGGCTGCGGAGAGGTCAAGTAAGATGAGGGCAACTGTTTCTCCGTTGTCCAGTAGTGTTCGGATGTCGTCTGTTGCTGCAATGAGGGCGGTTTTGGTGCTGTGTTTGGCTCGGAAACCGGATTGTGAAGGGTCAAGGGATTTGTTGGATTCGAGGAAGGTGGCGAGCTGACTGTTGACGGCTTTCTCAATGACTTTGGCGGGGAATGGGAGGAGCAAGATGGGGGGGTAGTTCTTAAGTTCGGTGGGGTCTGCTGTGGGTTTCTTCAGAAGGGCGCTGAGTTCGGCATGTTTCCAGATTTCCGGGAAGGTAGCGGAGTTGAAGGAACAGTTGATGACATCACGGAGATGGGGTGCGATGATGGAGCCTGCTTTGTTGAAAATGTGGTGGGGACATGGGTCGGTTGGCGATCCTGAGTAGATGGAGTTCATCAGGCGGATGGTGTCTTCGGTGGTGATTGGGTTCCAGGCGCAAAGGTTGTTGAAGGGCGGTGTTGGTTTGGAAATGGGTGGAGTGGACATGTCTTCGGACTGGTTTTCAAAGCTGTTATGTATTTCGGCGATTTTGTTGTGGAAGAATGAGGATAGAGAGTCGCAGAGGTCTTGGGTGGGAGAAATGTCGTTGGTGCCGGCGGAGGGGTTAGTAAATTTTTTGACGATTTTGAATAGTTCCTTGCTGTTTTGGGCATTGTTGTCAAGTCGATCCTTGAATGCTGATTTCTTGGTGGATCGGATTAGTTGGTGGTGTTTGCGGGTGGCGTTCTTGAAGGTGGCTAGGTTATCAGTGGTTGGGTTTTTTCTCCAGGTTTTCTCGAGAGTACGACAGAACTTCTTGGATTTCTTAAGGTCATCGTTGAACCAGGGGGCTTTTTTGCTACCTTGCTTGATAAGATGGGTTTTCAAGGGTGCAAGTTCGTCGGCGCTATGGGTGATCCATTGGGTGAGGTTAGTGGCTGCTTGGTTTGGGTCCGATGATTTGGTGGGGGGGTTTTGGTGAAGCGATGTGAAGAGTTGTTCGGTGGTGATTTTGTTCCAATTTCTTCGAGGAATAGGTTGTGGGGGGTTGTGGGTTGTGGACTTTTTGTAGTTGAAGTGAACGCAGCTGTGGTTCGTCCAATGGAGAGCTGTGGTGTGATCGAAGGAGATGTGCTTGCTGAAGGTGAAGATAGGGTCCGGCGAGTGTCCGGCGTAGTGGGTGGGGGTGTCTACAAGTTGTTTGAGTCCTAGAATGGCCAGGTTATCCAGAAGGGTGGTGGTGTTGTTGTCGTTTTTCTTTTCCAGGTGGAAGTTGAGGTCTCCCAGTAGAATGTAGTTCTCGGAGGGGAGGGCATGTGGGCTGATGAAGTCAGCGATGTCTTCGCTGAATTGTGTGCGGGGTCCTGATGGTCTGTAGATGAGGGTGCCTCTGAGTGTGGTTTTGTGGTCGGTGTGATTCTGGAAGTGAAGGTGTTCGGCGGAAGCGAGGTTATCATCGGAACTGGTCATGATGCGGATGGTGTTCTTATGGACGATGGCGATGCCTCCTCCTGTTTGGTTGGTGCGATCTTTTACTTTACTGTATCCATACATGGGCCTGGCGACTGCCATCCCCCAGGACATGATCCTGCTATGTCCCGACTCCCCGAGGTGCCAACCCCTGAGGACATAGCTTTTTTGCTTTAGCTTGCTTCACCAGGTAAAAGCAAAAAAGTGGGTGGGAGCTGTCAATGTGCTCCTGGTCGCTGGAAGCCGGGCTTACTTCTGTTTCATGCCTGCTGTCATGCGGGCAGGCAAACAGACAAAATGATTGCTCTCACAGACAGGGAGCTGCATGTTTAGCAGCTCCCTCTCTGTGAAAGCAATGCCTGTTCCCGCAGGAGGCGTGGAACTGGCAGAGACCGCAGCAGCTTTTAGGCTCCCCCTGAGCTCCTGGGAAAAGACACCAGAAAAAGACAAAACAAGGGTGGGAAAATAAAGGTGAGACATGAGCAGAATGAGGTAGAATAAAGATCAGCAACAAGCAGAAAGTGGACAAATAAAGATGAGAAATAGCAGAAAGAGGCAGAATAGAGGTCAGCAACTAGCAGAAAGAGGCAAAATAAACGTCGGCAACAAGCAAAAAGAGGCAAAATAAAGATGAGAAATGAGCAGAAAGAGGCAGAATGAAGGTCAGCAATGAGCAGAAAGAGGCAAAATAAAAGTGAGAAATGAGCAGAAAGAGGCAAAATGAAGATGAGAAATGAGAGAGTCAGCAACAAGGAGAAAGAAGCAGAATAAAGGTGAAACTAGCAAAAAAAGGCAGAGTAAAGGTCGGAAACCAGCATAAAGAGGCAAAATAAAGATGAGAAATGAGCATAAAGAGGCAGAATAAAAGTGAGAAATTAGCAGAAATAGGCTAAATAAAGTTGAGAAAGATGCAAAATAAAGGTGATAAACGAGCGGAAAGAGGCAGAATGAAGGTCTGCAATTAGCAGAAAGAGGCAGAACAAAGGTGAGAAATGAGGAGAAAGAGCGAGGCAGAATAAATGTCACCAACGGATGAAAAGAGGCAAAATAAAGGTGAGAAATAGCAAAAAGAAGCAGAATAGAGATCCAAAACAAGCACAAAGAGGGAGAATAAAGGTAAGAAACTATCAGAAAGGTGCAGAATAGAGGTCAGCAATGAGCAGAAAGAGGCAAAATAAAGGTGAGAAACAAACAGAAAGAGTCAAAGTAAAGGTCAGCAATGAGTAGAAAGGCAAAATAAAAGTGAGAAACTAGCACAAAGAGGCAAAATGAAGGTAAGAAAGGAGGAGAAAGATGCAGAATAAAGGTCGGCAACAAGCAGGAAGGCAGAATAAAGGTGAGAAATGAGGAGAAAGAGAGAGTCAGAATAAATGTCACCATCGGATGGAAAGAGGCAAAATAAAGGTGAGAAATAGCAAAAGAAGCAGAATAGAGATCCAAAACAAGCACAAAGAGGGAGAATAAAGGTAAGAAACTATCAGAAAGGTGCAGAATAGAGGTCAGCAACGAGCAAAAAGAGGCAAAATAAAGGTGAGAAACAAACAAAGAGTCAAAGTAAAGGTCAGCATTGAGTAGAAAGGTAAAATAAAAGTGAGAAACTAGCAGAAAGAGGCAAAATGAAGGTAAGAAAGGAGGAGAAAGATGCAGAATAAAGGTCGGCAACAAGCAGAAAGAGGCAGAATAAAGGTGTGAAACTAGCATAAAGAGGCAAAATAAAGGTGAGAAACAAGCAGAAAGAGGCATAATAAAAGTGCGAAATTAGCAGAAACAAGCAGAAAGAGCCAGAATAAAGGTGAGAAACAAGGAAAAAAGAGCAAGAATAAAAGTGTGAAATGAGCAGAAAGAGGCAGAAAATGGTCAGCAATGAGCAGAAAGAAAAATGAAGGTTAGAAACGAGCAGAAAGATGCAGAATAGAGGTCAGAAAAAATCGAGCAGAAAGAAGCAGAATAGAAGTTAGAAACAAGCAGCAAGAGGCAAAATAAAGTTTAGAAAGAGGTAAAATTAATGCCAGAGATGAGCAGCAAGAGGCAATTCTAGAGATCAGAAGTGAGCAGAAAGATGCAAAATATGTTCGCTCTATATAAAACTTTATAAATAAATAAAATAAACTCAGAAACGAGCAGCAGGAGGCAAAATAAAGATCAAAAACCACAAGAAAGAGCAAAATAGAGTTCAGAAAGAGGCAAAATAAAGGTCAGAAATGACCAGGAAGAGGCGAATTATAGTTCAGAAGCAAGCAGAAAGAGGCAAGATAAAGGTGAGAAACAAGCAGAGAGGCAAATTAAAAGTGAGAAATGAGCTGAAAGAGGCAAAATAGAGATCAAAAGTGATCAGAAAGAGCCAAAATAAAGGCCAGAAACAAGCGGAAAGAGGCAAAATAAAGATCATAAACAAGCAGAAAGAGGTAAGATAAAGGTCAGAAATGAACACAAAGAAGCAAAATACAGGTCAGAAACAAGCAGAAAGAAGAAAAATAAAGGTCAGCAACGAGCACAAAGAGGCAAAATAAAAGTCAGAAGTGAGCAGAAAAAGGCAGAAAATTAGCAGAAAATTAGCAGAACCCACTTAGGCACTCATGTACCCATTCATAGAACAACTCAGACAATCTCACAGCCCCATTCACTCATGCACCCACTCACAGACCAGGTCAGATGTGTACACCAACTCAAAGACACAGACAGACACTCATTCACCCACTTATAGAATCACTCATACTCTCACACTCTCACCCCCAGCCCCATTCACTCACACTCCCACTCACAGAGACTCTCACACCCACTCAGTCCCACTCACACTCATGTACCCACTTGCAGCCCTACTCATACTTTCTCACACCTACCTACAAACCTACTCATATACCCACAGAGACACTCATAGACTCATTCATTCAGTGTCCCAAAGGTTTGTGGTTACAGTTAGGAAATACATATAAAAAAGCTTACAAATTCACTTAAAAAAACAAATGTTCCAGGGACGTTACAGTTAAAAAAAAGAATTTAAACAATCATAGAAATTCACTGAAAAAAAACAAAGGTAACAGGGATGTTATAGTTAGGAAATCAAATTGAAAAAAACCTTAGAAATCAATTTAAAAAAAACAAAGGTTACAGGGATGTTATAGTTAGGCTCGAATTTCACTCGTACAAAACCCATGCAATTCAGCAGTTATAGTTATCTGAGCTAACTGTAATTACACCCCTGCAATGCATTGCATATGACCTCACGGTACATCACCCATGGCCTTGTCAGAGACATCACTGATGACGTTTTAACTAGAACTTGTGCCCTAAGGTAACTATAACTCATGCCCCATCATGCTTAGTTTTCTCATCAATTGTTTTCTTGCAAATTTTATATTTTCATTGATGTCATAGAAGATGTAATATGAGTAATCCTCCATCCAGACACTTATACACCCACTCATTTTTCAATACACCTTGGCATATATATATAAAACATATTTAAACTTTCCAGAAACACACAGTCACTGGATGATGTCCTCAGTGATGTCATTTGAGATGTCATCGGTGATGTCAACAGTGATGTCACTGACCATGTCATGAATGATGTAATATGTGGCATCATCAGCAGTGCATTGCGGGGGCACGAGTTCTAGTTAGCTGAATGAACTATAACAACAGAATTTTTGTGGTTTTGTACAAGAGAAATGTCCAACTAACTAGAACGCCCCTGAAATCTATGTTTTTTTCAGTGAATTTCTAAGGTTTTTTTAACTGAAAATGTCTAACTAGAACGTCCCTGAAACCTATGGTTATTTCAGTGAGTTTCAAAGGTTTTTTAAATGAACATTTCTAACTATAACGTCCCTGATACCTATGTTTTTTCAGTGAGTTTCAAAGGTTTTTTAAATGCTAATTTGTAAGTTTAATATTTATAAAACCTTTCTTTTTTTCTTTAAATGAAAAAAAAGTGTTAGTGATATTTTGGATTTGCAATGTTGTTCATTTATTTATTTTTCAAAATTATGTAATGTATTGTGTGTTCTAAAATATATATATATATTTTCAGAAAAAGTGAAGTCGCGCACCCATCGTGTACCCATCTCGGTGGGTGTGTGGATTCATGCTGCCATATTGCTAAAGTCGGGAAGGATGCGCATTTGGTGTGCTACGGGTGCGTGGTGTCTGGCCCCGCATAATGTCATATGCGTATACGATCGTGTCGTGTGCGCGTTTGGTGTACGACGGCTGCGCGATGCCTGGCCCCGCGTAATGTCATATACATATGCGATCGCGCCGGGTGCGCGACCCCTTCACATTTTCTTTATCATTTAAAACTATATGTATATAACTTTAATGTAAACAATTGGCAATAAACAACTTAGGCAATCATAAGTAAAATTTAGCAATTTGGCCTTGTATCCCGCATTTTTTTGCAGCCGTAGGAACTTCGAATCTTGCCGTCAGACCGTCGGAGCGGTTTAAAACAATGCTAAAAGGTCCTTAACCCTTATACAAAAAAGAGAAGGATTTTCCCCATTTCAGGAGGAATTTTCCCTAGACAGAGGACACAAGCATACCCATACAGTGGAAGATTAGTCTTTCATCCAGTGCCACATAAACACTTTGATAGACGGCTAACGGACGGCGAGAATTTTAAGTCCTGTCTTATCTACTATATCAGCCTTGAGACCAGACTAACTGTTCGTCATGCGGATGTTTCTTGATAATTAGAAGAATATCAAGAAGAAAGAAAGAATTTGAGTCACCCATGCTCATTTCTTAAAACATATCGTTCTTATATAAAACACGTGGCTCCTCCAGAAGAAGGCGCTGGTCGCAGAAACGCGCTTCGAGAACTAATTTGCCACTTCCTATTTTATGAATTAACTTTTTGATTAGTTAATAATTGTATGTGTATTGTATATTTTTTATTATAAAAAATATTATTTTATGTACAGTGATTAGATTATTCTTTGAAGAATTTTTTATGTATATGCCATTCTTGTCCTTCTTTTTAATATATATGTTAATAAATATCAGAATTTGAATTTACTGGTAGCTCTTTTTCTCTTTTAATATTTTTGTGTCTATTGCTAAATTTTACTTATGATTGCCTAGGTTGTTTATTGCCAATTGTTTATGTATCCCTGACCTAGGAATCACAAACTATATGTAATCAGGGGGTCCTTGATAACTATACATCAATCTATAACTTTAATGAATACATGAAGGCAAGAGATTATCTAAACTATTCAAAAAAATAATATATTTGTACTTGTACTAAACTTATAATATTGTTAAATACATTTTCGCAAAATCACGTTGGGTGCGCCGGTTGCGTGACTCCCATCTAACTTTCAAAGAGATCATTTGATTGGTCCATAAGGTTTCCCATTCTAGCACTTCAAGGATCCCACCCATTTTAGTCATTCTCTCTGCAGCTTCACAGTAGAGACACCTGTTGTGTTTTTGCAGCTAGTCTTTACATTTGTTAGGTGTTTTTTGGAAAGTTTTGAAATGGCTTCTTCCAATCCTCAGCAAGAACATACTTCTGTTAAAGAAGAGATGGAAGAACCACCTCCGAAAAAGAGACCACACAATATCGCCTGGAAATTTTTCACCATCCCAGATGGTGAAAAGAGAGTCAATGCAAGGAAGGTCAGTTATACTCTCTGTCCACGGATTTTGTCTAGAGGTAGTGACAAAAAATACTCTTGTGGCATGTCGAGCATGTACAAGCACCTCCAGACAATCCACCCCAGACATTTTTCACGGGAGCAGATGCGACGTGTACAACAAAATATGCAACAAGGTGACCAGGGAGCTGGTCCCAGCACATCAGGAACGTCAAGTACATCATCTCGAGGGACGTACATACGCTCAGAGTTTGGAAACTTAAAACAACTATGCATAAAATGCAACGCCATCCTATGTTGGGGTGAACAATATGTGGGTGCTGTTTGTCCTGCAGCAAGGAACCATCGCTGCAATTATTTTTTTTTGGGAATGATTTTAGAATTCCAAAAGTTAAGACTTTAGCCTGTTGCTTTTTTCGATTTTCCAAATCACCCCAAACATTTACAGAATAGTTTAAAAAACACCCAAAAAAATTTAAAACAAAAAAGAAGAAAAAAATGAGTTCTTTTCAGAACTACCTTATTGGGTTTAAAAAGAGAAATAACTGCATGTTAATGTCTGCATGATTGCTGGAGTATATGTGTTGAGCATGATTGATTCAAATAGTGCATGGGTAGCGCATGGTAATTGAATGAGTGCATGAGTACTGCCTACATGATAGTACAAGTTTATCTGTAATCTGCAAGTTATTGCATGAGTGGATGGATTATATGTGGGTGATTGCATTAGTATATAAGTGGTGGTTGAGTGATTGAAAGAGTGTGAATGAGCAGTGTCTATGTGGTTTCAGGCCTGCATGGATAGTGCACATGTTCTTTTGTAGCTGTTCAAGTGTTACTGCCTGGGTCATTGCATGAATACATGGGTAGTGACTGGATGATTAGAGTACTGCAAAGAGAGTTCATGGTGAACTTATAAGTGCGTGGGTATTGGTGGAGGGATTGGATTAGTACATGGTAGTTGCTGGTGATTGGAAGAGTGCACATAGAGGGACTGTGTGATTGTTGGAGTGCATGGTTAGCACCTGGGAATATGAACATGTGAATGAGCAGTATGTAGGTGGTTAGAGGACTGCATGGGTAGTGCACATGTGATTGGAGCACTACATGTGTTAGTGCCTGGGTGATTGTATGGGTACATGTGTAGTGACTGGATGATTAGAGTACTGCAAGGAGAATGTATGGTGAATTTATCAGTGCTTGCGTATTGACAGAGAGATTGGATTAGTAAATGGTATTGGCTGGGTAACTAGAGGAGTGCACGGGGAGTAACAGTGTGATTGCTGAACTGCATGGGTACTACCTGGTAAAATGAAGTTGTGAATGAGCAGTGTGCAGTTGGTTAGAGGACTGCATGGGTTGTGCACATGTGATTGTAGCACTGCATGTGTTAGTGCCTGGGTCATTGCATGAGTACATATATAGTGAATGGATGATTAGAGTACTGCAAGGAGAGTGCATGATGAATATATAAGTGCTTCGGTATTGGCTGAGTGATTGGATAAGTACATGGTTCTCAATGGGTGATTGGAGGAGTGCATGGGAAGTGACGGGGATTTGTTAACTGCAAGAGTAGTACTTGGGTAATTGGAGGAGTGAATCAGTAGTGTGTAGGTGGTTAGACATCTGCATGAGTAGTGCATGGAGGATTGTAGCTGTGCATGAGTTAGCGCCTAGGAGTACATGGGTAATAACTGCATGATTACAGTGCTGCAAGAAGAGTGCATGCTGATTTTATAAGTGCTTGTGTTTTTTGGGCGGAGCGATTGGGTAAATATGTTAAAATGGATGAGTGATTGGAGGACTGCATTGGAAGTGACGGGGGATACCTGGACTGCGTGGGTAGTACTTGGGTAATTGGAGGAGTGAATCAGTAGTATGTAAGTGGTTAGATGTCTGTCTGGGTAGTGCTTGGAGGATTGTATCCGTGCATGACTTAATGCCTAGGTTATTGCATAAGTACATGGGTACTAAGTGCATGATTACAGTGCTGCGAGAAGATTACATGCTGATTTTATAAGTGCTTGTGTTTTGGCGGAGTGATTGGGTAAATATGTTAAAATCCAATTAATATAGCAAGAATCCAAGAAAGTAGAAAATCCAGTTTATTAGAAGAGCACAGTACTTCTGTTACAGCAGAGGTCCAGATGAAGAATACCCCAACAACATTCTACATGATGTCACAGTAACTACAATGCATGTACTACAGATTAAATGTACACACCACAAATTAAAAGGGCAATCTACATTAAAAGAGAAATACAAAACAATATTACAAGATGTAACACATTTTCCCCCTTAGAAATTTTAAGGAAACAATTTTCTACACTTAGAAACACGTTTAACATTCCAAACTTGTCCATCTTGTGTAACAACACTATTGCAATTGACTTTAACAATTCTAATTGGTTTACCAAATTTTTTGTCATCCTTAAGGAGAATACCAGGTTTCCGTATCCTAACAAATTCACCAACCCTAAACTCAGGTGATTTGACCTTCACGCGGAAGTCATAGAGATTCATACTTTTTTGTTGTTTTTTCTCAATACTACGGGCCATGATTTCTTTGTTCAGGTAAGGAGTTTGAATTTAACACTTCTCTTAAACCACCACAGGCATAACTTAGAAACAGGATCCCGTCCCTTTAGCAAACGGATAGGTGAGACTTCCGTGGTTGAATGAGGGGTATACGATACAGCCACAATTTCTCCCTTAATTTATCTTTCCAATCCGCTCCAAATCCCCGGGCCCACATGATATCTTGCTTAGGAACCCTGTTAAATCTCTCCACCTGTCCATTCCCTTGAGGTTCATAAAGGGGAGTGGTAATGTGATTGTTGTTGTGGAACTTTAAAAATTCCTTCATCTCACCAGATTTCAGCTGTACTCCATTGTCAGAAATTATAACTTCTGGAGTTCCTTCCCTAGCAAAAATCTCCTTCAAAAATAGAATGACACTCCTAGTATCAACACGTGGAACCAACTTCACTTCGGTCCGTTTTGTGTGGTAATCCACCTCACAATTGCAAACCTGCAATCTTGTGGCAAAAAATTAAATGAACGGGCAATGTCCAACCCAACTTTTGCCAGGGAAAACTAGGCCATTTAACTGGTATAAGAGGAGCAGGATTACACCTGAGAGACTTCTCACTACTTACACATGCAGGACATTCTCTTACTATCCTGTCCACATACCTATCCATTCTGGGCGACCAAACGTAGACCTTATGAGCATTTTCATGGAGGATATTCCTAAATGAGTTTCATGACTCCGTGACAAAGTAGTCTTGCGCAATGAAATGGGAGGAATACACTTTCCTTGTCTATACACAAAATTACCTTCTACCACAATTTCTTCTGAAACTTTCCAATATGGGAATAACTCGTCAGGAATTTCATTCTTTTACGACCAACCCGTTAATGAAAATTTGATAACATGTTGTAACAATTTATCATCATCCATACCTTTTACCCACAAATCTTCAGAGATAGAACCAAATTTCTCGGGTAAAATTTCTGAGATACTGGATATAATTTCTTTAGCACAAAGAACGTCTTCAGCTTCACAGGGCAGGTGTGATAAACAATCGGCAGTGACATTAGTCTTTCCCGGAACATATTCTATGCTAGAAGAGTATTCTTGCAATCTTGACATTAACCTTGCTATCCTAGCTGTAGTATTTAATCCTCCGCCAGGAGATAAAATGTTAATCCAAGGTTTGTGATCAGTCTTAATCACAAACCGCGCACCCCAAATGTAGTTCCTGAAATGTTCCACACACACACCAGCAATTCCCTTTCAATTACAGCGTAATATCTTTACATAGCATTCAACGTTCGGGATGCAAATGCTACATTCCACTCATCTTTGCCAGCACACTGGGGCAATACATAACCCAGTCCATAAAGAATGGCATCAACTGTGAGCACACAAGTCTTTCCAATACAGAACGGTTTGAGAGATGGAGCAGCAACCATTTCCTTTTTAATGCTCTCAAAAGCAATTTGCTGCTTAGTACCCCCCACAGATTCAACATTTTTCCTAGATAACTCTCTCAAAGGTTCAATTTTTTCAGCGAAGTTTTTTATGAACTTACTGTAATACTCACATAACCCTGAGAATGAAATAAGTTTTTCTTTAGAATCTGGAGATGGTGCTTTAAGTATTGCATCTACTAATGATTTCTTAGGAACAACACCCTCTTTAGATAGAGTGTGTCCCAGATACTCAACCGATTCTTGGAACAATTTACATGTATTCTTCTTAAGAGTAAGCGCGTAATCTTTGAGAATCTTACACACATTATTAAGATGTTTTGAATGCGTTGTTCTGTCAGGTGAAAATATCAATATGTTGTCCTGGAAACACTTTACATAAACTCGAATTTTCTAAACAAATGACACATCGACCTTTGGAAGACTGAGGCTGCGGACGCTAAACCAAAAGGCATCCTCTTGAATTGAAACAGACCAAAAGGAGTGATAAAAGCTGTCATATGACGAGACTTCGCAGCTAACTCAACCTGATGATAGGCCGACCTAAGGTCCAGAGTGGAGAATACTGTGGCACCACCCAACATGCTGACCACTTCATTTATATTAGGTAAGGGGTGGCAATCAATCAATATATTGGCATTCAGAGCGCGAAGATCAACACATAATCTCAAAGAATGATCCGATTTGCGCGCTAAAACTATCGGAGACACCCACTCCGATGACTCTACTTCTTCAATTACAACCTCTTGCAGCATGCTTTTCAAAAGCTTTCCTAACTCTTCTCTCACATTTAAAGGAACATTCCTAAGTTTCTGTTTTACAGGAGAGACATTTCTCTTGAATTTAATTTCATGACAAAAACCCTTGAGTCTTCCCAACGAACCCGAAAATACATCTGGAAAATCTCTCTCAATAGTAATAAGGTTGTCCTCTATAGTCACCTTTTCCTCAATCACCATGACAGGTTCTCTGTTGTGAGGGTTGAGAATTATTCCTAACTTCCACTTGTCACGCCATCCCAGTACATTCACACCTTGCTTCGCAACATACAACTTTATAAAGTTTGGGTTGGTATTCCTTCTGATGATTGTACTGCAACTTTTACCTTCCTCTCCCTCAAATTGTAAAGCTCTCTGATATCCTTCGGGGTCATGTTTGCGCTATATAAAACGTTATTAATAAATAAATAAAGGCTATTCTTCCTTTGAACACAACATCCGTAGATACATAACCAGCTAAATCTATTGTTGAACCATCAAAACATTCTGGAGGATTCGAATCATTTAACGACATGACATTTCCATATTTTTCATTAAAATAAACTTCTGTTATAATTGTCCAGGAAGATCCTGAATCTGCCATAAGCTCAGTGTTTCATTTATAAGCGTGACCACACACTTGGGCGAACATACATTTTCTTTCTACCGAACATACGTCAATATTAGACACAACTAAAACTTTTTCATCACAATGTTCCTCATCAGGTCGAATAAACTCTCTCGCACACGAAACGTCACTGTTTCTACTAGGCATGTTTCTATGTACATCTAAAGTTTTTTTCCGATCATCTTTTCACGCTTTGGCAAAATGCACAATACGTCCATACTTGATGTATTCTTTCCCAATAGTGGGGCAAAATTTAAAAAGGCAGCATGGTTGGTGCTACCACATCTAAAACAAACAACATTTTTGTTATTCTTGTAAAATTGATGAAAGGACTTTGTAGGAACATATTTTGTAACAGCACAAACCTCATCCAAACACGTATTACTATCACCCTTTGAACTAACATCATCAATGGTCTTCCTCCACTTGTCTGATTGTTCAAATGCTTAAGCTGTATCAATAGTGTCATGTAAATTAGGATTCCCTAATATCCACAGCTGTTCCTGAGTTTTTTTGCTTCTTATATTAACAATTATTTGGTCCCTAATCATCTCATCAGCAAGATTACTGAAATTACAAGAGATTACTAAATTCCTAAGAGCTGTTAAAAAGTCGTTAAATGTTTCTGACTCTCTCTGCGCTCTAGTTTAAAATTTATACCTGTTGAGTGCTAAACTAGTAGTGGGTTTAAAACGAGTTTCCATACGCATCAAAGTTTATTCAAACGTGCTTAAATCGCCACTGGCAGCTGGTAAAGTCCTAAATACAGCTTCGCCTTCTGAGCCTAAACAGTGTAACAAAATACTCTTTTTCCTCTCATTCCCCATTCTCTCTTCATCAATGGCTTTTAAAAATGTTATAAATTCCTCCTTCCATCTAGACCATGGAATGGGCGGTTCACCCTTGGACTGTAGAAATTTACTTGGTGGATCAAACTGCATTGCGATATAAAATAACAAATTTTGCACTAAACTAAAACAAAAAGAAAATGATGTAAAATAAATGTAATGTCAGAAATGGAAATGAAAATGTGCCCTGGAATAAATAGTGGCAAATGATGACTTGTTAAGTACACACTTGGAGGTTATTATGTACCTGTGTAAACACACAGCAGAGAAACGCACCACATTTAAATGTAATAATAATAATTATGCACTTAAAATTTGCAAATAACAACAAAAATGTTTTGCACCTCAAGCTTACTAAGATTAATAAAAATACAACTGTTCACACATATATTTGACTTAAAAGTTGTAGATATTTGGTAATGCAGAAGATAATAAGGAATGAAATCAATTAAATGTAATCCAATGCACGGCGTGGAAATAAAATAGAAGTTCTCGATTCTTATAAATATAATACCAAATGTCACCGTAGGAGCCACAAATTCAGTTTGCAGCCGTGCGCATCGGTGAAAAGCTTATAATGATGAAAAAAAATAAAAATTCCTATGCGCAGCCGTGTGCATCGGCGCGACTAAATTGTGTTGTTGTCCTCATGCAAGATAGCCGCCAACGTCAGTTCGTCATCATGTATGCGTCAACGTGATGACATGTGGTTCAGCGTGAAGATGACAAGATCCCCTCAGCTCTCGTCAGCGTGAAGATGACAAGATCCCCTCAGCTCTTCTCCTCGGAACGAAGAGGCAAAGTTCCTTCAGGAGAAGCCAAAGTTCCAGCTCGCTCGAGATTCACAGGCGCGTCTTTCAAGTTGAAAGCAGTTACGAGGCAAGTTTAGGGAAATCTGCTGAAACGCTAGTTTTTTAAGCAAAACTAAGATAGTCCATATAAGTCGAGTTGATTTCCAGCGAGGACAATTTCAGGAGATGTCACTTAACAAAGTACAAATATGCTCCCTCTCCCTTCAATAGAGGGCTTAAAAATAAAAATTGCAAAACAATACAAAATGAGCTCCAATGTCCAGGAATCAGCTAAAAACACCAGAGTAGAAAGGAAGAGGTAAAATAAATGTTGCTTGCTCTCTTAGAAAATAAAAGAGAGAAATAGTCACAAAAAAACGAACTTTAGAAAAAAAAGAATAATAATTCCAAATTGATAGTACCGCTCCTGTGCTCTAATAAGTACAAGGTACAGGTTCTCCTCGTCGCCAATGTTAAAATCCATTGAATATAGCAGAAATCCAAGAAAGTAGAAAATCCAGTTTTAGAAGAGCACAGTACTTCTGTTACAGCAGAGGTCCAGATGAAGAATACCCCACCAACATTCTACATGATGTCACTGTAACTGCAATGCATGTGCTACAGGTTAAATGTACACACCACAAATTAAAAGGGCAACCTAAATTAAAAGAGAAATACAAAACCATAATACAAGATGTAACAAAATACATGGTGCTAGATGGGTGATTGGAAGAGAGCATATTTATTTATTTATTCATAAAGTTTTATATAGCGCGAACAAGGTACTGACAGGTGGATTGTTGGAGTGCATGCGGACTACCTGAGTAATTGAAGGTGTGAATAAGTAGTGAGTACATGGGTAGTGACTGGATGATTACAGTACTGCAAAGAGAGTGCTTGGACAATGTAAAAGTGCTTCGGTATTGGCAGAGTGATTGGATAAGTACATGGTGCTCGATGGGTGATTGGAGGAGTGCATGTGAAGCGATAGGGAGATTTTTTGACTGCAAGGGTAGTACTTGGGTAATTGGAGGAGTGATTCAGTAGTGTGTAGGTGGTTAGACATCTGCACGGGTAGTGCATGGAGGATTGTAGCAGTGCATGTGTTAGTGCCTGGGTCATTGGATGACTACATGGGTACTGACTGGATGATTAGTCTACTGCAAAAAGAGTGCTTAGTGATTTTATAAGTGCTTAGGTTTTGGCGGAGTGATTGGGTAAGTACATGGTGCTGGATGGGTGATTGGAGGAGTGCGTGGAGAGTGACAGATCCATGACTGGACTGGAAGGGTAGTGCTCAAGGGATTGTAGCAGTGCATGAGTTACCCCCTGGGTCATTGCATGAATACATAGGTACTGACTGGATGATTAGTGTACTGCAAAGAGAGTGCACAGTGAATTTCGAGCAAACTAGAGTCCCGAGAATGGGGGGAGTTCATTCAGCTCCATGATATAATCATGTTACAGGAAACCTGGGCAGTGCTTCCTGTCCATCGGCAAGGGTTTCTAAACTTTTTTATTCCTGCAAAAAAGAACCCCAAGGGGCGTCCATCAGGGGGGCTAATTATATGGGTACGGCAATCTCTACAATGCACCACAAGAGTAAGGCCCGTGAATAATTGCGACATACTATCAGTTGTGATTACTTGGGGGGATGGTTCTGAGATGGCCCTTTTTAACATTTATGCCAGGGGAGTTCCTGGGGGTAAAGGTTCAGATGTGGTAACAGCACTAAATAACAACATGGAAGCCCTGCCACAGCACATTACAATCATGGTGGGGGGTGATGTGAATACCACATTTGAACCCTTGGGTCCTGAACATAGTGAACTTTCCCAAGAAGAGGATGCCAAATGGGGAATACCGCAGCTCGACTTACCCCCATAAAGAAGTGGTCTGAGGCAGCCGTTCAATAGAAGAGCATGTGCTTAGCCAGGGGGTTGAGGGCTGCACATGGACGCACTCTTTCAGACCTACATGGTGCTCCTACTTTTGACAACCTCAGGGCAAGTAGCAGGATTGATTACATCCTTGTAGATGTCAGAGTCTGGAACAGGGTCAGGGACATGAGGGTCACCCCTAGAGTGGAGAGTGACCACAACCCGTTGTGCTTGCTCTTCCAATTAAATCATGGGGTAACAGTGCCATGCTTGGGTATGGGTTTCCTGCCCCTGGATCTAATCTCCACTAACAATCTACGCCATATAAAGTGGGCTGCACTGTTAGATAGGCCTGAAAAACTGCAAGATTTAAAAGCGGTTGTGGCAAACGAAGTGAGTGGTTTGCAGGACCGATGCAATGACACTGATTTTTATAAATTAATTGAAGAGGCACATCCCAAATTCTTCTTAAAGATACAGGGGTTCTTTTTAAAGGAAGCCAAGCAGAAAAAGGGTGTGTATCCTTTGAAAATGGCAGATTGGTATGATCAAGCCTGCAGAAGGGCGAGACAGAATCTAAGCGTGGTATTAAGAAGTAAAAATAGAGGAGAAGTCCTGAAGGCTAGGGACGAGTACAGAAAAGCCCAGATTAGGGCAAAACGATCGTGGAATGAAAGCCAGTGGCAGGAACTAAAGAATGCTTGTGCAGCTAAACAACAAAAAGAATTTTGGTCAATTATAAAATGGGATAGGGGTGGAATAGCTGAATGCCCAAAAAACCATGTGGCAAAAGAATGTTGGATTGACTTCTTTAAGCCGCAATATTCCTGTACAATGCCCCTTGAGTGTCAACATACCCCGCCCACAGTATTCTACAAAGAGGAAGTATTTACAATAAACGATGTAAGTGTAGCACTGGATGGGGTGACAAGAGGGAGGGCACCGGGCATTGATGGCATACCGGCCGACGTATTTTTATCGGACCGGGATAATTGGTGCCTGTACTTTGCCTGGCTCGCAAACTCTATAGCACAAGGAGCAGCAATACCGGCCTCGTGGAAAGGCGCAGAGATCATTCCAGTCTTTAAAAAAGGAGATAAGGCCCTACCATCTAATTACAGACCCATCAGCCTTATCGATTCAGCGCAAAAATTGATGGGTAGAATGATTCAAAATAAAATACAAGACTGGATAGATGAAAATGGAGTCCTCTCGCCATACCAAGCTGGTTTTCGCCCCCTAACCAGCTCCATTGACCAGGTTTTCCACTTTCTAACCCTGTATTGGAGAAATGTCACCCTAGCAGATGGCCCATTGTTTGCTGTCTTTGTAGACTTAAAACAGGCATTTGACCTAGTTCCGCAGCAAAAACTATGGAATGTGCTAGGTGAACTTGGAATTAGCCCTGAACTATTGTCATTACTATTGCGTATGCATGAGGGCAACTACGCCAAGATTAGATGGGGGACACAGGGCGAAGTCACTGATCCCTTCCCCGTAGAGCGTGGGGTGAGACAGGGATGTGTCCTGGCCCCCACCTTATTCTCTCTTTATATCAATGGAGTAGTGGACCATCTTAGGAAATCACCAACCGATTCCCCTATCCTAGATGGGGTGCGGGTCCCGGTACTCATGTTCGCGGATGATACCCTGCTGATATCCCGAACGCCTAGTGGGCTACAAAAGACAATTAACGCTTTTGGGGACTTTTGTAGGATTCGGGGTTTGGATCTAAATACTGCAAAAACCAAGTTCATGAACATGAACCCTGCTAAGTCGTTTAAGGGGGCTATGTATTTTAATGGGGCCGTTCTAGAAGAGGTGGATGCCTTCACATACTTGGGTATTAATCTGCAGGGGAACATGCAGTGGAAATCGCATATTGTTTTCGCGGTTTTAAAGTTCAATCAGCTGTTGGGGGCCATAGCTCTGAAGCATAAATCTTCATTGACAAACCCTATCCAACCTGTTATGGAGATTTATAGCATGAAAGTTCTTGGTGCATGTCTTTATGGAGCAGAATTATGGGGGTTCGCCAACATCAATGAGTTGACAGTTGCAGAGAATACATTTTTACGGAGGCTGATTGGCGTCCCGCAGAGTACCCCATCTATTCCTCTCCTCTACGATTTAGGGAGGAAAAAAATTGAGGACCAGGCTCGGCTGCGCCCACTATTATTTTGGAGGCGCATAAAGACTACGCCTGAACTGGGCCACTACGCTGCTGCACTCATGGACATTGTCAACTCTGATCGGTTCCATAAAATTACGTGGCTAAAAGAAATCAGGGATCTACTAAACAAGCTGCATCTTGACCACTTATGGACTATTACTGACCCTGCAGCTTTTCCCTCCGAGGATTTGTTAAAGAAAATGTACTGGGATATGATACTCAGCTCGGTTCTGTCATCTAACCAGCCTTCGGCGTGAACATCCCAGTATCTGGAACATAAATAAGTCCCAACCTGTGAACATTATTGGGACTTGATCACAAAACCATTGGACAGAAAGTTGTATTTTCAGTTCAGGGTGGGCTGTTTACCGCTTAATGCATTTACACTAAAATGGTCCCCTGGTAACGTTAACACCTGTGCTCACTGTAAGGATCTTGTTGAGGACATTCCACATTTTCTGTTCGCCTGCCCCCTTTATGCGGCTCCAAGGCAAAGGTGGTTAAAACCTGCATGTAGAAATCTAGGGACTAGAATACATCAAGAAGCGCTTAGAATCCTAAGAACAAATTGTTCCCCATGTCTCGCCATTGCACTAGCCAAATACTTGGGCTGGGCATGGATTATACGCACCCGCACTTAACCTCAATGAATTGTGCTCAAAGTTAGCAGAACGTTTTTAGATGATTTTTTACTCACTTTATGCATCAGGTTTCTATTTTTAAGCGGTTGTACATTTTAAATATGTTTCCGACAGCACTTTATGTTTAATGTGTATTTTAATTGTTGTAAATTAGAATAGTATTTATTATGTATAGAGTAGGGTGAAAATGCTTTTATGACAATGCTGTCGAATAAAGCTTTGAAACTTGAAACTTGAGTGCACAGTGAATTCATAAGTGCTTGGATATTGGCTGAGTGATTGGATAAATACATGGTACTAGCTGGGTGATTAGAGGAGTGTACGGGGACTGACAGGGGAATTGCTGGAGTGCATGGGTACTACCTGAGTAATTGGAGGAGTGCATGAGGTTTATCTAGGTGGTCAGAGGACTGTATGGGTAGTACATAGTTGGTTGTAGCAGTGCATGTTAGTGCCTGGGTCATTGCATAAGTACATATATAGTGACTGGATGATTATAGTACTGCAAAGAGAGCTCCTGGCCAATTTATAATTGCTTGAGTATTGGCGGAGTGATTGGATAAATACATGGTCCTAGATGGGTGATTGGAGGAGTGCATGGGGAGTGACAGGAGACTTGCTGTAGTGCATGGGTACTACCTGGGTAATTGGAGGAGTGAATCAGTAGTGTGTAGCTGGTTAGAGGTCTGCATGGCTAGTGCACAGAGGATTGTAGCAGTTCACAAATTAGTGCCTGACTCATAGCATGAGTACATGGGTAGTAACTGGATGATTACAGTTCTGTAAAGTGAGTGTATGGTGAATTTATAGGTGCTTGGTTATTGGTGGAGTGATTAGAAAAGTACATGGTGCTGGATGGGTGATTGGAGGAGTGCATGGGGAGTGACAGGGAATTTGCTGGACTGCATGCATACAACCTGGATAATTAGAGGAGGGAATCAGTAGTGTGTAGGTGGTTAGATGTCTGCATGGATAGTGCAGAGAGGATTTTAGCAGTGCATATGTTAGTGCCTGACTCAAAGCATGAGTACATGGGTATTGACTGGATAATTACAGTGCTGCAAAGAGAGTGCATGGTGAATTTATAAGTGCTTGGGTGTTGGCGGAGTGATTAGAAAAGTACATGGTGCTGGATGGGTGATTAGAGGAGTGCATGGGGAGTGACAGGGGGTTTGCTGGACTGCCTGGGTACTACCTGAGTAATTGGAGGAATGAATCAGTAGTGTGTACCTGGTTATATGTCTGCATGGATAGTGCACAGAGGATTCTAGCAGTGCATTTGTTAGTGCCTGGGTCATTGCATGAGTACATGGGTAGTGACTGGATGATTACAGTGCTGCAAAGAGAGTGCATGGTGAATTTATAAGTGCTTGGGTATTGGCGGAGTGAATAGAAAAGTACATGGTGCTGGATGGGTGATTAGAAGAGTGCATGGGGAGTGACAGGGGTTTTGCTGGACTGCATGGGTACTACCTGAGTAATTGGAGGAATGAATCAGTAGTGTGTACCTGGTTAGATGTCTGCATGGATAGTGCATAGAGGATTCTAGCAGTGCATTTGTTAGTGCCTGGGTCATTGTATGAGTACATGGGTAGTGACTGGATGATTACAGTGCTGCAAAGAGAGTGCATGGTGAATTTATAAGTGCTTGGGTATTGGCGGAGTGAATAGAAAAGTACATGGTGCTGGATGGGTGATTAGAAGAGTGCATGGGGAGTGACAGGGGTTTTGCTGGACTGCATGGGTACTACCTGAGTAATTGGAGGAATGAATCAGTAGTGTGTACCTGGTTAGATGTCTGCATGGATAGTGCACAGAGGATTCTAGCAGTGCATTTGTTAGTGCCTGGATCATTGCATGAGTACATGGGTAGTGACTGGATGAATACAGTGCTGCAAAGAAGGTGCATGGTGAATTTATAAGTGCTTGGGATTTGTCAAAATTATTAGAAAACAACCCAGTGCTGGATGGGTGATTGGAGGAGTGCAGGGGGAGTGATAGGGGGATTGCTGGAGTGCATGGCTACTACCTGGGTAATTGGAGGAGTGAATCAGTAGTATGTACCTGGTTAGCGGCCTGCATGTATAGTGCACAGAGGATTGTAGCACTGCATGAGTTAGTGCCTGGGTAATTGCATGAGTACATGGGTAGTAACTGGACAATTACAGTGCTGCAAAGAGAGTGTATGGTGAAGGTATAAGTGCTTGGATATTGGCAGAGTGATTGGAAAACTACATGCTGTTGGATGGGTGATTGCAGGAGTGCATGGGGAGTGACAGGGGGATTGCTGTACTGCATTGGTACTACCTGGGTAATTACAAGAGTGAATCGGTAGTGTGTAGGTGGTTAGAGGTCTGCATGGATAGTGCACAGGAGATTGTAATAGTGCATGAGTTACTGAATGGGTTGTTGCATGAGTACATAGATACTGACTGCATGATTACAGTAGTGCAAAGAGAGTGCATGGTGAATTTATAAGTGCTTGGGTATTGGCAAACTGATTGGATAAGTACATGCTGTGAATGGGTGATTGGAGGAGTGCATTGGGACTGCCAGGGGGATTGCTGAACTGCACAGGCACTACCTGGATAATTGGAGGAGTGAATCAGTAGTATGTAGCTGGTTACAGGTCTGCATGGATAGTGCACAGAGGATTGTCACAGTGCATGAGTTAATGCCTGTGTCATTGCATGGGTATGTGTGTAGTGACTGGATGATTACAGTGCTGCAATGAGATTGCATGGTGAATTTATAAGTTATGTTATGTTATGTTATAACAGATTTCTTAAGCGCTCTGTCACCAGAGGTTTCCTGGCGCTGATTGGATTGGGAAAGAAGGGGAGGAAGCAGGGGAACAAAGGAATTTAGTGGGGGAAGAGTGTTGTTTTTAGGGATTTCCTGAAAGAGAGGAGGGAACAAGATGACTTAAGTGCAAGAGGGAGGGAGTTCCACAGCCTAGGAGCTAAACAAGAAAAGCTGCGGCCACCTGATCTTGAGAGTTTGAAATGGGGGACAGCAAGGAGAGAGAGGTGAGTAGACCTCAGGGTGCGAGGGGGCCGATAAGGAGTGATAAGGGCCTTGAGGAAAGCAGGGGCGGGACCAGTGAGAGCTTTAAAGATCAGACAGTGAACCTTGAAAGTGATTCTTTCGTTCACTGGTAACCAATGAAGATGGCGTAGTAAAGGTTGGGCCGACTGCCATTTGGGGGTTTTAAAGACCAGCCGGGCGGCCTGGTTTTGGACGATCTGCAGCCTCGATAACAAAGATTTAGGGAGACCGTAGTAGATTGAGTTCGAGAAGTCCAGCCGGGACATCACCAGGGCTATTAGGACTTGCAACAAGGCTTCAGGTGAAAGGAGGTGAGCGACTTTCCGAATCCTGTAAAGTTGGAACATGCAGGAAGATGTTACTGCGCTCACCTGTGCCTTGAGGGTGAGCCCGGAGTCAATCAAGACTCCGAGGCTCTTGACACATCCAGCAGGAGAAGGTGGTGTTCCGAGCTCAATCGGCCAGTACTGAGGGCCCCAAAAATGGGCACTTCTCCCCGGAAGGAGGAGCTCAGTCTTGCCCGGATTGAGCTTGAGTTGGTTTTGGTTCATCCAAAGCTGGATATGTGTCATGGCAGTCTGGAAATTAGTGACAGCATCGGGGGAAGTGAGGGGAAAATAATTTGTAAATCATCCGCGTAATTAAACACGGTGATATCCCATTTACCCAGGGAGTGAAGAAGGGGTTGAAGGTACAAATTAAAAAGAAGGGGAGACAAAGATGATCCTTGAGGGACTCCGCAGGACGAGGGAACACTGGTGGCGCAGAAGGGACCCATGCTTACTGCCTGGGACCTCTCCTCGAGGAAGGATTTAATCCAAGACAGAGCAGCCCCACCGATTCCGGCGGATTCGACACGGTGGATTAAGATGTTATGGTCCACCGTGTCGAAAGCCGCCGATAGATCGAGTGCTTAGATAAGTGCTTGGATATTGGCAGAGTGATTGAATAAGTACATGGTGCTGGATGGGTGATTGGTGGAGTGCAAGGATACTGACAGGACAATGGCTGCACAGCAAGGGTAGTGCTTAGGGGATTGTAGCAGTGCATGAGTTTGTGCTACTGCTTTACTATTTTACAACTACTTTTAATGTTACACCTAGCCAAATACAAAGCAGGAACCATTCACATTTCTCCGCTATAAGTCTAACCATATCCTAAAACATGCATGGATATCTCTGTACCCCAACACTATGTGCACCTCAAAAGAATACACAGAACAAACTTCAAATTAGAACAAAACACCAAAAATGATGTGGCATATTTCAACTGTACCTCTCTAGAGACTTATAAAAATGAATCTAATCAGAAATACCTTAACTCAACATATGCAAGTAGAGACATACTTCACACACAACTCCATGCCTTTACACTTGAGACTGCTTTTCCAAATTGAAAGCAACACCTAAAATTATGCGGTATACTACAAATGTACATGTAATTGGAGAAGTCTAAAGGTAGTGCATGTGCACTGCCTAAGTGATCGTAGGAGTGCATTGTTCCTGACAGGGTGATTGCAGCACTGCAAGAGTAGTGTCGGGGTGATTACATAACTGCATAGGTAGGGCCCACATGATTTTGGAAGTGCATCAGCACTGCCTAAATGATTGGAAGAGTGCATAGATCCTGACAGTGTGATTAGAGCAGTACAAGGATAGTGCCTGAGTGATTGAACCAATGTATAGCTAATGCATTGATGAATATATTTATTTATTTAATTAATTTATTCATAACGTTTTATATAACATGAACATGATCCCGAAGGATATCAGAGCGCTTTACAATTTGAGAGAGAGGAAGGTAATACTTGCAGTACAATCATCTGAAGGAATACCAACCCAAACAAATCACATATGCATCTCAAACAAAAGGTTACAATCAAAAGGGACAATAATGGGTAAGATAATAATTGGAACACAGCGAACTGGGAGGGGAGCAAGTGACTGGTAAAGCAGAATAACACCAAATGCAGGACTTAGGGTGTAAGTCCAAAGCATTAGAGAAGACGATCCAAGACCCTTTTAAGGTAGGAACTTGATCATGAGGATTCTTATAACTTCCAATTTGAAGCCACTCTTGAAGGAGATTCTGTGTATTTCTGGTGGGAGAGAGTTTCAGATCTTTGGCCCAGAGCTATGACTCCAGAAGTATGTCTGGTTGATTACACAAGTACATAGATAATGTCTAGTGATTCCATGAGTGCTAAAGTAATGTCTGGGAGATTTCAGGAGTAAATACAAAGTGCCTGAGTGATAATATCTCTACAAACATATCTCAAACCCAGAGCCGTTTCTAGGTGTTTAGCCGCCCTAGGCGAGAATTGAAAAATGCCGCCCCCTCCTTTTTTCTACCATCACTCTCTTCCCCCTTTATCCAGGCTAGAAGAATAAATACATTAACACACTCCCAGCATCATCACACACATGTTCACAAGTCTCACTAGGAGTGCAGAAACTAAAGCCATGGTTCTTCCTCCATCTCGGGCTTCTACCCCAAACTTGCCAATAGTTTGGAACTAAGGCAAGGGCAGAGCAGTTGAGTGTAATTTCACAAAAGTATACCCACTACCAGTGCTTAATTTGTACACAAAATAAGTGCCACGGCCGTCGCCAAGAGGCCACTGGAGCTTGCACCACACATTGCCCCTGCCAGCACTGCCGACGGCCGTCCTGCACCTCCAGTTAATCTTCAGCACCCTCCCATGCAAAGTGCTTTGCCACCGCTGCCGATACACAATTAACACATTGCACAACATATTGTTGGGTGGAGCATGATAAAATGCAGCCCACCTGGTCATACCTGATGTACAAGTCAAGTACACACATACTAATTTAAGAAGAACACAGGCCCACCACTCTCTGCGGAACCGTACCTCTGTTCCTAGATTACTGTATAAAATAGCGGCTGAGCGCATACTTGACACGGCCCCTGAGACCTCATGCTTCCCATGGAAAAAAGCCTCTGAGTAAAATACTGCACGTTTGTTCAGTAGCGCTCACTGTTTTGCGGTTGCTACTGCTAGGAGACCTCTTTGTTCACCAATTTTGTGATTCACTGATACATTTTTCTTTTGCTAATAAACATTTTGAGACATCAGCTGGCATGAGTGCAGAGTTTCCTTGCCACAGGCAAAAAACATCCAAAGTATTAACTGTGTCTGAGAACTCACTTTATCATCAGGCTATGTAGAAACGAAGCCGAACAATAGCTGCGAAGCTCATTTAGGCATTAGACAACTTCTAAAATGTCAATAAAAAAACTGTTGATTAAAAAAATGTAAACAAAACACAAAGCAATAAATAACACCTCCCGGACCAGACATATATTCGAGACTGCCCCACGAACGCTTGGGTCGCTTCGCCCAAATGTTTTCATGTCTAACTGTGCTCAGACTCACAGTGGAAATGGCCATTTTCTGCTCTTCGCTATTTTTAAAATCAGCTGCATTGGGGTGTACTTGGCAAAGTCAAAAGAAACTGCCACACTCCCTTGCATCAGGCACGCAGCAGTAACTGCATGCAGGGCACGCGCACTGCACCCACTGTGCGCCAACACAGATGATTTGACTGTTTGATCACATTTCGAAACAAAAGAGCAGGAACTGCAGAAGGTGCCACCTGTGCCTTGAGGAGACATCCCGGGGCCCCGTCTGCTCACCAGTTATTCACTCCTCTCATATCAGCATCAACCGCAGTATTACCATAAAGCTTTGGTCTGTGTGAGCTTTGTGCCGCTCTTTATGGTTACAATATAAAATGTCAATAAAAAAACAGTTGTTTCAAAAAAATGTAAACAAAACACAAAGCAATAAATAACACCTCCTGGATTGGACATATATTCGAGACTACCCCACGAACGCTTGGGTCGCTTCGCCCAAATGTTTTCGTGTCTGTAACTGTGCTCAGACTCACAGTGGAAAGGGCCATTTGCTGCTCTTCGCTATTTTTAAAATCAGCTGCATTGGGGTGTACTTGGCAAAGTCAAAAGAAACTGCCACACTCCCTTGCATCAGGCACGCAGCAGTAACTGCATGCAGGGCACGCGCACTGCGCCCACTGTGCGCCAACACAGATGATTCGACTGTTTGATCACATTTTGAAACAGAAGAGCAGGAACTGCAGAAGGTGCCACCTGTGCCTTGAGGAGACATCCCGGGGCCCCGTCTGCTCACCAGTTATTCACTCCTCTCATATCAGCATCAACCGCAGTATTACCATAAAGCTTTGGTCTGTGTGAGCTTTGTGCCGCTCTTTATGGTTACAATATAAAATGTCAATAAAAAAACTGTTGTTTAAAAAAATGTAAACAAAACACAAAGCAATAAATAACACCTCCTGGATTGGACATATATTCGAGACTACCCCACGAACGCTTGGGTCGCTTCGCCCAAATGTTTTCGTGTCTGTAACTGTGCTCAGACTCACAGTGGAAAGGGCCATTTGCTGCTCTTCGCTATTTTTAAAATCAGCTGCATTGGGGTGTACTTGGCAAAGTCAAAAGAAACTGCCACACTCCCTTGCATCAGGCACGCAGCAGTAACTGCATGCAGGGCACGAGCGCTGCGCCCACTGTGCGCCAACACAGATGCTTCGACTGTTTAATCACATTTCGAAACAAAAGAGCAGGAACTGCAGAAGGTGCCACCTGTGCCCTGAGGAGACATCCCGGGGCCCCGTCTGCTCACCAGTTATTCACTCCTCTCATATCAGCGTCAACCGCAGTATTACCATAAAGCTTTGGTCTGTGTGAGCTTTGTGCCGCTCTTTATGGTTACACTATAAAAAGTCAATAAAAAAACTGTTGATTAAAAAAATGTAAACAAAACACAAAGCAATAAATAACACCTCCTTGGTCGGACATATATTGGAGACTACCCCACGAACGCTTGGGTCGCTTCGCCCAAATGTTTTCGTGTCTGTAACTGTGCTCAGACTCACAGTGGAAAGGGCCATTTGCTGCTCTTCGCTATTTTTAAAATCAGCTGCATTGGGGTGTACTTGGCAAAGTCAAAAGAAACTGCCATTTACAAAGCAGTATGTACGAAGTTCTCAAAACAGAGGCTTTTTCAGTGATGCTTACAGGTACATTAGACAACTTCTATCTTTCATGATGACACTACTTCCTAGTTCGCCAGTCTCTGGGACGAGCTCGGAGACTCACAGGCCTCATTTACAATTACAATAACAGGCCTTAGTCACAGTGAACACATTAATGCATTGCAGGATCCAAACTATTTATATTTTTTTACACCCACGTTCGCAGCGGCAGGGGCCTTCGCTGACTCACCAGTGCACTGCTCTCGGGGTGAAACTAGTCAAGTACGGTGGTACGTCCAAGGCTTTGTGCTGGAGGCAGTAAAAAAAGAGGGCCGGGAGCCGGGACAAGACTGTTTGGCAGTTGGCAGCAGCAGTATTAGTAATAAATTAATTTACCTCACCATCCACGTGACGTCCACCAAGAGGCACCAGAGCAGCGCGCCAGCCGACACACACACAGTCCGTCCCCCGCGCGGCGAGAGAGAGGGTGGTGCACGTCACCGTCACTGGCAGCAGAGCGCTGCTCACGGATTGGCCACAAATGTTGCCCAGGGCCGTCATTGGTAGCACAATCCCACGCTACAAGATTGACGGCCATGGGGACCCACACTTACACTATTAGAGTGTCTCGACCCGCCCGCTCCACACACGCCACTCTTCTAGGGTGCGCCGCCAGCCCGACACTGTACTAGGGTGCACTCTAAGCTGCGGTGGACAAGCAGCAGGTGCGCTTGCACTGTACACAGTGCACTCGGTGCAGCTGCCTGGATGATTTTTGCCGCCCTCCTCATTTTGCCGCCCTAGGCGGCCGCCTAGTCCTGCCTAATGGCAGAAACGGCCCTGCTCAAACCTAACTTTTGTGCTGCTACTTTACCATTTTACAACTACTTCTAATGTTACACCTAGCCAAATAGAAAGCAGGAACTGTTCACATGTCTCTGCTATAAGTCTCACCATATTCCTGAAAACATGCATGGATATGTCTATACCTTAACATTATGTACACCTCATACATTCACAGAACAAACTTCAAATTTAAATCAAACACTAAAAATGTATGTGGTATATTTCAACAATACCTCTCTGAACACTTATAAAAACTAGTCAAATTACTAATAAGTTAACTCAACATATACACTTCCAACTTGAAAGCAACACCTAAAATTAGGCGGTATACTACAAATGTACATATCCACACACTGAAACAAACTACCATAATCAGTAATCCAAACAACATTTAAATACATTACAACAAACTGTAATACACATTTCTACATTTAATAATAGACATCAAATTTCAAAGTTCATGATTTATATTTTACCTTTAAAAACAAAGCCAACACATAATACACCTCACAAATTTATAACTCATCTTTCAAATTGATTTGTAGATTATGAAGTATCAGAAAATATTTTTTTATGCACACAATCAATATGTATAGCACTGCTCTCAGCATAGGAAAACCACAAATGGCAAAGTTTCCCTCTCTTTCTCCACACATATACATATGAATAACAAATCACATTGCTTCCCAGATTATTTCAAATTCTAAAACACATTTCGATTGGTTATACATATCAACCCTTACCAACTGACTTCTAACTGACCCCAAACTGCTTCTGGAACTTTTTGAAGTTGCGACTCCACCGTGCACCGAAAGCGAATCAATATGGAAGTTCAAAAATATATTACAAATAATGTTACCACTTTTTTTTAATAACACACCACTTCTAACATAGCACTGACTTGGGAAATCTCACTGCAATAACATATTACTTTAATATTTATAACAAATTCACATTTTAATAACAGTTAACTTTCAACCCTACCCCCATTCTGCTTCATTAGTAACAGTTCATGAAACACTTAACTGAACTCACAGGTCACAAGTTCAGCATATTTTCAAGTTTTTCACACAATGTTGCAAATACAAACCACAGGTGTGATTGACTTTACAAAATATGAGCTTATTCTATCTACTGTACCTTTAAAATGTTTTTTACTAACTAATAAGAAACATGCTATTTAAAGACAGAAACATGCATCCTATTTTTCACTGTATAATGTTCTTAAACAACCAATCATTCCTCTTCTTTTTAAAAAACTGCATCTTATCCACCATTTTATATACCTCTCATTCTACCAACTGCCTACTTCAGCTACAGACATCTTTGCAGTGCATCCAGACTTCCCTTCGAGATGCTTAGTGTGTTGATTGTGGGACACAGCTATGTTTTCTGGTGCAAAAGGTATGCTGAACAGAGAGGTATTGACAAAGATCTAGCTTTACCAAATGTGAACATTAAATGGATTGGACAAAGAGGATTAAAGTGACAGTAATTGATGCCTTTGGTTAAAACCTTTTTACATTTCCAACCCCCTGACCTAATGATTGTCCACTGTGTTGGCAATGCCCTAGGCACATTGACTGGGGTAGGGCTGAAAATGCTAATGAAGGACATGTTTGCAGTATTGATGTTGCTTTTCCCCCAAATAGTCTTTGTATACTCTAACATATGCCAAAGACAGATAGAAGCGGTCCAATCAATTCTGTCCACAAATTGAAAAAACTAGAAAAAATGTCAATAAAGCTGTTTATGCTTATCTCAGAGACCATAGGATGGGCACCATACACAACAATCTGCTTTTTGATATGGATGGCATCTACGGGAGTGATGGTGTACACTTCAACGATAAGGGAAACAGAGTCCTTCAAAACAACCTAAGACTCTGCATCGGCACTAACATATAGCTACAAACAGCTCCCAATAAAAAGAAGGGCTCTTTTTAGAGCCACCTAGTAACCCAACATATAACCTAGCTTTCCATTTTTAAAAAAATCATTTATGCTTGGAGTCACGCACTCATCGCGTTCACACTAGGGGGCCGCGCTGAAACCCACGCACCCATTGTGTTCACACAAGGGGGGCCACGCTGAGAGCTGCGCACTCATCGCGTTCACACTAGAGAGCCTTGCACCCATTGCGTTCACACTAGGGGGCCGTGCTGAGAGCGTGCACCCTTCGTGTTCAAACCAGGGGACTGCGCTGAGAGCCACGCACCCTTCGTGTTCACACTAGGGGGCGGCACCGAAAGCCGAGCTAGGGTCACCACTCCAAATTTTTTGGGAAAAAACCCGTTGACTTTCATTAATTTACATTCGCCTCGGGGACCCCATCCCCCGAGGCATGCCCATATCTCCATATTTATTTATTTATTTTTAAAAAGGGGAGGAGGGCCACGTGACCCCCCTCCCAGGCCACTTCTGGCCCAGAGGACCCAATCCCCCGGGGCCTGGCCTCTCTGTTGGAGACTGTGGGGGAGCCATTGGGGGAGCCCTAATGTCCCCACAGTCCTGCCAAATCCCCGCCTCCTGTGGGAGCCGGCATTCCTTTTGGGCAAGGGAAGCTGCTAATATGCAGCTCCCCTTGCCCAAAAGCAATCCTGCTTTGCCTCAATGAAGCTAGACAAGGTTTGCTACTCTCGCTTCACGAAGCAAAGCAGGGTTTGTTATGACTGGGCGGGAGACGTGCTCCCACCCTGTCATAGCAAACAGCAATGTCCAGGAGGTGGGCTCCCCGGGACTTTGCAGGAGCTGGCCCTGGGGGGTGGTGGTCTCCAGGGCCATCAATTGCTCCAGGATGGCCCCCCTCCCTCTATTTACAAAGCCCCGGGAGGTGGTAGTCCCCGGGTATTCAGGAGGCCTACGAGGCCCCCCTGCATATTTAATTAAAGCCCAGGGGGTGGCGATCCCCGGGGCTTGGGGGCGCCTTGGAGGCCCCCAAGCAATTACAAAACAAGCCCCGGGGAGGTGGCAGGCCCTGGGGCTGCGGAAGGGCCGTGTGCCCTCCCGCACCTAATTTACATAGCCCCGGGAATGTGACGGTCCACGGGGCTGTGGTGGTCACGCAGGCCCTGCAATATAATTATAGGATTGTCCCCCGGATATTGGCCCATGCAGGGGCTGAGTTTAAATGAAGTGGGGGAGCCCCCACTTCATTTTTTTTCTTTTTTTCTTTCATCCAGATTTGTGCACCCAGCACGCATTTGGACGTTTAGAAAAAAAAATAATAATAATTATGTAGGCCGAGGGGGTCAGTGTGTTTCTACCCTGACCCCTTTTCTTCTTTTTTAAAATCTTTTTTCGACTGTTTTCTTGTGATTTGGGTCTGCCGAGTTACAAGATGGCTGCCCACACTTCCTGGTTTGGAGTGTTGGCAGCCAGTCACAGTGAAACTCATGGTCGTGGCAGCCAATCACAGTGAAGCTGGTGGTCGGGAGGGTGCGCAAACCCTCCGCTGCCCCAGATATCCAAACTTTTTTTTTTTAATTTCTCAACTAAATGGAACGGGTTTACACCATTTTAAAAAAAGGTCACTTTCTGAAACAAGCTGTACCTTTTTGCCAAATTTGGTGTAATTCCGTTCAGCAGTTCGGGCTGTAGCCTGTAATAAAATTTCCAATGGAAATTAACATGGAGACAAAACTTTTGGGACCCCCTTTTTTTCTCAACCCCCGCTTGACGAATCACCCCCAAACTATCAGGATAGGAGCTGACCTGAATAGACCTTTTTTTAATGAATTTTGCGAAGATTTGTCAAACAAAGTCCAAGTTATTAGCAAATCAAAAAATGTTTTTCCTATGGAAACTAGGTTATACCTATAATACCTAACTGCCGCCAGTAGGTAAAATATATATATTCGCTCCTCGGCTGAGGAATATATCGATCGCCTTAATCACAATAGTCTTAATTTGTTCTTCACAGCAAATATAAGTAGTGAGACAGTCTGTTACCTAGATCTAACCGTATATATCGAGAACAACAGATTGTTGACCAGGTTGTATCATAAGCCAACTGCAGGTAATGCGACTTTGCATGCTCAAAGTCATCATCCTAAGAGCCTGATCTCTAATATCCCTTACGGAGAACTATTGCGCATCAAGCGAAATTGTAGTTTAGAGAAAGAATATCAACAGGCCAAATCAGAAGCAACAGATCGTTTCATTGCAAGGGGCTATTCAACAAAAAGCCTCAAAACCGTGGAGAACAGAGTGGACAAAGTACAGAGAAGGGACCTCCTCATTTGCAAGGGGAAGGGTAAGATTCAAACTAATAATGAACCGAACAACACCGAAAGGGAACCAGTTAGAATGATTACACAGTTTAACTGTAAATCCACCCAAATCATGAAAATCTTTAGAAAAAACTGGAAGATTTTGCAGACAGATCAAGTCCTTTGGGGCAGTCTTCCAGCTAAACCAATGATCACCTACAGACGTGGGAAATCGATGGGTGACCACTTGGTGCATAGTCATTTCCAAATGAATCCGACAAAGAAGGATTCTGCTCTGGGGTTTTATCCCTGCATGAGCTATAAAACTTGTAAATTCAGCAAAAAGGTCACCGCATATAGAACAGATGTCAATGACCCCAAAAGTTTGTGGAAAATCAATTTACTGTTGAACTGTAATTCAGAATACACGGTATACTGCTTGACCTGCCCATGTAACAAAAGATATATCGGCAGTTCGATCCATCCAGTTAAAAAACGGATACTTGAACACATGCGAGCTATCAATAACAAAGACGTGAACTATCCTATAGCTCGGCACTTCGAGAAATACCACAAAAGCAATAGGAATCTATTGAGCTTCTTCAGCCTGGACCAAGTCCCCAAAAATGAAAGGGGAGAGGACAGACTTAAGAAATTGCGGACCTTGGAATCCAAGTATATCATCAAGCTTCAAACCATGATGCCGGATGGGCACAATGGGGACCAAGAGATGTGGGTACATTTGGGGTAACCTTCGGGGCAGTCATTACATCTATCTACCCCTTGCTGTAAACCGTATTGCTGCTGCTAGTCCTAAGACCCATTACAATAGAAACAGTGTCAGAGGGGTATTATATACTATATTACAAGTGATTTCTATTGAGATTAAAGAGATGTAGGAGGTTTTCTTCCTTTTCCTTTCTTCTCTCTTTCTTTACTCTTTTCCTCCCCTCTTTCGCTCCACTAAGTCAATATTTGAAATTGAGTAATTATTATATTTTTTTGTTCAATTTATATCAAACTCTGGGATTTTAGGATTCGCTAAGTACTCTCTTTTAGCCAGTTCAAAACTATTGAACTCTAAGCCCATATAGGGCACAATTATGTCATGTCTATTTAAGGCGTAAATTGAAATGGAGTTTGGTTCTAATGGTTCTGTACTGGTGAATTTAACAACATGAGTAATTTAGCTCATAGACCATTTAGGGCACAATTATGTTGAGCGTGTAAATTTGAACATAAACCATCGCTGAGTCTGGATGATTATGAAATGCATGACTTAATGACTTACTCACTATGAGTAATGTACTTTCAACCACACTCAACAATAATGAATTGTATTGTTTGAATACACGTGTAACAATGTAGCAATTTAAATTTTTTTACACACTTGTATACTTTGCACGATTAGCTCACTACAAGATGGCTACCATAAATTTTATGTACAGTCACCTTTTCTATTTCTATTTTTACTGCATTCTTGCAGTCACGAAAAGTCACATGCACCAATCACCTGTATTTAAGTCTATTTTGAACTTTATTGAACTGACATTGAGAAAGGCGTTTCACGACGAAATGCGTCTGTCAGCATGAGTGGGGGGGGGGGGAAACTTTGAAAGAATAAAATCGGGCCAAAGGAATTCACGAGTGCGCCTGTCTGTTTGGTACGATTTGCCGCTGTGTTTGAATATATATATATATATATATACATATATATATATATATATATCATGAACAGAATTCCCCCACTCAGAAGAATGGCACAGGCTGCCTTTGGATGCTTCAAAATGTATTTATTTAAGGCACGAAATCGGCAGCTCCCTACCGACGTGTTTCGCCACTAAGGCTTGGTCACGGTTACTGTGTTCATTTCATGGTGCTATTTGCATAGTGAAAACAAAGTGCATAGAAGAGGGACTACAATAGATCCACTCGGCCGATTTCGGCCGCCATACTTGAGTGGTACTTTTCAATGAACATATATTGTCATGATACTGTATGTGTACAAATAATACAAAATTAATATTACATCTGGCCCCATTGGGCTAGTTAGAAGTAACCTTTGCATGAAATCAAACTCGAGGGTCGGCTCGTGTTTGTGAGCTAATGGACCCGTTTGGCCGCCATCTTGAAGTAATGTTGACGCACCACATTAGTTACCAAAAACAATAATGATTAGGTCTCGCCCCAGTGGGCTAATGTAAAGTCCCAGATTTCAGTGGTTGTGCAGGTGATGCCCCAGTGGGCTAAACAGTTGTGACAATTCCGTCATAATTATATCATTAAGCCGGTTGTTGTTTGTAGTCTTGTTCCCCTATGTAAAAAGAAAATTCGTGGTTTTAAAAACAATTGAATCAAATTATTTACACATAAAAGCAAACGAAAGGAAATATCAGATCATAGATGTTCAATGTCTTTAGAGGTGAACTGCCAGTTCCTCACTACAATTCATCCTCACAGGGTGTAGTGTCTCGAAATCAATAATGAATTTTGATTCCAAGATTCTCAATTGTTGCAGCCTATCACCTCCTCTCACATTCTCTTTGACTGCATCTAACACCACATATTTCAAAAGGTTGTCATTCTGATTGTGGTGTGTTTTAAAGTGACGAGCGACTGGGTACTGCTCATTGATGTTCCTAATTGCTCGCTTGTGTTCTAGTATCCTGATCTTGGCCCTGTGTTTGGTACTTCCAATGTAGAATTTCCCACAGGGACAGATTAGGCAATACACACACTATTCGGTGTTGCAGTCAAATGGACCCCTGATGTTAAAAAATCTGGAACTGTTAGGCACTTTGATTTTGTTACAATTATTGCTTCCCTTACATGCTTTGCACTTCATACAACATTCAAAGCCAGTGAGATTTTTGTTGTATACAGTTTTTTTATGTGTGACCATATTTTTGCTCAAGTCATCCTTCAGGGATTTACCCTTTCGATAAGTAATCTGTGGGTGTTCTTTCACATAGTTACTCAGAAACTTGTCAGTTGTCAAAATTGGCCAATTTTTCATCAGTATATTTCTCACTCTGTATGCTTGACCTGAGTATGTGGTAACGAACCTTACTTTTACATCATCCTCACTCGCAGGTTTTTGTTTGGGGACTAGTAGGTCAGTTCTAGCTACTTTGTCTACCCTTTCAACAGCTTGACGGATAGTTTTTTCCGAATATCCTCTTTCTTTGAAACGGTCTATCATTACATTTTTCTCCATTTCAAAGTCACTGTTGCTGCTGTTGTTCCTCTTAGCTCTTACCAACTCCCCAAAGGGGATGCTCTGCATAAGGGTGTATGGATGTGCACTGGTGGCAAACAATAGGCTGTTCCCTGCAGTCTCTTTTCTGTGGAGGCTAGTGACTAATTTGTTATTCCTGACCTCCACTTGTGTGTCAAGGAAGATGACCTTTTCTCTGCTAATCTGTGAGGTTAATTTGATATTTACCTCGTTGTTATTGAGGTTAGCAATGTATTGTTTTGCACTTGCCTCATCTCCTTTCCAAATACAGAAAATGTCATCTATGAAACGGGTCCATAGTATCACCCTTTCACCCTGGTCACCTTGGCTACTGGACACTTGCTCCTCCCACCAGCCCATGAATAAATTCGCGTAGCTGGGGGCGAAGCAAGTGCCCATCGCCGTCCCTTGTATCTGCCTGTACAGCTGGTCATCAAAATAAAAAAAGTTGTTGGTCAGGCAGTAATGTGTCATTTTGGCTAACATCTCTGTGTGTGTCACATTGTTGATGGATCTCGCTCTCAGGAAATGCCTAATTGCCAAGATACCTGTTTCATGTTTGATGGAAGTGTACAAGCTTGTCACATCCATCGTAATTAGAAGGTAATCTGGTTCCCAGGCTAAGTCATGAATTAGGTTCAGGAAGTGCATTGTATCTCTAAGGTAAGCTGGTAAGGACATTACAAAAGGTCTCAGGTAGTGATCTATATATCTAGATGTTACTTCTAGTTGTGACCCTATAGAGGACACAATTGGTCTACCTGGTGGAACTAGTGGATCTTTATGCAATTTTGGTAGGAGGTATAAGACCAGTGTTTTTGGATATTTGCATCTCAAGCTCAAATACTCCCCCTTCTCCAGTATACCATTTTCATACCAATTTGCTAACATCTCATTGAATGTCTCATATGAAGTTTTTAGCTCTTCAACAGTTGCTTTGCAATAACATTGTGTGTCACTTAGCTGTTTAAGCCCCTCTGATAAGTATTCAGCCTTTCCCCATACCACGACATTCCCTCCCTTATCAGATTGGCGTATTACAATAGAATCATCATTTCTAAGGGAGTCAAGTGCGTTACATTGTTCTTTGGTCAAATTGTGCTTGGCTAGACCTTTAGTACTATATCTCAAGTTTTTTAAATCTCTAGTAACACTCCGTTCAAAAACATCAATAGCATCGCTTTGAACTACTGGCACAAATCTAGATTTGGGTTTAAAGCCACTTTTGCTAGATATATCAGGTATCTGTTCATCAATGTCAACATCCTCATCATCAGTTACATCTGATGCATTCTTTACCGTTTCTGGAGTAGGCAAAATCTGATTATCTGTAGGGTCTCTTTCGCCATCTCCTATTGAATTAGGCGCGTCGAATTTGAACCATTTTTTGAGCTTCAATTTGCGAATAAAGCAAAATGTGTCTATGCGAGTTTGTACATAGTCTAATTTACGCATGGGGCAGAATGACAAACCCAAAGCCAATAAGTCAATTTCAACGTTGCTCAACTCACGTTTAGAGAGGTTGACTACTGTCATCTTGTCCCTTTTCTTGCTCTTTCAGCATGGGCGCGGGTGCGTTGGAATCTCCTTTTCTTTCATCCCCTTGCTTTTTGGTTCCTCTGAATCCTCCGGCTTTTCCTCGAATGTTTCGTCCTCGGCCCCTGTGAAAATCCTGGTCAACTTGGCCTCCTTGCTGGTTCTGTTTGACTTTATTTAACATTGCGAATTGTGTCAAGAAATGAATCCTTCCTCTGCCCACTCCTCGCATTGGTGTTCCTGGGGCGCTCCCGGTAGCGTCAGAGGTTACCATCTGAGGCATCACTTTCTTCGGGAACAGTACTGTCTTCTTCCACGGTGGTGTTGGCTTTAGCAGCTTCCATTGGTTCAACGCTTGCTTTTTGAAATAAATAATCATACTTTTTATGAAACGTGAGGGTTCTACCAGATTGGTAATCTTTGAAGTCCCTTATAAATTTTCGCTGCTTCTTTGCTGTTATTTCATCCTCAAGTTTTTTCGTCATGAAATCCTGAATTTTCTCTTGAGTGGTTACTTTTGCTAATTCCGATAATACTTCATCAATCTGTTCAAGTAATTTCGCTCTGTCCTTCACAGCATATTTTATCAGGATTCGCATCATCGTGGCTGAACAGTCTTTGGAATTACACGCCCACTCGTCCAGCATCTCAGGATCCGGGTTCTCAAATGTAGGGATAGTGTATATTCTTAATCCCCTTGGAACACGTTGGACGTCTAAATATTTTTGAAGCGACTCAGCTTCCCACCACTTTGCCACTTCCTTACGGTATAATTTGTCAAGTTTGTCAAACAATTGTTGAATTTTTACTTCGTTTGTTAGTAAAGTATGTTCTCCTTGTTGCTGTCTTTCAGTGCTTACTCCAGGTGTTGGGTCAGTGAAGAATAAGCAATCTGACATTTCCTTGCGCTTCGCTTCAAACCGAGCCGCCATCTTTCGTGCCTGTCTTTAGTTATAATGCTGCTCCCAGCATGGATAACATCCAAAGGTAGACACAAGCGTTCGATATCCCGCTTGCCGTCTACTCCGTTACCGCCGATGGTCCAAGTTCACAGCTGGTCCAAACCCCAGGTCGCTGCGTTTCCCGCTACTCCTTTCTGCGGGATTGCCGACTTCGGGTTGTTTGTTTGTTGTTTGTTTAGACTTTCACTGCTGTACACTGGTGCGTTTTCAAATCAACAGTCCCAGTTTTAGTGAGTATGTTCGATTATACTCACGAACTTGCTCTTCGCCGCCTCACATACGCTTTTAGTTGATTTACTTTTCGGAGGTTCTTGATGCGAAGTCCAATGGCGGGAAACAAGGAACATGAATTTTCATACTCCAACAACCTTGGGAAATTCTACATTGGAAGTACCAAACACAGGGCCAAGATTAGGATACTAGAACACAAGCGAGCAATTAGGAACATCAATGAGCAGTACCCAGTCGCTCGTCACTTTAAAACACACCACAATCAGAATGACAACCTTTTGAAATATGTGGTGTTAGATGCAGTCAAAGAGAATGTGAGAGGAGGTGATAGGCTGCAACAATTGAGAATCTTGGAATCAAAATTCATTATTGATTTCGAGACACTACACCCTGTGGGGATGAATTGTAGTGAGGAACTGGCAGTTCACCTCTAAAGACATTGAACATCTATGATCTGATATTTCCTTTCGTTTGCTTTTATGTGTAAATAATTTGATTCAATTGTTTTTAAAACCACAAATTTTCTTTTTACATAGGGGAACAAGACTACAAACAACAACCGGCTTAATGATATAATTATGACGGAATTGTCACAACTGTTTAGCCCACTGGGGCATCACCTGCACAACCACTGAAATCTGGGACTTTACATTAGCCCACTGGGGCGAGACTTAATCATTATTGTTTTTGGTAACTAATGTGGTGCGTCAACATTACTTCAAGATGGCGGCCAAACGGGTCCATTAGCTCGCAAACACGAGCCGACCCTCGAGTTTGATTTCACGCAAAGGTTACTTCTAACTAGCCCAATGGGGCCAGATGTAATATTAATTTTGTATTATTTGTACAAATACAGTATCATGACAATATATGTTCATTGAAAAGTACCACTCAAGTATGGCGGCCGAAATCGGCCGAGTGGATCTATTGTAGTCCCTCTTCTATGCACTTTGTTTTCACTATGTAAATAGCACCATGAAATGAACACAGTAACCGTGACCAAGCCTTAGTGGCGAAACGCGTCGGTAGGGAGCTGCCGATTTCGTGCCTGAAATAAATACATTTTGAAGCATCCAAAGGCAGCCTGTGCCGTTCTTCTGAGTGGGGGAATTCTGTTCATGAAATTAAGGTTGTCCGGCACCCACACAGGCTCGCCGTGCTACGAGACGAGGAATAGCCGGGAGTGGTTGTTTGAATATATATATATATATATATATATATATATATATATATATATATATATATATATATATATATATATATTGCCATGAACACATATATACAGATGCCTTACTCTCACAATACATTTCTTAACTGTTTTAGCATTAATATTGTAATTGAAAAGTATTAGTTTTAAGATAATGTATGACATCAATGAATTTAGTCCTTTTGATAGTTCCTTGGGTGATATTAGAATAAAATACATGTTCAAATATTGTCTTTTTTGAATACTAAACCAGCAGTTTGTTTTCAGGAAGTAGAAGGTTCCACGGGCCCTGAAGAGTTTTATACTCCAGAACCCTCACCGAGTGCAACGATCCATGGTGAGTGTATGCAGCATCTGGAACAGTTTCTAGCTTTGCTAAAGGATGTAATTCTCCAGTATGTTTCCATCAAATTGTAAAGCTGAGAAAGACTTTAATGAATAGAGTCCCTGTATGAGTGAGCATCAAACTAAATATATTTTTGGGTGCTCGTTTTTTGTTTTCTGGTATAGTTATATGTGGCATAGGTCAGTTCAGTCCCCTCAAATGTTTATTTATTTAAAGTTGTATTGATTTGATATTTTGGAGTGCAGGCCTTTAGACATTTATACAATTTGTGTTTTTTGTAATGGCATCTGGTCATGTGAACATACAGAGATTCATGCTTTTCCACTGCTTTGGGTCACAGACACAGAGAATGGGAAAGGTCGGTACTACAGGCAGGAAGATCAAATAATTTAGTTAAAGTCTAGTGCATATTTTTGATGCAAGAGAGTATCATGCTTTCTGTACTTTTCAAAGTTTGGGCAAAGGATCAATGTGAATGGAGTTGCATGGGCTCTGTCTTTCTCGCTCTCGCTCTCTCTCTCTCTCTCTCTCTCGCTCTCTCGCTCGCTCTCTCGCTCTCTCTCTCGCTCGCTCTCTCGCTCGCTCTCTCTCGCACTCTCTCTCTCCCTCTCTCTCTCTCTCTCTCTCTCTCTCTCTCTCTCGCTCTCTCTCTCTCGCTCTCTCTCGCTCTCGCTCTCTCTCGCTCTCTTCATTCTTCATTCTTCATTCTTCCCTAAAGTTCACTTCTATCCCCTCAAATAAAACCTCTTTAGAAATCCGAAAAAGTAGTAACCAGCAGTGGGGACTAGTGAACTTTGAAAGTGGTGAGGCATACTTCTTGCCCCAACTTAGTGAGCTATTAGTTCATAATCTTTTACATATGGTGCTCTCTTTTCAGAATTGTGGGTTGCATTGCATGCCTTGCCTTCTCCATAACTAGGCTTTGTACATCTGTGCTTTAACTGCTCAATGTGCACTTGTTGGACTGGCCACTAATGCATTATTGGCCAAGCTGGTTTGCTTAGTTTTTTACCTTGTCTGCTGTCACTTTCAGGTTTCTGAGTTGCGTGTTACACACATTTAAATACTGGAATTGACAGGGAAATATGTGGAAAGGTAGTACCCGAATACAGTATGATCCTGCTGATCACCTGTGATCCTGGATTTCTGGGCTGCTTTTGCCAGGTTTAAGCAGTGAACTGCAGTTCCAACTACTTTGTTCAAACCAGGTGTATGTTAGAGACTGATTGGATAGTGCCCAGCCATTTCAACAACTTATCTAAGAGTAGTTTGCAAAGATGTTTCTTTCCTCAACCAATGTTAATTTTCAATAAGATATGGCATATACATTGGCTCCTCTTGTATGTTAGTACCAAAATTGTGTTTGGTGGAAAGTGAAATTTGCTTTATAGGTTTGATGTTCACTAGAACCATGTCTTGAAAATGTACTGAACACCCTGGTGTGATATTATTTTGTAATGGTATCATTATCTAAAAGGTGTGCTGTGCTAAGTTGGCTCTAAGGCAAAATAGCTCTGTCTGACTAATGGACATGACCCTTAGCAGTTTTGTCTTTGTGAATGTGAAAGTGTCAAGCAGTATGAGATTATACAGCCACTGCCAGGCCCCAGGCAGATTTTATTTTTTGCTGCAGTTTTAATAACGCAAACCTGACCCAAAGGTATTGGAGTTTTTTACCTGAGCACCAGTTACATCACACAAGGCTTCATTTTGTTTTCATTTTGTCATTCATTTTGTTTTTTGTTTTTTAAAAGGCGAGGAACATTAAGTGAATTGTCCAGAATTACAGGATGTTGATCTGACGCCAAGATTGGAACCTGGATCCCCAGTTTTAAAGTTGGCAGCTCTGGCCATGACACCACATCCTCTCTCCACTCTTATAGAATTAGTATTAGTGTAGGTCAATAGGGCTATATTTAATATGGTAATTGCTTTTATATATATCGCCGATGCGCCTCACGACGCACTGAAGCTCTTTACGCAGGGCAGCATGCTTAAGTAGAACCCAAGGTTAGTGTTCTTCTAAAGGGGATTGGAATTTGACGTGTACTCTTAAGGAAACCATTCCATGCTTTGACTAATTTTTCTATGTGGTAGAGTAAATTATTAAGTGTTATGTGTGAGCTTTAGTGAGAGGGGACATGCGGATTTGTGTACATTATTGGCATTATTTATTTATTTATTTATTATTTTATTTATAAAGTTTTATATGGGGTGAACATGATACCGTAATAGATGAGCTACAGGAGGCTAGCTGTTGGGTTTCAGGAATATGACTTTTAAATGAGAGGCTGTGCACTTTGAAATGAGATGTGGGCAATTTGCAGAAAAATACTAAGGATTAAGGTAAGCAGATGCGTTTCATCAATGTAGGGGGCCACCATACTTTCTCTAATTAAAGCTACATCAATTACGTTGTGTTCATAACCTCAAAGACTGATGTCAATGTTAAGTCAACCTGAGCGCCATCTTTTAGCATGTACATATTACACAAAGATATTTCATTAGTTCATTCTATTACGTGAAAATTATTTCCATTTTACACATTATTTACATTTTGACAAACTGTTTGTCCCATCCTCCATTGTACTCAGCTCCTGTGGATTTACTGTTCTTATGTTAGATTTTCTGAACATGCTATCTACATATCATGCCCTGTATGGGCTTATGTGCTCATATTATTATTGTTCAACGGATACGGTGAATTCAATTACCAATTCTATTTCCCAGACAGCTTTCTCCTATCTTTTTTCTTCTTGTTTTATTTTTGTTTATAAGTGTACCCCCGATTCTTCACTACTGTTCAGTCCCATGGGTGTTTTTGTTTGCAAATCTATTACATACCTATACTCCAATCTTCAAAGTTTCAACTCTCTGTCCCCACCTCTCGCATCATGAGGTACTTGGTCAGGACAGAAGAACGTAAGCAGATTTTTATTACTGTGGTAGGAGTGAAGCGTGCAGAGTCCTGGAGTGTGTTCCATCCGTGGGCACTTTCAGCGGCTCTGGTCCTGATCAGGTGAGTCTGCTGCACTCAGCAGGGATGCAGGCTCTTTCTCCTTCGCAGTCACACTCCGGCAGTGATTTGAGCTTCCCTGCACTTCTGCGGTCTCCACACTAATGAGGTGGAGGTGATACTGACACTCCGGTCATCAATCCTGAACTTAGGTGACAGTGCTCCCACAGTGTCCTCGTTTACTCCATGGGGGTCGGAACAGGTTTAGTCCTTGTTGCTCCCAGTGCTAGCAGTCTACATGCTTTGGCCTAATCAACATGGCACAAGTATTGCTGGCAGCCCCTCCTGGCACATGAGTTTGCCACACAGCTGCCACACAAGGCTTTAGCCCTTATCACAAGGCAGTCTCTTCCATGGCTATCTTTCATCACTTCTCTCCTGGCATATGTTGTGCACATGGGCAACGACCTGATTAATGCAGCAGCCATCTCCTCACATCTCGCTCTGGGAGTCTGCTTGACAGGGCTCTTTCTGGACCTTGGTCCATCCAGCGTTCTTCTCTTCCTCACAGGGCACTTTGGTCTTGGCAAGCAGGCTGGCGTGCTCCAGGTTCCAGGGCAGGTGGTCTTGGATTCCCTCTGTGATGTTCCCGCACTATGGATGGAGACTAGTTGGCATTGGCCCCCAGTCTTGGTCACAGGTAGAAGTCTTGCAGAGCCTCCCCTCCTCACACAGCCCTTCTGGCTACTTCGCAGATGACAATATTTGGAGGTTAATCTTCCCCACCTTATAGTCCATTTCCAGACCCCAAATGTGATTTAGGGTCTGGGTATGTGTCTGTGAAGTTTAACATTTGGCTTTTGGTTCTTTTGAAGTGACTACTCCTCTTCTCTCACTCCCTCTTGAAAAGCTGCCTGTCGCAGCAGGATTGTCTCCGAAGCTGATAGTCCCACAACACAGGTCTTGGGAGTGACTAGAGTTCACACCTGAGTTTCAGCCAGAGTAATATATGCTCCCAGCCCTACTCTTTATGATTCTTCTTCCTGATGTGTGCCAGGTCCCTTCCTAATGACCTCTAAGTAAAACAAAGAGTACCCTTTGAAGTGTACAGTGGAGGCCTGATCCTCCCCTTCCCAGTGTGTGTGTCCCACCCAGCTTACAGGAATGCAGCAATCCACAAAGCTGTCTATGGGTATCGCTCTTCCTGGACTCCATGCTTCACTATGCAGGCCTGGGTTTCCCAACATGAACAAAGGGCCCTTCAAGTATTGTACCATCCACAGGCACACATACACTCAGTGCATGCATGCAGCATACATGCACTGCACAGTAACGCATCCTCTAAGTACTAATCACTCACAGTCACACGTGCATCCAGCATTTGCATTTAACATGCAACACACTGCCCAGCACTGAATCCTTTTTTGTACTGTACTACTCACAGGCACACATATATTCAGCATGTGCATTGAACATGCACGCACACTGGACCCTTTGTGTATTTTACCAGCCACAGGTACACATATAAGCAACATTTTCATCTAACATGCACGCACTGCATCCTTCAGGTACTGTACCAATCATAGGCACATGCACCTCTAGAACAAGAATACACTACACAGTGCATGCACTGCTCAGTACTGCATTATCCCTGCAAGGCACCCTCCCCAGGCACACAAACACAGTGCAGGTACACCACTTCTGCGCTGCATAGCACTTCACACCAACCTGATGTATGCCAAGGGTGAGTGAAGCACACAGCAGTGGAACCTTTAAACAGCAAGTGAGCCTGTAGGCCTCACTTCTTTTACACAAGTTAAAAAGGACCTGTTCATCCTACACATCACTACACAATATGCTGCTACCACAGCACTCATGCTGCTTAACACCTGGTAAACTTTGTAACCTTGTACCACTATGAGTGTAGCACTTTGGGCGCTCCCCCCTTTCCAACAAGACCACAATCTGTGAGACAGGCCTATGTCATGGCACACAGGCATGGTCCGTGTTTGCCTATGACAATAAAAATCAGCATTTGAGATCCAGACAGCCATACAGTTGGGGACTCAGGGTACATATATATATTCCAAGTTTCCCCAGATCTTTAGAAACGCCACTCGCACGAGGGTAGATTACAAATCTCTTTATTGCCAGAAGCTGCGCACTGCAACTGTCCATAAGAAAGTCACGACGCGTTTCAAAGCTCCTGCTTCTTTTTCAAGGGACGGCATACATTTTAAGTTCGTATTCCTGCAACCATATTTATCCACTACGCATGCGCTCCCTAGTGAGCAGCATGCTGGTAATTGCAGTTCGCTGATTCCCCTTCGGTGGGGTCCGTTACTTAAAATCAATTATGAATAAAGATGTGATTTCGTTTTTATACATAAATGCACTTTTCTTCAAATTGACATCAACTTTTTCAATATTCACATAACAACCCTTAATACTCCTTGCACCTCTTAATGACCTTATTGAAATACATTTAAAAACGGGTACCTACTGGGTAAACACCACATTTTAAAATGCAAGAAAATGACACGGTTGATTTACATATGTGGTAAATGTTGTGTGGTATGTGTAACACATAGTAATGCCTTCATTGTAAAGTCTGTGTACCGGTTACATACATGATAAACAAGCATTTGCAATGCAACGGTTTCGCCTTTGGAAAAGTTAGAGCTATTGGCATTGTAAATGACAAAATTTGTATTTATGTGTTGGTTTTTTAAACAGATAAATAAATGGCATTCTCATTTACAATGCCAATAGCTCAAACTTGCGTAAATGCAAGACCTAATTGCTTTGCAGATGCTTGTTTAATGTCACGCTTCATACGGAAGACTACCTAGCTTTCTAGCTTCCCACATTTTAGCAGGTAGGGGGCTGAGATTCAGGGAAAATAAAAGAAGGTGCTGTTTCCATGGTCACACAATGTGACCACTAGGAAAGCTAGGACCTGAACTCAAGTTTGCAGGTTTTAAAGCAAGCAACATAATCTCTAGAATATGTTTAGCAAAAGGCATATTGACAGGCCTGGGAGAAATTTGCATTATGCTGGCATAATTAGCTTAATTTTGATAATTTTGCGTTAGTATTGTTACACAGAACTCCAGAAATTATGCTCTAATGCCACATCGCATGATTATTGGCTATTTGTGGTAACAAAAAAACTACAGCGAATGTGCTGTATTTGGTGACAAAATACCATGAGTGCAGGGTAACAACGTGAATGACAGAGTTCAAACAGCTGTTGTTCAAGTTGCAAGCACTGTTTAAACCTCTTTCTTATTAATAATTCAATTAAAAGGGCCGAAAAGTCCGCAACGATAAGGATCTTTGTGACAAACAATGTTGTGGCTGTTAGGATTGTGTCTGGAAAAACAGTGGTGAAGATGCTGGTCTGGGAACTAGGAGCCCAACGTCCAATCCCAGCTTCACCATTTCCTCAAAATGTGTGATCTTGGGAGAACCAAGTTATCTTGCTGTGCACTTGTTCTCTTATCCGCCAAAAATTGGGAACGCTTAGAAACGCAAGTATTTAAATACCGATAGATTTAAATGTTCAACCCTAAGGGGTGACTATCTCTTACCACAGAATGTGATTGATTACAGCTCTCTGGTAATTTGTCCCTGTCTCCAATGGAGTGGCAACATCAATACTCATCGGCGAGATGGAAAACCGGGGGTGTAATCAGGACAATCCCATTAAAAAGGAAGTAATGTTAATGTACACACTCATTCAACTCAAAGAATGTTTATTTGGAAAAAAAATTAAAAAAGCATGTCCCGCCTGACGGTGGATTGCTCGCTGAGCGTCACTTCTCTCTCTCTCCTCTCTCTCTCGAGCGCACACTCTCTCTCACAGCATCTCATAAATCTCCGGCACAGCTGTGTGACATTGTGATTTTGTAGCACTTTGATGCATGCGCTCTGAAAGAAAAATCTGCTTCGGTGCGGCTGGGGGGTGCTGCAGGGCTGGCGGGCGGATCTGCTTGGCGGGGTCTGGCTTTGGCAATCAATCATACTGCAAGCGCCGGCTGATCGTGAAGGCGTGGAAGGTGGGTGCGTGGGGTGGTGTACGCCCCGTTCTTTCTGCCCAGTGATGATCACCAAGATGTAACCCCGGAAAGAGCCAAAATAAATGGCTCCGTGGGTTCTGCGCGGGCATGGTGACATTGCTAACCGCTTCCTGTGTCATTCTGCATGCGACCGACAAAGTAGCAGCCGGCATACACGAAAACCAATTAATAATGAAAAGGGTATTTTTTAATTCATAGCTTACATCCCAATGTGACGTTCTTCACGTTCATTTTGAATCTTACGTAGCCAACTCAGTTCGACACTTCTAACAACAAGCATGTACAAGTGGGGCCGGAGACACGGACAGCGGGAGGGGGGGCGGGAACGGGCACACGGACAGCGGGAGGGGGGCGGGAACGGGCACACGGACAGCGGGAGGGGGGACGGACAGAGGGATATGGAGCTAGCCAATGGAAAGAGAGGGCGGAACAAAGCCACACAGTGTAAGTCATTAGATTTCGCCTGCGCGAAAGGCTGCTTGCGCAGCTTTCGACAGGCGAAAACTAAAAATTAAACATCAAAAATGATATTCTTCAAATGCTTAAGTGGATGCTTTGTGTTATTCATCCTTAAAGTTTGGGTCAAAGTATTCATAGAAAAGACAACTGCTTCAGCACAGGATAGGGTGAGAACAGCGTATTACCCTCCTTCCTATGGCTTGAAGGTGGAGACCAAACACTGAAGGGAACAGGGGGTGGAGAAAGGGAAACTCAATGAGGGCTTCATTAGAAAGAGGCTGCTGATTACTTGTTTTTTAATGAGAATCCCAGGTTTGACAGATGATGGGTAAGTTTGAGGAGTTGGACTGCAGTTTTTATTGTCCACCGTGTGGTAAGGACTGTTCTAGGCATACTGCCTCTTGTGCCTGACACAGCACTTTAAAAGCGATGCAAAGTTCAGAAACAAGAAACAAATAAAGGCAAATTACAATAGTCTGTAGAAAAAAGTCCAAGAATAGTAGGGTGCATCTTGGGAAAAATGTTCCAAATATCCAGACAGGTATCTAAGCATCTATTTAGCTGAGCTCCCTTGTGGGTTTGTGGCCCCCTCCAAAATCATGGCGTACCCTGGGCACAGCACAAGAACCAACCCTGAAATGCAGGACAGGGACAAACCAAACTTGACATTAGCAAGAACTGCAGCCTTTAGGTATTAGTCTAATTGACTAAAAAAGAATATAAGACCCCATCTGTCCTACGTGGATAATTAGTCATATTGTATGTCTGAGAATATAATTGGAAGAATCGGGAGGGTTACAATAAATTATAGAGATCTCGCAGTCTTGGGCTCGTACAACAGATCCATGGGTTTGGTTAGAAATCTAAAGAAGAGTGCTGCTGCTGCCTGCTAACAGGGATCATACAGCTTAAAATAGGAACCCATCACATAGATTTCAAATATCTTCTAGATTTTGACTTCAGATAGTAGAGTTGATTATAGTTACCATAAGGTCTACAAATCTACAAATATAGGTAATAAAATGCCTCCACGGGCCATGTAATGCAATAGTAGTAGCAACATGTTCACAAGAACCAAGGAAATGGGGCCATAGCTTCAGCAATATGTATCAACAAATCATATGAAATATAATTCCAATATCACTGTCTACTAGGTTTGAAATGCTCTCTTTTTGTTCCACAACACCAACTGGTGAGGTCAGTTCGGTGCCTTGAGGCTAGATAAGATCATATAACTCACGACTCACAGTTTGAATTGCGAGAGAAATTAGAGTTCCACACTTGGAAACACAACATAAGAACCTTATGGGCATTAAGGCTTCTAGAAGCTCCATAAAGTGGGCTTAGGGTGCAGGCCTTCTGGTGTTTCAATGGGAAGCATCAACATATGTTTTAGGATGAGTTTCACATCCCATAAAAGCAAGCTTTTCGATTTGTTTTAGTGAATGTATCACTTTTGCTCTCATGAGCTTGTACCTGTCCGCAGACATGGGGTATGACCCGTGTATGGTGCCATATGCCATCCATAAATTCACATGTTCATACATTTCCTTAAATGTCCTGGTACAATCTAAGTCTGATGAACTGTACGGCCTCACAAACTCAACTTTCACCATTCAGTGCCAACATTTGGTCTCCTATTCTTGCTCACAGTATTTCGCTGATGTTTAACTTTCAAAAGGTTCATGCTTTGTGTCACATTTCACGTAAAGTACTCCATCCAAGTGTCCAAGCAGGTAGCCCATTAAATGCTAAATGTTGCTTTTCCATACCCTGCATTTTGCATGCAAAGTATTTACATCATATTCCATGTAAGCGACCATGTCATTCCAGTCATTGACATAATATGCTAGTTTGATCACATGCCAAGTATGGCCGTTAAATGCCAAGACCGTTATCTCCATCATAGCGATTGATTTTACATCTTATGCCAATGTACTCAGATGTCAAATATTGACATCATATGCACACTGTTTCTAGGGCTCCTCACAATATCATCAGGTTAGTGACCTAGCAGATACCAGTTCTTGTACAAAAAATCCCAGATGACGAGTTTCCGCCAAGTGGTGGGCTAATGGGAGTATTTCTGTCTTGTTCTCACACTCTATTTCTTCTTTTTTCAGACACCTGTTTATACATGCACCACTTTGGAATTGGCATACAATATTGAGCCCACTGTAGACCTCCAGTATCCCTTGTGTTTTTGTTAATAGTTAGATTGGGGGATAGGATACTTTGTAGGTCTTTAATTTTGCTTCTCCTATAGACCCTCTCACACAGTTGTTACTAGTTAGCGAGTTATAGTTACCTTAGAGCACAAGTAATAGTTACCTCAGATCACTATAACTGGTGAACTTTTGTGGTTTTCAGAGTTTAATGCGTTACCTTGTTACTGAACATTTTACCTAACTATAACATTACTTAAACCTTTTGTTTTTTCTGTGTTTTTTTTCTTTATGTAAAGTAATATTTCATTACCTATATATTACCTGCATCTAACCCCCTCATGCAGCTGATCCCACGCTGCATAAGGCCTTTGGCTGTGCGTGGTGGAGGGTTGGCCACAAGGTCTGGCCTAGTGGCCAACTCTCTCACCAAAGGCAGTTAGCCCAATGCTGCACAGTGCCTTCAGTTGTACATTGCGGTGGTGGATCACCTGAGTGCCTGGCCTGCGGCCCTGCAGCCATCTCCCCACATGCAGCCAGCCCCACACTGTGCACAGCCTTTGGCGGTGCACAGCTGGCAGTTGACCACAGGGCCTGGCCTGTGGGCAGGCCATGTTGCCAACCCTCCCAAAGGCAACCAATCCCACGGTGCGCAGGGCTTTCAGCCGTGCATGGCAGGGGTTTGGCCACTGGGCCCGGTGAGTCGGCCCAACTCTCCCAAGCCTTAAAAGCCCACTGGGGCCCCATCCCCTGGGACCGAGTAATTAATAAAGGGGCCTAATTAGGTCCCGGGTATCCCATCTCCCGTGTTAAAGATATGCGTGGTAAAAGCATCAGAAATTGCATGTATTGCAAATTCTGCATGGTAAAGGCACTGCATGAAAAACCGTTTTTGTAAAGGATGTTTGGCGCCCAGGTCATGCATTGAGATACTCCCCAGTAGCCTCAAGGAATGTCCTTGATCACACTCAGGTTTTGGAGAGCCATAGCTGAAGCTAATGCACATAATAAAACACATACAATGCAAAATATTTTACAGTCCTAAACACTTTCACAAAAAATGCTTTTAAAGAGGCAATAGAAATAAGATTGCAGTAATGAACAAGAAAAGTGTTAAAGGTGATTACAAAGTAAGTTCAGATTGGTTGAGTGATGGAATTGGATACCAAATGTTCAGAGACGAGAATGGTGGTTTAAAACCTTTGAGGAAAAAAATCTATATTTTGTCCAAAGCTCAACTAACCTTGCTAGCACCAACCATACACCAGTTGTACAATTTGTTTTAGATCTTTTACAAGAGAGAATTAAACCAAACATTTTCCTGTTTTTTTCTATTTTAGGAGCTGATGACGGCGGTGATAGAGTTTCTGTTTTCAGGTTTGCTAATTGTGAGGTCCAGGTTAGTGTTTCAAGGGATATTTGCTTTGAGTTTATTGGTTAATGTCTCAGTTCATTTTCATCTTCTCTGTTGCCAATGAATTATTTGTCATGCCACTAAGATATGTACATCTACCCACAATTCATGATGTATCCAGGCAACATTATGGATATGTGGTATGCTATCAGTAGACAAATAAAGGTATTCTTAGTAAATGCTTGTGGTGGTTGACTTGAAAGGAGAGGAAATGGGGTTGGTCAATAAAACATTCTGATATTTGAAATACTACTCTAAAAAAAAGATATTTGTGCAAGCAGCTGACTATGAAGTTTTGTTTTTACATGTCTTTGTTATAGCGCTAGAGAACAAACAAAACTAGTATTAAAGTATAAGCTAGTAAATGTGACTATCCAAAAATAAATATTCACTTATAGAATCTATGATACTGTTGTTGCAGATGCTACATTATGAAGTTAATGGGTGGCCAAAAAATGGTTTGATGTATTGTGTATATGGGCATTTGGATTTGCAATACTCCACTATTGCATAGCAAAGGTCGTGGTTTGTAAGAGTTCAAGAATTTTTTATGTTTTGCCAAATATGTCACAAAGTGCCTTTTTAACATAAAGCTCAATGATATTTCGTTTTGTGACATTCCCTGCCATTGTGTGGCATTTCATCTTCTACAACAAAGGGCATCATTACGATGTCAGCCAGTAAGCCTCTGACTGCTCGTCGTAGACTTACCGACCGACATGGTAGGATTATAGTCTGACTGCTGAATTTCAATGTCAGCGTCAGAGCGTAAACCGGCCCATCAATCCAACTCTGTACTGACGGGCAGTTGGAAACTGTCCATGATCCCTCCAGGACGGCTTTCCGCTGTTGAGATTATGTTGTCTGTTTACGCCAGCCTTTCCATGTCAGCCTTTCTGACATGGGAAGGCTATTGGAAACCATTTTTGGTGGCCCTTAGCAGGGCCTCCATCCCTCCGCAGCTTACAGTTATGGCTGTGCGGGCCACCTTTGGTGGCAACCTGAACATCCCTGCACCATGTGCCTGACACACAGTGCAGGGATTTACACAAATTCCCATTTCTCAATGGGAAATTGTGCAACGTGCACTTTCCGCCCGCGACACAAGCTCCCATAGAGAAATAGAAGTTTGCATTGTTTGTGTTGCATCGTAATAATGTGTGCACAACCGCCAACCTATTGTCGGTTGGTTCTCACACAGAAATGGTGTTGGTCGAAGGCCACTCTGACCGACATCGTAATAGGGGCCATAGTGGCAAATTCTTTTTATGCATGAAATTCTTTTGTGTGCTGATGTCACACTTTGCCGGAAATATTTTAGCCAGTTCTTTTGGCCTGGATTGTTCTGATTAGAGCAGGGTTAAGGCTGATTTGCATATGGCTGGGTCTAAACTGAGGTGGCATAGTGGGTAAAATAACAATGGTCTGTGATGCGGACAGGGAATTCCTAAGGATTCAGAAAAGGGGGTGGTGATGAACAGAGTGTCTGAATTAAGCAGACCACTCTTACCCAGTCCAAAGATCAGGGCTTGATCCATCACCGTTTTTTAGCTCACTGCACCATCCCAGCTCAGAACCTGGCTAAATGCAAATTAGTCTGTCCCTGGCCCAGTGCATCATGGGAACAGGGCAGACCAGACTACCAAGCCAATTCTTCGCTGGAAAGGAGACAAGCTTCCGGGGACCGGTTTCTGGCATTTCAGCCATCGTCGGCCCGGCTTGCTTGAATCCTGATGGTGCAGTGAGCAAGGGACTCATGTCGGAGTATACCCTGCCACACCTATAGTGGCCAAAAACGATTCAGAAAAGGGGGTGGTGATGAACAGAGTGTCTGAATTAAGCAGACCATTCTTACCCAGTCCAAAGATCAGGGCTTGATCCATCACTGTTTTTTAGCTCACTGCACCATCCCAGCTCAGAACCTGGCTACATGCAAATTAGTCTGTCCCAGGCCCAGTGCATCATGGGAACAGGGCAGACCAGACTACCAAGTCAATTCTTCACTGGAAAGGAGACAAGCTTCCGGGGACCGGTTTCTGGCATTTCAGCCGTCGTCAGGCCGGCTTGCTTGAATCCTGATGGTGCAGTGAGCAAGGGACTCATGTCTGAGTATACCCTGCCACACCTATAGTGGCCAAAAACGATTCAGAAAAGGGGGTGGTGATGAACAGAGTGTCTGAATTAAGCAGACCACTCTTCAGATAGCAAAAACTCTTCATCACTATGTAATAAAATAAAATAATCCATAATCACCGTGATGGAATATGATGTCAAAATCATTATGTATAATATGGTTTTTCATTTTTCAAAAATAATGACTACTAATACATTCCAGTCTCTGTATGATTTGCGCAACATAGACTATTTAGCATCAATTTGCAGGGAGGGGATCGGCCGCAGTGAACAACGGAAAAGAGTTTACCGAAAATGTCAGAGTATTGAGCTATAGGTCCTACTAGCATACAAGTGAAAAAGGCCATTACCTTCCAGGAAAAATCTATCACAAATAATTGCTTGGGATTCATTTTTGAGTGCTGTTCATGGCGTCTTTAATTTTGAATGTCAGCCTTCCCTTACGATTCAATGTGGGCATACTCCTTTCTGTTATTGCGTGGTTTTTGAAGAGGGCAGCCTTCACTACCATATTTAGTTTTTGTAATCATAGCAAATACGTTGAATTGAGCCGCAGACAATGCATTCAACTACCGAACCATACACATAATGTGTATGAAGCAGTCCACCAAACATGAAGCCAACTTTCTGGATTTATGAACGCCATTTTCATTAAATGACGAGGATTGCATGTGTAGAGAGACAAGCACAAGCTCTGATAAAAATAGATTTGCCTAACAGTTTATCGAGTCTGTCTGAGAATACACACCCATGCTTGATTATGTTTTAATGCTGTAGAAAACAGCTACAGAATGTTCATTTGTCTTATATGTTAAAGGAATGGCAGCAGATCAACTCACATAACTAAAAATTGGCATTTTTATTTTACTTTCAAAGATGGCTGAAGACAGTCTCAAAACGCTGGAGGCCCCCTTTCCTGAACCTACCAATCCCCTCAGGATATTCCTTGATGCACATTTACGAGAAGGGTACTGTGCAATGATGCCACACTCCATGTACTGCCTTCCTCTGTGGCCTGGGATTTCCTTGGTTCTTCTTACCAAAGTGAGTACTTGCATCTGTAGGAATTAGTGAACTGTGCAAAACAAGGGTGCCTAGTGATAAAAACAGCATGGTCTTGAATTATATCTTTTTGTAAAGCCATCTTCTGAATTTGAATATCTTTCCTCGCATAGTTGTGTCAATATATAAACCGTGATTCTGAATACCTCAAACATAGAAACGAGCTGCACATGACATCTTCTCCTGTTTGGGTAGCTTGCATCTTTGACCGGTTTTGTTCAGGCATAACGTGATGTGAATAAGTCAAAGGGCATTCGCGGCCTCAGTGGTTCCCCTGCCAGCACTCCTCCTGAGTACAGGCGGCGGGAGCTGGCAATTCTTATTTTAAACACGTTTCTTTATTGTAGGGGGAGGGGGGCTTGCCCCTCCCCCACCGCGAGACTTCACAGACCACAGGGGCTCCATCCCCCAGGTCCGTACTCATTTATGCAGCGGAGGGGCAAGTGACCCCCTCCTTGAGCATCTACGGCCCCCAGAGACCCCTTCTCTTAGGGTCGTTTTCTATTTCATGGGAAGGGGGCATGTGTCCCCCCAAGCCACTGCGGGCCCGGGGACGTCATACCCTTGGACCTTTTTTATTATTAAGGGGGGTGCACAGGCTCCATCCCCAAGGCTTTACGGTCCTGGGGACCCAAAACCTGAGACCTAATGTGGGGCACCCACAATAAACAACGTTGAGAGCCACAGGGTGCTTCAGGGTCCCCACAGCACTGCCAGCTCCCCACATGCACACATCCTGGGTGCATTGGGAGCCAGCAATGCTCCTGCCTGGTGGGAGTATGTGTTTTTTACTGCTCCTGCCATGCTGGAGACCCTGGACCTGGCAGTTTGAACTAGACTGCTCCCATTGGGTGCAGGGTCAAGACTGATTTGCATATGACTGGGTTAAAACCTGAATAGCATGGGGAGCAAAAAACCGATGGATTTAGGCCCAGATTTCTGTACAGGGGTGAATGTTTGACATTGTTCTGCATTCTGTCCATCAATTGTTCTTTTTGCATGTGCAAATTAGCACAGCAGTGGGCATTCAAAGACAGATAATGCTAATGAAGATATACCTCCTAGAGGTGCAGACGTGCTAAGCAAATAAACAAATGCTTCACACAGGTGTGAGCAAAAGCAGCAGCTGGTGAAGATAATCTTTAGGAGGGGGCACACTATGCATAGACCTATTCCTAAACCAGAATAGCACAAAATGCTGAGGCTTAACTTCCAGGTTTCAACATCACCATTAACTAGGGAATGCCCTGCCGATAGACTGCTCAGGGAAATTTGCCTGAGCCTTTCGCCAATAGCTTTGATATTACTTGTGCTACAAAAATACAAGCAGGTAAAAACGTACTCCAATTTTTATAGCACCTCAGTGAACCAGGCAAACATAATTTTCAGATCAAGTGGAGATCGTACAGGGCAGGGTTATAAAGCTGCGGCGCATCAGGACATGTTGCCAATATAAAGGGACAGATGTACCATCCATAATCAGCAACCCTGACCCTAGCAGCATGGTTCCCTGGGGCCTGGAGTTTGGCCACCTTGGTGTCCCAGTAACAGTCATGGAGTTACTTAAAGAAGCCAGAAGGTTAACCAAAAGAAAGTGCTACTCTGAAATGCAGTAGATCCATGCTCCAGTGCAATAGGAAAGGACTTAGTGAAGGCTAGATGTAGGACACTGCAGTAGTCGGATACCACACACCCATACTGTATGTGAAACCTATCCTATGCCTCACTGAAGGTACACTTGACAGCCATAGTGGCATATATAAGGGATGGGATGGGGGCACTGGTTAGATGTTTCCATAGCACATCAGTCATCAAAAGATTTCTGGAGGGAGCAAAGAGAATAATGCCACCTAGGTGAGCTCCAGTGCCTATGTGAAATCTCCTTCTGATACTAATCCAGCTTATGAAGCTGCCCTTTTTAAACCCTTGTTGCGTAATTAATCTATGAAAAAAATCCAATCGGAATGTGTCCGTTTTGTGCACCCACAGCTGCTCGACAATGGGGAAACAGCGGCCCTCATCCTCTTGGGCTGCTCCGCAGCGTTCAACACTGTCTGTCACCGCACTCTAGTGCAGCGCCTCAGCAACATCGGAATCCAAGACAGGGCACTGGAGTGGATCATCTCGTTCCTCACCGGAAGAACCCAGAGAGTCCGCCTCCCCCCATTCAGATCCAAGGCCACCGATGTCACCTGTGGCGTACCACAAGGATCATCACTCAGCCCCACCCTCTTCAACATCTACATGAGCCCCCTCGCAGCTATCGCACGCCAACACAACCTCAAAATCATCTCCTACGCCGACGACACCCAGCTGATCCTCTCCCTCACCAACGACCCCGCCACCGCCAGAACCAGCCTACACGAAGGGATGAAAGACGTCACCGAGTGGATGAAGAACAGCCGCCTGAAACTGAACTCAGACAAGATGGAAGTTCTCATCCTGGGATCATCGCCCTCCTCCTGGGACGACTCCTGTTGGCCCCCTGCCCTGGGCACCACTCCCATACCAACGGACCACGCACGTAACTTGGGCTTCATCCTGGACTCCTCCCTCTCGATGACCAGACAAGTCAACGCCGTCTCATCATCGTGCTTCAACACCCTGCGCATGCTCCGAAAGATCTTCCGGTGGATCCCCACCGAAACCAGGAAGACGGTCCCCCAGGCACTCGTCACCAGCCGACTGGACTACAGACACACCCTCTACGCCGGAACCACAGCCAAACTTCAGAAAAGACTCCAACGCAGAACGCCTCCGCACGTCTCATCCTGGACATCCCCCGTCACAGCCACATCTCCGGCCACCTGAGAAACCTGCACTGGCTCCCCGTCAGCAAGAGGATCACGTTCAGACTCCTCACCCACGCACACAAGGCCCTCCACGACCTGGGCCCCAAGTACCTCAACAACCGCCTGACCTTCTACACTCCCACCCGCCAGCTTCGATCAACCAGCCTCGCCCTCGCCGCCGTTCCACGCATCCGCAGAGCCACCACCGGAAGAAGATCCTTCTCCTACCTGGCAGCCAAGACATGGAACTCCCTCCCCATCCACCTCCGGCTAACCCAGGACCCTCTCTCCTTCAGGAAGCAACTCAAGACCTGGCTCTTCGAGCAGTAACGTTCCCATCTCCCCCAGCGCCTTGAGACCCCTCCGGGTGAGTAGCGCGCTATACAAATGTTATGATTGATTGATTCATTCATTCATTCATTAATCCGCACTGTTTAATGGAAGGAAAAGCTTTCTCGTCCAGTTGTCTGTCTTTGTTTTTTTGAGTGGATTCTCAAATACTAAGTGGATTAGCAAATATGTGGATGAATTTAGATTCGTAATGCCCAAATGGAGTAGTGTTTCTAAGCACTAATTTCTTGAAAACTACTGAATGGAGCTGTACCAAACCAAGCAAAGTACCTTTGTTGTGCCAAATTAAATGTAATTACGTCCAGCTGCATCGATCAGCAAAGAGTCATTTGGGAATTAAAATGTGATATTAAACTTTTGGAATCCCCAACTTTTTTCTTAGCCCCTGCTTGACAGATCTGTGTTAAGCCTGCCATAAATAACCCAAAGTGGATGTGCTTCGTTTTTTGTGCAGATTTTTCAAACAGTGACAATCATTAAGAAGACAAAAAACAGCATACTATGGAAATACTGACCTAACCATTACTACACTGGCACTATTGAAACCAGTTTGATGTGTTTTATGTATATATCAGATTGTTTAAAAACTGCCACTTTTATGCTCCCTGTACCTTCTCAGTGGTAGGGAATTCCAGCCCCATTGGGCCTTGCCAAGGTGTAACGTACTATTTTTAAAATATTTTCCTCTAAATTGTTTATAAACATCAGGAGGTATGGACCAATTGTCTTTGGGAAATCTTTGTTACCCTCCTTTGTAGATGTACCATGTAGGGGGATCTATGTTTCTCACACCTTAGTCCAAAGGTGGGCAGATATAACTTGACTACCGCCCCTGCCTTTCCCAAATTTGGGGGATAGGGTATACAATACTCAACAAATTACTCAAAGCTATGAGGAGATATATATCTCTGTCTTTCCATGGAAGAGGGCTCTCATTCTTTAGAACACCCAAAGGCTTGCCCAAGTGTGGGGGATTTATATTTTTGGTGCAGCTTTTAGGTGCCCCATTATTATGTTTTTAACTGTTAACAAAGTTGCTGGAGAGTCAAGAGCTGCCCTATCAAACGGTGTGACCCTTTTGGATCAGGTAGCTGACAACTTTCCGAAGGCTCTGTTCCCAACTTCACATGATAAAAACTCTAGGAACAACATTGCTTGTAGGATCTTATTGATGATATAGCTAACTCGGGTAGGTCATAATAATAATAACCGGATACTAGTAAAACGCTAACTAATCGCCCCTAAGGGTTTCAAGGTGTTGGGGGCCACTGGGGATCTATTGTCCAGAGTTGCATGATGCTGCGCTTGTCTGCCACCGGTGCCTCGCAGACCACCTTGCCTATCTTAAGGGAGGTCCTAAATACCTCCATCTCTTCGGGCACGGTCCCCACCGTATGGAAACAGGCTATGGTTAGAGCCCTACTGAAAAAGCCTAACCTGGACTCTACGGATCTAAGTAACTACCGCCCCATATCCCTGCTCACCTGGGCTAGCAAGATCCTGGAGAAATGCATAAACCATCAGTTGATAAACTTCCTGGAAGATCACCACCTACTGGACCCCACTCAGACTGGCTTTAGACCAAAACATGGGACCGAGACCGCCCTCCTCATGGTCACCGAGGAGACCAGAAAAATCCTAGATCAAGGAGGATCAGTGGCAGTGATCCTCCTTGATCTTAGTGCGGCCTTTGATACGGTCAGCCATGACACCCTGCGTACCGTATGCCCCAGGTCGGGATTAAGGGCAAAGCGTGGCCCCGGTTTCAGTCCTTTTTAGAGGACAGATCCTTCCGTGTGTTCGAAGGCGACTCTGTGTCTACCAGCAGACCTTTGAAATGCGGTGTCCCCCAAGGCTCCTCTCTAAGCCCTGCACTTTTTAACCTGTACATGAGGCCACTGGCCGATGTCGTCCGCCCATTTGGGATTAAGATCATTTCCTATGCGGACGACACGCAGCTGGTGGTCTCCCTGACGCAGGAAGCCAATCTACCTGTGCGGGGCGGGCTTAGAGAGTGTCTGGAGGAAGTGAAGACTTGGATGTCCCTATCGTCCTTAAAACTAAATGGGGACAAAACCGAGCTTATGGTCCTAGGCCATCCGGACCTCGGCTTCCCCGTCTCCCTGTGGCCGCCCAGTCTGGGCCCTCCACCAACCCCCAAAAACAGCATTAAAAGCCTTGGAATTTGGATGGACAGATCCTTGTCCTTCAATGTACAAGCCACAAAACTTTCAGCTACTTGCTTCGGCATCATGAGGATGCTCAAGAAAATTTTCTCTCTCCTCCCCATGGAAGCCAAACAAACAGCTGTACAAGGTCTGATTCAATCACGCCTTGATTTTAATAATGTACTTTTCCTCGGTGCTCCAGAATCTACTCTGAGAAGGCTCCAAATAGTTCAGAACTGTGCAGCACGCATGCTTCTCGACCTCCCCCGCAGACAGTCAGTAAGGACCGGACTAGCAACCCTTCACTGGCTACCAGTGCGCCAGAGAGTTATGTTCAAAGCCATGTGCATAGCTCACCAGTCATTCTGGAACACTGGTCCCAGGATTACGCGGGATCTAGTTACCCACTACACGCCCAACAGAAACCTACGCTCTAATCAGACCTTTCGCGCAGTGACCCCCAGAATTAAAAGATCTAGATCTGGAGGTAGGACGTTCTCCTACAATGCTGCCAGGGCCTGGAACGCCCTCCCACTGCATCTAAGAGCTAACTCCAACCTCACGGTCTTCCGTAAACAGCTGAAAACCTTCCTATTTCACCCAGTCTAACTACTCCCATTCTCTCCCCTCTGGGTCCTCTGGGTCGGATTCATGGTATTCCTAGCGCTTGGACGCCTCCGGGCAGCAATTCGCGCTCTACAAATTCACATCCTACATCCTATCCTGTGGATCGAACCTTAAGCCTTATGCTACGGATTCAGCCATCCTGGCCACTGCGCCACAACTCTCCTGGTCATGGTAAAATAGATATCCATCTGTACTGCAATGACAAAACTGCTAGCATTTTCCTCTGAATTATCACTATATATTTCTCCTCATCAAAAATCCAATTTATAGCATGCGTAAGAAATATGTTTCTGTTGCGCCAAAGATGCCAGTCTCTAAATTGATTAAGTGGAGGCTGGTGCTATCGAAAGAAATATGAAACAAATTGCTTTTATCTACATATGCAATAGGCAAGATAACATATTGCCTCAGCCTTCCAAACACATAGTAGCCTGCATTTAAGGCACATCCTGTTTTGTTTACCTTCCAGATTGTCTCTAAACCTTCTTTCAATTATATGTTTGCATTTTGACATTTGTAAACATAACCAACTGCCATTTCATTTGTTATGATTTTCAGACTTTTGACATAGACACCAGTATGTTTCAAATATAATCTTATGTCTAAAAAGTCTCCATCTATACTGTATTGGTGCTAACAGGATACATTTATGTATAGTTGTTTTTTTTAAATCAGCCTACCTACACAGTTTTGGTTTTCTGTTGTATATAACAATGTTTATTCAGCTGTTTGGAGTTATTAATGCTTTAACTCTTATTCTTTCTTGTGCAAGATGGCAAACCAAGTCTATCTGTTGCTTACTTCACAGGTCCCAAACAGCAATATTGCTCTCTCTCTATATCAGCTGCTGGATGGATTTTCTGTTGTGGAGAACACTTTGAAAAAGTTGAAAGAGGGACAGGAAGTTGTTCAGATATTAAGAGCCATTCCAATAATGTCAGATCTTCGTCTAAAAACTGATAAGTTTGTCAAGAATGTCGGTGTAAAGGAAGTTCAAGTAAGAATGTTATACCTGTGTCAACAGATGTTAAGGTTCAAACATTTAATCTTATGGAATTGGGCTTTTATGGTTATCAGCACCAGCTCTACTTTAACAAAATCTAAATGTGGTGTTGTTTCCATTATGGTTTGCTGGTGGGAATTTTGTAGATCCAGTGATGCTGGTTGCTTTAGCTGGCCAATCTTAGTGATTTTTAGTTGATATCTCTAACTCAGAAGGTTGCTTAAAAAACACTTTTTTAGTAAAGGCCTATATTTTTTTAATTACATATGAGTATGTGTACTTTTCTCATGGAGTTTATAAATGGTTCACAAACTCATGGTGATCATGTTTACCACTATGTTGAAATTGGTCCACAAATCATATTTTGCCATCCATGGAAAATAGGTGTTCCTGATTTAATAATTTTCTCATTTGATGTCTTAGTTTTTTGAAACTGCATTTTGTGTTCTCAGGTGGATCAGCCTTTTTAATGTATGTTTAATAGTGGAATAAGAACAGTTTTGTACCATTTGGAGTGCACCATCTTTATTCATGGATCTCCCATACTGTGTGGTTTGCCCTTAGTGGAGTAATAGAGTCTGCAAAACATTCAAACATTCTCAGATCATACAATGGTGGCACAGATAGAAAATCTCAGCTCTTACATCAATCAACCATACTGTAGAAGGCATTGAATTGGTGGTCCTAAACTGGTTCTCGTGCTTTCTTCACAATCGCTCGCAAAGAATAAAAATTAAAAACATTGAATCCGACCCCCTTCCCGTCAACAGAGGAGTTCCACAAGGGTCAGTACTCTCTCCCCAACTTTTCAACAACTACATGGAACCCCTCACCACACTACTCAGGAATTCCAACATCCCCTTCAACCTCTATGCGGATCTGGAAACCACCTCCATTGACGACATACACAGACTGAATGTCACGCTCAAAGAGGTCCAACAATGGCTTACATTGAACCAACTTAAACTCAATCAAGAGGAAACAGAAGTTCTCCTCATCTCCAACAGAGACAAAAAAAACAAATCGAGGAATGGTTCAAAGCCATTGACGCCTCAGTGGCGCCCTTACGCCTACGGACTTGGTGAAATCTCTAGTCATCACTCTAGACCCCAAACTGGACATGAAAAACACATCTCAAGATCCGCTAAAAGTGTGATTCTCAATCTGAAACTTCTATAGAAAATAAAACCCTTCCTTCCCCTTAAAGACCTTCAACAGGCCACCCAGGTACTGGTGCTCTCTAGAATGGACTATGGAATCGCAGCCCTGACCGGAACAGCAAAATCCCACCTAGGTCCCCTTATAACTACCTTCTATGCCGCAGCAAGAATGGTCACAGGGAAATAAGAAATTCAACCACATCTCTCCCTCACTCAAGGAACTTAAGTTGCTCCCAATTGAACAACGAGCCAGCTTCCGAACAGCCTGTCTCACTCACAAGGCCCTGCACACAGGCAAACCAGAATACCTGGCCGCCAAACTCAAAAGGGCCGGCCAGTCCAAGAACCTCAGAAGTTCCAATAACCTTCTACTCATCCCACTGAAATCTCGAAAAAAACAAAAACAACAACTAAATCTTTTGCGGGAAATGCACATAAGATCTGGAACTCCATCCCCCCCACATCAGAATGACCACCTCTTTCCCTAAATTCAAGATCCTACTCAAAGCCCTCTTCCTAGAGCACTCACGAACATAACAAGAAGAACACAAGATACTCCGGAAAGACATCGACACCGCACCATAACCTCGATGTGAGCTAAAACAGTCGACTTAGAACTAAAATTGACGGGATTTCCTGCTGTACCGCGTCTTGTTTGATAGACACTCCACTCGCAATCAGCAAACAAACTCCTCTTTATGAAAGCCCTCAGCCTCGCCCCTCTTGTTCGACCACAAGATCTGTATTGTAATTATGTCTATAATGCTCGTAAGTTTGTACGTTGGGGATTCTGTCTTTCCAATAATGCTCATAATTGTACTTGCTGTGAAACGCTCTGATACCCTCGTGTCCAGCTAGCGCTATACAAAACTTCTAAATAAATAAATAAACCAGGTTGTGTAACTATCAACGCCCAAGTTTGTTCTTTGAGAGTGAGTTTTTATTCACCAGAATGGCATGGAAGTTCTTTGAGTTCAGGCAAAATGTTTGACAAAAGCTTTAGACGTAGTTAGATATACTCTCCTTCACCAATTGACATTTCCTGAACAGTTCAGTTCTTCGGCAAGATGGACAGGTAGGCATTTACTGGATGTTTGACAACTCTTTCCTGGTCCATTTGATAACATGTGCATTCTTACCAATTCTGATACAACCTTAAAGAACACTTGCAAATGCCAAAGGGAGAACATTATATTTCCCTCCATGGTCTCCCCATGCCACCTAGAGCTGAGCTCTGCAAATACACGTACCTATTATTTGTTGAAGTGCAAGCATGTATTGGTGCTATAGCAATGCATTTATGTGACTCAAGCAGGATGGGGTTTGTTTAGTTTTTGCGATTGTAGCCAATGCACTCACTTTCACTCAATTTGACACTGAGTGCCAGTCATCCTGCCTCTCAATGTCATTCAACCGCATAGCCTCCTTCTGGAGTTGGCATTCCCTCTCTATTTCAACCTTCTGATTGACTAATCCCTGCTGTAGCTCTTAAAATCTTGAACAGAAGCTCAGCCCTATGCAAATAATAAAAACTGTAAAAATATGACAATCACTGATACCAGATGGCCTACGTTCCACCTTCCCCAACGCCCGAGCTGGCCCCCTATTTTTTTATCAAAATCCTGGCTTGCCCATCTAAAGCTTTTCTTGCGAAACCTTTCAGACACCAAATTTGAGGTCTTCTATTTTCTGTGTATTGTTAGGGATAGAAGTGCAATATTATGTGGTGATTACCTTGCAGACCCCACCCTCCTTTGCAGAAATCAGATCGAAAGCCATCCCATTCTACATAATCATGCAGTGTATTGCAATAATTTCTTCAGTAGCACTCAATAAAGCAGCAGTGGGCTCATTAGCAAGTCTCTCTATCAATTGAACTTGCTTACTACATTTAGAGCTACCACTATTGTAGGAACCTTCACTGAGAAAATGTATAAAATGTCTTCCCCTGCGTCTCTCCTTTGACCGTTGAGATGGATGTTCTTCAGTTGTTTACTGTGATATGAAGTGCAATACGAAAGGTAGAAAACGGGAGCCATCCTACCCTGCTTGTAATGAGAAGCAAATTATTCTGGCATGTAAAGTGTGTGTGCAGCTACTTAAAAGTGCACATGCAATTTCTCTCCTTAAATTCAAAGCTGGCTGCATTAGTAGAGAAGTATTTTCCCTGCGGCGTTCCCCAAGGCTCCTTGCTCAGCCCCACCCTCTTCAATGTCTACATGAGCCCCCTCGCAGCCATCGCACGCAAGCACAACCTCAACATAATCTCCTACGCCGACGATACCCAACTAATTCTCTCCCTCACCAACGACCCCGCCACCGCCAAGGCCAGCTTCCAGGAAGGAATGAAAGACGTCGCAGAATGGATGAAGCTCAGCTGGCTGAAACTGAACTCAGACAAGACGGAAGTCCTCATCCTCGGCCCATCCATCTCCGCCTGGGACGACTCCTGGTGGCCCCCGGCTCTGGGCACCTCCCCTAAGCCCACAAACCACGAACGCAACCTGGGCTTCATCCTCGACTCCTCCCTCACGATGACCAGGTAAGTCAACGCCGTCACCTCTTCCTGTTTCAACACCCTCCGCATGCTCCGAAAGATCTTCCGCTGGATCCCCACTGAAACCAGGAAGACGGTCACCCAGGCCCTCGTCACCAGCCGGCTGGACTACGGGAACGCTCTCTACGCATAGACCACTGCAAAACTTCAGAAAAGACTCCAGCGCATACAAAACGCATCCACACGACTCGTCCTGGACATCCCCGACACAGCCACATCTCCGCCCACCTGAGAGACCTGCACTGGCTCCCCGTCAGCAAGAGGATCACGTTCAGACTCCTCACCCATGCACACAAAGCTCTCTACAACATGGGTCCCGAATACATCAACAACCACCTCACATTCTACACACCTACCTCCAGCTCCGCCAGCCGCGCCCTCGCCACCCTCTCGCCTTTAGGAAGCACCTCAAGACCTGGCCTTTCGAGCAGTAGGGGACCCCACCCCCACCCCCCCCCCCCCCCCCCCCCCATCCAAGCACCTTGAGACCCTCGCAGGTGAGTAGCGCGCTCTATAAATTTCGTGATTGATTGATTGATTGAATGTAGGTGGATTAGGAAACCTTAGCACACCCTTTTGTATATATAAGTAAGGCCTGGTATTGTGTTCATACACAAATGAAAATTCTTTTTTTCCTTTAGATAACCTACATTTTTCATCTTTAGGCATTGTAAACTCCATTTCCTTTGCTTTCTAATCTAACCCTTTAAACTCCCGGTTCTGTGCACAATGTCCTGAGTACCTGTGTGTGACTATAGGAAAGTAAAAAAAACATACATGGCAATGGAAAGGAAGGTGCTCTTTGCTCTTATTGAACTCTTTCAGACAAGGAGACTAGCATGTGGCTGGACCATACAGCTGGACACCATCATAGTCGAGTAGTAGGTTTGGACAGCTGGACATATGTGTTTTCTCTGTACTTTTTTTGTTGATGAAAATGCATTTCTATTTCATCCTTTTCTTTAATCATTTGAAACATCACTAGGGTGAAAGACTAACCCTTTCCTACTTCATAGTTCATTTGAATCAGCAATGCCAGGATCAGTCTGATTGTGCAGGTAACACATTGGGCACCCAGGAGGATCACAACCATTATATTTCCTTGACCCTTCATTGCTTTCTTCATTGACTTGTTACAACACCACATTTCTGATGGTTCTTGTGATTAGGTCATCAACCTGACTTGCTGTTTCTGGCAATTACCACTTTGTCACCCTCCACCAGCGCTCTCACATTCTTGGTATAGGAAGCATGTACCTAAGCTGGCAGTTTCTCACAGTTTCAGAGCAGTGTTAGTTACCAGTATGACCTTTCCAGTAGAACTAGAAACAACTTTCCAGATGTGGTTCTTCACTAGAACCCATTCTCCAGGTACCAAAATATGACAGGCTGCAGTCAAAGACATTGGGGTTGGTTTTCTTGAGCTATAGTCCATGATCAAAACATCAGTTATTAACATCAAATCAATAATGAACATGCCGGAAATTCTCTTTGGCTGCCCCATTAGGATCTTATTGATGGACAAGTCTATCTTCTTGTTCGGTGTGCAACTGATATTTACGGGCACCAGATGTAGGGCATTGGCCATTTCAAGGTGGTGAATAAGTACAAGTTTGAACCCTTGTTCTGTATAATACCGATCTGTCTTACCAACATGTGCGAAGACTGGGGGTGATAAGCACAAAGTTGTTTCTATGTAATGCCCACAGCTTCTTACATTTGTTTCATGATATGATGTTCATAGCATCACACCTGTGCATTAAAAAGGCCTTCTCCCACGTTTAGAACATACAGATCACTATCAATATATATCCATGTCCAATATTTGTAAAACAGTTGGATGCAAACAAAACCAAACCCAAATATGCTCTGAGGACAGAGCATTTCATAACTGGTTCTTCAGGCCCAGGAACTGCATGCACGACATGACGAGTAGGGGTGGGAGGAATGTGTGGAGTTTCACTCCATGGAATTCCAGGGAGATGCATAAAAAATCCACAAGACTCCGTGGCATTCCACAAGCGGGTGGAATTTGGCATGTCACTCTGATTTTTAGCGCCTGGAGCTCGCTTATTCTGTGCTGTAAAATCTGTGCGAATGTCACCACATGGGGTGCCAGAGGGTTCTGCTTCTTTCTGCTGCTCGAGTAGATTTTCTAATCGAGCGGCAGCTTTCTCAACGCGAGCAGTCGTGACCCGAAGCGACTGCCAGCGTAGCGAAATCTTGCCTGGACGACATTCTAGCACCTGTAAATCACACAAGGGAACGCAAATTCTCACATTCACTTGCCAACTTAACTTTGGAGAGTCCCGCAAGAAAAATCTCTGCCACCCAGCGGTTGGCAACATTTTGCTGGAACTCCACGTTCCGCAAACTCTTCAGGCGGATCAGATTTTTGCCCATCCTTAGAGAAGAGCATACATCCTTCACTGTCCATTTGGGAATTACAGAGGCTCAGCACAGTGTGTGGCCGGAGACATCCCCTTGCGTCTCAAGTCCATTGTGTTTGGCCAAGCTATATGTGTAGTTGAATCTTGAGTAAAGCGCAGTGCTTAATTTCAGCCGGTGGTAGGCTGTGGGTGCCACTGGAGCTTATTTTTGGGAACCAGCACATATTTCCCACATCAGATATTTGCCAAGTGCAAGAGAGGGAAAAAAACACAGATCAGGAAGACTGAGGAGGAGAAAGACGGTGAAACTGTCACAAAAGAAGAAAAGCACGAACCTGCAAGAGCGAGAAAATGGGCAGGGAGTGTGTAGTAGTGGTTTAAAGAGTACCAGCCTTGGTATTTGGCACACCGCCGTTTAATGGTACCGGCCGTTGGCTTCTGAGCAGAGCTTCAGACACTCTTTCTTTAGCAAATTAAGCACTGAGAAAGGCACAGGGTTGCAGGATATGGCTGGGGATCGTACCCTGTGCCACAAGCCTGCTGTACATGGCCAAAGGCTATGCACAGTGCACTGTTGAGGCTTCAACAACATTTTCCATCTCAGGGCAGACAATCAGATTACTCAGATCCTCAACTTCATTTAACTTGCAAGTGACACTTGTAATGTCATCTGTGATATCATATGTTAAGTGAAGAGTTATGGTTGCACTGCTCACCATAACATACCTTCAACCAAAAGATTTTTAGGGAAATCTCTATTTTTTGTATGACATATGGCATCTTCTCTTCAGTTAAAAAGAATAAGTTCCTGTCTTTTTTTTTATTCAATCTAAATAAATACTTTTATATATGTGTGTGTCTGTGAGTGATTTCATGTGTTTTATAAAAATCGATTTTTATATCCAATATCTTTAATACATTTTGATTTCCTACCCAAAAACATATGGCGTTTTAGAATTTGAAATGTTATGTTGGTCTTTTTGTTTAGTTACAAAGCGCCTGGCATGATTTTAAAATGAAAGCTTTCTCCAGAAGTGAACATGGAACCACTGCAGAGTAAGTATGAGTGATCAATATAAAAAGTGTATTAAAATGTTAGCCAAGTAGTGACGATCCCTAAATGAATCGTAATTAAAATAATTATTTGTTATATATTGGTTTATAGGCAACATCTGCCATTCACAACCTCGGTAAATAAAAGATGTTACTATTACGCAATTTAATGGATCTAAATTTATGACCTCATAAAGATGGCAATAATGGAAACCGCTATTATGTAAATTATCGTAAACACGAGCAACGGTGTGTAGCTGACTGCACAGTTTGAGATCTGTATGTTTTTGGCTGTCAACATCATCTAAGCTCGCATTTTCTACATTACAAAATAATTTCCCTCACCCCATTCCATCATTTGCTGTAAACCATTGTTTGATTGAGCCCTTTGATAAGACGTCCATCCTGTGTCCACGCTCGCATATTGAATGTTACAGAAGTTGAGCATTGATTACATTCAGCATGAATAGTTATTTAGCAATGTTTGAGCGGGCAAAAAGAGAAATTGCAGTCATTTCTTTAGCTTTTTGTTTCATCAACACAAATAGTAGATCTGTGACAACTTTGCATTTTGAAGCTTGTATAGCACAGCTTGTAGTAATAATTCAGACTGCTCATGGGTACATGAAAACTCTTTTTCATGTATTTATGTACTAGACTTAGCGCTTCTGTTATGTGGCACGAGACTAGAAACAAAGGTTATCCATATATCCCTTTCGATTGTAACCTTTTATTTGATATGCATATGTGATATGTTTGGGTTGGTATTCCTTCTGATTGTACGGCAACTATTACCTTCCTCTCCCTCAAATTGTAAAGCGCTCTGATATCCTTCGAGATCATGTTCGCGCTATATAAAACTTTATAAATAAATACATATACCTAGAGTTTGCAATTCACATTGTTAGTCAATCTTCGTTTTTCCTGATAATGAAGTAGAGGGGACATGGCTTAGAAAGAAGTCTGGCATCTTGTTTGTTAGTGTCACCTACTGAATGGATCCTTAATATTCACATTTTCTCTCCACTTAGTGTCCTTCAGGCTTGCGGCTCAGTTAAAACTCAGCTGTGCTCTGTGTATCGTCGGTGCTTTCTACTTTTCCCCATTGGGCTCCGATCACAGTTATCTCAGAACCTCCAGGACCGAGCCATGAAACTTTTACAGTAAGTACGAGCTAGAAAGAGTAACTGGTAAACAAGGGGGGGAATGATTCTTCATCCACATCTCCCAAAGCAATAGTTCCTCTACCCCTGTTATGGAGGCTTGGCGGAAGGAAACAGTACATACTCTGGTCATAGGTTTAATGGACTATTGTGTTGGTCAATAAAATGTTATGTTTGCATCGGTTGGCTGTAGGGTGATCCATCAAAATACCGGATATGTTCTGCCCATAACGTGATCAATGTAATCTAATGTAGTGAAAGTCCTGTAATGTTAATAAAAACATCACTTTCTTGTTAACTTTTATGATTTAACCCCTTCGATGCTATTGACGGAACGGTTCCGTCATGAGCGTCGGCTGTCCTGTGCTCATGACGGAACCGTTCCGTCATGAGCCCGTTGGCTCATTAGAACGTTCAGCACAGCGCAGGAATCTGCGCCGCGCTGAAGGTGTTAAGACCAGAGGTGCAAAGCTATTTTCCAGTTGCAACCCCTGCAATTCGCTAAATCACAGGATTTGCGGCTGCTAAATGTGTTTTTGGAATGTTTTAAACCCATTATACAATACACTAACAGCTTACATAATCACAAAATGAATTCAGAAGTGCATTACAAATCACTACTTAGAAGGAACATGTTGTGGCGTCCTTTCAACAAAGCAATTTGTTAATTGGGTGATAGAGATGGGAGGGACCAACTATTTGATCTCTTTATATGAGGATGACTTCTAGTTCTGGTTAATAAAAGTCCACGCCACTCCTGCTGGAGATCCTGGACAAGTTTTGGATCTATCATGGTTCAGTGTTGTTAACAAATGAAAACCACTCGTATAAGCACTAGCCGAAGTATCCGATATACTGAGACCGACCCTCCAGTTTATTTGTTATCTATAAATGCACTCTGGACTTCTGTGTATCACTTCCGCAACTGTGTCTGGAAGATTAGCAACAGCAAGAATGATAGTGTTGCTCAGGCGTTTGATACGTGTTTCAATGCAACCTATACTTCATAGCACAAAAACATATCAAGCAACTGCGATTGCTGTTAAATATATTAATATGGGGCAAGAGAAGAATTAGAGTTGAAATGGATACACCACATGCACTTATGAGTAGGGGGGCTACATGTCCAATAAATGGAAGTCTTCTACCAGTTGACTGGTTGGACCCAGACATTAGTGCCAATAAAGATCTAGGTTTGGGGGTTTGGAAGGAGAATAGCTGCCAAAACACTTGTTATAGAATGCAAAACCATTCTCTAATACCCCCTGCTTAGTAGGAGATATTTCATAGGTTGGTATTGGGCAAACAAATGCAATATACATGTAATTGACCTCATCCAGCAAACATTTCTCCCTTAGAATGTAACCTGGGTATATCTGGGTGGAAATCAGGTGGGTGTGTTATGATAGATGGCCTATGGGTGACAGACGAGTTGTCCTCATTCGTTACAGCCAGAATGTGGTTTCAGATTGCTGCAGGGCTTTTCTTCAGGCCAATCCATTTGATATACTCACTGCCCCCTGACTGTCGGTCAACATATAGGACACCCTGAAGGGAAACACATTGCAAATTGGAGTATACAGATAATCAATGGAAAAATACACTTGTATTGATAAAGAAATCTTGATTTGTGCAGATTCGGACTGCTGAATTTGAATGACCTCCATAGGATATATATGACCCCTGCAATGCTACACAGACTTAACCCCAGACTGCCAGCTCATAGGTATGGCGAACTGGAAGCCACATATTTTCACCTGGTATGGGACGGCCCCATAGTGATTATTGGAAAGCAGAGGTGAATAGTTATAGAAAGCATGTGTAGATCCTAATACCACTCCCCCCCTCAGACATGCTTGTTGGGAATATATGCAATGAAAAAGAAATATAAAGTAAAAAGGACATTTGTACAGTTCACCCTAATGTTGATGAAGAGATGCATTGCGATTAACTGGCAGGGAACCAGGGGCTCTGACAAATATGGAATTTAATTTGAGATATTACTGAATGGGGTCGAACTGGGACTGGAACAGGAAATAGGCCCCGGCACCAACATAAAAGTGGGCACCATTACTGAATACATTCCTAAAAATGTGGCCCATGTTAGCAAATTAGGGCAGTTTTGTACTTGCAAATAATAGAGACGATGTAGAAGTGTTTTCAAGATGTGGGAGACTGCATGCATTAGTGCTTATTGCAGGAAATGTTTGTTTTAATATCAGATAATTCAACAGTAAAAACTGGCCAAGCAGACTAATAAACAGGCCACAAACAGCCAGAATAAAAGCCCACACACTACCCTATTAGATCATCCCATTGGATATTGCCTGATTAGCCTATACTCTTGTCCCAACACTGAATAGACATTAGCAGAAGAGATACAAATTACACAGATTAGAACTGATGAAAAGCTACAGGAAGATTTAGTCTTTTGGAAAATGCTAGCATGTATTATAATTTGTACTCCAGATGACAGACCACTTGAACCATCTTGTGTTAAAATACTGCATTGAACATGTGTGATATTATTACTGTTTAACAACATGAACTACATTGTCCACCTCTGTGTGAAATGCAATTTTTAATATATCTATGCCATCTGCATTTGTGTAATTGTTTTGAAGCTCTGTGTGCTTTATGGTTATATCTATTATAATGAAAATCTAATAATAGATGGTTAAAAACATGTTTTCAAAAAATATATATCAATGTTTTACAACCAAAATCTGGTAACAAGACATTGAACATTTATCCACTCCCAACATGGGGAGAGATGTCATTTGCTTAAGGGAAGTGGTTTCCTTGAGAAAATGCTATATTACAGAGGCTTAGAAACTTCATTTTAGTTTGCTTCTTTACATGCAGAAAGAGGGAATAAATTATTAGGCAAATTTGTTGTTGAAGTCCATTAGAATTTTCTTTTTAGAGCAAGTGACATTTTTCCAAGTAACATTTATCTGTTGAAAGACAACAGATCAATTAATTTGTTATCATTTGAATAAGTGTTGCAATCTTTGGTTTAGCTACCCAGAAATTAATTTATAAATTCAAGAGGAATATCTACTTGAAATATAATATTGATTTGATTACCAAACCTGTTGCCAGAAGTGATAAATATTTGGACATGTAATTAATATATATGTAAAGTCAATATATACACAGTTACAAGACCATCAACTATTAGTTGTATTCTTAGAGTCTTTCTTAGAGAAACAGAAGTTATTAATAATATTTTATACATGATAAAGCAAGGTGTGAGTAGTATTAGCTGCATGATAAGACTTGTGAATTCAACCATATCCTTTTCTACATATCAATAGACCAATACACAATTAGATAATTTCCCTAACGTAATTCAGTTTTTGGATTTGGATTTAACTTCAAAATCTTCTATTATAATTAACAAGGACTCATAACTTTACTCATATGAATTCAGAAAATAAAGCTAGTGTGAATGTTAGAGAAGGAGAGAATATCATAAACCTTCCACAACTGGTTAACCCAAACAAACCTTTATCTCACCAAGCCCTCCAACAATTATTTTTTGTTTATTTTAATATATTTGTTATACCAGATCGATAAACTTAAGAGCTCAGTTTGAGTCATGTGTGGTAGTAGATACACAAGCTCTGCATACTTCTGCCATCTAGTGTTGGGTCCAGATGTGTGCACGTTGTTTTTCTTGAATTAGTCTTTCGAGTCACGAGACAAAGTGACTCCTCCTCTTGGTGATATTGTGCATGAGCATCAACTCCAAAGTAAGATTGTTTACTTTCCACCTCCGGGTTCGGACATGTTTTGTGGTGCTCCCGTTCAAGACCGGTTCCTTTTGATTCGCTGTTCATTTCCATCCTCGTCTGTAATGTTTCAGTCATGTTTTCCATTCCTGCTTCTGGAAGATCAGAGAACTTACGACGGACGCCCAGCCCTCTGGCTTGGCTCTGAAAGCCTAGACAAATCATATGACCATCTGCCTCATCAGCACCGAACAAACTGCTTCCTCTACCTTCGGCTCCGACCTCTTTAGATCCGAAAAAGAAAACTGCTTCGGCACTGAAAATGTCCGACTTCTACATCAAAGTTGCGTCCAGAAGCCATTCTACAGATCATGCAGGAGTGGCTCAATCCGAAGAAGAAAAAACTAAATATATAGCCTCGAGCTGGCCATATTGGCTTGTGCACTCGGTGTCCAGCTTTCGTTTGCGGAGGCCATAGATGTACCAGTGCCTGCTAAAAAGGACATTTCAACCAGCCCTTCACATCCTCCTCTTCATCCGTCTCCACCACATCCACCACCCTCTTCTCCACCACCCCCTTCACCACATGATTCACTGGGTGAACCAGAAGACTTCACACCACAAGGGTCTCCACAGTCTCCTACTGATGATAGTGGGAGGAGAGGATTCATATTCACAGCCCACATATCTCTGGGATAATTATTATGTTCCTCCCCTGGGCGATACTGGTCCAGATCTGTACATGGCCAGACCATCACCTCTGATGAGACCTCATCACTAGGGCAGCAGCTTATCACCAGGTTCCCTATTGAGGATGATTTCCTTTTTGAAACCTTGTCCAATACACAAAGAGCATGTCAATACCTGCCTATGCTTAAAGGTATGCTTAAACTTTTTGGTGACATTTTCAAGGGCCCAGAGCGCACCTGCATAATAACACCCAGGGTCAACAAAAAGTTTAACCCTGCACCCTCAGACCCTATTAATGTCAAAGGTCATCTCTCCTCAGATTCATTAGTTGTATATAATGCCCATAAAAGAGCTGATTCTCAATCCTCATCATATACTCCACCACCTGATAAGGAATCCAAATTATTGATGCTTCAGGGAAGTGGGTTGCAGCTCCATCCTCCAATCATTGGCGGATCACTAACACCCAAGCCCTGTTAGCAAGATATGACAGAGCACATTGGGATGAAATGGAGGAATTCTTCCAACATTTCCCAGAGGAATATAAGAAAAGAGGTCATGAAATTGTGAATGAGGTAAAGTTGATCTCTGATAATCCTATTAAATGTGCCCTAGACTCAGCGGACACAGTGGCGAGGGGAGACAACACAAGTGATTTGTGGCATAGACATGCTTGGCTACGTATATCTGGTTTCTAGCCAGAAGTGCAACAAACATTATTTGATTTACTTTTTGATAAAGAGCATCTATTTGGGCTCCAGGTGGACCAAGCATTAGAAAAAATGAAAAAGGACACCAAAGTAGATAAACAAATGGGGTTGCTACAAATCCCTGCTTTGCGTGGCTCCTTTCGGCATTCCTTCTACAAACAGGGTGCCAAAACACCTCTGATGCCTCTACCTCCTCCTATTCGCAACAACCTACGTCCCCCGCAAAGGGCTACTACATGGATACTTACAGAGGAAATATTCCAAAAGGTAGAGGTAGGGGTGCTTCAACATGTTCTGCCCTCCCCTATCTCCAAGCAGTGACTCTCTGCTTATTCCCCCCCGACCCTTTAACATCTGTCGGGGACAAGTACAACAGTTCTTCCTCACCTGGAAAACCATAACGTCAGATCAATCGGTGTTGGATATTATACAACATGGTTATTTTCTGGAGTTCATAACCACACCTCCAAACATTTCAGCTTCCAGACACAATCTTTTCATAGAACACCAAAATCTGCACCAACAGGAAGTGGAAGCTCTTTTACTCAAAGGAGCCACATAACCCATCCCTCTTCAACATCAGGGTACAGGAGTTTACCCGCTGCACTTTCTAATTCCTAAAAAGGTAGCTCACTACGAACTATATCAGATCTCAGGCCCTTGAATCATTACATATTATAGAACACCTCCATATGGTCAAGACATAATCCCAAAGCTCCAGAAAGGTGACTTTATGTCAGCACTAGACTTAAAGGATGCTTACTTCCACATTCCAATCCACCCAGCTCATCGCAACTACCTCAGATTTGTAATAGCTGGAAAGTATTATCAGTTCAAAGTTCTTCCCTTCGGAGTCACTACCGCACCAAGGGTGTTCACCAAATGTCTAGCAGCAGTAGCAGCACATCTGCTCAAACAGAACATTCATGTTTTCCAAAATCTAGACGGCTGGCTCATCAAAGCCAGTACTTAGCTCCTGTGTCAACAACACACTCAAACTACTCTCCAACTTCAACATCACCTGGGATTTACTGTCAACATACAGAATTCATGCCTTCAATCCTCACAGATTCAACTGTATCCCAGGCCATCCTCAACACGCAATTGGGGTTGGCACACCCAAATATGGCTAGGATTCAAAACATCAAGACAAAGGATTCTGTGCCGTTCCTCAGAAGAAAGAAGTACGAGTCACACTAGTATTACGGTGCCACTAGTCTCTGCGAGATCACAGTTAGGCATCCATTTTGTTGGATGTAATGCCCTCGCACACCCTTGCAGGTGTCCTGCTTCATCATCTGGGCTGCTCCTCATTGGGTCGGCGGTGCAATACCCAACGGGCTCACCTCTAAGAGGGGCACTTTATCGGAGATCTTTTATCCAACAGCCGTTTTGTGAAGTGCGGGTTTGGGGCCAGATGTGTGTAGACGTGAGAGTGAGTTTAAAATAAGGCTAGGAGTGCCTATGAGAAAGTTTATTCTGGGGGTGTCCTGCCTTAGTTGAAAAGTGATAACCAGCACTTGATGGAATGCAATGTTCCTGCTTCAGTGCTGGTTAGTTTGTGTTTATAATGGTCGACATACTTCTCACGTTTACGTTAATTCACTCGCGATTCTTCAGGACCGTAAACTATTATATGTTGAGTCTGTATACACTAAAGGATCTACAAAAGTATCCAATACGCTAATCTGAATGTCACAAAAAGAAGGTGCTTATTGTGTCCATGTACCTGTGATGGGCTGGATTTACCTGTAATGATGAGATAAAAAGGCATATAAAAAACAGGTGTAGGTTTCCCGACCATAGTAGTGGTGACATAGTAAATTTTTCCAGAACACGCTTAAATTGCGCAGCTAGCGTATTCAGTGAATAAAAGTGCTTAAAAACATTATGACAAAATATCCTCAGTGAGCAAGTTGTGTACTGCATGCCCCTGTGGATATTGAAGCAGAGCAAACAGTGGTGGTTTTGAAACATAAGACTCGCCTATTAAGTCAGATACCCAGGCATCAACAGTACCCGGCGGTCTGCACAATAGATTTTAGGCTTCCATGAGGTTATGGCTGTGTGTGGAAGGATTCAATGTAAAGAGAAAATGAAATGCATTCTATCATCTCTCACTAATGCTCAGTCTGCATGGATTATACAAACAGTAACTGACAAGGTTTCTAGAGGTTTCTCTAGCGTCCGCGTGTCATTTTAAGTTGATATGCATTCGTTATAAAGTGTCATGTTATATTGAGTACTACCCTCTGGGTGTGTCCACAGATCAGGTGTACGCCATGTCATAGCGTCATAAGATAGTGTAACCTGGCAAACTAGTGTCATAAGATGATGTAACCTGGCAATCTAGTGTGGGGCTATCTTCCACTCTGTTTGTATTTCCGTTTAAAATCAACATTTAAATTAATGGGCATTGTGTTTACCCGAGCCGTGTGGTGTTTGTGGAGCGCTAACCTGCGCCTGGTCACTGCCCATTGAAAAGGTTTTGGCGCGATTTGGGCGGCAGCTTTATTACGGGCGTACTGCCTGGTGGAGTCCCGTTAAATTATTGTTAATTTTTGAGGGCGCCACTCCTGCCCATGTTTAGCGACTATGCGACTCGTTGCTAGGTCACTTACATATAGTATGCGGGTAGTCCTCGTTCTCTCTGCGCCATCAAGGGGGTCTCTGTTTTTAATTGTACCGTTAATCTGTTCTTGTCGAGCCCCCAACCAACCCTACGGGAATGGTCTCGTAAGCAGCGTCCAAGTCATTAGACGTGCGTACTACCGTCCAGATGGCAGGGCTGTAAAATGGGCCGTAGAACACCATTTCCATATGGTTGGTGGGGGCTTGTAAGTAGGGGCTTTCATGGCCTTTCCTGAGCAGTATCCCAATAGCTGATATTTGCAAGACATCTACATGGTCTATACCACACACTTATACTAAACATTATTGTGTGGATGCTGTAGCACGCCAACAAGCCAATATAGGACCGTCAGTGCTTCGTACTCATTCAAACAACTGCAACATCCACAGGATAACCACCACTTTTGGAGAGGGACTTCTTCACAGTCTATGCAGAGCATGTGTATCTACAGCCACACATGCCTCGAACGTAATATCTCACTTACCATGCAAGCATCTATTCGTGGCATGTAGTGCTGCAGATTCACATGTGCCCACCCTCCTCTCGGACACCTGTGGTCACTGCGTCAACTTGAAATAACCAAAAGGGAATACCAGATGCTAGCAACTCTATAGATACAGGCTCAACAATTGGCAGTCCAACATCAGCTTTACGACTCAGGCGATAGGGCGGGGAAACTGCTAGCGTGGCAGGGCAGAAAGGAAATGGAGTCAAGATGGCTAATGTCCATTCAAGGTTAACACACACACCACACCTAAAGAAATAGCGGGGGCCTTTGCCCCATACTACGCAGGCCTATATGCAACTAAACCACAGACAAGTGAGGCGCAAATCACCCAATATTTAGACACAATCGAGCTGCCCTCACTCTACTAAGAGGAGAAGGGTAGGCTAGAGGAGGACCTAACTCTTGAAGAAATGACAGAGGCTATTAGCCGCCAAAAATTCGGGAAAACCCCGGTCCCAAATAGACTCCCTGGAGTATTTTTTTAATTAAATAGTGGCCTGCTGGCCCCACACTTACTACATATGTTCCGAACGCCAAAAGAGCAAGGGATTATCCCAAAAGATCTCCAAATGGCCACTGTAGTGGTAATTCATAAAATAGGGAAGCCTCTGGAAGAATGTGGGTCCTATCGACCCATATCACTGCTCAATATCAAAATGCTAATTTTGGCCACTATTCTTGAGAAACGCCTCTTGACAGTTATTGCCCCACTCATACATAGAGACTAATCCGGTTTTATGCCAAAACGAGCCACACGCTTTAAATTACGGGGACTGGCTAATTGGATGGACACGGTTCAGGGCCGAGATAGTCCCCCACCTGCTCCTTTCACTTGGCGCAGAGAAGGCGTTCGATAACATTCATTGGCCCTTTATGAGATAAACCCTGAAAAAAATTAGGATTTGGTCCAATATTTAGGGAATGGTTGGCACTTATAATGCCCCCGAGGCTAAAGTCTGGGTCAATGTGGCGGTATCGACGAGTTGGCGAATTCAACAAGGCACTAGGCCGGGTTGTCTCCTGTCTCCCCTACTATTTGCCCTCATATTGGAGCCTCTGGCCTGTGTATTTCATACCCGAAATAGGTTGGGTGGTTACATAGACGAGTCCTGATAGTTAAAGGCTGAACGCATATCGCTATATGCTGATGATATTTTATTATATGTTACAGACCCAGCAGAGACATTCCCAAAATGTTGCAAATCTTTGAGGAATATGTCTGCCATGCGAGATATAAGATTATTGGAATAAATCTACCTTATACCCGGTGGGGGGGTGGAGCCTCACACCTACCCGAGCTGCTTATGATTCTCCCTCGAAGGGTTTACATACCTCACACTTTACACCACTACTGAAATAGCAACCAACTTAGATCACAATATCAGGCAAATCCTTTTACATTTTCAAGAATATGTTAAGAGGTGGAGGAAACTCCCTCTGATGATCATGGGATGGGCTGCTATGTACAAGATGATCACACTCCTCCAGCTGCTGTATATCTTGCAAAACACTTATTGCAAAATACCAGAGACTGTGATCACAACCCTCAATAGCGAGCTTCGCTTGCTTCTATGGGGTGGGGCCCAGCCACGTATAGCGCTAAAAACGCTACAGCGAAACCCATACAACGGGGGTTTGTCGTTACCGGATATCAGGGCCTACTGCAGAGTGGCCCAACTCATTATAATTATTGAATGGAACCACGCTTCGAGAGACCACCCCACCTACATGTTGGAAAGGTTGCAATTCAGAGACCGCAATCACTTGCACTATCTGTATGAAGGTAAAGGCAGTAGCTGGCTCCTACCAACTACCCAAAGAGTACTGGAGGCGAGGAAAAGTGCAGAAAAGCAAATGAAATGAGATAAAAAACCTTAAAGGGAAACCCCATAATGGGAGGGAACCAGACAAGCAGAATTTGGAAAACTGAGAGGCTTTAAACAGTGGGATCTAATAGGGATCTCCAAAATAGGAGATGTCTTAGAGAAAGGCGCATTGGCCCCGTTTACCTTGCTTCAAGCCACTTAACAACTTCACAATAATCTATCCTACGCCTACCGTCAACTGCAACAAGCCTGGCAAGCTGAGGGACTAGATGCGGAGCCGCTTCCGGAGTATGCCCATTAGAAGGCAGGCTCCGGCAGGAAGAGATCCCAAATCTCAGTGACATAAACACTAATTAACAATATGCCTGACAAACGAACCCCCTTAGAGCTAAATGGGAACTCACTACTGGCCCACTGGAGGCCATTGATTGGGAGGCCGCCATTATGCACCCACATGAAGTGGCGATTAAATTAAGACTGCGGCTATTCCAATATAAAGTCCTACACAGGACTTACTTTGCTAGAGCAATACTGCACACTATGGGGATGGCAGAAAACCCGGATTGCCTCAGATTCCACACAGAATGTGGTACATTTATACACACCCTCTAGGAATGCAGCAGGATTCAAATATAATGAAGTAAGATAGTGAAGGAACTAAGCAATATACTGGGAGCCCAGCTTGAGTTGGAACCTAGGTACCTCTTACTGGGAATCCCCACAGATGTGGACCTCCCACATCATGAACTCATGTTGGTTAACTTGGGACTGGTGGTAGCCAAGATGGACATAGTTCGATATTGGTGTACCTGCCAACTCCCCAATCTCATGGAATGGAGAACCTGTTTAGATCTGTATATGGTTGCAGAGAAAGTGACATACAAAGCAAGGGGTTGTGCCCGAAAATCCCGGAAGATATGTGCTCCATGGATAAAATATTATGGTTGTAACTGGGTGCGGAGGAGGAGGGACTAGACTTGATACTGGAAAGATCAGGGAAAGAGGCTTGAAACTTGTGATGCCTGACCTATTGTGGATAAATGTGGATGTCTCTGACCCTTAAAGAAAAACCAAAGGGGGTGGTGGACGGAGCGTTGACAATAGAAACACTCACCCCCAGTCAACTGATCTGGGTTTAATCCATCACCGTTCTTTAGCTCACTCCGCCACCCCAGTTCAGACATGATGTGACCCTCAACATATTTATATATGTAACACTGTAGCTTAATCTCATGCTCTCTTCAGAGGAATTGTTGCGATATTATTTGTCATACACCGATTGCTAATTCCAGACAATCGCTTTGTTTGGGGTAATCATGATTTCATTGTTTGTAATTCAGACTGCTCATGGGTACATGAAAACTCTATTTCATGTATTTATGTACTAGATTTAGCGCATCTGTTATGTGGCACGAGACTAGAAACAAAGGTTATCTATATATCCCTTTCAATTGTAACCTTTTATTTGATATTCATATGTGATTTGTTTGGGTTGGTATTCCTTCTGATTGTACTGTAACTATTACCTTCCTCTTCCTCAAATTGTAAAGCGCTCTGATATCCTTCGGGATCATATTCGCGCTATATAAAACTTTATAAATAAATAAAAGTACATTCAAACTATCAAAAGTAAATAAAAAAATATTTTTTTAAAATAATGCTCCGTTCTCTAAGCTCAATAACATTTGAGATGTTTGCTTACAAAATCTATTATCTATCCTAAATTTGGGAGTTATGTACCAGAGAAAAGAAATTATATTTCTCAAATTTGGATTCCATCATCCACATGAATTGGCAGATATTTTTGACTAATAGCTAAACAGAATTACTTTTGCATTCTTCTGGGGATACATCCCTATTTTTTAAATCCTGTCTAGAAATTTGATTACAATCTAATTTCAATACCTACCAAAAAGGCAAAGTCTAAATACTTCTTTTCAGTGAAATCCCAAAATGTATGACCAGCTTCAGTAGGAACAACAACAATAAACATAGTGATTGAGGTTTTAATAATAATGTATTCAATGATGATTGAACAATTACAATCATCATCAATTTCTTTAAAGAAGGGGAAACACATATTTTACCAGCCAAATATATTTTAAGTTTTAAGGCTTTACTGTCCGATAATGGCTTCACTGTCAGATAAATGTGTCTCTTGCAACAAGGAACAGTCAGCCTTAAGTATAGATAGATAAGAAAGTACTCTTCATCTTTTTATAGGATTACTCAGCCCTTTAACATTTCATTAAACCACTTTGAATTACGAGAGTATATATAAATATACATACGCACAAGTCCATACATGGTACACTATTAATAAACAAAATAGATATAAGCACTGAAAAGTCCTAGAAAAGGAAATGGAGACCATCATACAGTATACATCACATTGTGAGATAGAGGAGAATGAAAAGAAAAAGAAGTTAATGATAAATGAAATCAGTAAAAAACTAAAAAGTAACAGTACAAGCCAAAAATTAGTAGACTCAAAAACATATTTAATGAGTAAATGATTGTGAATTAGAGGGCACAAAACACAGATAACGCATCTCCTGCTAGGTAGACTGAGAGATTTCAAGACGAGATGAGGAATGCAACAACAAAACACTGCTGTATATTAACCTGTAGTGATATATGAAACATGGTAAAAATACATACAATTAGAAGTTATAAAAAACAAAGAAGGTGGGTCATCATTTAAAGTAATAACAATCAAAAAGATGTTAAGCAGAACAAATTAAAAGATAAAAATACATTTCAGTGATTTGGATATTTCCATTTCTCCATCTGTACAATCTGCTCTAAATTAATAAGCTGGACTGGATAATACTAAGTAATTGCCTTAAACTTGTATGCCACTTAGAAATAGCAAGATGGACCAAGCCAAATCTTGCACCTAAAGATTTGCTTGTCCAGGTTTAAGAAATTATATTCTTTTGTCTGCAGTGACATTAGAAACATATTTGTCTGAAGAATAACTTGTTGCCGGATCAGGATAATTACTTTTTTAACTTTTCTATATTGACGACTTTTATTAGGCAGAGATTAATAATTAAAACACCCCTAGGTTTGGTGGATGATGCGTTACGTTTTCTTATGTTACTCTATGTGTGTGTTTTCTGCATAGTTAATGTTGTTGACTCCAGATTTGTGGGAATAAAGGGTTTGAAAAATTAAATGGGATCACCCCCCTCATCATTTTACTATTTATTCTTGAAAAAAGTTGATCTTCCTAGTAGCATCTTCTACGCTACTCACTCTTTGCTTCACTTCAGCCACCCTATTTTCCATAAACGGCCATGTATCATCCAACCTTGAAGTCTCTTGTTGGTCTTCATCTCATAAGGGTGCAAAGCCCTCATTCCCCTTAAGTGGACCTCTATTGCGATGAAAGATGAAGCCTTAACTGGAAAACGGTGGCCATTTATTAGGGAGACCAGAGGTGCTTGTTTATTTAGAAGAAGATATGGGTTGAGGGAAAGCTGAAGGTGTCTTGTCTTGCTTCTAAGAAAGAGAACTGTTCATTGTCATAGTGTCAGATAAAGCCCTTAGTCAAAGTTGTACTTGGAAAAGAAACTGCCTGAGAACTGAAGACTCCAGAACTGCTCTGTATGAGCTAAGATTCACCTCTACAAAACAACAGGATGATATCAATACAATTCTGCTTCCCACCTCTTGGAAAACTAAGGCTACTGTACTTACGGAACATCATAACACTAATATCCGTTTATTTCAGTTTTTTATGAATAGAGCCAGGAATAATAAACTGTCATCCACTCATGTGGGTAACAACATTTTTTATGACCGCTCAGGGGTGAGTAGCAAAAAGATACTCATTAAATTACTTTATCATTTTAACAGAAAGTAAACACCCGATCCAGGCCAGAACATTTAAAATCAATTTCTGCATAATATGCTTCAAGATTTTTTTTAAATATTGCCCTGTTGCGTGCTTTCAGTACAGCGTTACATCCACATAAAGAGCGACACAATGACAGCCATTGTTGGTACCCTCCTCCGAGTGTTGCGTAACAAGGTAAAGCTGCCTCAAATATATGAAAATTAACAAAAATTACTCAACCCTTTTATCTCCTGGGCCAAGGCTCCACCAGTGTTCGCATGTTCTGCCTCCACATGCTCAGTCTCCATGTTAATAAAAACAAAACCACAGAGTAAGTTGGGAGGGGGCTATCTTCATTGGCATCCAAGTTACACCTCCTCAATAACTGAGAGAAATAACAAAAAGGCATGTTTTAATTGGAGCTGTTGTTTTCCATGTAATGTCTATATCTAGGACTAGTTTTTTTTAAATTGGTCCCAGCACGAGTTTGGTCATTTTGATTTCATTTCAATCACTGTGTGCTGCTTTTTCAAAGGGGGTTTTTAATGGTGATTTGTTGCTTTTTTATTTAACGTTTGTTACAATATACTGTTGCCACTTGTTCAGCATCATAACTCTCAACTTTGTTCATTTTTCAACATGCCTGCGTGGTTGTAAGTGTGTGTAGATGCATGGTATTTATGTGGAGAGCATTTGGTTCTAAGCGATATGTGCTGACAAGAGCTTCAAATCATGCACATCTTCTTATTTAATGTTATTTCAAACTTTTTTCTTGTACTTCTTTCATTTCTTCCCATACGATCAACAGTGGATGTAATTGAAGGATAGCAGACATAGGGAGTGAGCGGAGTGTTTAAGTAGGATTCATAGGCATTGTGAGCTAAATGTGTAGAGTTAGAAACAAATTGTATATCTGCTAAGGCAGAATGTGTAATTCATCACTGTAAGGTGGCATCATATTATTCCTGTTGTAAGTAATTAAGAGAGATCTGATTTCCCATAACAGAGAAAAATTAATGGACTGGAAGGATTTTCTCTTGGTGAAGAGCACGAGGAACATAACACTGAGATCGTATCCTTTTTCTGTTTTAATTACCAAGTAACAAGTTTTAAATAAAAGGGTCCCCATCCTGTCGGTTTGTGTGAAGGAAGCAGACCAATATACTTAAGTGAATGTCACCTCAATGAGGAAAAGAATTAAAGGAGGAGGGCAAGTTTGATTACCGAATATGTTCATTAAAATTATTTTATTACTATAGAAACTGTTTACTAAGTAAATACATATCGCCAATTTGTTGGTCTTCCTCGGTTCTAGTTATTCTAATTGAGGCAAGTTTGTATGAGGGACAGGTAACTGCATTTGCTAAATGAAATGTAGTTGCATTTCCCCTCTCTTAGTTATGTCTAATATTTAAATACTTGGAGAACACTCCAGTTTGTCTCCAGCAATTGGGTGCCAATCCCTAAATGCATTATATCAACTCAGGCCAGGCTTTTTTTGGTGTTTTCTTCTTATGGCTCAAGGAATCAATATTCAGACTTCTCTCCTCACACCTCCAGATAGCTAAGGAAATGGGATGTTACAACCTCCTCCTTATAATGCATAAGCAGACAGGTGAGTATTGGATGGCCATATATGCAAAATGGAAAATAGATTGATTTTACATTACCAATAGTATTAAGGATGCTTACCCTGGAGCTGTTCATACCACAGATTCGCTCCTGGGAGCTTTCAAATTTGGATTAGAATATGATTATATACACCACAATCTTTCCAGGCTGTCAAAAGTTTCTTTTTTTCGTTATGAGGTAACAGAATTTCCTGTCGATTTTGTTTCCCTTTTTCTTGTTACATGCATTATATGTTTTCACCAAAGGATCAACACCCTGGGTTTAGTGACTCCAGTGCCACGGATTCAAAAGATATTTTCTTGCCTGGATGATTTTCTAATTGGGCTACTTCACTGGCTCTATTGAGGTCAAGCTCCAGCAGACGTGCTTTCCTTTTCGTGCTCATTGATCCTTGTCGAACATGAAGCGCTACCTAGTCACAACCCAGTGTTTTTATAGTTTGCAACCGCTTTGGCTTGGGTCAGATGTTCCTTCATCTGGATCGAACTGCCTTGTTTCAGCATCATTCTTTCCTTGTTTAGAAGTCGTAAAACTGACTCAAGGAGCAGAGGACTACGGTGGCCTTGATCTTAATATGTTTAACTATGGTAGCCTTACCCATAGTGTGTTCACCTATATTTGAAGCAGGAAATTCATCACTTACTCAAATATTGAGATCCCAGCTCCAGGAAATATCAAGCCCTGACTTCACACTCCCCATAGCTTTAAAGGGTTTTTATTTTATGGATATCTGTTGAATTTTTCATGGGCATGGCATCTGTCTCCTCTTTTACTTGTAGTGATGACAGATTCTAATTTGACACTTTGGTGAAGACGTGTGGGCTGTCTCAGGACAAGGTATCTGGTCCTCAAAGCAAGGTTCCACTGTTTAAATTTATGAACGTTGTTGACCTCCTTTGCTTGTCTCTGTGAGGTTTCCTTCACAGTTGCTGGTCTTTGTGTTTCTGGTTTGATCTGGCAACCGCATTACAATGATGCGAATGAATACTCATGCTGTAACAAGGTCGCAGTCACTGAAAGTGCTCCCCCCTTTCAAATGTACCCTATCCAGTTTAGATGCTTTTATTGACCCTGGCATATGTGTTTCTTCAAATAGAAAGATATTTCTACGGCTGTAACCTGTTTGGAAAGGAAGGGAATAATTCCCAGATGGGCAGTTAACTGTGAAGATTCAGAGATTGCACATAGCAATGCTCTTGTACAACCTATTTACATCTTTGTATTCTAAATTAGGAGAAGAGTACAATGGGTCTCAATAAGAATTACCGAATATTTAGTGCATTCACACCCCGAAAGCCATATTTGTATGCCTGACCTACATAATGCGCATTAAAAGTTATTCCATTTGGAATTTGGATTAACATGCTGACACTGGAATACCAGGTGTTTTCTGCATGAGATTACCTTTTCCTTGCAGAATAACATGTTTTTTCCACTGCTCTGAGCAGGTGATAAATGGCAGTGGGAGATTATTGTAGGTTGCTGTCGTAGAAGGGCAAAGTAGTGCTTGGGGAACATGTTCTCTTTCGATGATGGTCCTACAGGGGCCAAGCTATGCCTCTGTACACATTCATTCCCCACTATGCAACTGTTACTAGCCTAATCCAGGTTAAGCTGGGCATGCTTCATTGCTCAGCCCCACGCTCTTCAACATCGACATGGCCCCCCGCCGCCATCATCAGACAGCATGGACTCTGCATAGTATCTTACGCCGACGACACACAGCTCATCCTCTCACTCATTTAGAACCCCAAAGACACCAGTCTCAACTTCCAGGAAGGAATGAAAGATCTTGCTGCATGGATGAGCAACATCTGCCTAAAGCTCAACTTGGAGAAGACTGAGGTCCTCATAATTGGGCACTCCCCCACCGCTTAGGACAGCACCTGGTGGCCCCCCACCCTTGGAAACCAACCTACCCCCACTGACCCGGAACCTCAGCATCATCCTCGGCTTATCCCACACCATGACTCGCCAGATCAATCCAGTCGCCTCCACCTGCTTCAACTCCCTCCGCATCCTGGGCAAGACTTTCAAATGGAACCCACCCAAAGCCAGAAAGACCATTACCCACACACTCATAACCACCAGACTTGACTATGGAAATGCCCTCTACGCTGGAATCAACAAATCCCTAATACACAAACTCCAGACCATCCAGAACAGCGCAGCCAGACTCGTCTTCGGCACCCCACGACATGAGCACATGACCCAACACCTGCAAGACCTTCACTGGCTTCCCGTCGGGAAGAGAGTATCTTTCAAGCTACTCACCCATGCCTACAAATCCCTCCACAATCTCGGACCCAAATACCTCAACTAAAGCGTCCTCTTCCACGCACCCAAAAGAAACCTCCGCTCACCCGACCTCTCCCTAGCAGAAACCCCACGCATCCGCAGAACCAGATCAGGTGGAAGAGGTTTCTCCTACATCGCTGCCCAGGCCTGGAACGAGCTCGCAGTCAACATCAGATGCTCCCACACTCTGCACACCTTCAGGAAGAGCCTCAAGACCTGGCTTTTCGAATAGCCCGGAACTGCACCACCCCCAGCAACTTGAGACCCTCACGAATGAGTAGCGTGCTTAAAATTACCTGATTGATTAATGATTGATGGTTTTTCCAAATCTGAGATTATCACACCAGGTAATCCCAGGTGCAAACACACTACACCATACAGAACTACCAAGTGCAGTATTCCCATAGAGATACTGATGTGATCCTTGTATTTTCGGCTTAGGTACCCACTACTGCATTAAATATATATGTCATTTATTTGACAAGACATTTCTGATCTATGAATGCATGCTGCACTTAGTATTGAATAAAATATCAAATTTGCTTTATGATAGCTGGATTCACCAGTTAGTCATATATATATGTATTATTTGCATTAACTTGTTCATAATGCCTTTTAGAACTAAGTAAATGTGCAACAAGATTAATATATTCATCTTTGTATTTGACATTCATTATGAGGCTTGCCCTTTTCAAAATAATCAGAAAGATGTATTTAAGCTGGTTACTGACAAGTATTAGTTAGAGAAGAAAATCTTCGGTCTCCTGGGAGACTAGATTCAAACAAGCACAACTGTAAACATACTAAGTGATGGTCGTTGGTGGGCATCTCAGTGCCAGCCAGGCATTATCTGTTTAATGGGAACGCCATAACTTGTTGAGGGCAGAGACAGGGAATGACCCTCTCCAAACAGAACAAACACATCAGTTGCTTAGCTAAAGTATGCGGGTGAAAGCCCAACTTTGAAAATCATTTAGGCCCTTTTCCTGTTAAGACAGCTAAGCTGGACACAAGTGGGAGGGGTTGAAGAATTGATACCAGCTCCGTCTTTTCATGCAAGAAAATTCTGAAACACCATTATAACGGGGCAAGTCTTTTGAATATTTTGTTTATTAATCAATTTCATTGCAGCTGTTTTGTTTATCCTTAAAGTGACAACAAAACCCATTTTTCGCAATAGAGTTGGATGTGGATTTTAAAAGAATCATAACATATAACCATAATATGTATCCTTGAGCGTATCTGTGATAAAAAACCATGTGGAACCCAATAACAATTAATACTCATTAAAGTCTCACAGGACTGATCATTGGCCAGGACTTGATACTCATACAATGTGCAGGTGGTTATTGGGTTATACCAGGTGTGTGTACACCTATTTTAAATATTAATAAACAACTTAAAAGCCACTGGAAATTCACCAATTACAGGTAGCTGTGCATCAATAGCCTCCCTCCATCAAAGGTATAAATTATAACACCACAGATTACATCTCAAATGATTTCACTAATGACTTCACTGATGATGACATCAGTGAGCTAAATGTAGCTTGCATGAAGCATGAGCTTTGACATCACTGTCACTTGTTATATTATTGACATGATATCATCTGTGGGGTAATGTGCAGTAGTGGAAGATTTATTGCTGTGTTACCCAGAACGAGCAAATTTCAACTTTCTTAGATCCTAACCATAATGTACATTAAGCATAATTTTTTTCAGGGATTCTTTTTAATAACCTATGATCTTGATAGAGTAACATTGTATAATGAACCCATAAAGTACAGCATTTTAAAAATTAATGATTTATTACATGCATGAATTACGGGACATTATGAGAGATATGCATACTTTAAAATTCACCTGAGAAACTGAGAAATGAAAAGTAATTGTCCCTTTGTGAAGCTGTACGAATTCTTCGGAATTGAAAGAGGCAACATTTTATTTTTTCAGCACCAGTTCTCAGCAGACAAATGTCCTGGCTGAAGTGGGATACTAGTCTGCAGGATAGTGAATTTGCAGCTGTCCCCTTTACCACTGAGGAATATTATGAATGGTAGTGAAGAAACATTGCAGTGTCCATGCACCATCCATTCCTTGCGTCCCCCAGAGTCCACCACAAGAATTATGAAGAGTGGAATAAGTATAGCTGTAAAACTGAAAAATAGTTCACTTTGTGATAGAAAGCTGAAAGTTGGTACATACATATGTCTTTGTAATAGTAATCACATAAAAGCAAGACCCCAAGTGGATATTGCCTATGACGAGCCGAGTGGATGACGACCAGCCGCCTGAAACTGAACTCGGACAAGACGGAGGTCCTCATCCTGGGCTCCTCTCCCTCCGCCTGGGACGACTCCTGGTGGCCTCCCGCCCTGGGCACCGCACCCAAACCGACAGACCATGCACGCAACCTGGGCTTCATCCTGGACTCCTCCCTCTCCATGACCAGGCAAGTCAACAACGTCTCCTCGGCATGCTTCAACATCCTACGCATGCTACGGAAGATCTTCTGGTGGATCCCCACCGAGACCAGGAAGACCGTCACCCAGGCCCTCGTCACCAGCCGACTGGACTACGGCAACGCCCTCTACGCCGGGACCACCGCCAAGCTCCAGAAGAGACTCCAGCGGATCCAGAACGCCTCAGCCAGACTCATCCTCGACATCCCACGAACCAGCCACATCTCCGGACATCTGCGAGACCTTCACTGGCTCCCCGTCAACAAAAGAATCACCTTCCGCCTCCTCACCCACGCACACAAAGCCCTACACGACCAAGGCCCGAGCTACCTCAACAGCCGAGTCAACTTCTACGCTCCCAAACGCCACCTCCGATCAGCCAACCACGCCCTCGCCGCCGTCCCCCGCATCCGAAGAGCGACTACAGGAGGAAGGTCCTTCTCCCACCTGGCCGCCAAGACCTGGAACTCCCTCCCGACCGACCTGCGCCTGACCCAAGACCACCTCTCCTTCAGGAAGAAGCTGAAGACCTGGCTGTTCGAGCAGTAGCGGCTCCCCCCCCCCCCCCCCCCCCCAGCGCCTTGAGACCCCACGGGTATGTAGCGCGCTTTATAAGTGTCACTGATTGATTGATTGACGTTATGTAGTCTATTCAAAATCCAAGAGTGTCAACCAATATAAAAAAAATCATTCTAATTCTTCCAATTTGTGTCAAATTTGTCACAAAGGTAATGTGTGCACATAAGTGCACGTCATGTGCCTGCCCATGTAGGATCTAGACTGTGACGTCATAAATATAAAACCAAAATGGCTACCAATAAGGATGCCAGAAATAAGTTACAAACAGTTGCGAAAGTAAACTTAAGATTGGCATCATTTGTATCCTTACAACACATACTATGAACATATGGATAATGTTTCCATTGTAATTAAACAATACATTACTATATTAAACCATGGTAACATTTCTATAATATGAAACAATGATGATTTGAGTTTGTAAACTGTCTTATCATAATAACAGCTTCCAATGCAAGAGCAAAGATCAGTGCATGGGAGACTCGCCTTTGAGCATTTGCATTGATGTCGGCTTTTTGCACTCACAACAAATAAGTTCTTTGCATGCCATCAATGCCTTTGGAATAGTTGTCCAATGTGGTACTATTACTCAATCAATTTGCTTCCAGGCTCAGTCATTTAAATTTGGCAATTGTTGCATGGGCAATAAAGTTTGACCCCAAACACAGCCCCAATGGTACTCAGATTGTTTAACATTTTGAGGAACAGCATCTTGTGTCGGTGGGATGTTTCAGTTGTTCTGTTGCACCTTGCAAACATGAATTGGTGGGCACAGTTTTTCATTCAATGGACAAGTGCGTCTATAAATTAGTACAATGAATCTCTCGATTTCCGAAGTGAACAGAATCAACAGAACTTGGTCGAGCTGACAGAAATTTTAATGCGGGAGTAGCAGATGATGGTGTCATCAAGGTGTCATAAGCTGCTTTTTCCATATCCCATGAAATGCCTACTTGGCGTCGCAACCGGTAAACGCATGGAAAAAGGGAAGAGATTCACATACATCGACTACTACGTTTGCAGCAGTACTGTGAGCTGGGATGTAGAGGAACTCTTTTCCTGTACCAAATGCTAACCAGTATTCTTTTTTTTAAAAACTTATTTCATTGTCAAATTGCACATATGTTGCAGGGCTCTGCACCCCAGAGACAACTGCAGTATCAAACTTTACATTAGCAAGGAAGCAATCAGCCTTTTTAGAGTAACAACTAAAATACATGACGAAATGTATCTATAAGAGTACTAGAACCCCCCAGCTCCCCTCCTCCTTCCCCCGCAGAGTCGCACAACGTCCACAAAGTCCAGTCCACGATCATTATGTATAGAACAGAAGAGTGTTAGCATAGGTACACACACACCCCAGATCCCCCCCACCCTGCACCAGGACAAGCCCAATGGACCCAGCAATTACTCCACTGGAAGATCTTCTACAACAGTGGGAGGCCCCAGCCACAGACCCCGATAGTTTGACCATCGTTTCTATATTTTGTAATGCTTAAGTGGGCCTCCCCTAGCTACAAAGATTGGCTTTTCCAACCCCATGCAAAAGTCCAGGCCATTTTTCCATGCTGCCACCGAGGGGGCCCGTGGATCCTTCCACGCCTTGGCTATATCACATTTTGCCAATGTGAGGCCCAATTGCATAAGATGTCTTTTATAAACATTGCCCCATATACCATCCTGTCACGATTCTGAGTAAAAGAGGGGAGCGGGGGTTGTCTTCTCACTCCTCCCCTTGTAGTGCAGACGCAAGGAGGCCCAGGGAGAACAGGGCACCACAGAACGGAGTGCAGATAACAAAAAACCACAAGGCCCAGAACGCCAAGGGAAAGCGACCCGCGCATCACAGCAGGAGCCGCCGGTTCATTCGTCAACTATAAAGCCCCACCTTTCCTTACAAACGGGGCTTGACAAACTTCCTGATATACCTCCATGTATGCAGCGCTCAGCGGATGGTGTGCCCCGCAGGAGTTTGAGCGCTGGAAATCGACTAAAGCTGCAGAGCCTGTTATTGCTGAAATTCAGGACACGCATGTTCCACGGACATCGGTCTTTTGTTTCACTGAGACTTCAAGGGCGCAGAAGCCCTTTCAGGTATTTAGGATCTTGCGGGGTTGCGGTGGCTATACCCGCTCCTCCCACAATTTCATTATTGTTTCACTTTCCTACCTCTCGGACTTGAAGGGGACTACCGGCTTAAGGATTCCCTGGGGCTTCCATGCTCACAGTGACGTAACAGCGAGTACGGATACCGTAAGAAGTGCAGGTCTGTCTTCACTGTGACATTTCCCCCTCACCTGCTTTTTCTTGATTCTATCTACATTGAAGGCGCTTTGACTACAACAAGCCTTTCCTTTCTCCTACTGACATTTAAGTTGGACGCTTCTTTTCCTGATTACCGCCAGTTACCCGGTACTATTTTTAAATACCAGGGATTCCCTGTTCTTTGGAGCCATTGTGGTTTGTTACAGTAAGGAGGGGTCTTTTGGGCATATATTACAAAAGGAAAGATCATTGTATGACTGATGTTGTTACCGTCCTTCCGCCTCACATGTATGTCCTTGTTGTTTCTTTCCTCTACAACTCTCCCATGAGGGGTCTTGACTGCTTTACCAGACGCTATATCAAAGCCACAGTATTTGTTGTTTTCTCCACTTCCCTTTTTTCCCTTGGGTGCTTCCTTACACAGTGGTATTTGAGTTCCTCTGGGTGGGGTTGTTCCCTGGGGAGGAAGGGGGCTTTCTTCACGACATCGTCTCTGCTGGCCGACATTTGAGGTTAGTGGCCTTTCACATCTTATGCTACTAACGGCCTGACACCTCCATGACATGGAGCAGGGCGAACTGTGGCGTACGCGGGAGTTCCCACCCCAGAACCTCAGACAGGCAGGAAAACAACCCCCTCCAAAATCAGTCCAGGGATAGACACTGCCAGTCAGTATTCATAAATGTGCCCTCCTCCCGGCTACATCGAGGACATTCTGGGGAGGCAATTAATCCCGCCTGTCACAGTCGAACCCGGGTGAAGTAGGCTCTGTGCTGATATTTAAATTGAATAAGGCGGAGGTGCATCACTATGGCCGCCCCCCCCCCCCCCGGGGGTGCCAGGGCCTCCCTCCAATCCTCCTCCTCTAGTGTACCCACGTCCTCCTCCCAATCCCCCCGAAGCCTCTGAAGTGTGGGGGCGCAATGAGTAACCAGGGACTGATAGATCCAGGAGATCTTCTTTGTCTCCAGATCCCCCATAAAGACCTTCGCCTCCTACGGGCTAAATTCAGGAAGAGATTCCATGCCCACTAGACTGGGGGATAGTGCATGGCGGAGTTGTAGGTACCGATTGAACTGGGACAGGGGCATGCAGAATTCTTCCTGCAATTCTCGAAAGGAGTTGAGTATCACGCCTCTCGTAACATCCCTCACGGTCGAGATACCTATAGCATCCCAGCCCCAGAATCCCTGCAGGGCCGCCAGGTTGGGCAGGCGCCCATTGTGCCATAGGGGGGTTTCTCGTGTAAGGGTATTCCATCATCCCATACGCCGCAATGACTGCCTCCAAATTTGAAATACTACCCGCATGGCTGGTGGCAGCACGCCCGCAACTACGCCGAGTAAAGAATAGTGTGTAGCGTGTGTGGGCCGTAAACCGACACTCCAAAGCATGTGCCGGGTACCTCCATTCGCCATACCACCACTCATTAAGGACCAATAAATGCGAGGCCTAATATGAAAGGATATCTGAGGTCGCAAGTCCGTAAGTGGACCTAAAGCATGTGTGCAGTGCTACACGCACTGCTCCCCCTTCCCACAGGAACTGCCCAAGCACAGAATTCACCAGCAGGAACCATCTGGGTGGGATCAGGTATGGGTGATTCTGTAGCTGGTATAATAACCGAGGCAGCACTACCATCTTAAATTTTGCAGATCTACTGTGTAATGTCAAAGGCATGCGCGACCAGGTTTTTATATCTGCACGGACTCGCTCCCATATCGGTGCCAGGTTCCGCTCCCAGGATATGGCCGGCACATCCAAGAGTAACACCCCAGATATTTGAAGCCCCCTACCGCCACTCGAATCGCAGACACCCATGTGCCTACGCTTGCCCGATCTCCCAGAACCCACAGTGTGGATTTGCGGGGTTCATATATAGCCCCGACGTTTCCCTGAAGATCTGCATGATCCGCAGGAGCCGTGGCCCCGTTCTGTCCAATGATGTAAGGAAAAAAAGGACATCGTCCGCATAAAGTGCGATCCTGTCAGACAAACCCGGAGCCCACTCAAAGCCCCTAATCTGTGTGTCAATGCGCACCCAAGCCGCCAACGGCTCCTTGGCTAGGGCGAATGAATACGGCGACAGGGGGCACCTCTGCCTGGTGCCTCGTCCGATAGAGAAGCTGGAAGAGACCGCTCCTGCCACCCTCACCGATGCAGTCAGATCTATATACAGGAAGATCAAGTAGAACATAAAACGTGGGCCAAAATTAAGTCTGTGCAGTAGTGTAAACAAATAAACCCAACTTAGAGAGTCAAATGCCCTGTCTATGTCCGCTAGGAGAAGTGCCGCCGGCTCCTCGATTTGTCGGACAGCTGCCATCGCCACATTCGCCCTCCTTATGTTATGCCTGGTCGCCCTCTGGGGCATAAACCCGGCATGGTCCGGGAGTACAAGTGCCGAAATGTGAGGTAGAAGGCAGTTAGCCAATGCTTTGGCCAGGACTTTGGCCTCCACGTTCTGGAAAGAAATGGGGCGATAGGAGGCGTGCTGCTCCGGGGGCTGACCGGGCTTATGGAACACCACCACCTCTGCATGTCTCCAGTCCGGGGGAAGCCAGCCCTCCTCCTTGGCCTCTTCCAAGGCCGCCCGATAATAAGGGGCCAATTGTAAATTGTACCGTTTGAAGAACTCGCTTGGGAACCCATTGGGTCCAGTGCCTTCCCGGAGTTGAGTTCACCCAGGGCGTGCCTAATTCCTCATCCGTCAGAGGAAGCTCCAGCCGTTCACGTACGTCAGCCGACCCCGTTTTGGGCTGAAGGTCTACTATGAATTTGTCAACCGTAGACTACAGCAAGCACTCCTGAGGGGCATAGAGATCTGCATAATATGTAGCAAAACTCTCCGCTATGGCCATAGAGTCCATAATCGACGCCTCGCCTCATCCAGTACACCCGGGAGTGAAAAGTACCTTGGCAGAGCCAATGTAGCAACTTGCCGTACTTGTCCCCCCATTGACATATCCTGCTACGCATTGCCAGCCAAACCTGTTGGGCCTCATCCATCAGGAGAGCAGCGTAGGACTGTTGCACTATGAGCAGCTGCCTCACTGCCTGCCCTTCCCCTGCTTCCCGGCTTCGGCGCTCAAGCGCCTCTACATCTGCTTCAGCCCGTACCAATTCTTCCCGCGCTTTTTGCGGGCCGCCACGTACCAGGCTATGTCCACACCTCGCAGAGTAGGCTTCAGAGCCTTCTCATAATATCCTGACACTTGAGACAGACCCTCATTGATGGTGAGATAGTGAGCGATCACCTTGCTCATGTGCTTCCCGTACTCCTCATTCTACAGGTGCCACACCGATAGGCGCCAGTGGAATGGTTGTTGCCCCCTGCCTATCTGAAGCTCAACGGACACCGGGGAGTGATCCGAGAGACCACGGGGGAGGATCTCAGTACGCCACCCTACCAGCCTTCACTCTGGGAACAAAAATGTAGCCAATTCTAGAGAAGGACTTATGAACCGCTGAAAGATATGTGTACTCCCATCTGTCCCCATGCACATGCCGCCACAAATCTACCCAGTCAAGGCCCACCACCAGAGAGTGCAGTTTCGTGGGCTGGCCGCAGCCTAAGCCACCCCCGGCCCTGCTCCTGTTCTTGACCACATCCATAAACATCATTCCAGACCCCGCCCATCACAGAAATCACTTTGGGCATGTCAGCCCATAAGGTAAGTAGCCTCTCCACCAGCGTCCACTGTAAGGTGGGCATACACGCAACCCAGTATCAGGGGGTCCTCCCCAATCATCCCTCGGATGAACAAGTAGCGCCCTTGCGTATCAGCCCACTGATGTACATGTACGTATGGGACTCTGCAGTACACCAGGATTGCTACTCCCCTCGAGCCCCTCGTAAATCCGGCATGGAAAACCTGCTGAAACACATATCGCTGTAAACACAGGGCCTTTGTACCCATTCGGTGAGTTTCTTGCAGCAAGAGGATATCGGCTCTGGCCCTCTTTGCCTGACGAAGTATAGCCCCACGTTTCATTTTGTCCAGAGCCCGGCGCACATTCCAGCTGATAGCCATAAGGGAGCGGTCCTTGCCATAGAACGGATGGGGGCTGTGGTGGTGTGCGTGTGTAGTGTAGTGGACCCATTGTGAAAGTGCATTTCATACCCTGAAACAACACCCCCAACAAACCCTCCACCCCATACCTCAAGAACGCTGAAGTATCTGTCGCTGCAGGATTGGTGCCCAGTCCCCAACGGGGGAACTAGGGCCGCCCCAGCCAATGGATCCCCAACTTACTCCCCTCACAAATATAGCTCAAAGCATTTACCAAGTCAGCTAGAAGAACACCACTGCACCACCTTGAGGACAGAAGTTAAGGTTCCAAAGTCTGTTACCCAGGAGCAGGGCCCCCTGGGAGGAGGCTCCGCAGGACACGGAGTGCCGCTGGGATCGGGATTGTCTATCACCCCTCCGCTGCTGTCCTCGGGGTCCCTTCGACATCACCTCGCTCGAAGATGAATCCGACTCCCACCCAGGCGGTGTGTGTACCCTTACTCAAACAGGTTCATCCTTCCATTTGAACACCTCCTCCGGAGTATCAAAGAAGTGGGTGCGGGAGCGGTACACCACCCGCAGGCGAGTCGGGAACTAGAGGGCGTACGGGAACTTGAGGTCTCTTAGTCTGGCCTTCGTGGCCATGAATGATTGGCGCTTCTGCTGCACCTGCCGCGTGTAGTCCGGAAATATTAGAATATGTGTATTGTCATAGAGAAAAGGTTCTTTGGCCCAGGTCTGCTTCAGTATGGGATTGCAATCAAGATAATTTAAGAGTTTTGCTATCATTGGCCGGGGGCGGGCCCCCACTGGGGGTTTCTGGATGAGCGCTCTATGGGTCCGCTTCACAACGAAGCACCGGGACATGGCTACAGGAGGGAGGCAGCTTTCAAGCCATTGTGTGAGGAAGCATTCCATGTTGCCATTTTCGCACCCCTCTGGAAATCGAACAAATCACAGGTTCTTCCGCCGGGCCCGCCCCTCTGGATCTTCAAATCGGAGCGCCCGGCCCTTCTGAATTTTCTCCATGCTCGCCACCTTTTGCTTCAGAGTTGTGACATTGTCTTCCACTCCTGAGATGCGGGTCTCCGCTTCAGTCATGCGGGACACTGCATTCCGCATATCCTGTCGCAATACCATGACGTCCGAGCCCACCGCCCCAATTTTGGCATCCAGCATTTCCCTGGATTGCGTAATCGCCGCCATCAGGGCCGCATTGTCCGGAGAGGCCTCCTGTTGGCCCCCAGTAGCACCAGCCAGCTTCCGGGCTGCTGAATTCATCAATGGGCCCATATTTGGTCAAGCCACCGCTGCTCTCGTCTCTTGTCATATCCACCTTCTGTGGTTACCCTGCAGATTCGGGCCAAGCCAGGCCAGGTGCCGACGCAGTGACTCCCTCGGCGTATATATTCAAACGACCAGTCCGGGTCCCGACCCGTCTCTGGCGGGGAAGCGCCCCCGACCCAGGGCCAGCAAGCCACCTCAGGTGCCCACGACTGGCAAGGGACCCACTACAAGATGTGTGTTGTCCGACCAACTGCCAACGTAATCACACTGTTAGGCGATAAGGGGGGGGGCCCTTTTCAAGCACACCCCAAACTGCTTGGCTCAGCTGCAAACGCCGTCCTCTGGACCCTGCGGTCCGACCGACCGACCGTCGATATGGGTGCTCCCGGGGAAGAGAGAAGGATGCTGAAGTTCTCACACTCTCCCCCTGCGGTTCGAATGTGCATCCGATCTCGGGGGTATGGGGGGGAAGAGAGAGAAACCCCCGTTGTAACAGTCCATCTAATGCCCACAACCCAGGTCTTCCCTCACCCGGGGTGTCTGCCGCCAGTACATTTCTCAATGTCACAGGTATTTGGCCATGGATCACTGCACCAGTCTCTCCGCAGCCCTCCTCACCTGCGTGGCCCAGCCCGGCCGCCATGTCTCCTCTTCCCGGCCCAGACCGTCTGCTAGAGTGCCGCGAGTTGCCAGCTAATCTCAGAGGCCGCTATCATCTTTGCTCAAAGCCCCCAGGGTGACCCAGGCTGATCACTGCATCTGCAGGGGAGGCCGCGACCCAGCCAGCCGCCGCCTGTAGCTTTCCCAGAGGGGGGGGGGTGTTGGTCACGGGCAGCGTAGGGAGTCCCAATGTCAGATCCCCCGAGATCTCGCCACGTGGCCCAATCGTGCCGCCGATCCCCGGCCGGGTGTTGACCTGAGCCAGAGGGGGAGCGCCGCAGGAGGCCACTCGACCACTCACATCTACGACTTTTCTTTCGCTTCTACTCCCACTATCAGCGAGTGCTCCGGCTGCCGGGAATCCCTGCTGTAGGCCGGTGCACTTGCCCCAGCCCTCCCCTCCACCGCCGCCACTTTGCCGCCTCCCTACAACTCGTCTCCAGCGGCGCCGCAGAGCCGCCAGGGGCCGTTCCGCCCCTCGACCTCCGCCTCTCTTCTCGGCCACCCGGGGGGCACCCAGGGAGCGCACAGCACCCCCCGCAGGCAAAGGAAAAATTTACCCGCGTCGCTCCGCTCCCTCCGGACACACCCAGCGCTACGCCCTGGCTTCTCCGCCTGTCGCTAGGCCGCTCCTCGTGTGGGCCCAGGCTCCCGGTTCCCAGCTGTCAGGGGTGCTGCAATTACGCACCGGACAGCACCTTTAGGTGGTTGGTGCTTGAAAATCACCTCAAAGACCTCTTGGGGGTCAGGAGGAGTCAGGATAAGTGCAGGATATTCTTTGGGATGGACGGAGCTCGTCTAGCACACGTCCGCCATGATGGCTTGCTATGTGCTGCAAGAACACGGGTTAACCCATGAAGTCACTGGGACCTGGGCGGAAGATTGATACAAAAAAAGTGGTCCCAGATAATCACACAATCAACTCAACCGTAAAATCACTTAGGTGAATACAAAGACAATTATAACAGCATTGTTTTTAATAACAAGGTGTATCATAAAAAATTCATTCATAAAATACATAATAAATCACATATAATGCCCCTAAGAAGTGGAGAAGGGAAGGGTTGTGCTGGGATAGTGAAAGTATAGGAATTGGAACAGGGGTCACCACTGAGACCTGAATACACCAGAAATAATGATAAGTTAACACAATGGAACAATTAACTCATCAATTAATTTAGCAATCATGCCTCAAATAAAATCACAAATGATAAATCAGGAAGGAGGCTGAACACAGGAGGAAGTGTTGACGTTTGGACCCAAGTAGATGCAGGCATGGTATAAACCTTGCTAGAGGGTCTTCATCAGGACAGGGGATGCGGAAGGTGGGGCAATGAATCTTAAGTTGGTACTGCAATGCAATGAGTTGGGTTCAATAGTGGTAGACTCTTGAAGATAAGGTAATGAGGTTACGTCTTCTATATTGATGCCGGTGTGTTATAGGCAACTTATCACAGTAATAAAGGATCAGCCGGAGTGCAGCGTCTTCCGCCAATGCTGTATATAGGGATGGGATAGTACGAGTAGCTGGAAATTTGTCGGTGGGAAAATACCGTTGAAAGCGGGGGTTCACTTGTGGATGTATAGGATGGCATACACTAGTCGCCGCTGAATTGTGGGTTGTGGAGGTCGTAGTTAGATCAAAAGAGCGGGATCTGCCAGAAGCAGAAATACAGCAGAAAGCGGGGGTTCAGTTATAGTTGTTGGCAATGGCGTGCATTAGTCACCGCTGAACTATAGGTTGTGGAGGTCGTAGTTAGGTCCAAAAAACGGGATCTGTCGGGATGAGAAATAACGCGGAAAGCGGGGGTTCGGTTATAGTTGTGGCATACACTAATGACCGCTGGATTGTTGGTTATGCGGCTCGTAGTTAGATCAAAAAGCGGGAAAATTATGGCTTGCTAGGCTACTAACCAGCATTCTTGACATCCAATGTTTTTTAAAATTAGCTATCGAAAGAACTACTACATCAGTATCTATTGTATCAATCATTATTTTGTAATGACCTTCAGTTGGTTCATGGAAAGAATGAAGCATAACTCGTATCAGCTTCCTCATGATGGTAAAGCGATATCATTTTGAACTTTATAATTGGCGTGGAACTTGCAACTTTATCCTGACGGGTGACAATTACTTGCTTCCCTTTGATGTGAATAAGTCGCACATGCCTGCTCAGTAAACAAAACAACTCTCTGTCGTTTTCATCTCATCTAAGGAAATGCCAGTCTTTGGGTACAGGAGTGATAGATTCAACTCGCTTGTGTAGACCTTCACATCTTTTTTTCTAACACTATGCTTGATGCTTCCGTTAAAATATATATATATATATGCCTGAATGTGACATTGACCTACTAAAGGAATTTAAAAGACAAGCATAATTTTAAATGTACACTTGAACTTACGTAAAGTAAGAAATGAAGCTAATGCAAATCTCGGGTGTCATTTATGCAGCCCAGGATGAAGGGGTGTTGTAACCTTGAAACGCGTCAGCAAATTGATTAATTAAATGGAGCGTGAAGGCATGCTGAACTTCAGAGCTGGAGGGCAGAGCACTGTCGAGTGATTTCCTAATGCTCAGGGCATTTTGTTGAATGAATATATATATATATATATATATATATATATATATATATATATATATATATATATATATATATATATATATATATACTAGCAGCCCGCCCCAGCGTTGCCTGGGGGCAATGAGGCTTCAGGGCCAGCCCGCCCCCCAATTGTCCGTGCATACACGGACCAGGCCCGAATCCCTCCCGCCCCGACTCACTCGCGCTCCGACATTTTCCTTTACTGCTGCCTCTTGCAGCTAATAGCACTGCAAAGGTCCTTCTTGCCTCCCTCTGCATTACACAGTCTCACACTGAACTTTCCCTTTCCTTACCTGTGCCGCCGCTCCTCACTTCACAGCCACTCGTCACTGCACCGCCGCTCCTCCTTCGTCGTCATCACGCATGTCGCGTCGCGGTCATCACGCACGTCGCGTCGCGGCCAGTGCTAGGTCCCGGCCGGCGCTACTTTCAGGGGACTACTTTGTTTTCAAACTTAATTTTTTTAATTTACTTTTTTTTTTTCAATTTATATAGCCTATGTCCATCTACACACCCTGACATTTTCATAGATGTATCGGGTGTGTAGATTGGCGCTATGGTTCCCGAGTTTACCTGGCCAAAAGGTGCAAGTTCTCTCTTTATAATAGTAGTATAGATATATATATATGTGTATATATATATATATATGTGTATATATATATATATATCCTGTGCACCGTCTGTCTCCCAGCTCGCACGCTCGCGCAAACACAGCAAGCAGACTCCGGACACGGACCTTGAGGTATATACAGCTTTATTCACGCAGAAAGAGTCACCAACGTTTCGGCTCTAACGGAGCCTTGATCACATGACAGCGTACATTTGACTGGGTACACCTTTTATAGTGAAAAGCGAGTGATTAACGTAAAACACCTGTGCAAACTTGCTAATAAACATGGAAGACATACTACATTTTACACTCGGCAACATGTTTTCTTAGGGTTTCTAAATAGATGTAAAATACAATAAGATATCTTTGGGATTTCTTAATAAATGTAAAATACAGTTAGATTCAAATCTCATAAGAATGGTATTCAACAGATTAAACAACAGAAATGACTGGTAAAGTATTGAGGTGAAATACACAAATCTATTACACTGACCCGTTTTAAAACCATGGTTACAGGATATAAACTGATAAGAACCCCGATCATTATATTTGCAAACTTGTAACAAAGATCAACAGTTTTGTTTTCCAATTCAGGAATCCCAGTATAAAATACATATAAAGTGCTACGTGCTAACTTATTAAAGTGCATGGAGTGCATGAAAAGTGCATCAATATGTGCAAAATTGGCAATGTGCAAATACTTATAATGCAATAAGCTGGGGTCCTGATTCATTCCACTTAAATACAGGGGACATTTGCCTATATATCGAATATTGGTGAGGAGACAATTATTGTGTCCCTACTCATACAGGGCTCTATACAGTGTGTTTTGCTAATGCTTCTAATCCTAAACGGGTACGTCTTACTTTACAAACGTCATACATTAGTCATACAAGTTTATGTTGAAAATCACTGCTAGAGTGCCAAGGTTTCCATGTTTAAAATGTATATGTGCTAGAGCGAGTTAAGACAAATACACCAGGTCCACAAGGGGCCTGTAACCCAACACCAAAGTAATCCGAAAAATATAAATAAATGAACAACCAAATGTTAAAAAACCTATACAATTCATCGTATATCAATGGTAATTAACCTGGTTTAGAAAAAAACGTGCACAGTGAAAAACAATAATAACTAAACATAAATAGTTTTCTTATAGCAGCATTATTATTCTCAGTAAAGATTCATATGGATTGTGTTTGCTCGCAGCCCCCACGGGATCTGTCCCAGCACTTTCCCAGCCGGGTATGTACCTTGGACATTATCCACGTGGGGGAGAGTACACATTCCTAGTATTCAAGGTCTTTCAGAGCAGGCAAGTGTGGAGATCCTCAGTCACATTCAACCCATGGGGCACCTTGGTATTAAGCAGGAGGATGTATTTTGTTTCCAGCTTTCTAAGCTTGGTCTCCCTATCCCCGCCTCTTTTGGTGTTGATGACAGAATCAATAACCCAGTATTTAAGACCACTATTGTTGCTTTGATGGTGGTCCTTGAAATGGCGTGCAACAGGATATGTGCTGTCCATGTTTGTAATTGCTTGCAGATGTTGCAAAATGCGTTTATGGACAGCATTCCTGGTGCTGCCCACATACTGTAGGCCACAGGGACAGCCCAAAACATATATGGCGTATTCTGTCTTGCATGTGAGCACTTGGGTTATAGGGTGTTCCTTGCCTGTGAACCCATCCCTATAGGTTTTGGTGTTTTCACCATGGGTACACGCTTTACAGATTTTACAGTTATAGAAGCCCTTGTTACTTTGCCACCACTCTGTTCTAGTAAAAGGGTCCGGGTTGGTTTTGACTATGTGGTCCCTTAGGGAGGGGGCTTTGCTGTAGGTCACAGAGATAGACTTGGGTAAACTCTTGCCTATAATACTATCCCTCAGCACAATGGGCCAGTGTTTATTCACTATACTCTTTATTTGCTGGTGTTGTCTAGTGAATCCTGTAATTAATCTGAAGCATTCAGGCTCAACTATGTCCGGTTTAGAGGTGCCTCCGCTGGGGAGCTCCCTATCTGCTTTACTAATAAGGAGCTCATCTCTACTCTTTAATAGGGATTTCTGCACAGCTTTATCTATCACCTTTGCGGAGTAACCTCTTTCAAGGAACCTCTCCCTGCTTTCCATTTGTGCTTGTTCCAGTTCCACTGGGTTGCTGCATATGCGTCTTAACCGCAGCATTTCCCCATATGGAATACTGGAAATGAGATGGACCGGGTGCGCACTGGCAGCATGTAAAATGCTGTTACCTGCTGTCTTTTTTCTGTGAACCCTGGACTCCAAACGGCAACCATTAACATAGAGCTCAGCATCCAAAAAAGTGACTGTTTCCTGACTGAGTGATGCAGTAAATCTGAGGTTAAGGGGGTTGTCATTGATATCTTCAATGAATTTAAGGGCCTCTTCCTGACTACCTCTCCATATGACGAACAAGTCGTCAATGAAGCGGAACCATGCTACTAGGTTGTTCTTAATGATATGCTGGAAACCAAGCCCCAGGACCAGTTCCTCCCAAGCCCCCATGTGCAGACATGCGTAGCTCGGTGAGAAACTGGCCCCCATAGCCACCCCCTGTTTTTGGCGATACAGCTGAAAGTTGAATAGAAACACATTATTTGAAAGACAGAAGTTCAACATGTCTAACAGCATTTTGGTGTGTTTTTCATTGCCTGGTTTCCTTCTCGATAGGTAGTACCGTATTGCATCAAGACCATCAGTATGTGATATACTAGTATATAATGATGTTACATCAAGGGCTATCAACCAATCCCCCTCCTGAATTTGTACATCCTTGATTTTCACTAGGAAGTCCCCAGTATCACGTATGTAAGACCCCAGTTGCTGAACATAACCTTGTATAAAGTGGTCTATATAAATTGAGGTATGTTCTAGGAGGCTCCCCCTTGCTGATATTATTGGCCTTCCCGGTGGATGGATGGGGTCTTTATGTACTTTTGGCAAAAAATACAGAATCGGTGTTACTGGGTGTTCAACCTTCAAATATTCAAATTCATTGTCAGTAATGAGTTTGGCTGACCGCCACTTACTTAGTTTGCGATGATATTCTTCCTTGATGGTCAGGAGCTCCCGGTTGTTTATTTTTTCATAACAATCGCTATCATTAAGTTGGCTGTAAGCTTCTTTATCATAGTTCATTTTAGTCATGAGGACCACATTGCCCCCCTTGTCGCTGCTTCTGATTATCACATTCTTTTCCTTATTGAGTTTCTCAGTCAGTGCTTTGTATTGCTGGTGTTGGGCTGAGTATCTGCGTTTAGTGCTCCCCATCTTCATTTGCAACTTTTTCAAATCCGATACCACGTTTTCATGGAAGATGTCTATATTGTCTCGTAGAAGGATGGGGAAGAAGGTGGATGGTGCTCTAAAATCTGTGACTGTGGTTGTTCTATTGCCACTCTCATCCCACCCTTTATTAGCTCCATTGGTACTGTGGGTTATATCATATCCCATTCCTTCTGTTTCCCAAAGCTCGCTTATAATGCGTGTTCCTTGCGAGGCCTCAGGTTGCTGAATTTCCATGTCTGGCGTTGTTTCACCTTTATTCTTTAAGGCGTAGAATTTGCGCAGTTTCAATTTTCTAACTGCCTTGTAGACATTACATCTGGTATTGGCATAATCAAAGTCGCAAGGGGGAGCATATGACAAGCCAAGTTTAAGTATGTTCTCCTCTTTCTCTGTAAGTTTTAATTCAGTGAGGTTGACAATAGTGCGATTGGAAGCTGGCTTTATTCCTGTTGTGGAGCATTGCTCCGCCCAACTCCCCCGCCTCTCTTCTTTTGATTTCCTCTTTTTTGCCATCCGCGACCTCTGGCGGCGCCTGTAGTTTGCCCTGTGTTTCCTTGATTGCCCTTTGTGTAGGATCTCAGGGTATTCCGCCTGTCCTGGCCTAAAAAAACAATCTCCTGGCCGGGCGTGAGTTTTGGCAGTGATGCCGCTTCCGCCTGTCTATGGCGTTCTCCTTCCAAATCCGAGTCCGGATCCGAACTCACTGTGGCATTTGAGGAATCGCTTGCTCCACTTGCATCTTTCCTTGCGGGGTTGAGGTGGCTCGGGGGGTTCCTTCTATTAGGTTGTTGTTGCTGTTTAGCGCCACCCCTGCGAAGAGTATCAAATTTTCGCGCAAAAGTAAAGATCTGGCCCAACTCGTAATCATTCCTGTCCCTTTGGAATTTGTACGATTTTCTTGCCACGATCTTTGCCTCCTCCTTTTTCAGACGTTCTTGCATTATCTTTAGGAGTCTGTTTTTCTCATCCTCCTCCCCTAGGCCATCAATTTCTTCATATAGTTCCGATATTTCCGTAAGAAGTTTGGCTCTGTCAATGTCCGCATACTTAATGAGCACCTGCACCTGGCGTCGCGAAGCCTCCAAATTAATCTCTGCCCACTCTTTCATAAGGTCAGCGTTTGGGTTTTCATAAGTGGGGGCCGTTAATATTCTCAACCCCCGTGGGATGCGGTTCACCTCAATGTAGCGTTGCAATGACTTCGACTCCCACCACTTAGCCTGTTCCTGAAATGACTTATTTTCCAATGATTTGAATAATTCCTTAATTTTAGAGGTGTTGCTGCTGCCACTAGCTTCTGTGTTCTTTTTCCCTGGAGTCTTCTCAGGGATAGGGGTGTCATCGGAAAACATTGTTATATATATATATGTGTATATATGTGTATATATATATATATATATATATATATATATATATATATATATATGTGTATGTGTATATATATATATATATATATATATATATATGTGTATGTGTATATATATATATGTGTATATATATATATATATATATATATATATATATGTATGTATATATATATATATATATATATATATATATATATATATATATATATATATGTGTGTATATATATATATATATGTATATATATATATATATATATATATGTGTGTATATATATATATGTGTGTATATATCCCACACAAGATCCAATCATTTCACATTCCTTGCTTGAGTTTCAATGTAGGTTATAAAAACTGTTGATCCGTAATCATCAAATGTTTTACAAGGCATGGGAGGTAGCATATTTACTACAGCTGCACCATCTAATTTACTTGCATCTACCTCTGAAGCAGTGTTGTGTATGATGGTATTTCCGGCAATGCAGTCCAATAGCTGCAACTTCTGTCCTTGTCTGAGTTATCCATTTACAGATATAGATAGCAGAAAAGTCTGATTCTTGTGCTAGAAAAGTGAATTCAAATTCCAATTTCTTGCCTAACACCCAAGATATAATCTAGCAAACAGATTGCAATTACTTTTTAACAAGGATAGTTTGTCTTTGGACTCACAAGTTTTACGCAGGCTGGTTTGTTCCTTGGTATTGCTTAAGGGCTTTTGACACTTTTGCAACACCTCATGAAAATAGGAGTTATATTACGATCTACCTATTTCATTTGCTGTTTTCACCGAGGTGATAACTATCAGGCATAACTTTGTTGCTGTCCAGACTGAATAGATCACTGCTCTCCCCCCAATAAACAAAATTATGGAACTTGACTATGGACTGAAAAAGCAATGCATATGGACAGATGAGTTTCTTTGTTGCTGTTGTTGTATAGCTTTATTTCGAAATGTTTCATTTCATAAAAGCATTACAGTAAAAATCAATGTGAGCATAAAAACAGTTATACATCAAAACTGACAGATCTGAAAAAGGACACTATAAAATATACAACATAGTAGATAACATCCATTCTAAAAGCATTTATACAAGCACATAATTATCATCTTCGAAAGGGAATAATGGGAAAGGGACACATACAAAAAAACAGCCGGGCCAATAAAGTGTAGGTTGGCACCCTTACTGGAGGATCATTCTCCTCGCGGTTCTTATCCTCCAAGCCCACCCCAGGAATTTTGCCAGGCCACAAGCAAGCAGTGGGTGAGGGTCTGATCTTAACAGCTGTAGGGCCTCCAAGTGTGACCGAGTGCCCAGCCTCGCGCAGAGCGGTTTCAACCATCTGCGACGGGGAGCAGCGTAGGCTGGGCATTCGAACAACAAATGGGGAATGGATTCATCCCTGGTCGTACAGAAAGGGCAAGATTCTATGGTTTGCCAAGGTGGTTTCCATTTGGCTGTCCTTGTGCCTAAGGGCAGAACCCCAGCCCTAAATTTGAGATACAACGCCCTATCTACTGGATTCGAAATCACATCAAGGTAGGGTTCTCTGAAGGGACGGCATTTGATAGCCAAAAACTCCTCAGCGGATCTGCACAGATTCGAATGGGACACTCTCTCGTTATCCACCCACATCCAGAATATTTTCTTTAACAGCTGTTTAGGTGGTGAAGATCTATTGTCCCAAGCGTCATCCAGGCCTAAATCACAAAGGAGGCGCTTTACTCCCAGGAGCCAACCGATCTTATACCAACCCGGGGTTGAAAGAAGTTCACTTAGTGCATCCGCATAACTTGAAAGTTCAGGGACATTCCATATACGGGCCCACAGAAGGAGGGGACGTAACTTGGCCTGATCGGCTATGGATCGTGTTCCTGTATCAAGTAGAAGGGGTAGAGTGGGAGAGCTGTGGGGGAGCCGCATTAGGTCTTTGTGGAACTTGTTCTCCAGATGGGATAGGGTGTCAAATTTCTGGGTACCCCACAACTCAGCCCCGTACAATGCCGCACTCACAGCTTTTGCCTTGTAGATATCAAGTATCACCCCAATGGGTTTAAGGGATGAGGCGCGATGTTCTTTTAGGAGGGCGCCCGTAACCCTCCTATGTGTCAAAATGGTTTTTTGGTAGTGCGCCTTCCAACTCATGGAATCGCAAAGTCTGATTCCTAAGTAATCGAATTCCCTGACCCTTTCTAAAGGTACTGAGTCTATAGATGGCGGGTGGACTGTGGAGTTTCTTTGTTGCTGTTATGTCTCACAACTGAAGAAGAGTCTGTTCTTGGATACTTTACACTGTTAAACATCAGTAATTCAGAAATAGACAATGATATATTGGTAGTGACTGTTTCATAGGTATACTGATCTCTTATGCCGGCTCCATCAAATATAATTTTAATAAGAGCACAAAGCAATTCCAGAACTGATCGGTTTGTACCATCATCCCCAAACCATTGAAGTTTTCAGATTTCAGCATCATGTCCCTTCTAACAATTTTTGCTGCATATGCAATTTTAACAGCATCAGACTTGACTTGTGACAGGCTAATACTAATGTGGATCCTATGTCCTCTTCGAAAGCTAACACGACATCTCTTCCTTCCTTGTATGCCTTCAAACCTCTTGTATGTCAGCGAAGTCTCTCTTTTAGTTCAATCAAGTCAACCTTACCTGCAGTGGAATCGAGCTGCTTTACTCTCCTTGTGTAAGGGTTTACTAAGTCACAGACCTTAAAAATAGTTTCAGATAAAATACAAGTTTGGCTAGAGCTATTCCTTCTACTTAGGTCTCATTAGGTCATATATTTTTATTCTTTCATACACTGCATGTTCTGTTATAGAGTCCAACTAAACATTTATGATGGTATTCACCATCTTGTGAGTTCATATCACCCATAGCCAATTTTGCAATAAGTGCTGTATCTTGAACTAACTGGGCACACTGACTAACATTAGCATCCACATCATCTGTTTTTGCTTTATGCATTACAGATGTATCTGATTTGTTGCTAAAGAAACATGCTTTTCTTCCAGGAATTCTTTTTGGAACTGGAATTGCAGAACGTGTTTTAGCTGGGATACCTTATAGATCTGCATCACTATGTTTTATTTTCTGAGCCTGTTACAGCTTTAGATTGTCGCACTTGTCAAAATACGTTTTAAGCCACACTGCATTGTTAGTCCTTAATGTCTGCTCGATACCAGAATCATCATTAAGCCGTTCTAGTTCGATATTCATAGGTACGCATTTCAATTCTTCAAATTTCTTCAGGTTATGGTCCAAAACACTATATCCGGACCCATAATGTTTGCATGTAGCATTTGCTTGGCTAATATGTCTTTCTGAAGCGCTTTCCTGACAAAGAACACAGATGGACTAATTTGTTGCAACATCATAATCATGCCGGACAGCTTAAACACTGGTTGTGGGTGTTGCAATAAGGTATTGTTTCGACATGCTACTTACATATTGAAATATAATACATATTAATACATGTTGAAACATGTCAGCAAGTATGAATATTTATATCAAATTTATAACAGATTTTAATTTTAAAGTTTTCTATATGATTTGACAGACATTTTGGTCTTATATTTAGGACGTCACAGTCTTGATCCAATGTGGGAATGCACATGCGCGTGTACACATGACCTTTTGTGCCAAATTGTATGCAAATCAGAACACTTGAAATTATTTTTGATAGCTAACTTGGATTTCAATTAGACGATATGACGTCATAGGCAAGATCCACTTGGGATCTTGCCCGTATACGATTACTCTTAGAACGAAGAACGTCTGTATCAACTTTCAGCTTTCTATCACAAGGTGAATGATTTTTGTTCCAAAACAGGCTTAACAGCCGTACTTAATGCAAAAGATGTGTGCCAGTAACACTGTGATTGGGTATCTAGTGGTGACTCTTAGGCTTAAGTAACAGTGGGAATATTTTAACTGTTGCACAGAACTCTAAAACCTTTTATTAAGTTAAGCACTAATCTTAAACCCTTGGCCGCGGCGGTAATTCCGCTGCGGCGCTGGGGGGGAGGGGGGCTTGCGTGGCGCTGCCATGCTTGTGACGGAACCACGCCGTCATAAGCCACAGGCGGGCTGTGCTTATGACAGCGTGGTTCCGTCACGACTCCGCCCACTCACTAATTCGCCCGCACAGGCAGGGAATCAGTGCCGCGTGGGCGGAGCGGTCGCAGCATGACGGAGCCACGCCGTCATGAGCACACGCCACCCGTGGCTCATGAAGGCGTGGTTCCATCACGGAAGGGGTTAAAACAACTCAACAAAAGTGTGAAGCCAAGGTCTTTGCTGCCCCTCACACTGCTAGTATGTCAGAATTCTTAGTTAGCTCAACATTAATTTCTCAACAACCGACAAATTTTCATTTCTGAAAGCAAAGGATTCCTTCAAAGGTCTGTAATAGTAAGTAACCATTTCACTGATGGAATTCATTATAAACTAAAATGTTTGTAGTATTTTACTAGAGCCTACCTAGTAATATACTTTCACAGTTAGTAGTGAAAAATCTAATGTAAACATTCTTCTAATGGAAATATAACTTTTTCTTTTTGTAGCACATTAAAGTTCATACTGTAAAAAGTACACATGCCACCTCTGGGTTATGACCCTCCCAACCCTCAACGAGGCCCTACATCGTCACTCAGACTACTACATGCTTGAAATTCGTAGCAACCCGTTCATTATTATTTATTCTTTCTCAGCCTGTGTCGATGTCATGGAGTCATTCTTTCACTCCTTCTGTCTCTTTTGCTATTCTTGTGGGCTACTTCTTCTCTTTCTCTACCTCATTATTGATTTCTTCGCTCCCTCTTGCCGAATATATTTTCCAACAAATGTATGAGCATTTCTTGTTCCCCTGTTTAAACTGTATTTGAGTCTGTATTTTAAGATGTGGTCATTGTTTTTTTTTTCCAATCTTGGTCATCTATTTTCACTTCCAGAATTGAACAAGCTGCAGTGTATATATTGGAAATGCCTTCCTTAACGTCCTCTCACATATATCTAGATGATTTCCCAGGTCTAGTGCATTTTATTTATGTCGATCGAACTGCAGGACAAATGGTTGCTCCATCCATTAATATCAGTGATCAATCAACCTTTGATCTCGGAAATGGCGCCCTGGCCAATTTCGTCAAAAATAAGGTATTTTGGCACCAAGTAATCTACTGTAGAAAAATAAGGTATTTTTTTAAAGCGTTTGTTGTTTTGAAGCGATCCAGTGATAGCAACTGCTGGGAAATCAAGGACTAAGCCTAAACTGTACTTCTTCCTAGGGCTATGTGCCACTGTGTGGCTGCAACGTTATATTATAACCTAAGTGAATGCAATTCACACAGCCGCAACGATCGTTACCCTAGCCTTCAAGCAGGCAGGAACCCAACCTATGCCAGTCTGTCTAATACAATTCCAGTCCAACTGGATCACACTTACAACCCCAAGAGAAATAGGGAGACATACATGCACTCCACCTCTCTCAGATGAATGGAAATACACACAGCATGCTACACAACTAACATTAGAATTCACACCCATGCCACCACTGTTAACCTCCCTAGACGTCAGCCTGATTCATTCCTAAGTGTTTTTTGCAATGTGCATGTCAGTCATCCTTGAGCCCTGTGGCATTGCACGTTCCAAACAGCACAGAGTCATGTTATAATGCACATTCCAAGCAGCCAAGAGTGCTAAAAGCTCAAACTAATTTCAGATGTGCACACTACAATTATGTCTTGTACGTCAGGATGTTGGAAGTCTCCCAGGAGTTCTAGCAACATAGAGAGGCATAAGGCCGCAGGCTGACTGACTATATTGTTATGGAGCTTCAATGTGACATTGTTTCCTATTACAAAATTCAAAATTCACGTGCAATAAGAAAATAAGGGAAACATTTGTGTATTGGTGTTTAGGTATTCCGCGTACTCTTATATTATTCTTAGTGTTTGATGGTATTTTGTCCTGCTCTCTATTGTATGGAATTAAAGCTGTGAAGCTCTGCACAATATTTTGACAATTTCATTTAAATATACAGGGAAAGAACTTCACATTTTAACATTTCCTTTAAAAACTATTTCAATGGCGAAATTAGATTTTGATAGAAAAAATCTCAAAATTCAAATTAGATGCTGATCCCCAACATGCTTCCAGTGCTCATACGAGAAATGGGAGCCCTGTATGGTGAGTGAAAATGCAAGAAAGCTGTGTTCATAAATCGTCTTCACTTGACATAATCGCTCACCTCAGCACAAAAATAGTTGACTCATTTTCTATTACTTATTCTACTTTATTTGTGGTTTATTCCCCTGAAACAACTTCTTGTACACATCTGATAAAATGATTAAATGTTGAAGAGAAATCGGGGACAATACTGTAAATGGAAATTCATTATGAATGAACACTTGGCAACAAGACATAATGTTACTGAAATAGAATTGTAATGTATGTGTAACCTGCACACCGATAGTTTCAAACCTTACTCAAATTAGAAAAATCGGTGCAGACCTGCTACCTGACTAACCCCTGTCAGGTCTCTAAAATAACTGCACTATCAGACACAACTATGTCTAGTGCAGGAGTGCACTGTTCGAATTTGCTCTGGTGCAAAAAGTTTTTAACCGTTCATTTATACCATTTACCACATTGTAAGAGTATAAGTTTCAACATTCATTAGTTTATATAAAACAATCATTACTCTGATGAACATGAATAGAATTGCAACAAAATGCAATTGGCACAACTGAAGCCAGAAAAGGTGTCGTTATAACACCAAACAAGTCATTACTTAATTGCCCCAAAATACTGTGAGTATATGCACTGCATTTATTTGATGATATAAAATTTCAAAGGTATGTTACCGTGCTTAGGAATCGGACTAGTTGTCTTAAGTGTACATATGTTCCTTTATTTCAGTGTCTTTCAGCCGCTGGTCATTATGAAATACTAAAAGTTTTTATTATTTCTGAAAGCCCAGCATGGGTGATTAACTATAGACAGCCACAGGCACATCTCCCCCTCGGGTTCCTACAAATAGAGGCCCCAGAAAAAAACCAGACTGTCCTGTTTAGACTCCGTGACCTGGTGTCTTCACAGGGCAAGAGCAGAAATTGACATCTAAGATCACAGAGCACTGAGCAGTTTATGGAAACTGTGGCATGTGCATTTCTAGGCGAAAGGGAAGAAAATATGTGGATGACAGAGGTGGGAGGCCCTTGAAACAAAAGTAGTTTCTACTCCAGCAGACCGATACAGTGTGGGCAAGTTTCCCATAACTCTTATATTTGAAATTAGCAAGTTGTCAACAAAGAATGCTGGGCATGCACGTGCATGAGGAATTATTCTAATGTTAGTAGCGGACATAAATAGGAAAAGATCAACGTATGTTAGCAGGAGTATAAAAAGTAGAAGAATAGTTAGATTTAATGGGTTTAATGGTCTATAAAGAACAGGGCAGGACACAATGTTTCCCATTGCGAGGAATTCATTATCGTTGCCGAGAGCAGATTTACTTGGGCACAAAAATGAATGATTTGCTAGTCTCCTTTGGTCATGGTTTCAGAAAAATCTCCTCAATTTGCTTTTCAGTGACTATAATTATAATACTCCGTGGTCCACACTGAAGATTCTCAAGCATTCTAGGCAGCTTCGATGTAGACCCAGGGTAGTGAATGTTAATAAAAACACGTGAGGAACCTATCTCAAACATGCACAATTTAAGAATAAAGATGACTTTCAGGAGGATGCTTATAAGTAGGGTAGACAAGTGTGTTCATTCAAGAAGTAGTAACACTAGGGACTGTCTTCCAGTGGGATTAGAATGGTCAAAATAATTAACCATTGTACATTCGATCAGCTAGTATAATATATATTTTTCTGCTTTATGAAGGCAGACAGGAAACTGAATATTGTAAGGGGGCATATACATATCTGGCAGTGCGTTTGTGTACGTCTGGAGGAATACGGTAAGTCATGACATCCTGCTGACAAGATTGAGGAATATTGGAGTCGGGGGAATCGCGCTGGATTGGCTCCGCTCCTACCTGAGAGACAGGTGGCAAGCGGTAGCCATCCCTCCATTTCAGTCAAAATTTGTCAAAGTCCCACATGGGGTCCCACAGGGGTCAGCCGTTAGCCCTATACTTTTTAATATATATATGCAACCCCTGATAAGCATCATCAAAACCCATGGCGTCAGCGTAATCAATTACGCAGACGACACGCAGTTGATGATATCCCTTGATGGTGCTCAGGCTGACTCCCTTGAGACCTTTCATGCCTGTATGTTGGAAATGACGCTTTGGCTCAATCAGAATTCACTGCAGTTCAACAGTGACAAAACGGAAATATTACACTGTTCGATAGGAGGAATACCCAAGGTCTTACCCATAGACTTATGGCCTCCTGAGCTGGGGAACTCCCCAGTACCAGTGAACTCAGTTAGGAATCTTGGAGTCACATTTAATAATAGGCTGAGCCTTGAAACCAATGTCAACAAACAGGTCAGTAGCTGCCTTGCCCTTATGCGAGGACTCCGCAAGCTGCTGCCCCTCCTGCCTTTACAGGTTAGAGCCACCATAGTCAGGAGTACCATCCTCAGCCGCCTGGATTACTGTAACGCACTCTTATTGGAATCTCCTATATATCTCATTTCCAGGCTTCAAAGTGTCCAGGCGGCTGCAGCAAAGCTGGCATTGTCTCGAGAACGAAGATCATCTACTACCCTTGCCCTGGCTGACCTACATTGGCTGCCTATTCATCAGAGGATCCTTTTTAAATCCCTTTGCATTGTCTTTAGAGCAGTGCATGGACTAGGCCCCCAACCACTCCAAAACAAACTTAACTGGTACAAACCCACCCGATCTCTTCGATCCTCTTCCTTAAATCTTGTTAATGTACCCAGGATTAAAAAAACAACCCTTGGCGGTAGAGCTTTTAGTAAAGCGGCAGCTCAATTATGGAATAGCCTACCTATTGACATTAGAAAAACAAGTGATCTACTGCCCTTTCGAAAAAAGGTAAAAACATGGCTTTTCCCGAAAAACTCAAATCTTTAGATCTTGAGTCCCTGTCCCCTATCTGCTGCACAGTATTTTTTTCAGCCTAGGTACCCAGCGCCAGGATGCCCGTAGGGTTGCAGAGCGCTTTACAAATGGCAAAATAAAATAAATAAATAAATAAAAAGCAAGTTTGCCAGCGTTCTGCACATAGACAGTTTTCCTAATGTCTTGGCAGATTAGAAAATTGTAAAATGTTGGGAATGAGCCCAAAATACTGAGTTTTGAGTCTGTGGTATATTACCTCTCAGCTTAAATAACATGTTGCAACTAGGAAAGCGGTGGATAGTGCTGAGAACTATTTTGCTGTTTTTGTATGAGATGGCTAAAACTGATTGAATATGGATTTTCCCTGCACAGATTTGGTCATTGATAGGAATGGCACGGCGTTACCTCCAGAAGGGATACACAACTTTAACTTTTCGGGATGGTGACTACTACTGCTCCTACTTTCTGTGGTTCGAAAATGAAACGGTATGTAATGATTTCTTCGACTCCAGTGTAAATACCCTTTTCCAACTCGTAATTTATGAATCTAGGTATTGTATATCCAGCACTGTCTTAAGTGCATAGAGGGGTGTTATAAATATGGCATTCTAGGAAAGGTTTCTTGTTCAACAGAACATATTTTCCACATTTGCGCTGTTGAAAGGTACAGCTTTTTGTGTTATGTGCCAAGAGCTTTTTGTATTAGATGCCAGTTTTAATTTCATGCAGGTTGTTTTATCAAGAGATAAAGTTAACAAAGTTTGATTCTTATATCAGAGGTATGTCCTGCTTGTGTCTGCTGTGTTTCTTACTTTTTAATAGATATTGAGTTCAAATCATGAATTGAACAAGTGGTGAAAACAGTTATGAGGTCCCTTCTGGGCTTTCTAGATGACAATAGTGTTTCTTAGTTGAAGCTTGAAAGTTTTCTCTTTTACATTTTTTAATCACTGCTTTTTGTTATTCATTTTAGGGTGATAAACTGGAAGCAAGTAAGATCCCAACACTGGGTGATGATTCTGCACCTGTTGGCATGCTGGCAGGAGATTATTATAGGTAACTGGAAAAGAAGTAGCTGTCTAGCATTTTATTGGCAAGCAATTACATGTATCACTGTCATTTGGAGAATGATGTATACAAATGATGTATAGATTGCAAACATTTGCTCTCCCATCTTATGACTCCTCACTTAAGGAAGTCGATTGGAGAGTTGCACAAGGTTTTGCAATTGTACCATTTCTTTTCAGCATGAACACGGTAGGAGACCAGTTACTTAAATGGGAAGCCGGATTTTCATTGTGTGCTTAGGACACTTACCTTATCTTCAGACTGAAAGTAGGGTCTGAACATTGTGTATCGATTTCATTGAACTGTGTAATGAGCCTATCCAGATTTGATTTACCTACTTTCTTAGAACCGGATCTGAGAGCAGAGGTACTCTTAACTACTGTAAATTCTGCGTTCTAGTCCAAATTCCAGTACCTTGCCACCATGATAAACTGCTCACACACTAACCAGACAGTAAGGAGTCTGGGCATACTCTTGGAAACCAACATTAGTTTCAAGCAGCTGCTTTTTTTCATTTGAAACTTTTGACATGCATCGCCATTGAAACAACTATCATAGTGGACAGTTCATCTGTACAGTCACATATTTTGATAATAGCATCTAACTTTACCCTCCTGCTAATGAAAACACGTCTTCAAAATCTGCAGAAGGCTGGAGCCCATCTGGTCAAGTTCAAGTTCAAGTTCAGTAATTTGTATAGCGCGCTACTCACCCAGAGGGTCTCAAGGCGCTTGAGTGAGGGTGGGTGATTTAGTGCATCATTTATCAAATAGCCAGGTTTTTAGCTGCTTTCTGAAGGAGAGGTGGTTCTGTGTGAGGCGGAGGTGGGTGGGGAGGGAATTCCAGGTTTTGGCCGCTAAATAGGAGAAAGATCTTCCTCCCATGGTGGATCTATTGATGCGCGGGATAGTGGGGAGGGCTTGATTGGATGAACGTAGTTGGCGGGTGGGTGTGTAGAAGGATAGTCCTTTGTTGAGGCATTCGGGTCCTAGGACGTAGAGGGCCTTGTGTGCGTGGGTGAGGAGGCGAAACGTTATTCTTCTGTTGATGGGAAGCCAGTGGAGATCTTTCAGATGACCGGAGATGTGAGCTTGACGGGGGATGCCCAGTATGAGTCTGGCTGAGGCGTTTTGGATGCGCTGGAGTTTTTTCTGTAGTTTAGCTGTGGTTCCGGCGTAGAGGGTGTTTCCATAATCTAGTCGGCAGGTGACTAGTGCGTGGGTGACTGTCTTTCTTGTTTCGGTGGGGATCCAGCGGAAGATTTTTTTGAGCATGCGTAGGATGTTGAAACATGATGAAGAGACGGCGTTGACTTGTCTGCTCATCGATAGGGAGGAGTCTAGGATGAAGCCTAGGTTACATGCGTGATCTGTAGGTGTGGGTGCTGTGCCCAGAGCCGGTGGCCACGATGAGTCGTCCCATGCAGAGGGGGAAGATCCTAAGATGAGGACTACCGTTTTTTCTGAGTTAAGTTTTAAACGACTGTTCTTCATCCATTCGGCTACTTCTTTCATTCCTTCGTGTAGATTGGTTTTGGCGCTGTTAGGATCTTTGGTGTGGGAGAGAATTAGCTGGGTGTCGTCAGCGTAGGAGATGATGTTGAGGTTGTGATGACGCGCGATGGATGCGAGAGGACTCATGTACACATTGAAGAGGGTGGGACTGAGTGATGATCCTTGTGGTACGCCGCAGATGACTTCGGTTGCCTCTGATATGAATGGGGGGAGGCGGACTCTCTGGGTTCTTCCGGCGAGGAACGAGATGATCCAGTCCAATGCTTTTCCTTGTATTCCGATATTGCTGAGGCGTTCTATGAGGATGTTATGACAGACTGTATCGAAGGCGGCGGAGAGGTCAAGTAGGATGAGGGCAACTGTTTCTCCGTTGTCCAGTAGCGTTCAGATGTCGTCTGTAGCAGCGATGAGGGCGGTTTCGGTGCTGTGTTTGGCTCAGAAGCTGGACTGTGAGTGGTCAAGTGAGTTGTTGGATTCAAGGAATGCGGCGAGCTGACTATTGACGGCTTTCTCGATGACTTTGGCCGGGAAGGGGAGGAGTGAGATGGGGTGGTAGTTCTTAAGTTCGGAGGGGTCCGCTGTGGGTTTCTTCAGAAGGGCGCTGAGTTCGGCATGTTTCCAGCTTTCTGGGAAGGTAGCGGAGTTGAAGGAGCAATTGATGACATCGCGGAGATGCGGTGCGATGATGGAGTCTGCTTTGTTGAAAATTAGGGGTGGGCGGCCAGCTACGCTCCGTCTGCGGAGTGTGCGTAGTGCCGCCTACTCCGCATTTTGCGGAGCGGGCGGAGCCAGGCGGCACTCTGCAGACGGAGCGTAGCTGGCCGCCACCCGCCTCCCTCCCGCCCTCCCTAAATACTTTGAAATAAAGAAATGAAATAATTTAAAAAGCACTTACCTTGCCGCCGCTGCCCGCCGCGTCCCCGGGGCTCACTTACTTCCGTCTTCCGTACTAATGCGCATGCGCGGGCGGCCGCGCATGCGCATTTTCACGAGAAAATGCGCATGCGCGGCCGCCCGCGCATGCGCATTAGTACGGAAGACGGAAGATCGCGAGCCCCGGGGACGCGGCGGGCAGCGGCGGCAAGGTAAGTGCTTTTAAATTATTTCATTTCTTTATTTCAAAGTATTTAGGGAGGGCGGGAGGGAGGCGGGTGGCGGGGCTGGCGGCCAGTGGTGTTTGCGGAGTGGGGCTACGCGGAGTGCGGAGGTGGGCGTAGTTTCTCGCCCACTTCGCGTAGCTCCGCGAAGCCCCACTCCGCGAACTCCGCCCAGAGTTATTGAAAATGTGGTGGGGACATTGGTCGGTTGGCGATCCTGAGTGGATGGAGTTCATCAGGCGGATGGTGTCTTCAGTCGTGATTGGGTTCCAGGCGCAAAGGTTGTGAGAGTGTTGTTTTGGTTCGGCGGTGGGTGGAGTGGGTTGTTCATCGGACAGGTTTCCAAAGCTGTTAGGAATGTCGGCGATTTTGTTGTGGAAGAAGTGGGATAGGGAGTCGCAGAGGTCTTGGGAGCGAGTGATGTCGGCGGTGGGGTTGGTAAATTCTCTGACGATGTTGAATAATTCTTTGCTGTTGTGGGTGTTGTTGTCGAGTCGATCCTTGAATGCTGATTTCTTGGTGGATCGGATCAGTTGGTGGTGTTTGCGGTTGGCGTCCTTGAAGGTGGTCAGGTTGTTAGTGGTTGGGTTTTTTTCTCCAGGTTTCCTCGAGGGTACGACATAGCTTCTTGGATTTCTTAAGGTCATCGTTAAACCATGGGGCCTTTTTGCTACCTTGTTTGTTTTGGTGGTTTTTCAAGGGTGCTAATTCGTTAGCGCTGTGGGTGATCCATTGTGTGAGTTTGGTGGCAGCTTGGTTTGGGTCCGATGATATGGTGGGGGGGTTTTGGTTAAGTGAAGTGAAGAGTTGGTCGATGGTGATTTTGTTCCAGTTTCTTTGAGGAATAGGTTGTGGTGGGATGTGGACCGTGGTCTTTTTGTAGCTGAAATGAACGCAGCTGTGGTCCGTCCAGTGGAGAGCTGTGGTGTGATCGAAGGAGATGTGTTTGCTGGAGGTGAAGATAGGGTCGAGCGTGTGTCCGGCAAGGTGGGTGGGGGTGTCAACAAGTTGTTTGAGTCCGAGATTAGCCAGGTTGTCCAGAAGGGTGGTGGTGTTGTTATCGTTATTCTTTTCCAGGTGGAAGTTGAGGTCTCCCAGTAGAATGTAGTTCTCGGAGGTGAGGGCGTGTAGGCTGATGAAGTCAGTGATGTCTTCATTAAATTGTGTGCGGGATCCTGGTGGTCTGTAGATGAGGGTGCCTCTAAGGGTGGTCCTGGGGTCAGTGTGGATCTGGAAGTGAAGGTGTTCGGCGGTCGGGAGGTTTTCGTCGGAGCTGGTCGTGATTCGGATGGCGTTCTTATGCACGATAGCGATGCCTCCTCCTGTTTGGATGGTGCGGTCTTTTCGGAAAACATGATTTTCCAATATTTTTCTTCATATACGCAGGGTTTAATCTTTCAGAGGGTGCATCACTTTCTGCTTTATAAGTTTAACCAATGCAAACTAGGGAAAACAATATGATCTTTCATCGTACATCAAGTCTGCATAACCAAGTTAAAATATTTAAGAGGTAGTAGCCATGCATTTATAATGTGATCTTCCAAGAAAATGAATGTTCTACCCCTTTGATTAAGACAGGAAATTCTGTTTATAGAGCAAGACTAAAGGCCTGGCCTTCAGATCCAGTTTTTTCCTTTCTCTCCTTGATTTGGAGCTTTGTTTGACATGCACTGTTTAGGAAAACTTTTAAATAACCTTGCGCGATTATGGAATGTTAAATTGTTATCTTGATATTATTAACATGTTTTAAGAATGAACTTCGTTTCTCTTCCCATTCAGGAAACTATTGCGTGACTACATCAAACATCATCCCATGGAAATTGTGAAATGCTATGAACTTTTGACCATCCACTTGGGGATCATTCCCACTGATTATGTGATCCAGCAATGTTGTAACCTTGCTCGAAGACTATGGGAGCCTTCTCGAATTCCACTGCTTTGAAACTTGAGGGGGGAGCAATAGCGTATTTATGGCAATGCAGAAGGTGTTCTTTATGGATGTATGTCTCAAAAGGGTTTGAATCCATTAACAGCTGTACCAAAGAACCAACACCTCCTTACTTGGATTATTACCATGTATTGTTGACTTTTCTTTTGGTCAACTAAACAACCATTATCATCTCTGGGTCTGTTGCAATAATCTGTTACCTTTGTGCTTTATTGGTTAAATTGTGCACTTTCTCTTTCCAGTGCATTATAAACAAACTAAATACATAAAACCTACCTGCTGGAATATCTCATAGCCTTGGAAAATCAATGGCTGAGGTAACTTGCCCGTGGCAAGGATAGAATAAAGTAGATCATAAAGAAGCGTTTGTTGGCTGATCATTATTCTCCTGCGCTTGTTGCTTGAGTGTAAAACTTTTATTAGAGTTTATAAAGCTTAATTTCACGTTTTTTGTTATACCAGTATTCTGTTTGTTTCCCTCAACATCCCCCAGCTGCATATGCCAGCATTGACACAATATGTTGTTTGAATGCTCTCTTTAATAATAGAATTCTTTCAAGAGGGGAAACTGTGTGAACTATATAGGATGGCCCAGGATACATACAGATTTAGGATGTGAACCAAATTGTTGAAAAAACTGTTGTAAATCCTTTGGCATCTGTGCTTTAATAACCTTTTCTGAAAGCAATAAGGAGTAAATGGTTGTTTTGTGATATAATTGATTCTTACCACAGCTCTTCTTCAACTGGATGATTACTAATCCAATTTTAAATAATTCTAGTGAAATCGAGGTCTCATCGTGGTACTTCTGGGATCATAGTCCTTTGAAGGGAGATCTAGGAGACATAGCTGTGCCATTCTTCCTGAATTTGAAAGCAGCATATGTTAAAGTTAAACTAGATGTTTTCACATCTTCCATGTGACTTCCTTCTCTTTGCATTCTATAGCCATTGGCGAATAAAATCAAAAATAGGCCACTCACTCATTTGCAAACTGTAGTCATTATGAGGCACTAGTGACCTAGGAGAATATCATATTCTACTGCTGAACAACATGTCATAATGTTTTGTTGTTTGTGGAATGGGTGAAGAAGCATAGAGCTCAAAGAGTTTACCAGCGAAATAATCTCTCTTTATCTTCTAATGTTTAAACATTGACTTTTAGGACCGACTGGACATATTTGTATGTGTTTGGCCTAAGGTTTTTAGACACCTTAACCCATATTTTACATATTACTGGCAGATGTGTGGCAATAGGTCATAATGCAGAGAGTTTAAGAATGAAAGACCATCGATGTTTTAGGCACTATCAGATTGTTACTCAGGATGATTCCAAGGTCAAAGTTCTCAAGTGCAATCCAATACAGCAAAGATAGCCTTTTGGGTGCTTCATAATCCTATCAAAAATATGGAGCAGACATACCCCCATTATGCCATGTCAATCTATGGACCATCATTACGAAATTCTCGCAATTTAGCACAGGGATACCTGAGAGCAGGAATCTCTGATTCTAGGCACCATACCAGCACCAATCACAAATGTTCTATATGGAATGAGGAATAACCAAATGTACCTATAAATATCTTGCTCTTTCCATGTGGTTTTCTCTAGTGCCGCTGTGAAAAACTGTTATTTTTCACCTGCTATTTGCATAGGCCCAGTGGGAGCAGGAGGGATGTGGCTTCAGGATGGACCTGTGTCATTCCAGGGGGGGCAGTGGTTACTCCAGCATACTGCTGCATAATTCAGATGGGGCAGGGCCGCGATGCCTGCAACCTCTGCCTCTACAGCAGCAAAGATAGCCCTAGTCTCTCCAGGCCCAAATGTATAGGGTCCATAGCATGCAAACTCAGTAATCATGTGCCCAGAGAAATGTGGAATTGGTGGTGGTGGAATTTAACTGGGTGAAATTCTACCACTAGTAATGAAGGGTAAGTGCTTTTTAAACCTATATATGTGTGTCCAAGCAATGCCCGTTTAGGTTTATAGTGCTGATAAATCATTTTAAAAGGAATAGGGACCGTGGGTAATTGCCAAGTTTTAGGTGGATAGCAACTCTTTTATATGGTTGACTTTACAGCACCACAAACACTAAATCTGCTCACTTCAAATATCTGTTTTTCTAGCAGAATATTTAAGCATAGGATAAGCCCAATGTCATCTACGATGAACTACAAAAGGCTTTGTCATGTTTTGTTAAATACTTTTAATTTAGTTTTTTAAAATGTCTTTTTTTTATCTAATGAAAAGTAAACTTGTTCTTTTAACATTTTGACAGCTCCCTGGATTCAAATGAATCTTTTGAATTAACCTGCTGTCCCCTATTCCCATCACACTCCAAAAACTCAAGTCATTTTTACACTTCCTCCCATCACTATTACTTCAGCCAACCTAATTGCTAGCAACCTTCCAAACTTATTTTACACAAAAATAAATACATTCTTATTAAACCACTCATGCCCCCTTGCATGTTCAATCTTTTTCCAAATACTCACCATCTTTCACAGTTGATTGACCACCATACCCCCTATGGAGATGGTGCCAATATTCTGATCCACCTGCATGTCATATGCTCCATTAAGCACACAAGGTTCATGAAATGACCCACACTCCTTAGACATTTTAAACTGCCTCTTCTAGCTGTTAGAATACAACGTTTATATAAACTGCTTCAAATGTGATACCATCTTACCTTTATTTAGAAATCTATAGTGTTTCCACCATTCTATAGCCAATTAATAAGTTACGTTTTTAATACTTTATTAGTTTCTTTAAGTAGACCTTAGTGCAATGGTGATTACAAATAATGTGCACTACAACAGTATTCAATAAATAGATTTAAAAAGGAGAAGTACACAGATATTTAGAATAAATTGATTAAATGGTAGATTTTAGAAATAGAAATAGCCAAATAATTACAACTAATATTTGAAAAGTGATAATCAATGTATCTCCTATGTTATGTTAACCATCCATAAACATTCAAGCATATTTCAACTACTGTGAATTCCATACATATCTTAGGTCCACTAAAATTACATCTACAAAATTGATCCCCCACTCACAGATACCCCTTATCAGGCTAAGCAATCATAAATAAAGTCCCAAAATATTCCACATATACAAGTAAACCACAGTAATACTCCTTATCACCCAGTATATCTGAATTAAGCTAGATTTCCCTTGCTTCACCATCAAGGATTCTGGAGCTAATCGACAAATCTGTATCTGCTTCCGGGGCCAACGAGCTATCTACCAGATGTTCCCTTTAAACGTTTAAATTTTTCCCAGCCCACTCTTTATCTCATGAAACAAGACAGCACTCTCCAAGCCTGCCCATTTAATCATTTATTTACGCCATCTAGCAAATCGAGGACCACATTCTGATTTTCAGTGCATTGGTAATTCTCGCCTTGCCAGAATCAATCCTAAATCTGTAAATCTATTAGTAGTTTTCTAATTTTTGGGGTGAGGTTATCACCCTAGGAGGCAGACCAAGGGTGTACATGGGATATCCTGCAAGGTAATTACATTAATATAATCTATTACTTTCTTCCAGAATCCCGCTAGTAAAGGGCAGGACCATATCATATGAAACCTTTCTGCCCCTAACTCCCAACATCTAGGGCACTTTGCATCAGCAGTCACATAGAACCTGTTGATCCTGCCACGTGCTAGATATGGTCTATACAGGATATAGAAATTAATTAATTTGAACCTATCATCTCTAGAGACAGCTGGGATATGACCCACAATCCTCTCTCAGTCTATATCATTCATTTGAAACTCTAAGTCTCCCTCCCATTTCATGTTCAACCCAGCGAGAGGAGAAAGAATATTTGCATAAATCACACAATATAGATATGTGGGTCAGGGGATGTGAAGAGGTTTAGCAGTGAGCGAGAGAGTCATAGGAACCCATGTTGCCAGATAGTCGGTTACTGCACAAGTGAGTTCTTGTATACCTTGTGTACTCCATGTTATCCAGAAGTGTACCCCTCCAACTTAGCCCTACTGTGAGCTGAATAGTAGAGCTCACATTCTGTATCTTCTATCGCCCTTTCCTCTATCATCTACAAATTTTGTGTTTATGAGCCCTTTTTTGCCCGAACCTGCTGTAAGACCTGGAAACAACAGATCAAACTTTGGTAGAAACAGTCATCTCCTGTTATATCCAGATGTCTTGTGAAGATGTTCCCCCATCTTTTTGCAAAAGGGATCAGAGTTGACTTTATACTTTTTGGTTTCATGCCCATGAGCATATCTAAAAGTGTCCAAACTAATATAATAAGGCCAGTTACAAATTAAGCTGAAATAAGCATTACTTTCAATTATTCTTTAAACTTTTTGACTCTTTGCATATTAAATTAATGATAAGTATTTTTGAGGAAGGTAATTTTGTCAAGCACACAAATGGTGATGGGAGGAATGAATGCAATTTGTGTAATCACTGGCAATCGCATGAGATAGCTTTCCAACCCATCTTGCCACTTCAGATTAAACCAGCCATATGCAAATCAGCCTTGGCCCTGCTCCAGTAGGAACTGTCCTGCCCATGCTACCAAACCAGACCCTCTCCAAACCAGAGCATAAGAAATCGAAGACCAGTTTTGGCCTAGTTGGGCCTCTTCAGTCAGACGCTGCTTGGTTCCATTGACACAGTGAACATGAGACCCATGTCTAGGCATAACTTGGCCACTTAGAGCCTTACATCAAACACACAAAAGGTGATGGGAGGAATGTTTGTCATTTGACCAAGCACTGATAATTGTTCTGGGCAGCATTCCAAGCCATCATTGTTTGCCGACCCTACCACTTCAGATTAGACTCTGGCATATGTAATTCAGAATTGGAACAGTTCATCCCAAACTGCCAAGCAAGATCCTAAGAGAACCAGAAATTAAGTAACCCTAGAATGGTTATGGCACTGCTGGGTCTCTTACAGTGGCACAGCGGGCCTACTGTACCTACTTGTAGGTATGCATGACAAAATGGGTTGGTGGAATCACTGGATGACATGTGACATATACTGCATTTCACACTATGAAATAGGTGGCCAGGGGTATAACTTGAAAGCATGGCTAATGAAACCACGCAGCCTTTTTATCACGGAGCCCAAAAAAGAATATAGCACTGTAGACAGGAAGATATGCAGAACTTTGGAGGGGGAGTTTGGGTGTTTTCAAAACATGATTGAGATGCCTAACCTTTCTAGTAGCAGACTGTTGTAGAGACCAAACATTTATGTGATATGACTATGGTCTATTGCACTTAGCACAATCAGTCCGTAAAGATTGTCCCATGATCTTATGTACATCATTTCAGTAAAACGTCTTTATTGACATTTTTAAATAATGTGATACTGTAAATGAATGTTTATAAAAGTTGTTAGTAACATACGAGAATGAAACAAAGAGTGTATAAAGAAAACAAAATAAGCAATCTATCAAGACGTATTTATTTTTTATTTATGTTCTTTTTTTAATTATAATTAAGCGTGACTCCCACCCCTAGTGAGCTATCCCAGTGCTGATGAAACGGGATGTTTGATTCACCCCATCAAAGGAGAAGCAAACTGTTTCACCTCAACTGCAACCAAAAAAGGTCTTTCATCTCTTATTTTAAGTCAGAATTTAGAAACGTTCGATCCATCCCAAAATACTCACCATTTTTCACAGTTGATGGACCACCATACCTCCTAAAAAATCCTGTGTGCCCCAGCACTTATTTTTGTTTAACAAATTAGGGGCTGGCACCCACACCAGATACTTGGCTTCAAGATCAATAATTTATACTTACCAATAAGCTGCTGAAATATTCTCAGCGTCAGTCCAAGTTGCATTACCCTACCTTCATTTCAGGCAGCAATGACGCTTAGTTGAACAAGGCATATATCTCTTCTCTTTCTGACTGGTGATTTCACAAGCAGATTGGTTAATAGAGCAACAAAGATCTTTCAAAACTGTTGCCACTGAAGGTCAAGTTGGTTTGGGGAGGAGTTAGTCACATATGTAACTGCACCTGGGCTTGAAGTGAATCCTGTATCAGCACCATCATCGGTTCAGGAGGCACTAACAAGGGTAAATCCTAATAAATGTGCCATCCTCATAGGTCAGTTTGCTTGTTACTGCTACAGTTGTAGGCTTCAAACACTGTCTTCAGGCAGGGCTCACCAACGGAGCTTAACTGGCAAAGATTCAGCTTTTGTGCCCTCCTGAAGTTAAATTTTATGAGTGAAGTTCTCTCCCAGATTTTCTGCATTTGGGAAAACATTGAAAATCAAAAAAGAAACACCGAAAACATGTTACTCTAAATATATAGTAACAATATAAGGCTATTATTTTTGCAACAATTCTTTATTGATATTTGAAATACTAACATTAATTTACATCAGCATGAACATAGAAAAGAACCCTATCACATCTTATAACCCACAATGAAGTCAATGTTTTCAACAGTAGGCATTCTCCAAGAACTTCTACGTACCAGATTCAATCTCATGTGACAAACGCAATGCGCTTCCACATTTCCTACATTAAGTGATTCACGTGCAATACGGGTGCTTAACACCTTGGCTGCTAGAGATATTTTCCTCCGGTGCTGGACTTGTTGGAAATTGCGATTCTCATATTTACATGACTAGAGAATCTGGATTTCATTAAAGACTCGGAGGCTGACATTATGCATACAACTTTTAATATGCAGATCCCAGCCGCATCACAAAGGAAAGTTCTAAATAGAACAAAGGCAACAGCTAAAAGCCATGAGCCAACAAGATACAGCCTCTTTTAAATGAGGACAAGAAGATAAAGTTCAAAGTTCAAATGTTGAAGTAGAGTCTTCGGAACAAGGAGATCGTATAACTTGACTGGAGAAGGTCCAAAAGAAGCAAAACAGGACGAAGCAGGCGAAGTCCAAATCAGGCATTGTCTGAAAAGAAAAAGGAAATTAGACTAAAGGATCTCAAGAGACATCAGAAAGAACAAATTCAAAGATTCATAAAATCAAAGTAACGTTGCAATACATACGAATATATACTATAGTAATAATAAATTGAATGCCTTGTGAGGAGGGAGGGAGGGATAATGTCAGCCTCCGAGTCTTTAATGAAATCCAGATTCTCTAGTCATGTAAATATGAGAATCGCAATTTCATCACAAGACTGGAGGCTACATTATGCATGTTGGAAGCTTCCTAGAACAGCATCAGACATGTGTTGGATGGGTTTACAATAATGACGAGCGAAAGTACCTGCATTGGACCAATCAGCAGCTTTCAAAATATCATCCAACTTACCTCCCGACCAAAGAGATTTGCTAGCCATAGCACCTCTCATGGAATGAGCTTGAAATATTGATAGATCAACTCCGGCTAGTTTCATAGCGATTTTAATCCATCTAGCAATGGAAGGGGAACTAATACCCTTATGAGGTTTAACAAAAGAGATAAGTAGTTGATTGACGCCAATTGGACGGAGATTGGACATTCTAAGGTCATATTCTTTCATGCACTCGACAACGCAGAGATTAGGATGAAGATCGAAACGTGGATAAAATATGGAGTCAGACATGGTTTTAGTACGACTATGAATCTCAAATTTAACGCCAAAAATATTGTAAGAACGATAGGACATATCCAGACAACGGATATCTGAGGATCTTCTGCAAGAAACTAGGCATAAAAGGGTAGCGAGTTTAATAGAAAGAAACTTCCTATTGAGGAGAGAATTAGAAGGCCAATTACTAAAGAGACGAAGAATCAAATTAACATCCCAAAGTATGTCATACTTGGGTCTAGGGGGTCTTTTGAGACGAATACTCTTCATGACCCTACAAATGATAACATTTTTCCCAATGGTTTTGCCATTGACGAGAGTATGTCCGGCAGAAATTGCGGACCTAAAGCAATTAATGGTTCTATAACTAAGTCCTCTTTCAAATTGTTCGACTAGAAAATTGGTCACGTCAACAATAGGAGCCTCCAAGGGATCCAGGTCCCTTTCCATGCACCAACAAACCCACAGTTTCCAGATTCTATTGTATCTGTAATGTGTGCCTGGGGCCCAAGACTCCTTGAGGAGAACTGAAGCCGTGTCCGAAAGTCCTGAGATCTCGTTAGATCTCCTGACACTTTCCAAGCAAGAAGGGACAAAGTCTGATTGAGAATAAGGGGATGAATTCGACCGTCTGAATCTGTGAGAAGATCTTCCAGAGACGGGATTAAAAAAGGAATGCAGCAAGTTAGTTCCAGAGCAGTTGGAAACCAAGCTTGGGAGGGCCAGAAGGGAGTTATCAAAGTGAGGAGACATTGTTCTTGTCTCACCTTCTGGAGGACTCTCTGAATCATCGCAAAGGGGGGAAAGGCATATCCCCGGACATCCTTCCAGGGCTGGAGGAAGGAGTTGAATGCTTGAGCACCCGGGTCGGGCATCCAGCTGAAATAATCTGGAAGTTGGGAGGTGAGTCTGCTTGCAAAGAGATCCACCTCTAGAGGGCCCCAAATGTGGTTCAAAGTCCTGAAGACATGAGGGTTCAGCTTCCAATCGCTGAAATCCACAAGGAACCTGGAGTTCCAATCTGCGGATGAGTTGGCAGTGCCCGGAAGGTATTCTGCTCTTAGAGCAATCTTGTGCTCCAGGCAAAACATCCAAAGTTTTTTTGCTAGATCCGAGAGATCCGCAGATTTCGTGCCTCCTAGGCGATTGATGTAAGCCACTGCCGACATGTTGTCCATTTTCAAAAGGACAGACCTTCCTTGAAGCGAATCTTTGAAGCTCATAAGAGCATAAAGTCCGGCCGTCAGTTCCAGATAGTTTATGTGGTGGAGAGATTCGTCCTGAGACCAAAGTCCTCCAGTGTTTAGATCCGAGAGGCAAGCACCCCAACCGTGAAGGCTGGCGTCCGATTCCAGAACAAATTCCGGGGAAGAGCCAAAAATGGCCTTGCCGTTCCAAGCCTCCAGATTGTCTAGCCACCAAATCAATTCTGAACGAGAGTCTGAGTCCAGAGAAATCTGATCTCCGTACCAAAGTCCTGACCTCAGGGCTCTCGCTTTGATTCTCTGAAGAGCCTGATAATTGAGTGGTCCTGGAAAAATCGCTTGAATTGAAGATGAGAGGAGACCAAGTAACCTGGCTAAGTCTCTGAGGGAGAGAGACTGTTTGCTCAGAGCATGTTTTATTTGCTTCTTTATTTTTGCGATTTTCTTCGAAGGGAGGAGGAGGAGACAACGGGTGGTATCGACCGTGAATCCCAGGAATTCCAAGGATTTTGAGGGGGTCAAGTGAGACTTTTCCTTGTTTATGATGAAACCTAGACTTTCTATGAGTTTCATCGCAATATCCAGGTCTCGAATTAAGTGTGACTTTTCTTGTGCCATAATTAGAATATCATCTAGGTAGATAATTAGACGAACACCCCTTGATCTTAGGTGGGAAACAACGGCTCTCATCACTTTCGTGAAGCACCATGGTGCGGAAGAGAGACCAAATGGAAGAGCTTGAAATTGGAACAGTCGACCTTTCCAAAGAAATTGGAGAAAACGTTGATGGGTTTTGGCCATGGGGATAGTAAAATAGGCGTCCTTGAGGTCGAGTTTGGCTAACCAGTCCCCTTCTAGGAGCAGATCCCTCAGGAGGTGGATACCCTCCATCTTGAAATGCCTGTAGGAAATGAATCTGTTTACTTGGCGAAGGTTTATAACCGGCCTCCAACCCTTGTCTTTCTTTTTGACCAAAAAAAGGTTGCTCACAAAACCTAGGAGATCCATAGAGACCTCTAAGATTGCACCTTTCTGAATCATTGAAGAGATTTCCTCTTCTATTATGTTTTGTTGTACCTGTGACATTGGAATACATTTTGGGAGAGAAAGCTGAATAGGTTCTTGATCGAAATCTATTGTAAAACCCTTTACAGTGCTTAGAACCCAAGGATCCTGAGTGATGGATTCCCAAATTTTTACGAAATACTTCAGCCTCCCGCCTACCTTTGAAGGGAAAGAAAGGGAAGGTAGAGGGGAAGCACTCACCTGAGGGGTTGGTTTGGGTATTTGACCCACGTGTTCTGAATCCTCTGCCACGTTGTCCTCTGCCTCTTTGAGGGTAGAATTGCGAGTTAGAGTATTGATATTGTTGGTATTGAGGGTAGCCTCTGCCACCTCCACGAGATCTGAAATTGGGCCTCTGAGGGAAACGGCCGGAAGGTTGGCCGCGTCTTCCGGCCCTTCCAAAAAGGCCATTTCCAGTATTAAAAACCTTGCGCATGTTTTGTTGCGCTCTGTCTAAGGCAGTGAATGTAGAAACATACTTGCCGAGGGATTTAATAAGATCTTCTCCAAAGAGAAGTCCTTTTTGGCTATTAGATGGGTTCTTTATCAGCAAGATCGGCGAGTTTAGGGTTAATACGGGTGAGAACCACTCTACGTCTCTCTGCATTAATGCTTGTAATAGCATTTCCTAAGAGAATAATAGCTCTTTGGCTCCATCCTCTAATGAGCTCGGTATCAAGGTGGGTCCCTTCTAGGTGGGACTCTTCTGCGGAGTCGAGGATTCTTGTGAGAGGGCCAAGGACGTCGAGAAGACAATCCTGACAGGTTTTAAAGGATTTTTCGATACCCTTCCTAGGGTCACGTCCCAATTTAAAAAGGAATTTGATCAAGTCAGGATCAAGATTTGGGGTGTAACAGGTCTTATCGCCCACCGAGGGTCTGGAACATTCTGCTCTCAGGATGTTACGAGTTTCCCTCTCTAAGGGATATCTTATCCATTTTTTAACAAACTTGGAAACATGTTCTTGAGGGTACCACTCAGAGCTTCGAGGATGTCTTAAGTTTTGAGGTGAAAGCATCTCCTCACCCAAAGGGTTACATATAACATCTTTGCTGGATGATTCGGTGATATCTAGACCATCCCCAAAGTCATGGTCTTGGTTTTCATTAAGATCGAGAACGTATTCATCTATAAATTCAGAGTCATCTGAGTCATGATCGTCGTTGTAATGAACATTCTTAAAATGTGTGTCGCTTCGGGCACCATTATTCTTTGTGCCGCCAAGGGCACCCAAACCAGTTGAGGTGCGAAGACCTCCCTCATTTCTTGAGGTACTAGGACCTCTAGCCATAGATGAGGTGCTAAGACCTCCCATGTTCATATTAATATTGTTGTTTTTTCTCAGTCTTTTGCCAGAGGTAGTGTCATTTTGTTGAATGGGACGTTTAGAGCTTAAAATAGTTGAAGGAGGTTCAGTCAGGGACAATCTCCTCCCAGAATCGAGTAATTTTTTGAATTTATCAGTGGAGACTTCTTGACAGGGGGCAGAAGCCTCTTCGGAGCCAGAGCTGGACATTGTATTAATATATTAATGAGACGATTTTATAAGGGATTGAAAGAGTCGATTTTTTAGAGGATTGAAAAAGTCCTTGTTTGGTTTAAAAGGCTGAAATAGCGAGGGTTTAATCGTTTTTTAAGCGTTAAACGTTTGATAAATCGTTTGTATGCAGTGGTCGCTTGCCGGTGAAGGTGAGCGTTAGCAGGTTGCTATGGAAACACTTGAAGCTTCGTGGACGCGTGCGGGGTTGCTATGGAAACACCCCGAAGCTTCGTGGACGTGTTATGAAGTAAAGGAAGTGCCCTTAGCAACCCGACGACGCGGCGTCGTTGTTGCTAAGGGTCATTCCTTGAATATTGGCAGAGACTCGCGTTGCTGAGCGCGAGGGAAGGGGGAGAAACGAAGGAAATTAAAGGTTAGCAAAAAAGTATACTTACCCAACAAAGAATTATAAAAACGATGTATATCGCCAGCGAAGACGTGCGGAGCACGGTTTAAACGAGAGGAAAGGAAATGAGGATTATCGATTAAAGGTAATCGGGTCATTAGAAGTTTCAAATCGAAATCATTGAATCCACACAATCGCGCGGGGGGGGGTTTATAATGAGGGAATTTCCATAGATTGGAAATTGGTAGTGGAAAGAGGGTGTGGGATCACGGGGGAAGGAAAGCGCCACACCATAATAACAGACTCATACTAAAGTCTATAAAACCCCAAAAACACAGTAAATCACAGTAAATTACTGATTAAAGTTCTTAAAGAAATCAATAAACAGGAAGAATAAAGATAGACTTATCTGCTTGGGAGCCGCATTTAAAAGAGGCTGTATCTTGTTGGCTCATGGCTTTTAGCTGTTGCCTTTGTTCTATTTAGAACTTTCCTTTGTGATGCGGCTGGGATCTGCATATTAAAAGTTGTATGCATAATGTAGCCTCCGGTCTTGTGATGAAATCCCATTGTTCATGACAAGCTCAGCTCGTCATAAGCACAGCTCAACCGTGCCTCATGACGAGCTCAGCTCGTCATGAGCATCGAAGGGGTTAACAAAAAAGATCCAAAGTAACAAGCATGGGAGGTATGCACCTACAATGCCCTCCCCTGTGAGCCAATCTACCCACCTGCCCCCCCTAGTCTTCCTAAGGGGGAAAAAAAGAAGGATGAAATTAGCAAAGAAAATGAAAACAAGCATTTACTTCACCAGACAGCCTACATGTTCAAGAAGTGCCCCTACACCTCCTCAAATTGTGCCAATCGTTTATTAACTCTGAATATCAGTGTTTGAATGTTTGCTATATTGTGCGTATCCTCTAACCACTGAGCATATGTTGGGACCTTATAACATTTCCAAAATCACAGTGTATCTATTTTTGCTATTGCCTGGGTTTTCGACAACCAACACCTCACAGGAAGTAAAGTGTGGGAGAGCAGAAGTGTCATGTAAAATTGCTATACTAGCAGTAAAATCCAGTGTTTCATCAAATTCTCCTTAAAGTGTGCCCCAAATCTGCTTCCAAAAAACAACCACCTGTTCAAATTCCCATAAAAGATGCACAACATCCCTCCTATCCTTTCCACATCACCAGCATCATGAGTGCTGACACTTTGGCTGCATAAGGGTTCATCTGGGACCTGTGCCAACAGTATCAAATCTTAAAGTAACTATACTTTAACAATGCCTCCCTCGACATTTATTTCATGTTCCTTCAACAACAGCCCCAAGTCTTTGTCCTGAAAGTGTTTGGAGGCGATAGTCCCACCAAGATCGCAACACCTTTAAGGTATCTTTAGAGAATGTATGATGAATGAGAAGTGAGTATATGTCCGATAAAGTACCTCTGAATTTTTTCTACGGATGTATGTACTTCTGAATGGGAGAAGGTACAAACAAATATAGTGTGTTCCCTAGTTTTCCTTTTAGGCCCTTAGTCTGCTGTGTATATCTCCGAGTTGTGTTAATGGCAGATTATATTTAAGATATTGGTCCATAAACGACCTGTATGACCTATCTTTAATCAAGTCAGCTATGCAGTAAATCTTGCAGCTTATCTGTGCACTCCATTTGTCCTCTATCTATCCAATTCTAATTGATGTGTTATGCCCTAGTGGTGCTTATAAAAGAAGGTGTCCAGCAGAGTATGCGCCTGCTGACCTTCTGGCTTTGTCAAAGGGGGAAAAGTCCAAAATAGCAAAGGCAGGCCTGTTGGCTTTATTAGGGGTTATAATATAAAGCATACCTGTTTGCTTTGTCAATAAATCACCACAATAATTTATGAATAAATATAATCCAATGTACGAGGGGTGTGGCTGAGTAACCAATCATGGACAACGCCTAAATGCAGAGCTCTGACAACACCGCAGTTCTGCTTTGTACTGTGCTGGGTTAAATACAGTTCAGTGCCTCACATGTTCCCAGACCCTTTTGCAGTGGTACTTTGCCAGTGGTGTGGTGGGGACGGAAGGCACAGATGATGGTGGCACAGTATGATGGCAGCCTGCTCCTCGCATAGATCCTGACCCAGGAAACAAGCACCCAAAGGAGCACCTGGACCCTGTGGGGTGAGGCAAATGGGTGACCAACTGCTGCACAGGGAGAACAGCTGCTGCCAGACGAATGCTACAGGCAGCGGAGGCAGTTTAAAATGAAATTGAGCTCTCCTGACTCCGTCATGATGGAGCAGGGGGATGGGCAGGCCTGAGCCTCATAAGTATGATGGCAGCCTGCTCCTCGCATAGATCCTGACCCAGGAAACAAGCACCCAAAGGAGCACCTAGACCCTGTGGGGTGAGGCAAATGGGTGACCAACTGCTGCACAGGGAGAACAGCTGCTGCCAGACGAATGCTACAGGCAGCGGAGGCAGTTTAAAATGAAATTGAGCTCTCCTGACTCCGTCATGATGGAGCAGGGGGATGGGCAGGCCTGAGCCTCATAAGTAGCTACTAGTTTTGGGATGTTTCCCTTGTTTTCTCGCCCCCGCCTGCCTCTCCAGTTCCTGGTTGTGAGCATAGCTCTGCTGCCTATCATCCTACATGCATTCTGTATGATATCAAATTCAGATAAAACCATACTATTCAACAAATAAATGCGTGTAGACAATGTAGTCATCCCATTATTAACAACTGCCAAAACTTTTTCCACATTTTCCTTATCAAGTTGTCTCAGTTGTTCAGGAGCTTCTAGCTGAAACATTGTCCAAAGTTCATTGTATGTAGCATAAATAAAATGCTTTGAACGAGGAGCTCTGGAACCTAATACAATATCTTGTAAAGCCATATCATCAGAAAGCAGAGCTCGGTGGTCTTTAATTGCGGGCAAGGTGGAAGGTTCACACCAAGCTATAGGTAGTAACTGCTCCTGAGTGTTGCCACTGATTATTTTGGGGGTCTGGCCTGCTTGCTGTAAACCCTTTAGGAGAGTTTAAAAAAACGGGCATTGCAGCCATTGGTATTAATGGGCCATAAGAGACACCCAGCTGAACCAGAAAGGGATGAATTGCACGTTCCATTTTGCCCCATCTCATTGAGCTGTTCTGTGAAATTAGTAAAATGTTGCCAATTATCAGATTTTGCAACATAGGGAATACTTGGGGTATTCAAATTTTTAGCATTAGCCCATCCAATACATGCAGTCTGTTGTACTGTTTGTTTAAAAAGATCATTTAGTGAGGGATCAGATAAGCCCTAAACAAGGCATCAGTGTTCTGGACCTGCTAGTGTCTTGTCCCACAAACTGATTTAAGCTCAATATTGTCCTTTCAGTATTCATAACCTTACAGGGTTGGTTGTGAAATAAATTAATTGGAATACATCAATTTGTTTTGTGTGCACATATTTTTCTTTGGTGATGAATGTGTACATTTATAAAAATAAACAGGATCTGTAGGCACAGGGACAGAAAAATAAGGGGACTTCTTTAAAAATGAAAGGGAAATACCCACAGCTGGTGTCAGGCAATGTTCCCACTGTGTATAATTAAAAACAGCACATGGAGTACTGTCTCTATGTAAATAGTGATGTGCATAATGATGATAACAAAACATTTCACCATAATTTGCAGAATTCAACTGCAAATCTGCATTCTCAGAATCGGTGTACAATTCTAATTTAGCACATTAGAAGCATTCATAACATCCCATTTATCAGAAAGGGACAGCAGAGAGAGTGTTTCATCCATGGCAACTTTAAAAATGCATAGAATTTGCAATGTTTCTGTTGGACCAAAAATGTCATAGGGAACCTTATCCCATCGAATACTATCATGGACTGGGATTGCAGTAATGTTCCCTAGGGTCAAGTGTCTTTGACCTTATACGATGAAGAATGGGGTGTAAGTACCTCAGCTACAGTTTCTGGTGATGTATTATCTGGGAAATAGTGTTAATTCAATATTAGAAAAAAATTGTAATAAATCCAATCCAGAAGAGGACCATGGAAGAGTCAGGTAAGTCTTTTAGCTGAAGTAGAAGTGCATGCACACCATGCAGGGAAGTATGCGAAGAATCAGAAGACAAATCAACAATGTTGACAAAATAACCAAAGGCACTTTAAGTAAAAATGGGGACTTCATTGGGCAAAAGGGAGCTGCTAGGTACCCCCAAAGGTGGTTGATAATATATCAATAGCAGTGGAAAATGGCAAACTCATGTTCTCAGCTTTATCTGATACATTGAAAATTTCAACATCTGAAGACATCCGCCGGGGTGTAGAAAGATTTGGACTGCTTAGAGCATGTCGAGGGATTTTGTACAGGGTAGGAAGAGGTGTAAAGGAACTACCCAGAAACCCTTGTGGCCTATTATGGAGAGCTGGCCACATGGTGTGATTCAATCAAATCAATTGCAACTAGTGGGTAATATTTACAACCAGCGAACAGTGACAAAATCACAGTTTGAGTACCTTTAATAGAATGGACAGGCACTGGTGCACGGTAGGATGGGCCAAACACTCTTTTTATCTGCAGTCTTCTCTCCGACTAGATCCCCAACTTAATCCAGCCAGAGATCGCTGGTTTCTCCTTCACTTTGTCAGAGGCAGAATGTTTACAATTCATATTGGAGTGCTCAACTCAGAAGTCTTGTAATTTCTGTAAGAGAGTGAAACGTTCATTGATGTCAAAGGAAGCATCTCTAGCCACTGTTCCAGAGTTATCATGATCTGGAACATACATCTGACTAAATAATCTGCCAAGAAGGTCTTTGGGTGAACGAGCCCTCGTAAGGGGCTCGTTCACCCAAATACCTTCTTGGCAGATTATTTAATGCTCTCTAGACTCTTTACAGGTGATGGATCCAGCTACAACCTGTTACCTAATAGTCTAGTTGCTAAAGACTGGTTCTTACATTCCATTACTGAATTCCATTAGGATGATAGGGCCATAGTAATGTGCAGCAACACCCAGGGTACCCATATGACCTGGTAAGCCTTATATGCGAAGACTGGGCCAATGGTCCGAGTGAAATGCTACTACTGCATATGTGCTGATGACAACCTGCTAATCTTTAATACCAGTTTGAGCATCAGCTGATTCATATGGCCACACACATAAAAATCAAGAACAAGAATCAGGAGCCACTAAAATACATTTGAAGGCACCTAACGAATGGTGGTCCACAATGATAGAAATCGATACATTGTAATGACTTATTTCAAACTAAAAGAGGTGTCTACGGTGAGCAAGCAGCACTGGAACATTTCATTTGCTGTCAAATGTCACGACGACGGTCAACGTTTTTTCTCTTTTTATAAAAACCCTTCCACCAGTAGCATTTATGTAGTGAAGAAACGTGGCCACCACACCAGCATGGGCAGATGCAAACCCCTCATGAGGAGATATTGTTAATTTTATCATAAGGTCACGGTTGGGTATCACACACCCCAGGAATGCAGGATATGGGAATATTTTGAGGACTCAATATGTTCATACTAGAGGTATACCTGTGTTTGTAAATTAGGGTCAAAAACATAGTCTACATCAATAGCTGTCAAGGAAGTGGCCTACTTTATCCATCTAGGATGTAAGGCTTTTGCGCTAATTACGCTAATTAAGGTGAAAACTTTTAAGGATGAAATAGGGGATATCAATCTGAGCTAATGGGTTTTCCTTTAGAACAGCAGTCCAAAAAATTTAAGTATGTGCAAAATGCATTTCAGCATTAGAATATAAATGTGATTCATATGCAATTGGTGCTGCTTCACCTTTATTAAACAAAGCATATGTGAAACCAGTGGAATGTGTAACTATGCAGATTACTACATTTGTAGTGTTAACACAAGTATGTAAGTGTTTAGAATAAAGCATGTCTGTCTGCAGGTTTTTGAGAACAATTAATTGTTCATCAGTCCAATGGTCAATTAAGTAATCAGGACGAATTAGGTCATACAATGGTATGTAGGATCCACCAAAATTTAGAAACCTCAAAAGGGAACTAAGCTTTTTCAAGGTATTTGGTGGCTGTCAGAGAGCACATTTCTCCAAGAAATGTGGTGATAGGTTCTTGCCTTCCTTTCATAATTCATATTCCAGAAGCAGGACACTGAGAAAGGCAATTTTAGATTTTGGAAATTGTCATTTATAGCCATGTTCAGTAAATTCCCGAATTATGTGATCCACCCTGGCCAAATGCGTGTTTAGATCATCATCTGGGAGATAAATGTTGTCAACATATGACAATGCTTTTGTCTCAATTTCTTGTGAAATTGAAGTTACACAGACAGTAAACAGGCCTGAATTATTTATACCCTTGAGGAAGCCAACAGAACTTTCTGGGCCCTTAGCGATGTGAAGGCAGTTAAATAATGGCTATCAGGTGCTATATTTTGACAGAAAAAACATTTGAAATTTCCAATGTAGTTTTGTTTTTTCTACAAACATTATTGTTTATCTAGCCTTTGCTATGATAATTTTTGTACTGCAAAGGTGTGTGTGACTGTTGAACTTTCTGTAGTCCAAGACTATGTCATAGGAATGATCTGGTTCAAGCACAGGAAACAACGGATTATTCATAGGGGAGGCACAAGGTTCAATTGCACCTTGATATTCTAATTGTGCTACAATCTAGCAGGGCGCTTAGCTCCATGTTTGATAGTTTCTTGCATGCATCTGTGGGCTGGGCCTTCTAGGTATCACCTGATAAGGTGAGTCTTTATCTCAGCCTGCCTGATTGCAATCTAATGCTGGGGCTTGAGCAAGAGCCCATTCTGTAGCTTATGCTATTTTAGCTTCCTCAGGAACAATAATAAAAAAAGGAAGGCATGGTTACACCATCCCCTTGTGGGGCTTTTCTATCAAACTCAGGAGGCCAACCTACCTTAGCCAGGAGAATGTAGTTTGCATTAGTACAATTCTGCCAGAATAGTACGCTGTATGTCACCCTTAATTTTTAAGTCTAGCTCATAGAGACTATCAGGAGGGCTTAGCCGCTGACCTACTTTCATCTAGCCATTAATTAGTCTTACCACCAGAAACTCTTAAAGAGACTGGTGAACAATGGTTACATGTGCTTCCGAGCAGGGTCCTCGCCCACGTTCTGTTCCGAGGAAGAGTTTGAAATATTTGTGGCATATTAAGCAGAAATTCCAGTCACTTTCTTCATCTTAAATTGCTCTTTTTGTTGTGTGGAAGTGTATCTTCTTTTTTTATGATGATATCAAAAGAGTGCTGTGAGCCCATTATCAGTTTCACATTCTACTGTCTGCGGTTGCCTCTCTTCCTCTCTCTGTTTGTGGGTGGAGCCCTGAAAGGAATGAGAAGGACATGTATCAGAATACTGATACCTATCAGGCTTTTTAAGTATATCTCAGTTACACGGTTGTAAGGTTGCAGAGATCCATTCTGTGTTTTTGCTTTTGCTTTGTTTTTATCCAAGCGTTTTTTAGAACACTCATGTGCCTGCTTGGTAGTTTCAGCATCAAATATGCCTTTAAGGACTGGTTTATTAGACCTGATTTCCGAGCTGTCATGATCTATGGATGTGTAGGTTTCAGAAATAATGTTAGGATGCTTGCCCAGCTGGTCTGCGGTGGAACTGCAGCAAGCCACTGGTGAATCACCAAGGAAGCTGCCACCCCTTTAATAATATTTAAAATAATTCAGGACACTGTGGCAAAGTTGCCAATGAGTTCTGAGTTGTCACTGAGAGGGTGATCGCACCATAGTTTGTACTGCTTATCATACTCGGCGTGTATCTGCGCAAACGGTATGAATATGCTTTGAAGTAATGTGTCGCATTAAATCTTCGGTGTGACATCTTGTACGGCGTTCTGTACGCGAAAGGGGGCAATGTTTCTACTTGGTTTAAAACATGTATGTATTTAATGAAAGGGCAGACATTTGGGATAACTATGAATTTTTTTTAATACTTGTAATAATCATATATTACTTTTAAAAAGAATTACACAAATCGCGGTAGAACATCATGCGTACTCGTATTGAAAGAGCTGCACAAGCCCATCATAAGCGTATGCAAAGCCATGTGACTTTAAAAGTAGACATTTGATTGGTTCATAACTTTTCCTATTGCGACTGTTGAAAGTTCCGTCCCATTATAATTATTCGACTTTGACTTTCTAAGGAGAAGCATTTGTTCTGAGAATCTTCTCAAATAGAAGGAAGATTACAATAATAAGAGTAATGGAGACATCTTCCAGCAGTTCTTCAGAGGGAGATTTCATTCCTGAAGAACGTCCAAAAAAGAGGAAAGAAGCTCTAATTTGGAAGTTTTTCACTTTTCCAGAAGGTCCAAAAAAGGTTACTGCTCTAAAAGTAACCTGTAAAAGTTGCGAAACAACTCTTTCAAGGGGTGATCCATGTAAAAAATTCTCCTTTGGCACAGCAAATATGGTGCGACACGTGAAGAACTTGCACCCCAAGAACTTTGCTCGATCTGCAAGACGGAGGTTGCACGAGAACCCACCTGCTGCTACTCCAAGCACATCAACTGCAGCAGCAGCATTTTCAGCAAGCAGTCCACACCCACATATTGATTCTGACTTTGCTAAAGTTAAAATTCTATGCATTTATTGCGATAAACTTTTGTGTTATGGGGAACAGTCTATAGACTTGATGAAATGCAGGATGCAGGATCATTGTTGTCCTCGACATTAGTTGTTTTTTCATTCTTTTGTTCCGCTTGGAATTTGTTGAGAAAATACAAAAAAAATACAAAACAAAAAAAACAGTTCTTTTTAGAACTACCTTCACTGGTCAAAGAAAGAACTATATTTCTATGTTAGTGTGTAAAAGTTTGTCAGAATGAATGTGTGGTTCATAAATGAATGAATGAATATGTTACTAGTGTATGGAGAATGTGAATGTGCAGAACTATAAGGAACTGCTACAGCATAAATCTAGAAGGTGTTTATCTATAGTATACTGTAGTATGTCCGAAGCACTTGAATGTATCATATGTACATAAATATGTTACAAGTCTGTGTTTCAATTTGCCATGCTGGTGAAAGTGCCTGGGTGAATTTGTATGTGTTGGGGGCGGATTTACAATCCCCTTGTGCCTCTTTTACACAGCCGTTGCGTCACTTTTGTGACACAGCAGTGGGCAAAAGATGTGCCATGGTGTGTGCTATTAACAATGTGACGCATCTGGAGGGTGTATTACATTGTAAAGTGCTGCACCAGAAGAGTCTTTCTTGTGCAGAAGGGGGTGCAGCAATACCTTCTAAAAGTGACTGAGTGAAATGTATAACATTTTATTCAGTGACTTTTGAGCTGATGCTGTGTCAAAACCTTGCATATGCTTGAAGCAGGTGTAAGGATTGATACAGCATTGTGAGCATAGGGCCCCAAGAGAATTTCTGGAGCTGTGTTATACTTGCAACCGATGTCAAGCAATAATTCATCCAAAAATTACTTAGCAATTTAGTTATGTTATTATTTTATAATAGGAATATGAAATATAATCTAAAAAATAAAATAAATATAAATATTTATATTAAAAATATAAGAAATTAGTATAAAAAGAAAGACATAATAATTAATACATTTATAAATGATCATTTACAAAACCTTTGAAATTCACGGAAAAAACCATAGGTTTTACACACGTTATAGTTAGGAATTAGCATTTAAAAAACCTTGCAAATTCATTGGAAAAACCATTGGTTTCACACACGTTATAGTTAGGAATTAGCATTTAAAAAAACATGCAAATTCATTGAAAAAACCATAGGTTTCACACGTTATAGTTAGCTGAACATTTCTCTCATACAAAACCTTAGAAATTCCTCCGTTATAGTTAGCTCAGCTAACTATAACTTGCGCGCCCGCAATGCACTGCTGATAACGTCACATATTGCATCACTCATGACATGGTCAATGACATCACTCATGACATCACTGATGACATCTCAAATTACATCCCTATCATCCCTATTTCTTCAGTAAACTTCAATTTACTGAAGAAAGCAGGACACCCATAAGCTGTAGTTCATGAATTTATTTTGCAGGTGAAAAAATCTAGAGGTTATGGGTGTCCTGATTTCTTCAGTAAATTGAAGTTTTTTGGGGAGTGAATGTATATATATATATATATATATATATATATATATACACACACACATATATATATATACATATATATATTCACTGAAAAAACCATAGGTTATAGACCATATATAGTAAGGGATTAGCAATTACAAAACCTTATTTTACTCACACAAAACCATTGAAATTCGCATATATAGTTAGTTGCACTAACTATATATCGCGCACACGCAATCCACTGCTGATGATGTCACATATTACATCATTCATGACATGGTCAGTGACATCACTTTTTTTTGCCCCGCGGGGCCCTTTTAAAGCCCCCACATCAGACCTAGGGGGTCAGGGAGGATCTACTCTGCCCCCTTATGGTCATTTCCCCCTTTGTTTTGGCCACCTCTTGTGTCTCGATCCTACCGAGACACAAGATGGCGGCCGCTTCGGACTGTTTCAAATGTTTACAGACACCGGGGAGCCAATCAGCTTTCCGCGCGCACGTCGCGTAGCGCGGCCTGAGCGCTTACAGATATATATTTTTTTAACCTAAATTACTCAAAATCCCCTATTGCACATATCTTGAGACCTAGCAAATGCACATCGGGCTACCAGTCCCTAAAATTTTGCCAAGTTCCATAGAAATCCATTCAGCCGTTCGAGCTAAAAGTTTGTCCAACCGCCCTATGGAAAACTCAATGTTAAAAACACCTTTTGGGACCCCCCTTTTTTCTCGGCCCCCACTTCACGAAACCCCCCCAAACTTTCAGGGGACGCTCAGAAACAAAATGTGCAATTTTCCTGAAAATTTCAGCCAATTCCATCCATCAACGCCAAAGTTATTCAACATAGAATTTTCAGGAATCCCTATTCAAAAAAATCCTAACTATATATACCTACTGGCGACCGCCAGTAGGTAATATATATATATATATATATATATATCTCAAAGATCCTGGTACCACAATCCTTTTGGAAAAACACCAGAGTCGAAGCCCAAATCGACGCACTGTATCTGTTGCCAAAATAACACAAAAGCATGGTAACACCGCCTGGGAGACCCATAGTTTCTTCTGTGGGTAGCCTATTAGAAAGTACCTCCCGGTACATCGACCATTTCCTACAACCCTCAGTACAAGCGCTACCATCATACGTCAGAGATACTTCTGACTTTTTGAGAATAATTGAGAAATTTGTATGGCAACCTGAATATTGGCTAATCAGCTTTGATGTGGTTAGCTTATATACAAGTATACCACAAAATCTAGGTATCGATGCATGCAAATACTTCTTGAGGAACCGATCTATCTCACATCTCATACACACCAACATGTTATTGGATATGATGTGGTTTTGCCTTAGCAACAATTATTTCATTTTCAATAAAAAGATGTACAAACAGATCCGTGGGACGGCGATGGGTACTTGCTTTGCCCCCAGTTTTGCCGGGTTATACCTGGGCTGGTGGGAGGAGCTAGTGGTGAGTAACATCTCCCACTTTAGTACCCACGCCGTCCTATGGATAAGATACATTGATGACATCTTCTGCGTTTGGAAGGGCACACTCAACCAAGCACAAGAGTTCGAGTCCATTATTAACAATAATGACCTCAACCTAAAGTTTACAAGTCAAATGAGCCAAACCAACCTGGAGTTCCTGGATGTCAGTCTGACAGTTAAGGAGGGGGTACTCATTAGTTCACTATTTCGAAAGGAAACGGCAGGAAATAGCCTCCTTAATGCAGACAGTTGCCACCCAGCTTCACTCATACACAGTATTCCATTTGGGGAACTCATTAGGGCCAAAAGGAACTGCAGCACGGCAGATGGTTATGAGAAGGAAAAAGAAACCATGAAGAAAAGGTTTTTAGACAGGGGTTATTCAAAGAAAACCATCAAACAGGCAGAAGAAAAAGTAGCCCTGATGGAAAGAAAAGATCTCCTTATTCCAAAACAGCGCAAACAGGAAGAAACGATTCGCTTTATAACCACATATAACTACCAATCTTGGGAAGTCAGACGTGGGTTAAAAAAGTTTTGGGAGATCCTCAGATTAGACAAAGATCTAGAAGAGGTAATAAATGATACTCCATCAGTTACCTGTAAAAAAGCGAGGTCTTTGAAAGACATGCTCAGCACCACACTCATCAAGAATTGCCCCAAGCAAAATGCAATACAAGGGTTTTATCCCTGTAAAAAGTGCAAAGCGTGTAAATCCAGCAAAAATTGTAAATCAATAAAACTCTCCCCTGATCAAGATGAACATACTATCACCAAGCACCTATGCTGCTTCACTGAATATGCTATTTATGCATTACAATGCCCATGCAAAAAATCCTACATTGGGTGCACGACAAAACAAGCAAAACTCAGGGTCTTAGAACATTTAAGGGCCATAAAAAATCTTAATCAACAGTACCCAGTAGCAAGGCATTTTGCCCTAGAACATAATCAGAACCCCAACCTGCTAACATTTGTGGTACTTGACTGTGTTGAAAACAAAGAAAGGGGTGGCAACAGATGGCTCAATTTAAGAAAACTGGAGTCCAAATACATAATTAAATACAACACAATCCAACCGGGGGGTCACAACCTCGGGGAAGAATTAGCAATACATCTGTATGACTGACTGTAACGATATATTCTTCATCATTTTGAACTGTTTATGCACATAGTGCTTGCATTGAAATATATAAGTGTGCGTTTTTTATAAAATTGTGTTTGTCACCACCCTTTAATAATAACTGCTAACTTTTAACTGAGTTATTATTTTAATTGCACATGCACATCACTATAAGGATTGATGTTGAAGACACATATGCTAAAATACACACGTTGTCTCTTTGTTACAGATTTTGGATGCCTGCCCACTGGGGCTTGATGAAGATCGTGTCAAACGCATATTGCACAATATTTCTATTGGTGTATGCCCACTGGGGTGCTATAGATTCCTTTACAATCATGGAATATGGTTAAAATATTGCCTGATCATGTGTTTAATATGTGCAATATCTTTCATCAACTTTGTAGCTTTAACGTATGGCTGACAAGGACGTCACATGACATTCTATTGCAATTATTTATGTTCGCCAATTTGAGCAATCATCAGATTGGGCAGAAATGCATTTTTTGACTGTTCATAAAATTCATGGCACCAATCTGTACATATGAAATAATGCAATATTTATTTGCTAAATATGTTACTTTATAAATGAATGCTGTAACAATCTTGTAGAGCGGTAGCAACAATGTAGCCACGATAGTCTGTTTTCATGTCAACTATCACGTGATTTGTGCAAACACTGAATCTGTCACTTTAAAAGTTTGGCGCTTTGATTTACACTCCACCCGTGAGCAAGAGGTAGGCGTACCTCGAAACGCGTAGGGTTGTTTTTCTGCCAAATAAATCTTTAAGCACTTTGAAACTGATTTGGGCTTCGACTCTGGTGTTTTCCAAAAGGATTGTGGTACCAGGATCTTTGATATATCGAGGGTTTGGCGACCCTGTCGGATGCCTGCTGTGAAAGCGGCGGAAGCACGCCATTCGTGCATTGTACATATATATATATATATATATATATATAGAGAGTGGGCTGTGAAATAAATCCAGTTTGAAATACATCTGTGGCTTGGACGTCGTTCTTTGAAGCGTGGACGAAAGGTTGGAATATATATATATATATATATATATATATATATATATATATATATATATATATTCACTGAAAAAAACCATAGGTTTCACACACGTTATAGTTAGGAATTAGCATTTAAAAAAAAGACCATAGGTTTCACACCAGTTATAGTTAGCTGGACATTTTACTCATACAAAACCATTGAAATTCCCCCGTTATAGTTAGTTGTACTCACTATAACTCATGCCCCCGCAATCCACTGCTTACATCATTCATGAAATGGTCAGTGACATCACTGATGACATCTCAAATGACATCACTGATGACATCACTGATGTCAAACATTTTTTAAATGCTAATTCCCAACTATAACGTGTGTGAAACCTATGGTTTTTTCAGTGAATATATATATATATATATATATATATATATATATATATATATATATATCCACACAGTTTTCTTACAAACAATGCAGCAGGCTCAATCCCACCACGGCACCGCCAAGAAACAGGAGACCCAGTTTTTCCGTGAGTGTTAATTTATTCTGCAACGGACAGCATAACGTTTCGGCCTCGCAGAGGCCTTGGTCACATGGCGCCACAGAGGGCGGCTGCAGAAATTTAAAGTGCTAGTGCAGCTGGCTTAACCAATTACAGTGGGTGTACAAAATAAAGCGCAAGGAAAATAGTAAAAATACTACATTGTTGACCCTCAGTTCATTCAGCGCTTTAAAAACAGAAATAACAGTATTGGGATCAATCCCTCCAAGCGTACTATTGCACATGAATCAATTTAACAAACTGAATCACATAATGTTGATAATCTAATGTGTCCTGGCATCAAAAGGTCATACACAATTGTGGGATAAATCCATAGCCAAATCTTGTTCGGTTACCTTATAAATCAATAGCAATTTTAGGAACCTATCTCAAGACCATAATGAGTAGCATTGATAATTGGAATATGCATTGCTGTACACAGACCCAATAAAAATAATAGGTATTCTGCTACAAATAGATATGTACATATATACAAAAATCCCATAAAAAGTGCTAAGCATATATTTACAGATAGTCTAAAATCCAATTTTCTATGTACATGAAAAGTGAATAAGTATCAATGCTACAACCTCGGTAGACTCGCCAATTCATGTATAATACATCTATGTGCAAAAATGTGCTAATGTATATCCCGTAACTTAACACCCTACTGAGTAAATCAGTGAAGAAAATGATAATAAAGTGCTCCTTGGTGTATAAAAAATATAACAGAACATTTTTTTGTGTGCGTATTTTTTCTATTAGAAAATAAACTTTTTTTCTTTAATTAAACTTAAATTTTTTTGTTGCGTGGATGAGATGTTAAACAGACTGATCCCAGTCTGACAGCCTAACACAACATATGGCAGGTTCCGCAAACTAGAAGATGATCTACTGCACAGCTGAAAGTAAATGCGACCCAGTACAACAACCAGTTAGTATTACAGTAGGTTGTGTCAGTTGTACCTGTCCGTTAGCATTTACATCGTTATAATGCAAACACAGAATGGCTTAGCTTGATAATAATGTATGTTCAGAGACAGGTGTAAAAGTCTTCCGAAGCATTGAGCCCCTGCGGTGCCTTACTATCCAACATCAGAGTATATCTGGTTTCCAACTTCCTGAGTGCAGCATCCCTGTCACCTCCCCTTCTTAGGGGCGCTACTGAATCAATGACATAGTACTTCAACAATGTGCTGTTACTGTTGTGATACTCCTTGAAGTGCCTAGCCACTGGGTATACTGGGTCGTTAGTATTAATAGCCCTCAGGTGTTGGAGAATCCTTTTGTGTACTTGCAGCTTAGAGCTGCCCACATAGGACAGACCACATGGGCACTCCAACACGTATACTGCAAATTCACTCTTGCAGGTTCATTTCTTATTGATCTTGCACGGGACATCAGAAAAGGGGGTAAGATATTCTGTTTTATTAACCCCATGGGAGCATGCCTTGCAAGTAGAGCACTTTCTAAACCCTCTACTGCCCTCCAGCCAATCTTTGCTTACTTCCAATTCAGGGCTAGATTTTACCAATGCGTCTTGTAAGGAATAAGCACTCCTATAAGTAATAGCTGGCTTTCTGGGCGTGGCTTTCCCTATAACCGGATCACATCTCACTAAATCCCAGTATTTGTTGACAATCTTTCTGAGTGCCCCATGTTGGCTATTGAACGACCATATCAGTCTGACAGGTTGTTGCATAGGTGTTACTGTTGGAAGTTGAGATTTCTTGTGAAGTAAGGCAACTTCACGCGGGAGTGCGTTGGCTTTACGTATGGCCGCTGCAACTATATTTTCACTATAGCCCGGGCCAGAAACCTGAGTTTACTGGCCTGCTGTGCTGCACTGCATTGGGCCTCAGTACTGCAGACCCTTCTAATCCTGAGAATCTCCCCGTAAGGGATGCTCCTGATTAAATGTGGAGGATGATGACTAAGGGCGTGCAGTACTGTGTTACCCGCTGTGGGCTTCCTGAACAAAGCTGTTTCCAAATGGCCATTGCTGATTTCAATTGCAACATCTAAAAAAGTGGCGTGGTGTTCACTAATGTCGGATGTAAATGCTAGTTTAGTTTAGTTTAAAGGAGCTTGTAAAGCGCCTGGTGACGCCTCCCGGCGTGTCCCCGCGCTGTGGAGAGAGTGAGTTTTGAGGAGAAAGAGAACCTATCACGGATTAAAGAGGCAAGTTTTCAATTTCTTCCTAAAAGAGGTCTCATTCACCTCTACTCTGATGTCCATGGGCAGGAGGTTCCAGTGCTTCGCTGCCATTGTGCGGAAGGATCTGCCTCCCATTCTGGCCTTTTTAGGACGGGCAATTCTGAGCAGACCTGTAACTTTGGATCTAAGGGTTCTGTTGGGTTCATATGGCGAAGCCAGATCCGACATATAGGCAGGTGCCTTGTTATGGAGGATCTTGTGACACCATAGCAGAGCTTTGAAAATGATCCTCTTCTTGATAGGCAACCAATGGAGAGTTGCCAGAGAGGGTCGTGAAGGGGCTCTGCGGGGCAGTCTTAATACTAGGCGTGCTGCCGAATTTTGTAGGACCTGTAATTTCTTTATATTTTTCTCTGAAGTGCCTAAGAGTAAAACATTCCCGTAATCAATCCGGGAAGTTATTAGTGCCTGCGTCATAGTCCGTCTGGAGTTGAGAGGCAGCAAGTCAAGGGTACGGTTGAGAGTCTTCATCACTCCGAAGCACTTGCCTACAGTTCTCTTTATATGGCTATCAAAAGATAGCTTATTATCAACCCAGACTCCTAAATTCTTCGCCTCCCGGCTGGGAGGGGGCAAAGGACCCAAACAGGTGGGCCACCATTCTTTAGTCCAATTGGTCTCATTACCTCCAATGATGATGACCTCTGTTTTTGTTCCGTTCAGTTTTAAACAGTGCTCTGTCATCCAAGAGGCCAGCCTGCTCATACAGTTGTTGAAGTTAGCGGCTTCCGTGGATGGGGCTTGCGTCAAAGATATTAAAAGTTGCGTATCGTCGGCGTAGGAGACAAGCTCCACGCCGAACGATTGCACCACCTCTGCCAGGGGCGCCATGTATAGATTAAACAGGGTGGGACTCAGGGCCGAGCCCTGAGGCACCCCCTGTTCAAGCCGTACACTGTCTGAGAGGGAAGTCCCTCTTTGGACTTGGAAGCTCCTATCGATCAGAAAGGCTTTCAGCCATCCCAGTGCCCTGTTGGTTACTCCGGCTTTGTTTAGACACTGTAGCAAGATGGAGTGTGCTACAGTGTCAAACGCGGCACTGAGGTCGAGCATGATGAGGGCCATGATCTTGCCCTCGTCTGCTCCCTCTCGTAGGGTTTCAGTGGCCCTGAGGAGAGCCGTTTCCGTTGAGAAGTTGGATCTGAAGCCCGATTGGGATTTATGGAAAACATCGTGTTCTTCTAGATGTTCCATGAGTTGGATGTTGGCAATTTTCTCGGCTAGCTTAGCTAAGTATGGTAGCAGGGAAATTGGCCGGAGGTTGTCCATAATGTCTTGGCTGACATTCAGCTTTTTCTTGATCGGTAGTACAACTGCCTGTTTCCAGTCCGCCGGCAGGCAAGCTGTGGAGAATGAGATCTGAAGTAGATGTCTATAATGAGGTTCTAGAGCAGGGAAGGTTTCAGCTAAAATTTTCGGAGGCGCCGGGTCTCGGGGAGAGCCCGATTTGATTTTATTACACAATTTAGACAGGACTTCGTATGGGGGAACTTCAAAAGATTTGAGGCACTTTAGAGTCTTAATAAGACTGTCATTTTCTGTGAAGTCAGAAGCCGACTCTACATGATTGGCGAAGCTTGTATATATTTTGTTGATTTTACCTGAGAAGTACTGTGCAACTTCATTACATGATTCCACAGAATCATTTTGAGTGGAGGAGTTAGTATCCACTACTGATATTTCTTTGTAAATCTGAAATAATTCCTTCGAGGAATTGCCTGCTTCCATGATACGGAAATGATAGTGCTCTGCCTTAGCCAAACGTACAGATTTGTAATACACTCTTTGAGAGTTTTTATACTTCATTTTAGTTTCTGCACAGAAATTCTGGCGCCAAGCTCTCTCAAGTTTTTTGCAGGTTGTTTTCATGGTCTGCAGTTCTTGGCTAAACCAGGGAGCAGCTTTTTTTAGTCTCCTGGCATTGGTCATGATACGACTGGGGGCAGTAATATCGAGGGCCTTGATTACGATATTATTTAGGTTGTTGCTAGCTGCTTCACAGTCTTCCCCTTTAGGAGGGCCCTCCTCCTGGGTAATTTTAATAAAAGATTCTATAGAAAAGCTCTTCCATTTTCTGCGTTTATACCGCAGAGATTGGTGTTGGAAATGCTCAGTTCTGTCCAATTGAATCGTGATCGGGATAATGTAGTGTAGTGTAGGGTTGTAGTTGTTGATGTTTAACTGAGTAATGAATTGTTCGACCTGTATGCGTGTCCCATTCCAGATCATAAAAACATCGTCGATGTATCTATACCACCGAATGATGTGATCTCTGCAAATAGCTGAGTACTCACCATGGAGGACCTGTCTCTCCCAGTATCCCATATGAATACAGGCATAACTGGGAGAGAAACAGGCCCCCATGGCTACTCCTCTGACCTGTTGGTAATGTTGTTTGTTAAACATGAAAAAGTTGTTATTCAGGCAGAAACTAATCATCGACAGTAACATCTTATTGTGTTCAACCAATTCAATCGGACGTTGACCCAAGTAGTGTGATACAGCCCTCAACCCATCCACATGTATAATACTTGTGTATAACGCCGTGACGTCAAGCGTAATTAACAAATAATCTGGATCCCATTGTAGTTCGTTGATTTTCCTCAAAAAATCGCTGGAATCTTGGATGTAGGATGGCAATCCACACACAAAGTCCTGCAAAAATGTATCCACATAGATAGTAGTTTTTTCCAAAAGCCCCCCACATGCAGAGATGATGGGCCTGCCAGGGGGTTTATTGGGGTTTTTGTGGACCTTGGGGATCAGATAAAGGACAGGCATGATTGGATGCTCATTTTTGAGATACTTCAATTCATCCATGCTAATGAGGCCCGATGATCTCCACCCCATCAACATAGAATAGAAAGTTATTTGGGACTTCTTAACTGCTGACACGTCACAATGTCTATAGCAAGAGACGTTGTTGAGCTGTAATAACGCCTCCTCCAAATAAAGATCTCTTGCCCACAGTACAATATTGCCTCCCTTATCAGATTGGCGTACGATGACATTCCCACATTTCTGTATTTTAGCCACCAAATCTGTGTATTTGCAGTTGCGATTTTTTTTGTGCTTGTTGCTCTTCAGTGTTTGTGCATATAGGCCCTTGATATCCTTAACCGCTGCCTCTTGAAAAATATCAATGTTATCATGCAACATCTGAGGTGTATATGTTGACCGTGGTTTGAAGTTTGTCAGGCCACCCGTGGTCACAGTAGGAGGGGTGCTCGGACTCTGTGAAAAAGATTGTTCAAGTCGTAAACCCTCCAGGTCTTGTAATAATGGTAAATCATTTGCTATGAGGGCTGGACTATTAAGATTATTCTTGTCAATTCTCACTTCTGCCTTACGGGATTTGTTACTTGCAAAATGCTTCCGCAGTTTGAGCTTTCGAGTGAATTTAAACAAATCGATGCGTGTATCCGCATAATTGAAGTTCCTGGGGGGACAAAAAGACAGCCCCATAGAAAGAGTCTTCAGTTCCTTAGGCGTTAATTTCATAGAAGTGAGATTAATCACAGAGAAATTTGTTGCATCGTGCACCTCTATTGCTGTTTCTTTTTGCTCCACTGTTTTTTGTAAGTCTTGCGTTTTGGTATTGCGCCTTGCGTTTGCTTTGCGACGCTCTCTCCGTTTTGTGTTGGGGCTTTTTTGGTTGCTTGAGGATCCACCCTGGGCCGTAGTGTGTCCCGCCTGTCCTGGCTCACACATTCCAGTTCCTGTGCCAGGGTGAACCGGGTAAACCCCAACCCTGACCCGGTTCTGCCTGCCTCATATTTCGACCCGCTATCAATGTTGGAACTGAGGTTTGCATTAGAAGAACTGGCTGGTGAAACTGCTCTCTGGGTACCATCATTGGCAGAAGCCCTGTGGACAGTGGGAGGCTGTGACAATTTTCTAGCTTCATACTTGCGCGCAAATGTGAAAATGTGCCCTTCAAGATAGTCATTTCTGTCACGCTGGAATTTGTACTGTTTCCTTTTTATAATCGTGTCTTCCTCCTTTTGTACTCGGACCATCATTTCCTCTCTAAATTTTTTACATTCCGAAACACTGTCCGCACCCAAGCCGTCAATCTCTGTGTTCAACTCGTCAATCTGCTTTTGTATCTTGATACGATCTGATTCTGCGTAGCGTACCAGGATTTGAACCAGTCTTTTGGAGGAATCCAAATTGCATTCAGCCCATTCTCTGAGCATTTCGGGGTCGGGTTGGTCATAACTTGGGGCCAGCATTACTCGTAGCCCCCTAGGTATACGATCGACCTCTAGATATCTGCTCAGGGAGCGGTGCTCCCACCACTTGGCCTGTTCACATTTAGTTAATTTTTCAAGTCTTTTAAATTTTTCACGTAGACTCGGGGCACTATCCGATGTTTGCTCTGTGGAGCCTGCCACATGTGACCCCCCAGCCGGGGAATCATCGAACACATCGAGGGCAGCCACCTCCCTCCCTCTTCTCGCGCCTGCTGCCATGTTGCTTGAGATGTAATATAACAAACGCGCAATGTTGCGTTACTCACTGTTCGTCGGCAGGTAGATGAATGCCCCTCGCCGACGAATATGGAACAAATACTCCTTCACAGGACTTTTCCCCAAAACTCGCCGCGTTCTCCAGAAGTTCAAACAACGTGGTCCTGAGACAGCCGTCCCACACCGCGTCGGATCCGCTTTTGAACCAGCAGTGTAAACGGGTATCCCGGGGCTCTTCGCGGTCTCTCCCAAACAGGAGAAACAAACACCTCCGGTGCTCCAGAGGTTACGACTTCCTGCCGCGTAGCCACTTCATGAAGGAGGGGTCTCTCAGTGCCGGAGAAGCACTCAACCGGCTAACAAATCCACACAGGTTTCTTACAAACAATGCAGCAGGCTCAATCCCACCACCGCACCGGCAAGAAACAGGAGACCCAGTTTTTCCGTGAGGGATAATTTATTCTGCAACGGACAGCATAACGTTTCGGCCTCGCAGAGGCCTTGGTCACATGGCGCCACAGAGGGCGGTGGCAGAAATTTAAAGTGCTAGTGCAGCTGGCTTAACCAATTACAGTGGGTGTACAAATTAAAGCGCAAGGAAAATAGTAAAAATACTACATTGTTGACCCTCAGTTCATTCAGCGCTTTAAAAACAGAAATAACATATATATATATGTAAACCCACAGAGGCATCCATGGAAGAAGGCACAGACTTGAGGCGGAATTTGCAAATTTTTGGCAATTTCGTGGTCTGCGAATCATGCAAAACTGTCAAAGAATTGGCAATTCGCGAGTTGGTGGATTTTTTTTGCTTGGTCGTGCTTCAAAAGTACAATCTCGCACACGGCGTTGACTTATCGTGATTCTGAGTTCACGGAATTGTTGTCCTCTCGGTTTCTGCGCCATTTTTGAACTTGCTGCGTGATTGCGCGGGACTTTTCGACCGCGAGTACGTCAAGGCGTGATCGCGTAAAACTTTTCGACCAAGAGTACGTCATAGCGTACCGCCATCTTGCACTGGGAGACTTTTAAAACGCGAATACGTCATAAGGGCCAGCGATCATGCATCGCGAGAGTAAACAATTGTGAACACGTAGATGCGCTGCGCAGCTGACATCCGGCGGGAGATTTGAACAGCTCGCTTTCCCGAAATGGCAAAAATTGCAATTCTGCACAAGAAATCTATCGCTGGCAGCATAAAACTTCTGAAATTGATGATTTGGATCAGAAGAACTCCTCAGATTGACATTTGGCTGCACTTTTTTGTGCAAAGAGTGCATTTTTGGGGGGTTGGGAGGAAAGAAGTTCCCCAGAGTCTCCAACTTCCTGTTCCTGACAAGCAGGCTCCTCCTAGTGCTTTGTCCATGTCCTGGTCACTTTTCATTTGTATCTGGAGCTGGAAGGATTACTCTTTGGCTGCTGCTGGATATTTGTATTTGAGGCCATTTTTTGTTTGGATCACTTTTAGAGTTGAGATTTTACAAGTAAGTTGGTGTTGTTAGTTTAGGACATTGCAGTTGCTGCAACTACAATTTATAAACTTTTTCACAACTTAAAAAAAAATATATTGTGGTTAGCCACAGTATCTAGTAGGTCCAGGGTTAGTCATGGGTGCACAATACAACTGTTTCTGTGAGTTTTGTTGAACTTAAATATAATTTATGGCATGGAATTGAATAGCTAACTGTTATTATATCTATGTGGATGTTTTTTTGTAATTTTGGGGTGCGTGTTAAAGCCACACTAGCCATAGGCCCAGGGGTAGTCAGTGGTGCATGGGCCAAGTCTTTCTGTGTGTTCTCTTGATTTTAAACATCATTTAGGGCATGGATGGCATTGGATTGGGGTGATTTTTGTGTGTATTTCGATTTTTTGGGTGTTGTTGGGGCCTGGTCCAGGGCCTGGCCATGTGGGTGGGGGCCATTTTGAGGCCTGGTCCAGGGTCTGGCCATGTGGGTGGGGATCTAGGGGCCATTTTGATGCCAGGCAGAGTGCTTTGCTCCATAGGCCTGCACCCAGTCTGCCTTGCTTTCATCCATTATGCCCAGGGGTACTCAGTGGTGCATGAAACAACTCTCTCTGTCTGCTCTCTCTTCTATTAATTTAAACATCCATTTTGGATTAGAATTGCAATTTTTATTTTGGGTCTTTCCGTTTTTAGGTGTGTTGTGTTAATAATAATAAATGCCTAGTTGCAAATATTAATTGAAGCACGACATATGCAACATTCATTTAACTGGTGTTCCTCTGGCTTCCTTTGCTTATGGTGCACAAAGACTGACAACTTGGAATTATCCTCATCATCATCACTTTGTTGTAGTGCCAGGAAAAATTCCTGCTGCGATGTGTGCACAATGTCACATGACATCACGTGTGGTAGCCACAGACAACTCTTCATCTCATGCAACTGCGTCCTGCTGTTCTGACATCTGAAGAAGATGGGCCCAAAGAATGGTGGCCGTAGCTCCTCTACCAAGAAAGTTGTCATGCCTCTGCCAGTAAGAAGGAGCAGAAGAAGCAAGTGGCGCCACTTACCAAAGAGACTGGTGTGCCGACACACTTTTTTTGGGGGAAAAAAAACTACGCCTGCAGCAGCGGTGTCGCCGGGGACTAAGCAGGGAGCAGCACCTCCGCTTCATTGGTCTCAGTGCCACCACGCCAAGTTAGGCCCAAGTCAATAAGTGCCGCAGAGGCAGCCTCTTTAATTGCTCTTTCACCATCGACCAGTGATGTTGGCGTTGACTCATTGCAAAATAGCATCCAATCAACGCAGGGTGTAACTCATCTGAAGAGTGTTCAACCACAGCCGCAACAACAACCACAGGTGCAACAAGGAGAGGCGCAAGGGGAGGCGCAAGGAGTGGCACTAGGAGAGGTGCAAGGAGTGGCACTAGGAGAGGTGCAAGGAGTGGCGCAAGGAGTGGCGCAAGTAGAGGCGCAAGTAGAGGCGCATGGAGAGGCGCATGGAGAGGCACAACTGCCCACAATGCTTGTTCCTCCAGAAGTAGGGGCACATCAGGAAATCGAGATTCGAGTGGAGGTATCATCCGAGCAAGCCACTCCTCCTGATGATCCATTGTCTTCCAGATCCCCAGCAAGAAAAAATGTCAAGGAGGGCTAGTACAAGTTTTTCTTCAAGCCCCCTTCCGTCTGATGATCTAGATCTTGATTGGCACCCATCAATGCAGTCTGAGAGGGAGGCACGCCATGAGCCGACAACAAAGCTAGCTAAAAGGAAGGTTCCCGCAAGGCTTTCACTTATGGGTGATGAAGAACAAGAAGTAGAAGTGGTGTGTTCTGCTGCTGATGAACAGTCTGACGATTACGACCCAGTCATCACAGTCGTCACTCCAGCCCCAGCGGGCATGCAGCAGACAGACATTTTTACCCTATCCAAAAATGCTGCTGTGCAGGATGTGTGTGGCGTGGCACCACTGGTGGTACCACCACCAACACAGGTAACTACTACACCAACACGACCTACAGCTTCCATATTTTCTCTTCAGATGGGCCGGCAGGGACCTCCATCCAGCTTGACCTCCATTACCTCAAGTAGTGGTGCTGTAAGTGCACAACAGAGTCAAATTCCGCCATGCCCATCCTCCATTTCATCTGGCATTGAAAGTAGAACCTCCACCACCAGAAATCTCCAGTCCCCAGTTTGGGACTTCTTTAGTATTAGCAAAAAGGAGGAAAACGTAGTCATTTGTTCGATTTGTAAACAAGTAGTTAGTCGGGGTAAGCTTGGTACCAACTATGGTACCAGAGGTCAGAGAGGTCATCTCAAAAAATGCCACATTATCCAGTGGGAGTTGCACCTAAGTAACATCCGGAAAACCAAAAGTACAAATCTGAATGTAGACATTCATATTGTATCTGGAGGAGGAGCTGATCGTGCAGGGGGGAGGTGAACAACCAAGAGACATTTTTTCTGGAATACACAGTACCCCTGGAAGCTGCACTGCAGTTTTAGCACCCACACCCTCCTCTACCCCAGCAACATCAAGGAGGTACAGTAGTCTGGTAGAGAAACCAATGCGAAAAAGTAAATCAATGAGCCTAACTGGGTTGAAGAGGTCAGGATCCTCATCACATATGAAAACGGTCCAGACCACCATTAAAAGCATGTTTTGGTCAGAGGCGCCATTGGAACGCAACCACCCAACGACACGTCTTTATATGACAATGCTAACTAAAATGTTAGCTCTGGACCTTCTCCCTTTTTCTTTCGTGGAAGGGGTGGGTTTTCTAGAATTTGTGGCAACAGTCTGCCCTAAATGGAAGGTTCCTAGCTGGTCCTATTTTGCCAGAGTTGCGGTTCCAGCACTACATCAAGATGTGCTGGAGATGATCGGGGCAGCTTAGCTGAAGAGTACTGTTCACACTATCCACCTGACAACAGACATGTGGACCAGTTGCCAAGCCGTTGATTACATGTGCATTACTGCGCACTGGGTCTCTTTTGCGGGGGTTAGAGACAAGATAGCTGCAGGTGTTGACAGTGCCACCATTTTTCAAGCTAGTCGGAAACATGCAACAGTATCCATGTTTGCGATGGAGAAATCTCATACTGCAGTAAACATGTTGTAGGAGTTTAACAGTAAGGTCTTTAATGGCTGCATCCAAGAAAGCACATGATTGGGTATGTTTCCACGGATAATGGCAGTAATATAGTTAGGGCCATGAATGATGGTGGCTTTTTCAGAGTGCTGTGTTTGGCGCACAGTATTAACATTGTTGTTTAATATTTCTTGAAAAAAGAAAACAAAGTCAGCAAGTTACTTACCACCTGCCGAAGAATCTGCATATATTTCAGCCATTCTTTTAAGGCCCGGAAGCAGCTAAGGATCATTCAACGTGTCCGTAGAGTGCCAGTCAGAGGACTCATCCAGGAGGTGGCAACACGTTGGAACTCAACCTTCTACATATTCGAGCGTCTGTTTCGGCAGTACTTGGTAATCAATGGGTATGTCTTTAACGCATGGGGTGCTTCTATGAAAGACATGAGGCTAGAGGTGGAGGAATGGGACCTAGTTAAAAGCCTGACAGACATGCTTCGTCCTTTTGAGATCTTCAGGCGTGAAGTCAGCAGGGAGGACTGTACTTTGGGCAAAGCTATCCCATTGTTGCGCATGCTAGAGCATCAACTGAAGGCGGTGTCTTCAACGTTCCAAGATGATGCTGATAAGCAAGACGCATATCAGTTGGCGGAGAGCTTACTAACCCGCCTACTTGACAATGCAAGGCTTAAAGGAATACATTGTGAACAACATTACATTTGTGCCACTATTCTGGATCCACGGTACAAAAAGGCACTGGCCAGCAATACATTCATTTCTTTTAATGAAGCAAATGTTTCAAAGTACAAACATTGGCTAGCTCTGTCAGCCACTCGGTTCGAAAAAGAGCGGCAGGAAATTGAAGGAACCGCCACAAGTACTACTGAATCAGCAGGCCATCCGGCATCAAGGTCCACTTCTGTGGCCGAAGGCAGTCACTTTCCCTCAGAGCCGTTACCGACACCAGCAACCATATCATCATCATCACCTGCACCAGGCCCAGCCATAATATTGTTGGAAGTAGATTGGATATCTCATCAAGGGTTTGCTCGATCCAGTGTTGATGCAAAGGCCACAGATGGTAGGCAAAGTGGAGCACCCCTGGATGACCTTCAGTGGATGGTGCAGGCCTATCTGGATGACCCAACAGAGGTCTTCTTTGATAAGAACCCATTGCTTTATTGGTATGGAAAAGGGGTCAATGGCCACTGATCACCAAGCTGGCTCTAAATTATGTGTCTTGCCCACTCGCAAGTGTGTCTTCTGAACGTGTTTTCAGTGCTGCTGGTACCATTGTAACTTCAAATAGGACCCGCCTTTCGCCCAAAAAATGTGGAGAGGTTAACAATGATCAAGATGAATCAGCACTTCATACCACCAGATTACAAAATACGTGAATCCACACAGGAAGAAGAGGACACCGACTTAGGTGACGGAAGTTCTTCTCTGTTAGCTGACCTACTCCCATTTCAATTCACAGAATTTTAGGACGAGCTCTACTTCCCTGACACCTAGGCCTGAAATAATGACTTTTTTTCCCGTCCTTATTCACTTATATTCCTGTGTGTCTTTCTTTCTTTTGCAACTTTTAGCACAACAAAACTCTAATCACAACAAATCCATCAGCAGCACTGTCTTTGTCTTATTTCCTTATTGAAGGTGCTGCTGTCTGCATTCCTGAAGTTCACAACTCAGTCATGCTCCTCTATCCTCCTCCTCCAGACTCCCCCTATCCATTTCCCTCAAGGCAGATGGCTGGATTACGCAGAATCAAGAAACTGTCACTTCGTAGACGAGTCCCCTCAAAAGAAGTGGGACTGGAATTACTGACTATATGCTGACTGTTACTTCTAAAATTGACACGAGAGGCTGCCCTCTGGGCCTTCTTTTGAAGAATAAGATGCGGACAAAAAGTGGAACAGGTAATGAATAATGAGATGGCATGCAGTGGACAACACTGGCTGTCTGGCTCTGATGAAAGCAATTGCTGTTTGTTGTGCTTGAAATTAATCATATGTGTTCTGTTATTATTTAATCTTTTACACACTAAATGTAACTCAAGTCTACTCTGTTTTTACCTTGTTTATTCAAATTGTACTTCTACTGCAGGGGCTAATACGTTGCATTTTGTAATATGGAAAATGTCCTTGGACTCACTGTGTGTAGACTGTGACTGCATGAACAATATTGAGTTTGCTAATACCATGATGATGATGAGTCTTGATGATCAAAGTTAATATGTTTAGAGTCACTCACTGTGATGGATGGATCATCATTGTCGGTTTACGGAAGAACTATGGCCATTTTATGAGTGGCAAACTGATAAACAAGTCAACAAAAACCACAGCAGAACTACATGTCTGTCTAGTCGTGGTATGGAGTGGTCAAGCCAGTGTAGTGTTGTTACACCAGAGTCCAGACAGCAGTTCATGTAAAATTGTGGCTATGTGGCTTGCTGCATAAAATTAGATCTGTTTTATCTGTCTGTGTCTAAGAGGTATGCTACGTGGAGGTTGGTTTACTCAGTGCTGCCTGCCTTGACTGCCTGCATGGCCCTGGCCTGCTGTGTGCTAATTACTATCCTTGAAAAGGAGACTCAGAGTACGCACTTTAGAAATGATGCTTGTATGTAATACTGTCGCCTCTGAAAGTGAAAGTGTTATTTAAGCCCTACACACCGTACCTTATATCTTTTCTCTGTGGTGTTTTAATATCCCTTCCTGTTTTTCCATCAATAATTAAAGGCCGGCTTTCCTTTTACCCTGTGCGATGGGAAAAATATTAACTCAGGCTTACCATAGCAATCGGCAATTCCGCATCCGCCAAGCAGGCAGTGGACAGTGTGTCTAATCACCAAGATTGATCGACGGAGCATCAGATGGAATGGAGGAGTACCGCGAACAAGAGGAATGGCTGGATGCTTGCAAATTCCCAAATTGAACAGGACAACTACAACATACAGTTACAGTATCCTCTTCACTTCTCCTTATCTTTCAAATAATGTTATTGTTGTGAACTTCTATGAATGTGACTGTGCATCTGCTCTGTGCTTCAAATTCACCCCTACAGCTATTTGATAAGTTTCTTTGCTATTTTTAAAACTAATTTTTTAATGTACTAATACGTGTTTATTCTCTCTGAGGGCAGATAGGAACTTGAAATTGCATAATTACTGCAGCCCTGTACTGTGAAATTGTTTGTTCATAGTTAGTAAGTTGTAGTAACTACTACTTTTCAGTAACCTAACCATCCATTTAGCAAACAACTTCATACATGCAGTGCACTTCCTTTATGTCCCTTAAAAGATTTATGGATATCTTCATATCCAAAGATTTGTTTTTCTTCATTTGTTGTTTGTCCATGCTGTGTTTTTTTCCTCTCTCCACAAAACTTTCCCAAACACCCCCATTTCCATCCAATTTTCTAACCCTAACCCTCTTCCCCCGGGCTGTGTGGTTTTCATTGAGGTGTGACGGAATAATTGACAACAATAATTCCACACACTTGCTGGGGAGGATAAGGTCAAAGCAACAGAAAATCAATTTATAGGCTGGTGAAGGAATCCAAGGATATATTCTTATTCTTATTCTGCTTGACACACACTCATGAGTATTTGCAAATCAAATCAGAAAGAATTTCATGTGCGCCATCATCATCAACATCCTCCTCCTACACGTGACGAATGCTTATGCTGCTGTGTCCTTCACCTTCAGTACTATTTCTTGTAGTAGCCATACTCCACGTAACTAGTAGTTATTTTTTTCATATGCTGCTACTGTCAGTGTGTACCACTACTACTACCACCACAATGATGACATTTCATCCGTCCAGGATTCCATAGCCAACCTTAATCGCCATTTGCCATGCAGCCAGCCCTGTGCCTAGCCCTATTCTCAAACACGAATAACAGGTAAGATAAGCATTTTGGGGAGGAAGAATAATGGAGTAGGAGGAGAGGAGAGACTGACGGTAGTACTAGTAAAGTAGCAGGACAATTGAATTCACTAACTCTGTCAGTGGCACTTTTGTACAAATTTGGGGGATTAGATAATTTGAATCAACCAGCCAGTTAAATTTCAGGAAAACAAATGTACAGTTAACCCCCCCTGCCTCCCCCACAAAACAGTAAAAAAAGGTGTATGCTATGTTTAAGTTGAAATAAATAATTATTTGAGCCCTTACAAAAATAAACTATCCCACAAGAAGACCCGACCCACCCCCCTCCCTAACCCCAACCAATGTCCATGATATCAGTCCCCAAAAGTCCAAAATCCCCAACGCCCAATTCCCACCCCCCAAAAGTATTTAAAAAAGGGGCAAGGAAATCTCTCTACATCCGCCGGGGGTGTCCTTTGGCCAGGTGGTCACGCTGCTCTCTCCGGAGGTCCTTGAGCAGGGCTTTCAGCCTCCCTACCTCCTGCTCAAGGTTGGACACTCGCAGGGTCAATCGGTGCACACGAGCCTTGCACTTGCAGGTATTGTGGGGGCAGCTGTTGTTTTTGCTGCTCGGCGGCGGTGGGTGGCTGCCGGACCATGGATCTGTACTGCTGGAGTTTTTTGCTGGCTGTATGGCCCAGGGGCAGCAGAGGAGGATGCAGCTGTTGTGGATGCATAATGACAGCACAGTCAACTTGCACCTGAGAAAAACAGACGCAAGCCATGATGACACAGACTTGCGTTACTGTTACCAGTCCAGTACATGCAGGTGGTGAAGCTCTTACTTTTCTATTACGGGTGGCACTGGCCATACTCTGTTACAAGGGCTACTGCTTAATTAATTTAACTTTCACCCTGCCCTGCCCCTGACTACTACAAAAGGAAAACAAAGAAGATACATAATATGATCATCTATCCCTTCATAGGATATTTGCTTACATATGGGATGACTTTAGGTGCTTTGTTTTTGATTGAGTGAACACCGAAAGGCCACACATGAATGACAGAGTTGTAAAAGAATTATTAACAGAGGTAGTGAGTGGTCCCCGTAATCTCCGGATATATGATGTGCTTGCAAACTACTGTTACTATTGCTTTGCTACTCTGGCAGGGACGTGCGGTGTTACATGGTCTTCAAAGTTACACTCTTCATCCAGTGACCGTCTACTCTGTCTACATACACCTATGCTATCTATGAGGAAGATACCATCCAGGTATCCATCCATTCAAAGTAAATGTCAATCATTCTTCTTAATGTCTCAACTGGACGAACCTTACTTTTTCTCACCAAAAAACAACCCTTTTATTTTATTTTGTAAACCGCCAGCCATGCATCCATGCTTGACTTGCATTTGAATTTGAACCAAAGGATATATTGCGCACACATACAGTTCCTGTTTCACCCACCCAGGCAGTCCTCTTTTCTTTCTCCTTCTACCCATCCTTGCTTCAGCCTTCAACGGGCCATGTATCAGATTCCCAGATTCCCAGCCACCTCGGGCAGCATTCAAAAACACGTATCAATCTTTGCCAGTCATTAATTTTAACTTGCTCATCCTTCCTTACACCCTTCTTTCCCTTTTCGTTCATCCCATCCATCAAGTTCATCCCTGATCTGACTTGGCTTCTCGATAAAACCTTCACAGCTGAGTTTAAGTCAAATTTAGAGGAGGCCATTGGTTACTTGTTAACTCCCGCCGCTAATGCTATTGCTAATGCGAAGTCAAGGGTGACTGTCTTCTACCTCGTTGACAAAAACTTAGTTCTAAATTTGTAAGTCTTTTTAACAGTCAAGTGTACTTGTACTGTACAACATATACACCCCTGCAGAGAGCCCACTCTGTAATCTCAATAAGTAAGGAATATAATAGCTTACCACTGCCCGCCACTACCGTGGCATCCCCCACAGCAGTTCCTGCTGGCTGTGGCACCGCATCCGCCCCTGGAGTGACCACCTCCGCACTGGCCCCGGCAGTGGTGGTGAGCTGTGCCGATGGTGTTACGCCTAGAAAATACATTTAATATTTTTAGATGCCATATACACCACTCCCTATTTTGTCTAGGAATGAAAAAATATGTTACTAGTACTACATAAACAAATTTAATGATTTGTGACTCTCTAGTCTAAACTAAAAATGTCCCTTTCTTCAGGGAAGGGTTTTTTTTATTTATGCTTAGCCATAACATGTGATGCTACAATTTTTGGCACAACTGATGAATGCTTGCTTTTTAACACGCACCATTTTTCTCATAACAGACAGAAGCTTCCCTTCTACGAACAAGAGCAAGATCATATGAATGTTATTCGGAGTCGTCATCATCACCACCAAGACTTTAAATTTCAACCAGGTGAGATGTCTCTCACATTTACTGTGTAAATCAGCCACTGTTCAGTTTTCATGAGTTCACCGTTTCTCTTCTATGAAGTTCATTTTAATAAATGTTTTTAATGCACAATCGAAAATTAATATAAAGAGTACACACAGAGCTAGTTGTTTTACTTTTAATAAAGCTTTAAAACTTACATAGACCCTGTGGTTTTTGGTCATGAGTGAGTGAGCGAAAGGGTTTGCAATTTGCATGCATGAGTCCGTGACTCTGAGAGGTCAGGACTCTGACTCCGTAGTCTTATGTTCTGGGTTGTATACTCATTGGGATCATCGCTGCATTCAGGAGCTAAATAATGACTCTGACACACTAGGTAGTCAGTAAGGAGATTGGGTGTTCAACTTCTGTTATGACTGAGGTATGTGGAAAGTCTAACTGCGCCTATTATTGCCAATGCCCTATTTCTTGTCCGTAGTTCTGTACGTGCAGAATAGTCCCTGCAACAGTAGTATTATGTCCTCCTATCCAATCAAAAAGTAAACTAGTATCTTATTCTTTTCGTGGCCATTGACATTTTATTGTTGTGAATTGACAAAGGATAAACATTTAGAAGACTTCAATAGACATTATGGACAACCCAGAGGACTGCACTCAGTGCATAGAGCTATTGCTGAAAAGGAGTTTTGTTTAACACCTTTTTCCAACTGTGCAAGCTTAGCTAGCTAGACAGACAGACTAATATTAATCTAGTAGTAGCACAGAGAGTCATAGTAGAGGCAGGATAAGAATTTAGAAACAGTCTAAAAGAAGATCAAAGACAATTTAAGAAAAATAGAATTATGAGGAACGTTTGGAATAAATAGGTGCTGTAAAAGATCGGGAAGTATAATTAATAATATTAACAGGAAAACTTACTGGGGCCAGCAGAGGAGCCCTCGGTGGACCTATCATGGCCTTCCTGCTCCGCCTGCGCCACTACCCCTCCTCTGTCCTCTTGCCCCTGGGGGGAGCTGATGTACAACATGAAAGAAAGACACAAACATGGATGATTGTTGTCAACCAAATCAAACATTTCAAAAAAACAATACCAAATTAGACAACAATTGCACTAAATGTATTGACCTATCTGATGTGGTCTACTAGGATATTAGTATTGCTGGATTCGCGGACCGTCTACTTGGAAAGTTATGTAACTCACTAAACCAACTACAAAAAGGTTCTACTAGGACTGACAGGCAGCACTCTGCAGCACGCGAAGTGACAGACATGGTCTGTCATGATTGCAGACCACTAAAAAGTTTCCTACTAAATAACCAGTCATAATATACTCAATCTATCAATCCACCACCACTATCTCTTCTTAGTGGTAGGAGTACAAAGGAAGGACTGGACTTGAGTCTCTAGTGTCTAGCATTACGCAGTTCTGTAAAGTACACTCATACATAATCACCCAGGCCAAATGAGCACAAAATTGAAAACAAGTAAGCATAGTAGCACCGCCAGTGAGCAGGCGAGCCCCTGCAATCGCAGAAGCTTTTGAAACATAATTTACCTCCAATGCAATCAGCAGCATTCTTGCTCTGCGGAAAAAACAAATATTTGCAATATCATAACACAGAGAAGGAGAAAACAAAGTAGTGATTAAATAGCTACTAGTACTTACTAAGCCCAGGGATCTCGACGCCAAGCAGGTCGAGCAGGTCTTGTTCCCGGTCCAGGATGTCAGACCACCGTTGCGTCGCCTGGTTGTAGGTGCGCCGGACCCCAGACTCCCGATACATGGCCCGGCACACCGTACCCCATAGCTGGCGATGCTCCCGGAGCACCGTACCTGGTACCGGGCCAGCCGCGACGGTCTTGGGGAGGTGGCGCTGGACAAAGAAAACCAGTGCGGCCACCTCCACCCTGCTAAAGATCTCCCTGGGACTAACTGTCTCCCCCCTTAACCACCCGCAAGGGAGCCGGCTATGGGGTGCGGGACCCTTCCCCTTCAGGTTTTTGCCGGCTCCCTTTGCCATGGTCCTGGACAGTTAAAGGAAAATAAAATAGGAAAGAATAGGGAAAAAGTCAATAAAAGAAAAGAGAGTTTAAAAAAGTTGTTTTAAAGTAACCAAAAGTAGAAAAAAACACAAAATATAGGTGTACAAAAATAAAGAGATAGATGAGTAAAAAAGATTTTTAAAAAGTTCAAACAAACAAAGGATTACAAAGATTAAAGGAGGATTGAAAAAGCATGCCCAGAACCGTAGCAAGGAATGAAAAACAAGATGGTTGCGCTCATTGCGACCACGTGGGTAAGTTTGCGCGATATTTCCCCCGCGAGCACGCAAAAATAGACGCGAACACGCAATCGCGCCCCGCACGTAGGAAATGCACAACGCAAGCATGAACTGGGTAAATACCTCCTGAGGTGGAAGCCGGGAGATTTAGTTGCTGGCGAAAAGACCTACCTCTCCTTAGCCGCACACTTCCCCCTCAGCCGAATAGGCGCTGGGACGGGGAAAAGACGCCGCCATATTGGGTGTAGACCGGGTTGCCGGTACAGTTGTTGGGACCTCCCGAATCCTGATATCACTATTTAAACCGCGCCCACATCCACGTGCATTACTAGAACTGTGTAAATACCTCCTGAGGCGAAGCCGCGAGATTTAGTTGCTGGCGAAATTTTTAAAACTGCTTTGTATTTTGTTGCTGTGATTTTAAAACTGCACAAGACCTACCTCTCCTTAGCCGCACATTTCCCCCTCAGCCGAATAGGCACTGGGATATTGGGTGTAGACCAGGTTGCCGGTTCAGTTGTTGGGACCCTCCCTTTCCCTTGTTGGCATATGATGTGCACTCCTCGCCGGCCGCGCAGCGTGCACCCCGTGGGCGTGCCAAAGGCACACCTAAGGCAAGCCCGTCTGTGGCCTGCCGGGGCCAGGGGCCACAACCCCTGCATCTCACCTTGGACAAAAAAAGCAATATAGTCCAAGTTCTCTCCGCAGATTAAGAACTCCAGTGGAAACAAGCTGTTGTCATTTTTACCACCCTTTAGATCTACCCGCCGCCTGTCATCACTGTAATGTGAAGCTTAATACCACACTGTGTAAAGACGACAAGCGAGACATCAAGATATTTCTCTTAACTTGTAGGTCCCTGTCTAGACATAGCCTCGAAATATCACTGTTGCTGGATGAACTTATGCCTGACGCAGTCTTCTTGACTGAAACCTGGCTAACATCAGACTCCGAGCCTGACTTAGTACAAGCCCTTCCCCCTGGTTATCAGATTGTACATAAAGATCGTACCCATGGGAAAGGAGGTGGTTTGGCAATCGTTTATAAAGACCGGTATATGTGCTGTTGCACTTTTGACTCAATCCCGGACTGCGAAAGTATGTTCTTCTCTATTGAATTCTCTCCGAATGACACCTCTTCAGGCACTCTTATCTATCGTCCTCCCGGCCCCCCAAAACAGTTTCACTCTGCCTTACCCTCTTTTTTGGAGCTGATTTGGTCACTTCCCCCTCCAACTTTACGCTGCAGGGTGACCTTAATATTCATTTTTATAACACTACCGATAATGTTGCCGTAGAGTTGGCGGCTAGCTTAGCTGCACTTCCGCTGGAACAACTTATCTTATCCCCTACTCACATTAAAGGTCACCTTCTAGACCCTGTATTTAGCAATTGTACGCACTTTAAGGTAGGCCCTATCAGCCGTCTCCCCTGGACGGATCACTTTTTGATCCCTCTTACTTGGTCTATTAATAAACCCCGTCTCCAACCTCCTATCATGCGAAAATCTAGGAATTGTTCCAGACTCCCCTTAGAACAGTGGACTAACTCACTTGCAATTTCCAGACCTCTACCTACCCGGGAGCCTCTATTAGATAATAAGGAGTATAACCACTGGATTTCGAGGTCCCTTGACTCCATACTCCCCCACCGAAAAACCATCCTAAAAAGGCTGCGGAAAACTGCCCCTTGGTACTCGGAGGAGCTTAGAGGGAGAAAGCGACAATGTAAGAAACTTGAAAGGAGGTGGCGTTTGGGATACGCCGCGTCAGATAAAGTTATTTACAGAGAGGCGATTAGAGCCTACAAACAAGAAATAAAAGCAACACAGTCCGCCTACTATACTGGAAAAGTTATGACGGCCAGATCAAAACCAAAAGAGATTTACCAAATAGTAAAAAATCTTACTAAGCTCTCCCCTCCCCTTGCCTCTAACTATAACCCACTGTCCCGCTGTAACGACTTGGCGGAATTTTTCTTTCAAAAAATAAATCTAATCTATTTATCATTTCCAGGCGCGGACTTAGATCCCTCTGCCAAAGGATCACATCTACCCATAGAAGCTGAGCATTCCCCCCTAAATATGTTAGATCAGTTCCCCCTGTTGGTCCCAGAAATGCTTGAACCTTTGATGCTACAATGTATTTGGACGGGTGCTGCACTCAAACTTGAACCTTTGATGCGGCAAGTAAAGTCAATGCCTCTCTATCTACAGGTATTGTACCCCCACATGGAAGCAAGCCATGGTGCGAGCACTCCTAAAAAAAAAACTAATTTAGACTCTAGTAACCCCAATAACTACTGTCCCATTTCCTTGTTACCCTGGGTGAGCAAAATCCTCGAGAAACATATTAACATGCATTTAATAATGTTTCTCGAGAGTAACCATTTGCTTGATGCCACCCAGACGGATTTCCGCCCCAAACATGGGACGGAAACTGCTTTGTTAGCTGTAACAGAGGAAGCTAGGCAGATCTTGGATCAGGGGGAGATCAGTGGCAGTTATCCTCCTTGATCTGAGTGCCGTGTTTGACCTGGTCAACCATAGTACTCTACTGTGTCGACTCCTTACCTCAGGAATGTCAGGGAGAGCACTGACCTGGCTTAAATCTTTTCTGAGCAACAGGACTTTTCAAGTTTTTGAAGGAGACTCCGTATCCTCGAGCAAACCCCTGGGCTGTGTGGTACCGCAGGGCTTATCGTTGAGTCCTGCGTTATTTAACGTATACATGAGACCGCTGGCTGGGATCGTTCGTCCATATGGTATCGAGATCATCACATATGGGGACGACACCCAGCTAGTGGTCTCCCTTACGCAAAAGAACTGCCTCCCAGCACAGGACAGCCTGACGAGCTGCTTGGACGAGGTCAAAAGCTGGATGACTGCATCATGTCTCAAGCTCAACGGAGACAAAACGGAGCTCATGCTCCTGGGCCCCACCGCCCTGTCTACCATCGAATCATTATGGCCCACGAGCTTGGGCTTGCCGCCCACACCTAGAGACAACATAAAAAGTCTTGGGGTCTGGTTGGACAAAACCCTGTCCTTTAACACTCAAGCAATCAAGCTATCAGCCACCTCAAAGTTCAAATGATCTTTATTCGGATTTAATACATCCATAAAAGTACATACAGAATGAAAATACATTTTGAGAACATTTAAAAACACACATATAAAAAGTTAAAAACAGATTGTCCAATTGGGTTGAAGCAGCATATATAACTTAAAGTGCATAATATACAAAGTGCAAAATGCATAATAGAGGAAGAGCATTAGTCTGTTGATGTACGTAGTTACAAAATTCAATTATATTCTCCCGCGAGGATTGTTTGAATCAAGGCACATGTACAATAGAATCTGTAATTAGTTTCTAGTACAATGGTAAAGTGCACAAATACATAGGATGGCATAGTACTACTGTCCATTAGCCGTGTTCCATACTTGCCCTCGATCTCACACAGGCTTTTATGAAACAACTTACAGTATAAATGACTTCATCAGTGTGCAACATTTGCAAAAATTGTAGTGCAAGAATGGAGTCTCGTAAATTATATTTACGGAGGATTGGTCTTAGATATTGACAGGTATACAGTTTATAATGGCCACAAAAGAAGAGGTAGTGCAATAAACTTTGTTTTCCACCTTGAGAACAAGGGCAATCCAACTCTTCTAATTTTTTGTTATAGCCGATAGGGAAGCTAAGCAAATTAACTAAGCTTCCCTCCCGAAACCTGAATAAAAGACTCCGATTCCATCTTCCTATAGGAATTGACAGGTATCTTAAAGAATTAATCGAATTATCAATACCTGAGTCAATAATGCGCTGATATCTAATGACCACTGGTTTAATGGATTCTGATCTCATCCTTTCCTCGTTATATAAGTCCAGGAGTGCCCGTTTGATACTATTCTTATGAGCGGGTACAATAGAATCAGGGGAGCTGAATAAAGATCCTTGTCCCACACACTGCATACTGTTTTTAACTGCTTTTAACCAGGGTATGTGATGAGATCTATCACTTGACAAGCAGTCTGATATTATACTGCGCGTTAAAGATGCTGCTGGATTTAGCCATATTTTAATCCAAAAAAGCGCAGGCCTTGACTTAATAAAATCGACAATATATGGCAGCCTTAGTTCATTGTGGCAAATGAAAGTGGGGGCACAAGGAACTCCCCCCAGCACCCTCCTACAAAATCTATTTTCCTCCAACTGGAGGGCCGTGCTGTTACAATAACCCCACACTTCAGCTCCATAAATCCCAGTTGGCCGGCATTGGGTGCGATAGATGGTAAGAAGGGGGGTAACAACATCAGCCAGTTTTGGTTGACGAAGGGATAACATTGAGTTAATTGACTTGCCAATTTTGTTACTCGCATGGGCAGTGTGTTGCTGCCATGAGCCTGAGTTAGAGAATAACAACCCTAGATAAGGGAAAGTGCTAGTGCATTTTAAAATGTTGTTACCAGATTTGATAGATGTGATGTTATACTTTTTTGGTCCGCAATTCATTATAAAAGATTTTTTAAAATTGGTGTTTAGACCAAGGTCGGACATAAAAGTAACAAACCCAGAGATTAAAATGCGTAAAGCATTCGGTGTACGCCCCATTAATACTGCGTCGTCCGCATAAAGTAGGGTAGTAATGGGGGAACAATTTATAATTGGAACATCCTTAATGATCTCACTCAGAGTGCTACTCAACCCATTGATATACAAAATAAAAAGCAGTGGGGCGAGTACGCAGCCCATCTAACTCCTCTGCTAATAGGGACATCATTAGATAAATTGCCATCATTATTAATTCGTACTCGCGCTTTTAAGTCCCTATGTAGATAAGAAAGAAAATACACCAGTGAGTCATCCAAACCATAATCAAGCAAAAGTGACCACAACCTAGAACGATTAACAAAATCAAACGCAGAACTCAAATCCATAAAACCTAAATAAAGAGGGGATTTTTTGACAATGATATATTTAGCCATAATCAGATTTAAGTTTAAACATTGTTCAATAGTGCCTACTTGGCTTCTGAATCCCAGTTGGCTGCAATGGAGAACATTGTTGTCTTCAGCCCAGTCCCTTATCCGTTTGAAAATTACCCTTCCCAGGACTTTTAACGTATTATCGATCAGTGAGATCGGGCGGTAACAGGCGGGATCCGACCTGTCACCTTTCTTAAATATAGGTACGATGACACTGTTCGACCAGGATTCGGGAATTGAGCTATCACTCAGGTTATTAAATAAGTTGCATAGTAGAGGTGCCCAAAAATTAATTTCTGATTTAATCTGATCAATAGAAAGTCCATCCGGGCCTGGGGCTTTATTACTAGCGCTATCAATAATAGCATCCTCGACCTCAAGTAGTGAAAAGGTCAGAGGTTCAGCGCTATAGGATAGAGAGACAGTATCTAGAGGAGTAGCTGATATAGCGTAGATTTGGGAGAAATGCTCTACCCACGCCTCGCCTGATATATTACTTTTAATTGGGTTGATGTTAGACCCAAAAGATCTTAAGGATTTAACTTCTTTCCAGAAACCTGTTATGTCCTTTAGTGTGGCAGTACGCGTGAGAGATTCCCAGTGATTAATTACTAGGGCCTCAGATCTAGTTCGTAAGGCAATTTTATATTTTGATCTTAATTCTCTCACGAGTTGAGAGTCCCTTGGGTTGGTATTAAGGGCTGCCCTCAAGTCCCTATTAGCCTTAGAGCAAGAGGAATCAAACCAGCGGGACCCTGGGATATATTCTGCCTAGCGGGTTTGGAAGATTCGGTTTTAATGGCCCCACATAAATCTCCAAAAGTGCCAACCACCTCATTACTAGGACTTGTGTGTGACAGGCAAATCTCAACTGTCTCTGGATGTTTTTTAATTACTCTGGATAGAATTCCTTTATTATCAACTCCTTTCCATACTAGTCTCAATCTATCTGTTGATAATGCTAGATTTTGTGGCCCAACCTCTAGGTTCACTGCAACCTTTGAGGTCTGGGGATTGTGTAATTTTATTCTAAGCGGGTAGTGGTCGCTGTAAGCGGAACAGACGACTTCTGCTTTTAAAATTATGTCACTTAATATTGGGCATGTGAAAATGTAATATATCGTAGAGGCACAGCCCTGACCTATAAAAGTGGGGGTTATTATATTATTTGCACTTGTACCTGCAATTTCCATAACATTAACTAGGTCACGGGAAGCTATGTAGTTTTTCAGTTCTTCACCGTTTTTACATATTGGGCTATAGCGATACATATGTGCATTAAAGTCCCCTCCGATGCAGATGCCATCAAAGGGTCCATACTTTTGCCCCCCCATAATTTCATCTATAAAAGTAAACAATAGCATAAAATTACCATTTGGCCGGCTAACAAAATCATTATTATAAAAATTAATAATACATAATTTCAATCTGTTAATGTACTTCATAGCCATAAAACAACAATTGCCTGGTGTAGGGATTAATTTAGTTTGCACCCCGCATTTTATTTTGGACCAAATAGATAAACCCCCACTAGGTCGACCCATATGAGATGGGGAAGCCTTAAGATTATAACAACAGAAACCCTCAATTGTTGGTGACGTTGTACTCCACGTTTCTTGTAGCAACAATATATCGCAGTTATTATCAACCCAATTAAGCCACTCTGTGATTTTCAGTTTGGAATTTAAACCTGCTATATTCCAGCTAACAAGAGATAGTTCTGAATCGAAAGGCAAATGAGTAAGGGTCTGGGGTAATTGACTCAAAGTGCTTTGAGGCATGGAAACAGTCTGGGGTTCGGATGTTGGAGTCAAAGATAAGTCAACAGGGGTAGTCAGAGGTGGTCAATCTTGCATATCCAGATCCGAAAGAGGTGCAAATCTGTTATACATTTGGAATGGGAAATGGGGTTGTTGAAATTGCATAGGCGGTGGCCGAAAATGCATAGGTAGTGGTTGGAAATGCATAGGTGGTGGTTGGAAATGCATTAATGACGGTTGGAATTGCTTAGAAGGAGGGCGAGGTTGTGTTGCCATTTGTCTATAAAAGTAACTCAAGGGTAACATAGTTGCAACTGTAGAAATGGTGGAATAGTCGCTATTTCTGTTAAGGAGGTTTCTTACAGTCCCAGGATTTTTGAAATTAAGAACTATACAGTCACCTTCCTTATCCTTGAGTAAAGGCCCGACCCACGATACCCTGCGGGCTGTTATAATCTCTCTTGAAATGTCAAATCCAACGCCTTTGTGCTTGGTCAGCCAGTCTATGCTCTTATTTCGCAATTGCACCCATGATTCCCCCTGGTCCTCCCTCAATGGCGGTACTCCTGCTAGAACCAAAACAAAAGGACAAGCATCCGGTGGCAAATGTAAGGCTGGTCCTTGATGTTTAAAAGGTTTAATAGACCCTTGAGGGCCAATACCCTCGTTGTTATTGGCAGCAGTCGATCTTGAAGCTGTTATGGATTTGGTTGGGCCATTATTGCTATTTGGAACAGGAATGTTAGGGGTAGATGAAATAGCAGCTTTTCTAGGAGCAGGTATGGGAGTTGGTTTTGTGGGCAAATTAGAAGTATTCAGAGTTGGCCCTCTTTTGGTGGTAGTGGGTTGAGTTATTGATGGTGCAATAGATGGAGGTAGAGATCCAGAATTGCTCAGAACCCCACCCAAAGAGCTGGTAATATCCTGTTTCTTTGATGACAGTATATTGTTTGCAGTTTCCAATTCCTTCAAGAGGCGGTCAGCTCTAATTTGGTCCAGGATGACTGACCCCTTTCTTTTTATTTCTCCAGTCTTGACCAGGTTGTCTAATCTGTCCAGTCGTTTAAAAACGTTATTAAACTGATTGATCATTTCCTTTTCTAGTCGGTTAAAAATAGTATCCACTATGGTTTCTATAAGGTTCCCGTTCTGTCTAGAGAGATTATAATTATCACCCATTAGTGCTGTTTGAGCCCATATGGTTTTGGAATTCCCGCAAGGGTGAGTGGTAGTTACATCAGAAATACTGTCCATATCAGCAGAGTCTCTATCTTCTGTTAGGGCAATTTGTGCCCCCGATGATTTATTTTTATTCCACAAACTTTGAGGTGTAGGCTGATTTTTGAGGAATAAAGGCTGTTTCCTTTTATTAGCACTTTGCTTAGTTATGCCTCTTTTACGTTTTTCCCCTCCCGGTTTATTACTACTAGAATCAGTGTTGTCCAGGGTAATGACATCGTCCTGCGAAGCAGTTGTAATAGTAGAAACACTTTCTGTCTGAAGGGATACTGGGGATGTTGATATCAGTATCGGCTTAGACATTACTGCCGCTGATATTGAAGAGGCGGGGTCATGTGCTATGTAGGTGACAGTATTTTCATCATCCAGAATGGTAGGCACATCGACAGAGGGATGTGACGGTTTTACCACAATTATTTCCGGGTTTATATGTACGTCTCCATTAGCACAACTTGTACTACTTGTTAAGCTCGTTTTATTGTTGATAGTAAGGGAACCCATCGAAAACCTTCTCTCAGTCTCCACTATTTCATTAAAAGCAGTGTCTATCAATGTCTCAAAGGATGTGATAAGGGAGACTGAAGTATCAACATCCTTGTTTTCCACATCAATATTATTACTATCACCCATTTTATAATCCAAGTTAGATGCTCACCTTTGAATGAGATGTTAGTGGGGTGGCCCGCCCGTCCACTGCAGTCCACTGACGGCCACAGACGGCCCGCCCTTTGCCCGGGCTTAGCCCCGGGCGTCCCGCGACGCGGGTCTCCTCCTCCCTTTATGGTGCAGTGTGCGCTCTGCCGGCGCGTTCCGCGTCACTTCCAAGCGCCGCCGCGAGGCCTGCCGGGAGTTGTAGTCCTCCCGGAGCGGCGGCGCAGTTTCCAATGCCCTGAGATGACTCTCGGTGGTGGCGGCTTGGGCGTCGGCTCTGGCGAGTCCTTTTTGAGGCCTGAATGACTCTCGGCGGTGGCGGCAGGTAAGTAGGTCTCCCCCCGCTCTGCCGGTCTCCTCCTCCCTTTATGGTGCAGTGTGCGCTCTGCCGGCACGTTCCGCGTCACTTCCACGCGCCGCCGCGAGGCCTGCCGGGAGTTGTAGTCCTCCCGGAGCGGTGGCGCGGTTTCCAATGCCCTGAGATGACTCTCGGCGGTGGCGGCTTGGGCGTCGGCTCTGGCGAGTCCTTTTTGAGGCCTGAATGACTCTCGGCGGTGGCGGCAGGTAAGTAGGTCTCCCCCCGCTCTGCCGGTCTCCTCCTCCCTTTATGGTGCAGTGTGCGCTCTGCCGGCGCGTTCCGCGTCACTTCCACGCGCCGCCGCGAGGCCTGCCGGGAGTTGTAGTCCTCCCGGAGCGGCGGCGCGGTTTCCAATGCCCTGAGATGACTCTCGGCGGTGGCGGCTTGGGCGTCGGCTCTGGCGAGTCCTTTTTGAGGCCTGAATGACTCTCGGCGGTGGCGGCAGGTAAGTAGGTCTCCCCACCTGCTTTGGCCTCATCAGACTCCTGAAGAAAATACTCCCACTGGAAGCCAAGCACATTGTTATTCAAGGCCTGATTCAGTCTCGCCTTGATTTTAGCAATGCCTTGTATTTAGGGGCGCCTGAAAACTCCCTGCAAAAACTCCAGCTGATTCAGAATTGCGCTGCACGCACGCTGCTCCAGCTCCCTCGTAGAATCTCAGTTGGGCCCGGGCTGAGGAGCCTGCACTGGCTCCCTGTTAGGGAGAGAATTAATTTAAAATCCATGTGCATTTCCCATCAAGCCTATTGGAAAACTGGTCCAATGATCAACCACTCATTGATCACTCTCTACCTCCCTAATAAACAGCTCCGCTCCACTCATGCCTTTTTGGCAACTGTCCCTCGAATCAGGAGATCCAGAGTGGGAGGCAGGTCGTTTTATTACAATGCGGCCAAGTTATGGAATTCACTCCCGCTCCACCTTAGATCTAATCCTAACTTGTCTTCCTTCCGCAAGCAGCTTAAAACTTTTCTTTTCAACAAACATGATTAACTCTCTTTGCTAACTGTGCCAGTAGGTATCACCCCTGTTTCTGTTAGCGCCTGGACACCCCAGGGCAGCTGTTGTGCTTAATAAAACTCCTTTTCATTTAATTTCATTTCAAGCATGCAACTAGCGCACGGAAACGGAAATACGCAACACGAACTCTGAAAACAAGATGGCTGCGCCCATGTACGACCGCATGGGTAACTTCGCGGTAGGCGCGCTAAAAAAAAACCCACGAACACGCAAAAATAAAAAAATCCGTAAATTCGCACAAATTCGCGGATTTTGTGGACCGCGAATTTGCTTTCGCGCAAATTCACAAATTTCACCTATACTTACTCAAGGCAGTCAGGATATAGCATCTGATTTATTGAATCAAGCCACCCTCAATCTCAAAGGTAACAGCCTATAGGGCTTTTAGACACAACAACAGCCCAAACCACTGAATGGAAGTACACCAATTATGGCAGAAAGTCAGATCTTGGTCCAGAAAGAGTGCCTTATGTGATTTGGTGGTGAGTTATTACAGAAAAAATAAATATACATATCTTGGGATGAGAGCCCTCCACTCATCTCACACTGGGAATCCGCAAATTCACGAGCCACCAGCAAGGCCGTGATCGGGTGGCAGCAACCTAAGAGCAAAGTAGCGGCCACAATTTTAGGTAACAGAGAATGGTCGCTGGTTGTGAGAATTTACAAAAACTTTAATAGAAATGATTAGGGTAGAGGTACCCTGACCCCATGTGTGGAACATAGGGGTGAAAGAGGGACTCATGATTGAAAAGAAATGAGCTTATAAATATTTTGTTTTACACATGTGGTAATTCGCAGATCCATTGCACAGCTCAGCATAGCCCCCCCCATGTAAAATGGTGGCCAATCCGTGAATTTGCTTGTTAATTTTAAAAAAATACATCCACTCAGTGACCCACTCAAAAACTCATGCACCCACTCACAGACACTCAGACACCCAATTACAGACCCATAAAGACACTCTTATAGCCACTCACATACCCACTCCTTTACCACCCACTCACAGAAACACTCAGAGACTCACACATCCATTCACAGACCCACTCACACTCTTTTACACCCATTCACAGACCCATAGACATGCACATACCCACTCATAAACACACACAGACACTCACACTCAGACACCCACTTAGACACACTCACACTGTCACCCACCCACTCACAGATCCAATCAAATACTCATTTACCCATTCACAGACCTACTCTTACAGTCTCACACTAATTCAGAGACCCACTGAGACATTCAAGGTCCCTCTCACAGGCCCAATAGATACTCACCCACTCACTCACACACTGATCTATACACTTACACACTTGCTCACAGCCCCACACAAACACTCACAGACCCACACAGGCACTTACAGACTGACACACAGACTCATGCAGGCACCCACACACCCACTCACAGACCCATACATCCTCATACATGCACTCACACACCCACAAAACCACTCACACACGCACACAACTACTCAAATACCCATTCACAGACCCATACAGCCACTCACATACCCTCAAAACTACTCACACTTTCACTCACACACTGATACACTCACTTTTCCATTCACACACCCATACAGCCACTCACACAGTGTTATGAGCCAGTCACCCGAATCCAAGGTCGTTTTGATAGGGTGATGCTAGATCCCTTTATTCCTCCTAGTGACTACTTCCGGTAACAGGAAATTACACTGTACTGGTTCCAGGCCCCAAGAGAAAATGTGGTTGGATTGAGAAAGACAAACAAGATGCTGTGGTTAAGTATGGGCGGAAAATCTGTTCCTTTCGCGGATTTTGCGGATTTTTGGTAAATTCGCAATCCGCGAGATTCGCGAATTTCCCGCGAAATCCGCAAATCCGCGAGCAGCGGTTTTTATGGCTTGCTCGCACTGTTTGCGTGAGTTTGCGGCTTCCCAGTTCAACTTTGCGCCCCGCGAATAAGCGCTAAATTGCAGAAATACGATCTTAGCAAAACTGAAACTACTTACCAGGTTCAAAAGTTCAAGCTCATCATTAGTAGCCATTTCCTGTAGTGCTTCCTGAGGGGCCCCTCCAGAGTTCATTTGCCTACTTGCAACTATTATGTGACCCTGCTCTGACCCTCAGAATAGTTACACATATGCCACAAAGGTCCTGAATTACAGCTAAGGGAGACAAGCAGGAGCCAGGCTGGAAGTTCAAATCCAACAGTGACACATTAATCAGCCCCTAATTCATTATTGTCAGTTGGGGCAGGGCAGGTGTTGTAACTAATTTTGCAACAATGAAAGCACTTAGGAAGTGCAAAAGATCACTAATCAGGAAGCACTAAGGAAGCAGGTGCCAGCTAAAAAAATATTCTGTGACACATTAATCAGCCCCAAATTAATTCAGGTCACTTGAGGCAGGGAAGGTGTGCTTTGCTTTGCCACAATAATGTACACTGGACAACCAGAGGGTGCTGTGATGAAACAGAGGGTGGCATGGGTGGGCCAGAGGGTGGCATGAGTAGTCAGAGAGTGGCAGTGGTGACAGAGGGTGGCAGTGATGAAGAAGAGTCTCCCAAACAGGCTGGACACGTAGAAACAACAAGTTCGCAAAACTTGCGACCCGACAGGTAAGTTCGCGTTTGCGAAATTGTACAAAACCCTCGCGAACTGGCAGAAACCCGCGCGAACACAAAAAAAAATCCGCAAATTCGCGAGAATTCGCGGATTTTTGCGGATTGCGAGTTCGCAAATCCGCAAAATTTGCGAACACGAGATTCGCAAAATTCGCCCATGCTTAGCTGTGGTGCTCCTCCATGGTAGCTACAGTGGGGTGTCAAAGGCCTGTCACCCATCTTGGTCAAACACCTGATCAGAGGAGTATCTGTGAATAACCAAAATTTATTTATATGTCCTTAGTTCATACCCCACCAGACATCTAGTAGTGCTCTGCCTTTCTGGTCAGAAGGCTTGTAACATCGTGAAGTTGGAGCATGGATTCTTAATGGATCGGTTTATGGATATCAACACAATTATCCTGTAGCATCCCAAGAAATCTCTGGACACCAGAGTCTAGGTGTCCCAATTGTAGTCAATGTGTCAAGCCCGAGTCCATCCAACATGTACTCCTAGGGGACACCAAACCTTTTAATACCAGGGAGATTTTTTCCTGACGGAGCCCTGCCAGTGCAAGAGTCTATTGCACGCTTCAAAAATCAAAGGGTCATTTTGTTTCTTAAAATCTGCCACTACTGAGCTCAGGAGCTTAGGAAGCATTTTATCATTTCCGTTTGGCAATAGCATTGGCATTGCTTGACGAATCCTCGCAAAATTTTAAGCTTGTATGACGCAAACTTTCAGTTGCAGTCTTGAAAGTTTCATGGTGATCCGTCAAGCAGGGGCCAAGTAAAAGGGTATCCCAAAATGCATCTTCCCCATGTTAATTCCCATAGGAAACTTAGACATGGCCTTAGCCTGTACTGCTGAAAGGAATTACACCAAATTTGGCAGGAAGGTAGATGTTGGTTCAGGTTAGTGCCTTTTTGTGGTTTGGTGTGATTTTTTTCAGTACTTTTAGAGATATAACCGAAATCCAAATGTGTATATATATATATATATGAACCAAACGATCTTCAAATAACCACACTCCTGTCGTGGAAAAAACGAAGACGAAGACACGGACCCAATGGCTGTAGTCAAGGAAATCTTTTAATGAATCCCTCGCCGGTTACGCGTTTCGAGCACCGAGTGCCCTTGGTCACACACCGCGCACCAGGTCAGTTACAAATTTATACATTTTTTTAACCAGTGATGCTCCACCCATTTTCGTGGGTCTCAAAGTATAGACATAGAAAAAACACGCGTACACTTCGCAACTACGTGCTCATCTCTATATACAATTGAAACTAAAACCTGTGTTATATGAAAAGTTATAACTGCATGAATGCAATATTATTAACTCATTTAACCATGACCATGTACATATAATAATATATTTGTACAACTACATATATAGTGTATATACACTCATACATCCCATATTAACTCATGTCCATTTACTTCCAAATACATCTATATACACCTCAAGACATAAAAATATATATATATATGTACGTACCATCCTATATACAATATCAAAGTGTAAAAAAATATATATAAAAATATATATCTCTATAAACCTATACCTATGTACACATCTATACACCACAAAAATATATAACCCCTTCTTATCTACAAATATACACTCATTATATTCCTAATTTGGAAATTTCATAGCATTTATATGGACAAAAGGACATATAGCAATGTATAGTTATTGACAATACTTTAGAAGGATGTATGTCATCAACCTGTACATGTTTTTATAGCATGGCAACACAGATGTTCGATTGACCCACTAGTGTTAAATCAAAATATGATCTGTAATGGACAAATCGTGAAATATCAACACATATATATATATATAGGTAACTGAAGGCTCCATGTCCCCTCTTGATCGTGTGCTGAGATCTCATTATCTGCCAAAACTTCAAACTAGGAAGTGTTGGCAGCCATCTTGGGACTCGGCTTGAGCCGAGTCCCACAAGAATTGTTACAAAATAAGAGAAGGGGGTAGGGTATGGATATCCTCACTCCCTGGGGCACTTGGAGGGTGTCCCAGAGGGACCCAGCCAGGGCAAAAATACTTAGAAAAAAAATAAATGTTGGTGGGAGTCACGTTGGAGCCGCGGCTCCCTACTGAACGAATTTTAAAAAGAGAAACGCTGACTCCCATGCTTCTCTAGTATTAAGTCCAGTTGTGGTTTAGCTGATTTAATAAAGGTTAAATGTGCATCGTAGACGGATAGAGTTGGTTGTTGGGATAATGGTCTGTGGAAACGAAGTGATGGACATTGGTGAAACTTTGAGCATTAGGTCTACCCTATCTTCAAGAGCTTTTCGTTATCGGTAAGCTATGTGTGTGAATATAGGGGTAGTTGTTGCAACTGACGGTTTCCCCAACCAGGCTTTTAATTAGGGGTGTAGTCTATATAAATAAAGAGTTATACTTATTTCTTCCCCCCAACCCCATTTCTGTTTTTCTTTCTATATACAGAACCAAAAAAGGCAGATACAAAATTAATGAATTGGAATTTTATTTCTAAATAATTTGTACTACATTTCGGAAAGGATTGCCCTTTAATATTTTGAAAGAAGGTGTGGCACATTGTTATGTGTTACATACCTTTACTAGAATATGATTTTATTCAATAGATGGCACAGCACAGTCCATAGCTACACAAATACCCCCTTCCTCACAAATAGGATGACAAACTGCATGAAGAGCACACGTGAATCATGTTTACTTACTTTGCAAATGGGATGTCATTTTGCATGAGTGTTCTTTAGGGCACTATACATCACCAGAGGTGTCTTTTCATTTCTTTCTTTTAACTATTTAAACTTCTGGTTGGCTATGTGCATGCATTTTTCTTTGTGATTGAGGCACAGTTTTTAACCTTTTTTGTAATTCTTTTATAAAAGATAATTATATGATGCAAACAGTTTGTATATGTAATTTTGCAGCCTTGAGAAAGTCCAGGAGGATGAAATGCACGTCGGCTGCCTTCTTCTCTTGTCTATTAATGGAATAAAATAGAGTTACTTGATACATTAATCTTTGTGGATCACTTTCTGAACATTTGCCAACGGAACTTCAAAAATCTGTATTTGTTTTGTGCGATACTACTGATTGAGGATATAAGTAACAGTATTTTGGTGTGCTTTGGTGCATATGATGAACATTTTGTTCTAGACTGCTTGCTGCAGGTCTAGTGGACTCATACCTAAGGTGGATAGGTATTACAGCATCATGGGCGCACCCTTTTGCACTAACAAGCTTCAAAATTATTGTAAAAACAAGAATTACTGACTTATAGATCTGCTAGCATATCCACTGGGTATATGCTCATACTCACATATTATATGTTAAAAGTGGTAGTACACCTCGGGAGAGATTTATTAAGATTTTAAGCTGTGTTTGCATATCAAAAGTGACACAAATCTGTATAAAATCTTTTTTCGCAATTTACTTTCCAGCGTGAGATATATATATATATATATATATATATATATATATATATATATATATATATTACCTACTGGCGGTCGCCAGTAGGTAGTTATAGTTAGGATAATTTTCAATGTTAAATCTCAACATTCTATTTTGAATAACTTTGGCGCCGGTTGACGAATCTGCCTGAAATTTTCAGGAAAATGGTCTCATGGCGGTCCGGTCCTTCCCTGAAAGTTTGGGGGGGATTCGTCAAGCGGGGGCCGAGATAAAAGGGGGGTCCCAAAACGCGTTTTCCCCATGTTAATTTCCATAGGGCGGTCGATTTCACTTTTAGCCCGAACGGCTGAATGGATTTCCACCAAACTTGGCAAAATTGTAGGGACTGGTAGCCCGATGTGCCTTTGCTATGTCTCAAGATATGTGCTCCAGTGGATTTTGAGTAATTAAGGTTCAAAAAAATATATATATCTATAGCAGCGCACCGGTACGCGCACGGGTGCGCGTACCGTGCGCGCCACGCGACTTGCGCGAGGAAAGCTGATTGGCTCTCGGGTGTCTGTAAACATTCTAAACAGTCCGGAGCGGCCGCCATCTTGTGTCTCGGTAAAATCGAGACACAAGAGGTGGCCAAAACAAAGAGGGAAATGAACATAAGGGGGCAGAGTAGACCCCCCCTGACCCCCTAGGTTTGATGTGGGGGCCATAAAAGGGCCCCGCAAGGCAAAAAAAAAAATTTTTTTTTTTTTGATTTTCGCGGGGGGAGCGCCCGGTACGCGCACGGGTGCGCGTACCGGGGAGCGTACCATGGGAAAAAAGAATGACAGTTTTAAAAGTAGCTGTTTAGAAAAAAAAATGTTTAGTTGTTTTTTTTATACATACACATACATATATATAAATGCATATGCACATATATATATGCATATATGTCTATATGTGTGCGTGTAGAGAGAGGTAGAGAGGTAGAGGTGTAGAGGTAGAGAGGTAGAGAGGTAGCGGTAGAGAGGTAGAGATTAGTAGAGAGAGAAGAAGAGAGAGGTAGAGAGGTAGAGAGTAGAGAGTGAGTAATAGAGAGTAGAGAGTGAGTAGTAGAGAGTAGTAGAGAGCAGTAGAGAGAGTAGCAGAGTGAGTAGTAGAGAGTAGTAGAGTGAATAGTAGAGTGAGTAGTAGAGAGTAGTAGAGAGTGAGTAGTAGAGAGTAGTAGAGAGTAAGTAGTAGAGTGAGTAGTAGAGAGCAGTAGAGAGTGAGTAGTAGAGAGTAGGAGAGAGTAAGTAGTAGAGAGTAGTGGAGAATATTCCAAAGTTTGGCACAGCACCACTTTCACAATGAGTCCAATCAAATCATATCACTTAGAGTACTTATTGAAGCGCTGAATCTTGGTGTATATTCAAATGCTTTTATTTTCCTTAAGTTTATGTACCACAGCCAGCCGAAACGTTTCGTTCTGTACAACAGAACTTCTTCAGGGCGTTCTTATTTCCTTCAAGTTATGTCGGTATCCCGTTGTCATATAACTAGATATTTCTTCCAAATGTTAGACGAGACATAAGTATATTCTTATTAAAAGTGACTAGGTATCAATTTTACCCACACAATTCGGGCAGACTTGAGTAATTTATAGCATCCTCAAAGTCAGTCTTTCAAAAATTCCAAAGTATAGGACATGATAATCCAAATCCAAATGTTTCTCAAGAAAAGTCATTTACAATCGTTCGGAATATCGGTGTTTGGGCAGATATGATCCAGGGACCCCCAGTATGCAAGGGGAATTAGTCCCCCCTCTACAAACATGCACGGGGGCTGCGTTGCAGAGAGGTGTAAAAAGGGTTGTGGCTTCATTACACCTCTCTGCAATGCAGTCCCCTGGCGCATACTGGAGATTCCTGGTGGGCTTTCAGGTCTTATATAGTTAGGAATTAGCATTAAAAAAACCTTTGAAATTCACTGAAAAAACCAAAGGTTTCACACCAGTTATAGTTAGGAATTAGCATTTAAAAAACCTTTGAAATTCACTGAAAAAACCATAGGTTTCACACCAGTTATAGTTAGGAATTAGCATTTAAAAAACCTATTAAATTCACTGACAAAACCAGTTATAGTTAGCTGGAAATTTTACTGACATAAAACCATTGAAATTCCCACGTTATAGTTAGTTGGACTCACTATAACTTGCGCGCCTGCAATGCACTGCTGATGACGTCACATATTACATCACTCATGACATGGTCAGTGACATCACTCATGACATCACTGATGACACCATCCAGTGAATGTGTGTCTTTCTGAAAAATAAATTTGTTTTATATATGTATTTGTAAAGGTCGATGGAAGAATAAATGTTTAAATAAGTGTGTAAATGGATGTTTTTTTTAAAAAAAATTGGTTGGTTAACTGGCTTATTAAGTGTATCTTAGTGAATACATATATTAGCGAGTATTGTTTAAATATTTAAATGTTTGTATCAGTGTTTCTCTTTGTGTATAAGTGGCTGCAGGGGTTGGTGACTGACTCACTGTTTGTATGTGTTTTGAAGACAGAATATGTGCAGGACTGTATGGGTGGACGAGTGTGTATATGTGTGTGTTAGTGAGTGAATGACTGTCTCACTAGTGTCTTCATTACTAACGACATATGTTTTAATCTAGTATATGTGAGTATTGATGTATATAAGTGAGTATAGTATATATAGTGAGAGATTGTAGGAGTTCCTGTTTAAATAAGTATGTGTTTCTATAAGTGATTGTTTAAGAGAGTAAGTATGTGTAAGTTTCCTTAGAAGTAAGGTGGTAGTGTGTGTATAAATGTATATGCAAATAAATGGATGTTCAATAGTTTATGTGCATGTGTGAGTATGTGTGTGAGTAACTTTTGGATGACTGCTGATGTGTAACAGGATGTATAGGTGTATCACTACATATGATGAGTGAGTATATATATGAGTGACTATATAGAACTGTTGGTGAATGAGTGGATGAGTATATAGATGGTGGAATTACTGAATTGGTTGTTGTTACTGGTTTGGGTATCTCCATTTTTTTGAAAATGTTTGTTTCTATTTTTGAATATTTGTTTCAAGCGTTACATTACACTGAAATTAGGTCTGTCACTCTGTCACAAGGATGGTGTCATCAGTGATGTCATGAGTGATGTCACTGACCATGTCATGAGTGATGTAATATGTGACGTCATCAGCAGTGCATTGCAGGCGCGCAAGTTATAGTGAGTCCAACTAACTATAACGTGGGAATTTCAATGGTTTTATGTCAGTAAAATTTCCAGCTAACTATAACTGGTTTTGTCAGTGAATTTAATAGGTTTTTTAAATGCTAATTCCTAACTATAACTGGTGTGAAACCTATGGTTTTTTCAGTGAATATATATATATATATATATATATATCCACGCTTCCAACATCCAAGGATACTTAATCCATAAAGAACGTAGCACACGCAGGGGGTAGTTCCACAGGAAATTTATTACGGGAACTTATATAGCAACAAGACGCGTTTCGCCTTCGGGCTTTGTCAAATTGTGCAGAGAGCCGAGGCGCCCGTCTGCTTTAAAAGACGTCATTCATATTGTAAAGTGCAAAGAAGGACTATAATACATGTGTCAAAGGTGGCCGCCATCTTATGACGATGTAAATAACTAGATAGTAATTACACATGCTGCACAAGTTTAGATAACCAAGACTTCTCGTATGGCCAAAATGAAAATATATATATACATAAATTCAACAACGAACACAATCTTTATGATGCCCTGGATGGGCGAATATAGTCCAAATACATGCACATAATAAGAATCACGCCCAAGATGGGCATATCTAAAGCATTAACGTCATCCCAGAAATGTAGTGCGGAGAAGGATTAAGTACATAGTACAGGGGGCAGCCGCCCTCTAGTGACATGAAAACAAGCTATAATCACAATCGCAGCTTTAAACCGCAGGTTTTGAACATAACATTTGCACGATAACGCTCTGAATGAAGGTTAAAAATCCATTAATAGAGCGCAAATGCTGCTGTTACTATTACCCAAATAACCGCACTCACGTATATATCTCGCCCTGGATGGGCACATCTGAGTTGACAGCTTCAAATATATAAAATTCATATATCAATCAGAATGACACCAATTCATATAAAATTATAGCTATACATGATAGTCATACAAATCAATCATCATATCAGTAAAGTTAATCAATACAGGGAAAAAGGTTAAAGGTACAATCAATATGTATAATGTTATGTAAGAAGTCTCAAGAAGGCGGTTTCAACAGTCCTCAGCCCAAATGTACTGATAACTCTTCGTGCACGTTGAGACCATTAAGATTTTTGCTTTGTAAATCAATTATATACCTGGATTCCAGCCTTCTAAGTTTTAAGAGGCAGTCACCCCCCCTGATATTGGCCGGTACACTGTCAAGGCATACATATGATAACAGATCCCTGTTACTTCTGTGCATCCTGTCAAAATGCCTGGCTACAGGGTAGGATTCATCTTTCTTGGCAATAGCACGCATGTGCTCTAAAATTCTCAACTTTACTGCGTTGATAGTGCTGCCGATATAATTCAGGCCACAAGGGCAGGTGAGGCAGTAAATGGCATATGGCGTGGAGCATGTCAAGAATTTCGTAATCCGTTTAGGAGTTGCCAAGCCAGGTATCTTGTAAGTAAGCGTCTGCTTACTATATTTGCAAGCCTTGCAACGGCCACACGGATAGAAACCACTGAGGGCAGGCAATTTCGGGGTTATCTCCGGAGCTTGGTAATGGCTAGAGACCAAATGGTCCCTAAGTGATCTGGCCTTTCTAAAGGTAACTAAGGGATTGGCTGGTAAATCAGCCTTAATTACATTATCGGACAGTAAGATATTCCAGTTTTTCTTTAATATCTTCTTGACTTTCCCTGCATTCTGTGAGAAGGTAGTAATGAGACGAAAAGACTCATTATTGGATTTGACTTGTCTTTTTGGGCTTTAGCAACTCATTTCTTCTCATCTTTTTAGCTCTCTCATAGGCGCGTATTAGTACGCAATCACTGTAACCCCTTATCCTTAATCTCTGCAGGCTGGTGTCAGCCGCCTTCTCAAAATCACCGTCATTGGAATTATTCCGCCTTAACCTTAATAGTTCTCCGTAAGGAATACTATCAATTAATTGGCGAGGATGACTACTTGTAGCAAAGAGCGTGGAATTACCCGCAGTCTCTTTCCTATACAATTTAGTCTGCATTTTACCATCCTTGTCTATGTATACTGTAAGATCTAAATAATTCACAGAAGTCCTACTGATGTGACCAGAAAATCTAAGATTCACATCATTACTGTTTAGAGCATCAACAAAAGTGTTAGCTGTTTCTACAGGGCTTTCTAAAATAATAAAAAGATCGTCAATGTAACGATGCCACCCTATAATCCGGTTATTCCACTCCTGACTGTCACTGCTCCAGGCCACCTGCTCCTCCTACCAGCCTACGAACAAGTTCGCAAAGCTGGGGGCGGAGCAGGCTCCCATCGCAACTCCGGACATCTGCTTATACAACTGTTTACCGAATAGGAATATGTTATTATTCAGGCTAAACGTCATAAATTCTAGTAACATTTTGTTGTGCTCATAAAATCTTACTGGACGTCTTTCTAGGAAACTGGCCATTGCTTTAAGACCATCACCATGTGCTATGCACGTGTATAGACTGGTGATGTCCAGCACCATCATACAGTATGTGTCTTTCCAGATGACTTTATCAATGCAGTTCAAAAAATGCTTTCGTAGCTGCCGTAGCCTTTCACAGGGCCATAGAGACGTGTATGAAGAGTGTACTTTTAGAGGAGAGCTCCTCCCTTAACAAAACCAATATATATATATATATATATATATATATATATATATATACACGCACACACACATCTATAGCATAGTATAGTGAGCAGATTACTTTGTTAGAATGTTTCTGTAAACAGCTCAGTGAGACATGTAGATATATTTCCCCTTCAAGCAGACGCATATCTCTCTACAGGGGCAAAAAATAAATAAAGGACCATGCTCCTGAAACAGAAGTGAGAAGTTTGATGAAATATTGTTGGAGAGAACTCAAGCGAGATCAGGATCGGAAGATAATCTGTCATCAAAGGATGCGCTGAAAAATGATTCTCCAGCGCTTCACTTTGAAGGTAACCTTTGTATGAGTGGAACCGCCTTAGGTGATGAGCAGTCTAATAAATTCATGCACGCCACCCAGTACCCAGGCAAAGCATCAAAGCTGTACTTTTTCCAATACTTTTTATGGTCAGACATTGTATTGAATTGATTGTTTTCATTTTGAAAGAATCTAGATAAACAGTAGCAGAAGCCACAGCGTTTAACATGGTGAATAAGTTAGTCTGCAGTAGCCGAGATACAAGGAGTACCTGTTCTGCTTTCCACACTACAATACAAATTATAGCCTTGCTTCTGAGTTCAACGCATACCATTTTATCTTTGTGAAAAAAGCAGAGTGGAGAAACCAGCTGCGAAAACCTGATATCGTAGCTATCAAAGTAGCCGTGAGAGATTATTTTAACACTAGCTGAAAGCAACATATATACATAGTCTCTCTGAGGTTTTCTGAATTTATAGACAGAAGCACGATTATCTGGTCACGAAATATAGCTTACAAATTGCGGCCATTACCTACTACGTATTCACCATACTATACTATACTATAGATGTGTGTGTGTGTGTGTGTGTGTATATATATATAGCTTTTTCAATTGCGAGTTTATTCCATAGGCGAAAAGATAAACATCAGCGCGTTGGGCGTTTATATGCCAAAACGCTGCCAAGATATTCTTGTACCAAAGGAGAGCTGTACTGATGACGATTACAGCGCTCAGCGTATCTCTGAACTCTGGCACCACCAACGCTTGGGAGCCCATATGCAGTGTGCCACTATTTCCGAAGGAATATAAATATGGTGTACAAAAATGTGCAAATAATACTCCAGATACCAGCATGCATCGAAATGGATTTAAATTAGAAAGCGTACCGGAAGCCAGTATGATTTAAAAGCATGCGGGTAGGATGGAGGGACACACCTGAAATGGCTACAGCATTTAGCCTCGGAAGAAGCAGGTAAAGCTTCGAAACGCGTCAGGCAGCAGGACCCCATGGGGGGATGTGAAACCGCAGGTTTATGAAAATAAAGGTTGGTGCCTTATCTGGTGGCGTGCGGCCTTGTGTCTGAGCGACTTTGTGGATCATAGCAGTGCCTCAAAGCACCAGTAGCAGCGCAGCTGCTCGGGACGCACGCCTGTCAAGTCCGGGCCCACCTTCGCTCCTCATCGCCTGATGGAGGCTGGGCTGAACCATCCCTCTTGGTTTTTTGCCCTGAGGCCTTCTTCAACTGTCTGGTGAGAGCACTGGGGTCCATGCTGTACTGCATTTTTCATCTTTGATCTCACTAAAACATTGGGCCTTCCATTAGCTACTAATCTCTGAGTGAGGGTTTGGTTCCAAGCCACAAACCTATCTCTTGGCTCCCGCATTGACATTAGCAGCAACAGCGCAATGGGGAGCAGGAAGGCAGCAGATATTTCTCAAGGTGCTGTTAAACCCAAAGAACTTGCTAAACCATCTTCGAGGAACTGCACCTTGAGGTAGACGAACGTCCTCATAGGGGAAGTGGAAACAATATTGGCTCAAGGGAAATCTTACCCGTGTCCCTCCAGTAAACCCCTTGCAAAGCTATTTGAAAAGAGATCCAAAAATCTAATCCCCATTGTGTAAGGCGCAAATGCTCCACAGGTGCCATGAATAGGGCAGCAGGTGATGAGCCAGCATGACCTAATCCCATGGCCTAATCCACTGCCACCTGCCCCAATTCAGTGTGAGGTCACTGTGATATATAATAATAGATTTAGGGGCTTATTTACAAGCCCCTTGCACGCCGGTTCGGCATTTTTTATATGGGCAAAAGAGACGTACAAAAAGTGCAAGGTGCTTGTAAATAAGCCCCTTATTGTGCTAGCAACATTAGACTCTAATGGTAAAGTTAATGGTAGGAGAGATGGTGGGAGTATGAACAATGAAGATTCACCAGGTTCACCAGGCTCAGCACACAATGGCTTTCACAGCCAGAGTGAATGATTTCAAAGCTGAGATAGTAGCACACAGGACCTGGTCAAGTATCTCATGTCCAAGCTATCGGCACTCTTTTCAGTTATTTCTGTTCGAGAAAGTGGGAGAGAGCCGGTGGACATGGCTATACTAACTGATGCATCCACATTAACAGTGACTGCTCAAACTGAGGTCCAAGGAAACAATCAGTCTATGAAAATGGGCCATATTTTACAGCCTGAAGAAAGAGCCCAGTTGATTGATCTTTGTCATTTGAATAAACGATCTGGAAATCTGAAAATTCTATCATGGAATGTTGCAGGGCTAAATTCAGAGCTGGTTGATCCCGACTGGAGGTCCTTTATAGACCCTTCCCATATCTGTATATTTCAAGATATTTGGCGCGCAATTCCAGCATTGTTGATTCTGTATCAATGGGTCAAGTTAGACCTTCTGGTGGCATAAAGATTTGGGTCAGAACAGCACTAAATTGTAGAACGGAGATGGTCCAGATTAACTCACGAGACATTATAGGCATAAATCTTTAATTACTTGGATTGTGCATCTTCAATAGCTACAATCTTTGTGCAAATAGAAATATGGAATCTGAAATATTATCTCTGTATCATGGAGAATCATACAGTAGATTGTTATTGAATATAGAAGGGTAGTTTGATGTCACATACGAGTTCTAGTTAACTCAGATGGTGTCTTTACAGAGGATGAAGATGCAAAATGGTGCATCCTGAGCCTAGATTTACCACCATTAAAAACGGGTTGCTTTGGCATTAAAACTAATGCTAATGACAATTAAGTTAGGACTCAGAGCATGTAATGGACAGATTTCTTCAGCTAGAGGGTAGGTACACTTTAAACAGGGTAAATCAGACTGGCATAAATGAACATATAATTCTTTGCCTTCTTTTGCTGAACCAATTTTTGTTGGCCATAAGATGCTGCGCACATTTTTCCTGCAAACTAGCAGTAAAGTTCTTGTGTTTTCCCTTTTTAACCTGGTGAAACTGGTATATACCTAACTGGCTCATTTACTTTACTTATAAGTCCCTATTATATGGTGCTGCATGTACCCAGAGCCTGAAAATGTTATATTACTAGTGGGCTTCAGCACTCACTGTACCACCCTTTAAAATGGTACAGTAAACCATGTCTCCAGGCATGCTAAGGAAGCAAGGGTAAACTGTTTTAAACTGCCATTTCGACAAGAAACAATAAGCGTTTTGCCATGCCTAAACCTTACTTTTGAAGGCTTAAAGATCACCTCTAATGTAGGTCCTAAAAGCCAATAGGGCAGTGCATGGTATTTAAAAGATAGGGCATTTAATGTTTTACATGACCTGATAGTAAACAACCTCCAAAGTAGTGTTTACTGTGGCAAGGATGGCTCCCGTGTAGAAAAACACTGGATTAAACTATAACAACGTATAGTGCTTAATTACAGTTTGGAGGCAGGTACAAAAATTGTTAAAGAACTAATTTTTATAGTCATTTAAAATCAGCCTTATTGGTGAAGTCCGATTTTATATTACTATTTTGGAAATAACACTTGAAAGTTGTCATTTTCCTCCATAAGTCAAAAGGGGCCTTTCTGTCAGTGTCCAGTATCACTTGACTAATGATGGCTTCCCTGTGGTGAGATGTGGAGAGGTGTTTTTCTCCCTTGAGCAGGATGGCCTGGGGGGCTGTGCCCAACCCCTTTCGGAGCTTCATAGGATGCCTCCATTTGCCGTGCTAGTCAGTTTGGCTCTGATAGCGTGGACTGGGCCCCAACATTAATCTTAAATAATAATACGATATGGTTCAATCACCAATTTACCATAATTTGCAGGGTTAGGCCCCATTTCCGTGATGGAACTTTCTCTCCTACGGTAACGAACCTTTGAATATCATAATATGAATCAAGGAGCAAATCAGGCATCAAAAACTAAATTTCATAACATAGTTTTATGTTCAGTCAATGATGAGAGTTTGGCTAAGTTTTTAAAACCTTAGTAGTCATTAAGAGATTAGTATTTGATAGCTTTTATTTTGATTAGTCCATACATGAAATAAGTGCACAGAAATCTCAATAAAAATAGTTGAAATAAATCATCAATTAATGTATTACGAGCGTTTCATAAAGGAATAAATTCCTAAACTACAGATCGGGATCAGAGTTTTAGATTAGAAGAATCCATAAAGAATTCAGATTCACAAGGAAAAGAGTGAGATTAGAGGAGCATAAAGTTCTAAGCCAAATTAAAGCAGCAGAACTTCCTATAAAGAGTAGTTCATGAAACTCAGCTGAGTCTCAATAAATTCAAAATATCGGCATACTGTTGCAGTAGCAATCTGTCAAAAATGAAGTGGCAAATGACAAGGCAATAGGAAGCAGCAGCAGCCACAAGCACCAAGAGTCTGGTAAGGGAAAAGCATTGCATCTACCTAGGAACGCACACTAACATAAAACATATGAATACATGTTGCAGACATTGTTTCAGGCTCCTTATTCTTCAGACTAATCAGGTGGCACACTCGTAATTGAACAGGTTTAACTCCTCCGTGCACCCACAAAAAATACATGCGGATTGTAAAGTTATTCTCAGAGTGAGCTACAAACATTCTTGAGTGGTTAGATTCTGGAAAAATACGCCTTAGTTCCCATAGGCATTTAAGCACAGGTCGGCCTTATACATCTCATTTTGTTTCACTGTGAGAACAAGGAACTATACTAACTAAGAGACAAAATAATTTTTAAGTAATGCATTCCAATTAATGAGAACAAGAATTATTTTCTATAAGCCACACCTATCTTTAATCAAGCACTTATCTGAAAACATGTGAAAATAGGAAGTTCTTGACATTTATGAATAGAATGTTGCTTATAAAGTAATTCATTTGTTAAACTGGAATATTCTACAGTTATGACTAACATTTCTAACCATGTAATTTTAAAGTCAAACTTCATATTCACATTGTGCACATTGTATGAATATTAAGTTTGTTTTTAGTTAAAGAAACGAGCTTCTTAGCTTTTCAATGGTCAATATGGATAACTATGACTGCCTATTGCAAATCAGTACATTTCTAAAGCATGTCATTTGAGTACTGAATTTTACATAAATCATTGCACATTCAGCTACAAAGGTAACTCGATTTCATGTTATTTACTCAATTCTATACTTCCCAATCTAATGGATATCTTAATTATCACACTATCATCATTTCACATGTAAGTTCTGCTCAAAGGGCACTTTCATCATCAGTTGAATTCTGTATTTCATTTTAAACTCTGACATTTCAATGGCTTCCTGTGGTCGTGATTTATGTTGTGGTTTACATATGTTTTTTTCAAATCTTGTATTCTTTTCTGTATCCCTTCTGTTGTGTACATAATATCTACAGCCTTTAAAAAAAGTAAAAAAGTACAGAAAACAAAGCCCTAGGATTAGTACTGTCATAAGTATAACCTTCAAAATGCCTCCTCCTGCTGTTATGATCAAATTCCCAATGGTATGAATCCATTTCCCAAAATGTTCTAAAATACTAGATGTTTCCAAATCCTCTAATTCATGACATAAGTCTGAAACTTTTTTTTTGCAAATTCCTCTATTTTTTTACTCTCATCAGGTATGTGTGAGTAGCAATGGATTAATGTGATCATCTTGCAGACTCTGCCTTTTTCTGTGAGTAAAATGCCAAATGTTAAATGATCTTGCAAAACCATTGAATGTATGACAAAAAGCTCAGTATTTACTACTACCAAAGCTCCAGATGTACTGGCTGCCAATTTTTCAGCCACATTTAACAGATTTCTAATCTATTAGTCATTTAGTGTCACCCCTACAGGTGGAATAATTGCCCCAAATATATCTCCCACTAATTGTGCTCCACTATCTAGACTACATGTGTCTGGGTCCTGGTGTCATTGTTAATTCCTCTATACTATTCACATGATTCATTTTATGTAATAGCACAGCTAAATGTCAGAAACCCTCTCAGTCGGCAACCAGCAGAAAATAATCATTCTGTCCACAAACAAAATAAACTCCTCGAATTGTAGATTCTTCTCCTTTCAAAATTTGCTGTTTCCCTGCCAATAATTCAAATGTGTGTTCACAACTATTAATCCCTACATGTCTGGTACATTGGCTATCCTTCTGTAAATACAGGTTTTCCCTTTGTGTTGACTGTCCAATTCTAATTTTGGGTAAACCATTTTCTTTCTGAATTCATATTCCTCTTTCTTCCAAACATTTTTCAAAACATCACTATGTTTGTCTTTACTGTGTGGCAGGTTAGTTTCTTTCGTCTAAAGTCATAATAAAAACATTCTTTAGTGGTTGCATCAAAAAGGTTAAATTGTTCCAATAAGCCTTAACTTAGCTCTAGGTCAGTGTGACATAAAATAATGCCAAGCTGTGTCTATTTCTTTTCTTTGTGAGTGTAAATTCATGCTTTATATTAAAGGCACTCTAGAAAGTATTAAGTTATAGTTAAAACAGAAATATTAAAAATGTTCGTGCCAAAATGCAAGGGTAAAAAATAAAATTAAGAACAAGGAACAAGGGACACCTACTCACGAGGAGCCTGGGTGTGTAAACTGGTGAGGAAACAATGGCTCCTGTGGGGTAATATGGGATGTTCAGATAAAGTTATGCACAATGGCAATGTGCAGGGTTGAGGTGATGTCAGAAAAGGAAGTTTGACTATACACAACAAAGGTTTAGTCAATATATGAAATTGTTCATATAGGAAATAAAAAAGCGTATCACATTACATACACAAAGGCTTTAAGTCAAAATAAATATTCTGTACGACAGTTACACATTCGACAGTAGTGTATGGTGTCCCAGTGAAAAAAACAGTTGAACCTACGCAAAAAAGTGACAATAAAAGTGACATAAATATAAGGTTCCAATTTTTAGAACATTCCAGAGACCATGATAAATATACACTTTGGTCCACAGCACTCTATCCAGTCATAAGTACTGTGTAATATGCAAGGGTAAGCAGTATACTACATAAGATAAAGAAGTGTGATTATAGGTAATTTCTTCCGGTGCTGATGATGGTAAATGAGCGCAGACATAACAGTCCTTTGCTCCCATGGTATGTGTGTATTCATGTACTAATCAGGAGTAAATGTTTGTTAAGTAATCCTCTCTATTGTATATGACAAATGAAGTCTTGCTCTAAATTATTCAGGTATGCATGTGTTTTAATTGTGTTTCTATTTCTAATATATTTCTTGGGTGCTTAATAAAATCCTACTAACACTATGGTAATCATTATTATTGTTATGACAAATGTTTGTGTTAAATAGTGAACTCTATTAACACCAAACCCTGTGGGAGGAAGGAGCTTCCCCAGAACTGATTTGCAGTGACAACAAGGGAGGGTTTGCCCACTGTCATAGACACCCCTTTGGTGGGCACAAGGGAAGAAGGGTTCTGTCGTGGTGGATTTAGCTAGAGAGGGAAACTGTGGGATAGGTTAGAGTAAAAGACACAGGAAGTGCTGCAAAGTGGATAGGGTCACCCCTGGGAACTTTCAACCCATTGGTTAGGGAATGGCAAGAAATTTCCCCCACACCCAGGATGGCATTGGACATAAATGTGGCATTCCCAATACCCCCTCAGAACACTCAGAAGAACCAAAAGAAGCACTGCCCTGCTATCTGAAGAACCTGAAGGCCGAGCAGCAACCTGTTGACACTGAAGCTTTCCTGGGCACAGACTTTGGACTTCTCCTGCTCAGAGCGTTCCCACCTTCATTGACAACTTTACCAGCACCCTGCTTTAAAGCCACTTTTGAGCCTCAACTTCTATCCAGCTTGCATCTGGCCCTGCCAACGACTTGTCGACAACCACTTTTTCTCCATAAAAGTTTCCAAGTCCGAACTTAAAATTTCAACCGGGATGAACGTAGTCCGTGTAGCTGACCCACGCTCCATCTCATCTCACCTTAACTTTTGACTTTTACCTGTTCTAGCACAACCAGATTGCCGAAGTTTGTGCTTTGTGCTTTTTGGTGCTATTTTTTAATTTGAACTTTAAAAATTCATATCTCTGATTCTACTTAGTGGATTTTTGCCTATTTGGTGTCATTTTTATATTAAAATGTAATGTAATCTATCTTTTTGCATCGGTTTGGGATTTGTCTTGTGTTTTCACTTTATTAATGTTTGAGTGCTGCTTAAATGCTTTACACATTGGCTCTAAGTTAAGCCTGACTGCTTTGTGCCACACTACCAGAGGGTTAAGCACATTTTTATTCAGTTTACCTTTGTGGTTCACCCTGACAAGGTTTGTGGTTAATATTTGAGATGGATTCACTTCACCTATTACTCCATTTTTGTACACTGTCATATTTACTGAGCCACCCCAAAATATTATCACAAATCTATAGTAAAGTTGCAAATGCACCTGAGTCACTGTTCAGGAGCATTAATGTAGGCCATAAAAATGATTTTAATTGGAGTAATACAGTGAAGGAAAGTTATATGTTTCACTGAGGGATTTTCTTCATAGACGTCAAGGTACCAGTTAATTGGGCTGCTCATGTAACTTGGTTCAATAAGCATTGTAAACAGGCCAAACAGTCTTTACTGATAGCACTTAAGAGTAAAAATAGGGAGATAATAAGACTTGCCAGGATTCACTATAAGCACATTTAGGTGGCAGCCAGGACTAAATGGGAGAATTTATTGTGGCAACAGTTAACAATAGCGTGAAAGCTTGGATAACAAAACCTGTTGGCACGTTGTTGCCCACTGTAGCTGTCTTTCTATTGCTTAGGGACTATATCATATACATCGCCAGATATTGGTATACCATTTTAAAGAGTTGCATCTAGTGGATCGGAAGACAGCAGTGGGATATTTGATGCAGTGCTAGATCTGAGATATAAAATGCCTGTACTACGAGAGATTTAGCTAAAAGAAGCTTATGTTGCTATCTATGAAATCACATTTTGCAAGGCTCCGAGACTTGATAAACTACTAAGTGACTTATATGTATCACAACTTCACACATGGGCACCATATGTAAATAGACTTACCAATCCATTCTGGCAGAAGCTGGAATATCAAATTATTGGAGTGGGTTTGATATCATTCTGACCCATAAAAAGGCACCTGAGATAACCCATGTAAATATGACAGATTAGCTTAATCAACAGTTTGCAGAAACTGCCATTGCATCTTAGAAAAGTTATTGGAGTGGGCCGAAGAGAGTAGAATTTTATCTGATTTACAAACTGGTTCATGAAAGAAAACAAGCACAATCGATCACATCTTTAGACTTTGCACAATTCACAGGAAAAACATAATCTTGAGCAAGGTACACCTGCAGATGACTATTGTCAATCTTCAGTCATCTTTTGGCCTAACCATTTGCCGTAACCTGTGGTTAGTCCTAGAAAAACTGTGTGTATTGGATAACATCCTATCTGTATTAATAAGACTACACAACAGCAACTACGCCCATGTGAGATGGGGGAAGTAAGGGCGAAATGGCCATTCGCATAGCAATTGAAAAGAGTGCCCGACAGGGATGCATACTAGCTTGGACCCGCTTTTCTTTATAGATAAATGAAGTGGCGGAAAAATTAGGCATCGACTGTAATGACACATCGAAAATAGGATCACTGAACTTCCCAGCATTATTATTTGCCGACATATTCCCACTTTCGGAAACTTATTCTGGATTGCTGCCCTTATTTAATTGACTTGAGATGTTTTTCAAATAAAGAACACTGGAATCTAACTCAAGAAAAAATGTATATGTCTTCTGTCTACCCCTTTAAATCCTATAAGATCACCTTGAAAGCTGGCGAAGAAAATATAGTGTTTGTGAAAATGTTGAATATATTTTGTATAATGCTGACAAACAGCATTTCCTGGGTATCCCGCAAAGCCCAGAAAGGTGCAATTAAACCACAACATAACTCCATTGCAATTGTAAAACTGTATAAGAAAATAAAAAAGGTTTCCTCAGCCATAAAAAGGTACAATGGCAAGGTCTTTAAAACCCTCTGTATGGGGCTGGGCTGTGGGGCTACACGAAAGACTTCAAATTATTGGGAGTGCAAAACGAATTCTTAAAATTGTTAGTTAATTTACCCCAGAGAGCCCCCCCTGTATTCCATTGAATAAGCAGTTTGGGCAGAAACCCATAACCTATATTGTGAGATTGAGAACTTTGCTTTAGTGGCATAGATTGTCACACACAGAATAATTAATTCCATATAGACTAGCCCTTGAAGAATTATTTCAATTGAAACACCATCTTAAAATTCCATTGCTGAGTTAAGTAAAATTCATGTTGTGTAAATTAGGGCTAGAGGCTTTGTAATTGTTTCTTTCGTAGGCCCGTTGAATCACCAAAGAATTGATAAAAGAGAAATAACCGACGTTTCTTGGTAGGGAGATTTCTAGAAGCGCAAAAACAGTAGTCTCTCTGATAGATTTTTGAACCACATGTGCACACCAGTCTTTGGACCTTTCTTTAGATCATTTAGTTCATCCTACTGCTAAGCAACTGTATACCAAATTTATATATGAGATCCTACCAACTAACTGCTATCGTAGCAGATGGGATGAGAATCCTCATGCCAACAATAAGTGTTCAGCATGCATGGTAGAAATAGAGCTAGTTTCCCACTTGTTGTTTTTCTGCAAAGCATATGTCAGTTCACGTAGGAAATTGATTATACATATTTGTAGAACATTAGGCACCATGAAGATGCCTTGAGAATTTTAAGATCTAACACAAGTGGAAATTATTGTATATCATATGGCTAAATGTGTATTGATCAAGTACACATTAGGAAGAAAGTACTGTATTGCTTATGCTGCTCTCTTTAGTTAGAAATTCATAAACTGATTGTAATGATGTATACCATTTTGCAATATGATGCATTTTACCTGGTTTAAACCAAACAGGAAAATTGATTAATTATAAATAGTTTTATGTGATGGCATTTTATCTTTTTACTGTGTTTTATTGGTTTTACTCAAAATAAACATACAATTGACATGTGACTAGAAATAACAGTATTCATGTGTGTATTTAGCTAAGAATGTGTTCTTGTTCGTATTTATATTTGAATGTATGGTGTTCTGGCACAGTATTCATGTGTTTGTTTAGCTAAAAATATGTTCTTCTTCTTTTGTATATTTGAATGTATGGTGTTCTGGCACACTTGGGGACCGAGGCCGTAATGTATGCTATATAAAGCAACACACATTAAATAAGTTTAATGTACGTTAGATGCTCTCTTTTCAAGAGAAGCTGTATGATTCCAAATCTCAAAGAACTGTAAGAATGCAATATAATTTATATGTTACAAAGATCCCTAAATATCACTCCTGTTCTCTAGTTAATGGATTCTGAAACTATTATCATTTTTCAATGGCACCCTATCTTGAAAACCTGACCCTAGACACCACACATGCAAATTGTGATGTCACATGGAAGCACAACAGTTCCTCTAGGATCCTCTATTATCAGTTTTACAGCTAGGATTGGACTGGTCTGTTGGACAATCTGGTAATTCCAGATGGTCTGGTCTGGCAAACCAGTGTGAGGGCCTTTCTTGGCTGGATTTTAGTAGTAAATCTGGGAGAATCACAAGGGAGTTGGTGGGAAAAGAGGCAGTACTAATAAAGGGGATGGAATTAGAGAAAAGGAAGAGATGATAAGGGAGGGTCATGAAGGGGTTTAGTGGGTAACGTAACTGTAACAAAATGAGTTCCAACCATTTAGTCTGCACATATTTATTGCTTTTTATCACCCATTTTTTGGACCTTTACTGTGGGTGAGTCTGCCTACAATAATTTTCTGGTAGTTGGACTGAGCGTGTTTGCCGCCGGTGTCTGCCTTTTATGATAAGACTGCTGTGGCACAGCTAGGATAAGTGGTCTGGTTACATATGGTCTTCCTAATGTGACCGGACACTACCCCTGTGGTAATTGTAGTGTGTGTCACCTTACGGCCCCCAGAAAAAGTCTCCATCTGGAACCTAACAAGACCTGGGGCTTGCGTGCACACACAAACTGTAACTCTGCCAATGTAGTAAATCTAATAACATGCCCCTGTGGTTTAAGGTACATAAGGATGACAAACAGAAAAGTGAAACAACGTATATGCGCATTTTGTAGTAACATCAGGTGTAATCAAAACATGACAAAAATGATAGAACATTCTTTACAAACAGGCCACACAATGAATGACCTAAGATGGACAATCATTGAGCAAGTACAAACGACAGGGAACAAACTGAAATTCCTATTAGAAAAAGAAAAGAGATTGGTATACAGACCCTTAAACAGGGCCTTAATGACAATATTCCCTGGAACACACTTAAACAGAAGGGATATACCTTTAGGACGACCAAGAACATCTAAAAACCCACATCACACTGGGCACAGTTGAACTAGAACCAACAGCTTGGCGGTATAAGGGATGGTGGCTGTATGAAAACCATTAAAGAATTAATAGATTCCATTGTACAGAGTCTCCACATATAAAAGACCTCTCTCTCATTTAAGCTGGGTTGAGGTATGAATCAATATCTGGGGACATCCGCACTGATAGAGTTAATTAAAGGCTAGCATAATGCTCAGCGTTTTGTGTTTTACTTGTCAGCAGAAACGTACTAATCATTTTTAGATGTACCCAACATGGTTCTTTTGTCATGGTATAGTGAAAGAACATTTTAATTTGTATCTGTATTTTTCAGATAACAGAAATTAAATGCTCCCGATAATAGCTATTGGTGGAAAACATGCACCGTTTTGGGCTCCTCAGTTTTTATACACATGTAGTAGTTGAATGCAAGGTTTCAATAAAGCTTTACACAACGCATACCAGTCAAGTATGGGTTAATACTACCTAAGAGAAGGCTCATGTGATGACATCATCAATGCCCACGTGATGACGCACATGGAAGCAGCCTCAGAGACCTGCACATTTAATGCAGTCCGCCCGGGAGACTGGTTACCCTCGGGATCCCGGGCCGGTACTGAAGTAGGTGCCTGATGCGGGTGCTGACCTTGATGAAGTGAGTAGGGCACCTGGCCATCAAAACGCCAGACTACTGGCACGCATTGGTCGTTCTGATTTTTACAACTTGCTAATTTCTAGGGTTTGACTACAGGTAATGCCCCCGCCAGGATCCATGCGGTATTGCACACTTGCGATCAACGTAAGAAACCAATAGAGTTATATTTCTTTGCCAGGTTTTTTCAAGAGATTGAGTTTTTATTGTAATTTTACCCCCCCCCCCCCCATTTTAAATGAACGATCACATTGCCTCCTTAAAAATTGACAAGCTGGAGAGCCCACAGTTTTCGGCCTCTCTCCCTTGACAGGGCAATTTCTGCAAATTGCACGTGAATCTCCCTAAGAATAGATCACACCACTAGTGTCACAGGTCTGATTGAAAGCATGCATGTAATGGCAAATATTGGTGCCCACTTAGACACGTGTTTCCACTACGTACATTAGGGTCAGGGGTGGAATAAACTAGTGAAGATCCTGGCATGTGGATCATGAGTCATTACTCCTGATGAACCTAATGCTCATATTACTGCTTTGGGATGCATGATTTTCTTGAATGAAGGATCATTAATCTCATGTGTATTTTCTTCCAGAACAAGTCGTTGGTAGCATAACGCAAGTTTGCGGTTCACTTTTCACTGAATGAGTGCACCTTAGCGAGTGCACCTATTTTCCCACTGGTCCAGAAGAAAGCCTAGCTATTAAGCAATGAAAGGCTGAAACATGTAGACCAAATCATGACCTAACCACAGATGTTTATGATCAATTAAGTCACAGAGAACATCCCCTTGCAATTCTTTTAAAACCTTGCCCTATTACCCCACCAATAAATTTCTAGGTGTCATACAGGTAATTTTAATCATTTTCACTTGTCACTCACTTTGCACTGTCCACGAAAAAACCTGCTCCACTCTAACTCAGGCGTCGAAGCACACTCAGGAGGCACTTAGCCCCTCTGGTGGGAACTCAATGATGAAGCATGCCACCAACTAGGTTGGTGGGTGAAGGTTCTTCTTAAAAAGGTTTTTTTTCCTTTTTGATTTCTCCCTTCTAAGCAGTGATTCAAGTCTGCTATTACTCCTTTATTGTTGACTGGTTACACATGGACATGTGAGTATGTGAGACTAATATCATGAGCCGCCTAGTAATTGCACATAGGTTGCCTTGAGCAGATGGGACTCTACCAGGATAGGTACTGACCTGGGTTAGGCCTTATATTATAAGTGGGCATTAAAACATATGTCTCTAAGGTTTACTGTCAAATTTGTAGTGCTTCACTATATAATGAACATATGTGAATTCTGCCTTAAAGAGAGGATTTTCTCCACTTAGGCCTACACAGCACACTGAGGTGTGTCACGATTCAAGCACGTATAGGATGACTACAGGTCCCAGAATGCTTGGTTCTAGTCCGTTTTCGCTCTTTACTCTTTTCTCCCTTTCTGTTTTCTAGATTAGCCTCCTGAGCGCCTTCCGCGGTGCTTGTCACCTGTGGATAGCCGTACCTTCGAGATCTGTCTTTCAGGAGTATTGTGCTCATTGGAGTGTTTCGAGTCATCGTGAACGGCAGTAGGCGAGATTCCTGTCCGGGCCGTTCCCTTTGGGCGTTTCCTGCCGTCGGACGCCGGAGCAGCTGTGTGGAGCTCCGAACTGTGAGCTGAGGGCCGCCGAAGAGCCGTGCTGAGAGCCGGTGAGAGACTCGCGCTGGGAACCACGCGGACAGTGGGGAAAACGCCGCGCTGAACAAAGACAAAGGTACACCGAGCTCGCGGCCAGCGTTCAACTCTAGTACTATATTCTCCCTTGCTTTTCTCATCAAATCAGTAGTCTAGCGGATTGCTAGCGTGGGAAGAGTGTTTTGTAACTCTTCATGTTTTCGTTCAAGACTTGGCCTATGGAGGTGCTTTTTGGCATTTGAACTCTGCCGAACATTTTTTGTTTTCTGGAGAGCCGTTGAGAGGCTCGGATTAAGTAATCTCTCATTTTCTTGAAGTCATGGACAAACAGAAATCTAGAAGGAACATTTGCCTTATTCACGGAGCTGCTGCTCTATCGACATAACTGTGAATTACTTGAGAAGTTTCCTGTTTCTCTCTGGATTTAGGGTTCTTGGGCAGATCCCTGTTTTCTTTTCCTTTTCCTTTATTTTTCCTATTTTGCCTTCTTTTCTCGGAACGAGTGTGGAAGCCCTATAATGTACCTACTTACAGACCCAACGTTTGGCGTTCTCCTGTTGTCGAGTCCTGTAGATGGTTTATTGCTGCCACTACTTTATGTTTTATTTATCCACTTTTTCCCCTTCCCTGGGTGGGGTCCTCATAGGCGAGTGTTTGTCTTATGCTCGCTTGTGGTACCGTATCTAGGGAGGAGTGAATCTAGCTTCTGCATCGCTCCTGCTGTACCGGATTTCAAGGTTAGTCCATCTGTATTCGATATGACAGGTGTCAAAGTAGGGTGAAAAATGCACACTGAGTAGAATATGCAGGTCATAATAGCATCTAGTACATCTGATGGGTCATCAAGAATTGTCATGTTCTCTGGCTCAGCTCATAATCAAAATCCAGGCCTTTTGTCCACTTGCTGGGCCAAGTTAATTACTCCACTTCCCAGCTAAGGGAACAAAGCATTGCGAGCAATTATCAGTGACTGACTCAGTTCCTGAGAAGAAAGGGATAGAGAGGAAAAGCTGCATCGAGTAATTAGCTTTTAAACTGCTCTTGGGGTGGGACAGCTTAGGCCCACTGAACAGAGGAGAAGCTCTTACGTCTGGAGCCAACACAGGAGGGTAACCCCTTTGAAGTTTTGGTTGGAAGGTAGCTGGTTATGATGTCAGCTAGGGGTAGAGCAGAGGCCCCTAGAGGAGCTCTTCACAGACAAAACCTCATGGTAAGAAATTGGATTGTCCTAGAATGCAGTGCGGGAGGGTTAAGATGGGGGTGGAGCAATGATGTGGCATGCTAGGATTGGCTAGTGGTACCTGGCATCCAGAACCTCCCACCCACACATAAAAACCTCTGCACAAAGAAAAGACAGTGAGTAAGGCGAAGAAGGAAAGCTATCTGATACCCCTGATGGACTAAGGACTTTATCTACACCTGACCCTCAGGTCTAGAATGGTATCTCCAGGGCCAGTGATGCTGGCCCCCTTGTACCCACTAGGGAGTAGTTGGGGGAAGATCTGGGCTCAACTCTCACCCCAAGTGCCCTGCAAAAGAGCCAACATGCTCTGGAGCTTGTGAGTGTGGGCAGGAATGTGCTCTGCTGGCTAGTAGCAGAGAACCTGTACAAGATGCCCCCGCCAGCAGTAGAGGAACACCAGGAGAAAGTAGAGAAAAAGACAATTACAGGAAGCCAGTAAATTCAGCTCACCACAAAGTATGGCCCTTTAGAAGCCAGGAATCCTTCTGCAAATGTTCCTAGTGGCTAGAGCTCACTAGAAGGAGCGGCATGAACCTAAGATCATGAAAATCAGTCCAACAGGGCCTGAGTTCTTCACCTTGGGAGATTTTCTCATTTAAACATTGCAACCAATGTAAACAAGCATGTAGCACTCCACCATATTTTGGAAATCATTCCCTGTGGAGGGCTACCCCCCGGAGGTTGATGACATTTGCCCCCGGGGACACAATCTGCCGCAGCCAAACACAAAAGAGGTGGAATTGGGCAATGGACCCCACTCTCTGGCTCCGCTGTTAGAAAGAGGAGGAGCGCTTCCCTGAGTGAGGGTGCTGCATACTGCTCTGTAATCCTGTGACTGGGGGCAGTGGGGAGGCGAGTACCAAAGGCTGAGCCTGCTCCTGAAAATTAACATGCCTACTATTGGACTGGTTTGCGACCATGTCAGGCTGGTGAGGAGCAGGCCCGGCAGCGTAAGAGTGGGCTTCCCAAGCTACCCCAATGTGGACAGCAGCTCTCAGTGTCCTGGGTGGGACCTAAAAAAGAAAAAAAAAAAAGAAAACAGATGCACAGCACAAAGCCAAAACGCAGTAAAACAGCTAATAAAAAATGCATCCTCCCTCTCCCCCCAGGACAGCCCCATAATGTCCTGCAAGGAATAAGATACATATGTGTCTTTTCCTGTGGTGCTCCAAGAAGTGACAAGGACACTACCAATGTACTTTTAAAATGTTGTGGGGGGCTGCAGGACACGCAGTAGTCCAACCGCTATAGATATTTACACAGTTAACACTGTGCCTCCTGGGACTTTCTAAGCATGATTCCAGGAGACCTTTATTGTGAATGTAAGCAAACTTGATGCTGGAGCTTTGGTTCTTCAGCTTGGAAGTGCAGGGACATGTAGTGGTTAATTCTGTGGCTTCGTTCTATGTGGCCTGAGTGTGTAAAAGAAAGACTAACACAATCTTTCTTTGAATGTAATTGTTTATTCTCAAATGAATATTCAGAAACATTACTATGTTTTTATTACTGGTAACAATTGCATATAAAGATGGGTATTGATTCCATTGGTGGAATGGTGATGATTTCTAACATGTTTGTAAAGTGTTATGACCCGTTGACAAAGCCAATAGGCTTGACTTATATATTGAGGTGATAACCTTGTTACAAAGCCAATAGTCTTGCTTTCCTTATATATGGAAGTGGTGCCCACTCCACACAGCCAATAGGCCAGCTTTAGTTAAAATGTAACCCCTTATATTGTGATGTTGCATCTAGTACAGGTGGGGGGTATTGTGTTTATGGGAATCATGACCCACTGGGTCAAATGTAACTTGTGCATGTCATCAAAAGTATTACCATCTGCCATATGTATGTATTTGTAAATAATGAGTAATATTTAGTATTGTGTGTGCAATAGATGTAATTTTCATTCTTCAACTGGTAAACCTCCATTAGGATTTCTGACTATGTGCAACCCATCCTGCCATTTGCATGATGCCACCCTGTGGCAGATTGGTGAACGGAATTAGTCAACTGATTATTACGTCTCAAAGCTGTGGAGAGGCGCAGATAGTTTCCAAGATGAAAACCAAGTTATGGTTTATGGCTTGGTAGTGGTTTTGCTTTTATACACAACCCCCTTGCCAAAAACTTAACCAGCGTTCCATATTGGTCCTGAGAAGAGATTTCAACTTTTACTATATGATGTTACAAACTATATACCAAATGAATTGCAGAAGGTATCGGTGAAGCTTTGAGTTAAATCATAGATTGTTTTGCTACATTATTCAGCAGAGAGTAGGTTTTATGAATATATAGAAGTTAACAAACAGATTCATACCAATCGACCTGGTGGGGAGGAGACAAGATTGCCGATTGATGCTGTCTCTAGGAGCAGATTGCTGTGGCTCCCAAAAAGCTGGACCTTCTTGCTAACGTTAACGTTTTCTTTCATAATGAATGTGCACGGCACCGGACCAGCATACCTGAACAGCCGGCTCAAATTCCACGCACCCCAAAGGACCCTATGATCAGCCCAGCTCTCCTACGCCGAGGTCCCCCGCACCAGAAAGACCAGATCGGGAGGCCGCTCCTTCTCCTTCCTCGCGGCCAAAGCATGGAACGCCCTTCCGCTCCACCTCAGACAGACAACATCGCTCCCCATCTTCGCAAGAAACCTCAAAACCTGGCTCTTCGACAGACCCCCTCCTTGATGGAATGGAACCTGCAACCCCCCCCACCCCCCCACCCCTAGCGCCTTGAGACCCTTACGGGTGAGTAGTTGCGCTTTAACAAACTCCTGATTGATTGATTGAATTTGCGATGAAGATACTTTTTGTCTAAAAAACAGAAAGTGGAGGGAACCCGAGAAAATTAGCGTACTCGCCTGGCTCCGATGCTTCAATGCAGTTTCTATCTCGGACTTGCATCAGGTGCTCATTATCGACTCTGCTGGCTGTGAGGATCCCTGCTTGGCGTTCACTGTTTCAATTCTATTACGGCTCCCATTATGGCCTCACTCGACATTTTTCCATCATCCCCGCTGCAGACATGCCCGACAAGAAGCATGACCCGAGGCGGGCGAGGGATGATCCGCCAGCCGACAAATCCAGCGGTGAGTGGAGGAGTGCCTGCAAGCATGAGCTCAGAGGCGGAGGGGGCCGGGTCTGTGTCAAGCTCCCAGCTGGGGAGGACGGAGAGAGCTGTGGAGGAATTAGCAGGTGGGATGGAGGCTCCAGAAAACGCGGGAGCAATCTGTGCTTCAAAATCAAATATGAAGCTCGGCAAGCAGGTAATGCAATATCTTCAGTCTAAAAGTATATCAGAGCTTACAGATATTGTCATACAGCCCCTTGGAGAAAGCTGTCTAGCGGACACTATAATCAACGCTATTGCTAATAAGCAACAATGTTGCACTGACTCCTTATTCCAGAGCCCCATATCTTCTGAGCTCTTGTAGCAGCTTTTCATTGCCGAGGCTCAGAGCTCAGAAAGTATAGACAATATCCCCAGAGGCTCAGTAGGGACGGAGATAGGGGCTAAAGGAACAGAGCCCAAGCTGGTGAATGGGGCATAAAATATCAGAATTAAAGTGCGCAGCAACAAGGGTAGAAATGCAGAATTACCCAATGATTCTCTAGGGTCTCAGCATGCTGACATGTCTAAGGAGGACCTTGAGGGCTCTGTCCTTTCTGGAATGGATGTCAGTAATTCAGCTACCTCAGATGGGGGCCAGGAGCAACATTTGGTAGACCTACCAAGGAACAACGGCCTCAAAGAGGAGCAACAAAAAATACATTAACTATAGCTGCTGCAGACCCTCTAAAGAAAGACCCAAAGCTAAATATATTAAAGATTCGAAGAAAATTACAAATACATCTAACACAGGCAGTGTAAAAGAAAAGAAAATACAGGCTAAAGAGGATTTGAAGAATAGCCCAATGAGGAAATGGGTGCAGGCTAAGGGTGGAATCAAGAAGGTGATCGCTAGACTCTCGGATGTGGGACTTATTGGTGGAGGACCAGAAGGTGTGCTCATCTGTACAGCGGCAGGCACAGGTGTGGCGGCACCCAAAGCTATGAGCTGCCCGTCTTCTGAAATAATGTCAACATTGATAAAGGTACCTGGCGGACAAGGTGGTTCTGTCGGACCTTGTGAAAAAGGCAGTGGTGAGATTTCTCTAGCTTTTATATCCGACCTTGACTCTTCTCCTTCCATGCTTCCCTCTCTGCCTTTAGCATTGTCTTTAGCATCCCCACTCTCCTATACGTCAGATCATGCAAAAGGCCTCTCCTGATCTAGGGGATTGGGACTGGAACTGCCAGATCCAGCTGGCACACAGACCCCCAATTGTACAAAGTTGGCAGGAATCTCAGTATCCAAGGCCGTTTTTACTCTATTTTAGAAAAAAAACAAAAAAAACAACATGAAAACATTACAAAAAAATAAGAGGATAAAAGTCAGGATCTTAAAAGGAGTACTTAATAAGAAGAAGCAAGAGGACTATTATTTATAATCAGATGGAGGTAGTGAAGTCTCTAGCTTGGAATGTTGCCAGGCTGAACAGCAGAAATAAGAGACGGTTGGTAGCGGAAGAATTGCGGATGTATAATCCACAGCTTGGGCTGCTATCGGAAACTCATATCTCCTATAAAGATAGAGGTTTACTAAAACAGCTAGGATATGAAGTAGTTTTTAGCTCTGATCAAAATGTTTCAACTAAAGGGGTCGCAATCTTAAAACACAAACAGCTCAAAGCTGCGCTTGATGAATCATTACCAGATAAAAGTGGTAGATGGGCTGTAGCACAGATAGTATTAGAAGGTAGTAAATATGTCTTCTGTGTAATATATGGCTCAAATATTGATGATCCTCTTGTTCTAGACAGATTAAATATGGAATTATTAAACTGGTAGGGTGAGAGGGTGGTGATGTGTGATTTTAATTGTATTATGAATTACAAGATAGATACTACTAGACAAAGCGCTTTCCAGGGGATGAGAAAGACACCGGCTGCGATCAAAGAGCTTGGTCGACTACACGCTCTTAGAGATGCTTGGCGGGCATTATACCTGAATATACCGGGTTATACATATTACTCAACTGCACATAAACTATGTTCTCGGATAGACATGGCGTGGGTGTCAGATGAAATTTTAGATTCAAACATAATGGAAATATGCCCAAGGGTCACTTCTGACCACAATCCAATTCTCTTGTCATTTAAAATCTCAACTGAGAGAAGGCGATCTAGGACCTTCTTGCTTCCTAGATACTTGCTCTCAGATGAAATCTTTCTAGCATGCATTAAAAGACACTTGAAGGAATTTCTCAAAATCAATACTGACTCTTCTGCACCTACTATAGTATGGGATTCATGTAAGGCTAGTATCAGAGGATTCTCCCAGCAGTATATTTGGCGGCAGAATGGGGAGCGTAAAAAAGTAACAGAAAAGATAATCAAGGATATTCTGTGGTTGGGAATCAACAGGCAGAGGCTTTACTAAAGGGTCTTCCAAACGAAGAAACTTTAGGGTATGCATTAATTGATCTAAAATCTGCATTGAAAAATACATCCAGGGAAAAGTGCAGCTAAACTGAATAAATATTGGGTATCCCAATATGAAAGTGGAGAAAAAATCGGGAAGCTTTTAGCATTCAAGGTGGCGGATGATAAGGCCAAGATGCATATAAAGCTGATTAAAGGGCCTAATAATGTGGTGTACAAACACCCAAATCAGATATGAGGGCAGTTCGCCGAATACGATCAAAAATTATATACGTCGGAGGCTCGTTCGGAATTGGCTGACATAAGCAAATATCTGCAGACTCATTTAATGAAAAGTATTGGCAATGAAATATCTGACTTATTGTCAGCTGATATTATGAATGAAGAAGTTAAGTCGGCCATAGCTGCTCTGCCTTCGGGTAAAGCATCTGGGGAAGACTCCATTCCTTTAGAAGTATATAAGCTCTGTATGGATGAATTACTTCCACTTTTTACTCAGTTGATTAGATCTATCAGTGCAGGGGGAAATGCTCCCGACTCTTGGAATGTCACCCAGATTGTGTTCTTTTTAAAAAAGAATAAACCTCCACTGGAATGTGGGTCATATAGACCCATATCACTCATACATACCGATGCATAAATCTTCGCTAAAATTATTGCGACTCGCCTTGCTCCGATAATGCCCGAATTGGTGTCTCCTCAACAACACGGATTTATCTCAGGGAGGGACACTACGGCACATTTGAATACGGCTGTAACAGCATTTGACGTTGCAAACACAAAAGCGACCCCACTCAGTATGATTCTATTGGATGCTGAAAAAGCTTTTGACCAAGTGGGGTGGGACTTCCTCTGGGCCACATTAACAGCATTTTGTATCAAAGGCAAGTTCCTGCACTTGATTAAATCCTTATATCACCATCATAGCACTAAACTAGTATATGCAGGACTACAATCTACTATCTTCTCAATCTCTCGTGGCACCCTCCAGGGCTGCCCCTTATCACCGTTATTGTTCGCTCTGTCAATAGAACCATTCATTTTGGCTTTGCAAAATCAATCTCCGATCACGCCTTTTATATGTGGTTCAAATAGTCTCAAAGTCATGGCATACGCTGATGATATTGCCGTATACTCGACTGATGTGAAAGAAGTAAGCATGGGCGAATTTTGCAAATTCGCGATCCGTGAATTTGCGGCTTTGCGAATTCGCAATCTGCAAAATTCGTGAATTCATGCGAATTTGCGGATTTTTATATTTTTGCGTGTTTGCGGGTGTTCGCGGGGCGCTGTGCATGTTCGCGAGTGTTCGCGGGGCGCTTTGCGTGTTCGCGGGGTTTTTTTTTTGCCTGGTTAATCACTGCCACCCTCTTGTTTTTTATGCCCTTCTGCCATCTGTACCACTCGTTTCTGTGCCCTTCTGCCCTCTGCCCCACTCATTTTCTGTCCCCTTCTACCCTCTGTCCCACTTTTGTGCCCTTCTGCCCTCAGCCCCACTTAGAATGGCGCCTGCAAGCTGCCAGCACCATTCTAAAATAGCTGCAAAGAGCTTCAACAGGAAGCACTAATAGATAAAGTAAAGCAGGTGCTCGAGTTGAAGGTCAAATTAAGTTACACAATCATTAATCACCCCAAGTTTGGGGTGATTAATGATTGGTTAACTGATTTTGAGCTTCAACTCGAGCACCTGCTTTACTTTATCTATTAGAGCTTCCTGTTGAAGCTGACTTTTGTAACTATTTTAGAATGGCTCTGGCAGCTTGCCGGCGCCATTCTAAAAGACTTACAAAAGTCAGCTTGAACTTTTGACCCAATCCGTTCCGCTCGCGGATTTTGTGGGAAATTCGCGAATCTCACGGATTGCGAATTTACCGAAAATCCGCAAAATCCGCGAACTGAACGGATTTTCCGCCCATGCTTAGAAAGAAGCATTAAAGGGGGTTGTTGAGGAGTCGAAGAGATTTGGTGCAATATCGGGCTACAGACTCAACACCAAAAAGACTCAAGTTCTACTGAACTATAAATCCCCAGTCCCAGTACAGGGAGTCTGCAGTGTGGCTACCTACCTAGGGCTCAGAATGTCGGCTAAAATAGATAAGATTATTGCATTAAACAATGAGGAACTTCTGAAGGAAACAGTTAAGTCACTCAAGAAATGGCACAAGGTGCCTATAAGTATTAGCGGACACATAAATATAATCAAAATGAAAATTTTGCCTACATTTTTATATTTGTTCCGTTCTATTCCTCTACGACTAAACGCTTCTTTCTTTAAACGCCTAGATGGAGTCTGTAGTGGTGTTATCTGGGGCTATAAGAAAGCACGCAGGGCTATCGACTTACTAAAGTTTCCATTCAATCAGGGGAGACTTGATTTTCCAGATTTTAAATTATATTTCTGGGCAGCATTTTTGGGTCTAATAAATCCAATAAGTAACACTTTCTTTTACAGATTTATTTTAGGAGAAGATTATAATATGTTTCTTTTCAGAACTAACGATCCAAATTATTTTAAGCGGGTCAAATTTAAGACCGCATGCGATATATTGTAAACATCTTGCGTGCCATTATGCTTAAATGTAATACACTGTTCTATCATGTCAAACTCCCTCTGTGGGGTAACCCGGGCTTACCAGAGATCTTTCTAGATGCAGAGGGGAAGCAATGGTCTAGCTTTGGGATAAACTGCCTGGGGACTTATATGACTATAATGGGCTTATTACATTTGAAAGACTATGCATTTTATATAACTTATCATTAGATATGCAAATCAAATATTATCAGATCTGAGGTTATCTTATACGTAGTAGGAAATTGATAAATGTCTCAGATTCTGATATACATGTCTGTGTGAAACAGATGCAAAATCTTCGATTACTATAGATATAAAACCCTATGTACTTATAAGGAAGATAATTGTACTAGGTTAGCTGAACGCTGGAGTCGCAGTATGGGGACATCAATTTCAACTAATACTATATCACGTGCCTTCACCAGTATCAATAATTTGTTACACTCTTCTAAATTGAGGCTGCTGCAGTATAAAACAATCTGCCAATTATATTACACACCTGAAAGTATATCGAAATGGTCATCTCATGATTCTTTCCGTGACAGAGTGCCGGAAGTGCGGCTTACAGGCAGCTGATCTGAAACATATGCTATTCTTATGCCCTGAATTAGCAGAATTTTGGCAGAAGTTGACTCAAATAATATCTCAGAAACTTGGGAGATTGCTTGTGTTTTCAACAGTAGATGTATTGATAGGTGGGCAGAATACAGTAACTAGCCAAACAGAATTAATTACTGTTTTATTGGTATGTGCTAGGCTGACAATCCCCCAGGGCTCGATTTCACGAGCTACTCCATCTGCTCTGGAATGGTGGGGATTGGTTAAAGAAACAAATGACAAGGAACTAGCATTGGCTAAAATAAGAGGGACTCGCACATTATGTAAACTTAAGAAGGTATGGGGACTGTTATTCTGAAGAATTTAAAGAAATAGTACGGAATGGTTCAGGTTGATTAGCTTTGGGTGTTTTTTTCCTTTATTTTTAATTTTTTTATTTTAGCATAATTGATTGTCTATAGATGTATATCCTGCTTCTTTTTTAACAGTTTTTTTTCATGTTGGTAAATAAAAAAAATATATAAAAAAGAAGTTAACAAACAGAGCACTTTGAGCACAAACATTCAATGGGAATGATGCCTGCAAATTTAAAGTTCAATATTTTATACAGGCCACAATTGAGTTGTTTCTTTGCATAATTAAAGTTGTTTAGATAATGGTATAAATAACTGATTTATATGTGGAATATTAAAGCGAAAATAACCTCTTTAACTGTGGATATCCTGGGTGTTCCTCTTGCTGCATCTGAGCTCCTTTAGCATGTCACAGAGCAGGAAGGGCTACAGCATAATGCAGACACTAAGGAGTATGATAGACCTCTGCGTTTCATGAGTTACATCATGAATACCCAAAGACATACAACTTGCAGAAGAACTAATGTGATTTCACTGACTACACCACCGAATTAAAAAGAGCAGAACATGTATATAGCAGCACACTGATTATGTTTGTGTGACACATGTAACCAATAGGAGTCTGCTGCCCCTTGCTGGTCACCACTTCAACCTCAAATTGCAGCATTTCACAAGGGGTCGCTAAATGCAATCTGCTTAATTAATATTAATCAGAGAGGTTGTTCTGTGACCATGGCCTAGATGTAGGTAATTTTATTTTACCACTTCTTAAATACCGAATTTTACAGAATCGGTATTTAAGAAGTGGTAAAATAGAGGGGGGGATGTAGGTATTACAGAATCAGTAAATACCGAATCGTTACGATTCGGTATTTACCGATTCTGTAAATACCGATTCGGTAATGCCCATTGATTCCTATGGGCATTGAAGCCCATAGGAATCAATGGGCATTACCGAATCGGTATTTACCGATTCAGTAAATACCGATTCCAGCAAGGGTGCAGGGGGTGTCACTTTGAGGACAAGTGGTGGAGAAGTGTGGCTCACCGGTTAGAGGCGGCAGACCCAGAAGCAGAGGTCGGCCCGAGACCAGGGTTCAATTCCCGACGCGACACGGTACGGAGCCAATGTCAGCGGGCTCGATAAATCTCGCCTCGGTGCCTCTCTAACCATGGGTCCCACGCTGCAACTCTGGGCAATAGCTTGCTTAATCTCCACAACAGCCCCCTCGCTGCTGGGGATGCCTGGCTTCACCTTGGGGATGCCCAATAGGGACCATCTCACAGGGAAAGCCAGGACTGGTTCCCCAGCGGTACACAGCGCCAAAAAACCCTGTGGTGAACGTGCGCTCTACAAATTCATACTAACATAACATAACATAACATAACTTTGAGACCCTCTAGCACCCCAAATACAGGCATGTGTGCCATGTGGCACACAGACATGCCCTAAGGGCATGTCTGTGTGTCACATTGCACAGGTGTGCATGCACAGATGTGCATGCACACCTGAATTCGGCATTTTACCACACAATAGGATTGTGTGGTAAAATACTGACACTTAAGGGCCTGTGGCACTCTTAGGAGTGTCACCTACATATGGATTTACCGATTCGGTATTTTACAGAATCTGTATATTTACCGAATCTGTAAAATTACCGATTCTTAAAATAACATGCCCCTACATCTGAAAACCCTAATACCGGTCGGAAACGGCCAAAATCGGCCGTTTCCGACCGGTATTAGGGCTCCTACATCTGGCCCCTAGTGTGAATGGAAAATTTGTGATATGAACTATTAGTACCAGAGATGTTTAAAGACATGGGAAAGTGGGCTCTAGCCCAGGACCTCAGCGTTTCAGGTGGGTGTCCTGATAGAGCCAGCTCTGTTCTGCCGAGTCTTGCCCTGGTGACCTTGAATAAGTCTTAAACAGATTGTTTTAAATACCGTTTTTCACTTTAATTTATTTTTAATGTTAGTGATGTGTGAGTCTATTATAGAAATTTTGCAGAGAAATCTTCTGCTTATGTTTCATGCAACATCCATAAAAAAAGTTTCTTTTAGATCAAAACAGGATTACACATATAAGAAATGGGAGGTTGTCACAGAAATTATCTGCAGTAATATTATTGAGCTGCTGCTGTGTTACAATACTGAAACACACTTTACTATCCCTGAATATTACATATAAACAAATTTAGAATTTGGACCAGTGTGCCTGTGCACTGTCCATGACCTGGCCAAAAAGAGCCTGGAAGAGCTGTATTTGGATCAGAAATTCTAAACTGTTCCGAGCCCCAAAAAATACGTTTGGCCTGGGGCTCCCAAAATCCATAAAATGTGCCTGATTAGTACATAGGTCGCATGGCACATCACACCCCCATTCTCATACCGGTCTGGCTGGAATTTGCACATGCCTGCTGGGTTAGTGCATCAGGCCGAAGAGAGTATAATGTCTAGGAATGGGGGTATTTGTACCAACATGGATAAACTGTAACTTACACAGACTAAAGATGTTCCCCATTCATGAACCAATTATGGCTTTTATAGGTATTTTGAGGATCTGTTCTGAAACCACCCTTTCAGGTTTATGAACAGATGGCTGTTGCCAGCAGCCTGCTCTAGGACTCAGGCCCAGGACTGGCAAAAACCCGCCTCCGTAGCTGTTACAGAAAATTCCTTTGTTAAACATTTGGGGGAGGCCCTGCCACACCTGCCTTGATCCCAAAGGCAAACACACGGCTTGGTTTGAAAGATAAGTGTTTGAACGCAAAACCTTTATTGTTCTGGTCTTCCCTCTGTTGTGGAGCAACTTTCTTCATGGAAGCTCTTACAAAACAAGCATAGATGTATTGGAGATTCTGGCGGCTGAGCGCTCCCGTAGTTTAAAATCTGAAGACAACACTTCCCTCACTACTGCATCTAACTACTTTCAGGTTCCTCCTTGGGAAATAATTAATCCATTCAGGGCCTTAGAACGTCTTTACTCAGCTTAAAAGCTGGTCAAAGTCTCCCCTGATTAGAATGTTGATGATTTTCTTGGTCCTGTGAGCAGATCATTTTGAGCCATGTGTAAAAGCAGTGCAACTGAATGGCCTCTTGCACACCAGTTTTAGATGTGTTTAGTTGCCAATGACTACCTCAACGGAGGCTTTGTCGAAAAACATGACGTCAGCTGCAGTAGCATAACATTCGTGAACGCAGAAATGTGAACGAGCTGATTGGAGTCTCCCAGCCATAGAAAGGCATTATTACCTCATGCAGGGTCAGTAAGATGCCTCTCTTTTTTTTTTTGCAGGGTGCTGGGTGAAAAAATTGAAAACTGGTCCGGGTGAAAAAATGGGATCCTGGTCCTTATGTTTTTTAAATCAATAATCTGTATCATGTTTTGTGTGGGCTTTGTATCCATTTTTGAATTTTCATTTGAAATAATGTTGAAATTACACTTCACAGCTAAGGGTATAAGTCAGTACAAGAACCGGGCTTCGACGTGACTTTCTACTGCACGTTTGTCCACTGCATTGTAATATATGACGATCGTGTGCTGTGAAATAACTGCATTTCAGTGTGCCAGTCCTTACAGAAACAGCAGGGATATGTGCGACATTAGGTTAACTCAAGGCTTCTATTAAAGCACGGCTACACTCCCACGGGTAGGTGAACAAGAAGAGACTCTCGGGTCCTTTAGCCAACAATTCTCTTGGTCTAGATTACATTTTTTATTAAAATATGTCTAGTTGTTTCAGATGTATAATAAAGTGGATGGAGCAGAGTGATATAATGCGTGCAGAATCCCTCCTGGGGCTTGCTGGGTCTAGAAGTATGCTTTTTGTTTTAAGGCATGATGGACAGTTGCACATGTCACCAGATTATGATAAAAAAAGCTCATGCTCTCTGGAGAGGTGTCAGTATCAAGTTTTCCCATCTATCTGACATGCCTCGAATGAGGCAATGTACCAAAGGGTGCCAAGCGCAGCAGAAGTCTGATTAAGGTTCTCTGAGAGTTTATTGTGAGTAGGAATTTTCTGATTCTCAGAACTTAATGAAATCTTCATGTCTTAGCTTGAGCTGTCAGGTTTCAGCTAAGACTGGTGAGTGTACCCATCTGCACAATGAAAGAATTTCGGCCTCCTTCGGAGTAGAGTGAGGCCCAGTGACTGCTTCAGGGGGTGCAAACCGTTTGCAAACAGTTTTCGGGTCTTTTCTTGCACCTGATTCCAACTTTGGCCTAAACAATGGGGTACAATGGCTAAAATGGTCTTTGCAAACATTTATTTTTCGTCCAGCCCTATTTAGTATTGGATTCGAAACTTTCGACCTTTGTGGAAACCTCTGTTGGTACAGGAGCCAGGATTATGAGTAAAGATGATTTCATCACACATAATAATTAATGTGTGCAATAAAGTCCTCATCCCCAGTTAAAGTTTGGCAGGCCAAACTTGCAGCAAATTAACAGCGCCGAAATCCAACTAAATGCAATGCATGTTTGAAGCAGAAAGCACCAAATTCCACATTTTATGCCACATTTATCAAACTAAATAAACACTGAACCCCGGGGTGTCGCACATTTTTTTGGGTTTGATAATTATTGCCACCTGTCTTATGCGAGCATAGTTAGGGTTGTTGAGTACTCCTTACCACACTGTTTTGCCTATGCATTAACCTCCTCTACTTCGAGGAAACTGTGCTTGGAAAAACCAATTTGAGTCCTGATGCCAAATCATCATTGGTGAGTACTAATGCCACGCTAAGCCCCTTTGCGTGGCTCTGCTTGGCTTAGTAATACAAAGTAACACAAATTCATAGTTTTGCCTTGTGTTATGAAGAACCGGGTCAGAACCCAGAGGTGCCAGGGGCACGCCCAAAGTCTTCAGATTCACCTGTCTTGGTATACAGAGACACAGAATACTTCTGGGTGGCGTCAGAGACCAAATTTATTAGCTGCAGCTCGTAACAGAAGTCCTAGAAATACAACACGGTGTACAACTCAGGAGACTGTTCAAATTTGTCAGGCGAAACATCCGTTTTTATACCCAATATTCACATTACAAATGCACACCCACTGCACAAAATTCTGGCCAATAAGTTACATTTTCAAACAAAGTATCACATGACAGAAACCTCAGTTTGCGATAACCTAACCCAAAGTAAATTATTAAGAATGTCCCAAATCCAATCTCCACAAGCCGGACAAACCCATAATTGAAAGCACAATGCATATAATGAAGAACATAGAAAAGGAACAATGACAGATAACGAGCAAGATAAGGCATGTGTAGAGAAGCTAAAAGTTAACGATGTCTTGAACTTTGATTGGCAATCTCAGATAACAATCAACCAAGGAAATTGGCTTAACGAGGTCACTTTCAGATGGAAAGGGTCAGTTTCTTACAATGCACCTTAGAGTCAAGAAAAGTCTTAGTTAATAAGCGCATGAACAACGAAGCTCATGCAACTTCATTTGTCTAGTTACCTCCATGGGCCTACGTGATGGCAACACAAAATGGAGGCACGGACAAAATGGAACCCATATTCGAGACAAAGTCTCTGAATACGTAATGAACTCGCTAGTTAACATGACGAATTCACTCCATATTAGCCGTACTTGCTAAATACGGTACAACATCACCAAAATCGTGACAGACCATAACCTCACAAGATAAGACAGAATTTTACAGAACCTCAGATACTCTGTGTCGGAAAGGTGTTACATTGATGGAACACAGATATTTACATTCACCCACCCATGTATTTTGATGCGAACCCAGACTTACTAAGACTTGTAAACCTGGGTTTGCACCGAAATAGTGTACATACCTCACTGACAGAGGTGTAACAAGGTAAAATATCTTCATTTCGCCTCATTACTTCCTCTTTCCAATATGTCTCAAAGGATTGTTTTTGCTCAGGCAGGTATGCCCTCCTATACCATAATATATTCTGCCTTTAACAAAGGTGGATTTGTTGTCACTAGGCAGTACACAGTGCGCCAGCGCAAGGAAATAGCAAAATGCTCCATAAACTTTAAAAATACAGGGTATTTCTGCTCTCTCCCTTTCACACAATGAAGCAAGTTCCCATGGTGTGCTGTGTTGAGTGAACAATCTAAATATACTACTTTGTACTTAACTGTACGTTAGCCACAATTGAAAGAAATTGGTCACAGAATGGAGAATTTTAATTTCAAATTGTGAAATTGAAAAACTGATATTTTGCAGGTGGATGATCATTGAAATCAATTTCAGAAGCATATGAAGTTCATAAACCAATACAAAAATATTGTTTAAGTGTATGCAAGAAATTAAAACATTCTTTAATGGGCAAAAGATGTCCTTTCGATTGGCGATTCTATCACTACTTTTAGAAAGAATGTTCCCAGATGTCTAGCCAGTAGCGGCTGGTCTGCGGGTGGAGTGACAGGGAAGGGGCATGATGGGGAGGTGGAGGGAAATAGACAACGAAGACAACATAAAAAAGAAATCGGAGAAAAAGAACTTAACTGCCGTCCAACGCTCTACTGCTCCATGTACTCGCTGCAGCACACAGGCTCCTTGTGTCCCCAGCGGTCAATCCTGATGCTGCTCTCATGCTTGAAAGCAGTCTCAGGATTGGCCTGAGCACCGGGAATCTGCGCGCCCAGAGAGACTGGAAGCCTGTGTTTGCTATCTCCAACCCGGAAAATGCAGCTGGGTTGGAGACAGCTCAGTGCGCATGTTGGTTTTGACCAGCCATACCAACATGCTCACTGAAAGTAGTGCCCACCTCTCTCTCTTGTCCCTGCCCTCATGATAGCCCCACCCCCAAGACTAGCTGGCCCTTAGAACCTGAAAATTAAAATGATAATAAACTCATTTTATTATTGTTTTATTTTACAAGTTTTGATGGCGTCGGGGCCAACGCACATCCGACATAGCTGAGGAGCCGTCACTGTGTCTAGCATTATAATGGAGCACTATTATGCTCTTCTCTTAGACTGGGATTCAGGCGTATACTTTCAAATTTTTGTGTGGTCACTTTCGGCTATAGAAAACATCAAGGAAATGGTTTGTGGAGGAATGATATTTCAGACTTAGGAAGTGCCAGGAACTCTCCCCCCACAGAGCAGCAGGACCTATGCAGCTTCAGTGCCTGATTTGTAAAAACCATAAGTGCCAGTGCCTTCACCAGGAGCCCACTGCAGTTTACCCCACCCATTACCCCTGCCAGCACTGCCAATTCCAGTTCCTACACAACTACTAACCATCACACTGCTGCAAGTATGACAATTCAGACTATTCAAAGCCCTCAAAGCTACAAGAATGGCATAGGCAGCAGGTATTATTCGTTTTAATGTATATTGAATCATTAATTAACTGTTTTTCTCATCTCTTATTTAGACAAACAGTGACACCATGTGGCAGACTGTCATAAGTACTGATGGTGACAAAAAGGTGTGGGTACCAAGCACCGGAAACCACAGGCTCAAATTAAACACTGGGATGCTTGTGCTTTAGTCCTTTCTGTCCTTGTGTCAGTGACCGGGAAAGCCAGCTGTTGTCTACCCAGATGAAGGTAGTGCATGACAAGGGTTATGAGAATGATGAGGTTAGTTAGAGTTGTGTGGTAAGGCACAGGGTGCAGAATTCTCCCTATTTCACTCCACAATTGAATAAAGGATATGTCAGTAGTAAAAAGAAGGTACACAGGGGTGCACACATGCTTTACCTCTGCTTTTGTTTGCCTGAGGCCTGGTCTTTGAGTCTCTGGGTCACTGATGCTAAACCTACCTAAGAACAGTGACCAAAGTGAGGCATGAGATGTTTTTCGAAGCACAGAGGAGAGAAAGGCACAATTGTTCTGAGCCAGGGTTACTGAATGTCCACGGAGTGGCGTATCACTGTTTTGACAGTTGTGGGTTATTGACAATACAAATACCTTCAAAATGCAAAGCAAGTGGTTTTATTTGATATATTAATTTGAACAATATATTGTACCACATAGGCAGATCTATGTTATTTTGCTAACATTCGGTAATAGCCTAACACTGGCACATTCCTATCGAGATAAATAGTAAAAAAAATACCCATTTGGCTTTCTTGTGCATAGTGTGTGACAACAACAGCTCCTTCTGCCAAGGCACTCGACATTTTCTGTCAGCTTTTACCTTGGCTTAGAGTGGGAACAGTTGCATCCATGATTTCCTGCTTCGGAATGTCTCAACCACATGACACCCTGTGTTAGGAAATTGTCACTGCTAATGGCTCAGCAGCTTAAACTCCAGGTTGAAGCCAGGCGAAGTTGAGAAACTTCAACCGCTTTTGCGAAGGGCAAAATAGTCTGACTTTGCCAAACTTCACAGGCACAGCTTTAAGTTTGTACACCTAACTTTTAAATGATCCGTTAATACCTGCAAATATCATGGGGTAACAATACACATTAAACATCTGCATTTGTTGTGTATCTTTTAATTATCAGGGGGCAGATTTACAAGCCCCTTGCGTCACTTTTACGCCACCGTTGCGTCACTTTTGTGATGCAGCAGCTGAGTAAAAGTTGCAGCCCATTTACAACGTGATGCATCTAGGGAGATGCGTCACGTTGTAATGCCCTGCGTCACCAGGTATAATGTATGCAGGGTAGGCGTTCCCATGCAAAAAGCCATGTAGAACTGGCGCAGTGAAATTTACAAGATTTCACTGCGTCACTCTACGCCTTCACTGAATCAAAATCCCTAAGCATTCTCAGACCAGGCGTAAGGATTGAGGCAGGGCATTTTACATGGGACCTATCTATGTTTTCTGGCGCATTGCTGGAATTGCGTCACTTTGTGACAAACTCCAACAACGCGTCACTTTTTCTATGCAGATGCGTCAGTTCCTTGTAAATCTGCCCCCTGGTATTTAGTGGAATGGGTCAAGCCATTAACATTACAGGAAATAATCTTCAAAAATATTCTATTGTGAAACCTTTGTGCATTTAGGCACAATGCCTCTTACCACCAGGTTTGGGTCCTCCCCACATCCTACAGCCACTGTGGAAACAGCCCTCTCCACAGAAGTCCCTAAATATACTCTTAAGCTGCCAACTATGGAGCTTTCCTCAATTGTCTACATGTAGAAAAAGGTTAGTTATTTGGGGTGGACAAGTCACCTAAACACAATAAAATTCCACAACCAATTTTAAATTAAAGAGAAAACTTATATGAGTTAAAAAAAAGCCCAAAACAACAAAAATCGAATAAGAGGACCCAAGATGTATGAATTTTTAAGTACTTGAGAGTATAGTTCCAGAATGCAGAAATCGCCAATAATAGTTTAATGAAGTGGTAGGCCAAGACCTAGGCATTATTTGAGACAGATTGCGAAAGAGCCTTTGTCGGATACAACAAGTGGATTGGTCCCAGAAAGCAGAAAGGGACTTTGTCATTTTTTCAAGGATGTTGGAGCCTTTATGCGATATGGATCTGAAATTCAATCTGATGTAGTGGAACCGCTAGTTGTGTACTTTTGACAGTAGGTCCACTTGGCTCTGGCAGTGTGAAACAAAAGTTTTCACAAGATTCCAAGCTTTTTCCTGGTGCTCAAGCAACGAAAGGATGACACTTCTAAGCACCCCAGGACATGCAGGGGGCACCTAGGGACTACGAGAGGCGATCAGCAAAGTCCAGCCTAAGTTTCAGTTTCCACCAGTGCTTAATTAGAGCCAGTGGTTTCCCGTGCTCAACACTAGCACTTAATTATCAATACTGGTACTTGTGACAGTCTGCCACAAGGTGGTACTGTCTGGCTAATTTAGAGATGCCCACAACAACAGGTAATTATTAATTAAATTTACAATAAAAATGACTATTACCTGCAACCCAAGCCATTCTCATAGCCTTTGGAGGCCTGAAATAGTCCATTTTGTCACACTTGTAGGAGTGTGATGGTTAATAATTCTGTTGTTACTATCATTGGCAGCATGAGAGGGGCATCATGTGTTGCAAGCTGCAGTGGCCTCCAGACGAAAGCCCTGGCACTTATGTTTTTTGCAAATGAAGCCCTGGTTGCCACTGGTCAGCTCAGAAATGTAGGGAAAACTTGCTTGCAGCTTTTTCTTTGCTTGTCGCCACAGAGTAGGTTAGACAGCTGACTCTTGGAATCCACTTCTTTGTCCTCACTACCAGGAGGATGACAGCCAATCCTTCAGAACTCCTCATGGGTCACAGACAGCAGGTCCAGGCCTCTTCTGCTCTTCAGTAGATCCAGAAAGCATTCTGGCTGAGGGCCCAGCTTTGTAGGGTTCAGCAGTCTGTGCTGTGGATAGGGAAGACTCCTGGGCACTCCATAACCAATGGGGTAAAAGGTCACAGGACAACCATGGCAACTATAGCCAGTTTTTTACCAGTTCCCTTCACCCTCATATCCAAGATGGGGAAATAATTCTTGTATTTGTATTGGTTATTTGTAAAGCGCAGACTATCGCTCCGAAAGGAGCATCCTGGCGCTAAATTCTTCATTTCTTCCTACTGAGTTTGGTGCCAGCCAGATAACGGTGACACAGGTTGGGTCTTTAAAAATGTTATCTAACATTTGACAGAGCAGGTCCCTTTGAAGTTAATTAAATCCTTGAGCCAATCTCAACTGGTCTTTAGGCCCAGGGAAGAAAACACCAGCACTCATTGGTTGATGATATCACAGTGGCAGGTCCAACCGCCATGCCTGTGGCATCGGGAGCATGCTGAGCAGCACACAAACTATTGCTTTCCCTTCCATTTCATAAGAAAGATTGTATTGCAAGTGGAACCTCCAAATAGTGTGCGTTCATTGACGTTAAGGGTGGATTAAAGCAAAATATGGCAAAGCAACATGGACGGCTGGTTTGCATGGTGACGTCAACCACCAAAGGATGGGTATAAGTGGTCTACAGTTCTGAGTCCTGATAAGAACCTTGAAGAGATAAGGGTTTGCAATGAGTTGACAAATCATCAACCAATGTGTGCATAAAAATGCTAAGAGCTGGGACCCAGGGTTGGGTGGAATTCAATGATAACACAGTCACTACTCGTGCTCCAACCAGCTTGGCACCGTTAGGTTGGACGGTCCATTTATGAGAAGTTTTTATAATAAATAATTTAGGGTGTGATAAATAACATTTCCTCTTAGGCAGCCAAAATTCAGAACTGCTTCATTTGTCTGTTATAGTTTATTTGATACTTTGTATTGGTATCAAATGTGATTTGTTTGTAGTTTTGTGTGGTGAGAGAAATGTAATGTAATGCATCTTTGTGATATGTTTATGTTTTGCTTTTGGACACTGACATTTTTATAAAAAATGTAAAGAAATTGTAATGACTAAAGAATTGAAAAAATAAATGGTCATCACTGTTATTGATTACAGCGGACATGAAGGATAACAAAGGTGTGCAGAAGTAAAGTCAGTATTGGCATTTGTGTGGTGTTTGAACTTTCTAAAAGTGGAATTTTCAAAACAGTGATTTAAAATCCAACTTTAACATTAAACTGAGTTTTAAATTACAATTCTTTAGACAACAAACTCGACATTCATACTTGCTCCCAATTGAAAGTTATCAAGTATTAAATGTAATAGGGTGACCCAATGTTATCCGAGAGGTAGTCCTTACAGCAGTGAAAAACATATTTAAGAGTTTTTCACTACCAGGACATGAAAAACTTAAAAGTACATGTCCGACTTTTTAAATACACTGTGCTCTGATCGCTGGCTGTTTAGGACCTACCCTAAGGGTGACTTATATGTATTAATAAGGAAGGATAAACAAAGAGAAAATTGTGGCAGTGGTAATAACAGAAAATGGTAGCACAACTGTGAAGCTTAAGGTAAGTATGTATAGCCGAAAGTATAGTGCGCTAGATAGAATCAAAACTATGCCACCTTAATAGTGTGAAATAATATGTAAAACAACTTTTACATAAATACAAATAACAAAACGATCCAGACCACCACACAGATATAGTGATTCTGGTCTGTCAATCTTTCAGATCCAACTTAAATTTTCAAGCATTCAGATCCAGAGTTTGTTGACACGCAGGTCAATCATTGGCCTGCGTGTCAACAAACTCTGGATCTGAGTGGATTAGGCTTGCCAAAAGATTTCTTTTGCCAGGTCGAAATTACAGTTTAAAACTGCACATATAGGTCTGACACCTGTTTAAAAGGCTACCTCAGTGAGTGGCACAATTAGTGCTGCAGGCCCACTCAAAGCATTTAATGTACAGGCTCTGGGTACATGTAGTACCTTTTTACTGGGGATTCTCACGTAAATCAAATGTGCCAATTGGGTGTAAGCCAATTTGACTGTGTTTAAGGGAGCAAGCACAAGCACTTTAGCACTGGTTAATAGAGTCCTAAAAGTCAATAAGAAATGAGATCAGAAAAATGGAGGAGTAAGGCAAAATGTTTGGGGGAAGACAAGGGCTGACATTTCTAACAGTGCATAATCTTTATATTGATTTTTTTGATGTGCCCGCTAAAGCCTGACTAGTGACTATGTTGCTTGGTGCCTACTAACTGATGGAAAATACAATTTCTAATGTCACACATTAAGATGAGGTTTTCCTACCTGTTTAAACGGTGAGTTTCATAGATGATTAAGCTAAACTTGGGCCTTGCCTTACTATCCAAATTCAGCTATGAAGGTCTTTTATTTGCCTGCTGAAAGTTTTTGAGGGGACGACACACGTTAAAATTATACTTACAACGTAGTCATGCGGTAAAGACCACAAACTCCAAATTCCATTTATGGATTTTTATTATAATTCCAAAAATAATTGAATGTAGATACACTGTAAAATCAATGAATATAGGTCAAGGCAAATTAATACAGAGCCAAATCTACGCATATAATTGATTCGGCAAAAGAGACACAATAAACTCCAAAAATTCATAAACAACCCAAGACAGAGGCGGAATCCAATTCTCTTTTCATCAGGGAAGAAAGCATAAAATATCTTCCCCTAGACTGCTCTCATAATTGATGGTTCTAGCTGGTTCCCTTATTTAGTTCCCAAAGGTGTCAGCACATGTAAACTTCCTTAGAAGTACTCACGTCAAATGGGTCAAATAGCTTAAAGTTATGGAGCTCGCTCTTAAGATGCTCCTTCTCCTCCGAAAATCTAGAAGTCTGATTTTCTGTCCCTGTGCACAATACAAAAAGGACTAATTCAGCCCCCCTAAATGTATCAAATGACAAATTATTTCACTTGCCTAGCACACCGGTGATTTTCCATGACTTCTTCAATTAATTCTTCTTTGCTTCCTTGTGACCTTGGAGTGTAGATAGGCCAGGCACAGACAATATCCTCCCTTCTTCTTTCTCAGACCATTCAAAGGCATTCCAGTTATCTCTTTAAACTAAAAATAATGAGGAGAAATTCCTTCTACCTGAAATGGGATGGGAGCATACTCTTCTAGCACCAACAAAGATACATTCAATTAATTCCCCAGTAGCTGAGGAAGTGATACCGTAAACAACCTGCAACTTTAACACACACGATTACATGAATATGAACATAATATCCGTCTGCACCTGTGTATACGATTATAATGGTGTCTTCTATTACATGTAAATTCTATATAACGTGCACATTACATTTCTTGATTAACGTGTAAAATAAATGCATTTAAACATAATATATAATGATACTAAAAACACATGTGGGTGCGTTTAAACTATGAGTATGTTGCACCCCTATAATTAGAGTGCTGTATGCGCTCTTTCAGTTCCCCCCTCTTATGACTAGTATCATAACACCAACATCTCACATTCTTGTCACGTGTCTTTGCAGAAGAGAGCGATCTAAACAGAAGTTGTAGCCTGCTGTCCTTGTCTGAATTTTTCTAACCCCTTAAGATGCAGATAATGACTGTCCTGCAGTCCTTCTAACTGCCACTCTCTTTTCTTCAAGGAGTTTTCAGCATGACATGTTTTTTGCCATTTGTAAGACTTAATGGCTCCCAATAACACAATGATACAAATGGCTGCTATTATGATGGTTTCAAGATATATCCCATTATCACCTGCCCCAGGCTTCTAAACCAACTGTCAATCTTCCCAAAGCCTTTGCCAATTTGTTCCCAGAGGCCATCTGCAGCCAAATCACACAAACCCTGATGGATTTCTGAGATGTTACGGATATATTTGCGTATATCCCGACTATTGTCTGGAATATATGTGCGATACAAAAGTGGATGATGGACGGAGCGTTTAAGCAAATCAAACACTCACCCCCAGTCAACTGATCTGGGTTTAATCCATCACCATTCTTTAGCTCACTCAGCCACCCCAGTTCAGACATGGCCATATGCAAATCAGTCTGACCCTGTGCCTCATGGGAACAGTCCAGCCCGAACTGCCAAGCCATGTCTTCCCTGGACCGGAAACAAGCATACTGGGACCGGTTTCGGATTCATAATCCTCATCAGCCGGGCTATCTTGAATCCAGTGGCCAAGTGAGCAAGGGACTCACGTATGAGCATACCCTGCCAACTTAGGGCGAACAAAGCGATACAAAAGTGGATGATGGACGGAGCGTTTAAGCAAATCAAACACTCACCCCCAGTCAACTGATCTGGGTTTAATCCATCACCATTCTTTAGCTCACTCAGCCACCCCAGTTCAGACATGGCCATATGCAAATCAGTCTGACCCTGTGCCTCATGGGAACAGTCCAGCCCGAACTGCCAAGCCATGTCTTCCCTGGACCGGAAACAAGCATACTGGGACCGGTTTCGGATTCATAATCCTCATCAGCCGGGCTATCTTGAATCCAGTGGCCAAGTGAGCAAGGGACTCACGTATCAGCATACCCTGCCAACTTAGGGCGAACAAAGCGATACAAAAGTGGATGATGGACAGAGCGTTTGAGCAAATCAAACACTCACCCCCAGTCAACTGATCTGGGTTTAGTCCATCACCATTCTTTAGCTCACTCAGCCACCCCAGTTCAGACATGGCCATATGCAAATCAGTCTGACCCTGTGCCTCATGGGAACAGTCCAGCCCGAACTGCCAAGCCATGTCTTCCCTGGACTGGAAACAAGCATCCTGGGACCAGTTTCGGACTCATAATCCTCATTAGCCGGGCTATCTTAAATCCAGTGGCCAAGTGAGCAAGGAACTCACGTCTGAGCATACCCTGCCAACTTAGGGCGAACAAAGCTATACAAAAGTGGATGATGGACGGAGCGTTTGAGCAAATCAAACACTCACCCCCAGTCAACTGATCTGGGTTTAATCCATCACCATTCTTTAGCTCACTCAGCCACCCCAGTTCAGACATGGCCATATGCAAATCAGTCTGACCCTGTGCCTCATGGGAACAGTCCAGCCCGAACTGCCAAGCCATGTCTTCCCTGGACCGGAAACAAGCATCCTGGGACCGGTTTCTGGCATTCCAGCCGTCTTCAGCCCGGCTTGCTTGAATCCAGTGGCAAATTGAGCAAGGGACTCACGTCTGAGCATACCCTGCCACACTTATGGCTGCCAAAAGCGGAACAAAAGGGGGTGGTGATGGACGGAGCATCTGAATCAATCCTCTGCCAAATGATTGAGCAAGGTCACTGTATCGATCCTGCAAGTATCCTCAGTCTCTCATTCGACCAATAGGTCGTCAAAGTATTGAACCGAACTGAGTTTTGGGACATTACCAATCCTTCGAGATTCTTTTTCAAACACTGACTAAAGATTGAGGGGCTTTCTGTATACCCCTGAGGGATACGACACCAAGTTAGCATGCGATCGTCTATCCTGAACGCAAAAATATACTGGCTATTTTCGTGCAATGGTATAGGGAAAAATATTTGGCACAAATCAATGACTGTGAACCATTCGGCTCCACATGGTATCTGAAATAATATAACAGCTGGATTCGGTATCAAAGGACAAAATGGGATCACAATTTCATTAACTCTGCGCAGATCTTGAAATATTCTGTACTCGCCGCAAGGCTTCTGTAGTCTCATTATGGATGAATTACAGGGACTTCCCCTTATCTCTTTCAGAATGCCTTGGGCAATCATGGACTCAATCACAGGTTGTATTCCAGCCATGGTTTTTGGAGTCAACTTATACTGCAGAATTCGTGGAAATTTAGCATTGGGTTTGACCTGTATCTTTACAGGTTCAACGCCTTTAATCAATCCAATGTCCTCACCTGTAAAGTCCCATACTTTCGGTGAAACAGAATCTCTCAGGTCATGTGGTAAGTCTTCTATTGTGAGAACCACAAACAGGCCTACACATAGACTCATATTTGCCATTTTAAAATAAGTGTCATCGTCATATGTTTGCAACTCCACACTTCTCGTGTGCAGGATATATTACAATTTAATTTACACAATAGGTCTCGTCCCAACAGAGAGACCGGGCTGGAAGCACACACTACAAATTGATGTTTAACTTGAAAGGGTCCTATTATCACAGGTGGTTCAGTTGTCAACGGGTTAGTCATTTTCAAATTAGTTACCCCTACCACTTAGATAGATTTTCCTGACAAGGTTAAATCTGGGACCACTTCTGTTCGAACTGTGGAATGTGCAGCTCCAGTGTCTACCAGAAAAGTAACAGGATTTTCATTCACTTTTGCATCTACGAATGGTCCGCTTTGGTCCACCTCCAAGATAGCACCCAAAGTGCATTCTCCCTGATCCCCCTTCTGGTACTCATAGGGGCCTTGGTTTTTTTCTAATCTGTCTTTTATCTCAAAGTAAGGCATCTGCCTATACGTCTGATTATTCATGGGTGTTTGCATTTGGGAATCACAATTACCTCCATACATGGATCTAGGTCTTGTCACAGTATTCACCCCTTCTGACATTTGTCCCTCTCTTTCATATTGAAATTGATTTGCTGGATTAGATCTACGCTCGCCCTTCCAATGCCTGATTTTGTGACAATAATGACAAGCTGTCACTCATTTTTGATTTGCCACCCACACCATCTGCACCTCTTCCTCTACTCTGTGCAGGTTGTGGCACGATTTGTTGTTGGTTCATTCCTCTACCACTCCTCTTCCTCGACCTATTGCTCCTCCAACTCCTTGCCCCAATCTGGCCGTTCAGCATTCCTCAACTGTACTAACATCAACTTTTCCTTTGTCTTCTTTAGTGCTGCTTCCACCTGTTCACTGCAATATTTTGCATATCGCAGAATTTCGTCAACAGACTTGTTCTGCCAACATATCAAGTGATGTTGTATCATTAAGCTGATATCGGTTCTTAGCCATAACACAAATTTAGGAAACAATTGTCCCATATCTTTTTGCTCTACGGTGTCTAATCCATTGTGTTGTTTAAAGGTTACTATCAGTCTTTCATAATAGTCATGCACAGACTCTTTGGGGTCTTGAGTAGTACAATCAATTTTAAGCCAATCAGTTTGAGGAGCTACTTTAGACTGCAACCATGTAATCACTTGCTCATATTTCTTCATCACCTCCGCTGAAGGACCATTTGTCAATGCATCTCTAGTTGGTTCCACAGTAGGCCAATCAACAGCAACCTTACATGCAGTCCACAAATCACCCAGAACTACTATATCAAACAAGGTATTCAAATCAATTCACAACACCTTTGAGATCTTAACAAACGGATCAATTTGTTTATACCAATCGGAAGACTTTTTCCTCAGTCGAGGAAAATCATTAGTAAATGCTGCCAAATTACCCCTGCTCCATTGTACATGTACATACCCTCTGTTCTGTACTTCTGTTAGGGGGAGATTTCCTTCTGCTCCTATCCCTCCACTTGGAGGCGGAGTATCTCCTATTACTTTCTTGGTACTTTTCTTTTTGGCCCATCTTTCGTCCCATTTATCCAATGCTCTCCATGGCCTCATTGCTATTATCAAATCTCTAATTTGCGCATTTAATCCTGTGGTTCGCTTTTCCTCTAAATCCAGTGTAATTCAATCTGCAGCTTCCCTGCATCAACTTTGTTTTGGTCAAATCCACCTGATACCCAGCCGCCATCGGTAGTGGGATGACCTGTAGGGCGGTGACGTGGGGAGGGGGAGGGGGAGGGTGCGGGGTAGTAATGTATGGATTACGGAGTTTTACAGGTAAGTAAACATATAAATAATAAAACAAATTTTGTTGCGCGCACTGCATCGCATTTGGTGATGCAGTGCACGCAACGAAATTCATTTTATTTATTTATATGTTTACTTACCTGTAAAACTCTGTAATCTATGCATTACTACCCCCTACCCTGCCCTCTCCCTCCCCATGTCACCGCCCTGCAAGTCATCCCACTACCGACCGCGGCTGCTGATACCTTCTTGCCAATTGTACCAATGCCTCATGAGCGGGCTTTGATTTCTTAGTGACATTCTTAGCTATAAATAGCAATTCACTGGGATCATATGTTTCAATCCTTTCCAATGGCACATTCCCTTCTATTACTTCATCTATCTCAATTTATATCTGACTACATCTAACAATGATGCCTTTATTGCCACCTGTATCATTCTCTGACTCTCGTCACTTCCGAAATCTTCCCTGCCACAGCTTTTTGTCCTTCTTGGAATTGCACCTTCCTCCATTATCAATACTGGACAACTTTCTCTTACACAACTTCGACTTCTCTAGTGATCACCCTCACACAGTCCTTGTGGTGGCAAAGTTACTCTAGGAGCTTCCGACCTCATATCTCGCTCTTCTCTTGGTAGCATTGATTCCCTCACTGGTTGGACCCACAATTTAAGATCTGCCAAAGCTCCTCTACGTCTCCGTGCCAACCCACTGTCCTCAACAGATCAGCAGTAGCTGGTAATGGGGTGCTAGGTTCCACTGGCCCCTGAACCATACCATCATTTCCTCCCTTTCTGTAACTTGCTGTGTTTGTCTTTCATCTGTCCTCTTGTTAGGATTATAATTCGAAACCACAGGTCCAACTGTAATGGGTACTGCTGGAGAGTCCGGCAACTATCTAGCACAGGCACTTCCATTTTGGTCGGTGTCCACAAATCCTGGCCCTTCAGAACCTCCTGGGATCCTGATTCCTACTGCCACTCTCCCTCGTACTCCTGCTGTCAGGTCTTCTGAACCTGTGTGATCTATTTTTGAAGCTTCCCCAGGCTGCTGCATCCATTCTTGCTCTGACCTGGAATCACTAGGTGGATGACGATCTTCTAACAATCTCTCTAAGAAGCTATCCTCTGTGTCAATCTCTTCTTCTATCTTCCTCTGTCCTTCAGATCCTCCTTTCAATAACCTAAATGGATATAAGCCTTCTCTCTCTATAATATTTACTCTCCACCTCTTTAACTGTGCGTCCCACCTAGCATCCTGATCTGCCTTTGTTGCCCTCCTGATCTTTCCCTGTGTAGCTTCTCTTTTCTTTACCATTGCTGCTCTCATCCATGCATCTAAAGCTTCAATTTGCATTGGTCTGGGTGGAGGCTTCAAAGCATTCATCACTCCCCTGAGCTGGTTCAATACCTCCATCCGAAAGGACCCATAACGAGGAAAAGCCAAGTCTCCCTCTTTCTCAATAATCTTGTGCCAATTCTGCAACCACACTATAGTATGGAGTCCTACATTGGTTGCCATATAATGTGCTGGGGTATTCTATGGGGGAGCTTCTTTTCCCACCCGAGTTACCACTCCTGTGTCTCCTCTACACATATCATGCAACACTTTAAAACATCTCATTGTAAAAGTGGTTTATTGCAATCCAGAATTCGATCTTACAGCAATGGACGGACTTCAACCAATCCCAGCGCGGCTCTATCTGACATCACAACAACTCCTGCCTTGCAGCGGCTCACCTTGCATTAGTTTCTCTTCACCCATTCTCGCTCACACATTCATACACAAGTAACTGTATAACCAAAGTTATTAACCAAGTAGCTGTTTCCTACTACAACCACAATAAGTAACAGTTACATAAACAAGTAATTATCCGTCATCTAAAAGATAGATAGAACACTCTCACAAGAACATCCGCTGTGACTCCTGACTTGCTTTGGTCACCCAATTGCTGTAGTCTACCCCCGGTATCTGAAGCTTTCCACTGCGACCTTACTCTTCATTCACACAAAAATCCCTACAAGAAGTAGATCATGGATAGCACTTCACGACACCCACAAATCAATCGGACAATTACATGCACAACTATCCCGGGATCTTGGACTTCACTGTAGTTCTCTCACAAACTTCCTGATCTGCACGTTTACAGATCAGTAAACTGATTATCCCACAATCACTCAACATGCATTCTCACTTCGCAAGACAACACACAAATTAAACATCACAGCAATCTAACACACCATACAGTTTCATACTCACTCTACCACTGCTTCTGACGCACCATCAGCATCCCCCGATCTCCCTCGATCACCGTTCTTCCGCCATCTTCTCCACCAAGTCCAGAGACAAAATTCTCTCCGCTTGTACTCTAAATCCCTCACTTTCCCCTCACTTTAGAGGCAAACAATCCTCTGCTACCATTTGATTAAGCCAAACTTGGGCCTTGCCTTACTGTCCAAGTTCAGCTATGATGGTCTTTTATTTGCCTGCTGAAAGTTGTCGAGGGGAAGAAACACTTTAAAATGATACTTACAATGTAGTTATGCTGTAAAGACCACAAACTCCAAATTCCATTTATGGATTTTTATTAGAAGCCCAAAAATAATTGAATATAGACACACGGTAAAATCAATGAATATAGCTACAGGAAAATTGATACAGAGCCAAATCTACGCATATGATTGATTCAGCAAAAGAGACACAAAACAATAAACTCCAAGATGAATACACAACCCAAGATAGAGGCGGAATCCAATTCCATTTTCAGCAGGGAAGAAAGCATGAAATATCTTTCCCTACACTACTCTCATAATTGATGGTTCTAGCTGGTTCCCTTATTTTAGGTCGCAAACGTGTCAGCACGTGTAGACTTCCTTAGAAGTACTCACGTCAAAAGGGTCAAATAGCTTAAAGCTTAAGATGCTCCTTCTCCTCCGAAAATCTAGACGTCTGATTTTCTATCCCTGCGCACAATACAAAAAGAACGAATTCAGCCCCCCCCTAAATGCATCATGTGACAAATTATTTCACTTTCCTAGCACACCGGTGATTTTCCATGACTTCTTCAATTAAATCTTCTTTGCTTCTTTGTAACCTTGGAGAGTAGATAGGCCAGGCACAAACAATGTCCTCCCTTCTGGCTTCTCAGACTGTTCAAAGACATTCCAGTTATCTCTTTAAACTAAAAATAATGAGGATAAATTCCTTTTACCTACAATGGGATGGGAGCATACTGTTCTAGCACAAACAAAGATACATTCAATTAATTCTCCAGTAGCTGAGGAAGTGAAACTGAAAACAACCTGCAACTTGGGGCCTAGTCTGCAGGCAACTTTAACAGACACAATTACATGAATATGAACATAATATAATCTGCACCTGTGTATACGATTATAATGGTGTCTTCTATTACATGCAAATTCTATATAACATGCACATTACCTTTCTTGATTAATGTGTAAAATAAATGCATTTAAACCTAATACATAATAATACTGAAAACACATGTGGGTGCGGTAAAACTATGAGTATGATGCACCCCTACAATTAGAGTGCTGTATGGTTCAAGCTGCTGCTGTCAGGCCACACAGGGTAGACCTGAAGCCATGTTTTCACTACCACTGTAGTGAATAGCCCTATAGGTACTGCGGTTCTCAAGTGGCATTTAACTTTCTATGCCATTTGTGAATTTCTGCATGTTATGCTATGGCCTTATAGGTAAGTTAAATGTGCCAATCAGGTTTTAAGCCAATTCCAAAACATCTTAGGGGTAGAGCAAATACACAAAGCACTGTATAGCAGTGTTGGAGTGTTAAACCAGCAGATGAGACCCCTCAAAAAAGAAAAAGTGGGGGTGACCACTCAAAAAGAGATCACTTTGCAACACTACCCATTTGTGAAAATATATGCACGGTGTAGATCCCCTGAAAATTATTGACTCAACCATCAAAATCTTCTGAAATGCGTGTATTAATGTAACCATGTGTCTTTTTTTTACCTCCTTATAAATATAGATCAATTGAGCCAAGTAGTTGCTTTTACCTTCTGTACCATTTCATTGGTCGTATGAGATGACATACAAAAACACGTTTTGTCTTCATGAAGTACTTATAATTTTTCAGCATCCTTAAGATAAGCATTTCTATGAATACACCCACAAATATTTATAGATCTTCACAATCTATAAAGATTTGTTTGGCAGATAGCATTAATTTCTCCCTGAGTATATCATTTTTTAAGTAGGTAACTACTAGGTGTCAGGAATTGATCCAACAGAGTGCCTACCTGGTAATAAAGATGAAATATGACATTAAGAAACAGAGAGGTATTTTGAGTTGGAAAGAACAAGTTTTGGTTCATCTGTATGATTTATCTTTTGCTGTCAGGCCTACAACTGCCATGAAGCAATGAGGGATGTGTAGTTCATGACGGTGAAGTTATGGAAAATATAAACTTCCTCCGCATGCCCGTCCGCATGCGTAATTCGTTGGAGAAGGTCAGATGCAGCCGATGGTTGATGTGCAGTGACGTGAGTTCTCCTTTTGTTCATTACTGCCAAATTCCTTGAGGGAGCGCAACGTGAAGTCCCACTGCCGTTCGTTGGAAGAAGGACATCTCGAGTTGCCTGCCAGTATGTCAGGAGGCATGCAGGTAGGAAAGGTGTGAGACGGGGTGTCTCCCCACTATGTTGTTCCTTTAATGTTTTTCTGCTTTACAGAATCATGTACTGAAATCCAGGTTGGGAGTTCAAGACGTTTTATTTTAGCTACAAGTTCCATTGTCTCTGACATGAGGAAAATAATAGCGGACAACACTGGTGCCAGTACTTTGGGAAAGAAACAATATTAGTTCCCATAGAAGTTGTGACATTGCAACAACACGCTTTGTCTTTTTGACATTTTTTGCTTTTATGTGCTACAAGGATTATGATCTCTGGAGCTACATTCATTTAATTTTTTCCCTTTGGCAACATTAATGCTTTTCGTGACTAACTACAAAGAGTGTCTATAGATACTTTTCTTTCTTTTTATTTTTCAACAACAAAAAAGGATATCGATATTACAGATTCAGAGACAATTAATTGAGTAAACCTAAAAAGATTCCTAGGACTCATATTCATGTTTTTTTCTATAATCTTATGGTTATGTACAACTGATCATAGGCCTTTATGTTTTCTCATTCTTCTGTTGTAGGTTGTATGCATGCTAATATGTTTCTTTATTCGTAGGTTACAAAGGATTAAGACCGTTTAGCTTCATTAGTCAACGTATGGAAGTGTGTTGAGACGAAGAAGCACTACGAAAGTTGAAGGTAATAGATTATCTGACTAGCGAGCATTTCTGAGAGTAGTTTATGTTCTCCTTTTTGATAATCTCTTTTTAATATTTCATGTCTTAATCCTTCTCCTAGCCGTTCCCTTCCTAATCACTTTTTCCTCACTTGGTTACCCTAAAACTCCATGCTTTTTTTGGTAAGAGGAATTGGAGATATCAAGAGGTCGACCAATTTGTGCATCGTTCGGATCCCAATGAGTTCCTTTCGTGTATTTTATGTGGAAGTCTGACACTAGGTGGGTGTATGTTTCCAGGCCTGCAACAGGCACAACTATAAGCAAGACGAGTCAGTTCAACCCCTCTTTTTGAAACTCCTTTCCAATTCAGACAAGAAATAAAGCCACCATTCAAAAAATGTCCACCAAACACAGACATCATAAGCAGATGGCCAAAAGGAGTGGAGGAGATTTGGAAATCTCTGCTCCCCATCTTGACGGCTTACCTGCTACTTGGCTAGCCACACCCATGAAGCATAGGACTCCTGTTAAGAATGATTGTAGTGGGGTTTAGCGACTTGGAGGCTCAGCGTTATTTGTTTTTTCATTGCTGCTTAATCAAATGACTACCACGGTGGCAGGCTGTATCTCAGCAGCTTGTGGCAGTGGATGGCATTTTCCAAATCACTGAGCAGCAATTTAACTGCAACACCATAGCCGCTTCAGTCCACCTTCAGCATCCTTACGGTGTCCTCTTGGCAGGGAGTTTTTGAGCTTCATTGTTTTAATTCATTCGGGACCGTCAGTGTGGTGACAGTAACTACAATGTTACCAGATTAGAATCTTAAGAGTGCTGGTACTTTTCTAAATGCCTCACGCAACTTCTCAGCTGTTGTTCAGAACTTCTGTAGTCTATCTGCTAATGTATTTCATATCTCTTTTTTATTGGTCCTTACACTATGTTGCCATGCTCTAATAAATGTGTAACCTTTGTAAAGATGTAACCCGCAATTATTGTCTAACACTCATGTAAAGCGCTCTGATACCTCTGGGTCTAGCAAGCGCTATATAAAACCTTTAAATAAATAAATAATAGACTGTTGCCTTCTGCTAAGGAAGGCAGAGGATTAGCAGCTTTTTCTTTTTCACTGGCTGGCCATAAAGCTAGTCATAAAGCTGTGTCATAGTGGATGAAGCATTCACAGACGTTAAAGTAGGGTGGGATTTTATCGCCATTGATATATAAAGCTGTTAAACCTTGGCCCATATGTATGAAAATCAGAATTTGAGATTTCTAAACAGCGAATCAGTAGAAATTGCTATTTGAGAATTGCAAAATGGAATGTATGTAACTGTCGATTCCCAAAAAGCAATTCCTACATAATTGCATTTGTTATCAGGAGATTGCAAATTAGGAAATAGCAAAATTGTGATTTCCTAATAGTGAGTGGCAAATTCAGAAACTAAGCCTTCTGGAAACAAAATGATGATGTCAAGGCCCAGGTGGTCTATGATTACATAGTGTAACCACAAGCCAGAGACCTAAAAAGCTACTGGAAGCAAGGAATGTCCCTGCATCACTGCTGCTACTTCATCACAATAACATGTTTGCGTGAGAGGGGAACAAGGACTCAGGGCGCAAGAAGAGAAAGGTGAACTTCTGTGACAGGGAGCTCGAGGTCTCCCACATGGACCAACTTTTTGGGAAGGCCTCCTTAACAGTACTTGAGGGCCAAACAATGCAGATCTGGACCACCATCCTGGAGAAGGTCATATCCCTAAGAGTCACACAGAGGACCATCCTGGAGATCCGCAAGAGGTGGTACAACCTGACGATCTGTACAAACGAGAAGGTGACCAGCAGGATTCCAGAAGGACATGGTACTGGCCGAGGACCCTCACAACACCCCCTCCATGGGAGTTGGAGCTGGAACCCAAGAGTGTGGTAGGAGTAGGAGACATTGACACCTCCAATACAGCAGGCACCAGCCTTAGTAAGTCATTTTTCCATTATGTACTATGCATAACTAATGTTAGCAAATCCACACATCATACTTCACAGCATGAAATATTCTGTTGAGTTGCTTGGCCCACCCTGGCAATGCAGATATCCAAAGAAAAATCAGTTAGCTACCTATTTTCACTGTCATTGTAGAGACAAGTTCCTCATAATCTCTAAGGCTGATATGTCTTTGGAACCCACAGGGTGTTTTAAAAGAACAATCACACACCAACACAGTTGGTGAAATGCTTCATCATTGGGTTCCCACTCTGGTTGCTGAATGCTTCCAAGGTGTGCTGCAACGCCTGATTACAGCAGAGCCGGGTTTTCTTGGGGATCTGTGACTGTGTGTGTGATGGTGAAGAGTGGTGTTAAAATTGGCTTAGGATCTCCTGAATATTTGAATTGGAGTGGAATCTTGGTCAGTGTTAAAAATGGTGATGGGTATTTGTGTGATAATAAATTGATTCCTCTTAGCCTAGTGTAGTCAACATGTTTAGCCACCTACTTAAATGCCTCTTAGCATCAGCGTGGCTTTCATCACGACTAGAAAAATGCAGTATGCATGCGCACTATGGTATGTAAATGTATTGTTTGTACTTACAAACCGGATCACTATTGCAGAAAATCACCTTTTGAGATTTATCCTGTAAAAGTAAATTATGAGAAACAACATACATTGGCAAGTATGAATTCTACAAATGGAAAGGAGCCTCAATGTATCCGCTATGGTATCCAATCAATTATTGTTTTTCGAGAATCAAAACCATAGGCAAACTTGTTTCATAAGTGTTTTCCATTTATTAATTCAAAGGAAAATCATGGCTCCAAAATATAACAGTATCCAATCGCCAGCCAAATATAACAATATCCAATCGTCCGCCTATGCGTTTCGTCCTCACTTGGACGTCATCAGGGCTCCAATGTATCTCCTAAGAGTTTATCCTTACAGTTCTTCAGCTCTTTATTAGCTCAACCCATACAAGTGGAAAAGGTTGTCCTCTTGCCAGTGTGTCTTCCTTCCACAGCCTGGCCCCATAAATCTTGTTGTATATATATATAGGACTTTGTGATTTGCAAAATAAGAAGATGAATTGCTCACCAGTGCGCTTGGTTGTTGTGCCCCCATCGCCTACAGGAAAGAGACTTTACATTGCCAAGTAGGTAGTTTCTGTGATGGGGCCACATTAAACATTGTGTTTTTTCTGTTTCCCATCTATGATGATTTTCATTGTTATACTATTTCACTGTAATGCTATGAGCATACATTCATTCTCATGCATACTTCTGAATAGACTATGTTCTAAGGGATACTGTCCTCCAACCCCGTTTTGTGGGTTGACATCCGATAGATCCAGTCCTGTCCCTTCTCAAATAGATGTTTTTCTATATTTTTCACAGAGTTCTCCAGCTGTTCAATTATAATCCAGGTCATGTCATTGAGTGTGTGTCCTTTAGTTAGAAAATGATCTGTTAATTTTGTTGCATTCCTTTTGCATCTTTTGTTGCTATGGTATTCACAGATTCGAGTTATGATTTTCCTTGTGGTCATGGCTACATATTTGTTACAGCAGGAGCAGATGATTAGATAAACGACGTTCATTGAGTTGCAGTTGATGCCTAGTGTCCAGGTTTTTTCTGGGTCCAATTCTAAGGTCTTTGTTGTTCTTGTTAGGTGGCGCACACTGCAGTTGCCACAGGCATAGTGTCATGTTACTTCAGGAAGCCCCCATAGATGCTGTACAGTTGTTCTTACATCATTGTTTGTTGCCCAGTGTCTAGCTTTCACTAGACTGTCCTTTAAGCTCAGGGCTTTTTTAAAAGAGAGGATTTTCCTATTTCAAGTTGCCAGAATGTAAGACGCCAATGTTTGTTGATGATTTTTTTAAACTTAATTGGAGATGGTGTTATATGATGTACGTAAGTCAGTGGTATTGTGCAGTCATATTTGACTTATGATTCCAGAAGTTCTTGTTAGTTTTGGTTACTTGATGTTTTGTAGGATTGTTTTAGAATCTTTTCAGGGTAAATCCCGTTCCGTAATTTCCCTTGTTTATCTTTTACTTGAGTGGTGAAGTCTGTATTTTTTGTGCAGTTCCTTCTCAGCCTCAAAAAATTGGCCACAAGGTAGGTTTTCATGGAGGACTCTTGGGTGTAAACTATCAAATCTTAGCAGTGCGTTTTTGTCTGTCGGTTTTTGGTAGCTTTTTGTTCCTTTTTTTCCATTCTCTACGTGTATGGTGACATCCAAAAAAGTAAAAGCTTCTTTGCTATTTGTAAACTTCAGGTTGGGATTCACATCCGTTGATCCAACTCATAAATTGATCCAATGGTGTGTTGTTGCCTTTCAAATCACCAGTATGTCATCTATTTATCGTTTCCAGAGTTTTATGTTCTCTCTATATGGATTTTTATCCTGTAGGACATATCTAGTCTCGACCCAAAACACATAGAGTCCTGCCACACTAGGGGCAAAGGTACTGCCCATCAATGTTCTGAAGGTCTGGAGGTACATTTTTTCTTCAAATTCAAAGAAATGTTCTGTTAGGGCAAGGCAGGCATCCTCAGTGATGAAATGTTTTGGAGTCATGAAGTTCCATTCCCCTTGATTCAGAGTCTCTTCTATTACTTTGAGTGTATCTTCTTGAGGGAGGCTATTGTACAGGCTTTCTACATCTAGTGTTAATAGGATATTAGTAGCTGGGTCAAATCAAATGTATTGTATTAGCCAGAACAATTCTTTTGTGCCCTTCAAGTAGGTTGATGTTTGTTGTATTCGAGGCTTTAGGTAGAAATCACAGAATCGAGATAGAGGTTCTAGGAGTGATCCAATCCACAAAACTATCGGTCGTCCCGTGGGAGGATTCCTGTTTTTGTGGATTTTGGTAGAAGGTTGTAGGAGAGATCCAATCCCGGAAACTATTGGCCGTCCCGGAGAAGGATTCCTGTTTTTGTGAATTTCTGGTAGAGTATAGAAGTGTGAGTTTTTTGGGTACTGGGTAGTGAGAAATTCCACTACCTTTTAAGAAATCCAATTCCTCTGTTCCACCATTGTTACTAGATTCCTGATTTCCATTTTTAATCTTTTCGAAGGGTCATCTAGTAGGACTTTGTAGTTCTTTTCATCCAATAGGAGGTACCCAGGCAATGCATCAAGGGGGTTGTAGTGCACATCATTGCCATGCTGAGCTAAGTGTTGACGACACCAAACATATCTTTACAACACAAACATGTCACAGACCCATGCAGCAGAGTCACAACAATATTGTGGCCAAACATGAAACATTTATTTACAATAACTATATACATGCATCTCCACAAATCACACCCCGTAAGTGTCAGGACCCTTGGGAGCCGAAGGGGCTAGTGACAGTGAGATGGTACAAGAGGTCACGACACCACCATCCCCTTAGCCCATCACCCCAACTACAACTGGCACGAGAGCCACCATCTCATCAAAGTTTAAGGACAGCGCCAAGGGACAGTCACAAGGCAGGGACCCCATAACCACTGAGAGCAGGACACAGCAAAGGAGTAGAGGCCAAACCTCAGCAGGATGTCCGGAGACTGTGTCTGTGTATGGTGTCCTGGAGAGGTCGATCATCTCCATGCAGACCCTGCTGAGAAAGCAAATGAGAACAATGATTAGGCAGCTGCAAAGCAGGTCCAGGTCGCTGCAGAACATGTAGAAATGACACCAATGACTAGCAGTAATGGAGAGGGAGCACAGTGTGCAATGTCAGAGGCACAGGCAGTACCTGGGCTGTTTGAATCATTCACCCGGTCCATCAACTGGCTGGGAGCTGTAATATAAATGCTGGCAAGGTGGACTGCCAACATCCAGATGGACATGATACACTGCTGCCAGGATGTTGCAAGTGGGCTAATGCAAGTCACTACCACACTGCAGAACATCCAGACCCACAATCTCGGCATCCCCAACATCCTGGCCTCACCAGAGAGAGAGGAGGGCTCTAGCCTCAGAGGCATATCCATGCACAAGCCATGCAATACCAGGCATTCATGCCCCCCACACGTCTGGCAATGAGTCCTTGTCTGTCCCACAACCCAGTGCTGCTGACAAAGCACCCAACCCATGGGGCCACAAGAAATTACTCCATAGACACTCAGTGGGATGGGTTGCCTTAGTTTATGTTACACCTTATTTACTTTGTTGTTCTCATGTCAACTATGTTGAACACACAAGGACACAGTAGACTCTTGTTTGCAACTATGTTGTGCCCACCTGAATAAAAGGTGGTTACTCAGTTGTGCACCAAGCACTACTATCAAGTATTATGTCTCATTTCTAGGATGTTTAGATATCTCTCACCTCAGAAACAGTTGTTTGTCTGTGCTTTGTGCACGTCCCTCTGATACATGTACCCTCCTACTGCACCTGTAGTGGTGGTAAGTCATCATCAGAGTCAGACTCAGGCTCTATGGGGATGTCAGGTAGACCCTTCCTCATAGCACTATTGTGCAGTATAGCACAAGTGGCAATTATCTTGCAGCATATATCTGGTCTGTACAGTAGTACCCCGTCGATCTTGTGAAGGCAGCAAAAGCAGGATTTCAGGATGCCAAAGACCCTCTCTATAATGGAGCACATTATGCTGTGTGCCCTGTTGTACTGTCTTTCACTTCTTGTTTGTGGAGGCTAAGCATGGGCGAATTTTGCGAATCTCGCGTTCGCGAATTTTGCGGATTTGCGAACTCGCAATCCGCAAAATCCACGAATTCCCGCGAATTTGCGGATTTTTTTTTTTGTGTTCGCGCGTTTTTCTGCCAGTTCGCGAGGGTTTTTACAATTTCGCAATTTGCGAACTTACCTGTCGGGTCGCAAGTTTTGCGAACTTGTTGTTGCTACGTGTCCAGCCTGTTTGGGACACTCTCTGTCACCACTGCCACTCTCTGACTACTCATGCCACCCTCTGGCCCACCCATGCCACCCTCTGTTTCATCACCACACCCTCTGGTTGTCCAGTGTACATTATTTTCGGCAAAGCAAAGCACACCTTCCCTGCCTCAAGTGACCTGAATTAATTTGGGGCTGATTAATGTGTCACAGAATATTTTTTTAGCTGGCACCTGCTTCCTTAGTGCTTCCTGATTAGTGATCTTTTGCACTTGCTAAGTGCTTTCATTGTTGCAAAATTAGTTACAACACCTGCCCTGCCCCAACTGACAATAATGAATTAGGGGCTGATTAATGGATTTTAACTTCCAGCCTGGCTCCTGCTTGTCTCCCTTAGCTGTAATTCAGGACCTTTGTGGCATATGTGTAACTATTCTGAGGTTCAGAGCAGGGTCACATAATAGTTGCAACTGGCAACTGAACTCTGGAGGGGCCCCTCAGGAAGCACTACAGGAAATGGCTACTAATGATGAGCCTGAACTTTTGAACCTGGTAAGTAGTTTCAGTTTTGCTAAAATCGTATTTCTGCAATTTAGCACTTACTCGCGGGGTGCGAAGTTGTACTGGCAAGCCGCGAACTCACGCGAACAGTGCGAGCAAAATCCGCTGCTCGCGGATTTGCGGATTTTGCGGGAGATTCGCGGATCTCGCGGATTGCGAATTTACCGAAAATCCGCAAAATCCGCGAGCGAAACGGATTTTCCGCCCATGCTTAGTGGAGGCCCATATGGTGTGAGGATCCAGGGAAGTAAGGCAAATGCACTGTCACCTAAAGGTCATAAAAATGAACACCATTAGCTCATATTACACGCACCTTCATGGCCACTGTAAGCATTGAGTCTGCAAATATCTTACCTAGTAGGAAGCCATCAGCAAATTCACCCTGTGCCAGTCGGGTATGTAGTCCACTGTGGCAGAACATGAATGAGTCATGGGTGATGCCTGGGAATTAGACCAGAAGGTTTGTTATGATACTGGAGGCATCACAGACTATCTGCACATTGAATGTGTGTGAGCTTTTTCTGTTCCTGTATATGTACTCATTTGAGGAGGGGAGACATATGGCAATATGTGTGCCATCAACACAGCCAATGACATTTCAGAACAGCGCTACCCTCTGTAACATCAGTTTGGTTTGTTGCAAATATTGGGGAGTATTAGGGAATGATATGTTGACTTTGTTCACCATGATGTCCAGGAACATGCGAAGGAACCTGGACAGTGCATTTTGTGACACCCCCCGTCACTGCAATGCCCCCCTGGTAAAAGCCAGAGGCCAAGAGGTGTAAGCAACACAATAACCTGCATACATGGTGGAATTGGTTGCTTTTGATTGTTAGTGCCTGTAGCTGAGGCTGTAACTCAGAATCTAAATCACTTACCACCTGACTACTGAGTCTGTACCTCTCATGTATCTCCTCCTCTGTCTGTCCAAACAGGGTGACCCTCACCCTAAACTTCCTCTCCTGTTTCCTCCTCCTTCTCTGCCTCTCAGCCAAAATCTTCATTCTCCTCGTTAAGATGTACAGGGGACCGCAATTCTGAAACTGCCTGATTCATTTTGGGTGCCTTTTTATATTTTGCACATGGTTACCACCCGATCTGGTTCAATGGTAATTGAATTTCTAAAATGGCCATTTTGCAACTAGTCACAATTAGGAAATCGGTTGTGTAGGAGGGTGGATACCTGACTATGGTTGCCGCCAACTTTTTGCCTGGTGTTTTGCTGGTTTTCCGACTTAGTTGACCTGGGACCCTGCTATTCAGGGCCCCAGGCCTACTGCTCTCTCTGTAAAATGGATTCCATGTACCTTAGGTACATATCTAATTGGGTACTGGGCCACCTTATCAGACCCTGTAACTCAGGGCATAGGTGTACCCAGGGCCTACCAGGGGCTGCAGCATGTATTATGCCACCCCTGGCTGGCCATCTAAATCTGACACAACTGGCTGCACGACAGCTGGGGCAAGGTGGTGTAATCCCCCTTTGCTTTAGATATAGTATACCTGTATCTAAACCTAAAATGGACACATATATTCCTATCAGTCACTCCTATGGCAGGCCTTAACAATCCTGAAGGCAGAGTGCTTGGAATTATGTGAGATGGTGCTCTGGCATGAGCTGAGCCCGTCTGCAGCTTGCGGAACCAAGTCCTAATAGCTGTTCTATGATAACGCGTACCATATACTCTTAAGTGCCTTATAATCCTTGCGGTTATTTGCCAACTTTGGTATCGCTTTATCAAAACATGTCGAGTAAGGTGTCATACGAATTGGAATACTAACCCCTCGCCAATTCTGGCGACGGGGTTAGCATTCCACCCTTCTAGAGGGACACGACATGTATGTAACTGTGAACCCCGGTTAAAGTTAACTCAAGCCTCAGCATCACAAAATGGATGCTGCCACCACAGACACAAGTCTGACCTCCTGCTGCTGGGAGTCCTTCCAGCGAGGAGATCTTGGACAAAGGGTTTCCTGTCAGGGGCTGTGCTAGCACCATCCCAGACAGGGTTTTGTGTATCCCAGGTAGGCAGGGCTTTAGAGGAAGGTGACTGCAAGTGGCACCCCGGTGCTCACTGTGCATATGCCGGCTTGAACCAGTTCCAGGGGCACACCAGCCCCTGAGCTGGGGAAAGTCCGGACAGGGGAGAGGGGTGTAACCACCCCCCTTCCTGGTCCCACCCATGGGCAGGACCTAGTCGCGTACCTGCAGCTTTCTTTAGAATAAAGGTAGGAGCGGGGACCCTTCCAAAGGAGATCATCTTTGAATCCTGAAACTACTTTCTACGAAAGGAACTCAAGACTTCCTCTTAAGATTTCTCCCTTGTGACTAAGGAGTAGTCACCCTGCAGCAGCAGGCACCACCTAAGTATCTTGCGGTTTGCTGAAACGTCCTTCCTCCGGAACCAGAATGCCCAGCTTGACGAGACCCGGACTCCCTGCCCTCTCTGACCCCAACCTGCCTCTACAGCACAGCTGAGAACCGTAGGTGCGACGAGACCAGAGGACCCGGCGATCATCAGAACCAGCACGACACTGAACCAGCACGACCACCGAGGGACCCTCGAGTGGGTGCACTGGGGGAAGAGAAGCCCCAACCCCAAGAAGCACGAGCACCGAAGTCCAGCCCCCCAGCATCCACCAGATCTGCGTGGGGCCCTTTTGCTCCTGGGTTGCTGCTACGTTGTCCGGTCACTTACCCGTTGGCTAGTGACCCTCCAGACGACGACCTACATTGTTTTCACCGCTGGTCTAGCTCCTCTAGACTGGCCCTAGTCTCCTCCTGAAGGGGACCCTCCTCAGACCCTCCTGGTCCACTCAAGACGCCATTTTGTATCGCCACGTGGGCTTGCCGTAGCCAAGGCTTGTTGCCTCCTTCACCGGATCCAGCATCACCAGCAGCAGACATCTGACGTGGGACAGCTCGCAGACCTCCAGCCTGGTCGACATCAGCGCCCCTGGTCCGTGCAGCAGCAGAATCCAGTGTCACCTCTTCGCCTGGCTGAGTGACCTGGTCCGGTGCCATCCTGGTGCCCACCTAATCACTGCCTAGTGATTCAGAACTTGCTCCCCTCTGCTTACAGGTACTCTTCTTCAACTGATCCAGACCTTGGATCAGCCCGGAACATCTTCACTGGTCACCTGCCAGCAACTTCCACTTCAGGCTCCTGGTTCTTCAACGAGGATTCCCGATGACACTTGAACCCTATGCAGCCGCAGCCCCTGGGCTAGGTAAACCGAGTACCACTGTGCTCCAGCGTAGATCCACTCTCTAAGTGTCTAGATCCACTTTCGTTTTTGACCTACCTAGTCGGGTTCGCCCGAGAACACTAACTTTTGCATTTACTAGCATCCATAGACTTTGTCCCGCATCACGTGTGAGAGTTCCCACTCTGCACACGACGTCCCTAGGCCTCCTGCTTCTAATCTAAGGGTTCAGCATTGTAGGCCTAGCGTTTATAAAGTCTCTGAGAGTAGTACTTACCTGCTAGTAATTTCGCATTCCACTTCCATAGTATATGGTTTTTCGTGCCCCTCGGGCATTTGAGTAAATTGTGCGACTTTCAGTATTTCTTTAAGAGTTTTGTATTGTGCTTAGCGCCCTGTCCTCATAAAGAGTCCAGGGCTGTTGTGTTATAAATAAATATCCTTTTATTTTCATAACAACTTGTGTGATGTCCTTTCACTTGGTGTTCAAGGGGTATATGTGATGGTATAACAGCTGGCTTAACACGCCCTCTAGAGTTTAGCCTAAAGACTGCTCTTGTCCATGCTACTAGGATAGCTGGTCTATAAGGTTGACTTACAACCAATCATCAATAAGGGTCGTTTGGTATGATACATAGTGATCACTAGAATAGTGAGCACTATATATCAGGCCAACTTCTCACATTGGTGAGCAGCGGTTGGGATTTGAGCTTGCTGTTGTTTAACCACACGTATCCTAAGAATATCATTTGAAAGATCACATAAGTACCAAGGTACATATAACTTAGCTTAGAATACTCTGAGTTCTACTGAACCAGCTGTTGTAGTTCAACAGGGCCTAGCACACCCTGACTACAACTCTTAGCAAGGGATCAGTAGGCAAACAAATAGAGTAGGTAGGTGCATCACTTACACCACACTAGAAGCATGTCAGACAAAGGAGGGAACTCAGAGGCCCCCCTTGTGTCAGTTGACCCTCCACAGGTCATATCAAGATATGCTGCTCTTAGCTTCTTGGAGATGAGACAAGTGTGTACCTCCAGGAAGCTAAAACAGGGTTCTAACCCTACCATCCCATTCCTGATTGGTCTCTTAGTGACTTATGATGCCAGGAGGGCTTCTAATACAGGCCCTTCTAATCCAGATGGGAGCATGCCCCCCTTAGAGGGAACCCTTGGGGACCCTGACCTCAACCTCAATGGCACAGGCAGTGATCAGGAGGAAGAGGAAATGGAGTTGTCAGGGGATGAGGCAGACAAGGGTCAGGTAGAAGTCAGTAGACTCACCAGGACCAACTTAAGTAGGCATGAGAATGGACTTGGGGGACCCCCAGGGCCACTCTCAGGCAGGCTTAACATTGGTAATGGACGAGTTAGGTCTCTATCCAGAGGCTCTAACAGATCTATTAGAACCAATGGCTCTCAGACCTCTTCTCACAGAGGGATGACATCCCCTCAGAGGAGAGAGCATGAGGCCAAGATGAGGGAAGTCAATCTGAGGATTGAAAGGGAAGAACTTGCCCTGGCCAAAGAGAGACTTGCCTTTGCTAGAGAGCAGAAATTGAGTGTGACCGAACCCACTGGTGGCAGAATTTTACCTAGAGAAAAGGACAGGAGTTTAGACACTAGACACCTGAGTAAGATAGTGCCCCCCTTTAAACAAGGGATGACATCCACAAATGGATGACTGCTTTGGAGAGGGCCTGCACTGTCCAGTGCATCCCCCAGAGTCAGTGGGCAGCTATCTTGTGGCTCTCCTTTGAAGGCAAAGGTAGAGATAAGTTCCTCACTACTAGAGCTGAGGATGCTAACAATTACCAAGTCCTGAAGAATACACTGATTGATGGGTTTGGCTTAACAACTGAGCAGTACAGGTTGCTGTTCAGAGACACCCAGAAAACTCAGTCTCAGGATTGGACTGACTTTGTTGATTGTGCCACTAAGGCTTTTGAAGGCTGGCTACTGGGAAGTAAGGTTACTGATTTCAAAGGATTGTACAATCTAATTATGAGAGAGCAAGTCTTAAATAATTGTCAGAACCAGTTATTACACCAGCACCTGGTAGACTCTGATCTGACCTCTCCACAAGAATTGGGTAAGAGGGCAGACAAATGGGTCAGAACCAGGGTTAGGCCTACGAACCAGGGTGGTGACCAAAAGAAGGAATCAACCAAGCCTCAAGAGAAGGGTGGGAATAAATCTTCTGATCAAATCCCAGGGCCCCAAAAATCTCCTGACAAGGGTGGATCCCAAAATCCTTCCAATTCCCAAAAGAAACCCTATTGTCATACCTGCAAACAGGTAAGTCATTACAAAACTGACAGCAGTTGCCCAAGGGCCAATGACAATAAGGAGAACATACCCCCAGGTAAAACTTCCCAGCCTCCTGTTACTACTAGTAGTAATCCCCCAGGTGGCCAACATTGATGGAGTGCAGAGAGATCATCCCATAGCAGTGGTTAATCTCAGCTGGGGAGGTGTCACTGGCCGCAAGAGAGTGGCAGTGTCACCAAACTTGCCTGTAGATTGCCTACTGGGGAATGATTTAGAGATCTCAGCCTGGGCTGAGGTAGTGCAAGAAACCCATTTTAGGTTTAAAGTATTTTATTGAAGCAGGGTAAGGAAGGAAACAACAAAGTACATGAAAAAGAAAACCACAGGTGCCCCCATAATCAGCGCGCACGGTACATTAGATACATCAAAGCAATTCTGTCGCCACAGTGGGCACCATCCTGTTCGGAAACACAGCTTGCGCACCTGTGGTTGAAGGCAAAAGAAAAAATAAGAAAAGGGGGGGTGGGGGGGAGGGAAGGAAAGGGAAAAAGGAAAAAAGGAAAAGGGGGGCGGGGAAACAATCCTACTCCATTTCCTACCCAACCAACAACCCCCAACTCCCACACCCCGTCCCACCCCCTGTACTGTGCCGTCGACCACTCGGTCTCTCCTCGTAGCAACCCATCAATTGCCCCCGCTACCAGATTCCGGCTCCGACCAATCAAACAGGCGGGTCCGGCGGCGATGTCAGCCGCAACAGTCTGAGATACCTAGGGCAGGTAATTTCCCTGAATTCAGAGCACAACAGATTATGGAAAGGCGCCCACAGCTCCTCAAAGGCATCTACGTCCCCTGCCGCCACTAAGGACAATTTCTCCATGCCAAGGACATGCCACAATCTATGCAGCCAGCCGACAACAGTGGGGAGCGTGGTGGAGCGCCAGTGTATGAGTATGTTTTGTACAGCTGACCCCAAAGCTATCGCAATCTGTCTACCCCTTTTAGACCTGAGAGGGTACATCAATCCATTCGGCAATCCCAATAGGACGTAGGCAGGAAATCGGGGCACCTCTATCTCAAAACATTTGTCAACCTCATTGAGGACCTCCTCCCAGTAAGAAGCCAAAAGGGGACAGTCCCACAAGATATGAGTAAGTGTGCCATCCTGGCCGCAGTTACGCCAGCACGTCCCCGGTATTGATCTATCCATAGTTTCTCAGGAGTGCGATACCAATAGGTTGAAATTTTTGTGAAGGTCTCCGTGAGCCCCGTGTGATAGGCGGAGTGGCGTGCCCGGTAGGAGATGTGGTCCCATTCAGTATGACTCAGCCCTCGACCAAGCTCCCGCTCCCAGCGCTCCCTACCCGGGTTGTGGATGTGAAACGGGGGGGGCTGCAGCATCTTGTACAAATCGGAGATAAGCTTAGCGTCCGACGTGCGAGTGACTAGCCAGCGCTCGTACACCGTGATCTCCCGATCTGCCATCGCGCGCACTTGAGGCTGTAGCGCCCAGTGGCGCGCCTGCAAGTATCGCATACGTTCCGTCTCGGGGAGGCCATAATCCCGACGCAAGTCCTGGAAGGGGATGACACCCTCTGGGCCATATAGGTGATACAAAGTGCAGCAGCGGGCCGCCCGCCAGTAATCGTAGGCGCCAGGCTCCATTCCCGGGCCAAAGTCCGGATTGCCAATCAGCGGCGTGAAGGGAGAGGGAAAGGTAGTGAGTTCATGCCTAGTGGCCACTGAGTCCCACACCCGAAGCGGGACCCGCGTCACGAAAGAGGCATAAAGGTTAGGGTGCCGATGAGCCCGCCTCAGGAAAGGCACCTCCTGTAGCGTCCTGCCCGCTACCGCCTGGTCCTGAAACAGCCAGTGTTTATCCGACTCCCACCGGCTCCACTCCACCAAATATCGCAGTTGGGCGGCCTGGAAATACTTCTGCAAATCTGGTATCCCTAGTCCCCCAGATTCAGGCGCCAGCGTGGCTATGGTCCGTTTGATTCGAGGTCTACGTCCCTGCCACACAAAACGTGCAATGGCCGATTGAGTCTCCGCGAGCCATCCCATGGGGGGCTGTAGCGGGAGCGCCCTAAACAGGTATAGTACCTGAGGTAGAAGGGTCATCTTTACCGCGGCCACCCTGCCCAGCAGCGATAGCGTGCCCTTATCCCACCGGGCCAATTCCTCTCTGATTTTCGTGCTCAAAGCCGTGTAATTGGCCGTGACCATCGCGGGGAGTGAGGGTGCCAAGAGGATCCCCAGATACGGAATCCGGTCCCCCAACCAGCTCAAAGGGAAAAGCCTCTGCAAGTCAGCTCTGGTGGCGGTAGTCAGCGAGATATCGAGGGCAGCAGATTTCCCGAGGTTCACCTTAAAGCCCGCCACCGCGGCGAAGAGGTCCAGTTCCGCGACACATGCAGGCAGTGACCTCCGGGGGTCGTTGAGCGTTAAAATGACGTCATCCACATAGAGGCTAATCGCATGGTGAAACTCCCCCATCCTGACCCCTATGATATCAGGGTTCTGTCGGACCCTTTGTGCAAACGGCTCCATATAAAGAGCAAAGAGCAGAGGGGACAGTGGGCATCCCTGTCGCGTACCACGTTCTATAGGAAAGGGTCGGGAGCTGCCCCCATTCACCCGGACCACCGCGGACGGAAACCGGTAGCAGTTGAAGATCAGGTGCTGGAACTTCTCGCCGACCCCGAACTTGCTCAGGACCTTCTCTAGGTAGGGCCAATGCACCCTGTCAAAAGCCTTCTCCGCGTCTATGGAGAGGAGCATGCGTTCCCCGGGAATCCTGGAGGCCTTCTCAAGAATATGAGTCACCCTCTTCGTGTTGTCCACCGTCTGCCTACCTGGCACGAAGCCGGCTTGATCCGAGTCGACCATGCCCGGGAGATGGAGTGCCAAACGTGCCACCAGTATGCTAGTGAAAACCTTCAGGTCCGTGTTCAGTAGCGAGATAGGGCGGTAGGACCCGCAGGCAGTTCGGTCCTTGCCCGGTTTCGGGATCACGGAGACCGTGGCCTGGAGAAATTCGGGGGGAATGGCACCCGGCTCCGAGAATGTATTGCAGAGGCGGGTCAATAGAGGCGCCAGCTCCTGACAGAAGGTCTTATAAAAATGAGGGATGAATCCATCCGGTCCCGGGGCCTTACCCGCCTTAAGCCGGGAGATCGCTGTAACCACCTCCTCGATACGAATCTCCCGCTCCAGATACTGGGCCTGATCTGGCGTCAACGACGGGAGCGGCACCGAATCCAGATAGTCCTCCTCCGCTCGGGCGGAGGGGGGCTCGCCAGTGTAAAGGTCATCGTAGAAGTTGCGGAAAACGACTGCAATCTGCTCGTCGTCCGTGACTGACCCTCCAGTAGGAGTAACCAGCTCTTTCACTCGGTGCTGCTGATGTTGCACCCTGAGCTTGTGTGCCAAGAGCCGGCCACACCTGTCGCCACCGGTGTAATACTTGTGCTTCAGGCGAGGCACTGCGTACTCCGCCCGGTCTGTGTCAAGAGCAGACAAGAGTTTCCTGGCGGCCTTCAGTTGCCTCCAGACTCTGGGGGCGCCCGTTCTGTGATGTACCTGTTCCAGCTCCCTCACCTGCCGGGTGAGCTCGTCCCTCTTGAGCTGGCGATCCTTGTTCTCCGCCGAGGAGATAGCTATAAATTCGCCCCGGAGCACAGCCTTCAGGGCAGCCCATTGCGTCGCGTGGGAGGTGTCGTCGTTGACGCGCTGGAAGTCCGTAATGGCCGCGCGGATCTGTTGCACCGTCGAACGCCTGTGCAGTAATGTGTCCCGGAGACGCCAGACCCCTCTCGGACGAGCCACCGGGGGTATACTGAAGGTACCCTCCACCGGCACATGGTCGGAGAGAGAGAGGACCCCCATGTCGGCATTCGAGGCCAGTGCGAGTATCGGGCCTGTCACTAGTAGATGATCCAGTCTTGCGTAGGACTTGTGTGCATGAGAGAAATAGGAGTACGCGCGGGTCGCGGGGTGGAGGCGGCGCCACATGTCGTGCAAATCAAGCTCCTCCAGTCGGGCATGAACCGAGCCCGAAAGCTCTCCCAACTGGTGGCGCCGTTGCACAGACCTGTCCAGAGCCGCATCAAAGACCAAATTCAAATCTCCCCCGAGCACTATGTGCCTATCAGAGGTGGACGCCACATCTTCCAATGCCCTGTGCAAAAATTGGTCTTGATGGTCATTGGGGCCGTATATGGAGCCTACAGTCATCACCAAGCTCCCCACCTTGATCCTGTACGCCAGAAGTCTCCCTTTCTGTTCCGCTACCTTTTGCAAGACCTCCCCCCTGAACCCCCTAGAGAACAGAAGCGCCACGCCCGTCGTTTTAGATGCACTGGAGGAAAAGAGCTGCGCGGGGAACTTGGGGGTACGCATTCTGGGACAATCCTTGGCTAGCAGATGGGTTTCCTGCAGTAGGCAGATGTCGGCCTGAGAATTCTCCAACAGAGACAGGACGGCTCGCCTTTTAACCGGGTTATTCAGCCCTTTCACATTCAGAGTAACTACCTTAAGAGCCATCAAGGAAGAGAACCCCAGAAACGCACATAAAGGTGGGCAAGGCCCAGCGGGCGAAACACAGAAGCCACATCAAGAAACCTCAGCACACAGCGTAAGCAAACATCCCTACGGCACAGTACAGTCCCCACACCCCAAAATTCCCCAACGAAATGGACCCCCCCCTTCCCCCGGAACTTCGCACACCCAGCTCCACACTGCTCCCAACTCCCAGCCCCCCAACAAACCCCCCAACTCGAAACATTCCCCTGCAACTCCCATTCCCACCCCCCACTTCTCAAGCCATTCAAATAAGTCATTGTCCCAGTCCGGTCCTTATCGGACAAGGCAGTGGAAAGTCGATCTAGTGGACGTCCAGCCACCACCTCCAGCACTCCCGTCCCTCCCTACCCCCAGAACCCCGCACCTGCAGTGATGAAAGGCTAATGTAGACTCCCCCGGAGTAAGTTCAGGCCGTCATGGCCACATCACTGTTCGCCGTTGCTCTGGAGGCCTCCTGGATGGCGCTCGACATGTCCGCCCGAATCGTGGGCGAGTCAGGCCGCTCCGGTGGCGGTGAGCGTCTCTCCCCGTTCTGCTGCCAACCATCTCGAGTGCTTCGTCTGCGGCGCGGCGCCGGGGTGTCTGTATCCGAAGCCGTGATCCCCAATACTGCGCAGACATCTTGGAGGGACCGGAGCTGGTGCAATATCCCGTTCCACCGGAAGATCAAGCGGAAGGGGTGCCCCCAAGAGTATTGCGTTTCATGCTCCCGGAGGAAATCCGTGGCAATTTTAAAAGACTTCCTCTTCTGCAGCGTGACCGTGGACAAGTCTTGATAAAGGGCCACCGGGTGGTCTCTGAAGCGGAAAGGCTGCTGCCTCCGCGCCTCGCGGAGAATCCGCTCCTTCAGGGGGAAGTCCGGTAGAAAGGCCAGAATGTCCAGGGGGGGGCGCCGTGGCTCTGCGAGGGCGGCCCACCCTGTGCGCCCTGTCGATGCGGACTTGAAAGTCCTCTGACTCCCCCAGGATTGCACGGAAGAGGGCCTTCAAGTAGGCGGTCACGTCGTCACCCTCCTCGTTGGATGGGACGCCCCGGACCCTGATATTGTTCCGCCTGGACCGATTTTCGAGGTCCTCGGCGTGGGCCTGCAGCTCAATCTGTTGCTCCCGCAGCCGCAGAACCTCCTGCTGCAAGTGGTTGATCTCTTCGTCTCTGGAATGACCAGCCTCCTCCACAGTGTTGACTCGCTCCCCCAGGATGTCCACCTCTCTCCGGAACTCCCGGACCTCTCCGGCCACCTCTTGCTTCAAAGTCTGAAAGTCCTCCCTCAAGGAGCTAAACAACGACTCCAGGAACGATCGAGTCACCGGGGGCTCTCTGCCTTCAGCGCCTCTGGAAGGGGCCGGGGAGATCGGGCGGCTTGGCTCCCCCCGCTGCGCAGGGCATCGCATCCCAGCATGTCCGGCAAAGTTCGGTCGCCTCTCCTCTGACCCCGGGCGTTCGACATCTCGGCGGGAGGCACCAATGGCCTCAGTGTAGTGAAGAGGCGCCTGAGGTCAGGGCAGCCGAGTAGCGGGAGCCAGCCGGGCACCCAGTCGGCGGTCAGGAAGCGCCGCAACACAGAGGCCCCGATCAAGGCCGGGCGGCCGGTCCGAGGTCCCGAAAATGGCCGCCCAGTACAGACAATGGGCCAACGCCCAGGGAACGAGGCCTACCTCCGTCACGGGTCCAGTTGCGATACACACCGTCGAAGGGCAGGCTCGCGGGGCGAGAGCCAACCAGGGCCGGTTCGCCTGGACGTGCAAATACTCCGGAGGCGCGACACTACTCCGCCACGGCCAGGGTTGGGCCGGAGCAGCCGCGCGAAGCAGGCGTTCTCGAGCCCCGGACTTGCGTAGCAGACGTAGGCCGGCTACGCCTCCGTCGTCCTCTCCGCTCGGCTCCGCTCCACCGGCGAAGTCCGCCTCGGCACCACTCGGTCGCTGCAGCGCCGGCACTCCGGCAGGCCACTCGCAGTCGCTGGATCACTCAGCCGGGACCCCCAAGCCTGGAGGTCTCGCGGCTCACTGGCTACGCATAAGCCGATCAGCGGGCACTGTCTCAGCCGGCTCCGGCCGGAATCACCACTGTGGCGGGACACCTGGGTCTCGCCGACTGCTCTACACCACCACGGGGGTCACTAGGCGCGGTTACCGCTCGATCCGGGGGGAATCGGCGGATGAAAGCGGTGCAGGATTTCAGGGGCCCGGGAGCTCTCAGCAAGCGCGTCCTCTCAGCCCGCCATCTTGGCCACGCCCCAAGAAACCCATTTTAAAATGGTAAACCTCCATGGTAAGGTTAGTGGGGCAGTGATAGCCACAGCCCCAGTCCAAGATGTCCTCCCTGAACAGGTCAGGAGGGCTGTGCCAGTCACAGCCCTATCCCAGAAAGATGCCTTTCCTGAACAGGTTGGCAAGGCTGTGATGGTCACAGCCCATACCCAAACTGAGTCCCTTCCTGAAAAGGTTGGTGGAGTTGTGATGGCCACAGCTCAAACTCAGACAGATAGTAGTGTTGTGAAGCCTTAAACTATGGATCACTCCACTCAGACAGAGAGCATTGAGGAGGAAGAGAAATCTCCCTCCCACCAGACTTTAGGAAAGGATCAGCCTCCTCAGGGAACTGATCTGACCCCTTGTGAAGAAACTGCCCCAGAGGTAGTCAGGCCCAGCCTGGCAGAACCTCTGATGTCACTGGACCCTTCCAAGGTGGGACCCAGTCTGGAGCAGGTAACCTGCCCCTCTCTACCCTGCCTCAACCAGCCCAGGGCTGTGAAGGTCAGGGAGGCCAGTGGTGGACCCCAAAAGGCCCCCTGTCCAAAAGAACTTCCCAATCAGCAGATTAACGGCACTGAAGCTAGTAATCCTAGCCCAGTGAAAATAAAACAAACTCCTGAGGGATCCCCCTTAAAATTAGCTAGGGACCTCCCACAGATGGACACTGTTGGGCACAGCCAAACCTGGGGCCTAAAAACCCCAAACCTGACCTGTCCCTCCAGTAAGCCAAACAGAGGGACTCAGCCTCCAGCTTTAGGTAGCCAGAGGTTGACCCTGAGAGCTCATAGCAACTCAGTACTGGAAAGAAAGGCACATATGGTGGATAGTGATTGGAGGAAGTTGAGCCCAACAGTAGTGGAGTCTCACTTCAGTACTCCATTCCCACACCAGCCTTTTACTTTGCCAAAGCACACCACAGGTAGAGATTCCCTATGGTGGAGACCCTCAGATACCCTTAGGGTGAGGGATTGCTTAGTGGACCATGAGATAGGGGGTAACCATGCCAGTGCAGGTACCACCTCATATGGCCACTCAGGCAATATAGGCTTACCTGGTCAAGGATAGCCTTATCTCCTTTCGTTGGGGGGGGGGGGGTTGTGTAGGAGGGTGGAAACCTGACTATGGTTGCCCCCAAATTTTTGCCTGGTGTTTTGCTGGTTTTCCGACTTAGTTGACCTGGGACCCTGCTATTCAGGGCCCCAGGCCTACTGCTCTCTCTGTAAAATGGATTCCATGTACCTTAGGTACATATCTAATTGGGTACTGGGCCACCTTATCAGACCCTGTAACTCAGGGCATAGGTGTACCCAGGGCCTACCAGGGGCTGCAGCATGTATTATGCCACCCCTGGCTGGCCATCTAAATCTGACACAACTGGCTGCACGACAGCTGGGGCAAGGTGGTGTAATCCCCCTTTGCTTTAGATATAGTATACCTGTATCTAAACCTAAAATGGACACATATATTCCTTTCAGTCACTCCTATGGCAGGCCTTGACAATCCTGAAGGCAGAGTGCTTGGAATTATGTGAGATGGTGCTCTGGCATGAGCTGAGCCCGTCTGCAGCTTGCGGAACCAAGTCCTAATAGCTGTTCTATGATAACGCATACCATATACTCTTAAGTGCCTTATAATCCTTGCGGTTATTTGCCAACTTTGGTATCGCTTTATCAAAACATGTCGAGTAAGGTGTCATACGAATTGGAATACTAACCCCTCGCCAATTCTGGCGACGGGGTTAGCATTCCACCCTTCTAGAGGGACACGACATGTATGTAACTGTGAACCCTGGTTAAAGTTAACTCAAGCCTCAGCATCACAAAATGGATGCTGCCACCACAGACACAAGTCTGACCTCCTGCTGCTGGGAGTCCTTCCAGCGAGGAGATCTTGGACAAAGGGTTTCCTGTCAGGGGCAGCGCTAGCACCATCCCAGACAGGGTTTTGTGTATCCCAGATAGGCAAGGCTTTAGAGGAAGGTGACTGCAAGTCGCACCCCGGTGCTCACTGTGCATATGCCGGCTTGAACCAGTTCCAGGGGCACACCAGCCCCTGAGCTGGGGAAAGTCCGGACAGGGGAGAGGGGTGTAACCACCCCCCTTCCTGGTCCCACCCATGGGCAGGACCTAGTTGCGTACCAGCCCCTTTCTTTAGAATAAAGGTAGGAGCGGGGACCCTTCCAAAGGAGATCATCTTTGAATCTTGAAACTACTTTCTACGAAAGGAACTCAAGACTTCTTCTTAAGATTTCTCCCTTGTGACTAAGGAGCAGTCACCCTGCAGCAGCAGGCACCACCTAAGTATCTTGCGGTTTGCTGAAACGTCCTTCCTCCGGAACCAGACTGCCCAGCTCGACGAGACCCGGACTCCCTGCCCTCTCATGACCTCAACCTGCCTCTACAGCACAGCTGAGAACCGTAGGTGCGACGAGACCAGAGGACTCGGCGATCATCAGAACCAGCACGACACTGAACCAGCACGACCACCGAGGGACCCTCGAGTGGGTGCACTGGGGTAAGAGAAGCCCCAACCCCAAGCAGCACGAGCACCGAAGTCCAGCCCCCCAGCATCCACCAGATCTGCGTGGGGCCCTTTTGCTCCTGGGTTGCTGCTAAGTTGTCCGGTCACTTGCCCGTTGGCTAGTGACCCTCCAGACAACGACCTACGTTGTTTTCACCGCTGGTCTAGTTCCTCTAGACTGGCCCTAGTCTCCTCCTGAAGGGGACCCTCCTCGGACCCTCCTGGTCCACTCAAGACGCCATTTTGTATCGCCACGTGGGCTTGCCGTAGCCAAGGCTTGTTGCCTCCTTCACCGGATCCAGCATCGCCAGCAGCAGACATCCGACGTGGGACAGCTCGCAGACCTCCAGCCTGGTCGACATCAGCGCCCCTGGTCCATGCAGCAGCAGAATCCAGTGTCACCTCTTCGCCTGGCTGAGTGACCTCATCCGGTGCCATCCTGGTGCCCACCTAATCACTGGCTAGTGATTCAGAACTTGGTCCCCTCTGCTTACAGGTACTCTTCTTCAACTGATCCAGTCCTTGGATCAGGCCGGAACATCTTCACTGGTCGCCTGCCAGCAACTTCCACTTCAGGCTCCTGGTTCGTCAACGAGGATTCCCAACGACACTTGAACCCTATGCAGCCGCAGCCCCTGGGCTAGGTAAACCGATTACCACGTTGCTCCGCTTAGATCCACTCTCTAAGTATCTAGATCCACTTTCGTTTTTGACCTACCAAGTCGGGTTCGCCCGAGAACACTAACTTTTGCATTTACTAGCATCCATAGACTTTGTCCCGCATTACGCGTGAGAGTTCCCACTCTGCACACGATGTCCCTAGGCCTCCTACTTCTAATTTAAGGGTTCAGCATTGTAGGCCCAGCGTTTCTAAAGTCTCTGAGAGTAGTACTTACCTGCTAGTAATTTCGCATTCCACTTCCATAGTATATGGTTTTTCGTGCCCCTCGGGCATTTGTGTAAATTGTGCGACTTTCAGTATTTCTTTAAGAGTTTTGTATTGTGCTTAGCGCCCTGTCCTCATAAAGAGTCCAGGGCTGTTGTGTTATAAATAAATATCCTTTTATTTTCATAACAACTTGTGTGATGTCCTTTCACTTGGTGTTCAAGGGGTATATGTGATGGTATAACAGCTGGCTTAACACGCCCTCTAGAGTTTAGCCTAAAGACTGCTCTTGTCCATGCTGCTAGGATAGCTGGTCTATAAGGTTGACTTACAACCAATCATCAATAAGGGTCGTTTGGTATGATACATAGTGATCACTAGAATAGTGAGCACTGCATATCAGGCCAACTTCTCACTGGTTGTACATGCTATTTGCATTTAGGAAATCCCTATTTGTGATTTCCTATTTATGTTATGTTATGTTATGTTATGGTATGTTATGTTATGTTATGTTACGTGATATTTGTAGAGCGCGCTGACCCCATGGGTTTCCTGGCGCTATAGAACAGAGGTGAAACACAGGCTGGAAGTTTGCAGGATTAGCAGGGTGGGGGGAAGAGGAAGGTTTTGAGCTGCTTCCTGAAATGAAAAAGGGTGCTGCTAGATTTGATGGTCAGGGGGAGAGGATTCCAAAACTTCGGGGCTAGGAGGGGGAACCTGCGGCCACCAAATATATTTGTTCTAGTTCTTGGTACAACAAGCGTGTGAAGATGGGCAGACCGCAGATTGCGATTTGGACGGTAAGGGTTGATGAGTGAAGTTAGGAAAGCGGGGCTGGTGCAGTGGAGGGCCTTGAACGTGAGGCAGCCCAGCTTGAAGGCCACTCTTTGCTCTATAGGCAACCAATGCAGTTTGTGCAGCAGGGGTTTGGCCGATTACCATTTGGGAGATTTGTAAATGAGACGAGCTGCTTGGTTCTGGACTACCTGGAGGCGGTGGAGAAGTGATTTAGGAAGTCCGTGATGGAGGCAGTTGGAAAAGTCCAAGCGGGGAGAGCACAACGGAGATGATTACTTGGAGCAGAGCAGCTGGAGTAAGTAGGTGGCTGACCTTCCGAATCTTTCGGAGTTGGAACTAGCAAGATGAAATCACGGAACCAACTTGAGATCGGAGCGAGAGTTCGGCGTCTATGGTCACGCCAAGACTCTTCACAGATTTCGCGGGGGTCGTGGAGAGCCTAGTTCAGTGGGCCAGAACTGGGTTCCCCAGTAAGCATGGGCGAATTTTGCGAATCTCGCGTTCGCGAATTTTGCGGATTTGCGAACTCGCAATCTGCAAAATCCGCGAATTCCCGCGAATTTGCGGATTTTTTTTTTGTGTTCGCGCGTGTTTCTGCCAGTTCGCGAGGGTTTTTACAATTTCGCAATTTGCGAACTTACCTGTCGGGTCGCAAGTTTTGCGAACTTGTTGTTTCTACGTGTCCAGCCTGTTTGGGACACTCTTCTTTATCACTGCCACTCTCTGTCACCACTGCCACTCTCTGACTACTCATGCCACCCTCTGGCCCACCCATGCCACCTTCTGTTTCATCACCACACCCTCTGGTTGTCCAGTGTACATTATTTTCGGCAAAGCAAAGCACACCTTCCCTGCCTCAAGTGACCTGAATTAATTTGGGGCTGATTAATGTGTCACAGAATATTTTTTTAGCTGGCACCTGCTTCCTTAGTGCTTCCTGATTAGTGATCTTTTGCACTTGCTAAGTGCTTTCATTGTTGCAAAATTAGTTACAACACCTGCCCTGCCCCAACTGACAATAATGAATTAGGGGCTGATTAATGGATTTTAACTTCCAGCCTGGCTCCTGCTTGTCTCCCTTAGCTGTAATTCAGGACCTTTGTGGCATATGTGTAACTATTCTGAGGTTCAGAGCAGGGTCACATAATAGTTGCAACTGGCAACTGAACTCTGGAGAGGCCCCTCAGGAAGCACTACAGGAAATGGCTACTAATGATGAGCCTGAACTTTTGAACCTGGTAAGTAGTTTCAATTTTGCTAAGATCGTATTTCTGCAATTTAGCACTTACTCGCGGGGTGCGAAGTTGTACTGGCAAGCCGCGAACTCACGCGAACAGTGCGAGCAAGCCATAAAATCCGCTGCTCGCGGATTTGCGGATTTCACGGGAAATTCGCAAATCTCGCGGATTGCGAATTTACCGAAAATCCGCAAAATCCGCGAGCGAAACGGATTTTCCGCCCATGCTTATTCCCCAGGAAGAGGGGCTGGAGCCCGGGAGAAGGAGCTCGGTTTTCCCAGGGTTTAATTTCAGTTGGTTGCAGTTCATCCACTCCTGAATGTGAAGCATGGCGGAATGGAAGTTGTCTACAGCGTTCGGGGAGTTAAGTGGGAAGATGATCTGCAGATCATCGGCATAGTTATAAACTGTGAAGTCCCAGTTTCGAAGTGAGTGGATTAGGGGCCGGAGGTAAAGGTTGAACAGTAAAGGTGACAGGTAGGAGCCCTGGGGGACTCCACATGACGTGGGGGTTTTGGGCGCTGTGTAGGGGCCCAAACGGACGGCTTGTGTTCTGCCAGTCAGGAAAGACTGAATCCAGCTAAGGGCAGGGCCATTGGATGCCAGCCTTTTCGACACGGTGAAGCAAGATGTTGTGGTCAACCGTGTCGAACGCCGACTCGGGGGGTCCCCGAGTCGGCGTTCCTCCTTAGCGTGTGGAGGACAGCCAAGATAGCAGTCTCAGTGGAGAAGGCTGGCCTGAAGCCAGCCTTATTGGGCTCCAGGTAGCATGAGGTCTCGATGAAGTTGGAGAGGCATCGAGTGGCATGCGCTTCCATTAGTTTGGAGAAGTAGGGTAGGAGCGATATGGGGCGGTAGTTGGACAGTTCAGCTGGGTCCACGCCAGGTTTCTTCAGTAGTGGGACTAGGATGGCCTCTTTAAAAGTGCTGGGGACAATACCTGTGCTGAGCGAGCCGTTCAGCAGAGGTAAGATGCATTCAGGGAGAGAGTGAGAGATGCTCCGTAGGATCGGAGGAGGGCAGCCATCATTCGGAGAGCCCGATTTTACCCGGGACGCGAGCTCCATCAAGGAGTCAGAAGTGAGAGTAGGGAAATCGGTGAAGACGGAGGAGTTATTGGGGGGTATCGGAAGCGGTAATCTGAGGGGAGGTGGTGATCGAGGCTTTGATTTTATTGATTTTCTCAATAAAAAAGAGATTGAGAGCGTCGCAGGTTCCTTGGGTGGGGGTTTGACCTGGGAGAGTTCTGTCGTCGGAGGTGAGTTCATTCATGATTTTAAAAACTTCCTTTGATTTGTTGTCCGCGGATGAGATTCGGTTAGAGAAGTGGGCTGATTTAGCTGAGGAGATTGCAATTTTGTAATCTCTTCGGGCTAGGGTGTATTGCAGTCTATCTGATTCAGAGTAGTTTCGTCGCCATGTCCTTTCCAGCTGGCGTACCTTCACTTTGAGTTTTTTGAGGTCGTTCGTGAACCATCTGTGGGAGTTGTGGTGTCTGGTCGGGGGGGAATTTGGTTAAGGGGCAAATTGGTCAGTGGCTGACTTCAGCCAGGTGCCGATATCGCTTTCCAGCTTGTCGATGTTGGTTGGCAGGTTGAGGGCAGGCCGGGTGTCGGATAGGGTCGCGTGGAAGCCTTGGGAGTCATTAGAACTCCATTTGCGCCAAAGGCCGCCGGCCATCAGAGGGGCGGAGGTTCGGCCACTGACGGTGAAGGTGGTATCGATTAGGTAGTGGTCTGACCAGGTGCAGGGGGAGACGGATGGGAGAGAGAAGAGAGTTAGGTTTTGAGTCCAGATCTGGTCCAGGGTGTGGCCCTTGATGTGAGTAGGTGAAGTGATTTGTTGAGTCAGGTTGAGGCTAGTGAGAGCTTCGAAAACCTCTGAGGCGTGGGGCCCGGCGTTGACGTCGTTGAACCAGTAGTTGAGGTCGCCGAGGAGGGCGAATCTTGGGTTAGAGGTGAGTAGGTTGATCAGCTTTTCGGTCAGGGTGGCCGCAAAAGAGGGCATAGGTTGGGGGGACGATAAAGGAGAAGGAGTGTTAAGGCTCCTATGTCAGTTTTTAAGCTGAAGATTAGATTGTCTACTCCCGGGAGGGAGAGGGAGGATGTAGAAATGAAATTGAAGCGTTTAGAGATTATGGCAGCCACCACACCCCCAGGGCGGTTGCCTGGGCAGTCGGCACGAATGATGTAGTAGTCTGGGGGGAGGGCCGCCAGGATGTCAGGGAGAGAGTCTGCAGTCAACCAGGTCTCGGTGAGCAGGAGTGCGTCCGGCTTCTCCTATTTAGATATTTCCAATATGCGATTTTTACAAGGTACATAGGAAAATAGCATTTTACATTTTCTAAAGGCCCAAAATAGCGGCTTGTACATTTAAGAAATGTAAAATGCCTTAGTACACATGGGCCTTTGTTCTAAGCATGGGCGAATTTTGCGAATCTCGCGTTCGCGAATTTTGCGGATTTGCGAACTCGCAATTCGCAAAATCCGCAAATTCTCGCGAATTTGCGGATTTTTTTTTTTGTGTTCGCGCGTGTTTCTGCCAGTTCGCGAGGGTTTTGTACAATTTCGCAAAACGCAAACTTACCTGTCGGGTCGCAAGTTTTGCGAACTTGTTGTTTCTACGTGTCCGGCCTGTTTGGGACACTCTTCTTCATCACTGACACTCTCTGTCACCACTGCCACTCTCTGACTACTCATGCCACCCTCTGGCCCACCCATGCCACCCTCTGTTTCATCACAGCACCCTCTGGTTGTCCAGTTTTACATTATTGTGGCAAAGCAAAGCACACCTTCCCTGCCTCAAGTGACCTGAATTAATTTGGGGCTGATTAATGTGTCACAGAATATTTTTTTAGCTGGCACCTGCTTCCTTAGTGCTTCCTGATTAGTGATCTTTTGCACTTGCTAAGTGCTTTCATTGTTGCAAAATTAGTTACAACACCTGCCCTGCCCCAACTGACAATAATGAATTAGGGGCTGATTAATGGATTTGAACTTCCAGCCTGGCTCCTGCTTGTCTCCCTTAGCTGTAATTCAGGACCTTTGTGGCATATGTGTAACTATTCTGAGGTTCAGAGCTGGGTCACATATTAGTTGCAAGTAGGCAACTGAACTCTGGAGGGGCCCCTCAGGAAGCACTACAGGAAATGGCTACTAATGATGAGCCTGAACTTTTGAACCTGGTAAGTAGTTTCAGTTTTGCTAAGATCGTATTTCTGCAATTTAGCGCTTATTCGCGGGGCGCGAAGTTGTACTGGGAAGCCGCGAACTCACGCGAACAGTGCGAGCAAGCCATAAAATCCGCTGCTCGCGGATTTGCGGATTTTGCGGGAGATTCGCGAATCTCGCGGATTGCGAATTTACCGAAAATCCGCAAAATCCGCGAGCGAAACGGATTTTCCGCCCATGCTTACTTTGTTCACACTTTGGAAAAGGCAGGTCATTAGTAGTATCAGCATGTGTTTTCATCAACTTTGAAGTGACCATGAAAATGTCTAATTCGTCTGCTGAATGATTGCTGGGATCTTTTGCTAATGTTGGTACATCACTCTTAATACAGGTAGATGTGCCCTAAATATTAGTAAGGTCAGAGTGTTTGTATCTCTAAACCTCCTGGCATGGTGGCTTGTCTTCATTACATGGTAAAATACAACATTTGGCATCACTGGTTTGAAGACTGAGGTTCAGTGACTGTTGTAAAGTGTCCTTTTTGGATGGTCCCCCTCCCCCACTTTTTGATGCTAAAAGCTGTGGTGATTGATCTGAAAGTGTGTTGGGTCCTGCTAATCAGGCTCAGCACCAGTGCTCTTTCCCTTAAACTGTAAATGTGAATTAGTACTTCCACTTTTGCAATTACTTTTACACCCCTGTAAGGCCCTAATATGGAACCAGTAGTAAACAGGGCAGGGAGGTAAAAGGGGTACTAGAGCTGCAGCACGTAATGTGTCACCGTAAGTGACCGAAGTAAACCATAGGTCTTTCTTATCAGTCCTGCACAAGCAGCTTGCCTGCTCTAGTTCAACCCTGCACACACCATGTGTGCCAGGGTCACCTCACTTCATTTAATATATGTCAGTCACACCTAAAGTAGGCCTCCTATAGTCCAGGAGGCAGGGTGCATTGAATTATTTGTGTGGAAATATATGTGCAAGCATATATTGACCTGTGGTAGCATTCCAAACGTAATTCTACTAGATGTGACCAGCGGTCCATCGGATAACATGGGCTGGCATATAGGCATGATCTATATGTCCAGCTCCATGATGGCCCGGCTGATTTCTTTTGTGTTTGGGGCCAAACTCAATGCTTTTTAACCCTGACATGACGATGGTTTCGAGGTTTAACCAGCATGTACCTAGGTGGCACTTTAGACAGTATCTACCAAATTAATCCATTGTTATAAGGCCTTGGTTGGCTTTTTTGAAGGTTTGCTGCTAAGCCGGATGGCTAGTAATTAGCTAGTGATGACCTCCTCACAGGCTTCACTGGTGCCACTGGACAAAGGAACTTGTCCCCCACTCGAAGACAAAGCCTCTAAACATTTATCACTATTTTGACTGATGATCTTCCGTCAGGGAAGGCCCCTTTTATTCTTATATAGTTTTGGAATAGGTGAATATGATATCAATGAATACCATATGAATGAATACCATATGTGCAGGCTCAACAATGGCAATATCCATAATGTGCATCTAACTTGTCTCTCAATAATTACTCACATTTCCGGGAGATTATGCATTTTGAAAGAGCCTGAAAATAAGAAATAATGTGGTGTAAATATACATGATAAAACAACACACAAATGAAGAATTTAACCAATTTAACAAGTAGCCAGTGTGTTCATGAAGTTAAAAAGCATAGTATTATGGGGAAACTTTTATGAATATTCAGTTGCCTGGAATGTATTCTTAAAGCATTGAAGAAGAGGTTTTTCACTGTGAAACATATGCTGGCTGTATTCCACAAGTGCCAGAGTATCTAGCAAATAACTTTTTTCTTGCACCTAATGGATATTCATCTATGATTTATGTCTGTGTAAAATATCATAAATGTTGAAACTCAAAAACTATAGAAGAATTTTTTTAAATAAAATAATTATATTGGATTTTCAAGACAACCAACAAACACATATAACAAATCAAGCAAAGCAACACGATCGGCTGCGACATGCTGGTCAAAGTACCTCATTAGGATAAATCTTACATTCCCTGGAGCCCAAAGTAATCTCCCCAAGGACCCCATATCGTTCAATGCTTGTGTGGGCAGGCCCGGGCTGTATATATGAGTTCCTCCATTTTGAAACACCAGTCCATTGCCCGCTGCTAGGCCAACAAATTCAGGGCAGCAGCTGAGGTCCAGTTCCGGGCTATATCCCTTTTCCCAAGAAGCAAACCTAGACCCACGATACATCCCTAAGGGCCCCTCCTACCCAGGTCCTTCAACAGGCCCTGGTGGTCAATCCGTGCTGAACAGTGAAAGGGCCAACACTCCTGACAAGCCCCACCTGAAATCAGGACCAATATTTGTGCATAATGGGGCACAACTTGATCACGTGATAGAAGTCTGCCTATTCTGCTCCACATTTATGACATAAGGGTGATGAGTGCTTGCTCGTCCTCCACCACCTCAGCAGAATCAGATATGTAGTGTGCAAGATATTTACTGGAATCAACCGAAGTCGGGATGAAATGGTCAACATTTCCGGGGCCATGAGCGCCTCCCTCCATTCCCTGTCCTCCAGAGCACAAACCCAGGCCTCCCACGGGGTGCGGAGGAGAGTAAGTTAGTCCTGAGAGTTAGTGACCAGGGAGTGGTGTATTTGAGAGAACCTTTCCTGCCCCAGTGGATCCTTAAAAGCCTTGTGTTTCATCGAACTAAATTCAGGGACCATGTCCAAGGAGTACCTATGGTGTTGCCAAGCTGCAAAAATCTAAAGAACTGGGAATGGTGTCTTTGAAAGTTGGTCTGCAAGTCTGAGAAGGACTGTATAACTGAACCCTGCCATACATCACCCAGACATGAAAGGCAGATCGGATCCCACCTTCAAAACCTTTCTAAGCCAGCCACTTGATGGAGCAAAGTACCCTTCTACAGAGGTGTCTGGAGAGTAACCCTACCCCTCCAGCAGGTCGATTTCATGGCCGAGGGATACGCCATGAAAATCACTTTGGTCAAGCCTGGGAGAGAACGGGGAATCGGAGACCCATAAATCTATAATCACATCACATGACATAAGGGACGTCTCCGCAGGGTATGCCAGGTCCTCTTGACCTCCGAATAACCAATAATTCAGGACCACAAGTTGCAAGGCCCAGCAGCAGAGGTGGAGGTCGGCCGCTGCCTGGCCTGCCATCAAAAGTGGACTGTACACACGTACCAAATGCTATATGTGGAACCCGATGCGCCCATAGGAAGGGTCCCATCATGGTCTGTATGTAGCGTAACCAGACTCTGGTGATGGTATGGGAAAAGGTCTGCAGAACATACAGGAAGCGCTGAAGCACCATGATTTTAAACAAGGTGGTCCTGCCCATGATATTGAGGGAGAGAGAGGACCACTGCTCTGGATCTTTACTCATGCGGATCACCAGGGGCGTCAGATTCAGAGACATTGCCAGAACAAGGAGAGAGGAGATGTATACGAGTGGTGTTTAACTTTGAGTGGTTAACCAGTAGGCCAGATGCCTGGCCATAAAGGTCAAGCATGTGTAGTATTTGAGGGCCTATTACCTCTCAATTGTTCAGGAAAAGCAGCACATTGTCAGCATAAAGCATGATGTGGTCTTCCTCTGCACCCATCCCCCACTGCTACCCCCGAAGATGTGCGTCACAGTGGACCCATGTAACCAAGGGCTCAACTGCGAGGGCAAAGAGGAGGGGGGACAGCCCTGTTTTCCCCCTCTGAATGAGAGAGAGCCATTCACATTCATCTGCGCCATGGGGCCAGCATATAAAGTCTGAACATAGGATATAAATGGGGGTCCAATGCCCATTTGAGCCAAAACATCCCAAAGAAAATACCAGTCAAGGAAATCAAAACATTTCTCACAGTCTATAAGAATAAGAGCATTAGAGCCAGGTAGTAGATGACGGTAAGCCACTGCCGCTTGCATTCTGCAGATGCAGTGGCATGTGCCTTGATGAGGCATGAATCCACATTGCTCAAGATGGTTAAAAGCAGGGAGAAACCAAAGTAGGAGATTGGCCGGTACTTTGACCTAGATTTTGATCTCAGAGTTGATGAGGGAGATTGGACAGTTGGATGCGCAATCCACATGGGATTACCTGGCATTGTGCAGGACCACAATAGTTGCTTTGTTGAGTTCTGTCGGGATACAACCTTTGATTATTGCGTCATTGTAAAATGCCAACAGGTGGGTTGTTAGAGCGGTACAATATTTCTTATTCTACTGGGAAACCATCAAGTCCCAGAGTCTTGCCCGAGTTCAAAGGTTCATCCGGCTCTGTGGTGGCTGCCGACATGAGAGAGTGCAGTGGCAAATCAACAACCAAAGGTCAGGAGTACTCACGCTGTGGCCTAGGGTGGTGTGCGTATAATACACAGTAATAATCTGCAACTGGCGTCACAATGTCCCTTGTCTTAGTTATTGTAAGAAATGGGATCTCTGATTGGCTGGTGCTTGCCCCTAAGCAGGCAGAAACCACCACTCTAGTCAGGGCAAGGAAGTTACACGCTGAAGATAACCCCTGCTCACCCCCTTGGTAGCTTGGCACGAGCAGTCAGGCTTATCCCAGAGGCAATGTGTAAAGCGTTTGCGCAACACACACAGCAGCAACACACTAGGCACACCATAAAAGGAACTCCACACAAGGTTATATATGAAAATAGCCTTTGTATTATCATAAACACATTAAAATAGTAATCACACAATATACTATGCCAACTGGCACTAGGAACTATTTACCGGGAATTATATACACATGACAGGGCCAATTGTAAAAGTAAAAATAGTAAATGTAGAACACAACCAATAATTACTTGCAAAACACCGTACTAAGCATTATATCCTGCACCATAAATCATATTATGCAATCAGCCTCACATTAGGTGTAAAATACATTCTGTGCCAACCTCATAAGCCTAAACATATTAGACCATAACCTCCTAATCACAAGTCACATTAGAGGCATAAATCACAGTAGAGAATAACCTCACAAGCATAAACCACAGATTAGAGAATAACCTCCTAAACATAAACACAGTACGCAAATAACCTCATAATCATAGATCATATTAGAGGCACAAATCAGGGTACATAAATAGGCTTTCCTGTTTTCAGTTTCTATTTTTGGTGAATTCTGGTGGGGTTTTTTCAGTGTTTTCCAGTGACTTCAATACCTTAATAAAACAGTGGTTATCAGTGGTTACACATTTTCGCGCCATTTAAAACCACAGAAACAGTGTTTTTTGGGTGTTTATGGAACGTTTTGCTTTTATTATTGCTTGCTTTCTGCACTGATAGTGCATGTCATATACACAGTGCATGTACAGTGTTTAAGCAGTCCAAATACATTTAAAAAAAATCAAACTTATTGTATTAGACCATACAATACTTCATCAGTGAGTCTTTGGTCATGTGGAGAAGTGTGGCTCAAGTGGTTGGAGCGGCAGACCATGATGCAGAGGTCTGGCCCGGACCAGGGTTCAATTCCCTGCCTCGGCGGGTCTTGGGCTCAAATTTCCCCAGACCTGACAATTCTCGCCTCGGTGCCTATTCCAATCATGGAGTCCCACTCTGTAACTCTGGGCAATAGCTTGCTTAATCTCCACAATGGCCCCTCGCAGCGGGATGCCTGGCTTTCACCTTGGGGATGCCCAGTAATGGGTTATCTCGCAGGGGAATACCAGGACGGGTTCCCTAAGCAAGCGCTGGGACGCTTTCGGGCAGCCATGCGCTCTACAAATCAAATTTCATTTCATTTCATTTCATGTGCATGTGCATGCTGGTGCACATTTGTAAAACAGATTCCCGATCGGCATGGTGTAAACTGGTTCAACATTGCACTAGGGCATGTCTCTGTCGTTTGTTCACTGAGCTCTGAAAGCACAGGGAGCTGGGGCTACAATATTAAGCATACTATCCAGTTTAAAAACTAGTGTGGGTGCAGAAATGTCTGTGCGGAAAATGGGCTAGTTATTGGGGTCAAAATGTCTCACACCGCGAGCAGCAATGTCAACCCATTACCAAGTATGGAAGCAAAGTCTCAGTAATGCTGTAGATACGATAATGATTGACAGTCGGCATTATGTAAAACAGAAGTGTCCACCATAGGTGAAGAAGGCCAAAATCACAGTCAGATGTTCAGAACATCCACATAAAGTTACATAAAATAAATTAAATGTATTAACCTAATGCATCGTAGTCCTGAAAATGTGCAATGGATGTCGTTGTTGGGAACTCTTGTGCTAAGTTACGCTCTTCTAGCAATGATGTAAGGAAAGATACATTTTGCTTTTGTTAAAACAAAGAAAGCCTGTTGGGACAGTCGAGGAAGAATAAGAATTTGATTTGGAAATACCTACAATATATGTGGCTTATCACTCCACATTCCACTACATTGAGAAGTGAAAAACCAAGGGTTCAAAGTTAAAACATCCAGGTAACAACCTAAAAATAATCACCTTCATTTCTTGTCAATATTTAAGAACGCATGTTCATCATAAATTCTGGATGACAGAAATAATCGTAGGTTAACAAAATGAAAGGAAGAGGTGTCTTATACGAATCCAAAAAAAGCCTTGCGATTGTCAGGCTAAACATCACATGCAAACTGACAAAAAATAAAAGAAACACACTGGGTTGCACAAGTAAGTGCCTCAAAAGAGAACTCGTATATTCTGACAATGTGGGTTATAGCCTGAGGAGGTGGGGGCCAGGATTTAAAAATCAGAAGAAGCATAGTCTCCATACTAATATACTGCAGATTATGTTTGCATCAGGTGAAATAACATGCTCGGTAAATCTCAGGTTTATACAGGATTATTACGTCTCCAGTAACCGACTACAACACAATGTGACAGATGCCCATCCTGTTGTGAATGATTTTCAATATCCCCTTGACCCAGTTATAACTGGAAAACAGTTACTGGGCGATGGTGTGGCAAGTCTTTCCCACCGGTTTTGATGCACATTTCAATATTCCCCTTGCTCTGCAGTGACGGATACCCTCCACTCCCCCATGGGCTTCCAGGAAATGTCCCCAGAAATGCTAGGATTTACAAGTTTTATTTGCATTTTACTTCAATCCACGAGCATCCCCTAACATACTTAAATGCACTCCATATTCCATTATTTTCAAAAGGTGTAGCCCTTGCTAGATTTACCTTTCTGTGTGTCTGATTACTGTCTCTTCTCTGGTTTCAAACCTTGTCCTCACTCCTGGAGTACGCATTTCACGGCTCGCTCGAGCTTCCTCTGTAGAGACTGATTACTTGGTCAGTTCTGTTGGATGAAGTAACAAGTACCCAAGGCACTTGGGTACCAGTATTAGATGATAGTACCCCTTCCCTTCCCCCAAAAATTTTCTATACCCCGCTGACTGCCTCAGAGAAGAGGCGCCCCTGGCTTATCACCGCCAGTTGGATGCAGGAGCCCTCGAGTAGCACATTGAAGTTTACATCTCTCTTCTGAGTGCATAGTCATTGTTCCAAGTGGAGGCACAGAAGGAGAGGGTGAAAAGTGGGATTAAATAGCTCCCTTGGAGAGCTTACCTGCTGGGTTTTGGAGCACTTGTGATAGTCGTCTCGTCATTGCCATCTTCTGCATTGTGATGAGGTGTGAAAGGGCCATAGTCCGGACAGCAATGTAAATAAATGATCCCGCCCACCAACCTTGCTAAACCAATTTGTCACCCCTAGTTTAATGGGGGTGACTTACATTGCCGTTAGTTTCTAAAGTGCAGTTTTCAGTACAGAACCAGTATGTTTGTACAGTTCTGGCGCCCTCAAGTGGCCAAGCGGTGCAACAAATTTGAAAAATCAGTTACACTCGGTTTAAACCGGGTCTGCTGATTTTGAGTCGGTAGGGTATTATCGGGCACAATCGGATTAAACCGAATTCCGGAAAGCCTATACATAAATCACATTTCCTGGGCACCACATAAATCACATTAGGGCCTGGCGCCCTATCAACCTAACACTGTCCCCCTGGCCAACGGGTCTTCTCAGAGGGCTCAAATGCCATACGTCCATAATGTCAGGGCGTGCTGCCAATGCAGCAGAATCCAAAAGTGCGCAATTGTGCAGCCTAAACGTTGCAGCGGCCACTAATTGCTGTGCAGCTGTGAAACAAAATGTGGGCATGGTCACTCACTGTGCCCTCTGGGTTGGTTCCCACTGGGACTCTGTAACAAATATAGCAAACCGTTGCAGCTGCCCGCGCTGGTGTGGCACAGCTGTGAATAAACAAAAAGGCCTGGCACCACTGTGCCTCTCCTGTCCCACTCAGGGACTTCTATCACAAAATGCTGCTAAAAGTTACAGCTGCCCGCGCTGATGCGGCATATCTGTGAGTAAAGTAAAGGGGCCCTGGCACAACTGTGCCCTCGAGCCCCCACTCGAGCTCTCTAAATCAAAACGGCCCCCATCGTTGTAGCTGCACTCTATCAGGCAGGGCAGCTGTAAAAATAGCCACACAGAAGAGGCACGGACACAGTGCCTCACTCCCCCAGCCAGCCCCACTCACTAAGCTCTCTGCTTGGGACTCCTCTGAACTCCCTCAATGGCAGGGGAAACTCGACTCTTTTCCCAGTCCCCTTCCTGGGACACTGGTCATCATGGTGGAGCCTGTGATGCTCCCGACGCCCTCGGCAGCAGGCAGCTCGCCTGGTTTTCGGGTCACGCTGTGTCGGCCGGCGGCACTTTTTCACTGCAGCGGCAATACGGGGTAGGCTCCCATTTTAAATAAGGACTATTGCGGGGTGGGCACCAGCTCACCAAGTGAATCATCAAAGCGGGGTGGGCACCCGCAAACATCCATGGCACAAAGCAGGGTGGGCACCACTGTCATCCTCACGAAAAGCGGGGTGGGCACCACCCGTGGTCAATATCATAAGCGGGGTGGGCACCCGCGAAAAGGCATCACAATGTGGTGTGGGTACCCACCGCTTAGAATATTCATAAAGTGGGGTAGGCTCCCGCTAAGCACCACAATGCGGGGTGGGCTCCTGCCGAAAAGGCGCCAAATGCACGGAAATCCCTACGTTGGGATTCCCTCAAACCAGTCGCAGATCTACACTGCAAAGCTAAGCAAAAATAAATGCCCCTCTCATCCTAAAAGTTAAAGAGTGAGCGCTCTCCAGGCGCTATAGTCCTCTGGTTCCTGGAAAACGCATGAAAAGGTCCAAGGGGCACAGCTGGGCCCAGGGAATCCCCAATGCATTCCTATGGGAGGGCAGCCCCACAGTAGTGAGAAACCAAAATGGCTCTTTGTCACTACCAGGACATGTCACGCACTTAAGGTACATGTTCTATCTTCTACCTACAATGCACCCTGTCCATAGGGCTAGCTAGGGCCTACCTTAGGGGTGAATGACATGTAGTAAAAGTGGGGTCACAGACATGGCACACACTTTAGGTGCCACATCACAGCGGCGACAGTGACACTGAGCGCACAGGCACTGCAAATGCAGAGACCTGAGATAGGTTTGAAAGGCTACTTTGGTGGGTGGCGCAATCAGTGCTGCAAGCACACCAGTAGCATTTAATTTACCAGCCCTGGGTTCTTGAGATACCACTTTACAAGGGATTGACACGTAAATTAAATAGGCCAAACATGTGTACACCAATCATACCATAAGTAACACAGGGAGCGCACACACTTTACACTGGACAGCAGTGCTAAAATGCCCAGAGGCCTAAAACCACCAACACCATGTCAGAGAAAATGTTAGGAGAAAGGGAAAAAGTTTAGGGATGACCCTGCAACAAAACAAAATCCAACAGTTACCAATCCCCACTCAGGAATCCGGATACTAGGCAACACTTTATGCGCCAGACTTCGAGATGCGAGCCAATAAAGGAGCTTGCCCAATCTGTCTCCAACCATAGACCCTGCTTTGTGAGGCCACTCAACACTGTCTGGCTTCATCTAGGCAAAGTTGCTGCAGCGAGAGCCTATCCAGTGTGGGCTGACATGGTTCGCCAGTCTCTGCAGAGGACTCGGCCTCTGCCTGTGGTATGCACGCCTATAGACCCACAATCTGTGATGCCTTCTGCCGGTCTTTGCTGCAGAAGTGCGTGAAGCAAATCCTCCTCATAAGCACCTTGCCGGTGGCCCAAAGTCTCCCCACAAAGCCACTAAGCACACATTTCCCTCCAAGAAGGTTATCCACATGGTGCCACACAATGAGTCACTAGACCAGGCACCTCGCGGCCCAGGTAGTCAGTCATTTGGGCGTGGCCTGAAGTACCGTGAGGAAGAATCTTGCACCCCTAGTGAGAGGCAAATTGTTTGCGGGCATAAAAACATTTTCAATACGGCGGCTAAGGGTATATGCCACAGAGGTATGAGTGAAGGCTTGAATATGGAGCTGTCAGGTACACCAGACATCACAAAGACTGATGCTAGCTGTCTACTTCTCAAGACGGGAGGCTGAGGGCTGGGGCCCAGTCCAGGTCCTAGAACTATGCGCTGTGGATGAAATTGGCATCTTGAAGCCCCACCCACGATGGTGACCCCAAGTGAAACCCCAACAGGACCTGTTGCACTGCTGCCAACATAGGGCTGGGCAGCTGGGGAGGAATGTAGACACTCAGCAGATTATGGGGCTGCTGATTGATCACCCCTCAACGGCTCTGTGAATCCTGTGAACTACGGGAAACGACTATGAGAAGGTGTTTATGAAGAAGAACAGCCACTTCTAGAGAGCCCAGGTGTGGCCCGCATAGTATACCTTTTCAAATCTGCATGGAGCCAGGAATGGACATCGAGTACCTGGGAAGTATATTTCTTAAAGTAAGAGCACACCAGGGACATGATGCTTGGCAAATCCCAACACTGCACTCAGCTTCATGCAGTCATTAAGGCCGTTGACATTAGCAGCCATCGGGCTTCGTTTGGTGTTCTAGGGTCCAGGTATTACCCATGAGAGACTCCAGTGACTGGGTACAGGATCTCACTCGGCTCTGCTGAGTCACACCAGGACACGCCCTAGGCCACGAGTCAGCCACTGCTGTGAAGCAGCCAGGAAGTGCGAAGGACAGCGTTTGCAGGTCCTCAGGGGGAATGTAGAGTTGAGCCAGCCCAAAGGAGACAGCTAGTCGGTGCCAGCAGCAGACAACAATCCCTAAGACTCACATACCTCACATACAGGGGCGTTTAAAGGATTATGGGGGCCCTGGGCCAAATGTATTTTGGGGCCCCTGTTGGGAACTGCTTTGATTTTATGGTCCAGTTTCAGCTCTTTCATGCCCTCTTTGGTCACATTTTAAATGTATTTACATCTGATATTCAGGGATGGTGATGTGTGATTTCAGTAGCCCACTAATATTACTGCAAAAAATCTCCGTGATACCCTCCCATTTCACATATGCGAGGTCCTGTATTGATCTAAAAGAAACTTTTTATATGGATGTTGCATAAAATATAAACACATTTTGCCTGCAAATGTCACACATTAAAAATAAATAATAGAAAAACTCTATTTATAACAAGCTGTTAAAGTATTCAAGGTCATAAGGACATGACTCTCTGCAGAACAGAGATGGTTCTTGAAAGGCTGGGGCCTTGGGCCAAAGCCCACTTTGCCCATACCTTAAACGTCTCTGCTCACAGAAACGCATAGAGCTTAGGTTGAATGCCGCCGCTTCCCCCCTCCACCTCCCTCGTATTTGCAGTGCTGCAGGGGCCTGTGCATACATGGCAAAAGTTTCAATCTGGGGAAATGCATGTTTCTCATTGTCTTCTATTCCAACAGAGGCAAATTTAGGCGGGAGGCACCTACAATAAAGCCATTTTCATTTTAGAATTGAGAGTGTCTGCCTCAACCGAGTAGGTTGGCAATGTGCCCGCCTTAGTCCCTGCCGTGAGGCCTCATTCACTGCTACTGCTCCTGCTACGCTGCTGCTTCCTTCTACACTCAAGTTCATGTGCACAAGACACGTGACATGACTGTTGATTTGCTATGGGGCGCAAGCTGTCGCCGATGCTAAAGTGCAAAGGCTCCAAGGCAGGCAGCCTGAGCGTCCACGTCCAGCAGCACAGCAGCCCTACCTGGTGTGAACTAATGACTGCCACAGGAGGTGCTTGGTTAGTGGAGCGAATCCGATGCTGGCCACAGGTGTCCAAGTTCAGCTCCAGGAACCACTCCAGGGCAACAGGGCAATTAAAACTGAAGTACGATGCGGTCATCGTGGGAGGAGGTAAACCGGCAGCGTGGAATCTGTGGTGTGCAGCCCTGGGCAATGAGCATGTGAAAACACTTAGCAAAATCGAAGCTTCAAGAGGCGCCGCACAACATTCATATGTTGCGTACATACTACTCGACACTTTTAAAGTTGGAAAAGAAGTGTCGTAATAGTGTCGGTTGAAGGCACGCCAATGTATGCAATATGAAGTAAACAATTCACTTTGTGTATATGATAGACTGCTGAGAGTGGGGGCATTCAGATATTTTTTGCAGATTAGATTGACATGCTCTCTGGCATTTGCAAGGCTAGGCGCAGTGGTTGGAAAGGGGGGTAGGGGGATTCTGGGGATGAAGAGATCACGTTTCAAAATGTTGATGTCTGGGATTCTTCTTGCCTGCCACCACCCTTTATTTCCAGCCAGTGGTACCCTCACAATCAATTTGTAGTGAGATGTTGCACATTCAAGTTTGCGCGGGTTGCTATTCCAAAAGCGCTTTGGAAGGTTGCAAAGTGTGCAACACTTGTACACATCTGGTTAAAACCTAGATATTATAGCAAGTGATTTTTAAAAAAACATTTTCACACAAAATTATTTGTTTCTAATTCTTTGTAGATTTTTTCCAGCTTTCACCTGTAGGAGGTCGGTCCTAGTTTTAAATCTTTCATGTCCTTCTGAGATTCAAACCACTTTTTATACAGGGACCAAGTCAGAAAGAGACCTGAGATAGGTTTGAAAGGCTACTTTGGTGGGTGGCGCAATCAGTGCTGCAAGCACACCAGTAGCATTAAATTTACCAGCCCTGGGTTCTTGAGATACCACTTTACAAGGGATTGACACGTAAATTAAATAGGCCAAACATGTGTACACCAATCTTACCATAAGTAACACAGGGAGCGCACACACTTTACACTGGACAGCAGTGCTAAAGTGCCCAGAGGCCTAAAACCACCAACACCATGTCAGAGAAAATGTTAGGAGAAAGGGAAAAAGTTTAGGGATGACCCTGCAACAAAAAAAAAATCCAACAGTTAACAATCCCCACTCAGGGATCCGGATACTAGGCAACACTTTATGCGCCAGACTTCGAGATGCGAGCCAATAAAGGAGCTTGCCCAATCTGTCTCCAACCATAGACCCTGCTTTGTGAGGCCACTCAACACTGTCTGGCTTCATCTAGGCAAAGTTGCTGCAGCGAGAGCCTATCCAGTGTGGGCTGACATGGTTCGCCAGTCTCTGCAGTGGACTCTGCCTCTGCCTGTGGTATGCACGCCTACAGACCCACAATCTGTGATGCCTTCTGCCGGTCTTTGCTGCAGAAGTGCGTGAAGCAAATCCTCCTCATAAGCACCTTGCCGGTGGCCCAAAGTCTCCCCACAAAGCCACTAAGCACACATTTCCCTCCAAGAAGGTTATCCACATGGTGCCACACAATGAGTCACTAGACCAGGCACCTCGCGGCCAAGGTAGTCAGTCATTTGGGCGTGGCCTGAAGTACCGCGAGGAAGAATCTTGCACCCCTAGTGAGAGGCAAATTGTTTGCGGGCATAAAAACATTTTCAATACGGCGGCTAAGGGTATATGCCACAGAGGTATGAGTGAAGGCTTGAATATGGAGCTGGCAGGTGCACCAGACATCACAAAGACTGAGGCTAGCTGTCTACTTCTCAAGACGGGAGGCTGAGGGCTGGGGCCCAGTCCAGGTCCTAGAACTATGCGCTGTGGATGAAATTGGCATCTTGAAGCCCCACCCACGATGGTGACCCCTAGTGAAACCCCAACAGGACCTGTTGCACTGCTGCCAACATAGGGCTGGGCAGCTGGGGAGGAATGTAGACACTCAGCAGATTATGGGGCTGCTGATTGATCACCCCCTCAACGGCCCTGTGAATCCTGTGAACTACGGGAAACGACTATGAGAAGGTGTTTACGAAGAAGAACAGCCACTGCTAGAGAGCCCTGGTGTGGCCCGCATAGCATACCTTTTCAAATCTGCATGGAGCCAGGAATGGACATCGAGTACCTGGGAGGTACATTTCTTAAAGTAAGAGCACACCAGGGACATGATGCTTGGCAAATCCCAACACTGCACTCAGCTTCATGCAGTCATTAAGGCCGTTGACATTAGCAGCCATTGGGCTTCGTTTGGTGTTCTAGGGTCCAGGTATTACCCATGAGAGACTCCAGTGACTGGGTACAGGGTCTCACTCGGCTCTGCCGAGTCACACCAGGACACGCCCTAGGCCACGAGTCAGCCGCTGCTGTGAAGCAGCCAGGAAGTGCGAAGGACAGCGTTTGCAGGTCCTCAGGGGGAATGTAGAGTTGAGCCAGCCCAAGGGAGACAGCTAGTCGGTGCCAGCAGCAGGATGTGGATGGAGTCTAATACAGAGAGCAGAGAGCTCATGGAGGTGGGGTCCACTATCTTAATCAACCAGGCAACGCCTTCGAAGAAACTGTTATTTTAATGTATACATTTCTCTTGCAAATTTAAGATTTAATAATAAATCTATGAGTCACTGAAGAGATATTTTATGAAAAATAATTATATTATTATAAATATATAAAATATTACATGGTTTTATATAATCAACTTAGAATATTTGGAATATTTAATATGCATAGTACTTTTGAGCTCCCCACAGTAGAAATAGTGTTTGCACTTCTGGCCATGCACTCCACATGGTGCAGCGTGCTGCCCATGTAGGCAAGCACATCAGCACACCTTATGACGGTAGGAAGAGTTATATAAAGGTTGCAATACAATACAATAAGTAGATGAAAACTTGAGTTCTATTATTTTGCTTACAAAGTAAAAGGTTTTGTTGGATTTGTGTTTGATGCTATTTGGCCCCATGCAATACATCTTTGTAACTGGCCAGAAAGGGTGGAAGGGGCTTCATTCAAAACAAGGACTTGTGGCCTAATGGGCAGGGCTGGCGACTGAGGCATTGGGGGGAAACCATCTTTGAGCACAGGGGGTGGCTCAGCATCCTATGATTCTGGGCAAATCACGTAATCTCTCGGTGCCTAAAAAACACAGAAGAAAATGAATCTGAACTTTAGCAGTGCAATCTGGTGCTCATGTAAAACGGTCCAGTTCCCTCGGGCCACATTTGTGACATACGAAACTGCAAACAAAATATATGAAAGTGAATTGTTTTCTTTATTACGTGCCTTCTGTCTCAGTATAATTTGTAGGTCCCCCTTAATCGATCTTTAACTTTTCTTTGAAGAAGTGGCGTGATGTGAAATGATGGGCCCCTCCTGCAGAAAGAATGTGGTCAGTTGGCCCTGTAATGTCGTGGGGTCTAGGCCCACATACTTGGAAATAAAGGACGCACACAACATCACGATCACTGGTAACTGGCCACAAGCACGTGCACACAGGCTCACGTCACTTGTGACACCTGCGATGGATGGGTGTCAGGTGCATATGTGTGTCCAGCCCTCAAGGGAGTGGCTGGAAAGACCAGTGCCAGCTGAGTCACTAGAACGTGTCCAGCAGGACACAACAGGCCCTAAGACTCACATACCTCACAGACAGGGGCGTTTTAAGGATTATGGGGGCCCTGGGCCAAATGTATTTTGGGGCCCCTGTTGGGAACAGCTTTGATTTTATGGTCCAGTTTCAGCTCTTTCATGCCCTCTTTGGTCACATTTTAAATGTATTTACCTCTGATATTCAGGGATGGTGATGTGTGATTTCAGTAGCCCACTAATATTACTGCAAAAAATCTCTGTGATACCCTCCCATTTCACATATGCGAGGTCCTGTATTGATCTAAAAGAAGCTTTTCATATGGATGTTGCATAAAACATAAACACATTTTGCCTGCAAATGTCACACATTAAAAATAAATAATAGAAACACTCTATTTATAACAATCTGTTAAAGTATTCAAGGTCATAAGGACATGACTCTCTGCAGAACAGAGATGGTTCTTGAAAGGCTGGGGCCTTGGGCCAAAGCCCACTTTGCCCATGCCTTAAAACGTCTCTGCTCACAAAAACGCATAGAGCTTAGGTTGAATGCCGCCGCTTCCCCCCCTCCACCTCCCTCGTATTTGCAGTGCTGCAGGGGCCTGTGCGTACATGGCATAGGCTTCGGATTGGGCCTCAGGCTGTATCGGTGGTTCCGGGTCCATGGTGGTTCTACAACCCCAGCCGGGGTTGCCTTTGGACCGGTGCTCGCCTCTACTGCCCTGGGTTGACTTTGCTCGGTGCCGAGGCCAGGTGGCGTAGGCCTTGGTTGGACATCACCTCGTGACGGCACTGTTGCCGGACTAGAAAAACTGTAGAAGTCCAAGTCTTCATGCTCTCCTGGTTCTGTTCTTTCTACTCTCCGGTGCCCTGCGGCTGTTTCGGTCGCCTTTCTGAAGCATGATACATTTCTTGTCACAGCCTGTCCGTCTCTCTTTGCGGTGACCATTGTCCCTTGTACTTTGTCCACTATACACACTTCGGGCTCGAATGGCGTTCGGAACTTCCATCCAGGATGGCGATCTTTGACGACCACTGCGTCCCCTTCTTTGATATCCGGTTCCTTGGCGTGACGATACACGCTTGCTTTGGTATTGGTGGCCTGTCTTCGGGCTTGGGTAGCCTCGGCGTCTCTCTCTTCTGGCACCCATGCGCTCGCCGTGGGGATGCCGTCCCTCGGAGCCCGCTTGAACAACACGTGGGAGGGGGCGCACTTGGTCGTTGAGTGAGGCGTCTGACGGTATGCTCCTAGGAATTGGTCCAGAGCCGCCTCCGGGTCTTCGCCATTGTCCACTGCAATTCGGAGGACCCTATTTATTGTCCGCATCAGTCTCTCCACTTCCCCATTAGCCTGGGGCCACAGCGGGGTGATTCTTCTGTGCTTGATCCGGAGGGCCTCCAGGTACGACTGGAACTCTCTCCCTTGGAAGGGGGGTCCGTTGTCGGACTTGATTTCCTCAGGGAGCCCCATCGTGGCGAACACGCGGTTTAGCACCTTCTTGACCTGTGGGAATGCTGTGGATGCTATGACTTCCACAATAGGGAACTTTGAGAACGAGTCAACTAACACCAGCATATGCCTTCCGTCCGGGAAGCTGCCAAAGTCTATGCTGAGTTGAGTCCAGGGTGCCTGAGGTGCTTCTTCTGTGATGACGGGTGCTGGGACGGGCTCTCCCCCAGTGATCGTGCAGGCATGGCAGGACCGTATCATCGCTTCCACTTGGCTGTCCATCGCCGGAAACCACACCTTACTCCTTAGGCGTACCTTTGTCTTCTCGTCTACTCGAGCTCGGCGGTAATGGGTAGGTCACCATACACGGACACAGGAGATTGGAGCCACACTCTATGGGCTCATCCCTGATGTACTGTCCCGCCGATCCCTCATGTGGCCATTAGTGTATGACCAGTAGGCATAGGAGAATCCATAGAGGTAACAAACACAACACATATGACACTAGCATGTTGTTGTTATTTTTCACTTTCTTAAGGTCCTGAAGAATCGCGGGTGATTAACCCTTTGCGAGAAACATGTCGACCACATTCACTTCTAGCCTCCTCTAGGGTCACTCGACCTAACCCGTTAACACCTAGCAAGCTAGCCCCACCTTTTAACTGCTGCCAGGGGACCCCCAGAATAAAGTTAATTCCGGTACCCCTAGCTACATTTTAATTATCCTACCACAAGAATACACCACCCTGCCCACACACCCCCACCTCACCATAAGGCTGTTGGATAAAAAGATCTCCGCCAAAGAGCCCCTCTTTGAGGTGAGCCCGTCGGGGGTTGCACCGCCTCCCCGACGAGGAGCAACCGCCTATGATGAAGCATGACACCCTTCTGGGTGTGTGAGGCAACTACATCCAACATAATGGATGCCCCAGGGTATCATTCGAACACCCTTGGTCACGCCAGGTAAATCTTCCCCAACTTCCCTATCTCCCTATAGGAACAGTGCAGCAACCCCCTGTTTTTGTGCCTTTGTCTTGGCCATGCCTTGGTGTCCCACATGTGCCAGACTCAGAGCTCGTTGCTGGAGGCTTTCTGGCATGACAATGAGGTCCCCTCGCAGGATCACCCCTTCATCTCCTACACTTAGTTTGCTGCGTACTTGCCACAGCTGCTGCCTGGTGTGGCTCACTTCCGGTCGGAGGCTGGAGGCGCCGTCAAGAAAGTGGGCCCAGCGGTTTTCCTCAAGGGCCCGGCGTACTCTCGTCAGAGTCTCGTCTCCCGCCGTGGCGTCGCCGATTTCTTTGAGTGACATGTTCTCCGGACACGTGGCCTGCGTGATCATGTGGACGATCTCCTCCACCTCCTCTCCTTCCTCGGTGAGCGATCGCGGTGTGATGACATCCGGGTGTCGGGACAGGTAGTCGGCAGGGTTGTGGGCCCCTGGTCGGAACACAACTTTGAACCGGTAGCCCTGCAGCTGGACCGCCCACCTTTCGATGCGTGGGGGAGCTAGCCGTGACGTCCCCGCGAAGAGGGGTAGAAGAGGCTTGTGGTCTGTGACCACTGTGAATTCTTGCCCACAGAGGTAGAGATGGAAATGCTGGCACGCCCACTTGATGGCCAGGGCTTCTCTTTCTATTTGGGCGTACCTGGTCTCTGTGTCTGTCACCGCCTTGCTGGCGTAGGCAACCGGCTTCCACTCTTCGGGCCCGTATTCTTGTAAGAGAACGGCGCCTAGTCCCACGGGACTGGCATCGACGATTAGCTCGGTCCGCCGTCGTGGCTGGAAGTAGGCCATTGTGGTGTTGTCCAGGAGGCTGGTCTTGATGGCCTGGAACGCTTTGTTTGCGGCTGCAGTCCAGTCCCATTTCTGGTCGGCTCGGGTGAGGGTCCGGAGGGGTTCCGCGATGGCGGCCAGGTTTGGAATGAACCGGCCACAATACGTGGCCATGCCCAAGAAACTGCACACTTCAGTTGGACTTCGGGGGGTGCTGGCTGCCTTAATCGCTTCCGCTTTCTTGGGATCGACTCTCAGGCTTTCTCTCGTGAAAGTGTATCCGAAAAAGTCCACCGACTCTTGGTAGAAGGCGCATTTGGCTCGGTGTAAAGTCAGGCCGCTGTCGGCGAGCCTTTGCAAGGTCGCCCTTAGGTTGACGTGGTGTTCTTCGAGGGTTGTGGAATATACAAGAATATCATCGCTCAGGTTAACACTCCCCTTAGACCTGATAGCACCTCTCGAATGGCGTTTTGAAAAACCTCGGCCGCGGATGAAACACCGAAACTGAGCCGGGTGTAACGACGCAGCCCTACGTGCGTCGAAAAGGTGGTGATATACCTGCTGGCCGGCTCCAACTCAAGCTGTTGGTAACCCGAATTGAGGTCCAGCTTCGAAAACCATTTCGCCCCGTTGAGGTCCGCTATGATATCGTCCATGGTGGGGGTGATATGCCTTTCGCGCTTGACGGCCATGTTGGGGAGCCTCATGTCCACGAATAGACGAATGGCCCCTGGCTGCTTCGGTTTAGGGGCAACGACCAATGGGGAGACCCAGGGTGTCGGGCCCGACACTTTCTCGATTACTCCCAGGTCTTCGAGTTTGCGAAGCTCCTCCTCCACTTGCGGCCTGAGATTGAAAGGCACCCGCCGGTGCCTGAGTGCAACGGGTTTGATGGTTGTGTCTATGTACAACTTGAACATCCGTCCCTTTAGTTTGCCTAGGCCCTTGAACAGTTCAGGGAAATCCTTTAGCATGAAATCCGCATGTGCTTGGTGTACCTGGTTGGCAAAGAATACCAGGCCCAGGTCTTCTGCCGTGTAGCAGCTCAGGAGGGTGCCCTTCTTTCCTTCTGTGATGTGAAACTTGGTCTCCGTAGAGTATTCCCCGTTGACTACGGTGGTGTGAATCACTCCCTGAAGGGGCAGCGGTTCGGTTCCTCCATAGGTGTAGATTCTCGCCACGGACGGTGTCAGGGACATTCTCTCATATTGGTCCGAGTCCATGACGTTTACGGACGCTCCTGTATCTATCAACGCGTTGACACTCGTCCCATCCACTGTTATGGAACACATGGGCGGCGGCCTCCTTTTTGTGGATGCTCGGCTTACGTCGTCTTCATCGTCCTCATATCTGGGCCGTCGGTCTTGCGCTTCAGTGTCAGGAGGAGGTCTCTCCTGGTCGAGTGATAGCTGTCGGATGCGCTGTGTCACTGCCCTTGCACGTGGGCCTGCTGATCGGAACTTTCCTCCCCTGCAGACGGCGGCAAAGTGATTTAGACGCCCGCACTTGAGGCACGTCTTGCCTTTGGCGCCACACGTGGCGGTGGCAGGGTGGTCATCACCGCAGTACCCGCATTGGTTGCTTCGTGGCGGGCCAGTTCTCTGCTTCGCTGGCGGGAATCGTCTGTGAATCGCGTCTACCCGTTCTTCTTTGATGGTCGGGGTTTTTGCAGCTGGGGGGGCGATTACCGGGGTGCGCAGCGCCACCTCCATTTCCTCCGCCCTGGCGTCGGACAGTTCATGTGATCTGGCCAGGATAAGTATCTCGTCGAGCGATATCCCTGGTTGCCTGAGGATCAGCTTTCTCAGCAGCTTCGACTTACATCCGACTATGATCTGATCCCTGATTTCCTCCCGGGGGTTTGCGAACGGGCACGTGCTCGCAAGCCGGCGGAGCCGAGCATAGTACATGTCGACAGATTCGGATTTGCCAGGCGCGCTTGAACTTGAATTTTTCAAAGTCATTGTTGAGCTGGGGGTCGAAATGCGCGTTGAGGGCCGCGACGGCGGCATCATAGTCGTGCTCGGGCCCGGTGTTGGGGAGCGACTCAAACAGATCATAGATTTCTTGACCCCCGTAGAGGATGAGGAGCGACCTCTTTACAGTCCCATCCGTTTCTCTGGTGCCCTTGAAGTATAGATTGAGGCGTCCGACCCACGCTCTCCATCTGAGTGCAGCTGTCGCTGGGTCCGCAGTTTCGCTAAAAGGCGGGATGGGCGCTGCGCCGCCATGCAAGTGGGCGGGAAGTGCAGGTACGGGAGGTCCCACTGGGGCCTGGGCTCCCGCTTGGGCTTGGGCCTGTGGGAGAACTGCAGGCGCAGCAGGCGGTGGCTGGACCGCTGGTGGTGGGGGCTGGACAGCCCCGTCCTGGGCCGCCCCTGTCGCGTTTTGGTTCATTGTGAGGCTCTATGCAAGGTGTCCTGGTGCTTTCCGGAGTTGTGGTCGTGAGCAAGGCAGGGCGCCTGGCCGAATCGTGCACCGCACAACTTCTCGTTCCAGGTGGCAGTTGCTGCGTGGATGCGCCGCGTAGGCGTGCACTGGATGCTCTATAGATGACCCTGATTTCCTTTGCCAGGGTTTGATGAGAGGGTCGACGAGAGCGCATGCAGCGCAGGCAGGTGTAGAGCGAGCGGGGCCTGGCGCGGCCGCTCGCGCACCCTCTCCAGGAGGGTGGCGGGTCCGCTGCAGGCCTTGGCCACGTGGTGCGCTTCTGGGCCTCGGAGAATGTTCGCGGCGGGCAGGCGCCCCTCCTCCGCGCCGGCCGGTGAATCGAGGCAATGCGGGGATTGCGCAGGCGGGGCAGACAGTTCACTCACCCGCAGGAAGACTCTGCAGCACGCCGGCCCCACGAGCCCCGCCAGCTGAAGGCGCTCCCTCACGGGGGATGCGTGGGCGGGCCTCGGGCAGAGGGGGACTGGCACCACGCAGCGTGTGGGCACCGCAGCAGGATACAGGCGATGCGGCGTGCAGTAGGCAACAGGCACGCGTTAAGAACAACCGGCCTCGTCGCCAGTGTAGTATTGCAGGGTTAGGCCTCGCACGTGGATACACTATAGTACAATACTGGACACAAACTCGTTATATCAGTTAGCCGGAAAGACCCCGAGCGGTCTTCCGCATGTTTATTTATACCCCGGCGCGAGCTCGCCCCGGGGTTGTGCGTGCGTGCGTGGGGGAAAGGATACATTGTATGGGAGAGCCCGGGTGGCTCTCTACATGCCTCTACCGAGTAGGTTGGCAGTGTGCCCGCCTTAGTCCCTGCTGTGAGGCCTCATTCACTGCTCCTGCTATGCTGCTGCTTCCTTCTACACTCAAGTTCATGTGCACGAGACACGTGACATGACTGTTGATTTGCTATGGGGCGCAAGCTGTCACTGATGATAAAGTGCAAAGGCTCCCTGGCAGGCAGCCTGAGCGTCCACGTCCAGCAGCACAGCAGCCCTGCCGGGCCCCGGGGGAAGTAGAGTCGCAGACTAGTCTTCCCCCGGGGTCTTTCGCGCAGGGATAGGCCAGGTAGGGGAAGGGGAGGAGTTAGGGGGAGGGTATTTAGGTGCAGGGGAGGAAGGGAACTTCCTCTTCCTGTGCCTGGCACCATCGGGAGGGTGATCAAAAGGCCACCCACCCACCCGGCAGCTGGAGATGTCTTTGGGTCGGTCTATAGCGTTGCCAGTTTAGGCCAGAGCTGCTGTAGGCAGGATTTGAAGGGACAGGGGGGTCAAGAGCGAGCACACCCATCCCTTGGGGGGGGGGAGTTCGTAGGGCGGATACAAGCGTGATTGGCACGACGCAAGGAGTGGGGCTGGATGACGAGTGATTGAGGGGCAAGAATAAAGCATGGTTGGAGCTTCTAGGGCTTGGTGATGAAGCGGAACAAGTGAAACGAATGAGGGGGGAGTGTGAGTGGGGGTTTGTTGTTATTATTATGTTGATGTTACTGTTATGTACAGATTCGCAGTTCTGGTCTAATAAAATGGCCTTTTACGCTGACACTGCGTGGTCTGTTTATTGCGCGATACCTGGTGTGAACTAATGACGGCCACAGGAGGTGCTCGGTTAGTGGGGCGACTCCGATGCTGGCCAGAGGTGTCCAAGTTCAGCTTCAGGAACCACTCCAGAGCAACAGGTCAATTGAAACTGAAGTACGATGCGGTCATCGTGGGAGGAGGTAAACCGGCAGTGTGTAATGTGTGGTGTGCAGCCCTAGGCAATGAGCATGTGAAAGCACTTAGCAAATTCGAAGCTTCAAGAGGCGCCGCACAACATTCATATGTTGCGTCCATAATACTCGATACTTTTAAAGTTGGAAAAGAAGTGTCGTAATAGTGACGGTTGAAGGCACGCCAATGTATGCAATATGAAGTAAACAATTCACTTTGTGTATAAGATAGACTGCTGAGTGTGCAGAGTGGGGGCATTCAGATTTTTTTTGCAGATTAGATTGACATGCTCTCTGGCATTTGCAAGGCTAGGCGCAGTGGATGGAAAGGGGGGTAGGGGGCTTCTGGGGGTGAAGAGATCACGTTTCAAAATGTTGATGTCTGGGATTCTTCTTGCCAGCCACCACCCTTTATTACCAGCCAGTGGTACCCTCACAATCAATTTGTAGTGAGATGCTGCACATTCAAGTTTGCGCGGGTTGCTATTCCAAAAGCGCTTTGAATGGTTGCAAAGTGTGCAACACTTGTACACATCTGGTTAAAACCTAGATATTATAGCAAAAGTGTTTTTTTTAAAAACATTTTCACACAAAATTATTTGTTTCTAATTCTTTGTAGATTTTTTTCAGCTTTCACCTGTAGGAGGTCAGGTCCTAGTTTTAAATCTTACATGTCCTTCTGAGATTCAAACCACTTTTTATACAGGGACCAAGTCAGAAAGACACAGGTTCTGTGTCGAAAGCCTGACACCAACATCCTCCTGGATTCAAGGGCTTTGGTAATAAAATCTTGCCCTATTTAGGCCTGGCGGCTGCTTTGGAAGCTTATGATGTGACAGTAATGTCCCAAAACTGGTGTTTGCAATTGGTACCTATTACCTTTTTGCCCATTTCAGATAGCGATTCTGAATTTCCTCTCTTTTCATTATGATTGTTTTTGTACCACATTTTGAACATCTGTATCCCCTTTTTAAAGATCTGTATCACTTTTTAGACAACTTCTAATAGAGAACACCTATGCCTGCATTTTTTTACTTTTCTGTTCACCATCTAACCTTACATCTCTTAGAACAGTGATGACCACGTCGCAAGCTTGATTTAGTTGCTCAGAAAAAATGCAAAACTATTTCCAGCAGTTACCTGAGTAGATGAAGCACAAGATCTTGTTTCTATACATTAAGGTGGGAAGATAAGCTCGAGGACATCCAAAGATCGATTCCCTCCCACAACCCCTGATCCAGGCGGCTCTCAAACAACCCTCACAACTCATCTCACTTAACCCAGGAGCTAACTTAATTTACTCATCAGTGGGGCCCATAGCACCGCGAGTAACACATTCACACACCACACTGCTCCTGAATCAATGAGAACAGAAGGCGAGCTGCTGGACAGCGGAGTACCTTATTATTCTAGATTTAAAATTGTACACATTATATACATATATGTACATATTCCCTTTCTCTAAAATATTATTAGGAAATATCATCAAGGCACCCCACTGTTATGGTCGATGGATCAGCTAGTAGAAGTTAGTTGACGGAGATTAAGACCAGCTCAATCACAATATTCCCATTATTTTATTATTTACCTTGTCATTACTATTATTTAAAAGAACACAAACTCAGATATTTTTATAGAAGCATTTATCTAAATTCAGTCAGAAAAGAAAATAGCATTTCAAAAAGAAAATTCTTAGCATTTATTAAAACATTCAAGAAATAGAAAATATAGAAAACATATTACCAGTCTGTCATAGACAATGACAGAACTACAGCGAAATAGGTTCCCAAGCTGACTGTCTTTCTAACCTCCTCGATGTCTACCTCCCAACAGGATTCCGCATTCAATCGAATTTAAAGTCCAAAAATAATTCAAAGTCATTCTGCACCAAAAATCGATCAAACCAACAGCATGTCGTGGTGCGCAATAAAATTCATGGAACCAACGTTTTTCCTCTTTTATACCCTTTTTCCCTCACTATCTGACTAAAAATTGAAACTTTTAGGGTCCGCACTCTTTCTCATTGGTCCATTAGAGGGGTTGTGATGATCACCTCATGTCCTCCTTGTCCAAACCAGTTCATAATTTTGCTATATCATCCTTGCATATTCTCTCACGGCCAAAATTGTTCACTTTGCAATTTGTCATCCTGTCCTTGTATCTTTTGTACATCATGAAGTTACAGCACACTTGTTTCCCAGGCTTTTAATTTTAAGCATCCTTTTGGCATGTCTCAAGTGTTCTAGGCCAAGCTGACCTTGACATCTTTCACTCCGAGCACAGGCCATTCAAACATCTCTAGCACAGTCCCGCATGCGTAGAGGCCATGTTTCTCGAAGTCTTGCATAAACAGCCATTTTCTAACTAGGCCGCACGGGCCTCAATGGAAACTAATATGAAAATAAACACAACAGACGTTAGATTTAGGATTTTAGCTCTTCTGTTTACCCCCCACGATTCTAATTTTCCCTGTTAGAGGTTACCTAGTAAAAAGCGTACACATATGCTTCATTTACTTACCAATTTCATTGTTTTTGCCACTCAAACGTTTAATATAAGCACAAATACACACTTGTATCTGATTAATTTTAGAATATCACAGCTCTATATTAGTATGACTTCTTCAATTTATTAGTAAATTACTTTTTGCAAATCAGCAAGTTAGTTTTCCCATGTGTAATTTTATTCTATGTATGCTTGGTTGATTAATTCTCATGCTTCACACGTTTAATGCATGTTACTGTTATGAGAGATTGACTTTACATGGGGACCAACAAATTTTTTGTCTCTCCCCTTCTCCATCAACTCCCCCCTTTGGTGATTTTATCACCACCAATCACCCCAACTAAAGTTCAATAAAAAACATGTTTCAGGTTCTTTCATTTGTTTTAACTTAAACTTTAGTATCTGTATACTTTGTCTTTTTTATCTTTATACATCTTCTCTTTATATTCCTCCAACTCTATTTCACCCACTTCATGTTCTCTTTCCTTACTTTTTTCTATTTCTCTATTATCAATGTTTTAGTTTTTCTTTTTCTAACACATTTGCACACTAATCCTAATACTAATGCTTTAAAAATTACTATTATCAGTGGAATTAATACTTTCTCTATTATTGACCTACCTATTTCTACAAACCACTTCTTTGCAGCAGAAAAACTCTTTCCAAGTTTCTCTAGAACACCATCAACCTCAAGTGGAGTAATTTCTTTATGTAATTCAGTAATATTCTTAATGTATCTTTGAATGTTCTGACTTTTGTCAGAGATATACGTACACCAGTGTTGCACGTTTAAAACTCCAAAAACTCCTCCTTCTTTTGCCAATACACTATCAAGAGCAAGTCGATTTTGCATCGCCACAGCTCTCATAGCAACCATTTCAGTATTTACCATTAAAAATCCTCCAGCAGTATTTGTTGACAAATGATCTACTATTGTTGACAATTTCCTAATTTTATTTGCATTAAAAGATATACCCACTGCTGGTATCAATGCTCCAAAAATGTCACCTACTATTTCTTAAAAACTCTCCCTTCTTCTACGTGTTAATGGTTTATCTATCTCATGAATTCCATTAGTTATCTATCTACATGAAATATTTGTGGAAAGACCAAACCTATGTAGCAAGTCCCGTACCAGTGATCTGGTAACCTATAATAAGCTTTGTTTCCACATATAAAATAAATTCCAGGAAAAACAGGATCATTTACACCTTTAAATCCCCATCCCCCTGTGATTATGTACCTGTCTTTACATTCACTAGCACCTACAAAATAATTGTCATACATAGTATTGTCTCTACGAATACACAGTTTCCCTTGTTGTGGCGTATCTATACCTATTGCTTCATTTACATTACTCTTATCAAGATTTTCTGCTTCCAAGTTCCACATTGTCGATTTTGATTTACTTTCAGTTGCCTTTCTTTGATATCTAATTCTCCTTTCTTCTACCATGTCCAGAAAGACCTTTTCCTCTTTACCCATTCTACAGGTTAAATTGTTCTTAAAAGCATATTCTATGGTTAGTTCTTATGTTTCCAGAAAATATTCACCCAAAACATTACCTATTTTCATTTTGTTCAGTCCATGTGTAATTGAAAAAGTTGCAAAAGTGTCATCTGAATCAGAATAATAATATTCTAATTTACCTGTTTTGTAAAATAAACTAGCTAATACACTACATGTTATTCCATAAGTCAAAGGAAGGTGATGGTACGTTACTCCCTCTGATAGAGATGCTGGTAACTGCATGCAGACATAGCAGTCCCCAATGTCCATAGTTTCTACATACTCATACAAAAATCTAGTAAAAGCATTCTTTGAAAAATCATTAATAGATCTATCTCTATGCAATTCATTTCTTTCCACAAGTTTCACATCATTCTTTAAATCGTGAATCTTTTCACTTCTACTATTTTTCTGTTCTCCATGTTCAACATTTGGTCTACAAAGTATCACTATTGCTAAAATAAGCCATACAAGCATTAGTAAACCTTACAAATTAACCACATTCTACACCATTTATGAAAAATAGCACATTTTGATCGTTTAATATCATTAGCAGACATTATTTTTTCCCTAAAACTCTCCGCACTATATCAAATGTCCTTCACTCCTTTTCTTTCTAATAATGTCTCTTTTACCTGTTGAACATGAAAAATATGTGTCCTCAAAAATCTTTCTTTTCTGTGATGTCACTTTCCTTTTCAAATTTCCCAACTTTCTTGAATTTGTCATCTTTCAGTTTCCAGTTTAAACAAAATGCATGTCCATTCAGGTGATTTGTATTTCTGATTTGGTGTCCTTACTCTTTTTGGCCTTTGCACAGTTTCTTTATTTTCTTTTATTTGATCCTTTCCACTTGTTATTTAATTCACTTGTTTCTCTTGAGTTCGGATTACATTTATCAATTTGAACTTCAGTCCTTCAATATCTTTAGGCCAATTGTCTCCTTTTCTTGGCTTTTTTATTTCAGGCTCTATGATTTCACGTTCAATTCTCCAAGCTCTTTTCCTGGAGCTCCTTCATAGTTGTGTCCCTCCTTCACTGTCTTCAGACTCTGTTTCAGAGCTTACTTCGCTTTCTCTTATTTTGAATTTTATGATTTCCGGTTCATCAACTGAATCTGGTTTTTCCTTTGTCAGTTTAGTTATTTTGCAAGGAACTTCTCCTTGGCTGGTACTTGGAACGTCATCCTCATCGTGAGTTATTTCCTTTTCACCAGTTTCAAGATTTATGTCCCTTTCCTCAGAATTCTCTGTTTGATCTTCAGAGCTTTTACCTTTACCAGTTTTATTTTGCCTTTTGTCTGTGTTCAAACTGGCACTTGGTACTTCCAGATGTCGACTTTCAGGTCGATCTTCAAGATCTGAAATTTCAAATATCTCATTCTCTGTTTCAGATGCTGAACTTGTGTCTGATATCTCCAGATGTCGACGTACAGGTTGAGCTTCAGGATCTGGAGTTTGGTCTGTTTCACCCTCTGTGTCAGAGTCTTAATTAGTATTTGTCTCTTCCAGATGCTGATTTTCAGGTTCTGGTACTCAAATGGTGTGGCTAGCGTTTACCCATCTTTTTACACCGGCACACTTTACTGTTGTGGTGCTGAGCAGGAGTACTTGTCGTGGTCTATCCCCGCGTGGAACTAAGCAGTTTCTCCTTCTGTGCACTTTTATCTGAACCCAGTCTCCAGGACTCAAGTCGTGAGCTGGATGCTTTTCATTTGTATTCGCATCAATCCCAACCTGGTGAAATACAGAAGTCACCACGTCAGACAGACTCTTGCAGAAATCCAGTATGATATCATAATTTATAGTTTAAGTTTGTCGACTGGTACACATGCTTGTCTCATTACTTGTCCCATCAGTATTTCATGAGGACTCAACCCTGTCTTTCTATCTGGTATGCTCCTTAAGGTCATTAGAACAAGTGGAAAAGCATCAGGCCATTTCAGTCCTGTGGCCAAACACATTTTCGCAGACTGTTTTTGTTTGTTCCATTTACTTTTTCGACTACTCCAGAAGCCTCTGGTCTGTAAGAACAATGCAATTTTTGATGAATGTCCAGTGCTTCACATATCAATTATATCAGTTCATTTTGGAAATGACTTCCTCTGTTTCAATGTCACTGGAAAACCGAATCGAGGAATGATTTCTCATAGAAGAAGCTTTGCAACAGTAACCCCATCATTCCTTCTTGTGGGAAATGCCTCAACCCATCGTGAAAACAAACAAATGATTACTAGTACGTATCTCAAACGGTTACATGGTGACATCTCTATGAAGTCTAACTGCATTCTGGTGAAAGGACCTCCCTCCCGTCCTATGGTTCCCAGACTTACAACAGTTTTTCGTCCTGAATTAAGTTGTTGACACATTAAGCATCTTTGACATAAGCTTTCTGCAATCATACGGAACTTCAGATTATACCAAGTTTGTCTAAAAAGTCTAATCATTGCATCTCAACCAATGTGTGCTTGACCATGGTACATTCAGGCTATGTTAGAGATCATGCTATCAGGCATTACTGGTCTTTCATCTCTGTACACCCAAATTTTGTCTTCTTCTCTTTGCCTACAACCTGCTTTTATCAATGCATCTTTTTCCTCATCACTTGCCCCTTCTTGCAACTGTCTCACTTCCTGCCAAGTCTCAACTATGTTAGTAAGCATCAAAGGACTTGAAACATGTTCTTTTTTTCTGTCATGATTTATAGAGGCTGTGTTGTTAGCACAGTACTGAGCAATTGCATCCGCAAACCTGTTACCTTCAGTGACATAGTCATCTCCCTTTTTGTGAGCTGCACACTTCACTACAGCAATCTACTTAGGCAGCTGTAATGCCTCAAGTAACATTCTCACAAACTCAGCATTTCTGATAGGTGATCCAGCAGGAGTCATATATCCTCTTTGAGACCACAGTTGCCCATAATCATGGACAAATCCGAATCCATATTGACTGTAAGTCACTACGGTAATTTGGACATCTTTTCCCAGTTTGCATGCTCGATCAGCTCAGCCACTTGGGCGGAACGTATTCCTTTCAATCAAGTTGCTTCCATGACATCTGCCACTGTACATACAGCATATGCAACACTCAAAACACCTTCATCTGTTCTCAGGCATGAACCACCCACAAACATCAAATAATCAGATTCTTCCAAAGGTTCATCCTTAATGTCAGGTCTTGGTTTGGTACAGTATTCAAGCACATCCAAACATTTGTGATGAACGTAATTTTTGACTTCCACATCCAATGTATCAGGCAACAAAGTGGAAGGATTTACATTTACATATCTTGCAACTGTCACTTTGTCTGCACCCAGAATTACTTTTTCATATCTGGTCAATCTACTGTTTGTCATGTATTGGATTTTTGTCCAAGTGAGGAGGATTTCAACCGAGTGTGGCACATATACCTTCACTGAGTGTCCCATCACTATACCTTCACTCTGTTCCAAACTCACACTTGTGGCAGCAACTGCTTTTAAACATCCAGGCAATGCTCTTGCTACTGGATCTAAAACTGCAGAAAAATAGGCAAATGGTTTTCTTATTCTTCCATGTCTCTGAATCAGAACTGATAATGCACACCCATCTCTTTCACTGCAATACAGTTAAAACTCTTTTTCATAATCAGGCATGCCTAATGCTGCTGGTGCTTCACACAAGCTAGTTTTCAACTGCTCAAATGCTTCCATCTCTTTTTCATTGAGCACTATAGGGTCTTTCACATCTCCTTTTGTTAAGCGCTGTAAGGGTTTTGCAATTAAAGAAAATCCGCTTATCCACTGTCCACAATAACCAACCATTCCCAGAAACATTCTCACCTGCTTTTGTCTTTTTGGGGGATTCATTCCTCTAATAATTTTGATTCTTTCTGAGATCACTTGTCTCGTCCCTTTTCCAATCTTATGACCTAGATATTGTACTTCTAGTTGGCAAAACTGTAATTTTGATGGAGACACTTTATGTCCTTCTTCTGCCAAATGATTCAGCAATGCAATGGTGTCAGAAATAGAAGCATCTTTGGTGCTTGATGCCACTAATAGGCCATCAATATATTGAACCAAAACAGATTTCTCAGGCATTTTTAGACTTTCCAATGATTTCTTCAACATTTGTTTAAAAATTAAGGGACTTTCAGTATATCAATGAGAAATTCGGCACCATGCCAAAATATGCTCACCAAACTTGAACGCAAAAATTGGCTGACTTTCAGGATGTATTGGAACTGTAAAGAACGCATTACCCAAATCAATGACTGTGTACCATTCTGCATCATATGGAATCTGATACAATATCACAGCTGAATTTGGTACAATTGGACAACATGGGACAACAATTTTATTCACTTTTCGTAAATCCTGCACTATCCTAAAAGTTCTGTTTGGCCTATGTACAGAGGATGAAAAACACTCCTGAGCTTGAATTTAATGTTCTTGGTTGACAGCAACGTAAACAAAAAGATTTTCCTTTCTGTGCAAACCACTACTATTAAACTCTAAACCTTATCATACATTTGGAGTGGAACCTGAAATATATACCTCAACACAAAACTAATAAAATATTTTATTAGTTTTGTGTTGAGGTATATATTTCAGGTTCCACTCCAAACGTATGATAAGGTTTAGAGTCTAATAGTAGTGGTTTGCACAGAAAGGATAATCTTTTTGTTTACGTTCTGTACTTCCCAGTCCTTTCTGGCACAAGGTAAACTCTCTCTTTTTGTAAAGCTTGGTTGACAGCCATACACGGTCGCCAATCTTGTATTCAGGTCCGTCCACTCTTCGACGATCCGCCCCCTTCTTGTATATTTCCTTCGCTTTCTGCAGATTCACCGATATTTTCTGATGTAGCAGCAACAGATTCTTCATGCGTTCATGTACAGTGGGTTGATTCCCTACTTCTTCTGGCAGTTTTACTGGAAGGGTCTTGGCCTCATATCCGAAATTAGCCATGAAGGGTGAAACCCGTAAGGAGCTATGCACTGCATTGTTATACGAAAGCTCGGCCAACCACAGCATTGAGACCCAGTACTCCTGAGCCTCCTCCGAATAACATCTTAAGTATTTCTTCAGAGACTGATTGAGCCTCTCTGTCTGCCCGCCTGTTTGGGGATGGAATGACGTGGATGTTGCCGCCTCGATCTGCAATGCCTTGCACCAGGTTTTCCAGAAGCTGGCCACGAACTGTGGACCCCGGTCTGAAACTATCACCTCCGGCAGCCCGTGTAGACGAACTATCTCTTTCAATAATAGCTGGGCCGTCTGTCCTGCTGATGGTAGGTTCCTACAAGGCACGAAGTGGCCCATCTTAGTCAGGCTGTCCACTACCACTAACACTGCCGAATTACCCTTTTCAACAGGTAAGCCGGTGATAAAGTCAAGACTGATGGTGTGCCAGGGGTACGGCGGTGTGGGCAGAGGGATGAGCTTTCCTCTAGCTCTTGTGTGGTCAGATTTACCTCTGGCGCACTCTTCGCACTCCGACACCCATTTCTTAACCGCGACTGTTAGGGACTCCCACCAGAAATGTCTTTGCAACAGGTCTGTGGTCTTCTTAATTCCCGGATGACCAGCTAAGGGAGAGTGGTGACACCATTTAAACGCCTTCTTCTGTAACCCCAGAGTGGGTAAGTACAACTTGTTCTTGAAGAACGGCAGACCTTTTCTGATTACTCTTCCCTCCGCTGCCTTTGCCCACTTTTCCCAATGTTCCTGTGAGCGGTTTGTTTGAACCTCCTTGAGAAATTCCTCGACTCTCACCACACAAACTACTCGTCCCTTGGGGATTATGGACATGGGTGCATGTTTGTTCGGTTCTTCGGTGCTTTCCTGACGAGATAGGGCATCTGCTTTGGGGTTGTCTACTCCTGGATGGAACGTGATGTAGAAGTCATACTCAGCAAAAAAACAGAGCCCACCGCATCTGTCTCTGTGTGAGATGTCTTGCAGACTGCATATACCGGAGATTCCGGTGGTCAGAGTACACCGTTACTTGATGGCAAGCCCCCAACAAATACGGCCTCCATTCTTGGAATGCTTTCTTGATTGATAGGAGCTCCTTTTCCGCTATAGTGTAATTACACTCCGCCGAGTCCAGTTTCCTTGACAAGTAGGCTACCGGGTGAAGACGACCCGTCGCTTTATCCCTTTGAGAAAGCACAGCGCCTATTGCCATGTCAGAAGCGTCTGCTTCCACCATGAAAGGCGCTTCCAGATCCGGATGTCTAAGAATCGGGGCCAAAGTAAACGCCTTCTTCAAGGCGCTGAATGCTCTGTCTGCCCCTGAGTCCCAAGTGAACTCCACACCTTTACGCAGCAGACACGTGATGGGTAGTGCCTTTGAAGAAAACCCACAGATGAATCTGCGATAGAAGTTCGCGAACCCCAGGAAGCTCTGTTCATCACAAACATTCTTAGGCTCCAGCCACTCCAGCACTGCTTTAACTTTGCGTCCTGTCATGCAAAGCCCGGATGGACTGAGATTGACCCCTAGGAATTCCACTTCCTTGACCCCGAATTCACACTTACTCAGCTTACAAAAAAGGGCCTGTTTTTGAAGCCTCTCAAGCACCTCACGCACATGCTTAAAGTGATCTTGTGTTCTACGGGAATAGATAAGAATGTCATCTAGATACACTATAACGGATACATCCACCAATTCAGCTAACACTTCATTCAGGAAGAACTGGAAAGCCGCGGGGGCATTACACAGCCCGAACGGCATGACCAGGTATTCGTACAGCCCATACCTGGTCTTGAAGGCTGTTTTCCACTCATCCCCCTGCCTTATCCTCACTAAGTGGTATGCGCCTCGCAGATCAAATCTGGTGTATATCACAGCTTCCCTGACTTGATCTAACAACACATTGATGAGGGGCAGGGGGTACCTATTCCTGACCGTGTTTTTATTTAACATTCTATAGTCATAGCACGCCCTGAGGTCTCCATTTGCTTTTGAAATGAAAAACAAAGGCGAGGCTGCCGGAGACCTAGAGGGACGGATAAACCCCGAGCTGACAAATTCATCCAAGTATGCTCTAAGGTGTTGTGTTTCGGGTTCAGACAGAGCATACACTCTACATGAGGGAAGCACGCTGTCATCTATCAGATCTATTCGACAGTCGTATCTCCTGTGTAGGGGAAGAACCTCTGCCTTTTTCTTGCTAAAAACATCAACAAAGACCTTGTATTCCTCTGGAAGAGTCACTTCTTGTTCTACTAGTGTAGCTACACACCACGAGGACGCCAAAACCGTCGCTCTTGTTTCATCCTGTCTCAAACATTGCACTTTGCAGCGCTCAGATGTGAAATTCACAGCTCTTTCAGCCCAGTTTACTTCCGGGCAATGCTTACAAAACCAGGGCATACCCAGAATCGGTTCATATTGTGGTGCGTCAATGATGTTCAACACAATCTCTTCAACATGTGAACCCTTCCCCCCTGCCAGTGTCAATTCCAAAACTTCAGTTTGTGAAGTAATCAACCCCGATTTCAGAGGTTTGCCATCTACCGCCACCACCTCCTCCGGGACCTCCCTGGCTACTATGCCTACGGACAACATCCTGACCAATCCACTATCTATAAAATTGCCCGTAGCCCCTGAATCCAACATGGCCAGTACTTCATGGACCTGAGACCCTATTACCAGGCTTCCATGCAAAACAATGTGAGCCTCCGTGGCTGACGGCAGTTCGGACGCTAGTGAGTGTATCTTCATGCCCATTCTATCTGCAGAACGTGTTTTCTCAGGGCTCTCTACTTCTGCACCCAGACTGGAAACTGCTGCTCTTTTAGGTCTCACAGAAAGGTGCTGTTTCTTAGGTTTAGAAGGACAGTCACGCACATAATGCCCTCTTTTTCCACAATACATGCACAATCCCTGTGCCCTCCTATTCTCCCTTTCAGTGCGTGACAGTGGTGCCCTTACCGCACCTAACTCCATAGGTTCATTCCCTGCTTCGCTAGGGGGTGTCTCTTTTTTAGGAACTCTGTCAGTGCCTCTATCATGAATGCACCCATACAGGCGCAACGAGAGACTTACTAAGTCTGTGCATGTGCGTGGTTGGGGGTCGATCCTGGCTATCACATCCTTAAGCTCTCCACATAGGCCTTGATAGAAGAGCGACATGCGCTTCTCTTCAGGCCAAGCAGCCTCCGCTACTAGTCTATTGAAGTGTGTAAGGTACGTGACCAAATCCCCCCTCCCCTGGCGTAACGACAACAACTCCTTGTCTGCACTAAATGACGTAGTCCTTCTATCAAATACTCCTTCGAACGCGCTTCTAAACGCATCCCAATCTAACAGCACTGTGTCGTTATTGCGCACTAAGGGGACTGCCCAGTTAGCGGCATCGCCGCTGAGATACGAAATGGCAAATGCTACTCTGGAGTGATTGGTTGGGAAAGAGGAGGGTCGACACGAAAAGTGCATCAATAGTTGGGTAAGAAAAACTTGAACCTTGTGCGGATCACCGGTGTATCTTTCCGGGGTAGCCAAAGGTATCGGTGGTGCCACTGACACTTGTATCGGGGGTAGCACCCTGTACTTACATCAAAAGGGTTACGAGCAGTTCTATCTACTCTTTCACGCAAGGCAGCGATTTCTAATCTTGATGTCGTTAATTCCTGTTGCATGACCTCTAAGGCCTGCATGACATCCTCAAGCGTAGTCATTATAGCCACCACTCGACCAGGAGGAGCAGCCTATTTGTAGGCACGTCATTCTGTTATGCTCCTCTGGCTCCTCAGGATCGATGTGATGCTATAAGGGTTCCGCTTCCAGATATTTCCGAACTCAATTTGAATTACACTGAGTTCAAGTCGGATCAGGCAGGGGACAAAGGACGGGAAGGGACAGCAGGGACAAAGGATCTGTAAAACACAAGCAGACAGATTAGCACACACCCCTAATACTCTAGTCTACTCTCAATCGATCTCACTAGAAGGTGGGTTACCTTATCTGCAGATCCTCTGCCAAATAAACCAGCAACACAACCAAGACCACTTCAGTGATTGAAATTATAACCTGCACAATATCCCCTGATTGATTCATCAGCAAGAAAGCCCCGTGGTTCACCGACGAACTCAAGAGCTCCAAGAAGAACTGCCGAGCCCTCGAGAAAGTCTGGAGAAGGGAACCTACACCGGACAACAGGACCACCTTCAAGCTGGCCACCCAGAAGCACCACCAGCTGATCCGCGCCGCCAAGAAAACTGCTTTCAAGGACCGGCTGGACAACAACGCACACAACTGCAAGGAACTCTTCAACATCGTGAAAGAGCTATCCAACCCCAACGCAGGAAACAACGACATCACCCCATCGCAAGACCTCTGCAACTCCCTCGCTTCATACTTCCACAACAAGATCGCGGACATACACAACAGCTTCAACAACCAACCAACGCACACCAAGACCGAACAACCACCCCCCACCACCACCCTCCACGCCTGGACCCCGATCAGCACCGAAGACACCATCCGCACGATGAACTCCATCCACTCCGGATCACCGACTGACCCCTGCCCTCACCACGTCTTCAACAAGGCTGACGCTGTCATTGCACCCCACCTGCGAGACATCATCAACACATCCTTCGACACCACCACCTTCCCTGAGAGCTGGAAGCACGCCGAACTCAGCGCTCTTCTCAAGAAACCCACAGCGAACCCCACCGAACTCAAGAATTACCGCCCCATCTCGCTCCTCCCGTTTCCAGCCAAAGTCATCGAGAAGACCGTCAACAAGCAGATGGCCGCCTTCCTCGAGACGAATGGATCCCTCGACCCCTCACAGTCCGGCTTCCGAGCCAATCACAGCACCGAGACCGCCCTCATCGCCGCCACCGATGACATCCGAGCCCTGATGGACAACGGAGAAACAGCGGCCCTCATCCTCCTAGACCTCTCCGCGGCTTTCGACACTGTCTGCCACCGCACCCTAGTACAGCGCCTCAGCAACGTCGGAATCCAGGACAAGGCGCTGGAATGGATCATCTCCTTCTTCGACGGAAGAACACAGAGAGTCCGCCTACCACCGTACAAGTCAGAGGCCACCGAAGTCATCTGCGGCGTCCCTCAAGGTTCCTCTCTGAGCCCCACCCTCTTCAACATCTACATGAGCCCCCTCGCGGCCATCGCATGCCAGCACAACCTCAACATAATCTCCTACGCCGACGACACCCAGCTGATCCTCTCCCTGACCAACGACCCCGCCGCCGCCAGAGCCAACCTGCACAAAGGGATGAAAGAGGTAGCCGAGTGGATGACGACCAGCCGCCTGAAACTGAACTCGGATAAGACGGAGGTCCTCATCCTGGGCTCCTCACCCTCCGCCTGGGACGACTCCTGGTGGCCTCCCGCCCTGGGCACCGCACCCAAACCGACAGACCATGCACGCAACCTGGGCTTGATCCTGGACTCCTCCCTCTCCATGACCAGGCAAGTCAACAACGTCTCCTCGGCGTGCTTCAACATCCTACGCATGCTACGGAAGATCTTCTGGTGGATCCCCACCGAGACCAGGAAGACCGTCACCCAGGCCCTCGTCACCAGCCGACTGGACTACGGCAACGCCCTCTACGCCGGTACCACCGCCAAGCTCCAGAAGAGACTCCAGCGGATCCAGAACGCCTCAGCCAGACTCATCCTCGACATCCCACGAACCAGCCACATCTCCGGACATCTGAGAGACCTTCACTGGCTCCCCGTCAACAAAAGAATCACCTTCCGCCTCCTCACCCACGCACACAAAGCCCTACACGACCAAGGCCCGAGCTACCTCAACAGCCGAGTCAACTTCTACGCTCCCAAACGCCACCTCCGATCAGCCAACCACGCACTCGCCGCCGTCCCCCGCATCCGAAGAGCGACTACAGGAGGAAGGTCCTTCTCCTACCTTGCCGCCAAGACCTGGAACTCCCTCCCGACCGACCTGCGCCTGACCCAAGACCACCTCTCCTTCAGGAAGAAGCTGAAGACCTGGCTGTTCGAGCAGTAGCGGCACCCCCCCCCACCCCCAGCGCCTTGAGACCCTACGGGTATGTAGCGCGCTCTATAAATGTCACTGATTGATTGATTGATTGATCAGTGTATGTAGAGTTTTTCCCTTCCTTTATCCATCTTGTAAATACAAGTTTATTGTTAAGGCCAATTCTGAATACTGACCGGAGTACCTTAATAGTGGCGTTATCACCACCACCTTACATTGAAACCACAAGTCACTGCACAGTGTACTTAATTCTCCGCTGTGTATCTACAGCATACAGTTGAAACAAAAGGTAGTGATCCTCCTCCGTATGATTCAAAACGCTTTCTTCAATCCATAAGAACTTTTCACCCTAATCCGTAAGTGCTCCACCTCAACGGGGATCAACACTCTTCAACTAAGTCCTGGATGTTAAAGAATCAAAAAGGAACCTTTTGCGAACAGATTCGGACCCTCCGTTAACTTCACGAAGGGGTCCTAAGTTCTTTCCGCTAATCAAGCGGAGCAAAGTCAGTTCTCGAGAGAAAGAGCGCCGCCTCTTCTCTCCCTACCTGCTGCCGCTGTTCTTCCAACGGATACTTCTGGACTCTAGCGGATCCTCGCTCTCCAGGAATCAGAAAGAAACAAAAACGGTCAGCTCTTCTGATGCGACGTCTTCCATCCGGAATGCCGAAAACTCTGTGTCACAAGAATTACGCGCGCGACTGCAAGCGTGCGGCACTCCTAAATCTCCTCCCCTACCTCTAAGCCTTGTGGGCCTTGTAGTCCATTTTCCGTTGTTACCGTTCAGGTAGGCGCCTAGCAAGATCCCGACATGTTGATTAGGTTTAACACGGCTCGAAACACCCTTGGCTTTCTGACTCTGTATTTCCACCTTGTTTCAGATTGCCAGTTGCTTGGTAGATTTAAATTCATGTCTCCACAGAGTATTATGGGAAGTTTCAGTGTATCAGTATATCAGCTCTTCATTTACCCAGTTGATTATGCCCGGATCGTCTAGATGGCTCCCATATATAGAGCAGTTTGTAAATGAAAAGTTTGTATAAAGTGAACCCACAATTACCCATCTCGCAAGACTATCTGACTTAACTCTATTCACCTTTAGAGGAAGTCTTTGATTAGCTTGAAGCCCCACTCCTTCCACCCTTGCCCCTTGAGTTGTTGCCCCTAAAACTTTATATCCCAATGTATTCAATAGATGTTTTTGAGCTCCTTCAACGTGAGTCTTCTGGAGACATATCAGGTCGGGGCCTAATGACCGCAGACCCTTTGCTACTTTCTGCAGGGTCATTAAGACCACAGATATTTGCAGAGACTATTTTAATTTTCTTTGCAACACTCATTATGGATTATTACCTCTTTTTGCCTATTTCTTCCTTCCATGCCCTTTTTCCCTTTTTCCCCCCTTTTCTTCCACACACCAATACACTTTGATAAACCCTTTTGGTCATAAGATTCCCCTTAAAAAACCTCTGTCTCCACCCCACTGCAACCTTTAGGTGTCCCCCCACCCTTAATTAAGCAGCCAAGATGACCCTGTATGATGGTTGGCATGTGTGAGTTCCAGCCACCAAGCCACACAAAGATAGATCAAAAATAAAATTTGGAGGAAGAGCTAAAAAGAAAAGCAATTGTTTTCCCTCCTTCAGCTACCGCAATTTAAACTTGACCGGAATGATGACTTCATAGGCCTTTTCATCTCCGAGATTGTAGCCCTTATGCCCCTGAACAATGGTTAGTTCAATCTCTTCTGCTCTGTGATTCCTTTTAGAAATTCCCCTGCTTTAATCTCTGCGAGTAAAACTCGAGTGGTGCCATCAAAGAGAACTTTTAATCTGGCCGGGCTCATCAAATAGACTTGTGCCCCCTGTTGTTGAAATGGAGATATTAGCTGTCGAAGTCTCCATCTCCATTCTACAGTCTCATGGCTAAAGTCCGGTTTTGCGAAGAATTTAACTCCATTCACTTCTTTCTGGGAGTTAGGTCTGGCTTTGTCGTAGACCAACTACCTTAAGAGAAAATTCCCAAAAAAGACCAGAAACATCCTGGGCTTCTTGTTCGTGCTGTTATCACCCCGTCTCGATTTAATATTGAAGGGGAAACGGTGGGCCCTTTGTATTTCTTGGTCCCAATTCCAGTTGGTATCTGTGGGGAATGCGGCTTGTAGCAATTTCACTATGAACCCTCGGGGCCTTCTCCTTCAATTTCCTCTGTGATTCCTAGCAGTCGCAGATTGTTCCACCGTCGTCTGTTTTCCTGCTCTTCAAGTTTAGTCATCAGGTCTACCAGACATGCCTCGTGCGCTCCCACCTGCTCTTTAGCCTTGGCGGCTTCCACTTCAAGTGACTCTGTCCGCGCTTCCACCATGGCTACCCGATCTCCAATGTCCGTGCAGATCAAATTTAATTTCCTTATTTCGCCTTGTAGTTTCTTATCAGCTGTCTTAGTGGACAGGCTGTCTGGCCGGGCCTCTTCCTGGAACATTTTAATAGTGTTCAAGATTGTTGACAGAGAAGGCACCTCCAAGTTTTCCTCCTGAGCCCTTGAGGCCCCCAGCTGAGATGCGCTAGATGCATTTCCGGAAGCGAGCAAGCTAGGGGTGTCAGAATAATCCCACTTCAGTTGAGTACGTTTTCTCTGTGACTGCCTTTTCCAGAGTACAGTGTTGGCGGCTTTGTTAGGATCAACATCCTCATCACTATTCTCGTCGAGCAAACCTTCTTCGCTTGAAGATGACTCCTCATTGCCAGTGTCAGTTAGAGATCCATCTGACACAGAGTAAAAGTTCTCGGCACTGGGATCGGGCATTAGAGGGGGTAAGAAGCCAGCATTAACTTGTGTTTGCAGCATCATTCTGTGTTCTTCACTAGTTTCCTTGTTGTTGTACTTTTGAACCACCTGTCTTCTTAACCAAAGTCAAAGTCAAAGATAGCTTTATTCGATGCCATTAAAAGGATCATATAAGCACAACATAAAAAGCATACAAATTTAAAATTCAATTACAACACAATATAAAATGGTTACATTTAGGAAAAATACAAGCAAATGTCATAAAAAATACAGGGAGAGGAAGCAGGTGCAAGATAAGGCTTTCTCAGTCCAAATTCATTAGTCTCACTAAAATACAATTCAGTTACGGTTAAAGTGCAAGGGTGCGGTGCAAAATTCATTCAAGCCATGGAGGATCTGCATCTAATAATACATTTTAAGAATTTAGATACAGCACCTATGGTCATTTCGGCCTGTAACAGAAGGATTTTAAAAAATGCCGGTCTACACTGTCTCAATCCCCAGAGCTTTAACAGTGGAATTAGATATCTTTTTCTTCCCCATCCCAAAAATATTTACAAAAAAGAACACAGTGAATTGTAGACTGTACAGAATGATTGTCACATGGGCAATTAATTAAGTTTTTGGACCAATCGTTAATGGTTGGGAAAGTAACCATCCTGAAATAAATAACCATTCTCAACCGTGTCAAAAGCATTCTATCGTAGCTGGCCAGCTCAGGAGACAGATAAAGCTGCCAGCCAGAATCCTGCATTAGTGAGTGATGGTGCAGGACTGAGGTCTTCTTCCCCTCCATAGACCAACGTTGGTCAGCCAAAAAGACAGAACATTGATCTTTTAACATTTTTTTTTATATGGAGGAGAGGGATTCCGGCTTATTAAAAAATTCCTGATGCCCTATATTTGTTAGGAATTCCTTAACGTAAGAAAGCCATTGGATATTTTTGGACCCATCATGTCGCATACAGTCTCTGATAATCGCCCTGTTAAAATCAGTTTCGACAGAGGTCCAAATTTTATGCCAGAGCAACACAGGGCTAATCCTAATTGTATCAGAGATATAAGCCGTGGCCAATTCCATATGGCAGACGTAGGTTGAGGTAGATCTAGGAACAGCTAACAAATATCTGAGGAAACTATTTTCCTTCGTATGAATTTCCTGACAATCTACAATGCCCCAGATACAAGCTCCATAGGTAGCAGTCGACACGCATTTAGCTCTATAAATATCGAGCAGAATGCGAGTCGGTCTACCTCCCAGTTTGTTGGCGAACTGTGTAAGTGTCCCAATAGCACGTGAGAAAGCTAGGCAGCTAGTAGATTTAGCTAAAATCCATGTCCCTTTTTTATTAAAAACAACCCCCGAATAAGAAAAAGTATTAGTACTTTCTATCTTTGACTGGTTTAAAAAGCTATTACAAGCAACCTTATTTTTTGAAGTGCAGCACATAGTAAAGGTTTTCCCAATATTAATTTTCAGGCCCCTAGATCCCATGTATTCAGAAAAACTAACTAACTCCTGCTGGAGACCTAATTGGGTTCTTGCCATAATGGCCGCATCATCTGCGTAGAGCAGACTAGGGACTGCGGCACCATCAATTCGGGGGAAATCCACAGCCAATTTTGTTAGATCGTCAGCTACACTGTTAATATAAAGATTAAAAAGAAAAGGAGCAAGGATACAGTCCTGGCGTACGCCCTTCGTTATTAAAAAAATTTCAGTGCATTCACCTTTCTTACCATGGCGCACTCTTGCCCCTGCCCCTCTGTATAATTCCTTAAGAAAGTTTTGAATATTTACATCAACTCCCAGAGTTTCCAAGGTGTCACATAGAACATCGTGACTCAGACAGTCAAACGCTGAACTAAGATCAACGAATGTTATAAATAAATTTCCCTTTTTGGCCGTCTTATATTTCTCTATCAACATCGCCAAATTATGTCCTTGTTCGATGGTACCCACACCAGACTTGAAACCATATTGAAATTTAGATAAAATACTCTCGTCATTGGCCCATATCTGTAGTCTGTTTAGAATAACTCGACCTGCAACTTTCATTAGGGAGTCGAGCAAGGAGATGGGGCGATCACATTTTGGATCGTTTCGGTCCCCCTTTTTAAATATGGGTACTACGATCGCATCCTGCCACGTGGAAGGAAATCCGCTTTTATTATAACTATTTAACACATTGGTCAGGACCAGTGCCCAGAGTGCGATGTTTGCCTTATAAATATCGATAGGAATGCCATCTGGGCCTGGGGCTTTACAGTTTGAACTTTCTGTGACAGCCAGTTCCACCTCTGCTACAGAAAAAACTATGTCCAATGGGAAGAAAGATTGGGTGGCTGGCTCTAGGATAACGAGCTGATCAATGCTAGGGCTACCCAAGTTGACCAGGTCATCTTTCTTGTAGAGCTCGGCAAAATGATTGACCCAGACAGCCTCCCATGGCAATCTCCATGATATCACATTTCCTTTCTGCGAAAAAGGGGGCGTTTACTGTGTGCCAAAAGGCAGTGTTATCCCTTAAAGAGGACGCCTTAAGCAAGGCTACCCAAGCTGTCTCTTTCAGTTCTTTTTTTCGTTTCTGCAGAGCTGATTTATAAGTTGCTCTTGCAGACTTGATATCTAGGGGATTTCTGGGGACACTCTTTAGAGTATTCTTTAAATGAGAGTGTGCCTTGCTGCAATCGGAGTTAAACCATCCCTCAACCTTAGGGTTTCCCCCTCCCCATATAATCCCTGTTAACTTACTACTGATCTGAAGGGTGATGTTTTGAAATGCTGCGGTAACCTCTTGGGGAATTATGTTTTCCCCAAGACAAATCATAAAGTCTGATAAATAGTCTGCTACCAGACTTTGAAGAAACCCTATGGGGTCCACCTTACTCCACTTTATTGAAGAGCCATTAGTTCTGTTCAAAGCAATCCCATTCCTGTACAGGTTGTCTATTACATTGGGTTGTTAGCCACAATTTTCGCCCCAAATAAAAGTTGAGCTGATAGGAAAATGGTCACTAAGAGCAATGTCCTCTGTTTTAAACGTTATGACATTGCAATGATAACTTGTGGTGATTAGAGTAAAATCAATCACTGACTTGGGTCCCCTGCCATTAAAAGTAGGTTGAAACTTTTCCTGGGGGATATAAAGCTCATTTACAAAGCCCAGGTCATGCTCAAATAGCAAGTTATTGAGCAAATTCACCAGCGTAAAATGCTCAAAGTGGGAACATGGATCTCCCTTCAAGTTGACCATGCCACATATATCTAGGTTACCGTGGGGACAGAGGTGGCAATTGAAGTCTCCTGTCACCAAGGTACACCTTTCCTCTTGCTCTGTGCCAGTTTCCCCACATAGATCTGTATTTAAATCTTCTAAAACCCATTTGCAAACAACTCAAGGAATATTATTGTATAAGTTGATCAATCTGATAAGCTGCTTCCCTCCTACTTTAAGAGTAAGTGCCTGATAATACTGGTTATTACTCTTACTGGGAAACCATTTAGCTGACAGGTTAGCAGTATTGGATATAAAAGTGCATAAGCCACCTGAGTACCTACCCCTGCTGGACTGCTGTGCTGGGGAAAAGAAGGTACGATACCCATTTAGATGAACTTTAGACTGTTCTCAACATTCCTGAAGACAAATTACATCAAAGTTATCTATGTATGCTAGGAAAATTGGGTCTTTTACTTTACTTAACCATAATGTCAGCCTCCGGGAGGTCGGGTAGGGAAGCTGAGCTTGGGAGGGTCCTCACATCTACAGGACCAGCCATCCCCAGAACAGTTTGCACAAGTTCACCTTGATCACATGTATTTGCATTTTTATTTGCCTCTTCTGAAGGTGTTATGCCTGATCCCATGCAGTAAAGTGTTTGGTTATAGAGAGGGACCCCCCGGTATTATCAGTCCCCAATTCTTTAATTGAGCCAGCTTTACCAACGTTTTTCTTAATAGCACTAGTGTCCCTTTTATCTTTGGGTGGTGGAGGTTCTGTTTTCTCTCCATCCCCCTGCACCGAAGCAAGCCTGGACTTAAGGCCTATCTGCCCCCGTTTGGTCATGCTCTCCTTCTCTGCTCTCAGCCTCTTCCCTGCAGAACGTATTCCAAGCCCGGCAGCTCTCCCGGCTTCAATGCTTAGATCCGCCCGAAATCTCCACACAGCTCCCAGCACCCAAGAGATGAACAACCAGTCCGCCAGAATTGCGGAATTCCGCTCGGTTCCGCGAAGTGCGTCTAAGCGCGGCCACAGCAGACATTAGAGGAGGCGGCAGCAGCAGTCAGTCTCAGGTCGGCTTGTGGATTGCCGATTTTTCGGATTCCTCCCAGCATGCAACTGTGGCGTGGCGGCTGGATAGCGGCTCTGCACACCTGCACCATCACTCAGCATGTAAAGATTCTTTAGGTTCTTGAAGAGTTCTAACAATTTTTACCCAATCTGTTTCTTTTGGAGGAATTTTATTTTTCAAAAATGTTATAACTTGATCATATTTCCTCATTACCTCCGGACCTGGAGCTCCTGTTTTAGCATCTCTTGGATATTCTTCTTTTGGCCAAACAACTATAATTTTACATTCTGTCCACAAATCTGCAGATACAACTATGTCAAATAATCCATCTAAATCTTCCTACAACACTTTTGAAACTTTCAGAAACCTATCTACCTGTCTATATCATTCTACCGGTTTTTCTAGTAATCTTGGGAAATCATTTGTAAATGACAATATATCCTGTCTAGTCCATGGTACATGTACATAACCTCCTCCTGGTATTTCTCTCATGGGAAATTCGGTCACTACTGATTCCTTTTCTTCAACAGAGAATGCTAAGGATGTTTTATCATTTGTATATTTTTAGCTCTCCAAGTTATACTTTTACACATGAACATGAACTCTTCATCCTGATATGTTTTTAGTCTCTCAGTTCCAATAGTTCCAATATTCAGTTCTTCCATAACTATTTTTAATCTAACCATGTCTAAAAGTTTATGTTCCAAATCTTTTTGTTGTAGGGTTTTAACCCAATTATTTAATTCTTTTGCTGTTGGCCCTATCGGAGTTTTCGTCAAATCTATTTTATCTATACTTTTCTCTGGAGTCTCAGATGCTGATTCTGCTCCCATAGGAATTCTATATATTGGACTTTGATTTATAGTTAAATCAGGTGGTGTCGTTCTAATTGTATACCTAGTTTCATTTAAATCTGAATAAATCTTTTCCTTTACTTTTTACAAACTCAGATTCAATAAAATGGTTAACGAAGGCTCATTTATTCTTTGATTTTCAAAAACTGGTATTACAGGACCAATAGTTACTGGCACAGTTATAGCTTCTATATTTCTTGTTAATTCTTGGATTTTCTCAGCTAATTCATTTGTCGATCTCGCTAATTCAGAAGTACTAGGATTTTCAACTTGTTTTCACTCTTGGTTTTCCGGGGTACTTTTTATTTCAGAATATCATTTTGGGGTTCCTGTCAATCTAATCTGCATTTGCGGTGCATTTGATGTCACGACTGCAGAAGTTGGCTGATACGGAGGGGGTCTTCTATTTAGAATCTCCTCCAGCACCTCGTCCTCAAAGTCACTGATTCCACAACTTCTCTTTTCTGATACTAGATTTTTACTCTTCTCTGTGCTTTTTCTCCCTACAGACTCATCAACTGTTCACATTGGACACATCCCATCCCACATATCAGCATTTCTCCATCTTTTCATTCTACTTTCATGTGTAGATCCTCACTACAGCCATTTTCTTTTACTTCTCTAAATCTCTCTCTTTCTCTTTCCTGCAGCTCATCTTCCCATTCTATTAAAGACTCAAATTGTGTAGGTCTAGGTCTTGGTTCAAGCCTTACCATTTTCTATCTCAAATTTCGTAACACTGCTATGCTAAACTAACCTACTTCTGGAAATGCCAATACTCCATCTTTTTTAGTATATTTTGGCCAATTCTCTAGCTAAATGAAGGTATGATAGCCATATTTCGTCATCATGTACGATGCAGTGTTTTCGGTGGAGGAAGAAATTTCCCCTCTCTGGTAACTATTTCCTTGTCCTTTTTAAATAGATTCTTAAGTTTCTTAAACCATGAAGGTTTCTCCCTGTCATGCTCATAATAATAATCAATTTTTCCACAGATTCGTCTACTTCAAAACAATCGTACGCTCTTTCTCAGACTGCTCCGATATTCTGACCGATCCCAGCGCGGTTCACACTAACGCACCAATCAGAATAGAACACAACACAATCACATCAACCTTTTCCTGCGCCGTTCTCTCTAAAGCACCAATCAGAATTTCAAACATCTTAGTTACCTGGACCTATCCCAGCGCAACTCTTGCTGATGACAGCTCTACTACTGTTTCTGCTGACCCCTCCTTTACAAAATTTATCGGCACTGTATTTATATGTTATATACAACTTAAATCAGTTAGTTACGACACAAAAACATTTCCATTGTCTATTTCACTAAAACCAAAGGGATAGTTTACTCAAATGCACAAGTTTTCTGTATTTCCAGAAGGCAGTGCTTACCTCTTCCCTACCACAGAATTTCGTTCCGCCGATAAAGTAGCACTTCCCTCTACTTTACCCTTCTATCATGCAAAAATGAAGCCCATTTCTCTGGGGATAAAACACACGTAGAGACTACTGCTCCTGAGAATTAAGGTCAGAGTTTCACGAGGATACCTAATGAGACTCACTCAACGCAACTCATACAAAAATTCCCAAACATAACACCTTACTGTGTTATCAACTTTGAAACTAGACCATGTACAATTTATGTAACTACCTTGTTACACGCTTCCCCTGCCTGGATACAGGTCAACCAACTTCCTACTTCCCGGAAGCTTCAAAATTCCGACTACACATAACGTAATACAGACTCAAAAATAAAGTGTTAGACATAAACCTTGAATATATATGTGTTATATATACTCAACTAGTGAAACTAACCATTACTAATCCAACCAATCTATAGCAACCAGACCTCTGCTACCAAGACATCTGATCCAGCGGGGCTCTCAAACAACCCTCACAACTCATCTCACTTAACCCAGGAGCTAACTTAATTTACTCATCGTGGGGCCCATAGCACCGCGAATCACACATTCACACACCACACTGCTCCTGAATCAGTGAGAACAGAAGGCGAGCTGCTGGACAGTGGAGTACCTTATTAATGTAGATCTAAAATGTTATACATTATATACATATATCGACATATTCCCTTTCTCTAAAATATTATTAGCAAATATCATCAAGGCACCCCACTGTTTTAGTCGATGGACCAGCTAGTAGAAGTTAGCTGATGGAGATTAAGAACAGCTCAATCACAATATTCCCATTATTTTATTATTTACCTTCTCATGACTTTTATTTAAAGAACACAAACCAAGCTATTTTTATAGAAGCATTTATCTAAATTCAGTCAGAAAAGAAAATAGCATTTCAAAAAGAAAATTCTTAGCATTTTTTTAAACATTCAAGAAATAGAAAATATAGAAATCATATTACCAGTCTGTCATAGACAATGACAGAACTACAGCGAAACAGGTTACCAAGCTGACTGTCTTTCTAACCTCCTCAATGTCTACTTCCAACAGGACTCTGCATTCAATCTTTTGCCCCATCAAATTTAAAGTCCAAAAATAATTCAAAGTCTTTCTGCACAAAAAATCGTTCAAACTGACAGCATGTCTTGCTGCGCAATAAAAATAACGGAACCAACTTTTTCCCTTTTTCATACGGGCTCTTTTATACCCCTTTTCCCTAACTATCTGACTCAAAATTAAACTTTTAGGGTCCGCACTCATTTCTCATTGGTCCATTAGAAGGGTGGTGATAATCACCTCATGTCCTCCTTGTCCAAACCAGTTCATAATTTCGCTATGTCATCCTTGCTTACTCTCTCACGGCCAAAATTGTCCACTTTGCAATTTATCATCCTGTTCTTGTATCTTTTGTACATCATGAAGTTACAGCACGCTTGTTTCCCAGGCTTTTAAATTCAAGCATCCTTTTGGCATTTCTCCGGTGTCCTAGACCAAGTTGACCTTGACATCTTTCACTCCGAGCACAGGCCATTCAAACATCTCTAGCACAGTCGCGCATGCGTAGAGGCCATGTGTCTCGAAGTCTCGCATAAGCAGCCATTTTCGAACTAGGCCGCACAGCCTCAATGGGAACTAATATGAAAACAAAGACAACAGACGTTAAATTTAGAAATTTAGCCCTTCTGTTTACCTCCCACCATTCTAATTTTACCTGTTAGAGGTTACCTACCAAAAAGCGTACACATATGCGTCATTTACTTACCAATTCCATTGTTTTTGCCAAGCAAACGTTTAATATAAAAACAAATACACTTTAATCTGATTAATTTTAGAATATCACAGCTCTATATTAGTATGACTTCTTCAATTTATTAGTAAATTCGTTTTTGCAAATCAGCAAGTTAGTTTTCCCACGTGTACTTTTATTCTATGTATGCTTGGTTGATTAATTCTCATGCTCCACACGTTTAATGCATGTTACTGTTATGAGAGATTGACTTTACAAGGGGTACACACAAAATGTTGTCCCTCCCATGCTCCATCACCCCCAACCTCTCTTTTTTCCAGTTGGCAGTTGATTTATTTCTGAATCTCCTGATTCTCCCATATTCCTTGAATATGGGAGATGGGGAAGGTTTGATGAAATTTCATTTGGTAAACCGTTACCATATAAATTGGGTGGGAAGACAGTCATGGTGGCAAAAGGATGCTATGTCAATTTTCGATGCCCCAGATGCATCCATCAAGATATACATTGAACCTTTAGTTTTTCAGCCATGTTCAGAAACACAACTTTAAGACTTTATACATACTATAAATATGCATGATTATTTGTTAAAAAATTGAATTAATAACCTAGGTTTAAAAAGTGTACATGTAAAAAGTGCAGAACTATGGAAAATAAAAAAATGAAGAGGTAAAAAAGTGAAATTGTGATACTTACATTTGTGAATTGTATTTGGTAATGCATTTATCCTTACCTCTAACTTTTCCCCTTATACCATGTCACAAGTTTCTCACACCTTCTATTACTCTAGCGTTACCTAAAAAAGCCCCTAAACAAAACCCAACCTCACCATAAACCCAGCTCTAAACCTTACCTGATCATAACACTATACCTTGTTCCGAACCAGGGGTCTCCTACCTTTTCTGTAGATATAGGTACTTCTGATCAGTGAAAATCGTTGTGAGCTAGTGAAGGCCAAATAACTTGTGCATTGTTACCAAACACCCTCTCGCCCAGCTTCATTGACTTTAGCCCTAATGTCCTTGGGGCTCGATACTATGGTTTGAACAAAATCCTAGGGACTAGGGCTGAGGTGCATTAGTGAGTGCATGGTCTACGGGAGGTTTGAACATGTGTTTGAATGAATGGAATATATGTGAATGGGTGACTTACAGCCTTTTTCATATGTACTTGTGGCACAGGACATACCTTTCACCATATGTGGCACCATTACGTGTTCAACACAAGCATAAATACATTTTCTTTTAAATGCGAGAAATTTAAAGTTCAGAAAAATGTTTTGCTAAAATGTTCATACAAAGGAAAATTTGTCTGCACTTGATGGAATTATTCTGCACTTTAAATTTCTCCCATTTAAAAATAAATGGCTATATTTTTCAGTTATAAATATAGCAGTGTGTCTAACAGCCATTGGGAGCAAGATGCGTGCGGTGTGCAAATGCAACTCTTTGAAATGGGAGAACATTTAACTTTCGTTTATATGTATCACATACAACTCATCATTTTTACCCCAACCCCCAAGTCAACGTGTCTTTACAAACAGGCATTTTACTCTCAATGGCCTGTAGATATGGTGCCATATTTATAACAGGAAAAGAGAGTAATTTGTTTAAATGTGAGGAGTTTAAATTGAAAAAACATGCTTCATATAACATTGGTACTTAGTTGGCTTAGTTTAGACTAGAGAAAAACATTAAAACAAAGTGTCACAGAAACATTTTTCTTCACTGGAAATGTCTCCTTTAAAAGAAAATGACTAGTTTTCAGTTATAAATATGGCACTGCTTCTACCAGCCACTGGGAGCAAGACGCTTGTTGTTTGTAAATGCAACACTTGAAAAAGGAGAAAATTAAAATGAAGAGCTAACTTAATCTTTAAGTGAACTGTTCATTTTAATTATCTTTCATTTAAAGAAACGTCATTTTGTCTTCATGCTCCAATATTGAGCTGAGAACAACGTTTATTTAAGAGTCAAATACCTCAGTCCTTCCGTTTTGAACCCTCTGTGACATACCTTGATAATAAATCTGAGTGGAGTACTGCTCATTATAAGACTCTGCTATCAGCAGCCTGATAATAATGTAAAATAATCATAGCCTTTCTTTAACTTTAAAAGGAAAACAAAGCACTTATTTATTGCAGATCTTAGAAAATAAACTCAAGGCTGGGAGCTACTCTGAAGGTTTCTGGGTGCTACTTGTGGCTCGCGATCGACTGGTTGGAGACTGTTCCAAGCTAATTTTGACCCTTTATGTTGTATTTTTCCTGTTACCACCACTTACTCTAGCCTTAACCATAACCCAGTCAATCCCAAAGTTAACCTAACACATCCCCCACCACATCGCAATCTCCTACCCTGAACCTGACCCTAAATCGTATCTCTGCTCTAATCCATGCATTATACTTTATATAACCCCTTACACTGTGCTGCACCAACCTTAACCCAGACACAGAACATTATCCCAACCCTTAGTATCTCCCTAACTCCAGCCTTAAATCAAACCAAAAGCATTCATTTATTTGCCAGGGATTTTTCATTCTTGGCCTTGTTGTTTTTTTTTCTACTATTGCCTTCTATCACAGGGTTGAAGAGCAATATGTCCAGGAACTCTACATGACCCCTGTTAAGCGGCAAACAAGAGCATAAAAAATATTATCCATCAGAGCACCATGTGCTTATTAACTTCATAGCACTAATAGCAACTTTAAGAAGGACTCGCAGAGCAACAGTAATATATCTCCTTAAATGGTATCAGCCATTCCATCAATGAGGGCTTGTATATTAAAGAATATTACAGAGAACAGTGTGAACAGTAGAAAGTAAGATAAATATCAATGATTGGCTAATCCAGCTCTTCTGAGCTCTGGAAAAGTATTCCATATACCCTTATAGCTTAAGTACTCTATTAGTGTTCCAATAATAGTGCAATCAGGATGTGCACTGTAACCAAAATTGAAAAGACTAATGTTCCTCTCTGCATGAGTCAAAGACGTGTGACTCACCAATGGAGGAACTAATGCCAGCATTTTCACCACACAGTACTGCGTGGGTCAGTTTGCAAACCAAAAGGACTTGTGTTGTTAAAGGGAATCAAACCACACACAGCTGCTGTTCAAAACGATTTGTGCAGTACAACAAAAACCCGTACTGGAGCATACAAATCCCCACGGTTCTTCAGCAGTGTGGCACTCAAAATAATCGGCACGTCTGGAATGTGGAAGTGCCTTTGTAGGCAGCTCCGCCCTCACATGCGTACGCATGTTCCTCTTCATCACACAAGTAGTCATGGGAAATGTAGTTCCAAACAGTCCCGAACCACAAGTATTTCCTCTCCTGCCGCAGGTGAGACTCCAGAATATTTACTATGTGAAGAACCAAGCAGCCTAATCATATGCACACTGACTGTGGGACTTCGCCCTGATGCGCCGTGACACATACATCTCTGAGACAGCAGTACACTCAAGCGTATCCAAATGCTAAATGGAAGAATCCTGTAATGAAGGATGCCACATGGCAAATCATTAACTATGAAGACTGTTGTACCTTGTGTTTAGTTGTACATGAAAGAATGCCTGTTGCCTTCCTCAAAATTTAGTGTCCTGCTACTGCAACACCTTTCAGAACGTTTTTTGTGTGCCACTCTCCAGGTCTTTGATTCATGTAATAATTGGATGAACACATTTGTCACAAATGTTTTGACAAGATTTATTACCATTTTCCCTCCATACATCCAGTTCACTACAATTATATTCACAAAGCCTTTGGTACAGTATATTTATGATGTTTTCAGACAAAAATGTATCAGAACTACACATATCCATGAAAAACAGCAGTGGATAGCAACCTCCTGATCAGGCTCCACAATGTGCTCCGCCACAATGCTACGAGTTTGTTTCCAAATTCTTCATCTTCTGACCCTTATTGCAGTCGAAAGCTCACTAAAATGTTCTTACCACATACAATAATCTAATTTTATTGAGCCCATTCCCTAATACATTCTATTCTGATTACCTTTTCTTCTGTTACCCACCATTATCATGCCATCTAGGTCCTCCAATGGATCTTTTTTTTTTTGCTGATAGGGACTAGAATATTAAGAAGATGCAGGCAACTATCCCATGAGGACCTGGAATAGATAATTGCTAACTTGACCATAACTTTCAAAATTCAATAGTTAAAACTTTCTTTAGCCAAGTCAAGTCAAGTCAAAAAGCTTTATTTCAATAAAAATTCATTATCATAAAAGCAAAACAATAAATGTATAAGAAATTACAATTTAAATTTTACTTTTTAAAAGAGGAATTCTGTATCTCTGGTCCAAGCAAAAAGTTTCTAAAATTATTTGCTCAGTGTTGCGTAGCCAGTTAGTTTTTAAAAAAGTTAAAACATTGCTAGAGTATTTTTTCTAAAAAAGATTAAACAGATTGTTTTAGCTTTTTGGCTCGGATAGCCCAAGCCCAAGATAGAAATTTGGCTAGGGCACACGCATAGGGTACATAACTGTCCGAAACAAGAATCCTGATTGCCACATCATGGCTCCTAGTTCCCAGCTGATGGCATAGGTTTTTCAACCACACCCTTCTTGGATTAGCATATTCCTTACAGACAAACAGAAAATGCGCCAATGACTCTGGGTTGGCTAGGCACGAAGGACATACATCAGTTTTGCCTATACAGGATTTCCATCTTTTGGTAAAAGTGTTCAGTGGCAAAGTACCCATTCTAAATTTAAAATACAAGGTCCGGGCAAAGGGTTTCCCAATTATGTCCAGATAGGGCTCCCGCCTGGGACAGTCTTTAAACATCAGGAAGTCCTCTGTTAGCTTGCCAAGAGACGTGCTGGAATGTCTTTGGGAGCAAATCCAGTCCCGATAGAGATTTTTGAGTATTTGCTTTGGGGGTGAGGTTCTACTTAGCCAAGACTCGAGTAGGCCCAACTTGGTCAGTAGAATTTTCATGTCTTTTAACCATTTGATTCTGTCCCAGTTCGGTGATGCCATAATTTCTTTAAGGCCTTTTGCATATCCGCTGAGTTCTTCTACCCGCCAAATACGGGCCCATAATAGTAATGGACGGAATTTCGCGATTTCGGCAATCTGTGTACAGCCAAGGTCCATAAATAAAGGAAGTAGTGGGGTGCTATGTGGAAGGGACATTATTTGTCTACAGAAGTTGTTCTCAGATCTTTGCAGCGCTTCGGTAGATGAAAAGCCCCAAAGTTCCGCTCCATAAAGGGCAGAGCTGACACCTTTGGCTGCGTAGATCTCAAGGACTGTTCCTATTGGTTTTGTTGAGCTGGAACGTTGCTCCCTTAGAAGGGCACCTGTGATCCTTTTATGGCTCAGCAGCATTTTGTCTAGGTGAGGCGTCCAATCCATTTTGTCTGAAAGGCGTATCCCAAGGTAATCAAAAACTTTTACCCTTTCCAAAAGCTCAGTGTTTAGGGTAGGGGAACGCACATGCTGTTTTGGAGGATTGAGGACCAGGTACTTTGTTTTGTTGGTGTTTATTACTAGGCCTCGGTCAGTACAAAATGATTGGAAATTGTCCAAAAGTTTCTGGAGTCCCATTGGGGTTTTGGAGATTAAAAGCGTGTCATCCGCGAAGAGGAGGGTCGGTATGCGTTCACCAGCCAGGGATGGTTCATCAGATGGAAATTTGAGAAGATGCTCGACCACCCCATTGATGTACAAAGAGAAGAGGGTGGGAGCCAGAACACATCCCTGGCGGACCCCTCTCTCGACCGGAATACAGCCCGTTTTCTCCCCTCCAGGGCCCCACCTAACTTGGGCGAAGCTGTCCTGGTGTAGCCTGACCAATAGGGATAGTAAGTACTGTGGCAGCCCCATGTCAGCCAGAAACTTCCATAACATGTCCCTAGGGACAAGGTCAAAGGCAGTCTTTAAATCGATGAATGCGAGATAAAGACTGCCCTTGCCTATCACTACAACCTTCCAATAAACCATCATAAGCCTAAATGCTTGCATAATCGTTCCAGTGCCTACTCTAAAGCCGGCCTGGAAGTCGGTAAGAATTTTGTTTTCTTCTACCCAGTTAAGGATTCTGAGTAAGAGAACTTTACCGACAACTTTTTGGCTGATATCTAGCAAGCTAATAGGCCTATAGTTAGATGGGTCTTCCCTTGGACCTTTCTTATGAATAGGGACCACCTCCGCCCCCTTCCATGATGAGGGAATGGGGGCACCCCTGCAGATGGCAACAAGGAGGGAGTGAATCAGTTTGCCCCATTTAGCACTATCGGATTTTAGCAAATCTCCTGGAATGCCATCTGGTCCAGCAGCCTTTTGTGGAATAATAGAGCTTATTGCATATTCCACTTCCTTTAGTGTAAAATCAGAGTCACTAGGGCAAAGCATATAATTAATGTGAGGAGGGGATAGAACAAGCCCTCCTCCATTGGGTCCGTTGTGACAGGAGTAAAGTTTGGAAAAGTGAGCCTCCCACACCTGACCCGGGATGTTACAAGTTAAGAGGTCACTATCTGGTCTATTACGTGCCCTTATAGTGTCCCAAAAGCATTTGGAGTCTTTTTTCATACTTGCTTCCTTAAGGGTTAGCCAGTAGGCATCTTCCCACTCCCTTTTGGCTAGCCGCAGGGCCTTTTTATGTTCACTTCTGGCGGTTTGGATTAATAGAGGGGACTTCCCTTTAACTGCCTCAATTAAGCATGTTTTGGCCTTTCTGCATGTTGCCGAGTACCAGTCGTGCCTGCCTTTAGGTTTAGATAGGGGTTTGGGTTTCCCTACAGACCCTTGTGCCCAGAAAAGGTCCCCTATGGTTTTTATGGCTGCTTCAAAAATAGTGGTAACCTTGTCTGCTGCCTTAGTTAAGTCAATGGAGCCAATGTCTTCTTGCGTGCCTTTGACCACTTCATCTATGGTGGATAGTTTGTCAGTGTTGCACATAATCTTGCTCCACTTAAGGCGCCTACCACAAGAGGAGACAGTAATCTCCTGTGGGCAACTCAATGGGGCTGGCGACACTTCAGTGGACCAAGAATTTTTTAATGATAAAGAAAGTGAGTTGTGGTCGCTCTCTATGGTAGGAATAACAACCATATCTATAACTAAACTCCAGAGTCCCCTGTCCAGCAGAATATAGTCGATCCTTGTGGAGTGACCAACTCTGTTGAAAGTGGGAGCACCCAACAGATCGGATCGTGTACGGCCATTTACTGCTCTTAATCCGAACTCTAAAGTAAGTGCATTTAGATGGATTGCGCTACGAGTCCAGCGCTTGATGGGTGGGATAGAGCGGGTGGGAATGCCCCACCTACTATCCTCTTCTCCTAGGTCAGGTATTCCTTCTAGGGGGAGTGGCTCGTATGTGCAGTTGAAGTCCCCTGCTATTATAGTATGACCAAGTCCACTCTGCTCCCCTAGTTGGGCCTCGAGCTCCATTACTGTTGGTGAAATACACCCATTTTTAGATCCTCTGACATAGACATTGTACAGATCAGCAGTTATTCCCCCACGTGGGCCCAATAGGGAAATACCAAGGATATCTGGGGTTCCTGCCTTCTTGATAGTTATCCGGCAGTTAAGCAAGATGCTTACCCAGATAATGAGCCCCCCTGATGGCCGCCCCTTCCCTGCCTTGGGTTTTACTGCTGGTGTAAAGAAAGTGACAAACCCAACGCGATGCAGTGGTTCAGTGGCCCATGTCTCTTGGAATATGCAGATTTTGTGGGCGTCAACCAAGGCATTCCACTCCGGGAGGCCTAATTTCCTAGAAATCCCTGCAAGATTCCAGCTAAGGATTTTTAGCTCACCATGTGTTGGATCACCTTCTGAAATAACAGTTGTTTGAGAATTAGGTGGATCTACACTGTCCCTAGTTGGTGTAGGGGGTGACACCTCTGGGCATGTGAGGAGAGATGTAGATGGAAATACATCCTCCATAACGTTAATAATGGGAGGGGAAGAAATGGCTGGACCTCCCATGAGGGTAAGTCAATCTACCTTGTCTAGTACACAGTACCTATTAGGGTGGGCGAACTGTGAGTATGAGGGGTCAAAGGAAGAAGGCGGGTCCTGCCATGGCTGTTGCCACTGATGGTTGGCAGGTAGTGGAGGCTGGAGGAATTGCTGCCACTGCTGAGCAGGTTGATAAAAGGGTGGTAAAGGGTGGAAAGGTTGTTGCCACTGGAGGCCAGCATGATGCGGGAATAAAGATGGAAAATTTGGTGGCTGCTTCCAGTGTTTAGTGGCATGTTGCGGGGGATATACAGGCCCTCTATTGTTTGGAATAGTAGGCCGATGAAGATTAGATCTTGGCTGGTTAGGAAGGAAATAAGACAAGGGGAGTGGTTTAATTTGAGTGGCAGGGCCACTGTTAGGTGTATTGCAAATAAAACTCACTGCCCCTATATCCCTAAAATTGACTGTGATTACATCCCCTGGCATTGTTTTCTTGCTCCTACCCACCCAGTCCCCTCTACGCACAGTGAGAATTTCCCCACTCACATTATTGGGTACGGGTCTGTGTAATTGGAGCCACTGAGCACATTTGTTTCTTAGCTCTACAAATGTTTCTTTGACTCCCTCCTTCAGTGGGGGAACGGCAGTCAGCACAACCACAAAAGGAGAGACTTCTGGTGGCAGGCTGATTGATTTGTAGCGTGCCTGCTTAGGCTTAGGGGCTTCAGAGTTGTTGGTAGAGTGAGAAACTGGAGAGTTCGTAAGTTTCCCTGTGGAATCCTTTGCTTGGGAGATGGTAGATTTATTACCAGCAGCTGGTTGCTGCAGGGTCGAGGCAGCACCCACCACCTTTGGGGTGGATGGGAGTGGGAGTTGAACGGAGTTATTCCCTGAATGGGACATGTGTAATACAGGTGGGTCCTTGGAGGATGAGGGTATTTTCGCCTTATTAGGTGCATTCTTAGGGAACTTGGCAGAGGGTTGAGGGTTAGGGAGTGGTTCTCTAGTCCCTTGTAGCTGGACAGACCCAGGCTCATTTATCTTGTTGGGCCATTTCGTGTTAATGAGCGACGTGAGTCTGTCAAGTTTAGAGATCAGAGGTTTTATTTGTGCTGCTATTGTGGCCTCAAGGTCCTGCTTAAGGTCTGTAACCATATTTTCGACCCAGCAGGGGATGCCAGACGCCAGGTGTGGAGTAGGTGATACCAAGTTGTGGTTCCTGGCTTTGGCTTTAGGCTTTTCCTTAGGCTTAGTCTTGGACACTGCTTTTATTGGTGTAATAATAACCTTACCCCCAGGGTCGCTAGGCACGGAGGGTGTCGACTTAACAGTTTGCCCATCCAGGCCCGGCTCCATCTCTTCTGGTGTCTGACAGGCTTCTAGGTCTGGGGTCGCCTCCAGATCCACGAAGGACGGATCCGTGTCCGATCGAGTAACTGACAAATCGACAGCGCTCGGTACTGTAACTGTGCCAATGGTAGACAAGGGTAGGGGTAGGGAGCAGTTGTTCAGGGCTTGTTGAGAGGGTGAGTTTGCATTTGCAAGGGAGCCCAGGGAGGAGCGCTTGGCATTCATAAGGTCCAAGGAGACTCTTTTCTCCAGCAATACAATACTCTTATCAATTGTCTCATTTACCCGTGAGATAAAAAGATCAATAGGGCCAGTCACTTGTGCTACTCCCATAGCTTTTTTGGTACAACTTCTAGTTTTGTGGCGCATGGTTGACATCTGTAAGACTAAACCAGATGCCAAATGGGGCCTCAGAAGGGTAAGTGGTTGAATAACAGTCCAGCCTACCTTGGTGGTGGTTTCAGGGCGAAGATACAGGGGTTCAGGGCCTGGGCCGTCCTCTGCCGTCCTTGAACGGCCTTAAACGGCCCGCTCTTTGCCCGGTCTTCGCCCCGGCCTTTGCCCCGCGCGCGTCCCGCGTGCGCGTTGCCCACACAAGTTATAAAGGAAGAACAAGAGAAGGGGGCGGGAAGAGGACCAGCTGCGGCCGATCCACGCCGCTGGGAACGCTGGTCCTCGCAGTCCCGCCTCTACCCTTGTTGACCAGCTGGCAGCTTACAAGGGGCGCGTTGGTGCTCAATGCACGTTGAAGGAGGCTGGAAAGTTAATGCCCAGGAAAAGTCTTAGCCTACGAGCGGCTCCCGCGGAGCGGGGGCCGCGAGGCGTGGCAGAATGGCCAGATAGCGGCAACACAGGAACAGCGCTTCCTTGCAGAAAGGGTCCCAAGGCTCACTCGCTCCACGCAGATTTTAAGAGGAGGAGAAGGGGGCGGGAAGAGGACCAGCTGCGGCCGATCCACGCCGCTGGGAACGCTGGTCCTCGCAGTCCCGCCTCTACCCTTGTTGACCAGCTGGCAGCTTACAAGGGGCGCGTTGGTGCTCAATGCACGTTGAAGGAGGCTGGAAAGTTAATGCCCAGGAAAAGTCTTAGCCTACGAGCGGCTCCCGCGGAGCGGGGGCGGCGAGGCGTGGCAGAATGGCCAGATAGCGGCAACACAGGAACAGCGCTTCCTTGCAGAAAGGGTCCCAAGGCTCACTCGCTCCACGCAGATTTTAAGAGGAGGAGAAGGGGGCGGGAAGAGGACCAGCTGCGGCCGATCCACGCCGCTGGGAACGCTGGTCCTCGCAGTCCTGCCTCTACCCTTGTTGACCAGCTGGCAGCTTACAAGGGGCGCGTTGGTGCTCAATGCACGTTGAAGGAGGCTGGAAAGTTAATGCCCAGGAAAAGTCTTAGCCTACGAGCGGCTCCCGCGGAGCGGGGGCCGCGAGGCGTGGCAGAATGGCCAGATAGCGGCAACACAGGAACAACGCTTCCTTGCAGAAAGGGTCCCAAGGCTCACTCGCTCCACGCAGATTTTAAGAGGAGGTGAAGGGGGCGGGAAGAGGACCAGCTGCGGCCGATCCACGCCGCTGGGAACGCTGGTCCTCGCAGTCCCGCCTCTACCCTTGTTGACCAGCTGGCAGCTTACAAGGGGCGCGTTGGTGCTCAATGCACGTTGAAGGAGGCTGGAAAGTTAATGCCCAGGAAAAGTCTTAGCCTACGAGCGGCACCCGTAGGCTTAGCCACTCATATAGAGTCCTTGGGATAACAAATATGACCAAACGAATGAGACAAAATCGGTAAAGATAAATCAAGAGAAACATTTATCTATTGCCACAGATTGCATAGACAGATCAAAAACACATTGATCACCCCCTCAATGGCGACGTACCTGCCCTGTGACTCCTATGAACTACAGGTAACGACCATGGGAAGGTGTTTATGAATCAGAACAGCCACTTCTCAAGAGCCCCTGGTGTGGCCCGTATGGTATACCTTTTCAAATCTGTATGGAGCCAGGAATGGGCATACCTATGAGGTATGTCTCTTGAAGTAAGAGCACACCAGGGGCATGACTCTTGGGAAAAATCCCAACACTGCACTCAGCTTCATGCACTCATTAAGGCAATTCACATTAGCAGCCATTGGGCTTCATATGGTGTTCTGAATTCGCAGCCATCGGCTTCATATGGTGTTCTACACTCCAGGTATTACCAGTGAGAGACTCCTGTGAATAAAAGGGAACAGGGGTCACAGCCTGCCTGAAACAAAACCAAACATATGGCCTAATGGGCCAAACAACCCCAAACACCCTCCAACCATCCCCTCCCCCACACTTCCACCCCAGAAAACATCTGTCTCCCCATCACTAGAGAAAACAACAGAAGAAAACCAATGTTTGGGGAAACTCACCGATGTCCCCCCATGGAATTACTCATCAAATAGGATACAGCACTGCTGGCTCAAGAATACAGTAACGTCCAATGGCCTTCATGAAAATCCCCCTTCAGGGTCCAGCCCTGTCTGTTATCCCCTGTGACACAGAAGGTAGGATCATCAAGTCCACCAGTGGGATGAACTCATCCGTGTCAGTTGGCCCCGAGTACCTTCCTTGTGGGGCCAGGCGCATCTGTAGTAGAAAAGGCAGGGTACCTCATGGCCCATTCACAGCGCCTGCAGGAATCCCTACTCCTGCTGTGGCTGCTGCAATGGACAGTGTCGGTCCCTTTGAGAGTCTGCCACCCCCTCATGGAGGAGGTTAGTTCTCACGAAGTGGCTGGGATACAGTGGCCCATTCCCAGGCTGCCTTAGGAGTATCGAAGAAGAAGTATTTGCAAGTGCGAATCACCTGTAGGTGGACCGGGAAGAGGAGCATGCATCGCAAGCCCAATGCCCTTCGCTGGTTCCTGACATCCTCAAAGGATTTCTGTTAACGCTGCACCAAGCATCTGTAATCAGGAAATACTAGGACCCGAGCTGACTGAAAATGTATGGGGGAAAGGTCGCAAGCTGAACAGAGAATCACATCTCTATCTTTGAAGTTCAATATCTTCACAATGATTGGACATGGAGGGGGCCCGGAAGGGGGGCTGCCGCTAAAAAACTTGTGGGCCTTACCACCACAAAGTACAAGGACAGGTGCCCCTCAGGGACCCATGACAAGATCCATTTCACAAGGAAGTTCTTAGGAGCTGCTACCTTGACACCTTCAGGGAAGCCCAGGAAACGAAGGTTGTTAGGGCGAGGCCAGTCCTCAGCATCTTTAGCACTGATCTCAAGACTCCGGGACACCTTGGTCAAGCGAGCCACCTCTGCCTTCAAGGTTGACACAGAGTCCTTCAGGTTCGATAACCAGCCCTTGGCGCCTCCAATGCTATCTGAGACATTGTGGAGATCCCAGCATGGAAGTATGACATCCACACCAAACTCAATAATCCTGGAATCCAGAGCTCAACTGGAGGTCTGGATAGCTAGAAAATTGTCTGTAGTGTTGAGCTGTCCCGCCTGCAGAGGGGAGGTGCTTTTGCAGAGTATTGTTTGGTTGCGGGGCCTATAGAGCCATGAATTTATCTATTTTCGATTGCGCCTGAGCAGGATGCTGGACCCCTCGCTCCGTTATGGAACTGATGCACAGTAAATTCACAAGGGGCTGGCCTGAAGTCCACAGAGCTGCCTTTTGACAGAGACACCACACACAAAGTGGGAAAACAGCCAAAGCGCAAATGTAGGCCTCTGAAGAGCGGCATGCACTGAGGATAAAGAGGAGGGGCAGGAGCCCTGACCCGATTGCACAGGGGGCGGTCCCCTCCCTGGCAGCTTGAGCAATCAGACCCCCTCTCATCAGCCGTGACAAGCAGTGTTCTTGAATTGAGATTCCCGCTGGGGCAGTCGGAGGGGGATCTTCGGACCCCAACACCCAGGGAGATAAGAGCAGGCACAGCTTGACCTTCAGGGCCCACAGCAGCCAGTCTCAGTCCTGCTGAGAGCAGCATCCAGAACGTGGGGCGTGGGGAAAAGAGGTGCCAAGGCCTCCTGGGCGAATCTGCTTAATGCAGGTGGAGGAGATGCCAAACATGGTACCGGCGTCCCCTCGGCGCCATGTGTCACGTTGGGGAACTCTCAGCCTTTAATATAGAGGTTCCGCCCTCTGCAGGTTATCAGCACCCAGATTATAGTGCAGCCGGGGGCCTGCTGCACATAGCCCAACAGCGATCCGCTCCCACCACGTAGGCACCCATGATAGATCCGGGCATGAGCCATAGCAGGCTTATCCCAGCGGGCTGCCCCTTCATTGCGGTCCCAGTCTATGCTCCCATCCACATCCCTGGTCCACAGGAATCAAAAGCTGGGTGACCACGACTCTGCTTCCCCTACCAAAGCCCAGCGGGCCTTACTACATTGCGAGGATGGGGAGCCAGGCCCAAGAACTGGGTACAGTGTCACACCAGGACACGCCCCATGCCATTAGTCATCTGCTGCTCTGAAGCGGCAAGGAAATGCGAAGGACAGTGTCTGCAGGTCCTCGGGGTGAATGTAAAGGTGAGCCAGCCCGAGGGAGACAGTTAGTCAGTTCCAGCAGCAGGATGGGGATGGAGTCTCATCCAGAGAGCAAAGAGCTCACGGAGGCGGGGTCAACTATCTTTTTCAACCAGGCAATGCCCTCAAAGAAACTGTTATTGTAAGTATACATTTCTCTTGTACATTTAAGATTTAATGATGAATCTAAGTCAATGAAGAAATTTTTTATAAAAAATAATTGCATTATATTATTATAAATATTTAAAATATTACATGGTTTAAATAATTCAACTGAGAGTATTTAAATTATTTAATATGCATAGTACTTTTGAGCTCCCCACACTAGATATAGTGTTTGCACTTGGGGCCACGCACTCCATATGGTGTAGCGTGCTGCTCATGCATGCAAGCACATCAGCACACCTTATGAGGGTATGAAGAGCTATATAAAGGTTGCTATACAATACAATAAGTAGATGAAAACGTGAGTTCTCTTTTTTTTGCTTAGCAGTCAAAGGTTTTGTTGGATTCGTGTTTGACACAATTTGGCCCCATGCAATAAATCTTTGTAACTGGCCAGAAGGGGTGGAAAGTGCTTCATTCAAAAGTTGCAAAAAACACAGTTGATGGACAGAATGTAGAACAATGTCATACATTCACCCCAGTACAAGGATCTGGGCCTAAATCCATCGTTTTTATGCACTCCACACCACCCTGGGTTAGACACTGGCTATATGCAAATCAGCTCTGACCCTGTGCCTCATGGGAACAGTCCAGTCCGAACTACCAAGCCATGTCTTTCCCAGACCAGAATCAAGCATCCAAGGACCGGTTGGGACTCAAGTCTGAGTATACCCAGCACACTCGCGGTGAAAATTGCAAAAAACACAGTTGATGGACAGAATGTAGAACAATGTCATACATTCACCCCAGTACAAGGATCTGGGCCTAAATCCATCGTTTATTTGCACTCCACAACACCCTGGGTTAGACACTGGCTATATGCGAATCAGCTCTGACCCTGTGCCTCATGGGAACAGTCCAGTCCGAACTACCAAGCCATGTCTTTCCCAGACCGGAATCAAGCATCCAAGGACCGGTTTCTGGCTATCAGCCTTCATCAGCCTGGATAGCTTGACTCCAGTGGTGTGGAGAGCCTGTTCCCATGAGGCACAAGGTCAGAGCTGATTTGCATATAGCCAGTGTCTAACCCAGGGTGGTGTGGAGTGCAAATAAACGATGGATTTAGGCCCAGGTCTTTGTACTGGGGTGAATGTATGACATTGTTCTACATTCTGTGTTTTTTGCAAGCTTCATTCAAAAGGACATGTGGCCTAATGGGCAGAGCTGGCGACTGAGGCATTAGGGAATAACCAGTTTGAGCACAGGTGGCTCAGCATCCTATGATTCTGGGCAAATCAAGTTATCTCCCCTTGCCTAAAAGCACAGAAGAAAACGATTCTGAACTTTTTCAATGCAATCTGTTGCTCATGTAAAACGGTCCACTTCCCTCGGGCTACGTTCGTGCTATACGAAACTGCAAAAATATAAGAAACGTAATTGTTTTCTTTATCTTGTGCGTTCTGTCTCAGTATAATTTGTAGGTTCCCTCTTACTTGATCTTTAACTTTTCTGTGTTTGAAGAAGTGGCGTGATGTGATATGAAGGGCCTCTCTCTCCTGCAGAAAGAATGTGGTCAGGGGACCCAAAGACTCACATACATACCTCACAGAGATGCATAGACTTAGGTTGAATGCCGCCGCACCCCATCCCCCCCCCCACCCCCTTCTTCCCCTCACTCGTATTTGCAGTGCTGCAGGGGCTTTGAAACAGGCAATTTTAGGCGGGAGGCACCTAAAATAAAGCAATTTTTGCTTTAAAATTGAGAGTCTCTGCCTCAACCGAGTAGGCTGGCAGTGTGCCCGCGTTAGTCCCTGCCTTGAGGCCTCATTCTTTGCTCCTGCTACGCTGCTGCTTTCTTCTGCCCTCAAGTTCATGTGCGCGAGACACGTGACGTGACTGCTGATTCGGCACGGGGCGCGAGCTGTCGACGAAGCTAAAGTGCAAAGGCTCCAAGGCAGGCAGCCTGAGCGTCCACGTCCAGCAGCACAGCAACCCTATCTGGTGTGAACTAATGACGGCTGCAGGAGGTGCTCGGTTAGTGGGGCGACTCCGATGCTGGCCAGAGGTGTCCAAGTTCAGCTTCAGGAACCACTCCAGAGCAACAGGGCAATTGAAACTGAAGTACGATGCGGTCATCGTGGGAGGAGGTAACCCGGCAGCGTGTAATCTGTGGTGTGCAGCCCTAGGCAATGAGCATGTGAAAACACTTAGCAAAATCGAAGCTTCAAGAGGCACTCCACAACATTCACATGTTGCGTACATACTACTCGACACTTTTAAAGTTGGTAAAGAAGGGTCGTAATAGTGTCGGTTGAAAGCACGCCAAATTATGCAAACAGTAGTAAACAATTCACAGTGTGTATAAGAGAGACTGCCGAGAGTGGGGGCATTCGGGTATTTTTTGAAGATTAGACTGACGTGGCATTTGCAAGGCTAGTGCAGTGCTTGGAAAGGGGGGTAGAGAGCTTCTGGGGATGAAGATATCAAGTTTCAAAATGTTGATGTCTGGGATTCTTCTTGCCTGCCACCACCCTTTATTTCCAGCCAGTGGTACCCTCACAATCAATTTGTATTGAGATGTTTCACATTCAAGTTTGCAAGGGTTGCTATTCTAAAAGTGCTTTGAATGGTTGCAAAGCGTGCAACACTTGTACACATCTGGTTAGAACCTAGATATTATAGCAAAAGTGATTTAAAAAAAACTTTTTCAGACAAAATGATTAATTTCTAATTCTTTGTAGATTTTTTTCAGCTTTCACCTGTGGGAGGACAGGTCCTAGGTTTAAATCTGCATGTCTTTCTGAGATTCAAACCACTTTTTATACATTGACCAAGTCAGAAGGGCTTATATGCTGACAGTTTCTGTGTCGAAAGCCTCTGACACCAACATCCTCCTGGAGTCAAGGGCTTTGGTAATAAAATCTTGCATATTTCGGCCTGGCGGCTGCTTTTGAAGCTTCTGACCTTTGACAGTAGTGTCTCAAAACTGGTGTTTGCAATTGGTACCTATTACTTTTTTGCCCATTTCTGATAGCGATTCTGAATTTCCTCTCTTTTCATTATGATCGTTTTTGTACCACATTTTGAACATATGTATCCCCTTTTTAAACATCTGTATCACTTTTTGGACAACTTCTAATAGAGATCACCTATGCCTGCATTTTTTACTTTTCTGTTCACCATCTGACCGTACATATCTCAGCAGAGTGGTGACCGTGTCGCAAGCTTGATTTAGTTGCTCAGAAAAAATGCAAAACAATTTCCAGCAGTTACCTGAGTAGATGAAGCACAAGATCTTGTTTCTATACCTTAAGGTGGGGAGATGAGCTCGAGGACATCCAAAGACCGATTCCCTCCCACAACCCCAACCTCTCTTTTTAGGTCTCGCTAGCGAACGCAGCGCAGCTGCTTCACTAACGAGATCTATTGTCGTCGCTTCCCTTCACGAAGAGAGACAAACCATGTGCGTGCCCGCCGCCAGACAGGCGATGTACAAGCGCATGGCATCTCCCACCGGGCGCCTGATTTATTACGGTTTGGCCGCTCGCTCGGTGTTCAAAAGAATGAAGGATGTACCATGTTACAACGCATACCATTACAACTACCTACCATTACAACGCTACCATTACAACGCATACCATTACAACGCATAGCGCTTAGAGGTGCTGGATAGTGGTAAGTATAATTTACTATTCCAACTCCAGTCCCCGTGGACACTAGGGAAGGTGTTGGATAGTAAATTAAACTTATTCCCTATCCTAGAGCGCCCCCCAGCGCAATGCGTTGTAATGGTATGCGTTGTAAAAGTTGCGTTGTAATAGTAGGTAGTTGTAAAAGTTGCGTTGTAACAGGTGTATACCAAGAATGAATCATGGAATGCTGTCTATTATTCGGGTGCACAGATAGAAGTGCATGAGGCTGAGTGCTGGAACATGAAGTGTGAGGATGTGTGAACATTGATGGCTCTGCACAGGGGCTCAGCAGTAGGATAGCATGAAATACCGAGTGTGAGGATGTAGGAACATTGATGGAGTGGGCGGGGGCTCAGCATCCAAAAGGCATGGAATTGTGTCTGGAATGATTCGGGGGCACAGACAGAAGCGTGCGCGGCTGAGTCCTGGAATAGCACGAAATGCTGTAAATGTATAAATCTGTCCATGAGCTCGGTACTAGAATTGTTTGAAATGATGTTATGATTCAGCCGACTGGTGGGACTCAGCAGGGGTTCATCATTCAAATGGGCAGAGATGAGTTTGAGTTCAGTACTGGAATAGCATACAATGTTATGTGCTATGATTCAGGTGCACTGCCAGATGTATGCTAGGGCTCAGTGTCTTTGCCAAGCCTCCCTACGGAAACATTGCCAGGCGTGCTCAGGGGCTCACCAGTGAAATGGCGGAGGATGCTGTGCTTTAGGTTTGAGATGCAGTGGCAGGAATGTCAGTGTGCTACTAAATGAATGGCATAGCATGGCAGGCATTAGTAGTTAGCTGCATTGACAGAGCTTCTCAGGCCCATCTTCTTGAATAGCAGGGTTTTCTGTCCCGTTGGGTTCCAGTCTCTTGGCAGAGCTGTGGGCGTGCTCACTGCTGGAGGAGGTGGAGATGCCATTTAGAAGTATTGGCAGAGTCGTGAGTTTATCAAAAGGACTAGAAAAGCAGTTCTTACTACAGTGTTGTATTGAGGGTCTTTTGCAGTTTTCTCATTGACCCAGTAATGTACACGGGTTCCTTCGGTGGAGTGAGTCCATCCTTCGGTAGAGAAAACCTTAGCAGGTATTGTTCGAAAAGGAGCATGGGCTTTTGCTCAGTAGTAAGGTGCTCTTTGGCATTGAAGATGTTTTGTCATGAAGCCGGGAGTGTACTGTTCCGAATGGAGGGTGGCATTGTGTACATCTGTGAGGTGTTCTCTGGCAGCAGCATTGTTCACTTTTGTGGAGGAATGATGATCTTTGGATTGGCAATGGGTTTCGTTCAGTGGCAAAGTCCTCTCTGGACTTGAGGATGTGCTGTCTTGCAGAGTAGAAGTGCTCTTGCGCAGTAGAGATGTTTTCTGAAAGTAGAGAAGTGTTGTCCTGCTGCCGAGAACTTCACTCTTGCATTGGAAAGTTGCTCCTTCTGTGGCAAGTTTGTCCATAGTAGAGAGGCCCTGACCTGGAGTGAAGTGCCCACTACTTTTCATGAACAGAGATTTGTTAATGTGTCAAAAGCCGAGATTTATAATGTGAATGGAAAGTTTTTCTTGATAAGACTAGTGTTGAGTGTAATTTTTTGGTTGCATCTGGAGTAGCTTTCCACTTCAACTTTGATGTGTTTTAAAAAGTGAATTTTGGCATTTTCCAGCCAAGAAAATGAGGAGGGTGGTGTAAATCGTTACACAGCCCTTTCAGAAGAAATAGGATGCATGGATGGACTTTGGTTACTCCTTGCACAATCCTGGACACAAAGGCTACTCCTGAAGTGCCCCAAGGCTTTCCAAGGTGCTCCTTGGGCGCTAGTTTTCTGAGGGAATGCCTTCCTCCTCCTGTCCACCGCCACAGAGGCCCGGGGCGTTATCGAAGATTTATGACTCAGGTGAAACTGAGCCAAACACTCAGCTATTCCTAACATTTTCAGAAGAAACAAGCTGAAAGTAAAGTGTCGGATACAGAGACTGCTTGAGACATAGGCAAGCGCTGGTGAAACAGGATACAGTATAGAATCTGCTGATGGCACATATCCCGATGCAAACTGGTGCCACAGGATGGGGTGCGGATACTGCTCTTGCCTTAGGCAGGCTTCAGTGACACAGGATACTGTATGAGACTGCTCTCCACACATGCATCAGGAGAAGGTTCAATGACTCGATTAACCTTCCAGAGCAGCGTGCTACATGCCATAAAGCTCTTCAACTCCTCGCCAAGGGCAGTAAGCGCTATATGAATACACTTACAGTTAAAATTGCCACAGGGTGGAGCAGAGACGCTACCATATGAAATTAACCTAAAGCAGTCTCCAGTATGAAACCAGGCAGTGCATATGCTGCTCTATACAGAGAGCTGTTTCACAACATGTCATACAGCGCCTGAGAAAGCAGTTCCAACGAGAGACTGTCGAGGAACTCCGTGTGATAAAGTCAGAGTCTTAGTTTAACAGTACCCCAAAATGCATTTCTCTTTCTTGCTCTTTAAATATATTTTGGGCAAGGATTGTGTGACATCCTCCATTTTCACGGACGTCAGGTGCGCGCTGCTTAACGTCAGGTTAGGTAGAGCCAGGCCAGACAACAAAGGAGATTTTAATGAGTTCGGCAAACCTGTGTTGTCTGCCCTGACGTTTCGGGCACGCTCGATTGTGCAACGGATCGAGAGCGATTGTTCCACAGAGGCAGTCTGTGGAAGGTGGGCAGAACGGCTTCCCTCGCACCAGGAGATATATATCCTGGGTCTCAGGTAGGTAGTTATTCTATGAAAAGCTGAATTTTGTCCCCCATGCAAACCAAACAGCGTCCACTGCATTTCATAAGCTTAGGCTTATAAGAAAAATAATCCTGTTCCTTCCAGAAAGTGCTGGAAAAACTGTGGTGAGCTCATTGGTACTCTCCTCACTAGATTATTGTAATGGCTTTTTTGCCAATGCCCAAGCCCGGGTGGTCGCCAAATTGCAAATGATTCAGAATGCGGCGATTAGGCAAATAATCAGGAACTACCACTGGTTGACGATTAAAAATCGGATTAAATTTAAAACTCTATGCCTAACATTTAAAGCGCTTCACAAACAAGGGCCGGAGTTTCTTAAAGAGCAGCTCATTGCTTACTGTCCTACTACACAACTAAGATCCACGACACAGCATCAACTAGTGGGACCGTGTACAAGGATGGTCACCTGGGGAGACAGACGTTTCACGGTTACAGCAGCCAGACTTTGGAACTCCCTTCCGCTATTGATTAGATCAACTCATTCTCTTCTCCAATTCAGGAAATTGCTAAAGACCTGGTTGTTCAACCAGTAATTCGTCCGCTCCTAACCACCCATGACAGAATTTTTCCTCTTTTTCTTATGAGACATTAACTGAACTTATAGCGCCAAGACCCCACGGGCAATCGCTGCGCTTTATAAATTGTAATAATAAATAAATAAATAATAATAAATAAATAAATATTCAGCTTTGTCTTTTCTGCCCCCACATGTCCCCAGATCCACAGTAGAAAGAGCCTGTGGGCACAGATACACCTTTCATTCCCACTTAAACTGCTACTGTCACTTGAAACAATTCAGAAAAGGGGGTGGTGATGAACAGAGTGTCTGAATTAAGCAGACCACTCTTACCCAGTCCAAAGATCAGGGCTTGATCCATCACCGTTATTTATCTCACTGCACCATCCCAGCTCAGAACCTGGCTATATGCAAATCAGTCTGTCCCTGGCCCAGTGCATCATGGGAACAGGGCAGACTAAACTACCACACCAATTCTTCACCAGAAAGGAGACAAGCTACCGGGGACCGGTTTCTGGCATTTCAGCCGTCTTCGGCCCAGCTTGCTTGAATCCTGATGGTGCAGTGAGAAAGGGACTCATGCCTGAGTATACCCTGCCACACCTATAGTGGCCAAAAACGATTCAGAAAAGGGGGTGGTGATGAACAGAGTGTCTGAATTAAGCAGACCACTCTTACCCAGTCCAAAGATCAGGACTTGATCCATCACCGTTATTTATCTCACTGCACCATCCCAGCTCAGAACCTGGCTATATGCAAATCAGTCTGTCCCTGGCCCAGTGCATCATGGGAACAGGGCAGACTAAACTACCAAGCCAATTCTTCACCAGAAAGGAGACAAGCTACCGGGGACCGGTTTCTGGCATTTCAGCCGTCTTCGGCCCGGCTTGCTTGAATCCTGATGGTGCAGTGAGAAAGGGACTCATGCCTGAGTATACCCTGCCACACCTATAGTGGCCAAAAACGATTCAGAAAAGGGGGTGGTGATGAACAAAGTGTCTGAATTAAGCAGACCACTCTTACCAAGTCCAAAGATCAGGGCTTGATCCATCACCGTTATTTATCTCACTGCACCATCCCAGCTCAGAACCTGGCTATATGCAAATCAGTCTGTCCCTGGCCCAGTGCATCATGGGAACAGGGCAGACTAAACTACCAAGCCAATTCTTCACCAGAAAGGAGACAAGCTACCGGGGACCGGTTTCTGCGTCTTCGGCCCGGCTTGCTTGAATCCTGATGGTGCAGTGAGAAAGGGACTCATGTCTGAGTATACCCTGCCACACCTATAGTGGCCAAAAACGATTCAGAAAAGGGGGTGGTGATGAACAGAGTGTCTGAATTAAGCAGACCACTCTTACCCAGTCCAAAGATCAGGGCTTGATCCATCACCGTTATTTATCTCACTGCACCATCCCAGCTCAGAACCTGGCTATATGCAAATCAGTCTGTCCCTGGCCTAGTGCATCATGGGAACAGGGCAGACTAAACTACCAAGCCAATTCTTCACCAGAAAGGAGACAAGCTACCGGGGACCGGTTTCTGGCATTTCAGCCGTCTTCGGCCCGGCTTGCTTGAATCCTGATGGTGCAGTGAGAAAGGGACTCATGTCTGAGTATACCCTGCCACACCTATAGTGGCCAAAAACGATTCAGAAAAGGGGGTGGTGATGAACAGAGTGTCTGAATTAAGCAGACCACTCTTACCCAGTCCAAAGATCAGGGCTTGAGCCATCACCTTTATTTATCTCACTTCACCATCCCAGCTCAGAACCTGGCTATATGCAAATCAGTCTGTCCCTGGCCCAGTGCATCATGGGAACAGGGCAGACTAAACTACCAAGCCAATTCTTCACCAGAACGGAGACAAGCTACCGAGGACCGGTTTATGGCATTTCAGCCGTCTTCGGCCCGGATGCTTGAATCCTGATGGTGCAGTGAGAAAGGGACGCATGTCTGAGTATACCCTGCCACACCTATAGTGGCCAAAAACGATTCAGAAAAGGGGGTGGTGATGAACAGAGTGTCTGAATTAAGCAGACCACTCTTACCCAGTCTAAAGATCAGGGCTTGATCCATCACCGTTATTTATCTCACTGCACCATCCTAGCTCAGAACCTGGCTATATGCAAATCAGTCTGTCCCTGGCCCAGTGCATCATGGGAACAGGGCAGACTAAACTACCAAGCCAATTCTTCACCAGAAAGGAGACAAGCTACCGGGGACCGGTTTCTGGCATTTCAGCCGTCTTCGGCCCAGCTTGCTTGAATCCTGATGGTGCAGTGAGAAAGGGACTCATGTCTGAGTATACCCTGCCACACCTATAGTGGCCAAAAACGATTCAGAAAAGGGGGTGGGGATGAACAGAGTGACTGAATTAAGCAGACCACTCTTACCCAGTCCAAAGATCAGGGCTTGATCCATCACCGTTATTTATCTCACTGCACCATCCCAGCTTAGAACCTGGCTATATGCAAATCAGTCTGTCCCTGGCCCAGTGCATCATGGGAACAGGGCAGACTAAACTACCAAGCCAATTCTTCACCAGAAAGGAGACAAGCTACCGGGGACCGGTTTCTGGCATTTCAGCCGTCTTCGGCCCGGCTTTCTTGAATCCTGATGGTGCAGTGAGAAAGGGACTCATGTCTGAGTATACGCTGCCACACCTATAGTGGCCAAAAACGATTCAGAAAAGGGGGTGGTGATGAACAGAGTGTCTGAATTAAGCAGACCACTCTTACCCAGTCCAAAGATCAGGGCTTGATCCATCACTGTTATTTATCTCACTGCACCATCCCAGCTCAGAACCTGGCTATATGCAAATCAGTCTGTCCCTGGCCCAGTGCATCATGGGAACAGGGCAGACTAAACTACCAAGCCAATTCTTCACCAGAAAGGAGACAAGCTACCGGGGACCGGTTTCTAACATTTCAGCCGTCTTCGGCCCGGCTTGCTTGAATCCTGATGGTGCAGTGAGAAAGGGACTCATGTCTGAGTATACCCTGCCACACCTATAGTGGCCAAAAACGATTCAGAAAAGGGGGTGGTGGGATGGTGCAGTGAGCTAAAAAACGGTGATGGATCAAGCCCTGATCTTTGGACTGGGTAAGAGTGGTCTGCTTAATTCAGACACTCTGTTCATCACCACCCCCTTTTCTGAATCATTTTGTCCACCATAAGCGTGGAAGGGTATACTCAGATGTGAGTCCCTTGCTCATTGCACCATCAAGATTCAAGCAAGCCGGGCCGAAGACGGCTGAAATGCCAGAAACCGGTCCCCGGAAGCTTGTTTCCTTCCCAGTATAAGAATTGGCTTGGCAATTTGGTCTGCCCTGTTCCCATGATGCACTGGGCCAGGGTCAGACTAATTTGCATATAGCCAAGTTCTGAGCTGGGATGGTGCAGTGAGCTAAAAAACGGTGATGGATCAAGCCCTGATCTTTGGACTGGGTAAGAGTGGTCTGCTTAATTCAGACACTCTGTTCATCACCACCCCCTTTTCTGAATCATTTTGTCCACCATAAGCGGGGAAGGGTATACTCAGATGTGAGTCCCTTGCTCATTGCACCATCAGGATTCAAGCAAGCCGGGCTGAAGACGGCTGAAATGCCAGAAACAGGTCCCCGGAAGCTTGTTTCCTTCCCAGTATAAGAATTGGCTTGGTAGTGTGGTCTGCCCTGTTCCCATGATGCACTGGGCCAGGGTCAGACTAATTTGCATATAGCCAAGTTCTGAGCTGGGATGGTGCAGTGAGCTAAAAAACGGTGATGGATCAAGCCCTGATCTTTGGACTGGGTAAGAGTGGTCTGCTTAATTCAGACACTCTGTCCATTACCACCCCCTTTTCTGAATCATTTTGTCTACCATAAGCGTGGAAGGGTATACTCAGATGTGAGTCCCTTGCTCATTGCACCATCAGGATTCAAGCAAGCCGGGCCGAAGACGGCTGAAATGCCAGAAACCGGTCCCCGGAAGCTTGTTTCTTTCCCAGTATAAGAATTGGCTTGGCAGTTTGGTCTGCCCTGTTCCCATGATGCACTGGGCCAGGGTCAGACTAATTTGCATATAGCCAAGTTCTGAGCTGGGATGGTGCAGTGAGCTAAAAAACGGTGATGGATCAAGCCCTGATCTTTGGACTGGGTAAGAGTGGTCTGCTTAATTCAGACACTCTGTTCATCACCACCCCCTTTTCTGAATCATTTTGTCCACCATAAACGTGGAAGGGTATACTCAGATGTGAGTCCCTTGCTCATTGCACCATCAGGATTCAAGCAAGCCGGGCCGAAGACGGCTCAAATGCCAGAAACCTGTCCCCGGAAGCTTGTTTCCTTCCCAGTATAAGAATTGGCTTGGTAGTTTGGTCTGCCCTGTTCCCATGATGCACTGGGCCAGGGTCAGACTAATTTGCATATAGCCAAGTTCTGAGCTGGGATGGTGCAGTGAGCTAAAAAACGGTGATGGATCAAGCCCTGATCTTTGGACTGGGTAAGAGTGGTCTGCTTAATTCAGACACTCTGTTCATTACCACCCCCTTTTCTGAATCATTTTGTCCACCATAAGCGTGGAAGGGTATACTCAGATGTGAGTCTCTTGCTCTTTGCACCATCAGGATTCAAGCAAGCCGGGCCGAAGATGGCTGAAATGCCAGAAACCGGTCCCCGGAAGCTTGTTTCCTTCCCAGTATAAGAATTGGCTTGGCAGTTTGGTCTGCCTTGTTCCCATGATGCACTGGGCCAGGGTCAGACTAATTTGCGTATAGCCAAGTTCTGAGCTGGGATGGTGCAGTGAGCTAAAAAACGGTGATGGATCAAGCCCTGATCTTTGGACTGGGTAAGAGTGGTCTGCTTAATTCAGACACTCTGTTCATCACCACCCCCTTTTCTGAATCATTTTGTCCACCATAAGCGTGGAAGGGTATACTCAGATGTGAGTCCCTTGTTCATTGCACCATCAGGATTCAAGCAAGCCGGGCCGAAGACGGCTGAAATGCCGGAAACCGGTCCCCGGAAGCTTGTTTCCTTCCCAGTATAAGAATTGGCTTGGTAGTTTGGTCTGCCCTGTTCCCATGATGCACTGGGCCAGGGTCAGACTAATTTGCATATAGCCAAGTTCTGAGCTGGGATGGTGCAGTGAGCTAAAAAACGGTGATGGATCAAGCCCTGATCTTTGGACTGGGTAAGAGTGGTCTGCTTAATTCAGACACTCTGTTCATCACCACCCCCTTTTCTGAATCATTTTGCCCACCATAAGCGTGGAAGGGTATACTCAGATGTGAGTCCCTTGCTCATTGCGCCATCTGGATTCAAGCAAGCCGGGCCGAAGACGGCTGAAATGCCAGAAACCGGTCCCCGGAAGCTTGTTTCCTTCCCAGTATAAGAATTGGCTTGGTAGTTTGGTCTGCCCTGTTCCCATGATGCACTGGGCCAGGGTCAGACTAATTTGCATATAGCCAAGTTCTGAGCTGGGGTGGTGCAGTGAGCTAAAAAACGGTGATGGATCAAGCCCTGATCTTTGGACTGGGTAAGAGTGGTCTGCTTAATTCAGACACTCTGTTCATCACCACCCCCTTTTCTGAATCATTTTGTCCACCATAAGCGTGGAAGGGTATACTCAGATGTGAGTCCCTTGCTCATTGCACCATCAGGATTCAAGCAAGCCGGGCCGAAGACGGCTGAAATGCCAGAAACCGGTCCCCGGAAGCTTGTTTCCTTCCCAGTATAAGAATTGGCTTGGTAGTTTGGTCTGCCCTGTTCCCATGATGCACTGGGCCAGGGTCAGACTAATTTGCATATAGCCAAGTTCTGAGCTGGGATGGTGCAGTGAGCTAAAAAACGGTGATGGATCAAGCCCTGATCTTTGGACTGGGTAAGAGTGGTCTGCTTAATTCAGACACTCTGTTCATCACCACCCCCTTTTCTGAGTCACTTGAAACACGCATTTGCAATGCAATAGGTCTCGCATTTACACTCGTTTGAGCTATTGACATTGCAAATAACAAGGCCTTTTTTTGTTTTTGTTTTAAAAACATAAATAAAAGGCATTGTCATTTACAATGCCAATAGCTTAAACTTGTTTCCAGTTTGCAGTTGATTTATTTCTGAATCTCTCGATACTGCCATATTCCTTAAATTGTCTCATTTAACAGAGATCTTGATGCTTGTTGTAATTTCGCCAGTAACCTTTGTGTCCTTACTTCCCAATGAGTGTTTTTAAAGCCTATCCCCTCTTTCAAGTATAGAATTAATTTTACTTTTTATCTCACAAAGACTGAGTCCTTTCAAATGCTAATGCTAATAGAAACTTTGAAAAACCATTGCATGGCCTGCAAGAGGACAGACTCAGAAAGCAATTCCTTGAGCTTCCTGATGGCTGATGAAAACATGGTACAGCCTCACACTTTTCTGCTCATCCGAACAATCAGTAATGCCTCTATAGAAGGCAAGTCCTTTCTAGCTGATTAGTGCTGGTGTTAAAGAGAGTGACTGCCGATGGTCCCTCAACCCTTATGGTGCAAAAGACTCTTCTTTCCAGAGCTGCTAACACTGTAGGAGCTTGAAAATCAGGTGTGCCAGTAGGGCACATATGGTAAAGGTCATGGTGGGTTCTGACACAGGATGACAGGCAGTGTGGAGGCCCCCCTGAGGCCCTACCTACAGGCTAACACTGACTTAAGAGAGACAATAAAGTTGCAATTAATGAAGTATATAGCACTAGTCTCCCTGCTGTGACTGGACCAATTGCAGAGGGGAAGTTGTAAGGGAATTATTGGACAATCCCTCCACTAGATTCATGTATCAAGATTGAACACAAATTATGCATAGATGATTGTTTAATAAGTGTAAGCGTGCTGGGAATTTTGGGTTTTGCCCCAAAAACAAAGTTAAAATGTAGCTGGTGTAGTTTTGGATGAAACACCCCTGTCGGCTGCTTTTCGGCAAATACTCCGTTGACGGAGATGGAGAAAGTTTGATGAAATTTAGTTTGTTGAACCGCTACCATATAAATTGGGTGGGAAGACAGTCAAGGCGGCAAAAGGATGCTATGTCAATTTTAGATGCTCCGGATGCATCCATCAAGATATATATATAGGACCCTTAGTTTTTCAGCCATGTTCAGAAACACAACTTTAAAACTTTTCACATACAATAAATATGCATGATTATTTGTTATGAATTAGTAAACTAGGTTTAAAAAGTGTAGATGTAAAAAGTGCAGAAATATGGAAAATACAAAAATGGAGAGGTAAAAACGTAGAATGTCGACACCTACATTTGTGAATTGTATTTGGAAATGAATTTACCCGTACCTCTAACTTTTCCCCTTATACCATGTCACAAGGTGCTCACACCTTCTATTGCTCTAGCCCTACCTAAAAAAGCCCCTAAACAAAATCCAACCTCACCATGAACCCAGCTCTAAACCGTACCTGATCCTAACACTATACCTTGTTCCAAACCAGGGTTCTCCTACCTTTTCTGTAGTGAGAGCTACTTCTGATCAGTGAAAATCGTTATGAGCTACTGAAGGCCAAATAACTTGTGCATTGTTACCAAACACCCCCCGGCCCAGCTTCATTGACTTTAGCTCTAATGTCCTTGGGGCCCGATACTATGGTTTCAACAAAATCTTAGGCACTAAGGCTGACGTGCATTAGTGAGTGCATGGTCTGTGGGGAGGTATGAGCATGGAATATATGTGAATGGGTGACTAACAGCCTTTGTCGTATATACTTGTGGCACAGGACATACCTTTCACCATATGTGGCACCATTACGTGTTCCATCCTTGTATGCACACTGTTATTCCTCTAATGAAACAGAGGTTTCAAACTTCTTTATCAATTGTTTGATACGTTTTTATTCAACAAACTGGTTCATAAATCGATTCCACATCATATATGTGATATTTGTTTGACTCTTTTTTCAAAGCATAACACTGTCCTTCATATACATCCTCCAATGCATTTCGGGCCATTGTTTGCCCCTTCATCAGGGAAAGGATACTGTGATGGAAAAGTGAAATAAACATCCTGTGAGTAATGTATTGGTGTATCCATGATCATGTGATCACGATTTTTTGAATTTGACCAAACGCAGCAGTAGACGCTTTCGTCCTGACCGTCGTCGGCGAGCAGATCATTTCCGAAGCCAGTTACTACCTACCAGGTTAGTTTACCGACCAAACCAGCATCAGCTCCGTGAGAAAAGCTTATTTATTTCACACGCGTCATTTTTAACGCTGCATCGCGGTAACACATGTACTTTACCCTTTCATTCACAGAACGATGCAAAGTTAGAATTCCGAAACACGTAAGAATACGATTGAATTCTGTTGACTTCCCACTGGTTTCAGGTTTTTTAAGGTGACCTCATAATCCATCACAAAGCCTCCCCCTTTTTTCACCCCCTTATTAATTTTGATGAGTACACTACAACCAATACATTACTCACAGGATGTTTATTTCACTTTTCCATCACAGTATCCTTTCCCTGATGAAGGGGCAAACAATGGCCCCGAAATGCATTGGAGGATGTATATAAAGGACAGTGTTATGCTTTGAAAAAAGAGTCAAACAAATGTCACATATATGATGTGGAATCGATTTATGAACCAGTTTGTTGAATAAAAACGTATCAAACAATTGAGAAAGAAGTTTGAAACCTCTGTTTCATTAGAGGAATAACAGTGTGCATACAAGGATGGGACCAGTGGACCACTGACCTCACAACTTCAATGTTTACATACTAACGCCGTGGGACACTTGACGTTACTTGTTTAGCACCTAAAAAGACTTATCAAACTTTCTGAAAGTCAAAAACTTGCTGTGCATCTGACCTACCACTTATCACCATTACGTGTTCAACACAAGCATAAATACATTTTCTTTTAAATGGGAGAAATTTAAAGTTCAGAAAAATGTTTTGCTAAAATGTTCATACAAAGGAATATTTTTCTGCACTTGATCGGACATTTTTCCGCACTTTAAATTTCTCCCATTTAAAAATAAATGGCTATCTTTTTCAGTTATGAATGTGGCACAGTGTCTACCAGCCATTGGGAGCAAGATGCGTTGCGTGTGCAAATGCAACACTTTGAAATGGGAGAACATTTAACTTTCGTTTTATATCCATCACATAAAACATCATTTTCACTCCCCCCCCCCCCCACCCACCCAAGTCAACGTATCTTTACAAACAGCAGGCATTTTACTCCCAGTGGCCTGTAGATATGGTGTCATATTTATAACAGGAAAACTGAATAATTTGTTTAAATAAGAGGAATTTAAATAAAAAAAACATGTGTCATATAACATTAGTACTTAATTGGCTTAGTTTAGACTAGAGAAAAACATTAAAACAATGTGTTACAGAAACAGTTTTCTTCACTGGAAATGTCTCCTTTAAAAGAAAATGACTATTTTTCAGTTATAAATATGGCCCTGCTTCTACCAGCCACTGGGAGCAAGATGCTTGCTGTTTGTAAATGCAACACTTGAAAAAGGAGAACATTAAAATGAAGAGCTAACTTAATCATAAGTGAACTCATCATTTTAATTTTCTTGCATCTTAAGAAACATCATTTTGTCGTCATGCTCTACTAATGAGCTGAGAACGTTTATTTAAGAGTCAAATACCTCAGTGCTTCCATTCTGAACCCTCTGTGACCCACCTTGATCATAAATCTGAGTGGAGTACTGCTCATTATAAAACTCTGCTATCAGCAGCCTGATAATGATGTAAAATGAACATAGCCTTTCTTTAACTTTAAAAGGAAAACAAAACACTTATTTATTGCAGATCTTAGCTAAAAATAAACTCATTGCTGGGAGCTACTATGGAGGTTTCTGGGAGCTACTGGTGGCTCGCGAACGACTGGTTGGAGACTGTTTCAAGCAAAATCTTACCCTTTATGTTGTATTTTTTCTATTGCCACCACTTACTCTAACCTTAACCATAACCCAGTCAATCCCAAAGTTAACCTAACCCATCCCCCTACCACATCGCAATCTCCTACCCTGATCCTGACCCTAAATCGTATCTCTACTCTAATCCATGTATTATACTTTATATCACCCCTTACACTGTGCTGTACACCAACCTTAACCCAGACACAGAACATTATCCCAACCCTTAGTCTCTCCCTAACTCCAGCCTTAAATCAAACCAAAAGCATTCATTTATTTGCCAGGGATTTTTCATTTTTTTTGTGGTCTTGTTGTTTTCTTTCCTACTATCGTGTCTTTTCTTTTTTGTTACTCTTAAATGTTCATTTAATTTCAAGCTTCTGTGCTTCTCTTTTATCTCATTTTGCTTACCGGCTTAAAATACATTTCTGATATGTGCAAGACATTAGGAAACTTAGCAAGGAGAAGTGTGGTCTGAAACTCTGCCTCTTAATCCAACTGTAATATCTATTATTTTCCTATATCAATAACTACCAGTTTATTTTCATAAGGTTTACAAGGTCAAATCAGTCCAGTACCATTTCATAGTCCAATTCTCCCCCTGATATTAAGCCTATAAACAAGGTTTTATTTAATTAGCACACCCAATCTTGTGTTTTTGGCTACCTTACATACCATTTTTAAGTAAGCTTTTCAAATTCCTGAGTGAAGGCTCTGGTCAAAGTAAAATAGCTTCAATTTGATCAAATATTTCCTTTTTTGTGTTCGACGGTTGGCATTGAGTTGACAGGGTAGGTCTCCATATTTTCTAGGCAAAATTTAGCATAATTTATCTTTGCTGCTTCTTCCATGAAGCATAAATGTTGCATATATAAGTACTCTGATTTCAGTCTAGCAGCAATTAGCCATACTTTTGCCGGATACTTGAGAACTGGGCTCTTTTTAGATCTAGGAAACTTATGGGTGTTCGTTGATTAGCAGTTCCACCCACAGTGGTGAATGTGAGGGTGAACTAATTTTGTTTAGTTCACATGTAAAGGAGGTATCAATGTCAGCATAAATATGACTGAGCACTGATAACATTCAAATCTCTTTTGAATAAAAGAACCATTCTAAATATAATTTGTCTGAATTTTGAACTGCACCAGAAATAAGGTACTTGCTCATGTGACATGATATGAAAGGCCGGGACCTGTCATCCTGAAGAAGGCACTTGACACTTGTGAGCATGTTGAGAGCACTGAAACATGCCAACAGTATAGATATTCTGCGTTTGAAGTTCAACCTGCCTGTATTTTAACTTTGTAGTAAGAAGGCACTGGAAAATATTACCTTTACCCACCCTCACAATTTATGTATAGGTCCCAAAGGGAAAAAAAGTCAGAACTGACATATGTATTAAAGGAGGTATAACACTGTCCAACCAGTTTATCTACCATTAGGATAATACACACGCCTCTGATCTATATGACATGTTCGGGGGCAGTGAGGCTGACTTGGATTACCCTGAAAGAGAACTTACAAACATCGATAGGTAAAAACTACACAATCCCTTCCTGTCAGAGGACGTAATTAAAGTAATTACAACAGGGCGGTGCAACGAAGACCCCAGACCCAATCAATGGCCTGCCACAGGCCATTTTCTTTTTTTAAATGTCTTTTTATTAACAATGCTCATGAGACCATACAGTACAAAACAATCTTTACATACCACATTGGGAGATAATACAAATGTAATCAGAAAAATAATCATCAGGGAACCACACGGACAATCAGCCATCCCCAATACTACGACCCCTCCATGAGTGCACCTGTTTCTCTGTATTTCCGCCAGGGCGCCCACACTTTCTTCCATTTTTTAGTGCACCCCTACTTTTGTATACAGTTTCTTCGGCCCATTGACACCAGTCGAGGTCTGGCTTCCATTCCTCCCGCGGGGCGCCTGCACCCCCCACCCCATACCAATGTTTCATTTTGCTACTCCCGCAGCCAGAGCCAACCATAGTTCCATAGACCTTGACCAATCAGTGTCTCCTTCAATCAACAATAAAAGCCACACCGGCTCCATCTGGACCATCTCCCCCACTGCCCTAGATATAGTGTCTGTAACCTTCGTCGAGAAGGGAATGATCTCCGGACACTCCAAAGGATACGAAAGAAGGTGCCCTCCTGTTGTCAACCCTCTACACAGGGCGCTGACTGACTCCTTCCCCATGCATAAAGGTGTGTACGAGTGTTGTAGGTACGGTGAAGGACTTTGAGCTGCACTAACCTAAATCTTGAAAGGATTGCAATCTCTCTAGGACCCTGCAGCGCGTCTTGCCAGTCTTCATCGTCTAGACTCCCAAGGTCTTTCGCCCAAGCTGCTCTAAGTTTGACCAAGGGATCAGGGTTATTATTTATTAACCACAGGCCATTTTCATAGAAAATCCTCAGTTCTTGCTTGACCACCTGTGCCATCTTTGCAACTCCTGTGTCATGAGGCTATTCCCAACAGCTAGCGATCGTCGATCATTGCCCTGATCTATAAAAAAAGAAAGTAGTAATTACCATCAAACTATGGACTAATAGCTCTGTTAGAAGGAGAGGCAAAATATTTTGCCAAAATTTTGTTGGCCGAAATAATTGAATGGGCAGCACAACACTCACTGGTCACAGTAAACCAATAAAGGTTCGTCAAAAACACAGGGACAATCACAAACATCTTAACGCTTAACCTGTTAATTGACAAAGCCAGATCTCACTCTCAAAACCTCCACCTTTGCTTTGTGGCCTTTCGCTCTGCCTTTGACACAGTATAGCATAACATCTTCTGGCATGAGCTTCTGAGCTGGGAAATTTCGAGCTTTTGTAGTTCGGACTGGACTGTTCCCATGGGGCAACAGGGTCAGAGCTGATTTGCATATCGCCATTGTCTAACCCAGGGTGGTGTGGAGTGCAAAAAAACGATGGATTTGGGCCCAGTTCTTTGGACTGGGGTGAATGTGTGACATTGATCCACATTCTGTCCATCACTTCTTTTGTTTGCAATTGCCGCCATAAGTGCGCTGGGGATGCTCAGACGTGGGTCCCAGGCACTCCACACCACTGGAGTCAAGCTAGCCGGGCTGATGAGAGGTGTTACCTCGAAACCGGTCCGGTCCTCGGATGCTTGATTCCGTTCTAGGAAGGACATGGCTTTTGTAGTTCGGACTGGACTGTTCCCATGGGGCAACAGGGTCAGAGCTGATTTGCATATCGCCATTGTCTAACCCAGGGTGGTGTGGAGTGCAAAAAAACGATGGATTTGGGCCCAGATCTTTGGACTGGGGTGAATGTGTGACATTGATCCACATTCTGTCCATCACTTGTTTTGTTTGCAATTGCCGCCATAAGTGCGCTCGGGATGCTCAGACGTGGGTCCCAGGCACTCCACACCACTGGAGTCAAGCTAGCCCGGCTGATGAGAGGTGTTACCTCGAAACCGGTCCGGTCCTCGGATGCTTGATTCCGTTCTGGGAAGGACATGGCTTTTGTAGTTCGGACTGGACTGTTCCCATGGGGCAACAGGGTCAGAGCTGATTTGCATATCGCCATTGTCTAACCCAGGGTGGTGTGGAGTGCAAAAAAACGATGGATTTGGGCCCAGATCTTTGGACTGGGGTGAATGTGTGACATTGATCCACATTCTGTCCATCACTTGTTTTGTTTGCAATTGCCGCCATAAGTGCGCTGGGGATGCTCAGACGTGGGTCCCAGGCACTCCACACCACTGGAGTCAAGCTAGCCGGGCTGATGAGAGGTGTTACCTCGAAACCGGTCCGGTCCTCGGATGCTTGATTCCGTTCTGGGAAGGACATGGCTTTTGTAGTTCGGACTGGACTGTTCCCATGGGGCAACAGGGTCAGAGCTGATTTGCATATCGCCATTGTCTAACCCAGGGTGGTGTGGAGTGCAGAAAAACGATGGATTTGGGCCCAGATCTTTGGACTGGGGTGAATGTGTGACATTGATCCACATTCTGTCCATCACTTGTTTTGTTTGCAATTGCCGCCATAAGTGCGCTGGGGATGCTCAGACGTGGGTCCCAGGCACTCCACACCACTGGAGTCAAGCTAGCCAAGCTGATGAGAGGTGTTACCTCGAAACCGGTCCGGTCCTCGGATGCTTGATTCCGTTCTGGGAAGGACATGGCTTTTGTAGTTCGGACTGAACTGTTCCCATGGGGCAACAGGGTCAGATCTGATTTGCATATCGCCATTGTCTAACCCAGGGTGGTGTGGAGTGCAAAAAAACAATGGATTTGGGCCCAGATCTTTGGACTGGGGTGAATGTGTGACATTGATCCACATTCTGTCCATCACTTGTTTTGTTTGGGAAATTTCTCTGGCACTCTTCAGAGCCATTCAATTGATATACACCAGCACATGGACCCAGGTAAGATTGGGCACTGGGTCAACTGTATTAAGAAAAATATACACTAGCAACAGCCTGAAACAAGGATGTGTCCTAGTCCAGTTGCAGCTGAACTTGTACTTGGCAGAGCTGTCATCAATCCTTAATAAAGTCAACTAGCACGCCCCTACACTGTACAGGTTTAATGACTCACACATGCTGCATGCTGACGATGTAGTTATGATCAACAACACGAAGGTTGGCCTGCAAAAGCTAATTAACGGCACAGCAACATATGTGGCAAAGCAGGGGGGTCCAAGTTAAGCTCAATAAAACAAAAACTGTGTTAGTCTGCATTGCAAGACACCCACCACCAATGTTCCATCTTGGAATCAGTGACAGAGTAGAAGTACCTGGAGGCAATCCTCGACTCAAGGCAAATTCGCCAGACACTGCTGTTTGATCCAAAGAAAAGCAATTCTCTAATGTCAGCCTTCTGTTCCTTAAGGTACAATTGAAAGGGCTTGTCTCTCCAACCATTACTGCAAGTCGTGGCCGCAAAACACGTACCTTGAAAGCATTTGGAGTTGAAGCTCTGTGGGGGAGAGCAGACAAAGTAATTGAAATTTAACGGTTGGCACTTATCGGCAGGTGTTAAGACTCCCACAGCATGCTACAAACTAAAATACGAGTTGGAGGCACACTAAGCAGTGTAGTGTGGAGTGCTGTATTCGAACCTAATAACACCCAGGCACATGAATGTGTGACCTTAGCTTTAACAACATTGCCGGCTGAGCCACTGTGGGCTTTATCTCCTATTTAAGTTGCTTTCAACAGAGCCATCAACTCAGCAGCTAAGAAGCTCTCTTCCCTTACTGATGAAGCCTTGCTGATAAAAAGATCACACATATGGATGATAATAGGCTCATATTGCCTCGTCAAGCCACAGCCATACTTAGGAGAACTGTTTGGGGTAAAGGCAAATCTCAAGTTGTTGAGTTATCGGCTGGGCAGTTTTTACACCCTATGCAACTTCTTTGCTTAGCTGAGACAAACCACGGTGACTGAATGTTGGCTGTGTCAATATGTAAAAGACAACATTTGCTACATTTGGTACATATCTGTACTGAAGGCAGGGTGGAAGAGACTTTTGGAACACCATTTCCTAAGGAACGGAATACGCATGTGCCGACATTTTGTAATAGCCTATCTGCAAGGAGTGGATTTAGTGCTCAGTGTTGTGTGCTGGGGTAATGAGCACTTTGGGCCGCAGGCTGGCCGAACGCTGCAGCGCGGGGGCAGGTAGCGCTCAGCGCAGTGACTCAGTCCGACACACGGGTATTAGTCGGAAGTGACGTGTGCGAGCGCACGTCCTCCTTTTATTCATCCCCGCAGGCTTTCCTGGCCTGCGGATGTAGGGATGCATGTGTATGTGCGGCAACTAGACCGTTGCTATCATTACATCCCTATCCTACTATATCTTTTTTTTTTTTTACAAGGAATGAAAACAGTCCTGTATTGCAAAACAATTCAAACAAAAATGCCTAGGTACTTGCGTGTCCCTTGATGACAGCTTCAGGGTCTCAGCAGGCAGGCATAGTCTTTTAGCTTCTGACTCGGTGGTGGGTTGGGCCTCAGGTTGTATCGCCGGGCATTGGCCCTACCACCGTCAGTACCTTGAGAAGTGTCTCTGACCGTGGCCGGCGATGTTTGAGACACCGGTGTGGACTCAGGCCCCTCCGCATGGCCCTCTAGAGGTGCATTGTCTTCTTCTTCAGGAGTCGTCTACCCGTGTAGCTCGTTGTCTCTCTCCACTACCTCCGGGCATTGCCTGGATCCCGGTGGTATGGCCTTGAGCCACAAGGCATTTCTTGATACTTCCTCTTCCCCTTTCTGGGCGGTGACCATGGTGCCCTTGGTAGACGTTACTGTCCAGGTGCCCAGCTCATATTGAGTTTGGAACTTCCCCCCGGGGCGTCTGTTTCTTATGATTAATCTAGTCCCCGGGCATAGGCTACGAGGGGTGGCTCTCCTGCACCGGCTGGCTCTTTGGTTTCCTAGTCGTCTCCGTTCCTGAGCTTCTTCGGCGGCAACTGGAGATGGTGTCCAGCCCGGGGCATTGGGGAGAAGGTCTCTCCGTGGTCCTTGGAACATGAGGGTCCATGGGCTACTTTGTGTGGTGCAGTGAGGGGTGCCTCTGTATTCCCTCAGGAATTCATGTAGTCTCTGCTCGGGGTCGGCCTGTGCCACCATTGCTATCCGGAAAACCTTGTTGAGGGTCCGCATAAATCTCTCCACGTCCCCATTTGCCTGGGGCCATTGAGGTGTGATGCGACGGTGCTGGATCCCCCTTTGCCGAAGGAATGTGGCAAATTCAGCCCCTTGGAAGGGTGGTCCGTTGTCACTCCTTATCTCGGACAGATACCCGAACATGGAGAATATCTTTTCCAATGCTGGCCCCACGTGTGTGAATGCAGTGGAAGCTACCCTCTCCACCAATGGGTATTTCGAGTAGGCGTCGATGGCCACTAGTGCATGTCCTTCTCCCGGGAAGCTCCCAAAATCCATGCTGATCTTGGTCCAAGGAGACGTGCAGGCTTCTTCGGTGATCACCGGTGCGGGTCTCTCAGGGTCACTTGTTAATTGGCAGGCCATGCAGCTGCTCACATATTCCTCCACCATGCTCTCCAGCTCCGATAATCACACCTTTTCCCTCATGCGCGCCTTCATCTTAGTAGTGCCTTGGTGGCCCCGTGGGCGAGTTGTACTGCCCGGTGCCTCAGGCTCTGGGGAATGACCAGACGTGACCCTCTCAATAACACTCCTTCTTCAGTCGCACTTAGCTCATGCCTGACTCGCCACATCTTCGTGAGGGATTCTTTATCTTCCACAGACCAGGAATTGGGTGGGCGTAGGTAGTCGGCCCACGAGCCTTCTCGAACTGCCTGCATCGACCTCAGGTAGATGTTGTCAGAGGCGGCTGCTTCTTTTATGTCTTCTATTGTCATGCTTTGAGGGCATGACGTGAGTGCCACCCACTGGGCATATTCATCGCAGTCGTCGTCCACTGATTCTGGTTCCGGTTGGGAGGGGTGGCGCGAAAGGTAGTCTGCGGGGTTCTTGGCCCCTGGGCGGTACATCACTTCCATCTCGTATGGTTGTAATTGAATTACCCATCGTTCAATGCGAGGTGGCGGGTGTGGGGCAGTTCCCTTGAAGAGGGACACCATGTGTTGGTGGTCGGTGACCATGACAAAGGAGTGTCCTCGTAGAGAATGATGGAAATGACCACAGGCCCATTTAATAGCGAGAGCCTCCCTCTCGATCTGGGCATACCTGGTTTCAGTTGGAGTCAGGGCTTTGCTTGCAAAGGCTAACGCCGTCCACTGGCCGGGTTCATGTTCCTGGTTCAAGACCGCGCCGAGGCCCACCGGGCTAGCATCGACGATCACCTCCGTACGTTTCGTGGGGTCACAGTATGAGAGAGTGGCTTTTTCCAGGAGACCATCCTTGATTCCCTGGAATGCTTCATCTTCCTTCGGGCCCCACTGCCACGTGGCATCCATCTTGGTCAATGCTCGTAGCGGTTCGCTCCGAGTGGCTAGGCCCAGTATGAATCGGCCACAGTAGGTGGCCATGCCGAGGAAGCTTCTTATTTCCGTCGGAGATTTCGTCGCTAGGGCATCCTTGATGGCCTTGGACTTCCTCGGGTCTACCTGAATACCCTCCTGGTTAAAAATGTATCCGAAGAATTCTATGGATGGCTGAAAGAATTGACACTTATCTTTGTGGAGTGTCGCTCCAAAGGTACTCAATCTCTTTAGGACATCCTTGAGATGTTTGTGGTGTTCTGACGCAGTGGCGGAGTGTATCAGAATGTCGTCGCTGACATTTATTACCCCCGGCAGTCCGGACAGGAGTTCCCTGATGGTGTTCTGGAACACCTCCGCAGCTGAGGAGATGCCGAAGTTTAACTGCTTGTAGCGTCGGAGACCAAGATGGGTGCTAAAGGTGGTTATGAACCGACTTTCCTCCGCTAATGGTAGTTGGTGGTATCCCGCATTTTGATCTATTTTCGAAAACCACTTCGACCCGTTCACGTCAGCAACGATGTCGTCCATCGTGGGGGTCAGGTGTCTCTCCCTCCGGATCGCGGCATTCGGTAGCCGCATGTCGATGCACAGGCGGATCTCGCCTGGTTACTTAGGTTTCTGCACGATGACCATTGGCGATACCCACGGGGTGGGCCCCGTGACCTTTTCTATGACGCCCAGGTTTTCCAGTTTTTCAAGTTCTTTCTCCACCAGTGGGCGTAGGTGAAATGGTATCCGACGGTGACTCAGGGCAGTGAGAGCAACAGATCTGTCGATATGAAGTTTGATGGGTTCACATTTTATGCAGCCCAGGCCTGTTCGGGGAATTGTCCCAATAGTTCATCTACTTGGTGTGCTCTTATGCGATTGGCAAATGCTATTAGTTTTAGGTCTTCAGCTGTGTGGCAACTTAGCAGAGTGTCAGCCTCCCGGTTGATTATGTGGATTGTCGCCATCACCTCTGACTCGTCGGCCTGGATAGGTATTGTGATCTTTCCTTTAAGGGGTAGTGGTGTGTCCGCTCCGTAGGCGAATATCCTCGTTTTTTTGGACGGCAATACCTGGGGGCGCGGGCGTAGCTTCTTGAACTGCTGTAGACCCATTACGTTTACCGTGGCGCCAGTGTCAATTATGGCCTTAACTTTGTTTCCCGCCATCTGCACAATGCACGTCGGCTGAGGCCACGGCCGTTGCTTGAGCTCTCGTGCGAGCGAGACAATGTAGGCCTCTTCATCCTCCGACTCCGAGTCGTCATTCACCGTTGGTATTTGTATTTATTTGTATTTATTTTATTTGTAAAGCGCTAACATTCATCCTAAAAGGACATCACGGCGCTAAAGAAGAATTACAAGTGATTTAACGGCAACACTTTGGAAATTATTGATCTGGGCTGGGGAAAAGGAATGTTTTTAGTTGTTTCCTAAAAGAAAGGAAACAGTCAGTTGTTCTGAGTTTGTGGGGTAACTCGTTCCATTTTGTTGCGGCAATGTGAGAGAAAGCCCTCTCTCCCATCCTGACAGTCCGAGCTCGGGTGATAGATGCTCTTCCGGACGTCATAGATCGTAGGTTTCTAGAGGGTTTATGAAATCTGATCGTATCATGTAGGATGATGGGGCCTGTATCGTGGAGTACTTTGTGTGAAATACACAACAGTTTAAAAATGGCTCGTTGTCGCATTGGGAGCCAATGGAGCTCACGCATACATTTTTTGGCTGAGTCATATTTTCTTTTATTACAGATGGCTTTGGCAGCGGCATTCTGAACCAACTGCAATTTGGAAAATAGGTAGTCTGCCATTCCCACAAACAGTGAATTACCATAGTCCAACCGACTCAGCAATAGTGATTGGACTAGTGTTCTCCTGCAATCTGTCGGAACCCAGGGAAATAATCGTCTGAGCATCTTCAAAAGGCCAAAGCCTCTGCCGCAAACTATGGAGACATGGGATTTCATGGATAAGTCCTTATCCAGTGTTATTCCTAAGTTTTTAGCTTTTGTAGTCGGGTTAGGAGGCAAGCCCAAATCGCTCGGCCACCAACTGTTGTCCCAGACCTGTGTGCATCTGCCAAACAATAGAATTTCGGATTTGTCAGCATTAAGTCTAAGACAATGGTCCTGCATCCATGTTGCCAGTTCGGTCAGGCAGTTTGTCAGTCTAGTTTTAGAATCATCATTTTCATCAATGGTGACCATCAGCTGGGTGTCATCCGCATAGGAACACATTTCGACACCCCATTTTTTGCCGATGGTTGCCAATGAGGAGACGAACACGTTGAACAGCGTTGGGCTCAACGACGCCCCCTGAGGAACTCCGTATTTTATAGGTCGCGGAGGAGATGTATAGTCACCCAGGCGAACTGATTGGGTTCGATCCGCTAGGAATGATGTTAACCATCCAAGTGCTTTATCTTGAATTCCTTTCTCTGCCAGAGTATTCAATAATTGATGGTGGGGTACGGTATCAAAAGCCGCAGATAAATCAAGGAGTATCAGAGCAACTGTACTACCTTGATCTACCTTGGTCCTAATACTGTCTGTCACCGCTAAGAGTGTAGTTTCTGTGCTGTTATTTGCCCGAAACCCTGTCTGTGAGGCATCCAGCAAACCATTAACTTCCAAAAATGTGGAAAGTTGTCTATTGACCAGCTTTTCCAGAACCTTTGATAGGTAAGGTAACTGGGATATTGGTCTATAGTTGGCTGGATTGTTAACATCTGTCCCAGCCTTCTTTACTAACGGAGTAACTAGAGCCTGTTTCCATGATTTTGGGAATTCGGCAGAGCTAAGGGAAAGATTAAATACTCTGGTGACTACTGGACATATTACAGGGGTGAGCTGGGAGAAAATGTGATGTGGACATGGGTCGAGTGGTGAACCAGACTTGACCTCAAGCATGACTTTTTCTACTTCTTCTTCTGAAAAAGGACCAAAAGTATGACAGATGGTATTTGCAACATTTGGTGCATATTGTTCGTTTTTTTCCATCCCTGATTTTGAAAAGGAGGCATAGATGGTATCAATTTTTTCGCAGAAGAAATCATTAAGTTTATTACAGTTCTCCTGTGAGGGAGTAAGATGTACAGAGAGATTAGTAGGGCTGCATAATTCTCTAACAATTTTAAAGAGTTCTTTTGATGAATTTTTATTCTCAGATACTCTGCGTGTGAAATAGTCCTTTTTTGCCTTTCTAATTGCTCTATGATAGAGTGCTTGAGCTTTTCTAAAACTATCTTTAGTTTCATCTGTCTTGGATACTCTCCATTTATGCTCAAGAGAGGTACAATTTCTTTTTAAAAGTTTGAGCTCAGGTCCGTACCATCTCTCTGATTTTTTATTGCCTGGTTTGTGACGGGATTGGGTGGTCGAACAATGTTCCAGTGCATTTTTAATATTATTCTGAAGCAGGTCTATTTCCTCATGGATATTAGTGCTTATACAAGATGGGTGTGAGAAATGATTACTGAATTTCTCCAATGTAAAGGATTTCCAGTTTCTCATATTTGCTATGAATGCACTATGTTTTTTGGTCTGGGGGACGGGGAGATTAATACGGAAAGTGATCATATAATGATCGGTCCATACCAATGGAATTAGAGGGTCGATGTCAATAGATTCGATGTTGGAAAATATCAAATCTAATGTATGTCCTGCAATGTGTGTTGGTTGATGGACTCTCTGAGATAGCTGCAGGATAGCCATATCTTCCACCAATATATTCGTCAAGGAGCTGCTACTATTGTCTAGATGTATATTAAAATCCCCAAGGAGGAGGATATTCTTGTTCTTCAAACAGACAGGCATAATCTGTGTGAGTAACTGTGAACTAAAATTTAATGTGCAGCCCGGAGGATTATAGATTAAAATGCCTCCAAATAGCACACTGGTGTTTATGGACACCGTAAATGCTAGAACGTCATAGTTTCCAACAGGTGCAATACTCTCTTGTCTGCATGAAAGATGGTCTCTGAACAGTAGAGCTACACCGCCACCCTTTTTCTTAACTCTGTTAACATTCAATATCTTATAGTTTGGGGGAAGGGCTATAACTATATCTGGTAAATATCTCTCTGCCTTCGATGGCGGTGGTTCAGTCAGCGATAGTTTTTGAACCGCTTTGGTGGGTGTTCGTGACTTCTTGAAGGTCTTGACGTGTTCCTTCTGCGGCACACTGTTGCGAAATGGTTTGGAATTCCGCAATTTGCTCAGGTTTTGCCCTGGGCTGGGCAGTCTTTTCCCGCGTGGGGCTCATGTCCACAATACCCACACCGTGCTCGGGGCGGGTCTCTCCGGTACTCTTTCTGTGGTGGCCCACGTGGTTGGGACCGTACCGCATCTACCCGCTCAGTCTTGACGGTTTCTGCCTTGATTTGAGGTTTGTGTAGTGCTTGTTCCATGGCGGTGGCCCTGACGTTTGAGAGGTCGTGAGATCTGGCCAGGATTAGTATATCTTCCAAGGAGATCCCTGGTTTACGTAGAATTGATCCTCTCAGTGCCTTGTCTCGGCATCCTTGAATAATCTGTCTCCTTATGGCTTTCGGTTGGTCCTCGTCAGTACAGGAACTGGCGAGCTCCCTGACGCGGGCATAGAATTGGTCCATCTCACCTTCCCTCTGGCGGGCCTGACCCAGTTTGAAGACTTCAAAGTCTAAATTCAGCTGTGGGTCAAAATGACCGTTGAGTGCAGCAACTGCCGCGTCGTAGTTATCCGCCGCCCCCGTATTGGGCAGGTGTTTGAATAGTCTGAATATTTCATCCCCTGCGTAGTGTAGTAAAAGTGACCTCTTCACTGCTTTGTCTGTCTCTCTTGTGACCACAAAGTAGTTTTCTAGTGTTTCAAGCCATATCTTCCACCTTGGTGAGGCTGTGGACGGGTCCTCCGTTTCACTGAATGGTGGCAACACCCCAGTGGCGGCGTGTTGAAATGGAATGTTAATAGTGGCGGCTGGCGCGTCTTCGTCCGCCATGGTGGTGGTTCGTCGGGACGAATTTCTTTCTTTACTCCTTTACTCACGATGTTATTGGGGATTGCGCGCTCTTGCTGATTGTCCCTCCCAGTTGCGCCGGTCTTGCGACACCACGTGGCAGCTGCGCGGCTCACCTCAGCTCCGTTGAGCGTCCTACCGGCATCCGTTAGCGTGGGGGCGTTGGGGTTCTGGTAGGGGTCCTTCTCAGAGCTGTGTAGCTGCATACATTCCCTCCAGGGCGCAGAGAAATACACCCCCGGCCGTCTTCCACGTCTCACGCAAAATGCGTGAGCATTGGCAGGGCGTTTTCCCGCGTCTCACGCGCAATGCGTGAGCATTGGCAGGGTGTTCCGCGGATCCGCGGCTCACGCGAGATGCGTGGGAGATAGCAAACAGTTGTGTCTTCGGCCCGGTGTAGCGTACCACTGCGCCGCTTCTTCCCGGCAGCCACAGGATCCTCCAAGCCCCACACATGAGGAGGCAGGGGTGAGCAGGCAGGCTCAGGATGGGCCAGTGCCTCAGCAGAGTCGATGCACGGAAGGCACCGCGTAGGGAGCAGGCTGCTCCGATTCAGCCACCAGTGCACGGGCGAGGGTTGGGCCCCCTCTGCTCGTCGCCAATGTTGTGTGCTGGGGTTATGAGCACTTTGGGCCGCAGGCTGGCCGAACGCAGCAGCTCGGGGGCAGGTAGCGCTCAGCGCAGTGACTCAGTTCGACACACGAGTATTAGACGGAAGTGACGTGTGCGCGCGCACGTCCTCCTTTTATTCATCCCCGTAGGCCACGCCTGGCTTGCGGATGTAGGGATGCGTGTGTGCGTGCGGCAACTAGACCGTTGCTATCATTACACTCAGTAGAAACGTCTTGAAATTCATTTTACTGGCACAAAGAAAACTGTCTAAGCAAGATTTATAGTGACAGGATGCAACGTTTATCGCGAACACACTGATGCACTGTGTTTTTCGCGCTCCTTTTATTTGGTAATCTGCAATAGTAATATGCACTCTATTTAGTGGGACTTTAACGCAAATGCACTGTTTGCACTTTGTTTAAATGTTTACTAATGTATCTTAGAATCTGCAAGCGCAATTAGCACATTATTCAGTGAGCGTTTAAAAATCATGGGCACAAGTCTCACAGTTAGATGCTCGCACTCTCCCGATTTCTTTCCCCTCATACTGTAGCTTGACAATGAGCTAGGCATTTTTATGCAATAACAGTAAGAAACCGCTTATGCTAATTACCGCTGATTGTGCTATGGGCTCTGATACTGATGAAGTTAAAAATATATAGAAAGATGGACTTTTATTGTGGCTTTTTACAATGGGATGATATTATTTTTTACTTGTTTTTATTGAAAGTTTTATTTACAATAAACAATAAAGTTTATTCATTCATTCATTTATTCTGCCATCTGATGAAGCCTCAGGATCAGGGATGCTCAGAATGGTCCACCTCTAGATAGCCCCAAGTCTGAAGTGCTGTAATAGCACATACTCCTGAAATTATCAAGTGAGGGAAGGATAGGAAGGGAGCAGCTGAAATTATATATACATATGTTACTTTACACCTTTATAATAGGTTAAGTCCTATGTGTAAGAGGATTATTATTTAAAAACATGTGTCTTTCTGTACTTGTAAAATAAAGAAACAATACTCCACGTTCACGGCTGTGGGATCAGCGGGATGGTCGCAACTAAAATCTAGGCTATAGCATTCTGCACAGGGAAGATATACAAGTCTCACTCCACCTTTGTCTCTTCTAGGAATCTAAATATATATAATAGGAATAGACTCAACAACTCCCCTACACTTGTGTTTTAATTTCCTTGTATCACAGGGGTGAAGAGCAATATATCCAGGAACTCTACATGACCCCTGTTAAGCGGCAAAACAAGAGCATAAAAAACATTATCCTTCTGAGCACCATGTTCCTATTAACTTCATAGCACTAATAGCAACTTTAAGAAGGACTCAAAGAGCAACAGTAATTTATCTCCTTAAATGGTATCAGCCATTCCATCAATGAGGGCTTGTATATTAAATAATATTACAGAGAATGCTGTCAACAGTGGAAAGTAAGAAAAAGATCAACAATTGGCTAATCCAGCTCTTCTGAGCTCTGGAAAAGTATTCCATATACCCTTATAGCGTAAGTACACTATCAGTGTTCCAATAATAGTGCAATCAGGATGTGCACTGTAACCAAAATTGAAAAGACGTATGTTCCTCTCTGCATGAGTCACAGACTTGTGACTCACCAATGGAGGAACTAATGCCAGCATTTTCAACAAACAGTACTGCACAAGTCAATTTTCAAACCAAAAGGACTCGTGTTGCCAAAGAGAATTAAACCACAACAGCTGCTGTTCAAAACTATTTGTGCGGTGCAACAGCACCCTCACTGGAGCATACAAATGCCCAGGATTCTTCAGCTGTGTGGCATCCAAAATAATTGGCACATCTGGAATGTGGAATCGCCTTTGTAGGCAGCTCCACCCTCACATACATACTCATGTTCATCTTCATCACACAAGTAGTCATGGGACATGTAGTTCCAAACAGTCCTGAACCGCAAGCATTTTGTCTCCTGCCCCAGGTGAGACTCTGGAATATTTACAATGTGGAAAACCAAGCAGCCTAATCATAAGCACCCTGACTGTGTGCATGCCATGTGAGGCACTTTGCCCGGATGCTCTTTGACCCATACACTCTGAGACAGCAGTACACTCAAGCATATCCAAATGCTAAATGTAAGAATCCTGTAATGAAGCATGCCACATGGCAAATCATTCACTATGCGGACTAATGTACCTTGTGTTTAGTTATACATGAAAGAAGGCCTGTTGCCTTCCTCAAAATTTAGTGTCCTGCTACTGCAACACTATTCAGTAGGTTTTTTGTGCCACTCTCCAGGTCTTTGATTCATGTAATAATCGTATGAACACGTGTCTCAAATGTTTTGCCAAGAATTATTACCGTCTTCCCTCCATACATCCAGTTAACTACAATTATTCTCACAAGGCCTTTGGTACAGTATATTTATGATGTTTTCAGACAAAAATGTATCAGAACTACACATACCTATGAAAAACAGCAGTGGATAGCAACCTCCTGATCAGGCACCACAATGTGCTCTGCCACAATGCTACGAGTTTGTCTCCAAACTCTTCAACTTCTGACCCTTGTTATAGTGGAAAGCTCACTAAAATGTTCTTACCACATACGATAATCTAATAGTATTGAGCCCATTCCCTAATACATCCTATTCTTCTATTACCCACCATTATCATGCCACTTAGGTCCTCCAATTTATCTTTTTTAGTTGAGCTGATAGGGACTAGAATATTCGGAAGATGCAGGCAATTATCCCACGAGGACCTGGAATAGATAATTGCTAACTTGACCATAACTTTCAAAATTCAATAATTAAAAATGTCATTAGCCACTACTATAGAGTCCTGGCGATAACAAATATGACCAAAAGAATGAGACAAAACCGATAAAGATAATTCTAGAGAAACATTTATCTATTGCCTCAGATTGCACAAACAGATCAAAAACACATTTGAGAGTGGATTTAATCATAGGTTTGTTAATACAAGTAACCACACAGTTTGGCACAGATCAAACATTTAGCAACAAAGATTCAGCTTATAAAGAGCATGAGAAAGATACAGATTCAGTTTATTAATCATACAAACCAAGTAAGGCAGTTTGCTTCAGATCTGGCCTCTGATACTTCAGGCCAAGTTCAAACTGTAGCACCGCATGCCACAGCTGGAGTCAGATAACCCCTCATGCCAAAAGGTTATTTCCCGCAGACCCTTGCCACATGGCAGAGCACAGAATTAGAATGGCAGATTTGAATTTAAAGTCCAGTTCATCAGAGTCTCTCTTCAAAGTAAAGAGAAACAGATATAGAAAAATGATAATAAGGAATCGAGAGTCAAACTGACAGCATGCCAGGCAGGACCATAAAAATTACTGCCAGCCCATGGTTTCTTCTTGATGGGGCAATTATACTCGAAAATGTTCCAGGTTTTCACCCCTTAACGTATCAATTTCATCAGTCCATGGGGTTTTCATTGGTTACTCACGATGGGCTGTTGTGGGGTGATCAGAAAATCACACAATTCTGGATGAGTTAAGTATTCCTTTTGTGTCTGTAGTGTAGTTCCTATATTCCCAATAGACTCTGCGCATTGGAATAATATATCCTATAGATGTGACATAGGACTGAGGTCAGTATGTCTCTATGGAATATACTAAACTTAATTGTAAGTGCGAGCTAGCACAGAGGTCACTAGAAACTTTCTCGAATTCACAAGAAGGGATTAGTTCCTGACAACCGCATAAACATGACAACTTTGTTTCCCTAGGACTGGAACAAATATCTTCAGAGTCGTGAAAGCAATAGATAACTAGTTCACTCAGTCAATCGTGCATGCTTTGTTCCTACAGAGTTGCAGAGAAATAGAGAGATGGGCGTTTTCAATCAAAGGTTTATTGAACAGTCTTCTTTCTCATGCAAGAGAGGTGAACTGCTACAATTGTTAGACAGAATGCAAATTATAATGCGTACAGCGAGAAAAGTATTATATAATAATACTGTAATAGCATTGTCTAGTGCTATGACATATAAAAATACATACATAAATAACACAGACTAAAATACTCATCTGGTGCTTCTAAAATATGCCTACCCCAATGCACCTAACCTAAGTCTAGTACGAGGGAAGAAGTAAGTGCTGTTTAGCATAGATTTTAGTTCTGCCAAGAATTGCCAAAGGTTTCTCTGGGTTCTGGTCAGCTCCATACCTTAGAATGAACGCGGTTGGCATCTCTGTCTTGGACTTGATTTCCCAACACCCCGCAAGGGGAGTCAGAAACACTGGAGCTGGATTATCGGCAGAGGAGGACAGCTTCTTGTCAGTGCGACAAGAGTCGGCTTCCTTCGGCACTTGCTGTAGTGAGCTGCATCGGGCAAGTAGGAAGTCGAACTGTACCGAACCACACTGTGCTTTGCTATAGTAAGTGAAGGTATATTTATACCTTGAAGGTGTTTAGGAATGCCAGCTTTGGCGTAAAGTCGGGCATATGAACGTCATGGATGAACCCCTAAGGTTCATGCATAATAATGAGTTTCTTGGAGAAATCAATATCCAGGCTAACGGAAGTCCCTTCTGCTTAAGACTCTGGTTTTCCATCCATTCATCAAACGTCACAACGATTTCTTGGAAGTAGCCATGCCTGTATTTGGGTAGCATGGGCTATGCCTAAATAATGGCTTGATTTCTATGCCTATATTAGGGCAACGCGAATTGTACCTATATAGGGGCATGAATCGGGAAAATTCATTCGGAATCTAAAACGCCATACAACACCCACTCCACTTTCTAATGTACGACATTACTAAGTTCTAAACACGTTAAACATATCTAAACATGATGTGGTAAAAACCCACCGAAAGCACATTAAAAATGCAATGGTACTGGTTGTACACAAAAGTGCATTGGTGCTGTACGCATTAAAAGCAATGTTTCATTCTAAGCATATAGTTTACTTTTGGATGCTAAATGAATGATTAATGAAAACATGCATTTATGAAATGGCTCGTAAATGCAGAAGAAAGTTGTGAAAGTCTGAGCTATTGGCATTGTAAATGGCAATGCCTTTTATTTATTTGTTGGTTTTCAAAACATAAATAAAAGGCATTGTCATGTGCAATGCCAATAGCTTAAACTCTCGCAAATGCGAGACCTATTGCATTGCAAATGCTTATGGTGAGATTTTTACTTTTTTAAAGCACATTACAGTGGATGTTTGCCTCAGACGTGTTGTTAGGTCTACATCCGTGAAGTGAACGCCAAAGAGAGAAAGAAACCCTCTCATGATCGCTGAATACACTTTAAAGATGCCATCGCGTCAGCCATTGAACGACGACCATGTTTGAAATGCCCCTTCTTGAGGCAATGAATGTATTTTTACATTTTGCTCGGAATCTTTGAAGCAAAAAAAAAGAAAGCAGCTCAGTAGCTGTGCGACTGTTTGAAGTCCACCGGTTTGTATCCCGGCGGGGCCAATTCAGAGGTTCATCTATTAATGTTCGATTATTTGAATAGATTTGATTAAGGAACACATACAAAGCCACATAGCATTGTGACCACGAGAGCTGTATAACGAGCATGTTAGTACATTAACGAGAAGGCAATCCAAATCTGGAACGCTGTGCAAAACCGCTCTGCACACAGCAATAAAAATAAACCGCTAATCAATGGCTGGCCTAAATTTGAAGTGGCCAAGTAACATTTTAATGTTGACAGTTGTTTCAATGGGGTGGAATGACAGATACGATTTATTGAGAGACGCCTAACCGTGTCACTAGGTTGTTAATAAAGCAGCAGCGTGAAATGCCTTTTTAAAAATTTTCTTTTACCTTTTTTAGCAATCTGCTTTTTCACCCTTTTATGAAGTTAACACACCCTGTTTAATTAGTTCCGAACATACAGACTGTGTCTCCCTTTTCTTTCGAACAAACTTTTATGTTTCTGCGGCCTAGACAGTTTGGTGTTGCATTGCACGTTCCCACCGGCTTTATTTGAGGGGCATCGCGGCCAGATTATTTACACCACGCCCTCTGAGAGTACACGAGTTCCAAAAAAATAAATAAAATATGCATTTTTTGGAATGACGTGCGCGCACATGCAATTTTCCCTTACTCCACAAAAAATATATCTCATTCATTTGCTGCCAAACAGTGGAGGCTTCTCTGCAAATTTACAGAGACAACATGGCTACAGTGGAAAAGTGTACACAGTACAACTTAAAAAACGTTAAAGTTAAAAAAAGCTGCTGTGGAATGATTGCCTGTTTCAAAATTTCAAATTTAACATTTTTTTTCACAATAATATTCCCACCACGGAAGATTTCCCATTCATAATATTTATAAAGAGTAATTGGTATCAGTTGATATAAAAGTAACGATTAATAAGGAATGATCGTGTGGCACGTGTTTTATTCTATAGCCCTGTAAGTACTAGTTATTAATGTTAATCTAATAGTGTCCACCACCTTATTGCCCACTGACCCTTGTTAAAACTAAACTCCAAGTAGGGTTCGATTGGACAGGGAAAAGAGAGACCCACTTGGACTATTTGACAAACCAATAGAATGGCTCAGTGAGATAAACACTGCCATGTGAGATATGTTTGGAGTTGCAGGTAGCATTGTAGGGTCATTTCCGCCTTGTACTGATCAGAAGTGGGTACTGTGCTGCCAGTGGAGTCACCGAAAATGATGGACCCCAGGCAAAATTAGGGATGCAGGGACGCCCCTGTGTGAAGTCTACGAAATATCACGTGGGCAATGGAACATGTCCATGACTATACAAACGTGTATGCAGCAGGCATACTTTTTTTAATTATATGCTTTTCCATTTGAGACAGTTTATAAGGTTACTTGTCTATGCAAAATGATCGAATTTCCTGAGACCTGAAGCCCACTTTACCCACGCGTTCTGAGTCCACTGCGTCTTGTGGATTAGATATGAGGTAAAGAGAGGATGCATGTATAGATTAAACATCTCCGGTGAAAGGGTGTAGAACCCCACAATTTATGTCGGATTTGCTGTTGGGGGTCAATGTGACGTGTCCTCGCCGAAATTACAAACCAGTGATCTTTGCAGCGGAAGTAACCCACAATTACACAGATTCATAAGAGGGGGCAGACTGTGTTCCCCTGAGGTCAATGATTCCTAAACAGGGAAAGAGGGCAGACTAATTCATGTGGGATAAGAGTTCTCATTCAGACTAAAACATTAGTGCGTACAACGATGGCAAAAGACTGGCGACAGCAGGTTCCTTAAACGCTCCTCTACCCTGAGTCCATTCTCACCTTCTGAATCCTATTCAGGGCCAAAGCCGCCCAAACACACTGGCCAAAGCGGCTCTCAAAAGGTTCCGCGAGGGAGCGATGTAGGGAGGTGCGAGGAATGATACTCTGGAGGAGGTTGATCAGCACACGGGACAACAAGCCAAGTGGCGCAACTTCTATCTACTGTGGTATCGGTTTTATGTTTCTGAAGAAAACGTGCCTCCTGCACAGAGAAGTAAAAAAGGGGGTGGTGATGGACGGAGCACCTGAACCAATCAATTGGACTGTTCCCATGAGGCACAGGGTCAGACTGATTTGCATATGGCCATGTCTGAACTGGGGTGGCAGAGTGGTCTAAAGAACGGTGATGGATTAAACCCAGATCTGTTGACTGGGTGTGAGCATTTGATTGGTTTAGATGCTCCGTCCATCACCACCCCCTTTTGTACCGCTTTGTTTGCCATAAGTTTGCAGGGTATGCTGAGACGTGAGTCCCTTGCTCACTTTGCCACTGGATTCAAGCAAGCCTGGCTGAAGACAGCTGTAATGCCAGAAACCAGTCCTAGGAAGCTTGTTTGTGGTCCAGGGAAGGCATGGCATGGCAGTTCGGGCTGGACTGTTCCCATGAGGCACAGGGTCAGACTGATTTGCATATGGCCATGTCTGAACTGGGGTGGCAGAGTGGGCTAAAGAACGGTGATGGATTAAACCCTGATCTGTTGACTGGGTGTGAGTGTTTGTTTGGTTCAGATGCTCCGTCCATCACCGCCCCCCTTTTGTACTCCTACACAGAGAAGCCAGCGCGCAACATGCCCCATTTAGAAATTGCAATCTCAATTGCAATTGTACTGCAAATCTCTCTAGTGACGTGTACAAGCATTTAAAAGACTTTAGGGCTGCCAGGGCGTCTCCCACTATTAATAATTAAAACCAAAGCAAGACTCACGAGCTGGAGGAGGCACTGCATTACGAGTGATGCAGGGTTAGGGCACCTCATTCTGGCAGGAGACTAGAAGAAGCGTCCCCTTTCCTGCTTCTTGCTCATATTCACTTTGGATCGGAGAAGACCGAGTGCGGGGACATGCTAATGCGGTTACCTTAAGGAAACAAGTATTAGTTGCTGCTTATTTGTCTTATGCAACTAACAACCATTGACAATGGCAATAGTCGTGACTTGTAGGTATGATGTCACTTGTCTGGATGCAAGGACATAAACAGGCAGCTGGGTTGAGCCGTGGGAGGAGTTTCAATGTTTTGGGGCCGCCTCCATTACAGAGTTGGGAAGATGGTGGGCGGGTTCTTGGCAGGTGGACTTTGCACTCGGAGCGGGCATAAGCAGCGTGTTGTTGGGGATGGGCTGACATGTCTCCCCGGGATTGGCCCCGGAGCATATACCCTGAGTAGGCCGCGGCTCTGCTTTCCAGCATGCTCAGCTTTTCCGAGCGGCAGTGGAGCCCGGCCGAAGTGAGTACAGACCCCTGGGAAAATCAAGAGCTTAAGGTTTCCTCTCCGAAGGTCTATGGTGGGGGGATAGCAGGACTCCTCGGATAGAGCACAAGTAGGGGGGGGGTTCGTACCGAATTATTTATAGTTAACACAGGTTAGGGGTGGGTAAATTAATGACGTTGAAAGCCCCTGACGTCTGCTTCAGACAGATACTAAGTTTAATGTAGAAAAAGCTGTCTCCGTGGAGCCCACGGGGGAAATGGAAAGTGAAACTGCATGCTGACTTGCCTGGGAAGTGGGACAGGAGATGTGTGGGCGTGCCTGTACATCCGCGTCTACAGACCCCAATCGCCTGTGCTTGCCGCGGTCTGTACCACTTGAGAGGCAAGTCGCTGACAATAAGTCTCGATGGCGACAGCGCTTCGCGCTGCATCGCCAGGTGCGAGACCTAAAAAGGGTCGAAACCATTTTATGACAGATTACATAAAACTGTGTATGTGGACAAGGTCAAATATTGTCTCTGGAACTTTTTCAAAGAATTCTAGTTCTCTGTGAATAGTTCTACTTTAAGCAGATTACTTTGTGCCAAAAAAGGTAAAAAAACAAATTTGGAAAAGGAAAAAAAAATAATTAACCATAGAAAAAAAGAGTCCCAAAGTTAGAACTTTGTTTTGAAAAAAATGAAGGTCGAATTCAAAGTCTCTCAGGACACTGTGTGCCAAATCAAAAGTCAGTGTTATTGTTTGGAGAAAACATGAAATCTTCTAAGTCTGTAAAAAAGTCATCTAGCATTGTAGGTGAAAGTTGGATTACCTTGTTTAGAAGATTAACTGCACATAGATGTGAAGCACCAACGTCAGCATTGGTCGCATTAGCAATGTTCGTAGTGGATGGTACCTATGTGCCGGTTTCCTCTCGTACCTCACCGTCAGCATTTTGCGTCTGTGAGATCTCAATGAATGCCGTCATCAGAACTCATAGCCGCTGGGGACAACACTGCGTATGGGCCGTTTCCGGTTCAAGCAAAGTGTCAACATCCGTTGGCATGACTGATGGGAGTGTGAGACATGAGTCTAAAACCCATTCTTCTCCGCATAGCAGGCAGCGTAGAACAGTTACGATGCAATCTTGCCAAATTGGTCTGAATGACAGAAACCATGTGGTATTTAATTCTCGTAGACGAGGTAGTCCCAAAATTTGGACGATGCGCTCACAACACTTCATCACCAGTAGAGTTGTCGCCATGGAGAACTGGGTGTCGCTGGTGAATTGGCTTGCCATATGGCAGCAGTAGGAGCAAAAATAGTATCCCTGCAGCGAGTCCCAAAATGAGAGGCAGTCCGTCAAACACTGAGTGCACGAAGTTTGGAAATATTACTAGTACTGCTTCAAAAGGTGCTAAATGTCCAGAAAATAAATTCTTAAATACATGTACAATACCACTCGTATCAGACATGTTTAAGATATGACAATATTTCTGAGAAATGTACAAGGCAGTTTGTAGTTAAGAGGGCATGTATCTCGGCAGAAGCCCTTGCAACTTCTAGATCATAGGTCTCTTTGGCCGAGGTCAGTTGCACCGTTTTTTGCAAAAAAATGGCTTTCATTCTGTTTAAAGTATCAATTCGTATAGAAGAGATGTTCAGTGAAGGCCATAACGGCGACTCCCTGTCTGTCTTGGTCTTTGGAAACAATACTGGCATACAGCAAGTGACCCTGGCTGACACAGTTACTAGATAGGGTAAACCTGGCAAAATGCCACAGCCGCTGTGATTGTTCAACATGAGGTAACTTCCATTGGAAAGTTGTCCAAAAATTGGATCCATCACTGCAGCTGGTGAACCTTGTAGGTGGCAGGATAAGTTAGTAGAGGAACCATCGCAGGCCCTGTGTAAATTAATACCCTGACAAAGGAGAGAACCGCTTAGTGCTTTTTCACAATTTATACCACTAAGAAACACTTCTCTTCCCCCACTCCAACATCTGTGTGTACGGTATTTCCCAGGATGTCTTGATATATTCTTTACCCAACCTTTCCTATGTACCTGCTGGTATGTGTTTTAGGCAATACTGAAAATGGAAAATTGTAACAGGCAGAGTAGTGATTGTTTTTTTTTCAAAAGCCTTTATTGTTCACCGCACAAGTGACACAGCCGTGCGCCTACAACCCTGGGGCCGGCAGCAAGTAATAAACTAGTTTTCCCTAAAATAACACAGCCTCTTGACCGACAACCCAGAGGCCCGGCAGCAAATCAGGATCCCTTGTGAGCAAGTAAGCAACTTGTGCACACTCTAACGGATGCATAGTGATATTTTTCCCATTTTCACTACAACTATAAGAACAAGACCCCCAAACAAAAGAAGGTTCAGCAAAACAAAAAGAGAACAAAACCAAACAGTTCACATAATTGACAATGAATGATTCCGGGCCGTGGTATCCCGCCCATCAGCTTAACTAAACAGCACACAATAATTCCTTTACCCCTCTGAACTCTTCACTAGTCATCTTCTGATACTTCTTGACTGAGCAGATATAGTTGTAACGGTTCCCAGATGTCTCTGGGCCTCGAAATTGCGGGCAATTCTTCTGCATACGTATCCAAGTTATCTCTACAATATACCAAGTCTTTTATCCATAGTTCAGCCTTTGGCCTGCATCTACCCCCCCACGCAATTGCCAATCTTCGAGCCGCCAGCAGCAAAGCCAGATGCACAAATTTGCCAACTATTCCTTTAATACACGGCACGCAGCATAACAAACAAATAAGTGGCGTGCATTGAAGATCCACAGTCACCATAGTGTTCAAACAACTCACCACCCTCTCCCAGGACTCCCACACTTTCTGACACTCCCAGGCCAGATGCATAAAATCTGCATTCTCTTGGCCACAGCGAACACAATTGGCAGACGCACGCAACCCAAATCCATGTAAACGCGTTGGGGTGTAATAAACCTGGTGTATGTACTTAAAATGTATAATCCTCAAATTCACGTTCATGCTAAGCGTCCCTGTCAGACCACAAATGTATTTCCAGTCTGCCTCCGATATTGGCTCAGATAAACATTCAGACCTCCGTTCCCAGCTCCGGTCCCGAGCCTCCACACTCTCGAGCTTTATCATTTTGTATAATTTCGATATTAAACTTTTATTGCTAGGGGCGGTGAGTGCATGTTGTAAAGAGGCCAACGTGGGAGGTTCCTGTGGATAAGTGTTATAATGTACTTTGATCGCGTGTCGCAGAGGATGTACTGCAAAGCGGAACAGTAATGACTGGTTACTAACATAATCTAGATCCTCCTCCGTATGAAAGGAACCATTCGGGTACACATCTGACACATGTCTGAGTCCCGCCTCATGCAGCAAGCGGAGTGACGACTTCTCCTGCGCCACGGACAGGGCAGCATGCTGTTCCAGGTATAGATATGGTGCATAGAGCTGGAGTTTTTGCACTAGGTGCCCTATCTTCCACCAGGCGGTAATTGTAGCATCCACTGCATCAATTTCTGCCCTCGGAGTACCACGATTTCGCTGAGTGATCACACTGTGGAGAGGGATCGGGCCGCATCATCCTCCTCCACCGCCATGTGTGGAGTGAACGCATGCGGTCTGTACCAATAATATATGTACTGAGCTTGCGCACTCAGGTAATACACATAAAAATCAGGGGCCTCAAATCCTCCTCTCTCATACCCCCTAGTCAAGACAGTCCATTGCACATGAGCATGTCGGCCACCCAAGCTAATCTAATTAGTTGACTCCTGAGAGACTTAAAAAACTGCAACGTGAGCACTATTGGGATGTTAAGGAAAAGATAGAGAAACCGTGGCAGTATCACCATCTTTATCAGGTCAATGCGATCTCCTAGCGATAGCGGTAATGCAATCCAGGTATCTACCTGGCTCTCCAATGCCGAATACGCCCTCCCATAATTTTCCCTGACCACTACTTTGGGGTCTCGATGTACCCAGACTCCGAGGTACTTCACCGGATCTGCAGACCATACCAACGGGAATTCCAAGTCAGGACAGACAGTTGACGTATTCAGTGGGATTATGAATGATTTATCCCAATTTATACAGAGACCTGACAAATGAGCAATGCAAAAAACACAGTTGATGGACAGAATGCAGAACAATGTCATACATTCACCCCAGTACAGAGATCTTGGCCTAAATCCATCGTTTTTTTGCACTCCACACCACCCCAGTTCAGACATGGCCTTCTGCAAATCAGTCTGACCCTGTGCCTCATGGGAACAGTCCAGCCCGAACTGCCAAGCCATGCCTTTCCTGGACCGGAAACAAGCTTCTGAGGACCGGTTTCTGGCATTCCAGGCGTCTTCAGCCCGGCTTGCTTGAATCCAGTGGTGTGGAGAGCATGGGACTCACGTCGTGAGCATACCCATCCCACTCGGTGTGACAAATGCAAAAACCACAGTTGATGGACAAATGAGCAAAGCGTACGTATTCTCTAAGCAATAGCGACAGGTGTCTCGATGGATCACGGACAAAAAGAACCATATCATCAGCATATAATGATATAGCCGCCGGTCGAAGATTAAAGTTAATTGCTGCCTCCCTGTGCCGCTGTTGAATCACACACACCAGTGGTTCAAATACCAGTGACAATATCAGCGGCGATAGGGGACATCCCTGATGTGTTCTTCTCCCAATTTAAAATGGGTCCGATGTAATGCCCCCTAAGCGCCTTCGCTCACTTGGCTCTGTATATAGCACCGTTATCCATTGGAAAAACATCAGAGGAAATCCCATACGTCGCAATACATAATGCAAATACCGCCACTCAACGGAGTCGAACGCCTTGGCTGCGTCCAACACCGCCGCCGCCTGCAAAGACGGCTCTAGAGCATGAAACATAGAGAAGACCGTTCGAAGATTATAGGACGTTGATCGCTCAGGTATAAAACCTGATTGATTCGGCAGTACCAATTTCTGCATCAGGGGCTGGAGTCTGGTTGGCAGAATCTTTGTCAGAATCTTGGCGTCTATGTTAAGCAAGGACAACGGACGATATGAGTCACATCTGTCCAGTGGCTTATCTTTTTTGAGCAATGTAATCATTAATGCTTCTCTCAGAGATGGAGGCAGCTTTCCCGAATCGTCGGCCTCTGCATACATCTCGAGGAGATGTGGCGCAAGGATATCCGCATACTTCTTGTAAAACTCGACGTTAGCCTATCTGGTCCAGACGCTTTACCATTAGCCAATGACGCAATCACATTCGTAACATCTTGCTCATTTATCGGCATACATAAGTATTCTTGGTAACCATCAGAAAGCCAGGCACACGCAATGTCTTCTAGATATTGCTCAAATTCCACCTCCGGCACCTGGATTAAAACCAGATCAGTTGACTGGGGGTGAGTGTTTGATTGGCTCAAGCGCTCCGTCCATCAACCCCTTTTGTATCGCTTTGTTCGCCCTAAGTTGGCAGGGTATGCTCAGACGTGAGTCCCTTGCTCACTTGGCCACTGGATACAAGATAGCCTGGCTGATGAGGATTATGAATCCTAAACCGGTCCCAGGATGCTTGTTTCCAGTCCAGGGAAGACATGGCTTGGCAGTTCGGGCTGTACTGTTCCCATGAGGCACAGGGTCAGACTGATTTGCATATGGCCATGTCTAAACTGGGGTGGCTGAGTGAGCTAAAGAATGGTGATGGATTAAACACAGATCAGTTGACTGGGGGTGAGTGTTTGATTGGCTCAAGCGCTCCGCCCATCACCCCCTTTTGTATCACTCTCTCAGAGATGGAGGCAGCATTCCCGAATCGTAGGCTTCTGCATACATCTCGAGGAGATGTGGCGCAAGGATATCCGCATACTTCTTGTAAAACTCGACCGTTAGCCCATCTGGTCTCGACGGTTTACCATTAGCCAATGACGCAATCACATTCTTAACATCTTGCTCATCTATCGGCATACATAAGTATTCTCGGTGACCATGAGAAAGCCAGGCACATGCACTGTCTTCTAGATATCGTTTAAATTCCACCTCCGGCACAAGCCCCTGCGACCTATATAAATTAGCGTAAAAGTACCGAAAGTGGTCCAATATGTCACTTTGATCAAGGTGCTCCCCGCCCAGCTCATCCACAAGTCTATCCACCCGCGGTTGCTCACTACACTCTTTTATTTTAAACGCCCGGGCCGTTCACCCTCACCATATCTCCTAGCTGTGTGTCTACGCAACAGATATTTTATTTCTGTGTCCGCCAATTCCTCAAAATCCTTGAGAAATTTCTGCAATTTGGCCAGTGTGTCTGCTTTGGATTCCACCTCATAGTTACATTCCAGCTCACGCATTGCATCCTCAGTGTTCCGTAATTGAGTGCGTATATCTCTCAATATGCCCGCTGCTGTGCTGATACAAACCCCTCTAATGGTTACCTTGAAGGCCTCCCATAACGTGGCAGCTTCTGTGACAGTGCCCTTGTTGAGCTCAAAATATTGTATAATAGCCTCTCTCACCGCTGTTTCATATATAGGGTCTAATAGTGCCTCAGAGCGCAAGCGCCATGTAAAAGGAGGGCATATATGTGCCAGAAAATCACGTCCAGTTGCACCGGATTGTGATCCGATAATGTACGGGCAAGAGTTGTAATTCCTCTTACCCAGTCCATCGCCTCTGTCCCTACAAGCCAATAATCTAGCCTCGACCAGCTGTCATGTGCGGGCGTCCCATGTGTACCCTCCCGCACCTGTGGATTGCGCACTCGCCAAACATCTCGAAGACCAAATTCTTCCATTGCACATGTTAGACTTTTAGCAACATTAGGAGTACGGTGGGATATAGGATTAGACTTGTCCAATTCTGCATTCAGATACGTATTTAAATCTCCCCCCCAGAGGACAGGAGTTTCCGGCCATTCCCTCAATACCCCACACACACGTGCCACACAGGAGGTATCATCTACAATGGACCCATACATATTCACTATTGTAATCAATCGCCCACTAAGTCGGCCACACACCATAGCACACCTGCCCTCTTCATCTATATATGTATGCAGTGGTTGAAACTCCACACCTTTTTTGACCAGTATCATAAGCCCCTTAGCACAGGAGGAGTACGACGCAGCCAACCGAAAACCCGCCCATCTGCCCGCCACACCACTATCTGTATATTTGGTTAAGTGCGTCTCTTGCAATAAAACAATATGTATCATATGTCGATTCAAATATGCTAACATTGTCTCACTTTCTTAGACGAATTCAGGCACCTTACATTCCAGGTTAATAATCTGCAATTATCTGCCATCAGTTCTCTGATATCTGTTAACTAGAACAACATATCTGGTCTCAGAGGAGTAATGTGTACGCCGGCTCAACACCGCTACAGCCCTTGCAAACACTTAGATTCTACCAACATACAGTCAAAGAAATGTGATGTGAAGCAAATTAAATAAAAAAAACATCACCCCCTCATCTCCCCCCCCACCTCCCACTCCAACCTCCCAATCAGGTTGAGAAGAAAGCCCATCACCCACCCTACAAACAACTTCCAACTTCATACAGTCCCAACCTTCAGGGAACACCCGCTAGGGGAGATGGTTCAGCAGTGACTCTCCGCACCAAAGTGCAGTCGCTGAACCTCAGCAGTTAGCCCCCTATACGCTATATATCAACATAGCGTAACGAGTATAGAATATTGTCACCCTTCAAGCATACAATGTTCAATGTCTACTAGGCTCCACCGATCTCCCCCCGCACCAAATTAATTAGGCAAACTTTTAACTCCCTCTAGATGTCCTCATCTGGCCCTGTAGTTCCCACAGTCATCGATATTAATGGCATGCTAGTCGTGCACTTCTAATCCGCTTCATCCAGACCAGATTCTCCAGGCATTTCCGTCTGCATGTTCTGCTGCGGCCTTCCCTTGCAAATATGTTTGGTAAATTTCAGCGCTGACTTTGCATCCGTAAAGAAATGGTACTGCTCCTCATACGTGATCTTCAGCTTGTCCGGATAAAACATAGCATAAGGGACCGAAGCTTCTCTCAATAGTTTCTTCACCGGCACAAATTCTTTCCTTGCCGCCTGAACTCCTGGCGTATAGTTTGGGAAAAAGGATCATTTGTCCCTTTTATAAAGCACTGGATCTTTGGCCCTCGGCTCCCGTAGCACAGCGTCTCTATCAGCGTAGTTCAGAAGACGCGCTATGATCGGGCGCGGTGGCGCACCTGGCTTAGGCCGTGGTCCTAGCGAGCGGTGTGCCCGTTCCACTATCATCACAGTGGAGACCACAGAGCCAAATAATTCACGCAGCAATTCTTCCACAAATTTCTCCATTTTGGATATGGGCGTCGACTCCGATAGGCCAAAGCTGCACAGGTTGTTGCGTCGTGAGCGCGCTTCCAAATCCTCATTTTTTGCTCTTATTACGTCCAGGTTTTTTTCCATTTGCAGTATCTGTGTTCTGGATTCAGCCTGTGCATCGTGTGTCTGAGACTTGGTTCTCCAGGACATCCAGTCTGTGCTCAGGCTTCTTCACTTTTTTCTTGACCATGTCCAATCCGGTCGCCAGTGCGTCTATCTTGCTTCCAATCGTTTTCATGCCCGCTCAGAGTTCCAGCAAAATAGATCTGGTGTCGTCTCCTGCAGTATCATCCGAGCCCTGAGCACCTCCTGAGTCACCCTGGACTCCCATTCCGTCCGCAGCTCCGGTAGTGCGCTTGTTTTCAAACTGTAACTTGGCCTGCCTGGGTTCCGATTTCCCCATGATGATCACCGGAACCCCAGTAGACACAGTTTCCATGCCACTACCGTATTTGGCTAAATATGGACCATGCCTTCTGAGATAAAGCAGTGGGTTGCATACAGGCGCGTATCCTCTGCAGTCGGCCTTCTGGTTTGCACCGTAGATGCAGGCAATACCCCGTGCACTGTCTCAGCCCTTGGCCAGAATGTGATCTAGGTCCATGCCCTAGGAGGATCACAAGTATCTTGCACTCCAAAGAGTCCGCCTCAGCACCCCGACAGGAGACTAGATGTAGCAGGCTACATTGCTCTCCAGAGTAGTGCCTGTCCCACCTCCCTTCAGCCAAGCAACTTCCTGTGTCCCTCCCACACCTCCGGCCTGTATAACCAGCCCAGTGGGTATCCCGGAGCCCACAAGGAAGTGCCCCCCAGCTTCCAAAAAATGGCCCTTCCCCCACCTCTACATCACAGCGCCCACCACCTCCGGCCTGCGCCTCTCACCACCCGGCAGCACACCTCCCACTAAGCGCCAATTTATCTATCAATAAGGCGTTCAGCGTCGGCCCGCTGCCCCAGCGGCCCAGGCCCAGCCCGCCCAGCCGTGTCCCTTACCCCGTCAGGGCACCTCCAGCGTTGCTTCTCTGTGTTCATTCCACCTCTTCCCGCTCGTAACAGGCGCCTCGGTATCTTCCGCACAGCCTCTGATAAGCAGGGGCAGCCCGACAGACGTCACCAGTCAAGCGCGTCGGGGGCGACCCAGGCCCTCTCTTCACACAGGCCTCTGCAGCGCCACTCTCTCCCTCGACCTCTCGTAGCGGCGCAAGCAGCCCAGCTCCCGGCCGCCGTCCCGCAGTTGTTACACCGCCGGCTCGGGTCCCAGGTCCGTAGATAACCGCCAGGGGACGAAGCCCATCTAGGATGCACAGCCTAGTTGGAAAGGTCGCATTCACCCCCACGCCGCCATTTTCTCCTCAGAGCCGCGTTCCTCTCCAGGTCGCGGTGCAGCGGTGGCAATACAGCCCCTCCGACACCCATGCAGCCGTTACACACAGCGTCTTTCGTACAATGCCCTGCAGTGATTTCTCGGCGTATAGGGGCGCTTTGGAAGGATGATAATTGAGGATAATGTTGCCGGTGAGCGGAGCTCCCTCAACAGACAGCCATTCCGCTTCGCACCGAAGCCACTACCCCCAGAGAGTAGTTATTGTTCTATGTGTAATCCATTCAGTGGCTGGCTTTTCAGCGACTGTAAATGGCAATGTTTCCAGTTTTTCAATGCTCAGCACTGTATAATCTGCTCCTCTTTGTGCCAATTTGATATGTATATCAGTGAGATTGAAATCTGAAAACAGTGAAGTAGTATTGATTAAACGCCAAGGCACATAGCCTGAACTCAGGTTTTGCAACGTCCAACCTTATAGCATGATAGAACGTAGTTGCGACTGACCATGTTGCAACATGACCAGGTCCTGTTCCGTTATGTCTATGGCAGAAGACACTATGCTGTCTAAAGAATATATCCTAGACGACAGAGTTGTAAACCCATTGTCAACCACAGAGAGAGTTTTCTCTAAATTAATACGATCAATTTCTCCTATTCTTTCTGCATTCTCTGCTTATGTAATCTTCCATGCTTCATTATAAGCAACATAGATACCGGCATATATAAAATATTTATGACGCGGTGTTCTTGGTCCTAGCAAGAATTCCCTAAGATCAGCACCATCTTTAATTAAAGATAGGTGTTGTTTAACATCCTTGAGTGTAGATCTATGTAACCATTCAAGGCACGGTTTCCCTACACTGTATGTTGTTACAATTCCTGGATGCTGTCTTTGAACATATCTTGGGTCTGGCCTAGTGAATGTGAAGCCCTTTGTTTTGTTCAGGAATCCATCTTGACCGTTGTTTGTGTCTGTGGGCCAGATCAACCATTTTTCCCAATCTGGATCTGTTCTGTTGTGAAGCAAAACAGTATGGACGTCTACCTCCCCCTCTGAAGTGTTACTATCAGTGGTAGGTGTAGGCATGGACGGATTGTGCAGGTCTTTTATCTTGGCTAAACCAAGACAAGACATCTGTTGGACAGTGTCATTCAAAAACATAATATGCTCAGGGATAATACAGGCTCTAAAAATAGCTTCTATCCCCTGTACTTGCCAATCTTTTCTGCCCCAGACAGTTTTTGTGTCAATATTGTCTTTCCAATAGTCGAAACCCAGTTTCGACAATTGAGCATAAAAGGCTGCAGAATAAATTAGTTTGGTATTTATCAACATACTTTTCATGCCCGTTTTGTTTACATTTCTAAAGTAAAATGATTCAGCATTGGATACATTGAACCCTGAAAAATATGGACATTTTCTTGTAAATGTTTTTGAGATACCCTTTGGTGGCCTTGGACAATGTTCCTATTGGTTATACATTAATACATTTCTAGGATTTGCAGATTTGTGCAAGAAATGATCACCATAGTGATTATAACAATACATTTGTTCATAGTCTGATGAACCTTCTAAATATTCATGATTAGTGAATACTGCCGACATTTCTAAGTCTGACATCATATTATTAACAGTCACGAAGTCCCAATCATCAGAAAAGGTACTAGATGAAACAAAGTCACTTAATGAAATCTTAAATTGGTGTGGAATCTTCAACAGCTCCGACGGGCCACAAATGTCATAGTCAGTTCTGTCCCAAGCTATACCCCCAGGTTTAGTAACAGCTGTGATGTTCACTGTTGACAAGTCTCTTTGTTTATGATGGGATGATTTGTGTGGCTTGAGGAGTAAGTTGATGTTCTTACTTGCTGTGTCCATTTTGACATATCTTCCATTTATCAGCATTCCCAAGGTTATTACCAGAGTCAACCGGAGTATGAGAAAAAGCACACCCAACACAATCCAAAGTTCAATCCATGGTAAAACCAGATAAGTCTTTTCCAGGAGTTGAAAAAGGTCTGTTGCTTGTTCTTTGAAAGTTCTTTTTGCTGGCGTCATTTCCGGTTTCCTGGGATCCTCAGAAAACGTATCAAAGTTAATGAAATAGCCAGAGGCAGTTCTGTCAAATGTAGGAATTGCATCAGGATTCATTGAAATCACTGGAACCTCTTGATCACTTGTTACTTCGTTGTAGACAGGTGTTTCTTGACGAACTGTTATTTGTGTTTCAAGAGGTACAAGTTCCATAGCTTTGTTGCTTAGTCCTTCATTTCGCACTGCAGATTCTTCAAAGGTGATGAGTCTCTCAGTTTGAACCTCTTGGATAGTAGCTAGATTAGGTCGTCTGCTATATTGCGGCGTCCACTTGGCTTACTGCTTATGATCGGCCACATGATGTGGTTTGACCAGGTCGATTGACACAAACCTGTTTTCCTTTTTACCAGCAAGGGGCGGCAGTAATACTGTTCTTGATAAGTGGATTGCTAGGACAGGTATTGGTTGTCTGTATGAAGGCCCAAATTCCTTCTTGTCCGCGATCTTTTCTCTGACTAGATCCCCAAGCTTAGGAATCCAGACAGGCCTTGCTGGGACGGTCGTTTTTTTTTTCAGTGGAGGTTGGCTTCAGGAACACGTTACTTTGTTTCGTTCTTATTTCATTTAGGGCCTGTAAAACAGCCAAACGGTCTTTGATATCAACAGGTTTTTGGTCTACCACTGAAGTCTGACAATTGAGGTCCGCTACTAACATTCTGGTCCCAAACAGGACTTCATATGGAGTGATACCCCCTAGAGAACTTCTTGGCAGAATGTTAAGACTACTTTGGACACTTATTAGATGTTTGACCCTCCCATCACCCGAGCCTAATACCCTAGTTGTTATAGATTGCTTTATGTCCAGGTTTTTTCTCTCCACTACCAAATTTCCCTCAGGATGGAATGGACTAGAGTACCGCAATGCCACGCCCAATTTGAGCATGGCCTCCTTGTAAGCTCGATAGCTAAATGCAGGATCTTGTCAGAATGTATCGTGTTGACTGTGTATGTGCAGATAAAGACTCGCAAATCTTTTATAACAGTTCGAGCGTCAGCCGAGCGCTGAGGCCACATCCTAACGAATTTCAAGCACGAATCCACTGCGACCATGATATATTTATAATTACCATCCCTTTAGAAGGGACCGCAGTGATCCAGGTAAACGCAAACGAATGGTTTATCTGTAATCAACAGTGGTGTCTGCGCAGTTCGTTTCACAGTAGAGACTTTAATCTTTTGGCATATTTCCCATTCCAAAACATAGTTTCTGGTATGTTTCCTCATGCGCGGCCACCAGTATCTCTGTTTTAATAATGACACTGGCGGAAAGACCTGCATGTGCAGAGGCGAGCCCTTCATGTGCTGCTAGGATTAGTCCTAATCTATGGTCCATGTTTGGAAATACCCTATCCCCCACTCCAGGTATTGAAGCAAATTGAACATTGTTCGCATCAGCTATGTATGAGTTTTTGAGTAGAAACCCTTTTAGGTAATATTTTACCAAAGTCTTTGCTTGAAGCATTGACAGCTAGCATTATTTTGCCATCTATTTTCGTTTTTGAACGAGTGATTGCAGCTACGGAAACCGTTTGCACAGCTGCCTTTGCGGCTTCATTAACCAATGAATTCCCTGCAACGTGAACGCCATCACGTTGATGACTCAGCATATGTATCATGTGAGTGTTTTGTGGTCCTTGTCGTAACTGAACTACTTGTTCCCAAAGCAGTTTATACTTGATTGTGCCATCTTTTGCATCTTTGAAACCGTTTTGACGCCAATTCTGTAAATATTCATTGTAAGATTGGACACCTTAATACAAATCGCACTCTATGAGTTTTGGGAATTCACATATCTGTATTTTCAAGTGCCATCTTGAATGCTTGTAGTTGAGCTCGCTGAGCTGTACAATCTCTTCAGAGATTGCCTTTTAGTGACCATTGGTCGGAATTTGTTATTGGGCCAACGATCTTTAACGATCGCGCACGCTGCCCTATAGGCTTGTTTACCCTCAGTAGCGGGTTGAGCTGATCCATCAGTATAAATTATACATTCATCCTGCTCTAGAGGCAGAATTTCAGTAGGCAGAGGACATTCTTGTTCGTATTGTAGAAATGCTTGTGTCTTCAAGTAAGGATCTAAAACGTATTCAACGTCTGTTGCAGCAAGAGAATTAACCCATTGTATCCATCTCGGATGTAAATCTTTAGCATTTGAAATGCTCGCTTTCGTCACTGCCTCTACGGCAGGTACAGGTGTAACAACCATAATGCGCTTACCCTGTGCGAGGGCTCTCTCTTTTGCTACTGCAGTTTGAACCACTGTCAGAATTGTTTCTGTTGAAGTGAATTTCATTTCTGCTTGTGTGAACAAGTGTGATTTGTAAGCTATTGGTACTTTTTCACCTTCGTTAAAAGTTAAGTACGTGAATCCGCATTGTCCTGGAATGATTCGGAAGTTGCGTACGTTTACGCGTGTTTGCAAATGTTTGGTTGCTAACATGTCTTTTTGGAGTGAAGCAAAACTTCTGTGTGTTTTTGTGTCCAATTAACTGATTTGAAATCAGATTTAAATAATTCGTAGAGAGGTTTAACCCTTTCTGCATAGTTTAGAATGTAAGTTCTTCAGAAATTCAGGAAACCAGAATCAAATGTACGTTTTTCAGCGTTTTTGGAGGTTGGAGCTGCGCACATTTCCCTAGAAAGTTTGCTGCCAGGCTTTTGGTTTCACTTGAAAGTTCATATCCGAGAAAAAGGACATTTAAATGAGCAATCCTAGATTTTTGTATATATAATTTGTACCCTTCAGAGGCGAATCCCAATATAATTGTTTTCACCCTATTCAAGTGCCTATCAAGTCATTATCTGCCAGATAGATGTCATTGACATATGACAATGCTTCATCATCATAGGTTTGTAGTAACTTTGTTACCCTCGCTGAGAATAACCCTGGACTATTCTTGAATCCCTGTGGGAGACGACAGAAGTGACACTGTGTCCCTATAATTGAGAAAGCGGCCAAATACCTACTTTCTGGTGCAATGTTTTGACACAAGAAACGGTTTGAAATATCTAATGTGGTTTTATATTTTTTACGCACATTGTTATTCATTAATGCTGCACTGTGTGCATTATGTACTGCAAATGTTTTGCAACAAGAGTTTAAATGTCTGTAATCCAAACTAGACGATATGTATTATCTTGTTTGGAGACAGGAAACAAAGGATTTTACATTGACAAGGTGCATGTTTCAATCACCCCCTGGTATTCAAGTTGATCTAAAATCTCTCTGACCTGTTTTTTTAGCTTCTTGCTTAACTGGGTACTGCCTTTGTGCAGTTGGTTGATTTTTTTAACTGTATCTTATGGTGAGGAGAATCCTCATCCCATCCGACATTATTTTTGTATAATGCAGGAGCCTGGGCTACTGCCCATTTCCTGGCATAGGTATATTTTAAATGTATTGGAATGTGGTTGGAGAAGGCTGGCGTAATGATTTCTTCGCAATGTGGGCATTCCCTGACAAATTCTGGTGGTCAGTCTTGTTCAGCTAGAATAATGTCATTACCCTTAGAGAGTCGCTCCCAAAAGAGTGCTCTCACTTTTCTTGGTATGTCTCCCTCCACCCGGAGTGTTACTTCATATAACTTATGTGGAGAACTAACTCTGGTATGTGTAGTTTCAACTTGGATGAATTCATTCAAGTCCACTGTCTCCAGATGATCCTTCAAGTTCTTGCGAGCAACTGCTGCGCTGTACAACATTGTCTGAGCCCATTCCCCATTCTTGAGTTGTGTCCTCAAGATTCTCTGCATGTCTGATTTTTAGTTCAAGACAAAGGGTGCTACAAGGGACTTATTCTAGAGTTATTTTCTGTGAATTGTTGAGTGGTATCACAGTAACACACTCCGTAGTATCCAAGAGATATCAATCTTATTCAACACAAAATCAATTTAAGGAAGGTAAAAAGGAATACAGAGCAAAAGAGGTTATATTTCAAATTAATTCTTTACTTGAAAAAAGTTATGGGAGATGTATGTACACAAATCAATTGAAGCAAAAAAAGAGTCATGAACAAAGATAGACAATGTTTTTTCTATAGTTCATAACATAATGCATCAACTCCAGCTGAATCAAGCAAACAACCCAAATTATACAATAAAAAGTGATTGTAAGTTGGTGTCTAAAGACAACATTAAAGGAGATGATGACAAGATGTCGACGTTTCGGTCTTTGCTGTATTCATCAATAAGACCATCATCAGGACGATGTTTATTCATATGCTGTAAAGAACTCCCTACATAAAAAATAAATTTACAATATCAACACAATCTTATTAAAAATTTTTCATAACCATAAGAAACTCTGTGAAAATATAATACAAGCAATGGATTTTTTAGAAGGTATTTACCCCTTCCTGGTAGATACCTCCTGTGTAAATTTAAAATCAATTTTAAATCAAAATTTCCTATTAGTGGATATTTGACTTATATGTTTGTCCACATGGGGAATTGTCAATTAAAAAGCAGAAACCCAGTTTATCATTTTTTTAAGAAAAGAGGGGGAAGAGGAAGTGAGGGGTGGGGGAGGGGTTTGTGGATGGAGGGTGGGGGGGGTTGGTTCAACTAAAAATGAATTTCAAAACATTTCTGACTTTCTTAGTCGAGTTTAAACAATTAGTAGACAATAACAATTTGTGCATACTTAATCTAATATTTAAAGATGCTTATCTGGATAACAAAACAAATGCTCTTATTTTGCCAACTCTATTGTTCGGAGTCATATGTCTCAAAATTTAAAGATTAATCTACGTCAAAAGCATATAGTAAAGACAATTCAATGATTAAATAGCGGTTATTTGACGCAAATGTTTGTTTGGAAACGAATACTCTCTGAGATCATATTGTTAGGAGCAAATACAGGATTACATTTTGTTCACTATGTATAGAGAACTATTTAAACAGAACATTCTAGGTACATATGGAAGCAAAATTCTATATATTACACTATATACAAAAATGACCTATGAACTGGAATAACACAAACAGATATTTAAAGAGAAGACAAATTAACAGGTAAGCGTAATCGACCTGTCATTTTAAATATCCCTCACATTGCAGCAAAAGTTGCCTCAGGTGTAAGGCTAATGGTTTGTTTGTCTGTGGTTAAGGGAAAAACATACCTTTAAAGTTACAGGGGGAACCGCCTCAGTTGGTATAGGTGGTCCACATTAAAATTCTAAAGGAAGAGAAGGGACCTCTTAGCCTCAAGAGCAGTATGAATACTACAACACATTAATGTTTTGGGTGTGATGCCTACCTTATAGGAAGATTAGATGGTTGTAGAACAACATCTATTGATCCAAATGAAATGGCTGAAAAGTCTGGCTGAAAAGTCCAGTCGTGCGAATGTTCGATATTTTCTGAAAATGAGTTAACATATTGTTCAGGAAAGGAAATTATATTATATCTAAGTTGGCGAAATTCAGCCGGTATGATTGGCTGTTGTTAGATTTTAAAGAGTTAAATAAGGTGGTCGTTTCACATATATTTCGTTTAAGTATAGTTGTTTAACAAAGAATCCTAAATACATCGCTGGTTGGAGTAGAGCTAGCAAGAGAGTCTTTTTAAGCATAGTCAATAACTGCTAGCGCGTTTACAAACAGATTGAATGTTGCTGGCGAATATATCACCTATTCCTACGGGAGTTAGATAAGTGCTATTGCGCGGCGACTGGCATTTCAGTCTAGCAGAGGGGCTGCCTGCACTTACTTTTTGAGATGACTCCGGCGGCAAAATTGTTTCCACGTGGGTTCATCTGTATAGTTTAGCAGTACAGCGGATGGAAACATTTATAGTGAATGACCCGGAAGTTAAAAGTTCTTCGTTGCCGAAAGTGTTAAATAAATATCTCACGGCTTTTAGTATGGATAATGTTGAGGGTCATACAGTATCTAATAGATAGTGAGGGCAGAACTCTCTGGATCTAATTAGGATTTATAATGATGAATTACTCGTATTTGACCTGAAGTAAAACGGTGGCCATCTTGGATCGGGATATGTAATATTGAATTAAACCAAAAATAAGAGTGGCCGAAATGTGTATAAGGTGTCAGCCAGCACATAAACGATGAGGAGAGCGCTCTGTGGCTCAAACAGCAGTTTTATAGTATTCAGAGACGCCGTCTTGAAATTTGTAGCTCTCGTCTTTTAGATGGAATGGTGGCCATCTTGGATAGGGATAAGTAATTTCGGATGAGGTTAATTCTCAGGAATATATCAGTATTGATATGTTAATTGTGGCATGGCAATTATATATTAGTTAGGATTATACAAATAGAAATGGGAGTTGGTTGAGGAATTTAAATGACAGGACGCTTACACCACAAAATTTCATCAAACATCCTGTTCTAACATTTGGGAAACAGCAAAGCATGCAATAGTTGTAACATGACAGTATATCAGTTATATGTATGATAAATCCCTGGATCAGATAAAGATATTACCAAAGCTTTTATCTGAGGCACGCCAATGTGTGCCATTCTGTATAAGAGTTTAAACCTGTTTTTACTGAGTCTGCCAAACAAATCCACCGTTGTTCCTTAAGGGTCAGTAAATGGTCCACATTTGGTTGTCTGATGGTTGGTTTGATGACTTCAACCACCCACCAGTGAAGCTCATTCTCACTGTGTTTTTTGATAGAGTAATGTTCAACCAATGGAGCATTTTCGGTGTGACAACGAATTCTGGATTGATGTTGGAGAATTCTTTTTTTTTTTTTTTTTTTTTTTTTTAAATTTTTGGAAACCTTTATTCGTGCTTCTTAGAAAAATACAAATAGTGGCCTACAACCGGCAGGCCGGCCACAAAACTGTTGAGCACAGGTGCATACAATACAAGGCGCGATAGTACATTGATATCAATTAACAAATAGTCAGCAGTTACACTGTAAATCACGTGCCTCCGCGCCTCAGGAGTATCGAAGGTTAATTTTAAAGTTTCATTGCTACTAGTAAGGACCAACTATCATATTTTAATGAAAATAGAAGATAAACGAAAAGGAAAAAAGGGAAAGAGCGGGGTCCGCGTAGACGTGAGATAGCAATATCAACTGGAACCCGCACAGCCCAGCGGTTCGAGAACAAGTCCGTCACCAGGCGGCAAGACGGCAAAATGCAACAAGGATAGTAGACCTGTGGTCCATCAGTACCTACCACCACCCGCCCGCCGGCAACGTCGACGCGGACCCAAAGCAAAGGAGAAGAAATAAATTAAAGAGAAAAAACAAGGCACCATAGGAACTTAAAGAAATAAAACCCATCCCTCAACCCCCACCCTATACGCATGCAAAGGCTACGGCCTACCCCCCCCAGCAGCGCATCTGTCGCCCCATAAACCCGAAATTTAGAAAAGAAACCAGAGGGAGAGAAAGAAGATAAAAGGACACCTTAGATACAGGGAGCAAGAAAGGAGAACCCAGTCTAAAACTCCCACAAAAACCTAACCCCGGAGGAGGGCCATTATGTTCGTGTCACGGACTCCCTTACCCGCCCCAGATTCACAACGGAGCAAACACATCAAACATATACAAAAGCCGCCGTCTCTAATAAGAAGTAAGTCTCAGTCAGAGCCCCCGTGTGTGTCCAGATAGTGCATCAATCCGAGTCCCCCCCAACCGATCAAAACAGTACAAAACCACTCCCAGCACCCATTGTCCCCGGACCCCCTGCCCGAGAATACGTCCCCCACATTAGGAAAAGGCAGAATCAGGTACATTTTCCCCCATAGGCCGATCAGGTATGAAATCAAAAATCAATCATAAGCAACAGTTATCCCCAGATCCCAGCCTGCAAAAACAACCACCCCAGTAAGCGGGTCCAATAAGAACTGCCCCATAGTCACAGCCTGTAGAGGATAAGGATCGTGAAAATGAGCACATGCAGAGGCACAGGATAGCGTCCCAGGTGGGTCTTCGTCAGCCAAAATGGAAAAGGACAGCGTAGTAACGGGCAGTTCGGGGGAGCACAATCAAGAGGAAAGCGTACCATCATGACGCAGGCAATCCGGCACATCGTGCAAGCACAATTCCAAAGGGTGCAACAATAAAGCCAGTCCGAGTCAGGTCCCGCCAGCCAGTGTGTAAAAAACAATGGTCAAATCCCCTTTAGCCCTGGCCAGATCTTGACTGTCTCTCCAGAAATGGCCGACGGGGGAGGTCCGGTGCAAACAATGGAGAAAAGTAAAATGGCCACCGCTGATGAAGAAGGAGAAGGCAGAAACAAAATGGGCGCCTCCAATCACTTTCGGTGCTGCCGGTGAACAAAATAAGCACCCCAAAACACAAGAAGCGAATGCCACCCCACCGCCTGACAAAAGATCTCCACAAGACTGCAGAGTCAAAGGGGGCCAGTACGTGCGAAGACAAAGTCTGATACACTAACCTCACCGATGACAAAGTTGCAATGTCCGACTGGGGGGGAAACACTGTAGCACCACCGAGGATGCCGACCTGCCGTTGAGAAGTAAATCGGAAGCCGGGGAAATGCAACAACTCCCCGCATGCATTCTGTGCCCCTGTGTCACCCGCGGGGACCGGCAGCGGCAAGCCAGCACAATCCTTGTAGTTGGTCGGCCTCCCGGGTCTCTTGAGAAGGACATCGTCGAGTCGGTTACCCATCCGTGCGAAGGAGGCTTGCCAGTCCCGGCGGAGCTCGGCTAGTGCGGCAAGAACAGTCCCGCACGTCGGCTCCGAGTTCAGGCTCTCAAGTCCCGCAGCAGGGGACGGTGTCGGCAGCACTGCCTCCAGGTCAGCGGTGTGCGGGGCGGCACAGTCACGACATCGGACAACCCCAGCCAGCTCTGGGGAAGCAGCCGCCATCGCTCCCTCCCCGGAATGGACACACGAAGAAGGGGCTAAGCCCGGTATGGTGGCATCGCAAAGCGGGTCGCCGTCACAAACACCGCTCATGTCTCTGGAGCGCCGCACAGGAGGCATCATTGCCGGTCCGCCGCTAGAAGAGGCAGTCCCAGGGCCAAATGGCAGGTAGGAGGCAGTCGTCGGTGGAGCACCGATTAGCGGAGAGGAGCCAAGCATAGCACCGACCCAAGGCCTCGGCGGTCACCTAGGCTTGCGACGATATCTCCGGGACTGCAGCTCGCAGGGATCTCGGAGGCACACGGGGGGACTCAGCGCAAACACAGCGTCACATTGGTGTAGTCCAAATGCAGGATAGAAGGCAGGATAGGAGCGCTGGGCATGCAGGCTCGCGGAGCCGAGACACGGCACGTCCGTTCAGGTCGCCATCTTGGCTCCTCCCCCGAGAATTCTTTTTTTGATTGGCTGAGTGGTCTTGCCAAAATATCTTAGACCACACGGGCATTGGATGCAATATACGACATTCGTCGTATTGCAGTTTGAAAAGTTTCTGAGTTTAAAAGTTTTATTATTCAAATCGAACTGCTTCATGTTAGAGGTAGTGTTACAGGCTGCACAGTGATTACATTTATAATGTCCTTGTAGGGGACTCAGTTGTCGCATGTTGTCCACTAGATCAGAATCTTTGTTGTTTTTGTATGCGTGGACTAGCCTATCTTTTAGACCTGTTACTTTCTTTTTGGTGAATTGAGTTTTCTTGTTTTTCTGAATGTGTTGGTCGTCTTTGGATTTCACGCGTTCTTCCTTGTGTTCTGACCGTCCTCTTCTTTCGTGTTTCTGTGACGAAGTCTGAAAGGCACGAGAGGAACGTGTATCAGTATCTTGATATCTATCAGCTTTTCTTAAATTATTCCTATTCCTGAGGTTATACCTCCTTTCAGAGGGCTCCTTTTGAGGAGACCTACCTCTGGAATAAGAACGCTTCTCTTTAGAAGTTTGTTTGCTATTTACCCACTTCTTTTTAGAAGGAGTAGGAGTGTGTTTAGAAAAGACTTCAAACTGTATAATTCTATTACATTTTGTATATTACTAAGTAATTCATCATCCGACATTGCTTTAATGTCAGGGTCAGGTATATAGCTGGCTATGGCTGACCATGTTGCTCCTGGTCTACCTAGTGAACTGAGCCTGGTAATGTGATTTAAATTTTTTAGGGCACCTTTAAACCGGAGCTCATACTCCTGGTAAGTTAGTGAAATTTTAATATCCTTGAAGGAAAATATTCCTCTGCTGGTTCATCTTCATTGTAGAAGTGAAACATCTGTGTTACTGGGATTTGCTTCGGGGAAGAGTAGAATACCTCTGTCTGATGATATTCATGTGCCTCTATCACAAAAACTATCCTACCACCTCTTGATGTTAGGCCATTTCTTATAAGTTTTACAGTGATGGCTTTCCTTAAGTTTGGAGGAATGAATGTAACGTCCTCGTCAGTTTAATTAAAACCTGTATAGTTTAAAGCTTGTGCGGCGTTTTCACCTGTAGCTACACTGGCCCCAGGATTATCTTTGTCGGTCATTTTGTTGACTGAAAGTTTGCAGAGCACGTTTCAAGGAAACAAAGATAAGGTGAACAATATTTTGGAACACTGTATCCTGCAACGTTGAACAAACCAAAAAGCAAATACATAGGATTTTTCGTCCTACTCAGCTATGGCGGATATTATCCCTTTACCCACTCCAGACGTCTATTGGAGTTTTACGGAAAAAGGCATCTCTGAGAAAAGCACGACTGAGTTACTTTAGTATCTAGTGTTAAATTAGTGCCTTACCAAATGTTGGGCGCCATGTAGTGTAGTTCTTATATTCCCAACAGACTTGACATAGGACTGAGGTCAGTATTTCTCTATCGAATATACTAAACTTAATTGTGAGTTCCAGCTAGCTCAGAGGTCACTAGAAACTTTCTCGAATTCACAAGAAGGGATTTGTTTCTGACAACCGCATAAACATGACAACTTTGTTTCCCTAGGACTGGAACAAATATCTTCAGAGTTGTGGAAACGATAGATAACTAGTTCACTCAGTCAATCATGCATGCTTCGTTTCTACAGACTTGCAGAGAAATAGTGAGACTAGCGTTTTCAATAAAAGGTTTATTGAACAGTCTTCTTTCTCATGCAAGAGAGGTGAACTGCTACAATTGTTAGACAGAATGCAAAGTATAATGCGTACAGCGAGAAGAATAGTATTATAAAATAATACTGTAATAGCATTGTCTAGTTGTTAGACCTGGCACCTTGGCGTGAGTTTCCCTCCCACTTTTTGCTGATGTGCCTCAGATGTTTTTGCAGGTGTCCGCTACTCAGGGCACTGCGCCACGGCCAATCCGTACCGCAGTGCAAGTGCTCCCAATGTAAAGTGTATATGTGATTGATTTCCATGATTGGCTCATTGGATTTACTGTCAGTCCCCATTAAAGTGCACCAGGAGTGCCAGGGCTTGTAAATGCCAATACTGCTAGTGGGCCTGCAGCGCTGGTTGCGCCACCCACAGAAGCAGCCCTTTAAAATGTGTCTAGGGTCTGCCATTGCAGAACCTGCATGCAGTCTGGTACTGTCATGCTGGCTTGGCAAGTGCACACACTTGCCAGCCTCAAACCTTCCCTTTACTTCATGTTAGTCACCTCTATGGTTGGCCCTAGGACAGGGTGCACTGTGAGTGTAAGGTAGGACAAGCCCTGATGTGTGTGGCATGTCCTAATAGTGAATTACAGCCAATTTTGTTGTTCACTATTGTAAGGCTACCTGTTCTCTTATGCCAAGATGAGCTGCTGGAATTATTACACCCTATAAACCCAGTAGGCTCTGGGAACATGGTAGAAAGTCAAGTTTAATATGCCTGAACTCAGAATAATAAAATACATATTTTAGTAAAGTTTATTTTAATATTCTGTGTTTGCAAATGCTACTTTTAAAAAGTTAGCATTTGCTTGCCTAACCATTTCAGCCCGCCTCTGCTAGGATGTGTATCTGCTGTCTGGGTTGTGTGAGTGACAGGGCTGAGGGATGGCAGGTGGTAATTGTAAGGATTACACCTTAGTGGGAGGTGGGAGTGCCCCTGGACTCTGAATAGGGCTGTGCTCTCCCACCACAATGCTGGCTCCACCTCCTGGGGAGCTGTGGTAAATTTATATTTACTGTATCTTTTTTTTTTTGCCATATAATTACAAGTCATAAGGATAACTCAATCAAATGAGAGGCAGAGTCCATGGTATCTGAGTCATACGGGCTTTAATATAATGCTTCGAAGCATGGACATCGGGTTCCATCACCACTCAGGTTCAGGAAGGGACATTCAACATTTTATTAGCATCACACATTATATATAGTAAAACAGTATACATGGAAGTGAATACAGTAGGCGTAACAGGTGAAAAGAGAGAGATAAGAACACATGTGCGTAACAGGAGGCGTGTAAGAAGGCGTACACATGGGCGTGCACGGGACATGTCAGAGAATCGTCACATGAAACGTCACAAGTGGGTGGATGCATAGAGAAAGTTGCAGGATCAGCAGAAACTTATGACCTATATGCGCGCGCAGCTGAGCATGACGTGTAACCGGGGAGAGCTGGGGCTTTGACTTTTGCACGAGTAGAGGAGACTAATGTCTGGGGTGTCAAAACGACCTGTACCTATAGCATATCTGATATCGTATGTTTTGAGGATGTAGTGTCTGGAGTAAAAGGTCTCTCGGGCAGGGGCCATTCATCACTGAATGCTAGTGCGTGCATATGGATCTTCATGTAGGGTGCGGGGGCCATGGGCCTACCATGGTAACGGGAGCAGTAAATTACTTGCATGGAGACAGGAAGGCAGGGAGGCAGGGCCCTTTGCTCTGCAGCCGGGAATATGTTTACCTATTTCACTAGACTGGAATGTGTTTTCGAGAAGGCTGAGCAGATAACTTGTAGGTAAAACATCATCTTGGCAAGCGGACCAGGCCGAGCCGGGCACCGCTCGTCTGAGGCAGGAAGTAAGGCAGAGGTCAGGGATGCATACCTAAACAGCAGCTTTCAGAGGGAGAAAAGAACTCAGAGCCTCGTTTAAGGGCCTAACTCGACTGGGCCAGAAAACATGGAGGAAAACGTGAAAGTGCATCATGTAAAGACGTTGGCACCATAGGCCTAGAAGCCTATTTAACAGGATATTTATGCATGGCTGGATAGCTGACATGTTAACGTTGGACGCAAATGTATTTGCGTCTTTCTAGCATGAACAGAAAAGAAGTTACACGACATACAAGGAACATGGGTGCATGGATAGGGTGCGAGTGGGGGACACATTGGTTACCTGGAAATTTCTATTACCTCATTCCCTCCTTGGCCCCTACCAAACCCTTTAAGATATATCTATATTCATGAGACCATCTATCTGTTCATATAACATCATTTGTTCATCTTTTATCATTCGGGAACGGGAACTTGGACCTGGAATACAAGCTGTGGCGCACAAGCCGCAAATCGCTGGCCCACATTGCAGACAGAGACAACAGCTGAATACTATGACCAATATTATTCCTAGGAATGATAACAATTTCCATCCCCAAGCGGATATCACACTCCAGAGCCAACCGGACCAAGTCCAGGAGCCTGGATTCTGGTGAATCAGGTGAGCAATTTCGTGAAGCCGTGTGATGGCCTTATACACGGATGGCGCGTTATTAGGAATAAACACGCAACAACTGGACCCGATGACTCTACAAGCCCCGCCCCTATCGGCCAGGATGACGTCAAGGACAAGGCGATTTTGAAGAACTACAAGTCTCTTAGCAGATTGCTCTTCGGTCAGATTACCTAAAGCAGAAGTAGTTTCGTTCACTACCGCTTCCAACGTTCTAGTTAATTTGCGTATCAATTTACTGTTCTGAACTAGACCTACAAAGAAAAAGAATCCTTTATTGAAATCTGTGTATTGTTCCCATGTTGTCTCAGTCTGATCGACAATTGTTGTCTTGATCTCCCTTCTATGTCTAATATTCACAAGCCGTGAATTCCTATAATAATCAGGTGGGGCTAGAAAAACAGGTGGCAATAGGAACGCAATATAACACGTCCCATCCCAATCAAGGGGCAGATGTACATAAGCGGTGTGACCACAAATGAAATAAGAATGGCGAGAGGCTTTGAAAGTAGACTTTCATTTGTCACTGAATTCGACCACAGTATTACAATCACTGTGTCCTAAATGTACTGAGCCATTCTTTCTGACGCATAGTTCACCTTTCACTGGCAAAACTGAAATAAACGGCAAGTTCGAATCAGTCTCGGACTGGACGTTCAGGATCATGAGATTGAGGGAAAAATTACCTAATTTATACACTTCATTTTCTAGGTCGGTCCCTTTCCTTTGGGGAAGACCGTCTGCATCTGGGAAACATGCTTTATTCATAACTGTATTCAGGTTCCCCCAAATCCAATTGCCTTGGGAAACTTTGGACTTACTGTCTAGGGAGGACATTAAAGTAAACCATGCACCACATGAACCATTATGTGTGAACGGGTAAGGAAAGAGAGGCAGGGCTCCCTTGTATTTCTGATAAGGTGGGAGTCGGCCACATACCCAGCAATTGGTGGCATTGCTGGCCTGATGAGTATGGTGTAACATACGAATGAATGTATTGTTGCGCATTGCCAATCGATAGGAAAGTTCATGGGGGGGCAGGTCGCTAAAAGAGTGCTCTACAGTGTCATTAGAGGAAGCATGTATACGTGAATCAAGAGGGAAAAAAACATGTAGCATTAAACTTATGCATATGATCGTAAGACTCAGAAGAAACATGAAAATTAATGTTATTACACATTGACTGTGCAAATTTTTACAGTATTGTTCTCTTTTCTTGATACGCCTATCTCTCTGACTACTTGGGTCTATCTTATACATGTCAGAAACCTGTCTAACCGCTTCACCCGAGGGGGACTTAAACAATTAAACGCTGTCTGCCTTACTAGACCTTAGCTTGGAGCGATACTCCTGTTGAGGAGTTTTTTCTATCAGGGCGAGTTTAGAGTCAGAGTCCGATAGGGGGCAGTCTTTAATCGGAGTTTCTGGACACAGTCCGTGAAATTTCTTAATGTGGCTGGAATGCAACCACCCCTTGCGTCCTTCCAACTTGACGGCGGTCCTCGTCGTCATCAACACCAACTTTGGCTGTTTCCACCTCGGCTCCAGCGGACTTGATCGATCGAAGTTTCTCACAAACACCAGGTCACCCGGAACGACTTCATGCGATTTTACTTGGGTGTTGTCCGGGAAGGCAGCTGCAACCTGTGAACGACATGATTGTAGTGCAGACATCAAGGAAGCTAGGTAATCTGTCAGCATATTACAGTCAACATCAGTGATCTTGCGGGGCATAGGCGTACCCCACATATTGGGAGGCCGCCCGAAAACCACCTCATAAGGAGATAGTCCGGTTCTGGAATGAGCAACCATGCGCATATAGAAGAGGGCAACTGGCAAAGCTACTATCCAATCTACGCCTTTTTCTGCACAAACTTTGGCTAAGCGTGTTTTCAGGGTCTGATTATGTCTCTCTACGAGACCAGCTGCTTCAGGGTGTCGTACGCAGTGGAACTTCCACTGGTAACCTAACAGGAGTGATACCTGTTTCATGAGCTCGGACGAGAATGGCTGTCCATTATCTGAGTATACGACACGGGGCAAGCCGTATCGCGGGAAGAATTCACGAACCAACTGTTTGGCAGTGGTCGCGGCAGTGTAATCTGGGACTGGATATGCCTCTGTCCATCGGGAAAGGGCATATATGACTACGAGGACATATTTAAAACCTCTACATCTGTCCATCTGGATATAATCCATCTGGAGGACTTCAAAAGGATGGTCAGGAGGATGGAATCCACCTTGTTCCACGGGAACACCTTTGCCTGGATTGAACTGACAACAGATCATGCAGGTACGCACTTTCTGTTTTGCTGCTGCTCGTAAATGTTTATTGAACCAGAGGTTTTGAATGCTGTCTAACATGGCTTTTTCTCCTAAGTGTGCTGGACTATGTGCTGTGTTAATGATTACTTGAACCATAGAGTCGGGGAGGAACCATGTGGCTCTTCCCTTCGTCATCCATCCCTGATCTGTCTGGATCCCTCCTTGTTCAGTCCATTTCTTGATTTCATCTGGAGTAGCATGTGTCTGTATGTCGAGTACATCTAGAATGGGATCCTTTACTGTCATACAATGTGTCTGTGATGTCACGTCAGTCTTTGTCATGTCCGTTGGGATGTCTGTCTGAGCTGTGAGTTTATCTGTTCGATCTGCCAGGTTGTTATCCTGAGAAATAGTGTCTGTGGCTTTAGTGTGTGCTTTGCACTTCATGATAGCAATGGATGCGGGTAAGTGTATTGCTTTTAACAGAGCTTGAATGAGGGGACCGTGCTGTATCTTGGCGCCATGAGAAGTTGAAAAACCTCTTTCTTGCCAGAGGATACCGAAGTCGTGAACGACTCCGAATGCATACTGTGAATCTGTGTATATGTTTACTTTCTTGTTCTTGGCTAGTATACAGGCTTGGGTCAGAGCAATGAGTTCTGCTGCTTGAGCAGACAAGGTGTCAATACGATGTGTTTCTATGACTTCAGTTTCAGTGGTCACTGCATAGGCGGCCACTAACTCTCCTGTGCTTGTTCTCATACATGAACCATCCACGTAAAGTGTCAGGTCGGGGTCGGGTAATGCAATGTCTATCAAGTCTTGTCTGGGCTTCGTTACAGTATTGATGACTGCTATGCAGTCATGTGGTGTCGGATCAGTTGTGCTCGAGGGTAACAATGTGGCAGGATTTAATGTGTTGCATCGTCTGCTCTCTATGTGTGGCTGAAACAATGTCAATTCATATCCTGTCAGTCTTGCTATGGTCAAGTGCTGAGTCTGGGTACGGTTCAGAAGAACTTCCACTGAGTGTGGAACTTGTACTGTCAGGGGATGTCCTAATACTATGGAATCGCTTTGTCTGATTGCTAGAGCTGTTGCTGCAACTGATTTGAGGCACGCAGGCAGAGCCTGGGCCACTGGATCCAATGTACTAGAAAAGTAAGCACAAGGCTTATGGTGTCCTGCTTGATCTTGTGTGAGTACAGATAATGCTGTGCCATCGCGTTCAGTAACAAAAAGTGTAAAAGGTTTTCTGTAACATGGTGTCGCTAAAACTGGTGCTTGACATAAAGCTTTCTTTAACTCGTCAAAAGCTTGTGTATGTTCCTGAGTCCAAGGGAGGACAGTCGAAGTTGCTGCCTCCTGTGTTGTCAACTGTATGAGTGGTTTAGCTAGATATGCATACTGGGGAATCCATTGTCTGCAGTAAGAAGTGAGGCCAATAAAGGCCCGTACCTCCTTTTGTGTCTTGGGTTGTGGCAGATGTGCAATTAACTGAATGCGGTCTGGTGTCAGCTGTCTCCCCCATTTGGACAGCAAGTGCCCAAGGTATACCACTTGCTGGCCACAGAATTGTAGCTTCGAAGGGGACACTTTATGACCCTTTTCGGGCAAGAAATACAAGACAGTCAGTGACGCGCGCTCACAGTCACGTTCGGTCCGTGCAGTAATTAACAGGTCATCTACATACTGGAGCAGAGCAGTGTCAGTAGGCATGTGAATACTGTCTAGTTGTCTTTTCAGTGCTTGACTGTAAATGCTAGGACTTTCCGTGAACCCTTGAGGTGCACGTGCAAATTTGAAGCTTCGGCCATTTAAAGAGAATCCGAATAAATACTGGCTTTCAGGATGAATGGGGACACTAAAGAAAGCGTTCTTGAGATCGATTACAGTAAAGAACGCTGCTTCGGAATCAATGGCAGTCAATAGGGAAGAGATGTCTGGTACTACTGGGTACTGTGGAACAATGCATTTATTCAGTTCACGAAGATCAATCACCAATCGGTAGACTGGTGGTGCATTTGGGTCAGTTCGTTTAAGAATTGGAATGATCGGGGAATTGCATACATTGGAGTCAGTTTCAATAACTACTCCTTGGGCAATGAGCTTGTCAATAATCTTCAGTAAGGCTGTTACAGCCTCGGGTGGCAATTTGTATTGTCGGATTCGGGGCAGTACAACTCCTTGTTTGAGAGTGACACGATACGGTGTAATGTGCATACAACCTACATCAGTTGGACCTTGTGCCCATAAGTGTGTTGGTACATTCTGCAATCTTGGATCAAAATCTCGTAACACATAATGTCCTTTGAAGTCACGTAAGAACAATCTAACTCCTTCCGGAGAACAACATAATACAGCACCTAGTGCTTACAACGTTTTAATACCACGCAGATTTTCAGGACATGCTTTCGTAAGTAACAAGTCAGTAGTACGGGACAATGGACCAACTTCAAAAGAAACTGGCTTTGACACTTCATTAACAATAGGCTTTCCTGAAAAACCCAGGGAAACATTCTGTGAGCCTGAGAGGGGTGCCCGTGGAACCTCGTCATGACTAATGGTAGTTCTGCTCGCCCCTGTGTCAATCAAAAATTTTCTGTCTTTCCCTAATACCTGACTATGTACATAGGGACCATCTTGATCTACAGGAACCTCGATGAGGGGCAAGCCAACCTCCCTCTCTAGGCTGTTTCATGTGTATTGCTGATAATCGGGGTAATCTGACTGTGCATACTGGTACATTTGCTGTGTGACATGTTGCGTGGCAGCAATAGGTTGGGGTTGGGGCACAGCTACTTTCTGTTGTGCTTGTTGTGGTGGTTGCGTGTTCTGTGGAATATGCTGTGGAACGTGTTCTGGTCTAGGTGGACGCGGTCTCTCTTTCATTTTGCCTGTAGCAATATTGTGTTTCAAAACCAAACACTCATTTATGTAGTGACCTGGCTGCTTACAATAGTTGCAGTTCCCTTTAACAGGAGCTGCGGATTGACCTGGCGGTGCTGTACCCTTTTTATGACCGTCAGCTGGAACAGATTGGGCAACTAGTACTTTCATTTTCGTGTCTCTCATACGTCTCTGTTCATGATCATGTTCCTCTCTAATTCTGTTCTGGTGGTACTGTAACATTTGTAACATTTGAGAAGGGGTATTTGCTTGCCATGTGCTCTCGACTTTCAATACTCTATTTTTAACTTGTGGTAAGGAATTCTCAACTAATTTGGTTACAAAAAGATGTGGATATGATTCGCTACTTGTTTTCAGACCACTATTTATAATGAAACATTTCTCGAATCTAGAATAAAAATCACTCGTGTCCTCGTCTTGTTTCTGTTTGCAGGCTGAGATTGCATCCCAGTCTTCCTTTTTAATTGCCAATAACCTCGGCAAAACCTGTACTAATAATCCTGGTAATGCTTTAGCTTTGACCCCAAGACCTAAACCTGGGGTACGTGTATTTTCTTCGTCCTCTAATTCAGCCCAATTAATCTTTTTATCTCCCACCTCCCATTCTTTCTCTTTCAGTTTTTCGTAGATACCAGCCGGCAACAATACCTTTAACATTTTCAGAATATCGGAATATGTATAATCTCCCATTAGTAACATGTCTTTTATTTCACGGTGAAAACCTGCTGGATCTTTATCATGACAGGGCACTATTTTCTTCATTTCTAATAGTTCCATTTTGCTTAAGGGTGTGTATACGAATACTCGCTGAAGCGTACCCCCTGGGGCCTGGACGGGGTGCACTTCTCGTAAGGGATTCTGTCTATCTATGTGAAATTGTTGTCTTACTGGGGGTGGGACAGAAACGAAATGTGGAGTCAAGAAAGTTCTGTATTTGTGTCGTTGTTCTAGAATGATATTAATTAAATCGGTACCTAGGCCTCTCCATCTTTTTAGGAGTAATTCTTCCAATATATTATATAGGGGACCTGGATCAGAATGCTGACTCTCATATAGTGAAATGAGATGTTGGATCATGTACATACCAGCAATTCGCTGTTCCTCTGGGGAAAGGGTCAAAAATGTTTGCGCTACTGAATCATCTTTATATATGCTGTCATTTCCAGCCCATTGGACTGCTGACCGTGCTAATTCCTGATCTCGCATTGTACTAAGTTCATGGTAACCTATTCTTTCTTTCAGTATTTTATCGGTGTCTTGAAATACATGTTCAAGAGAACATTGTTCTGGTATGGGAGAAAGGAAACGTTTCTTGTTTTCTAGACAAATGGGTCTGTCAAAAGGTCTATCAAAAGAATACTGTTTAGGAAGTTTCACTCTACCTACGTATGCCATTGTTTCTGGCATTTCTTCTTCAGGGCTATCTATCTCTTCCTCTAAATTTTCACTCTCTTTCTCGGTTCCCCTGGCTTCTTTCTCATGTTCATGGATTTTTACGATTTCTTTACGAATCTTTCTGTACATGGCTTCTATGCTATTCTGTCTATCATGTTTACCATCAGCTATGTTATTACTCCAATATATCAACATATCCATTTCTTCTTTGCTTGTATCTGGCCGATCTCGTTCCCGTATTAAACAATTTATCAGGAACCGTAAGATCATACCTTGTGTCTCGACTTTTTGATGTGCCATGGCCTCGCGAATGCATTCTGGTCTCTCTCCTGTTCTTATAAAATGATATATGTTGTCTATATGGTCAGTCATTTCTGGTAAAAGAACCAAATAGTTTGCAACTCGCCGTAAACGTAATGAGTATAGAACCATCCCGTCTTCGCCGGGTACTGGGTCATATCTGCAGTCTGAAACATACTCTTTAAGGGCTGCGAATGTCGCTGCCCTGGGTGTACGTTGTAATGCTAGTTCTCTAAGCGTCGTTCGTTTTATTTGTGGCGGGGTACGATGGTGACCTCCTACGGCGCTTCCTGCAGCGGAAGCGTAACCATCACCTAGTTGTGATGTTGTTGCTGGTGTCATTAACTGAAAAGTAGGTGCAGGTAATACCGGACTCTGGGTTGCCGGTATACCGAACGGATTGTGGGGACCAACAGTGGTAGGAACAGTAGTAATAGTAGTGACAGGAATGGTTGTGACAGGGACAGTAGTAACAGGAGGGGGAATAACAACGGATGAGGGAGTCGAGTCTTGAGGGGGTGGAGGTGACGTGTCTTGGACAGACTGTACGGACGGAGTAGGCTGCTGTATGTTTTGAACAGGTGGGAGAGGTTGCTGTACATTATTAGCTGGTGGTACGCGAACATTGGTATATGCAGGAGCTACGTCATCTAAATAGGAAGAAAGGAAAATGTCCGCTGCGGTCTGTTTGTGACGGAGTTTAGTCGGAACCAATGGTGGTGGCAAGTTACGGGAACCTTCCGGGGTCGCCTTAGGCAGGCCCTCGGCAAGAACTGGATACAGTCCTGTAATAAGTGCATTTCTCTGTCTGTCTTGTTGTTCTATTCTGACTCGTTCTCATTCTTCTAGTAACTCTTTTTCCCTAGCTTTTTCAGATTCTTCTCTACTTCTCTCGGCTTTTCTGAGTTCTTTTTCTGTTCTTCTATGCGCTTCTTTACGCCATAGTTCTATGGCATTTTTCTGGGATTGTCTGGCTTTCTTTTTCCATAACGCTTCTTCTACTCTCATGATGCAATCAGCATCCCATGTCCCTGAGACAGGCCATCTATACTTTTCTTCCAGACCCTTGGTGTAATCTGCCCATAAATCTAGGTACAGTATGGCATCTAAGCCATGCTTATTATACATAAAATGTCCAGGAGTGTCCCTAGGCGGGACAGGAACTGCTTCTTCGAGTATCCCTTTCCTGGTCCCTATCTGACGCAACTTCGAAAACAGTGGCATGGTCAGATTACTGGATTACTTTAAACGTGGACACAGTAAACACAGTATTGAATAGCAAAAAACAGTCATTCATACCACAACATTAAAACCACATAAAAACATATTACCTGATACATAGAAAACACATAAACACTGAAATCTCGAGTTGCAACACTAGAATACTGAATCACTGAATTACTGAATTACTAGATGCACTGCTAAAACAGTACAGACAATACTGGTCCCATAAAGGGACATGTCGGACCGTATTCACCTAAGTGAACACGTCTGGACCAGGCCTGTGTACCCAGACCTGTCTTGACCGGGAACAAATTAATGAACCCGTCTAGATGCGTTCCCAACAATACTCACCGGGAAGCAAGAACTGAAGGCCTCGGAAACTGGACTGGACTGCTACCACATCTGGCTGCTACTACGCCGCATGCGCTTCGGAACAGGTGGGCCTCTAAATACCTCGGACCTTGCTCTCTCGACTAGGGGCTCTGGTCGGGATCTTCCGCATTCCTCACCGCCTCGTCTGGATGCCGGACCGCAGTCTACGTCTCCTCCGTGGGCCCGAGGGAGATAGCAGGAAAACCCGCAGGCATGCACGGTTCTGTCACAGCTGTAGAAGGGGTCAAAACCTGCGTAACATCGCTGGCGAGTGGGGAAGGGGGGGGTCCCTGAGAGGCAGAGTCCGTGGTATCTGAGTCATACGGGCTTTAATATAATGCTTCGAAGCATGGACATCGGGTTCCATCACCACTCAGGTTCAGGAAGGGACATTCAACATTTTATTAGCATCACACATTATATATAGTAAAACAGTATACATGGAAGTGAATACAGTAGGCGTAACAGGTGAAAAGAGAGAGATAAGAACACATGTGCGTAACAGGAGGCGTGTAAGAAGGTGTACACATGGGCGTGCACGGGACATGTCAGAGAATCGTCACATGAAACGTCACAAGTGGGTGGATGCATAGAGAAAGTTGCAGGATCAGCAGAAACTTATGACCTATATGCGCGCGCAGCTGAGCATGACGTGTAACCGGGGAGAGCTGGGGCTTTGACTTTTGCACGAGTAGAGGAGAGTAATGTCTGGGGTGGCAAAACGACCTGTACCTATAGCATATCTGATATCGTATGTTTTGAGGATGTAGTGTCTGGAGTAAAAGGTCTTTCGGGCAGGGGCCATTCATCACTGAATGCTAGTGCGTGCATATGGATCTTCATGTAGGGTGCGGGGGCCATGGGCCTACCATGGTAACGGGAGCAGTAAATTACTTGCATGGAGACAGGAAGGCAGGGAGGCAGGGCCCTTTGCTCTGCAGCCGGGAATATGTTTACCTATTTCACTAGACTGGAATGTGTTTTCGAGAAGGCTGAGCAGATAACTTGTAGGTAAAACATAATCTTGGCAAGCGGACCAGGCCGAGCCGGGCACCGCTCGTCTGAGGCAGGAAGTAAGGCAGAGGTCAGGGATGCATACCTAAACGGCAGCTTTCAGAGGGAGAAAAGAACTCGGAGCATCGTTTAAGGGCCTAACTCGACTGGGCCAGAAAACGTGGAGGAAAACGTGAAAGTGCATCATGTAAAGACGTTGGCACCATAGGCCTAGAAGCCTATTTAACAGGATATTTATGCATGGCTGGATAGCTGACATGTTAACGTTGGACGCAAATGTATTTGCGTCTTTCTAGCATGAACAGAAAAGAAGTTACACGACATACAAGGAACATGGGTGCATGGATAGGGTGCGAGTGGGGGACACATTGGTTACCTGGAAATTTCTATTACCTCAGAGCGACTGATGACTCAGCCCCCCACCTGGCCCAGGAAGAGGACATGCTGTCAACAAGATCATCCTGGCTGCCCCTGTCCACACAATGCTGGCTCCACCTCCTGTGGAGAGTCTGATGTGCCATCCCTGCTCCCTGAAAGGAGAGACAAGAGTACACCCAATAAAGTGCTCAGGGACTGAAAGCAGTTATGCAAAGGCCCCCCTGGCCTATAAGAAAAAAGAAAATGCTGTATCAAAGTAGGAGCCCTGCTCCTTGCAAACTAGAATCCTGTTTTCCACAACGAACCTCTGCCATACTAGAAGGAGAAGAAGACGCTGGAAGGACTGGCCTGCTGATTGCCTTGCTGAGCAAGGAGAGGAAAGGACTTGCTGAAAAACTTTGTAGACTTGTGCTGAAACTTTCTCCAAGGGCCTGGAAGAGAGCTTGCCCCCTGACCTGAGCCACAGGATCATCTGGCTCAATCTGTGCTTTGCCCATCTGTGATCGCCGTGAGGATTTCTTCCCCACCGGAGCCGTGACCCTGGTGCCCCCACAGCCCCTCCTTGGCCGTGTCTACTGCCGCCTGACCGTTCCCGCCGGGAGAGAGCTCCGCTCTGTTGAGCCGCTCTTTCCCCGCTGTGCCAGGCCGCCCCTGCCACCTACCCGCTGGAGGCTCGCTAAAGGGCCCCCCATGCTCCCGGTGATGCCCCCACCGTGATCGAAGATCCAAAGCTCAGACTTCGTGAAGCTTCGGGAGCCCCAGATGCAGCTTCGCCCTTCCACAAAGAGCCGCGGTGCGCCCCGCACCTGCCTTCACAGAACCCAAGGTACGTTCCCGCCTAAGCGTACTCTCCAAGTACGTCTCACCCCCCTTGCAAGGGTGTCGAGTGGCTGGAGCACCCCCCAGAAACACCGCTCACCGACGCACAGTGCTTGCCATGGGCTAGGGGCCCGCAACGTTCTTCTTTCCCCGTAAAGCACTGTGCACTGCGATTGCCCCTGTACGCCCGGCCTCCCAGCTTGGGCCGCCTTTCTGCCTGCAGCGCACCAAAGTGGTACGTGCCGACCTGCCTGGAGCCGACCGCGAGGGCGTACTACAGTGACAGGCCCCTGGTCGCTCTTGGCACGGAGCACACGGTACGAGTCGTCCCCCGTGGGCCGCGAGAGATGTGCAACTTAACTGGACGGCCCCGTACGCCTCGTAGCTGGGAGCGGTACGCATCGTACCCGTGCTCACGCTAGATGCGTGAGGCGTGGAAGCGTCCCATGGGCCCAGAGAGGCCTCCATGGACTAAGAACAGCTTAAAAGAACTATTTTTGAAGTAACAGGGACATACCAGAACTATTTTTAGTAACAAGAGACTAAAAGGAAGCAGCTTGCAATACAGAAAGAGAACACTTGCCTACTTACAACCTTGTGGCTTATTTGAAACACGTTATATTGGTCTTGTGATAAGTCTTGCCTGAATATATATATTTTTACATAAAGAAGCCGTATTTTTATATATCCACAGCCTGGTGTCCATTTGTGGGGGGGTTGGTGTATTTACTGTGTGTGTGATTACAAATGCTTAACCAAATAACGCCTGAAGAATAGCCTTGGCTGCTCACGCCACGCACCTAGAGGGTGAGCAAGGGTAATTCTAAGGGGTGATCCTTCTCCCTGACTTAGAGGAGAGGGTCCCTGCTTGTCACAAATGAATACTTGCGCCAACCAGAGACCCCCAATTCTAACATTGGACGCAGCGGTACGGATTTGCGAATTTGCATTTATGGTTTACATACAGTGAATTGCTGATCACCACATAGTGAGAGCAGACCTATAACGCAGCCACAGATTTCCAGTTTTTTTAATTTTGTTGAGACATCTGCCATTGTTGAAGCCATGCTTAGCTCACTCTCTGCTGGAAGAGCACCCTCTGTCTTCTCTGGAGAAGACGACATAGATTGGGGAGAAGAAGCCCTGAAGGGCTTATCAAATGATCGGCTAAAAGAACTCTGCGGAAAGTTCAGAATTTCAAATACAGGATGCAAAAACAAAACCCAGCTCGTCAAGGCGCTGAGAGCCTGGAAGGAGTCAAGGGAACCACAGAATGCGGTGGATATCATACCACCAGATGGCATTGTGGATCCCAGCAGAGGCCTGTCACCAGAGGAGCTGGCAGACAGGGCAGCAGACAGGGCGCATGCAATGGAGATGGCAAAATTAGCTGGAAAAATGGAAATGGAAAAGCAAAAAATGGAAATGGAAAAGCAAAAATTGGCAATGGAAGCACAACAACGCGAAATGGATCATGATATGAGATTGAAGGAGCTGAGAGCAAAAAGTTCGGAAACAGCTCCTCCTGGTGGCAGCACAACGCCGGTGCAGGTAGAGTCCAGGGTGTACATACCCAAAGATGTGGTTAAGGAATTCTTTAAGGGGGATGACATAGGACAGTGGTTTAGGGCTTATGAAGTAGCCATGTCCTCCCACCGGGTCCCTGAAAAGGATTGGGGAGCGGGGTTGTGGGGAAGGTTTCTTAGCGAAGGGCGGGACACCCTACTAGATTTGCCCACTGAAGAACACCGTTCCTATCCCCACATGAAAGAGGTCTTAATGACCAGGTATGGGCTAACCCCTGAAATGTACAGACAGAAGTTCAGGGGGTGTGAAAAGCGTCCTGGGAGTACGTATGTGGAGTATGTGACCAGTTTCTGCAGAGCACTGGATGGTTGGGTGAAGGGTAGTAAGGTAAATGATTTTCAGGGGCTTCTTGATTTAATGGCATGGGAGCACTTGTCTACTCATTGTTTTCCTGAGCTACGCAAGCACCTGATTGATAGCAAGCTGTCCAACCCGAGGAAGCTTGCTGAGGAGGCGAACCGCTGGCTCAGCACCAGGGGTCCACAAGGGTCCAAAGGGAGACTCTGCCAGAGGTGGGCAGGGTCCCCAGCAGAAGAGTGGGGGGGACAGGGGTAAACCGAGAGGGTTCCAGCGAGGCCCCCAAAGTAATCCCCAAGGGAACCAGCAGAGAGGTTCTCAGCCTCCCCCACCCCTGAAGCAGACCGGGGCCCGACAGGTAGACCTGTTCCAAAGGGGCCCTTCAATTGTTACAGGTGTGGTGACCCGGGTCACATTGCCACTGACCCTAAGTGTCGCCTGTTTGGTAAACCAGAACCCACTGGTTCTCCACCCCGGCAAGTGGCTAGTGTTAATTTGGGGTAAGAAGTAGTGGTCCCTGGGGGTGGAGATCCTGTCCAGATGACCCTAGTCTCTTTAGGAGACAGTGAGATGGTCCCTGAGAACTACCTGCCCTCTAACACTAAGAAATATGGGCAGGTGGTGACCATCAATGGTAAGAAAGCAGAGGCTCTTAGAGATACAGGAGCCAGTGTGACTGCAGTGAGGCAGCACCTGGTGTCTCAAGAGCAGGTTGTCCCCCTTGCCTACTGTAGGGTTATCAATGCTGACAACTAAGAGAGTCAGTGTCCGATGACTCAAGTTCCCTTCGAGTGGGGGGGGGGTCTCGGGTACTCTGCAGGTGTGTGTGAGAACGGCCATGCCTGTAGACTGTTTGCTAGGGAATAATCTGGAGAACTCCCCTTGTGGAAAGGTGGAGAAGATGACCACCTGAGGATTGTGGGCCTGCCTGACTGGGCGTGCGTAACCACCCAGTCAATGGCAGCCTGTAGGGGTGCTCAAGAGATCCTGGGGCCTGAAGGAGAGGCCCAGGAGCTGGCCTTAGGGAGAAGGCGCAGGGGGCACGGGAAACCGGCCCTTGAAGTTTCCACGGTCCAGGAGGAAGCAGAGCTTGAGGGGGGATGCCCTGGAGCCTACAGGGGAACAGATTACTGAACTGGGGGACCTGCCTGAGCTGACCCATTGGCAGCAAGAAGTAGGCCCCTCCAGGGAGGAATTCTGCAGGGAGCAGAAAGAATGCCCTTCTCTCGTGGGTATGCGGCAGCAGGCTGCAGACCAGGCCAATGGTGTTCAGTCTGGAACACATTATGTGTACTGGGAGAATGAACTCCTATATTCAGAGCCTAAGGTTGCTGAACCTGGGTCAGCCCGTGCGCTGGTGGTACCTCAGAAGTTCAGAGCCTTCCTACTGGGGCTGTCTCACAATGTGACTTTAGCAGGACGTTTGGGGATGGACAAGACCTATGACAGGCTTGTCACCCACTTCTATTGGCCCCAAATGCACAAGAGCTCAGATGCTTATTGTAGATCTTGTCAGACTTGCCAGGCAAGTGGTAAGAGCGGAGGGAAGCACAAGGCTCCTCTGCAACCCTCCCCCGTGGTCGGTACTCAATTCCAGCGAGTGGGTATTGACTCTGGACCCCAAGACAGCCATGGGCAACAGGTTCATCCTGGTCTTGGTGGACAATGCCACCCAGTACCCTGAAGCCATCCCTCTGAGGACAGTGACGGCCCCCGTGGTGGGACGGGCACTGATGGGAATTTTCTCACAAGTGGAATTCCCTCTAGAGGTGGTGAGTGACAGGGACAACAATTTCATATCCAAGTATATGAAATCCCTTTGGCAAGAGCGTGGTGTAACATACAAGTTCACCACCCCTTACCACCCCCAAGGAAATGGGTTGGTTGAGAGATTCAACCGAACCCTAAAAGGCATGATCATGGGCCTGGAAGGTCCAATGAGGCGTAAGTGGGAAGTCCTCTTGCCATGCCGTCTCTTTGCATACCGTGAGGTGCCACAGACGTCCCTAGGGTTCAGCCCCTTTGAACTGCTGTATGGTCACCCTGTGAGAGGACCTCTGAGTTTGGTAAAGGAAGGCTGGGAGTAATCTCCCAGGAAAGCTCCCCAGAATGTATACAGTTGCATGCTGGCCTTCAGAAACCAGACCAGGCGATTCAGGCAACTTGCTGAGGCAAATCTGGAAGCCAGCCAGGAAGAGATGAAGCAGTGGTACGACCAGAATGCCACTCTGGTAGAGCTTCAACCTGGGCAAAAGGTGTGGGTCTTGACCCCAGTGGATCCTTGGGCACTTCAGGAAAAGTGGACAGGTCCATTTGAGGTTGTGGAGCGCAAGAGTCCTGTCATCTACTTGGTGGACATGCAGTCTCCTAGGAACTCTTTTAGGGTCCTACATGTTAACCGCCTTAAGTCCCACTTGGAGAGGTCCGAAGTGGGCATGTTGTTGGCAACTGATGATGGAATGGAGGAGGTGACTGAGCCTCTTCCTGACCTCTTGGTAGCCTCTGAGAAAGATGGGTCAGTGGATGGAGTTAACCTCTCACCCACCCTGACGCCTGAACAACAGGATGACTGCCGCCAATTGCTGGGGCAGTTTCCCGATCTGTTCTCCCTGGTTCCCGGTGTCACAGATTGGCGCGTCCATGACGTGGACACAGGAGACAGCTTACCTGTGAGGCATAAGGCCTACAGAGTAACTGACAGGGTCAGGGCCTGCATCAAGGAGGAGGTCTCCAAAATGCTTGCTCTTGGGGTGGTTGAGTCATCCAGCAGTCCTTGGTCCAGCCCCATGGTCTTGGTCCCAAAGGCTGCTGCGCCGGGAACCACACCTGTACTCCAGTTCTGTGTGGACTACAGAGGACTCAATTCAGTCACCAAGACTGACGCGCACCCCATCCCCAGAGCTGATGAGCTCATTGATCGGCTAGGGGCTGCCCGGTTCCTCAGCACGTTTGATTTAACGTCTGGGTACTGGCAGATCGCCTTGACCGACGGGGCAAAGGAGAGGTCAGCATTCTCCACACCAGATGGACATTTCCAGTTCTGGGTTATGCCATTTGAAATGAAGAATGCCCCTGCCACCTTCCAGAGACTGGTCGACCAGGCGTTGGCGGGACTGGCTGAGTTCAGCGCCGCCTACCTGGATGACGTCGCAGTGTTCAGCAGCACATGGAAAGACCACTTGCGACACCTCTGGGAAGTGTTGATGGCACTGCGCAAGGCAGACCTCACCATCAAGGCAAGCAAGTGCCAGATCGGGCAGGGCTCGGTGGTGTACTTGAGACACCAAGAGGGGAGTGGCAAGGTGGCACCCTTGCAACCCAAAATTGAGACCATCCTGGCTTCGGAACCCCCAAGACCCAGACTGCAGTGATAGCCTTCCTGGGGCTCACTGGGTACTACAGGAGGTTTGTTAAGGGATATGGCACCATTGTTGCCCCCTTGACAGAGCTGACTTCTAAGAAGCAGCCCAGGAATGTGATCTGGACTGACACCTGTCAGAAGGCTTTTGACACCCTGAAAACTGCCATGTGCACGGCGCCCGTGCTCTTGGCCCCTGATTTCTCCAAGGAATTTCTAGTGCAAACAGACGCTTCAGAGCATGGTGTAGGGGCTGTTCTCTCACAGATGACTGAGGAGGGCTGGGACCAAACTGTAGCCTTCATCAGTCGGAGGTTACTTCCACGGGAGCGTAGATGGAGTGCAATTGAGCGAGAAGCATTTGCTGTGGTCTGGGCGCTTAAGAAGCTAAGACCCTACTTGTTTGGGTCTCACTTCCGGGTTCAGACAGACCACAGGCCCCTCAAATGGTTGATGCAAATGAGGGGTGAGAACCCAAAGCTGTTGAGGTGGTCCATCTACCTACAGGGTATGGACTTCACGGTGGAACATCGCCCTGGCACAGATCACGCCAATGCTGACGGTCTGTCCAGGTTTTTCCGCCTTAGTGATGAGGAACTCCCTGGGGAAGGGTAGTTCTCCCCACATTTCAGCTGGAGGGGACACGTGTTAGACCTGGCACCTTGGCGTGAGTTTCCCTCCCACTTTTTGCTGATGTGCCTCAGATGTTTTTGCTGGTGTCCGCTGCTCAGGGCACTGCGCCACGGCCAATCCGTGCCACAGTGCAAGAGCTCCCAATGTAAAGTGTATATGTGATTTATTTCCATGATTGGCTCATTGGATTTACTGTCAGTCCCCAGTATAGTGCACCAGGAGTGCCAGGGCTTGTAAATGCCAATACTGCTAGTGGGCCTGCAGCGCTGGCTGCGCCACCCACAGAAGCAGCCCTTTAAAATGTGTCTAGCGTCTGCCATTGCAGAACCTGTGTGCAGTCTGGTACTGTCATACACACTTGCCAGCCTCAAAACCTTCCCTTTACTTCATGTTAGTCACCCCTATCGTAGGTCCTAGGGCAGGGTGCATTGTAAGTGTAAGGTAGGACAAGCCCTGATGTGTGTTGCATGTCCTAATAGTGAATTACAGCCAATTTCGTTTTTCACTATTGTAAGGCTACCTGTTCTCTTAGGCCAAGATGAGCTGCTGGAATTATTACACCCTATAATCCCAGCAGGCTCAGGGAACATGGTAGAAAGTCAAGTTTAGTATGCCTGAATTCAGAATAATAAAATACATCTTTTAGTAAAGTTTATTTTAATATCCTGTGTTTGCAAATGCTACTTTTAGAAAGTTAGCATTTGCTTGCCTAACCATTTCAGCCCGCCTCTGCTAGGATGTGTATCTGCTGTCTGGGTTGTGTGAGTGACATGGCTGGGGGGTGACAGGTGGTGAATGTAAGGATTACACCTTAGTGGGAGGTGGGAGTGCCCCTGGACTCTGAATAAGGCTGTGCTCTGCCACCACAATGCTGGCTCCACCTCCTGGGGACGGACTGATGACTCAGCCCCACACCTGGCCCAGGAAGAGGACTGCCTGTCAACAAGATCATCCTGGCTGCCCCTGTCCACACAATGCTGGCTCCACCTCCTGTGGAGCGTCTGATGTGCCATCCCTGCTCCCTGAAAGGAGAGACCAGAGTACACCCAACAAAGTGCTTAGGGGCTGAAAGCAGTTATGCAAAGGCCGCCCTGGCCTGTAAGAACGAAGAAAATGCTGTATAAAAGTAGGAGCCTTGCTCGTTGCAAACTAGAATCCTGTTTCCCACAACGAACCTCTGCCCGACTAGAAGGAGAAGAATACGCTGGAAGGACTGGCCTGCTGATTGCCTTGCTGAGGAAGGAGAGGAAAGGACTTGCTGAAAAAGACTTTGTAGACTTGTGCTAAAACTTTCTCCAAGGGCCTGGAAGAGAGCTTGCCCCCTGACCTGAGCCACCGGATCATCTGGCTCAACCTGTGCTTTGCCCGTCTGTGATCGCCGTGAGGATTTCTTCCCCACCGGAGCCGTGACCCTGGTGCCCCCACAGCCTCTCCTAGTCCGTGTCTACTGCCTCCTGACCGTTGTGGAGAAGCGTGGCTCAATGGTTAGAGCGGCAGACCCTGATGCAGAGGTCTGGCCCGGGACCAGGGTTCAATTCCCACCTTGGCGGCTCTTGGACTCAATTTCCCCGGACCTGATAATTCTCGCCTCAGTGCCTAGTCTAATCATGGGTCCCACTCTGTGACTCTGGGCAATAGCTTGCTTAATCTCCACAACGGCCCCAGCAGCGCTGTGGATGCCTGGCTTCACCTTGGGGGTGCCCAGGAGTGGACATTTCACAGGAAAGCCAGGATGGGTTCCACAGCGGTATGAATACAGCGCTACAGGCCTCCGGGTAGAAGTGCGCTATATAAATACGCTACACACACACACACACACGCCGGGAGAGAGCCCCGCTCTGTTGAGCCGCTCTTTCCCCGCTGTGCCAGGTCACCCCTGCCACCTCGCCGCCGGAGGCTCGCTAAAGGGCCCCCCACGCTCCCGCTGACGCCCCCACCGTGACCGAAGATCCAAAGCTCAGACTCCGTGAAGCTTCGGGAGCCCCGGACGCCGCCTCGCCCTTCCACAAAGAGCTGCGGTGCGCCCCGCACCTGCCTTCACAGAACCCAAGGTACGTTCCCGCCTAAGCGTACTCTCCAAGTACGTCTCACCCCCCTTGCAAGGGTGTCGAGTGGCCGGAGCACCCCCCCCCAGAAACGCCGCTCACCGACGCACAGTGCTTGGGGCCCGCAACGTTCTTCTTTCCCCTTAAAGCACTGTGTGTGGCGATTGCCCCTGTACGCCCGGCCTCCCAGCTTGGGCCGCCTTTCTGCCTGCAGTGCACCAAAGAGGTACGTGCCGACCTGCCTGGAGCCGACCGCGAGGGCGTACTACATTGACAGGCCACTGGTCGCTCTTGGCAAGGCGCGCACACGGTACGAGTCGTCCCCCGTGCGCTGCGAGAGGCGCGCAACTTAACTGGGCGGCCCCATACGCCTCGTTGCTGGGAGCGGTACGCATCGTACCCGTGCTCACGCTAGATACGTGAGTCGCGGTAGGGTTTCGCCCGTTTTCATCGGGAGAAGCGTACAGAAGCGCTACGAAGCGTCCCGTGGGCCCAGAGAGCCTCCAGGGACTATCAACAAGATCATCCTGGCTGCCCCTGTCCACACAATGCTGGCTCCACCTCCTGTGGAGCGTCTGATGTGTCATCCCTGCTCCCTGAAAGGAGAGACCAGAGTACAACCAACAAAGTGCTCAGGGACTGAAAGCAGTTATGCACAGGCCCCCCTGGCCTATAAGAACAAAGAAAATGCTGTATCAAAGTAGGAGCCCTGCTCCTTGCAAACTAGAATCCTGTTTCCCACAACAAACCTCTGCCCGACTAGAAGGAGAAGAAGACGCTGGAAGGACTGGCCCGCTGATTGCCTTGCTGAGCAAGGAGAGGAAAGGACTTGCTGAAAAACTTTGTAGACTTGTGCTGAAACTTTCTCCAAGGGCCTGGAAGAGAGCTTGCCCCCTGACCTGAGCCACAGGATCATCTGGCTCAACCTGTGCTTTGCCCATCTGTGATCGCCGTGAGGATTTCTTCCCCGCCTGAGCCGTGACCCTGGTGCCCCCACAGCCCCTCCTTGGCCATGTCTACTGCCGCCTGACCGTTCCTGCCGGGAGAGAGCCCCGCTCTGTTGAGCCGCTCTTTCCCCGCTGTGCCAGGCCGCCCCTGCCACCTCGCCGCTGGAGGCTCGCTAAAGGGCCCCCCACGCTCCTGCTGATGCCCCCACCGTGATCGAAGATCCAAAGCTCAGACTCCTTGAAGCTTCGGGAGCCCCAGATGCCACTTCGCCCTTCCACAAAGGGCCGCCGTGCGCCCCACATCTGCCTTCACAGAACCCAAGGTACGTTCCCGCCTAAGCGTACTCTCCAAGTACGTCTCACCCCCCTTGCAAGGGTGTCGAGTGGCTGGAGCACCCTCCCAGAAACGCCGCTCACCGACGCACAGTGCTTGCCATGGGCTAGGGGCCCGCAATGTTCTTCTTTCCCCGTAAAGCACTGTGCGCGGCGATTGCCCCTGAACGCCCGGCCGTCCCAGCTTGGGCCGCCTTTCTGCCCGCAGCGCACCAAAGTGGTACGTGCCGACCTGCCTGGAGCCGACCGCGAGGGCGTACTACAGTGACAGGCCCCTGGTCGCTCTTGGCACGGAGCACACGGTACGAGTCATCCCCCGTGCGCCGCGAGAGATGTGCAACTTAACTGGACGGCCACGTACGCCTCGTGGCTGGGAGCGGTACGCATCATACCTGTGCTCACGCTAGATGCGTGAGTCGCAGTAGGGTTTCTCCCCTTTCCATCAGGAGAAGCGTACAGAAGCGCTACGAAGCGTCCTGTGGGCCCGGAGAGGCCTCCAGGGACTAAGAACAGCTTAAAAGAACTATTTTTGAAGTAACAGAGACATACCAGGACTATTTTTAGTAAAAAGAGACTAAAAGGAAGCAGTTTGCAATACAGAAAGAGAACACTTGCCTACTTACAACCTTGTGGCTTATTTGAAACACGTTATATTGGTCTTGTGATAAGTCTTGCCTGAATATATATATATTTTTACATAAAGAAGCCGTATTTTTATATATCCACAGCCTGGTGTCCATTTGTGGGGGGATTGGTGTATTTACTGTGTGTGTGATTACAAATGCTTAACCCAATCACGCCTGAAGAATAGCCTTGGCTGCTCACACCACGCACCTAGAGGGTGAGCAAGGGTAATTCTAAGGGGTCATCCTTCGCCCTGACTTAGAGGAGAGGGCCCCTGCTTGTCACAAGTGAATACTTGCGCCAACCAGAGACCCCCAATTCTGACACTAGTGCTGTGACATATAAAAATACATACATAAATAACACAGACTTAAATACTCAACTGGTGCTTCCAAAATATGCCTACCCCAATGTACCTAACCTAAGTCTAGTACGAGGGAAGAAGTAAGTGCTGTTTAACATAGGTTTTAGGTCTGCCAAGAATTGCCAAAGGTTTTTCTAGGTTCTGGTCAGCTCCATACCTTAGAATGAACGAGGTTGGTATCTCTGTCTGGCACTTGATTTCCCAACACCCCGCAAGGGGAGTCAGAAACACTGGAGCTGGATTGTCGGCAGAGGAGGACAGCTTCTTGTCAATGCGTCAGCTGGAGAGTCTGCTTCCTTCTGCACTTGCTGTAGCGAGCTGCGTCGAGCAAGTAGGTAGTCGAACTGCACCGAACTACACCGTCCTATGCTATAGCAAGTGAAGTTATATTTATACCTTGAAGGTGTTTAGCATCATGGATGTACCCCTAAGGAATAGTTGTTCCTGCATAATAATGAGTTTCTTGGAGAAATCAATATCCAGTCTAGGGGAAGTCCCTTCTGGTTAAGAGTCTGGTTTTCCAAGAAATCGTTGTGACGTTTGATGAACGGATGGAAGTAGCCATGCCTGTATTTGGGTAGCATGGGCTATGCCTAAATAAGGGCTTGATTTCTATGCCTATATAAGGGCAGCGCAAATTGTACCTATATAAGGGCATGAATCGGGTAAATTCATTCGGAATCTAAAACGCCATACAGCATGTCAATCTCATTAATATTCATTTACTAGCATTTTGTCAATTCCATGGAAGTAGGAGATACTTGTATTTGTCCATACTCAGTTCCGTCCCAGGCGCCTTTCCCTAGGTTTTCAACATTATTTCCAACAGTTCTATCGTATGTGCTTCTAGTGAGAAGTGAATTCGTTGTTAACCAGAATAGAAATGAAACTTTGGAGAATGTTCTCATAGGGCTTAGGTGACTGCCTCACATGAATTTTCATTAGAGTGGAGGAAAAAAGGGTTTCAGAGGCCGACATGAAAAATAGCTGAATTACTGTCACATTAATATTCAATAAGAATCATTCATTTGCAATTTCATTTAATCTTCTTCATTAATTCAGTTATGACTAGTTTCACAAATTACATGTCAGTATTAAGCAGCACTAAACAAAAAAATTCTGCCTCGTCTTTATTTGGCACATGATCATGCAAACATAATTTTTAACGTGACACTTTTCAGTGCCTGTATTATTTTTCAGAATCGTTTCAAAAGGCTCGTAATCATTTTATGTCAGTTTTCGTAGCAGTGACATTTCCTAAAGTTTCTTTAGTACAACTATGAATATATTGCGTTTCTTTTAATTCACATTTGATTGTCAGTCACGAAACATCTCCATATTAACATTATATTTCAATTTCTTCACAACACGTAAATGTATCTACTTGAAATTCTCATTTTTCACTCTTTGTTTACATTTTTTTTCATCATTTTTATAAACTCTACATGCTTTTATGATGCAGTATGCAAGCTCATGATCTCGACAAATAGGTTATTATCCCCCAGATGCATCAAGAACCCATTTTGATATTCCTTAATAGCGAAAAATGACGATTTGCTATTAAGGAATAGCAAAATGCAATGCATGAATAAATCACTAAAAAAATAGTGATTTCTTAAAATTCCTTAATTGCGACTCGCAAATTGCGAGTCGCAATTAAGGAATACCTCCCCATTCATTCCTATGGGCCTATAGGCCCATAGGAATGAATGGGAAGACATTCTCAACTTGCGAATCGCAATTAGTAATCGCAAATTGAATATGCGATTTTAAGGGTGCAGGGGTGTCCAAAGGACACCCTGTTACACCCCTGAAATTGATCTGTGCACATATGTTGTGCACACACACACGAGTGAGATTTTGGCAGACGGAAGCACCGAAACGGAAAACTGCAGCACAAGCGGCAATTCTGAAACAGATTGAAAAAGGCGGTGCCCCACCTAACGAAAGCTCGGCGCTTCGGGCGATTGTGGCCAAAACGAACACAAACGGCGATTTTGAAACAGATTGAAAAAGGTGGCACCCCATTTAACGAAAAGTCCGGTGTTCGGCGCCATTGTAACCAAAACGAAATACCGATGACTTTCCAGCATTCACAATAATAACTGCAGATTGGAAGACATTTACCACCCGATAATTACAACAAAGTGAAATATCTCAGTCAGGAGTCTTAAGAAATGGATTAGACTTGCATAAACCCCACAAGAAGGTACCCATCCTAAAGCCCTGGAGAAGAGCCTGACAAGTAAAATACAGGCTCGGAAACGCGTCGGCTTCCCACACATTCATTTTAATTACGAATGGTTTCTTTTCCGCATAAGGCTTCACAAAAAATCCACATGGAATAAAGGAAATAAAATTAAACTGTATGCCTTTGCGTTACTAGGCCATACTTTGAGCAAAATTGTATCATAGTGGCCTGGTTGAATTAGCTGGTAGGGTACTATCATGAGAAGTGATAACAATGATTCTTTGATAAATGTTTTGTATAATTGTTAAAGGTATTTCAATGTTTGTTTTGTATTGCAATAATTGTTTTCAGCACTTTTAAATATATGCCACTGTGCAGGACAGCGAGTAAACCTCGGACGTTTTCTAAATATTGTGAAAAATTCTTCTACTATTTCATAAAGAATATGCAAAGCACCCAAGGATTAAACACCTTAGGGTGAGATTCTGCCTAAAAAATAAAGCTGCAGAATAAAAACAGTGACCGGGTCTTTTTCTTTAAAATATTATATGTTGTCCAACCCGGCCACAGTGTAGGACACAACCCCACATGTAGTAAAGCACACATTCCCTTAGGGCATGTGCGTGCGCAACATGAAACTTTGAAAAATGCACTTTAGTGCATTTTTCAAAGTTTTTGCAAATTACCATGAACTTCAACTTCATGGTAATGTGCGAGCCCTATTAGCAAAATCGCTATTTTTTAAGTTTTTAAGTTTAATGCATTGCAATTAAGGAATCTCAATTTGAGATTCCTTAAATGCAATAGCAATTTAAGTAATCGCAATTTTGCGATTTCTTGAATTGCGATTTTTCCATTTGGGATGATGCATCCCAAATGCAAAAATACCTGTCGCAAAGGGGCAGATTCTGAGAATCTGCCCCTTTGCGAGCGGATTTTCGCTTGATGAATCTATGCCTATGTCTTCTCCAGTAAAAAAAAATGTTGTACATGATTTTTCAAGATAGTAATCGGTAGAGCGTGGATGCTCTCTGGCATCCATCTTTATCACCCACATGTAAGCCATCTCTTTAAAGGCACTTGATCAGTTACCAAAGTTTCAGTTATTAGAAGCAGTACCACAGGATAGATTTTCCAAGCTACTTAAAATATATCTTATTGCACAGAGCTGTATCTCTATCTGACAGGTATGCTTTAGAAACATATTCTTTGTTAGAGAAATGTAGCGTGGCTATAAATTTGTAAATTTAGTTTGGAAAAATGCAATCAAAAACGAATACAGTGCAGACAGGCAAGCATGCGTAAAAAGACTACTGGTGTATTTGATATCACTTACCACGAAATATTATAGCAGTATAGGCTTATGTTATGAATAGTGTCTTCATGTGGACGCACAATGCTGGTGGAAGAGTCCAATTCTTATGAGCTCTTCACAACTCTGCTCTCCTGTCCTGAGCTGCAAAGAGCACACACAGCGCAGAAGAGATGAGGTTTGGGTTGCTCAGGGTCTGACAAGTGGATGAATGACAAGCTGGCGAATGAATACAGCAGTCTTGTCTACTATTCAGAGGAGAGGGCCAGGCAGACTCTCAGTAGTCTTTTCTAGGCGCTTGTTCCCCGTGCTATGAAAGGGAACCTTATGCTCTTTGCAGTTCTGGTGGCTGAACCAAGATGGTCATGATTTGGAGACGAAGCGCGATTCTCATCACTAAGCCAGCCTTTATCCATTTTCTGTTTTTACCACAAAGTAGGGGAGAAACAGTTTTTAGCTGAATAGGCAGAAGTTAGACTTTTGCAAGAAGAACCCTAGTGTGTCTACCACAGGAATATGGAAAGTAGTGTACATACCTCTCACTGCTGTATGCATCTCTTGCACTCTACTCCAAGAATAGATAGAATGTTTTGAATTATCAATTTGATGCAATATATCTGTAGTGTGAGAAACGTCTTAGTGCTAAAAATGATTTATCCTGAATTAAATTATGTAGCAGTCAGTGTCTCTTTCCTGAACCTATGTTGTGGCACATGAGAATGCTTAGAAACACTCATATGCTGACAAATAAATCATAATTTCTGAAGTGTATTAAAGTTGTATATAAGATAATATATTGGCGGTGCATAAAGAAATCTTAGGTTTGAACTAATCAACTTTTTGTGTCTTAGCTGGATTAATGTTTAGATGACTGTTTTGCACGTTTTATACACACTTCATCTAAACTGCACAGGTGTTTTCAAACTGGGGGGCAGGCCCTCCTAGGGGGGCCTCAAGTGATCCCTGGGGTGGCGCTAGGCTCTGGCTAAAAAATAATTATTCTGATAACAGTGCTTTGTGTTCAGCTGAAAAATATGAGCGTCAGTAAGCCACTCTGTAATGGGCCATCACTAACATCTTTTGTCATTTACATCATTGCTGGGAGAGGGTGTCAAAAGGGAAGGGACTCTAAATATTCATCAAAATCCCCACCCCGTTTCTAATAATCACACCATGGCTATTTTTACACATTATAGTAAGGCATGCCTGATCAGAATAGTAGGTTTGTCAATCATGTATTTTTAAAACGGTGCAGAACTTAACTGTAATATTTAAGTAAGTCTAGACATATTTAAACATTCCCAGTTTAATAGAATCATTGTGAAAAAAAAAGTTTGGGGGGCGCGTCATTAAAAGGTTTGAAGACCATTGCTCTAGGAGATGCCTTTCTGCATAGGCCAAGGTTCCAATCATGAGTTTTAGTAAAATCACTTTACTTGTGTTGGTCGGACATCTTGGCCTTGAAGCTTAGTTTCAGCTCTGTCACTTGTAGCATGGCATTCTGGTTGTCTACAATGCACAAATATTATATTAACAAAAATTGTGGTTCTTGCAGTCTATGCTTGCTTTTCAAAAAAGTATAATTGACGTCTAAAATAGTAAATTGTGCATTTTTGTCTCTTGTGTTATGAGTTTGTGGACAAGATAAGGATCCCTGCCTTGCGTTTTGTAGAAGATCTTGAAATATAGTGTCTTTTGTGTCTGAGGGGTGGTTACCAGTGGATGTAGCAGCACTTGCCAATGTGAATAAATAGTTATCTTTTGTAAATGGAATATTTGAGCTTTAGGTGTACGAGATGAGTGTGTGATGGTCAAATCCCTTCTTTCTTCCCTCCCTTACTCCTATTCATCAATCTTGGAAATATGCCAGAGATCATTCTCTGTCGTTGTCCTCAGATGACTGGACCTTGGGGTGATGACAGCCAGATGCATAGTTGCCAACTGTCCCGTATTTGCAGGGACAATCCTGGTAAATTGAATTCTGTCCCGGGTACTATTGTTGTAGAAACTGTTCCACTTTATTACACACAGGCACGTAAACAAGAAATTTCTATCTGCAGCAGCCCTGTGCTGCAAAGTGTCCTAGGATTTCATTTTCATTTTTCTGGGCAAATATACAGATGAAGGCAACTGGAGGTTTGTCACCACACTCTCTTTTTCTTTCCATAGTTAACTTGTGGCTAAGCTGCAGGGGGATATGTAGAGTGTGCTAGTTACCTGGTATTGTATGTTATTGTATACAAATGATGGGTGAGCTCCCAATATAGAATTGAGTGGTGAGATCCCAGAGAGAGCATCCACTGTGGAGAGGAGTGATACAGCGTTGTGACAAGATAGATAATGTGGGATAATGCAGATTTAACAAGTGCTGGTGAAAGTAAGTTCTGAGGTTTGGACGGCTGGCCTGAGTATCAGCCTTGCCAATTAGCCTTGTGCTACCATTTACTTTGTGCAGAGCATTCCTTTGGTTTGGCCTTGTGCGGATGTGGCTCCTAAATCACAGGTTGGCTCCCATGGTCGCTACAACAATATCAAGTCAAAACTTCCAAAAATGTTGTGGACTTGTCGGAAGGAGTGATGTAAAATGTTTCCTGGATTCTGCAGCAGCATTTCCAAACACATACTCAGCCCATACTAAACTGACATAATCATTCACTGGCTACTTAATCCTTAATTTAATGAATTACATTTTGCCATATGAACTTGAAGACTGGATATCATTGACGAGTGAGAAGACAGATGAAATAAAGAATCAGAAAACAAAAGTTATAGGTGAAACACTTGAATAAAACTCTACCCCTAGTTTGGGTCACAGGAAATCCAAATCTGAGCAGGCAAACAAACCCGTTTTAGCTTTACTCGATGAGGTGCTTGAGTGTGATGGGTGTGCCCAGACACTGTTTCCATGGTGCGATGCCATAGGACTTAAGATGGACCTCATTAACAAGGCTTAACAAGACACAAACCTTGTAGGACTGTTTATTTCCCCTTCAGAGGGGGAAGAGACCTGGCAGCTGGGGCCGGGCGTCTCCTCTTAGAGCAGGACCATTGCATAGTCTAAGCCACCATAAATTACTCTGTGTCCCTTGTTCCATCTGGTTTCATTTTCACACTTTGCCACTGCCGACCACTCATATGCAAATCAGCCAAGGAGCTGTGCAAAGTGTACTCTGGTCAACCTGTATAGCCTGCAACCAATGGCTGTATTCAGTTATCTTTATTCAGGGGTTGATTGCACATTACCTGTGGAAGAGAACATTACTGGACAAAGAGCATGAACTTCGGCTATTGGAGATCAATAATTCCTTCCAGGTTTAATGGGAAATGCTACTTTCAATCATCTCCACTAGTTTTGCCTTCTTGACCCCTGATATTCAGTAAAGTATCTGCTTATTGGTACAGGTCCAGGTTAAAAATAGGCAGGCACCTGAATGAGTATAATATTTATATTTTTCATTCTTTAACATTGTTTATATCACGCTTAAAAAAGTTTTGTTTAGAAATGTTAATTGAAAATAATAAGTAAATAACTGGCCTGTACTCTCTGGTTGTCTGCAGTGAAGCAAAAAAAGAGAGACTATTACGTCGTTAAGAATGTAGACCGTTAGAAAAAATCCTTTGCATTCTTCAAAATCAGATTATGCTCCCTCATTCTCCCATTTATCAATCCTGCATTCACTCCAGCGTTAACCCTGCGTCCCTTCGACACAAGGGAAACTGTCGCATGGTGAGCGATATGTATCACAGAAGGGCGTTCAGATCATTTAGTAATTGTAAGAAGGAATCCAATATGGATGAGAAAGAAAGGGTATACTATGGCACTCTTACGCACCAAACATCTACCCCTCTATCGAGGAAGCCATAGCAAGACATCTCCACAGGTGGCTGGTGACATTTGAAAGTGGTGGGGCGTAAAATAACTGTCGTGCTACACTGTGGCGAGCGGATGCAGTTCGTGAGCCCGATCAACGTACGGGGGTTTGGAGTGGTTCTCTCCACTGGGAGAATTTTGAAAAAAGAGTGGACAAATGGTGCATTTTCAAGCAAATTTGAGATCACAGAAACCCCTCTCGCAAAATTTGCAAATGTCCACTTTCACCTCGCCAATGTTAATATCAATGTCTGGCTAAACAAAGGGCTGCGCTTGACCTGCACAATGACAGTCAGACCAGGCATCCTGTCTTCTGTGGTTTTACTGCCCCCCATAAGAACATTTCAACTGTTTAACTGAAAACGTCTTCAAAAATCGATTACACATATTCTGAGAAAACGTGCAAGTTTTAATTATTTTGATTTTAATTGGACAAATCAACACGCATTTCTTTGAACCATGAAATGGTAAATTGATCAGCATGCCATGTTGGGGTACGAGCATGCAAATGACCTTGCAAACAATATCAGCTTCCTTTAATCGATATGCTGTGTTAATCAGAATATAATAAAGCTGCATACTTCCTTGAAGCCAATATCACCAGGGCGTGCTGATATGGAATATTAAGAAAATCTCAAATTTGGTAACAGAAGTTGCCCTGGTAGGAACCTCTCTTTCCAGCTACCATGCAAAACATTCAACAGGGCACAGTAAATAATACCAGCAAACCGTGAAGTGAATTGAAGAACGAAAAACAAGTCTCAGGTTAAAGGTACAGGTGTACCAATAATAACATGACACCTCGCACAAGTTGAATAGTTTTAACTGGTTTTGGGCAATGATATCACTCACAGTCGTGAGTGCGTGTGCACTGTAACCCAACATACAACAATGAGAATTAATATATGCTGCGCTTTCGGTCGAGTATTGCTACTCACACCTAGCGAGAAGACAAATGCTTATGTTAGTGCAAACACATTCCCTATCAGAATAGTAATGGAAACTATACAGTTATAAATACTGCATCTGCATGGCACACTTACATCTTAGGCCTAAACTCCTCCCATGGGAGTCCCGTGTTCTTTCAAATGTTGTACTTCGAAATGTCAATATTATCTTCATATTTGGATATCTCGTGCAGAACCCCAGGCAACGTAAACATCAGTTAAGGCCCGGCAGGGCATAATCGAATAGCAGAGGCAGTGGCTTCTGTAGAGTGAAACACTTCTGGGGTTTAACTGGAAATTGTTTAATTTGGGCCCATAGGCTTAGAGCTCGCACTAGGGTGGTTGAAGGCACTGTCTCTAGCCCCATATTCGAGTGCACAGAATAAATGCATCTCGGGGCTATGATTTTCAAATAAATAAAATCTTTAAATTAATTTCCTCACATAAACTTATGCCTACACTTGAAGCTCATTTTCAACATTTGTTGAAAACCACACGTGCTACTGGGAAAACTGCAACAGTCTGCTTTCCAGGTGAAATTTTGTAGTGCTTGGTGTTAAAGAAAATGCTATCTTAAATGGGAAATATAAGAGTAAACATCCCATCTATGAGCATATTTTCAAAAAGTCAAAGGTGCCATTTCTCCCTAAAAAGCACATTGTTGTAATAAACTCTGTAAGCAAAGTTCCACAAATTGTAAACTCTGAATAGCGGCGGAGCTGTGGTGCAGCAAAATGGAGGGTCAATTGCTTATGGCCTCATCCCAGTCAGAGGAACTTTCATTAGTTATGTGCCAATCCCAACATTAATTTCTTAAATTTCTTCAAAAACTCTCCACCCAATGCCGAAGGAGTTATCATGGGATGGGGGGAGTAGGGGGGGGGGGGGGGGGTCTGCACTGGATTCAAAATTGGAGGAACTACAGATGACAATTCACATTGAAAATACATTAAATACCCTGCAAGTCTATCGAAGAATTTGAAGAACTGTTATTATACTAACTGTTTAGTGATCTAAGACCGTGTGGTTAGTAAGTAAACGGAAAGGGTGAGTGAGTATTTTGACGATCATGAAGGGAAGAGTTCAAAACATGTTCAGAATACAGATGGTAGATAGCAGTACCACAATCCCATTCTCCCACTACATACACAGCAAGCAACCAGAAATTAGATAAAGTGAGTTGGCCAGAATCTCAGGATGCTGACCTGATGCCTGTTTCCCAGCTCCATCGCTGGCAGCTCTAGACATAGCGCCACATCCTCTTTTACTGTTGGGTAGGACGCCGGTGTTCTAGTTTGTAATTGGATGTCTCATTAACAAAGATGCACGTGGTGTGTTGCATTCATATTTCATCCCAAATACAACGTATTGCATCTGCTGCGAGAGCTCTCAACTGCCACCTGCTCATAATTTCGAAGGGAGTTGTGTGAGTTGCTATTACACATTCTCAACCTAAGCATTTCCCTACGGCGCCAATGAATAGCCAGCGGTGGCTTGCATGAGAGTGACACTTGAGTTACACTCTTCAGTTCTAATGTCATTAAAGCGAGGAACACCACCCAGGGTTCAGCTGCGTAAACAATGAAATATTTACATGAACTACACAGAAAAATGTCACACGATATTCTGCTTTCTCCTTGCTTGCACCAGGGTGGATTTGGGAAAATAATGTCACCCGTAGGTCATGCTTATCTCTACACAAACACACTGCTATTAACTGGATGCATTTTAATTGTTTCGTGCACAGAGTAGAGTGCTTCGAGAACGGCATTTTTTGTGAACAGGACAGAGTGGAGTATGCAGGGCTTTGTTTTATGCGCTACCAACTTTCCCGCAGGACAGTTTTTCATGCACATGTTAAAGTGTGGATGCAGGACAGTGTTGTGTGCATACTGCATAGAGCAGCTTCAGGGGAGAATGTGGAATGCAGGGCTCCGTCGTACACAGGTCTGAGTGTAGTGTCCACTCCAGAACACTGTTCACACATAGGTCATACTGTAATGCACTTGGTAGTGTTTCGTGCACAGGTCAAAGGGTGAGAGTAGGACGTTGTTTCGTGCGCAGCCCAGGTCAGAGAGTGTGCATTGCAGGAGCGTGTGTGTCTCATGCTCAGGTCAGAGTGTGGAAAGTAGGAAGTATTTCGTGCACAACTAAGAATGTGAACATGAACGATAGGACACTGTTTGTTTCGGGTAGTGGTCAGGGTGGTGAGAGGAGTGTTTCGTGCACAGGTTAGAGTGTGTAGAGTAGGACAGTGTTTCGTGCGCAGGTGAGTGTGGAGACCAGGTCAGTGTTCTGGGTACAGGATAGGTCATAGCAGTCGCGGCTCGCTTGGTGTCGTGGGGGGGGGGGGATTATTAAAACAGAGGGCACATGCGAGCACTCGCACTGCTCAGCACTTGTACAGACATGGTTCATTCCACAGGTCGGCGAGTCTCGCCTACGCACAGACGAGCATTGCATTCACACAACAATAGCCACATGGCTTACTACTGGGCCAGACCCCGCCACATAAAATATATTTAAACAATCCTACCTGAGGTCCGACTCCTGAGCAGGCCCCGGGTCCGTTGGCGCCACTACAGACCCTCTCAGCTATATGACTCATCCTCGACTACTTCTACTTTCAGTTTCACACTTACTCTCTTCCGAGCAGCCAACACCCACGCGCGGCACCATCCTGCTGCAGCACTCACTCTTGGCGCCGCGTGAACAGCGCAACTCCGCCAGTATTGGCTACGAGCAGGACACTATCTGCCCTAAATGAGACCGGGGCCCCGGGTCCCTGCCTATGTATCTGAGTGCTAGAGGGGGGTGGGGGAGGGAAGGTCTTCTGTACACATGCGCGGGCCAGTCAAAAAATTGACTACTCCGGGATTTAACATGCGCAGTCAGCACCCCGCTGCCTGTCTGTGTGACCTGCCTGCCTGTCACTCTGCCGCAGCCCCGCCCCCAACGGCCCACTTCCTTATGGATGCCCGATTCGGTCGGGCTTTTCCCGGGACAGGTAGCGCGCAGTGCGCTCGGCTCAGATTAATCTTTAAAAAGTCTGATTTCTTTTTAAAAAGTCATTATTCATTGGCAGTGCGGTCGTCCATGGCTAGTGGGGCAACGCCCCCAATGGACACACCACTGGACATCTCACTGCCATAGAAAAATTCATTTGACATGCCACTGGAACAAGGAGGGTATTTCCACATTCGATCAACTCCTATTGGATGTGAAGCTGTACAAATTCCACCCTACAGTACAGATCTGACAATCTAATAGGAAGAGAGCTCACAGAAACATAATGGTCTCAAATATGGAGAGAGCTTCACAAAACCACACTCAGTATCCCAGTTAGAGAAATAAATTACAAACTACTATTCATGTTGAGCCCGAATTGTTGGGGGAGCCTGTGGTTGGCATGACCCACATGTGGTCGAACTGCTCTAAAATTAAGCCTTTCGGGGGGGGAGGAACTGTCTGGCATGCAATACATACTAGGCTATCCTGTCCCAGAGAAATTATCATATGTGCTTATTAGGGAGAGAACACAGGAACTGCAACACCAGTCCAAAGGAGACAAAGATCCTGATTGCCAGTTTGGATGGCAGAGGTAAATCCATTGGTATGGCGGTGTATTTTACTCCCGCCACACCGTGGGTCCTCTGTATGCCAAATGTAGAGTTGCTGCCAGCCCACCAGACATCTCTAAATATTAGCAGAAAAAGCTGTCATGGCAGTTTCTTTCAGTGTATTTAAAATGTGATGGACAGTACTGTGCATATTTGAAAATACAAAACTAATGACCTCGACACCATGGGAGTTGTTTCTCATGGTGTGGGGGTCATATAGTAGTTGTGGCTGCACCTTAGTATTAGGTTATACCTTACTGTAAGGGGAAATGAAAAGTGGCCATTTGGCCATCCACTCTCTGGTTCATATTTACCCTTTTGTTCATGCAGAGCAATGCGGCATGCCACCTTGCTGCGCTGTGTGAAAGGGCAGGAATCCACCGTATGTAAGATTATTCGGAGCATTTCTGCCCTTTCCTAGCGCTGGCAATCCTAGTGCTGGCAACCTTTTGGCTGCCTAGCACCAACACAGGCACCCTTGTGTCATGATGCAAGGGTGCCTGCGTTGTTGGCAGGATAGTTTTTGTGCAGGAATGGACACCTTCCTGCACAAAAACAATTCTAAGAGGGATTTTGCTCTTTGTATGCGTGCTGCAGAATGAAGCACACTTAGAAAGAGGAAAAGACAAAGAGAAATAAAGATATTTCTCCACGTTACACCTCACCTGGGGATACCTAGCATTGTGATGCATTCTCTGGTCTACTACTAATGGTAGATCTGGGAATGTGCCAAAATCCATGGGAACACCCATGCTCCAACCATGGAATGCCTTCCTAGGTCAGAGTAATGCTGGGCAAAGATTTGTACTGCCTTGTGTTACTCTAGATTTAACAAGCCATGAAAGGCGATGCGAAACCATGATAAATCAGGCCATAAATAGGGTGGGTGGACGAATCAGCAATCGTCTGACTGCCCTGGTTCCATCAGGCCACCGAAGGAGTGTCAGCAACGGAGTAATTTCCTTTGCTGATATACTTAGGGTCCACGATCTGTAAGTCAGATGGGTGGATCTACAGTTTGGCAGACTGTACTCCGTTGCAGTTGCGACAGAGCACCCTCTCTGCCAAACTCTAAATCAGCCCCACAGTACTAATATGTAATTTCCTTGGGACTGCAAACACTACTATCACAGTTTTTTTGAAGTAGAAAGGTCTCCTAGATATTGCAACAAATTACCCTCTTCACCAAACTCTAAGTCAGCCGCAAAGTACAGATACTGCAATGCCTGAGGGCCCATAAAAGCTACTATTGCACCATTTTGGAAGAAGAAAACCTCCCAGATATTGCCCACTGCATTTGGAAGATTATGGGGATGAGAAAGTTAACTTGGAGCTTATTTGAAAGCACCAAAGATTGTAAGGTAATTTGAGTATTTGCATTGCAATTTTTTAATGGAGGCACTCCATCACTGTTGTGCTCACTTAGATTTAGGGTGTTTGAGTTATTTTAAAATTATTGTGGTAAAAGAGACATTGACATGACATGTAGTGGATGATATCTTTAAGTTGTCTAATATGTAAGGAATAAGATGATTAGTTGAGAAGCTCCACCAATATAGGCCCTAGATGACAGAAGAGATGATGCTGTGTAGGTTCATTGTTGGAAATTGGGTGACTGTTTGAGGGGGTGAAACCCTTCCCAAGCAGCAAACACCATTTCTTTTAGGGTGAGACACAAGCAAACACCAAATTAACCTGTGCTTAACCCTCTAATAGCTTGGCACAAATCACAATGTTTTCCAGATGGTGTGCTCCAGGTCAATATCAAGTAGATAATCTACAGGCATGGACAGACAGACAGCTACCCTCAAGGTACCTGACACAACCCTCATTCAAATGGAACCAGAGCCACTGGAT